>NC_059669.1:17500000-18750000 GCF_905147105.1 Pieris brassicae | reverse complement strand
AAATATTCCTTAAAAGCCGGCCAACCTCCATTACTGGAGGTTAGACATAAGTCTCGTGAAGCGCGACTTGCCCTATGTCAGATGCAGCAACAGTTCCGTAGTTGCAATACTAACGTTACGAAGCCATGATTTTTTCCTTCTACCAACACCAACGAGTCATGGCGACGCAACTTACCGTTGTAATAATATATATCACAGCTAAGAAACAAATATACAAACATATGAAATTTAAATCAATACGGAGATTGTATCTCTTGAAATTATCTAGAGGCCATATTTCTCAATATTTCCTGAAAAGACAAATCAGTTTTTATCGGTATTCCTAAATCACGTATATCGGAATTCACAAAACAACAATTTTTAAATGTAAACTATATGAAGATAACGTTGCGTAATATCCTATATGAAGATTATAATTGTTTTTTTTCTGATGTCTGTATATTAAATGGCTTCACGAATATCAGTGACCTTATACAATGCTTTAGTCAGAAGTCACTTGGAGTGCAACGCAATAGTGTGTACCAAATAACTTCTCCCGTCAGCTCTACAATAGACTGTTTGGAGTGTATCCTTTGTATCCACTTATGTTTGTTGGTTATGACCATCTACGCCTCAGAAGGGTGCTGGCTACATCCGGATACTCCCTACATATGATGGAGAGACTAGGTGTAAAGGTTCCAAGTAAAAATCTGATCCGGAAGGTACAACTGTACGATGTGCGCCGCGATACTGTAATCAATAAGGTTGTTTAATTGTATAAACTCTGGCTGAGTTCCCGTCGTTTATTATTAATCATAATATGTAGGTATATGATTTTTTTAATTGTTGAATTGTTCAGGATTAGGTATTATTGTGTAGTATAGCATAAGTAATAAGTGTACACATAGAATAATTATGTGGGAAAAAAACTCCACATTCGTTATCAAACAGAAGTCAGATACGAATATCGCAGGAATTGTAGTAATATAGAAACCAAGCGTACACTTTTGCGGTCTCTTCTATATATATAAGTATTAATTAATCTATTATAACATTATATAAAATGATAAATACAACGTATAAGTATATAGCAGCTTTCACTTTCAAATTTTATTGGGAAATGCTAGAGATATTATTACTTATAAATTAAGTCATACTTGCCTCTATAGTTTATATCAATACTCCGTTGCTGTATATACTTTAACAAATCAATTACACCAATGATACATGGTATTTTATATGCCTAATCAGGACATAGTGATTCACGCTTCGTCTGCCACACGTCATCAATTGTTCAAGTGCTATATTTAGATTAATTAAAGCTTTTGCGGAATGTACCGTCTATATGTCGTAGTAATCTGTGGGGTGTGGCTTCAGTTTGTCGTTATGAAATGGCGGCTGTGGCGTCACCATAGGGTCATGGTGTATATCGTATATGTGTCCTCCTTGTCAAAGTTATATTGGCTCAGGCTTGAAACGTTAGTCACATTTCTATAGTATTAGAATAATAAAACACAATATGATCACACATGTCAGAAGCCCAAGACTAGTTAAACAGTACAAATACGCCTGCAAGTAAATGTTTTTTTTATAGATTCAAGAGTATATATTGTAATTTATGTATTTACATTTTAGTCAAGTATTTGCTGATATTTTAACTTTTTGGAATTGTTTTGTTTAAATTTTGTCTTGCCTATGTGTAATGTGCTTCTACTGAATATTGCTACGTCGAATACGAATATATGGTCACGGCTGATATGTTATATCAATATCCGTAATTTATCTTTCTTCATAATATGCTAAGGTCAGGTACGTAAAAACTCTTTCGTCAACTTTTGTTGCGATTTTCATTTGTTTTCCTTTAAAGGATTCACGATATTTGCGCCAATGTCACAAAGAAATTTTCTTCTGCCTTAGTCTGCTTAAGTATATATAGATGAATGATTCATGTAGAGGAATACTAACAGTAGTATCCATAAATATCTGGAATGTACATTCATGCATTCCGATGTTGATCGGGTTTTGTTATTGTATCAATCGGTTAGATTTTGAAGACGTAAATTATCGTATCCATTGAGCAGCAGTATTGTTCAAATTCAATGAGTAATGCAATACAAAGAATCCTAACTTAAAATGTAACAGATTATTTGATTTTCCACGAATAAGCTAAATATTTGGGCGAGCGATATTAAATAATAAACTTTTTTTTTAACATTAAATAGGCCCCATTTTTCTGACGGTACTGTGTAGGTGACTAGATTACAGCTCTATTAAAGAAAATTTCGATTTAATTATAGAAAAATCGTAGACCTTAATTATGCGTGTTTGTGAATTTTGGTTGGTTTGAATTATCGTTGTGATTACATATATCCATAATTATTTTGTTGAATTGTATATCGACAACATAGATTATCGATTAATCCATATCGTATTAGTTTATATTATTAGTACTTCAGTGTTTCAAGTCACTTTCGTTCAAGGTTCCAAGCGACTATAACGTACGTAACACAAAATGTACGTCATTTCGAAGAAGGATATGCAGCTCTTGATTGAAGAGCTGACCTTTCCAATCCACTAGAATTCGAGAGATTATTCGAGTGGAAGAAATAAGGAATAGGAAATATCAAAGTCGTATGTGTAATGTCATTAACCTCGAGCTTTACGACAAGAGTAGTTATTCTCTACCTTGTAAGATACCATAGATTGAACAGAACAATACACAAAAGATAAACAACTCTATTAGATAGAGAAGGCCTGCTTTTTAAATAAATTATATAATTATTGACCGTAAATTATTTTCTAAAGACTTCCTTTATTTACAAAAATTATATGAATTTAATTTCACCGTTTCAACTAAAGTACTTTTCTGTCACTTTTTATCAAAGTTTACATATGAATTGAACTCTTATAGAGTGAAAATGGTGTAAGGCTTTACATCAGACTAAAATGTATATTTTAATCTATCCAGTTAATAGTTATATTAAAATAGAGGCTGATATCATCTTAGCTCTACATAGTACCAATTAGTCGCCATTAAGCGGCTGTTGGCACTTTTCCGTGTCCGGCGACTTTCACAGCCACTTTATTATATAAATTCGCGTTTCCTGTTTTAAACTAAAAAGCTGACCTAACATATGCTGTTAGTATTAATTGTCCCAATATATATAATGTTTAAAGAACTTAATTCTCATAAACAAAATTACATTTTTATTATTAGAACTCAATTGTAATACCTCGGACAGTAGTCATTTTGTACAGTTTTTAGGCTTATAATGTGTAATTTTAAAACCCTTTTAAAATTACGTTTTTTGAAAGTAATCTATTAAATAATTTCACACCCTCATAGTTTACAGTTTTTTTGAAATAATTAATTTTGTTCGGCAAGATAAGCAAACACGACGTCAGATGAAATATATTGTTGATAAACGTTTATATACTATATACAATAGAATTCCCAAATGTCTTATAGATAAATTGCTATAGTCGTGTTAGAATTTGACTTCTCTTCTCTTTGAGGTCTCGACTTTGAATCTTCTACTATGACTTAAATAGATTTGTAAGTTAAGAATAATAACGGTCTTACTACGAAAAGCCTTGTCTTAAAGAAACAAAGCTGAGTTATAAGTTGTGATAATGAGCAATTGTCATGACGGTCACGCCGTATCGAGCATCGGACATCCTGCTTCGGAGCACGGCTGATCGTTACATAACATCCTCTTCACGTGGATACATTATCTAGAAGACCGTGTATAGTACATCTCATAGTATAAATAGCCCTGATAAGTGATTCTAAACAACGGCAACAAAAATTAGGCCACGTTAAATTTTCCGTTTTCTTATTTTTTTCTTTCATAAGAACTTTCTCCTGACAATAACAAACACAAAAAAAAATGATCTAGCGGAGTCGGTCTAACGCATGATGCCGTGACCAAGGGAAATAGGGATTCATTTTTATATATATTAATCAATATTATATCCTTTATTTGTATTCATTGGTTTTGTACCGCCAAGAAAATAAAATTTATTAAACTAAAAATTTTTTTTTTACGGCTTATGAGGTTAATTTGGAAGTCGGTGCCAAAAGTCAATTCGTACCTATTGTTAAGTGATCACTGATGATCATTTAGGTGCATGGCCTTCATTAAAACTAGCTTGGTATTAGAATAAAACAATTAGAGTATGGGTATGGTATGGTGGACTCAATTTCCGCACTTAGACGCGTAGTTGGTCCGTTGTGCGTAAAAGCCCTGGGTAATTTAGCCAGCCTAACTCCTTCCAGAAGCATCAATTAGAGTACTAGCAGGAGTATTGTCTTATCGCGCTAATTATACGCAATTTGTTACCTTTTGCATCGATATAAATAATTTTATCCATTGTGTCTAATTTTGTATGGTCCGTAAAGTTTTTGTAGAAATTAGAATAATCTCTTGGTCACTATTACCGCCCATTTACAGGGCCAAATAGCTTGCGTTAGGGTATGTATAATCATGTCTCATTTTAGACGTTGCTTGCTGCTCATGCTTTGAAATGAATCATGCTCGATATGTCACCCAGATTCAGCGTCCAAATAAATAGGACATTTATATTGGTCCCATATGAACGGAATTTATATTTGCATGGACTAATTTCTTGGGCCATCTGTTTCGGTTTGTCGAGTTATTTTTCTTGCAAAAAAACACGGAAATTTTTGATTAAAAATACGTTGGACATATACGACATTATATTATACTTCGCATTTTTATTATTTCTTCTTCTAAAATGATATTAGGACCAGCGCATACCATCCAGCCAATAAATAGGAAAATCTATTAAAATCGACCCTTGTGTCATTAGGCTTAACCATCGAGATTTATTAAATAACATTTTACCTACCTAGGCTTTTTTATAGAAATTTTGTCGAAGTATTATCTTATAATAATAATATACTTTTATATTAGATTTATTTTTATTAACTCTATTAGACAAATTCTTTTTTAAAGGTTTCTGTACCAATATGTTTTTATAGTATATAGCTCTAATGGCGTCTTATTTTCATATAGGAAAACATCGCAAACTTCAGAAATATATTCCCCGATCTCAATTCAAGGATTAATGAATAGTCACTTGACCCACATATGTTATTGTTTGTTTCCGTATATCTTACACACTCAAAAAGCATTGGTCAGTGAACTGCAATTGGGACATTGTTCTAAATTCGGTGACGGGTTTTTTTACTGTAGTTGCGAACAATTAATAATGTCATCATTATCATCATCAACATCATCAATGGCTATACAACCCCTTAGCCTCCTAAAGTACAGTTCGCCATCGCAATCTATCAAGTGCTTCCAACGTCCAACTTCGAAGTCCTTGACAACTCCATCCCACCAAAGGCAGCTTTTAGGTTTTATTGTTTCTCTTGCCACCCGCCGAGTTGTGAGTTTAGTAAGGACCTTGGGATTCTATCGTTCGCCATTCGGTGCACATGTCACAACCACTTGAGCCTGTTGCACTTTATGAATTGGACGATGTTTGTGTCGTCAATCATGTTATAAAGTTTTTCATTGAACGCCAAACACCGTCGTCGCAAACATGACCAAAGATTCTTCGAAGGATCATCGAAAATAAGGAGAGAAATCTCATCTTTCTTGCTAAGGCGCCAGGTTTCAGAACCATAAGTGAGAACTGGTCGCAGCAGTTGTGTACAGAACAAGCTTGGTATTCTTTCTGAGAAGTCGAGAAATATCTACGAAGGCCAAAGTAGCGATAATTTGCTATCACAATGCGTCTACTGATCTCTCAGGATTATTATCACTAGTCACCATTGAGCCCAAGTAAACAAACCCCTAAAAAACATTGTCAAACATTTCTTGCTCTCAATATGATATAAATGAAAGAGAATTCTTCAAGATTATAAAATGTTCAGGGGCGGGAAGGTCACATTAAAGGGAACTATGGGCTCTAGACACAGCCACGCGAAGTAATCTTTCAGTAGTTTGTCTGTTTTGAACTCCTTCGTGTATTATTTTATTAAATTACGCAGAAACGCCTTTATGGTGTCCAGAAATAGTTTTGCCTTACTACGAATTCTTTGAGTCAAGAATAACGAGTAATGACGCTAAGATGTTCGCTTTAGGGTTGTCTATATAGAATTGTATCGATATATTTGATTTCTACGTATGTGAAATGAATTTTGATGAAACTGTATAATGTACATTCAATATAATTACAATAGCAGACCAGTGTAAAACTGCGCTTTTATGAGTAATTTAATTTGGTTTTATTATCAAATTTCATTTGCATTGGTTGTATTCGAAGAAAGCCTTAACCTAAGTGTTTTTTATGTAATAACAAATTATATCAGTGACTTAATTCCGTCTCATAGATTCTCAAAGTGTTTTAGCATTTGTTGAATTTGGATCAGTTTGCGTAGTAGAAGCATCTATATCAGAATAGGTGCCAGCCCTACCTTTATTTTAAGTACGTCAGTGGCGCCTATGACAATGTACACGTTATTGTCTATCGTCACTGTGATTCACCTCTGTCCCTTGACACATTCATTAAACATTTTTGTTGAATGAAAACGGTGCACTAGCGTCGAAGGATACGGTAGGCCGTTTCAGCCATTGGTGACGTAAAAGATGGTAGCAACCTAAAAATAGAATTTTACGATAATCTTGTTGCTATAGTTATAAGATTATCTGTGGCATTATTTGGTTATGTTAATATAATGTTGTCAATTAGTTGTTTGTGATTTGGTAATATCAAGTCGTAGGTAGTATGTATATACTACGCCACTACGTGATGCACGCATTTGTAAATTATATTTAAAGAAAGATAAAAAATAGGTTAAAAATTCGTGGCGTGCATTATGTTTTTACAGGACTTAGGTAAAGCAGCTGGCGAGTCACTTACATTATCTATCTATTGTATATTATAATCTATTACACATCTCGCAATTAAAACGTATGATTTTCCTTAATAATTTCGTCTGCATGACCCATCTTTATTCATTTGATTCATTAAGGCGTTCCCACGCACGTTGGCTATCGAGCATAATTGGAACAAAGGTCTGACTCAGGCCGTCTCGCCTCAATTGTTATGGAAAATGTTATCATTGATATAAAATAGATACGATATTTAACACGTCTGTATATGTAGTTAGAGAAAGATTTAGCTGGTCCGCAGTTTTTGCACCTACATACTGTGTCATCAAAGCGATGGTTATCTGTTATACTCGACCAGTTTTTTTCCTTTTCCACACATTAATTGTATATAAATCTAGAGAGTTTTGAGTGCATCTGTTATTTTGAATACCTATACTGTGTTATCGAAGCGATGTTACACTAAAAAGTATATTTAGGTAAAAATAAAGTTCACTAGGCCCATAGGATTCCCTGTGCCATGGACAATAAGTTCTACAGATCACATTTTATATTTAAACTATTGAGGATTTTATATTAAACTACAGGTTAAGAAGATGTTGTTTAAGATTTTTAGTAAATGTATTTTAAGTAAATATAATCTATCAGTTTTTTTTCTTTTCAATACCAATTTATCTTCAAGAATCAATTCTTAAGTCGTTTCCGGGCGCTTTCCACACATTTATTGTACATTAAACTAGATAGAGGCACACGTTAGCTAGTACGGTTAGGTAATGTGATAGTTGTAGAACAAACAGCGTTGTTACAGGTCACAGATACATTCGAACCGTTACGCGAATAAACATACGGAATTGGGACACGATCTAGTCTTCATGTACATTATAATACAAAGCATATTTATTACACAATTGTACTAAAATATTTGTCTCTTTCTGTCAAGTCTTCCACAGTCCTCATCACAATACATTTGCTTTTGCAAACTAGCGAACTGTGGAACTGATCTCCCCTGGTAGATTCGCCAATTACTGTTAAAACGAAAGAGTATACTCCTCCCTCAAAGGTCGGCACCCACTACAATGCGTATAGCCATCTAGATCGTGAGAAAAAAAAAGAAAAAATCAAGTTGTAAATATAACGGATATTAATTATCGTGCATATGTTCTACATTTCGAGTGCTGTATTGGTTGATATAAGCTTTTTTTACAAATTTTCTTTATTTATGTAGACAAGACTCTATATACTTCCTAAGTATAGTTTTATGGTTACTCACAGCCATAGAGAACTCAGGAAAAGCGTCGCCCTTGAAACCTTAACAAATTGTTTCCTCGAACGTCAAATTGTCCAATTACAGTTGTAGCTGGAATTAAATAATGAATAAAATTGCGCTAATAATTGTCATGGCGACTCTCTTTTTATTCTTTCCACAATTTTCTTCTTTAGAATGTATTAATTGGAGAAAATAACGAATTGATTATACCCGTTACTATACAGGTTTTTTTTGATTTTCCTAGATTTCAAATTGTTTAAAATTACACGTCAACACTAATTTATCAACAAGAAATATAATATTGTCGTCGTGTGAAAATATACTTTAATAATCAACAGCTAGGAACACTTTTAAACAGTTTTGTAAAATATTCATAATTGTTGGGTATTATGAAAAAGCTAAACCTGAACGTCTACGCCATCGGTTGGTCACGACCTGCTATTAAACTAATTTTATGGAAATTACATTAAGTTACGCTCGTTGTGTGTCTCTTAATCCTAAGTAAAACACACCCATTCCGCGTATGTAATCAAGGTGATAAGGAGGAGAATTCACAGGAGAGATTGTCATAGCTAGAGTGCTCTCAACATAGATGTAACTATTAAACAACTCTTCTGCACGATGGCTTCCTTATAATGACAAGATTTCAAAATTATTAAGTAATTTTACACTCCATAATTAACTGAGTGAACAGGATGTGTGTTCTGCGTGGTTGTTTACTTTTGTCTAACGAATCCGTACGCTAATACAAATCATATTTTAGTTTATAATATAAAAACGTTGACTTGATACGTTCTATCTCTATATATATAAAATTCTCGTTTTTGTTCCCATACTCCTCCGAAACGGCTTGACCGATGCTTGTGATTTTTTTCTATTTTTTAATTTCTTTGTGATACAGCATATTTAAATACATACAACCCTTAATTGTCACCCTCTACGATCAATCCCTATTTTTTATTATAGTAGATAGGTTATTTTTATTGAACTAAAATTTATTTTTCCTGGAAATAATATACATGGCAACACGACGTTTGCCGGGTCAGCTGGTCTATTATATATTCTTCAATATCCTCTTTTATAATCGAAATAAATTAGGAACCTCTTCTAAATTCTTTAATAATATATGAAATTAGGTTCTTTAAATACACATTTAATAATTGAGGTTGAAAATATATGTAACAGGAACAGACGCTCTGTCATTTATTATGTTTATAATATAGGGATACGAAAATAACGTGGGGGCGCGCGTATGCGCACTCTGCAGGCTGACAGGCAGTAGGCAGTAACGTTCAGTCATGCTTTGACCGTTGAGCCGATATCACGTGAGACTGTATTTTACATTATTGATTTAATTTATTCTAAATATTATATTATTTTATCCCCGGATTAAATGAAATTATTACATTCTTAGTTGGGTTTATCGTGAAATCTATTTTTATTTTGTGGAAAACGTTGGACGCGCAAACGAATAGTTTCGTACTCTGACGGAATGATCTATTGACTGGGTTTAACCCGAAGTTTAATGTAAATCAGTGTGTAAAACCAATACAATTGAGGATATATCCAAGTCGGTTGTTGTGAGGATGCTGTGCGCGACCAATGGTGCGGTCGCGGCAATGGACAGGGCGTATATGTCACTGCGCGCACGCAAACCGCAAGTTACAACAACGGTATGTTTACTTTTAGCCTACATGAAAATTTCTATAAAAGTAATTTAAATTTTCTTACCAGTCCTCTCCTTATACACATAGCTCCATAGTCCTTATAGTCGAACATATGCTCATTCTTAGATTTTTAATTGTTGTTTTATATCTAAAAAAGACCTTTAGAAATAAAGACCTTCTTGTTGCGTCTTAAGGTTAATGAACGAATATGAATTTTTGAGTAGGGCTACAAATTATAAACTAATTATTTTTATTAATACTATGTTCGTGGCTTATAGAAGACATCATCATTTATTGACTACTGTAATAAAAATATGTGATGTACTTTATTCGAGGTCTGTGCACTGTGCACTCTTTAGGTTATTTACTTCACGGAAGCGTCACATATGACTAATGCATTGTGCATCATCAACACCGAGGTACCTCATTTCTGTTAGATTTTTAATTTTGTGTATCATTCTTCAATTTAACTGAATGTTCTATTTTTGAATATCTTTCACGTGTACACGATTTGTAACTGTTTTCCAAACGAACCGAAGGAATTCAAATTGACGTATATTTTTACTTTTGATACCACGCGGGTCAGTCTCATACAAAGCATTATATAAATCCGGGTTTTTGTCAATAATGATTTGTCTTTGTTATATATATATATATATATATATATATATATAACTAGCTGCCCCCGCGAACTTCTTTCTCCTTACTGTGATTGTGATTAACCTACCTATTTAGTTCATACCAACATGGAACATTTTGCTATGCTACCCTAGACACTGTTCGATTTCCTTTTATTAAAACGTTTTAGGTTTTTCTGTGAATACTTCTATGTAAACCTCAGAGTTCAAGTCATAATTTTCGAATTATCAAATAAAATATAGGCGTTGATAGTAGAGGGGTGAAAATTAAGGGTTGTATGTTCTAACATTAAAAAAATCATATATAACCAAAAACCATAAACACATTTTTTTGGTTGAACACTCCCTATCACTAAGGGGGTAAATAGATAGGTAGTAGCCGATTCTCAGACTGAATATGCATAAAAAAAATCGGTCGAGCCGTTTCAGAGGAGTATGGGAACGAACATTGTGACACGAGAATTTTATATATTAGATAAATAAAAGGCAAATCACGTGAATGGTTTCTGAATTTAAACAAAAGAGGAACTGCTTAACTAGAATGATATTTGATAACAAAGGTTTCTATGTAATTTCTTGTTGTAAATTTGTTTTATAATAAAATATTAATAACACAAGAAAATTGAAGGTTATAGTTTTACGCGTAACCAGGGGCTCTGTCTAATTATCTTTCATCCTCTCTCTCCTCTCTGTCTGAAGTTAAAGATAAATTATTTTACCTACCTCCACACCAGGAATCCATTGAAGTTACCGCTTTCAAAAGTGATTAATTATCTGATACCATATCACACTGCATATAGTCGACCAACGTAGATTTACATAGGTATTGGCACGTGAGCATGATGAAGCGGTTATAATACTAAATACAAAATATTTACAATATCAACATTGCGTAATAAGATTTTGAACTCACTAACGAAAGTAGACATGGTATCTGTCAAAAATTTGTCTGAAGTCAGAACAATGGGGTAGATACTTCGTTGGTTGGGTTTGGTTACGCTGAATATATAGTCACAGACGGAACACATAATATATGTAAAAGATTCAAACTTAGAAAGGAAAAAAAACAATTAAAATTATGAAATACATACAACTATGTTCGGCTGTGTTGTGTGATAGTGTGCATGTGTGTGCTCATGTTTATTAACATTTAAGTAGCCGTATGGCTAAGTTTTTAGTATTGTTAGCTTGGTTTACTCGCTCGTGAGTTGACGGCCATATAAACTCCGTTACCGGCTATTGTTTATAATTAAATTCGTGAAACGGAAACGTAACGTTTACGATCGTTATACCCAATATTGTGTGCCTCGTGTTTATGCTTACATTTTAATGGCTCACGATACAAGGCATCACTGTTTGGATCAAAGCGCTCTTTTGTAATTTCCTCGTAAATCTAAGACTAGCTTTGACCTATATATTTATTAAGGAGCAATATTAGCAAGCATTTCGTTTTGTTTACGCTCTGTCGTCGAACAAATTACTAAAATAAGTAAATCAGTTGCCAGTAATCAGTCTTATAGGCAAATAGGTGATCAGCCTCTTGTGACTGACACACGCCGTCGACTTTTTGGGTCTTAGGCAAGCCGGTTTGCTCACGATGTTTTCCTTCACTGTTCGAGCGAATGCTAAATGCGCACATAGAAAGTCCATTCATGCACAGCTGGCAAGCGAACCTACGACCTCAGGGATGAGAGTTGCAGGCCGGTCTGTCTTCGAATAGAAAAAAAATGTCAAAACTTTATTATACTTAATAAAAAAGGATGTTTAGTTAAATGAAATAATTGCACTAGGATTCCCTGTATCGTAGAGAGATAGTATCTTCCTTTTGGTATATTAATGGTAATTGACAATAATTGCACAATAGAATCCTTTCCGAATCAGCATAGGAGACAGGTTGATAAGGTGTTGTTTAAGATTGATAAAGTTTTGAATCGTTAGTGAAAAACTTGAAATAGATTTCGTACTGGCAGTTTGGAAACCTCTTTTCCGGCCTATCAATTTTTGTTTTCGTGTAAATCATTCGAGGTTTCAAAATTCTGGTTGAATTTCAAAGTTGTTCGCATAAAAACACGTTAGTCTTAGTTTTCCTCTTTAGTTCAGTTTAGGTCGTGATCTCAGTTTGAACTCTTCTTTTTATAACTATAACACACCATCAATCAACCTATCGCGTCAAAGCACACATAGTTGATGGAATATTTTCGTCTTAATGATAACATCTAACTCCGTGTTAGTTGGTTCTATGTATTTCATACAATAGAAGTTGGAATAAAGGCAGGTCATTGCATCGACTTTGGAGAAGGTTCCTTCTAAGTGTAGGGCTCAAATTTGTGTATCTGTTTCGTAATATTTTTTTCTAATAGATAAAAAGATGAGTCTTCTGTGCCACACGCCGTCGACTTTTGGCGTTAAGGCTTGCGGGTTTCCTCGCGATGTTTTACCGTACGAACGAGTGTTAAATTCGCACATACAAAGTCCATTGTTGCACACACACTAATGATCGAACATACGACGTAAGGAATGGGAGTCGCATGATATACCATATATATTATCGCCTTAAGATAAGAAAGATGCCGAAACAGCTCAAGTGCATCGTAATAATTTTCTCTATTGGTACAAAGTATGTCAAAACTGATTATCGATATTTCGAACAGATAGCATACATGTCTGTTAGTTTTTTTAATTGTTTCATAACCATATTGTAATTCACTCACTTAAACCGTTTTCTATATTAATTCCTGAAGGCGTTTATATATTTATTGTATAACAAATGCATATATGCATTTTCAAATTGTTTTGAAGAGTTTATTTTAATTTTTATAAGTTTTTATATTTTTAGTGTATCTTTGGTAATACCAATTTCTATTTATATGTGTGCGATAAGTCGTGATAACGGAGCAAGAAGGTGTGGTGATCATCTTACGTATATCTTTAAAATCCTACTTGTCATTTATCGAAGCTGTTTTCAAAAACCCTTTCTTTACATATGGTATATTATATATTTAAACTTAGAACCATAAAATATTTGTAAAAATCGGCGTTTTATCAATTCAGTACTACTATATCAGCGCAGAGGTAGGGGTCGTTGTGTCAGGTGGCACCACACCTGCGCTTGACACGGCAGGTGAACACCCTCCTAATACTCCCTGCTATTTAGACCTGTTTAAAAGCGTACAATGCTCCATATTGCTTTCAAAGATTATTACTTAGTACCTTCGTTAAAATATTCCTTTGTCTTTGCTTCCGGAGTTAGGTTC
Organism: Pieris brassicae; assembly: GCF_905147105.1. Classification (NCBI taxonomy): domain Eukaryota; kingdom Metazoa; phylum Arthropoda; class Insecta; order Lepidoptera; family Pieridae; genus Pieris; species Pieris brassicae. The sequence continues at coordinate 18,736,332 of NC_059669.1, read as the reverse complement.
TATATATAGCGTGGATTTTGCTTGGCAATTGCTTCAGTCCTTTTCTTCCGTCCGCGTTAGTGTGATTCATTAAACGTTAATCGTATTCTGATGTATATCATAAACAAAGTGAGAATTTAGGCCCAAAAATGTATATTCGTATTTTGCTAACTGACAAATAATTGTTAATGTAATATCCATTGAGCAATCATTTGGGGTACATAGCGATTTGCTATTTTCAATGAAAATTTAATGCGTAATAAATCATTAACGCAGGCTAAACTTCTTTACCTTGAATTTATTTATTTTTAATTTATAATAACAAATATCTGTAAACATGATATAACAGTTTCTAGACTGCGACTGCTAAAAATCACTCGGACATCGTAAATAATGTCATATATTCGTGTGTATATGCGTTTTTTCAGATTCTTCATAGAATATCTTGTGGTATATTATCCCTATTTTAAATTAAATAATAAACCTTTTTATTCGTCTTTTAAAGGTAGCTTAAACATCCGCCACTTCATGCGATCGTTATTTCGGTTTTGTGTGCTTTGTTTTCAGAAACCTATCTGTATAATATTTCATTTAGTTTGAATAGCTTTTGTGTTGTCTTTATCTGGTTGAATGGGGTTTTAACAAAAGATTTCAATACCTTTTAAACGTGAATAAATTATACCACTTGTATGATATAAATTGTCGTTGTGAAGTATATACCACATGTACGAATTTACCTTAGTCACGAGACTGCGATAGAACGTAATAAACACGCATTTTTATTATTGTCTTTTGTTAAAATAGCTTTTACACATTAAGAAAAACTCGTGTGCGTGGTCACCGTGACCACTGAAAAGTACGCGGAACGTCGGAAAAAAATTAAAATTTAGAATTATGTAAATAACTATAAGTTTTAATCCGTTCAAAAAGTGTTTTTCTTCACGCATTTTTATTTAAAAACATTCGGTCACTAATCGTATCTGCTGAGATGAATTTACAAAGGAACTTGCAGTACAACTCTGTTACCTTTTATTTTTTGTACAAAACGGACAGGACGCTTTCCTAATGTTAAGTGATACCGACGATTACAGATATTCACATTGCCAGAGGGCTCGCAAGTGCGTTGCCGGTATTTTATGAATGGGTATCCTCTTTTGAAGGACACTAAGTCGAATTATTATTACTTAATATATATTATATTACTCATTAGAAGAAATAATGAATAAGTTTTAAACACATTGATTGTCTTAATCTGCTAAATATAACATTAGATCGAAACGGTTAGTTGATCCAGGAAGTTACTAGTAATTAAGGGAATCACAGACACGACAACTTCCTGTATTCCAGATATTTTCTTTACATTTTTTTAGTTTTAATTATATTTTAACTAGCGCCTCGGAAACATATTTCTCCGACATTAACAGTGCTAATTAGAACTGTGGGATATAACTTAATATTGTTTTTTAAGTACAGTAACAAAAATATATGTGGATTATGCGTGTTGGGTTATTTCTACGTAATGTTATATCGCTGGCTTAGTGCACTGTCTAGATAAAGTTTTGTCATGATACACCTATCATGACAAAACTTTGTACATTTAAATTTGTACATTGTGTTGGTGTACATTTAAATCAGTAAATGACACTGACAATTTTGTGTCAAAAAAAAAATTTGTTTTCCCGCGTAAACGTAAATGGCTCTAAATTTATCAAACTGGTAATATTCGTCCCGTTCCCTTGATTCTTTAAATATTTAAATGAAAGCTATTGCAAAATTGCAATATATTGCTGATTCCATTGTTATTATTAAGTTACTAATCAAAAGCGTTAAAATATACTTGGTTTTGAAACTATGTGTTTAATACGCATGTAGACTGAACTTTTATATAAAACCCTGGTCTATGGCCGAAGGCAAAAGTTGTATTGATGTCTCTTGTAAAGTTCTTATCTATAAAAATAAAAATGGATCGGAAAATATGTTGCTGAGCTCAAAACTCGAACACGGCTGGTCCAATTCGAGTATTTTTTTATTACTTAAACACTGAGGAAGGTTTTTATGGAAATTTAAAAACCGGAAAAGCTAGCAGTGTCTATAAGGTAGCATAGTAAAATGTTCCATATAAGTAGCTACTGAAATAGTAGGCTGAGTACAAAATTATATATATTATAAAATCTTTTTTGTTAAAATATCTGCGTTATTTGTGACTTGATACCGTTGTTCCTGTGAAAACCAAACAGTATGTTGCGACAAATGTATGCAAGAATGCATATTTTTATCTTGTTTGTCGATCTTATCCATGTCACTGACCGCTTTCAATTCATCTTTCAAACCAACAATGCCTATTTGTGCTCCTAATTGCTTGTGTACGGTTAGAAATACTCTACAGGAAGCAGAGCTGTTACAATATTTCGTGATTTATTCATCAATGGTTTGCCGTATCTATTATGTTAAAGGGATGCTATCAGATTTACATTATATTATCATCTAAAATTGCCTATAGCAGTAACTACGTGAAATTTTTACCATTTGTTTTATTTATTTATTGCACAACACAATATGACAAAACCTTTACACAATGCAACGATTTTTCCAATGTAGAGGATTTTCGAATTTAACGAAAGCATTACTTATCGGCCCAATCAGATAATAGATAGCCTAACGCTAACCAACATAAACAGTAAATTAAAAAAACCTACTTTTATATGCAATTGCCGCGCTCCTATACAAGACTGCTGTGGTTACATTAATACAAACCACAGCGGTAACATATTCTGATTATATTATGTTATTTTGTATAATAAAGAGAAAAAAAATATACGCTATTATATAAGTAGAACATTTAGCATTTGAATCGCGTTATTTACAGTTTACAAGAAGCATCTTTTCTAATTGATTTCTAAACGTACAAATATCGTTTGATATTGTGTAGCTGATAAAAGTATCACGAAGACTTCCACTATTGACTTCTTGCAATAACAGGTGTCCTTAATTAACACTTGTCGTATTCAGCGTAACAATAGAAACATGACTTGTGTTGTAATGTGCCATTGAGCATATTAGGCAGCCATTGACGTCAATAGGACAGTGTTCTCTAGTTGTTCGCAGTCACGTATAATTGATGAAAGCGTTGTTGGTACTAAGATATTCTAAGACTTTTATAATAATTAAAAATAATAACGATAATTGCGGTCGGTATTTTTAAATATTTAGATGACATGTATTATTTATTTTACTGTACATTTTTACGTTCTATGTTTTTCTTTTTTTTTGTACCTCGGATGAATCGGGTCACACACACAGGAATGTTCTACTGTGCTCAGTCTGTCAAATAAAGTAATAGGGTTAATTCATTTCCGTTGACACAATAATTGTTTCAGTCAGTACACAGTAGGCATTGAAACCATAAATTAAGGCAGATCACTGGAAAATAATTTCTTCATAGCAGTCCGCTAACAACATTATTTGCATTAAGAAATATTAACGTTGAGTTAAATCTTCCAAATAAGAAAGTTATTTTGTTAGCCGCAAATAAAAACAAAATAGATATACATGAAAAACATAAACGTCCATGATATTTTCAATATAACAGAAATTATTTATTTCCAAAAATTCAAGTCGAAGATTTTGTACTTTTTCTAGTAATACCGATTGAAGATACATAATTATTAGTTATTTATAGTCCATAAAACGCAATATTTATGTAACGAATGTATATACATATTAAATTATTTCCTTTTCCTCTTATCCAAGTGTCCTTGGTACGCCCTATTATTCCGTTAATATATAAATAATGTATGTTCTCATCGTGATTTACAAATTCACATGTAAACTCTATGTCGTAATTTACATTGTTACAGGATTATTAATAGTCGTTAATTTGAATTTTACAATAACAGATGCAGTTTTATATGTGAAAAATGTTATTATAGTATTTTCTTTTGAATCTTAATATTCCTATCAGGCCATATGTCGTCCGCTGTTACTTGCTACCCGTTTAAAGTCCTTACCGATAGGGTACAGAATGCAGATGTGTTAGGAATGTTGGATCTGCCAGCATCGATTAACCAACCAAATGCTGGCTGGTAAATAAAATATTTGTACATTGCAATGGAATTTGTTTTGTTTTACCTAATAAAGGTATAAGTTTGGTGAAAATCACCTTAAAACATTAAATTCGTACGTTCGTTCGTCACTCTTGTTTGATAAATTCTTTTGTAAATATTGTTTCAGTTCGAGGATAATTGTGTCCTGAATAGATAGTTCGGTTATTGACTTGATTGTAGTGTCGTAATACTTAGTGCACATGATTATTTAGAATATGTTAAAGCAAAGTACACAAAAGGGATTTTTAAAAGTAAGAACATAAAGTCAATTCATACTGCAAAAAGTATTTTTGCTTTATATAGGAAACTTTTAATTGCCGTTTGCCGGCGTTTTAGGTAGTGATACGCTCTTCTAAAGGTTCTCTTTAAGAATAAATTTTCCAATTTATATTACTGTCTATTACGTTACGATGCGGGGCGGGGATTGAATTATGCGTTATTGATAATATTATTTTACACCACATAATGGTAAGTTTTAGGTATACAGAGTCGCTGGGGGTGGTCACGAAAGGTTTTACTATTGGATACATAAAAGTTACGGGTCAAGAGTCTCCAAAAATTGCGTGACGTAATACTTGAACGATCCCTTAGATGTAATGTTAGTTAGCTCGCTGTCCAATGCAAGATTCCACCTTTTATCGTTTTTAGTAGCTACTGGTTTATTTTAGCCAACACGCTATTGTGTATTCTCAGCTTTAACATGTTAAGTGGATGTTCATCTCAAATCGTGACACAAAATTTAGTTTAATTCTCGAGGACTTCCTAATTTATCACGATGTTCGACCGACGATCGGCTGGATTTAACATAATCGCTTTCCGATTCATTCTTGAAGCTGTGTTTTTCGTAAATTTGTTTTATCAATAACTCGGATGAAGGATTGATTACTAATTGTAATAACGTTACCATTGCTGTAATATTAGATGTCACCCATAGAGTTTGTAAAATTGAAAAACAAAAATTTGTCGTAAATCGGTACTATGTTTTCAAGACGCTTTTTCAAATCGAATCAAGAATTCTATGTTTATAATTGGTTGATACCAAAGACACAAGATAAATATAATAGAACCTTAGAAATATCTTTTATGTCAAAATTAATATGGTTTCTTATAGAAACATACTTATATATCATTTTGACTTTTTCGCCTGTAGAAAAATGAGCCTTTAGTTCGGACAATTTCCTCTACACAATAAAATTTAAAAAATCTTGTATATTGTATAAGTATATTGAAATTATGAGGGTGGCAAAAAATTAATGCATTGGCCTTGTACAAGTTCATCACAAATATGTAATTAACAATCAATTACTTAACAAATAAAGCAATATAATAGATATGTGCCAATATTTATCAAAGTAGTAATAACTTGTTACAACAATTATAATGAGTTATGTAATTTATGACATATTAATATCTCATATTATGTTGATGTTTATTTTGTCGTAGTGTATGCTTTCGTTAATAAGCTGAGCGATTTTTATCACTATATAGATTAATTATAATACGAATTACTTTACTTACACAAATATAAAAAAAATTATATTAAAAGAAACGGGACAGAATGGCAGAAGACAGTACCCTAAGGTCCTTACTGGACTCACAACCTGGTGGTAAGAGAAAACCCGGTAGACCGAGGCTTTGATGATGGGGAATGGGTCTTGGTACCTCGAAAAACTAACTAAATCGATTGCGATGGCAAATATACTTGAGTAGGAAAAAGTCCAGGGGCTGTAAAGCCATTGATGATTACGATGATATTAAAACAATCGTAAGTTACGACTTAAATCTACTGTAACTTTTTCTTAAAAGAAAATCGAAACGACAGCCATATTGTTTTAACAAAGACAGCAGAACAAAAAGTATTCCTTTTTTAAACCGGTATCATTATATCCTTTATATGCAGTATGTTTTCTATTTACTTTGTAAACGGCTACAGCCACATAGAAATAATAGCTATTTAGATACTGACCCTTCGGTCTGTCTTCTGCCTCTGTCATCAAAGGGTATACACCATTTCACAAAAAGAGACGAAGATTTGAGTTAAAAGAGTGCAAGTACATTGATTGCTTTTACGAAGAGGCTACTTCTAAGACTATTAATATATACTCGACGCTGTTACTAAAGCCTAGCCCTTAACATACTGGTGTTTTTAATTACATAAACGTTGTCATTTGATCTACTATGTGGGCGCTTCTCAATTACTATCGGATTTTATGTGGTCATTTGATTATAATACATTAGCTGTTATTCTCTTATATTTATATATATTTTTTTCTGTTTACAAGAGATACCTTAACAGAGGTCAGGGATATTTTAAAGACTACAATAATTGATGGTCCTGCAGGATACTCGGGAAGCCAGCTGCGCCAATTACCCAACAATATTTTTTAAATATTTACGGCTCAGGTTCCTTCCTATTAATACGTTTCACCTTTATAGTTTCTTCGCAGAAAGTAGTAGCTGGTGCACCTTACTCTGGATAATCCAGACGTACGTAATACGTTTTCTTGGACTTCGGAGACACACATACGGCCGATCTTTTTTTTAAATGAAAGCGATATAGATATTCAGCAGATGCTCCATGTCCTGTCAGAATATGTACCGTGGGGCAAACTGACACTTAATTTTGAGACGCTAACGTTTGTATTTTAGATTTCTTAAGAAGGTTTTGTTAAGCTTTTAGCATAAATTCTAACACCGTCAATCCTGCTTTCCGAGTCAAGGTCCATATTCTTCTGAGACCATCTTCTCCCATTCATCGCATATTGAGGCAAATAAAATCAGATCGTCTGCAAACTATAAGTGGGTCAATCTTTTGCTGTTTATGAATAGTCCGTATTTATCCCAACTTATCTCTTATATAGATAGAGTTTAATGCGGTTCGCAACGTCGATGATGGTGATAATAATATAGGATTATTTAGACATTCTAAAAAGCGTTACTGTCATTGAAATTATTTTAAAGTCAGTAAGTCTATTGAAACTATATGTATCAATTATTTTCCAAACTGATTAGTATTACTATTATGGTAACCTGCATTGTCTATAAGATTGATATCAGTTTGAATAATCCGAAAATGCGTCACAGATTCGGTTCCATTGTACTCCATATTGGAACCAATTCAGTCACCAAACATAAAAGGTTATCCTAGATTGCATTGCATGCATTGGCCCCATTATACGGTCTAGAAAGTTTCCCAATGGCATTTGGAATTTTTTTTATTATTTGAATTTCCCATGCCCTTTGAGAATCTTTATCGTGGTTCTTAAATCTTATAATTTGAAAATATTTTATCCGTCTTCAAATCTTCACTATTTTGCAGAGGAATTTTTAAAGCAGTTTCAATAAAATTGCTAAATTGCTGATATCAAGAGCACGAAGTGTAAGTTATTTAAAGATATATTGATTATCTAAACATTCGGTATGGAAGTGGTTACAGTATATCGATGTAATTATGATAGCACACGTCTACATGTTTGTTAAGATGATACGAAAAACGGCAAGTGGTAAACTAAATTCGCTTGATTCAGTCCGTCGCTGACCAGCGTAGGTAGTGCACGTATGATCTTTAAATACATTGTGAATAACATTTTATCGTGAATAAAAAACGACTTTATCGTGATGTAAACGAAGTTTGAGTGAAGTGTGTTTCGGATTTTGTACAATGGCTCGTCTAGCTACCAGTGCTGTTCAGCTCTGCCAGAGGCTTCAAGAGCTGAATCCTCAGAAGTTTCTTCTGCTTGGAAAACAGGTGCGGTTTTGGTTTTAAAATGTACTTGAATTGGAGGATTTGTTCGAGATTTATCATTTAAAAAATGTGGCAGCGTCTTTTATATCTGAATCGTATTTGATTTAATAACTTGAATAAAAAATTAATGTTATTGAATTTAATTTTTTTCCGAAGTCTCAGCAAAAACTTAAACAAAGAAGCAAATGAAATATAGTTTTATCGTGCGATAAAAGTTATGGTCGCCGTAAAATAATTCCGGTCGTTTTTGATGTTATTGTTTCCGAATCATTGCTTATCGGCTTGTACAGTCTTTCTTTTACTTCAATTGAATATATTTGATTTGAAACTTTTTCCACTAAGGTAATAGGGTAATAGGCTTACTTGGTAATAGGGTGATTAATTATTTTACGCGGTTAAAGTGTGGCGGAGTTTTTCTTACCAGTTCTTTTAAGCCAAAATGAAGGGCATAAAAGCGGCCCTTCATTTAGGAACTGGTAGTAAATGTAAATTTAGACCTTCCAATTTTATTATCATATTAAATGAATTCTTATGTGATTATTCTAATTATTGTATCTGTATATTGGAGCAACTGCAACTTACTAAAGTTGTTTGAAAAATTCGTATTCGGCAATTTAAGCTTAGAAAATTATATATAAGGTGTTTATGTATTTTTTAAATATTGTAAATATCTAGTATGACTTGCTTTTTGCGAGGTAAACTCGTGGTCTGTAGTATTCAAAAATGGGTTTTCTTTATAAATCTCCAAAGGAATTAAGTACCGCGTACATTTGATTGCGGTTTTGTTTCCATAGAGATTAGATCCTATGTTATTATTATAAGTATTGTGAACTTAATTAACAGTTCTGGCTTTATACGGAAGATTCGATTACATATTTAATGGGACAACTGCTTGTGACAATTATAGACCATCATCAAATTCTTTATTTAATTTTCAGGACCCAAACTTCAGTGATGTTAGATTTCATTGCGTTTTCGTGTATAAAACAGATTGACATAAACGATTTTTCATTACTTCAGTTGCTGAGCGTAATCGAAATAGACACGCGAATTGCATATTAAATAACTCAGCAGTCTTGCTAAGTATTTTTGTCAACATGAAGTAGACGATATTTGTCTTCTTATAAAAGTGTCAACCGCCATTTAGATAAATGATATCGAACGAGAATATAGGCATTTAGGCTTATGAGTTAATGAGGCACACTAACATATAATTATAGGTGGTATAATAGTTTTGGCCTTTCACTAAGTAAAGTAATTTTCCTTTTGATTTCTTAGTTATAAAAATACCATTGATGCTACAACTTTAAAGATCTGGTTTTCAGATAAATGTATCTGTTTCGTGATCGTTTGTTTTATCCAATAGCAAGTAGGTAATCAACTGGATTCTTTGTACTTGCATGCTTCCCGATGTTTTCCTTTACCGTACGAACAAGTGTTAAAAGTGTATATAGAAATAAAAGTACACTGGGAAGGGTTCAAACCTCATCAGGAATGAGAGTCTCATACTAAAGCAGCTCACACTGTATTCTTCGTATTCTTAGTTATAATAATATTGTAATTGTTATATAATATTCTGTCATACATAACAAAATATCTACAATGAGCGAACCATTCAAAGTTTTCTTTATTATCTCACGTCTTGATCGTGCAATACATTAGAAGCGATCGTAAATGAGAAACAAATAATACATACAAAATGTTTATAAAAATATTTTTTTAAATGTGACCAAATGTTTAGGGTTAAAAATAGATTTGTTAAGAGTAATTGAAAATTGAGAAATATTTATTGTATAGGTCCAATTGTTTATATCGTATAAATAATTTAAATCAAATTAAAAAAAAAATAATGTATAGAATTGTCCTTCTTTCATTATGACATTTGGAGGAAAAGATAAAGTGAGAATATTATAAAACCCTTACATTAATTATCAATCACTTAAGTTACATAGATTATGATATATGACACCATATAATAAACATTGGTTGGAATTAAGCGGTTAAATCCGCATCGCACTAAATACAATCAAATAGAAAGCTCTAAGTGTTTACCAAGCACACATGAGTGTCGTGATAAGGCAATGCGTGTGGGCGAATTATTGCTTAGCGTGTCCCTAATTAGCTTTTCCATGAAACGAAAAGGGCTTATAGATTAGCTTACTCTATACAAAGTAGAATTTTGTCGTTGCCGTTAATATTACGACCACAAGAAGGTTTTATATTTAAGGAATAATCCTTAAATAGTTCACGTTCTAAATTTGGCTTAAAGTTGAATCGTTTTTCTGATAAACTTTAAAAGAAATCTTATATTTATTATTCGTACATATATTGACCTCTGTTTGTCTGCATAATACATCCACACGAGCGAAGTGAAAATAGAAGAAATTTGCATGTTGTCGATGTAATCTCTTCCGATATGGCGTTGACGGAATGAGATTTTTATGCCGTAACAGACTCCTATCATTATTTATTTTGTCGCATTTGCACTGCAAATACAGATTACCTTTTTATTTTAAAAATTATTTCTCAAAGCATTATCAAACCTACACACTATATAAACTTAATACTAACGACAAATATTAACTACGGGCTGACGTATGTAATTAATGCTAATCGTCTATATACGTAAAAACGCTGACGTCACACGTCAATAGATCAATGGAAAGATAAAGTTAAACCGAATCGCGTACCGTGAACATTGACGTTGACAACAAAGTTGTGGAAAGCGATAAACTTTGCAAGTGCTTAACTGACGCTGTTAGGGTAATGGAGATTTGACATGGGGAGACTTCAAGCGTAGGTTTCGACTATGAATCTTATTCATTGGGTGACACTAAAGGGCTAACGGAAGTTAAAATCCTTTGTGAAAGATCTGACAAACGAAATTTTGAAGCGAAAGTTGGCGGAAAAAGAAAATAGGCTTATACCTAAAAAGAAATTGCATCGCCGGTTTGTATCGGGCGAATCGATTATGACGTTGGTTCTACACACCCCCGCCACAGGGTTGGTGGTGTTGGTCGAGTGTTATTTCGAGGGAAGAAAAGCCTGAAATTCAGCTGTTTATTATGGCTGTACTGCTTACTAATAGCTTTCATACATTTTCAGTTAGGTAAATTCTCAATTTAAGAGTTCAATTTCATTAGCTAAATATTTTTTTGTAAACATGAGGCGAATCACTTTTAATATGTTCATTTATTATATCATAAACCATCAGATATGTTTTATTATTTCAAATCTATTTAGCGTTATGTTGGTACAAAGTACTCACTAGGTATATTAAATAAAATAAAGTATTCTAACAGTTTTTGTCCAATGCGGCATAGTTTATGATCCATTGTATTCGTAACGCCTCACGAAATGTTAATTCTTTAGTTAATTAAAATGTAGCGCATAGTACAATGGTCTTCCGAACGTGAGATTGGAATTATAGATAATATTATGTTGTATGGAATATCATGGATTTGTTATTAAGAACGTTATATATATTAAAGATAATATTTTAATTTAATTTAATTATTCAATAAATTCATGCAAAAACTCAAAGTCTCTATGTATAGAGTTTTTCTTTGTTTTTTTTAATCGAATAATTATCGAATAATAAAAAAAAACCCATACATAACAATATTAATTTTGCTTACGTTGTGGCATGTCTGACTTCGAAACATTTTTTTCAACGTTTAAGCAAAATGTCGCCAAATATTTGCACAAATGTTTTATATACTAATGTCAATAAATAGCATTTAATATAAATAATATTCTGCTTGCTCAAGTGTTTATTTGGCACATGCCACGGGTTATGTTTAACGTATATTTTTAATGCTTCCACATAGCAACGGATGTCTGCCAGTTAAAAGATATATTTCGGTATGCTATCTGAAATTGGATACTATGTTACAAGTACTTTGTAAATTTAATTTTCTTAAACCAAGCATTAGAAAGGTATTTTTTAAATTTCCGTTCAATGAATATCTTTTCGCAATAGTACACAGAAACTGTGACTGTAAGTAGTGTTATTGGACACTTTCTTATGTTAAATATTTTAGTAAATTAGGTTACATTTAAATTATGTACTTATTAGTCTTAAGTTAGGCTAGATCGTAATGTTAATTTGTGTCTTTGTACAGTTTATAATACAGACAGTTTATAAAAAAAAAGCTTTATATAATAGCCTCACACAAGAATCAGATACGTTTTGAACTCTTGAACCCGAATTCAATCTGATAAAATTCAAAAGCCGTAAAATTACTATGTTATAAAACTGAAAGATGGCGTGCAGCGGTCAGATACCGTAATTGGTTGGCCATTGTTGCCGTGGGAAGCTCCATCTCACCATGTTCAGTCGCCCATTGCTACCTTAGGTGCTGTGTTCCCTTTAAGTAAAATAACATTACTTTAACGTAGAGTGACAATTACAGCGTGATCCTTAGTGTAATAAAGATCGATTTTATTATATTTTTATCCTCTTTTGTCTTGTCTTGGTTCTGCCTTATATCTTGATCCATAACTAGTGGTCAGTGATTGCCCGTGGAACGAATAGAAAATATTAGGGTATGTATTTATGTTAATACTTTATTAATATTGTCGTTTGTGCGGTACTTTGAACAAAATATAAAATATTAATAATAATATTTTATCTAAAAGCTGATTTTAATTAAGTCTGTTCCCGTAAGAGATAAAAATGAATATTTTAATCGTATTTTGAATTTTAGTACAACGTACTTCACTAAGATAAACAAGATTATATCGTTATAATTATACTTTAAAGCATATATTTATTATAATGTCCGCTTTCATACGTTTCATAAGTTACGCTTTTTCATGACGGTGATCCCATAGGTACCGTAAGGTTACCCATGTTTATGATATTTATTATCTATGATGAAAGAATAACGTTTCAGCCTACTAGATTCTACATAGTCTGTGGTAGGATAATGATAGAAAGTTATAAGTTTTTATGATAGATTATAGATTGCCAAAATCATGTGATCGATGTGTTTTGTTATTGTGGTACTCCAGTTTTTATAGTGTCTAGTGTCTAGACGTTTCGGTTTCGCTTAGGCGTTCAAGATATTAATACATTTCCAATCTTAGAACTTTTTAAGGTGTTGAAGTTCAAGATTATTTAGTATTTACGTTAATCTAATTCATGTTAGCATATGCCTTTAAAGATCGCGGGAAAAGAGTAGATTCGTAATTGTTTTTTTGTAAAATTTAACGCGTTATCAAAGCAAGATTCTTCTTTATCTTAATATATCTTTAGTCTGTTATCCTAAGTAATAGTTTTTTTACTAACTGTCGTGATTAATAAATACCGCTTTCTTAAATCTAATAGAAACCGGCTCCTCAATATTTATTATCAGTTTGGCGTTGTGACATGTGCCTTCCTGTTGCTTACATCGTTCGCATACGCATAACGTGAAGTGAAAGTGGTTTATGTTTCCATAGAATACCTATAGTAAACCTCTTCACAGATAGTGTATGTAAACATGTATGGCAGTCTTATGATTAGACATTTTCAACTCACACCTTTGACACGTCGCCATAGTGGGACGTATAATATTGAAGAGAAGTATTTCGCAGCCAGACAAGCTAAAGCGTAAGATAATGTAAACGAATTTGTATCTATGGAATTTTGTTTAATTTTTAAAAATTAAAATATTGAGAATATAAAATTTTAAATACACTGACTTTGTCGTGGTAAATTGATATTAATCAAAGTTTTTGCAAGGATGGATTGAAAAATAGTCTTCATTATAGATAAAATGTTCGTTAACAAAAAAATCCATCCAATATAACATTATCTGTAATTCCAATCTCATGTGAAATTTAATGTTTGATTATGTCTGATTGAAGATTCATTTTAATAACGCTAATCAAATTAAACAAAATATTTATCAAATACATACATAAATTTTACATTCTAGCCCTCGACGAAGTTACTTATTTTGTTTAGAAAATCTTGCATTCGAATTTGATATAAATATTTTTTCTCACTTAAAAGGTCTTGAAGCATCATGCTCCTTATAGACAGTTTGCCCTGGCATCATCTTAAATCATAGTCGCAAGTATGAATGAATATTTTTGAACAATAAGAAATCGTAGCTCGAATCAATCGATTTGATCCGGAAGACGTAAGAAATTACGGTAAACGTTCTTTAATGGTTTTTCTAACAGCTTACTTCAGATACTGTAGCTTAGTAACGCTTGAGTTTCCAGAAACTAAAAAAAACTTTCGTCAATTTATTAGGAAACTACTTTTACATAGAGAGGAATGCTTTCGTATTCAGATATTGAACTTGGAATCAAGTGTATCATGTGTGATTTCTATCAACCGAATCGCAAGGTTTTTATTGCCTCGTAAAGTTTTATTTGCAGATACACAGACCTTCCCGAAATATTTACAATTCTCTATGTATAATGTATATATTCTGTATCTTCTAAACACATTCTTAAAATAAAATGAGGTTCAAAAAACTAAAAAAAGATGGCGCCCGACATTCTGTAGAGAATACCAGAGAAAGTACTAGATTATAATATCACTAAAACTATTTTATCGACCACATGTGACTTATTAATTAATATTTAACTAATAAGTCACTTGTAGCCTAACAATATAATGAATGTTTTCGTGTTCTACCTATATATACATAAATCATGGTTTTATATTGTACCCGGTCTTTCTATATTGATAAAGTATACTATCTATAGCTGCCCCCACGAATTTCGTTTCTCCTTAATTAATTTTACTTAGCCTACCTCTTTAGTATATACCAACATGAAACATTTTGCTAACTATGCTACTCCAGAGACTCCGGTTTTCCGGAATGATTTCTTCTTAAGATTTCCTATGAATTTTTCTCTATATAAACTTCAGAGTTCAAGTCATAAGTTTTTAATTAACACATAAAAATAGGGGTTGATTGTAGAGGGGTAAAAATTAAGGGTTGTATGTATTTTGTATGCTGTATCATAGAAAAATGTCTAAATAATAAAATAAATAAGTGAAGAGTGAACCACCGTTAACACTTAGAGGGATGAAAAATAGATGTCCGATTTGCAGACGTAACCGATACAAAAAAAAATCACAAAAATCTGTCAAGCCATTCGAAAGAGTTTAATTACATCCACAATGACACGAGAGTTTTATATATTAGACATCTATCTAATATATAAAATTTCTTTTATTTGAATATAGAATATAATTAAATAGTTGTAATGTGTTGTTATAATTACACGTATTGCGAATAGTTGATTATAGAGGATTACTATAATACTGGATTTTATTAAGAAGATTAAAACTATTCGCTCATTTATTTTAACAATTGTATGAACAATAATGTATAGATTTTTAATTAATAATCGTGTTATTAAATTGTGTAATAAAAAATAAAAATTAGAATTGAATTTATTTTGTTTCTGGTACTCTGTATTAATACCAATTTACTTCGAGGATCAATTAGAGTATATATTTTATTATTAGAAAATGTTTTTACAATATTTTTGTGACATTTCACAGTTATGGGCTAACGCGTTTATCCTCTTCCTCTGTAGCACTGCTACGAAATAGAAGTTATAAAGCTAGTGGCGACAGACACATATCTATTACCGATCTTAATTAATATTCCAATGTGTAAATTAAACAAAGATTATACATGTGTAAGACAATTTTTTAAGCGAGAGCCAACTCTGTGGACGCACCTTCGAAGATCGTGGAGGGAAGTTTCATTTTTCTAGCGTACTAACTAATACGCTCGTAATTAACCACATTGGAGCCTGGACCTAAATCACATAGACTAATATGAACATGTGCCTTTTGGGAGATATGATAATTCCATATATTTTACGATACGTTGCGGCATATAAATAAACCCATCTTTGTCTTTAGCCCTTTTTTCCTCCTCAAAACCATATAACCACATAATGACCAAAACGCAATCATATGTCGCCTACCTAAGTAAATTTATCTATTTATATCTGGTATGTTGTGTTTTTCCAACGCAAGATACCTGTTATCATTATATTTCTACAGATTTATTTCTGTACATCTATTTGCATTGTATCTATGACCTATTGTTCTCTTTTGCTTTATCTTTTTACCTGTTATTTTGTTATCTGTGTATTATATAACTGTCTACTTCTTTTTGCCTATAATGAAATATATAATATGGTGGTAGTACCTAATACACGACAAGCAAAAAAAAAACATCCAGGATGCTTTACGAATCTATTGTAAAGCATCCTGGATTTTTGAAGAAGCGTATGGTTTTCTTTTGTAAATTACTTGAAACCCGGTAATGAATTGTTAGGTCGGTATAAAAATAAAAAATCATATCTCATTTATTGGAGTTAAGATAATTGTTAGCCTAATGGCTCGAGCGGCCAGCTCTCAATTTTTATCGTACGTTCAAATCAAGGCACTGACTTTTCTTTATATGTACACAATTGAACATCGTAAGGAAGCATGCATGTCTTATACAATCCACGTCATACGGAAGGCCTATTAAGAAAATCACGAAACAAATAGAGGAATCTGAGGCCAAGACGTTGTAGCGCCACTGGATTATTGTACAAGGCGATATTTTTCTCGTGTATTGTTAACCTTTCTATAAGCCGTAGTCCTTATCAGAAGCCTAAGATTGCGATTAGTTGGATTAACATGCTTCCCAATGACTTTGGGCTAATAATGTCGAACCTCGAGAGTGTCTAGACTTTGTCTTTTCTCAAAATTAATTTACTCTGTGAGAAAGAGTGAACATAGAAACCATAGATTATCAAGGTTTAGAAATATCATATACGGACGCAACATACAGATCAAATTTATATTATTTTGTGATTTGTCTATATATATATATAGGCATCAATATGTGATGGTCCTTGTCGGCCAGTAGTTAGTAAGAAAAACTAATTAGTTCATAATTCAGAAAATTCAAGAGAATTTTTCGCTTAACCAAGCTTTTTTTTTCGTTAATGTACGTAATATATAACAGAAAAACAACCACTAACCGGTTTAACCTTGGTGCCTGAAAGGTCACACTACAGTACATATTCATGAAACTAAAGACTTAGGAAATCAATCAATACAAACCATGACTGGAGCCAAGCAATCATAACTCAGGTCCTCTAAAAAATAAGATTTAACTAATAATGATCAGTTCACCATTCGAAGGAGCGGTAATTTTAAGTCAATTAATTCTATTTTATTATCCACTAAACAAAATATTACAACACTAGCCAAAAGCTATTGACCGCTCAAGGCCGATATGCAATTAGTTATTTAATAAAAGTAAGTTTTCACCGAATTACTTCGTGGGCGTATCACGCGTGTACGGCCTGTATTATCAGTGATAAGAGCTTATAACAAGACAACAGGTAGCTGAGAGCGTCAGTCGTTGATACGATACCACGGTAGACGCGCGACAATATCCCTTCCTCGTGAAAAAATTGCCAGCATTATCGATTTTTTGCTAGATTAATGGTGTTTTGAATTTCGAATAGAAAAAGTGTGAATGTCAAAGAGTACAATAAGATTCAAGGATTTTAAAAAAAGAACACCAATTAACTTTTTATGCCAGTGCTTACTCTGAAAAAAAGTGAAGTCTGTGTCAATTTGCAAGTGTCTTGACTTGTCTTTTATCAAAATAACATTATTGTTTGAAGTGAAAATTGCACAGAATATGCCAACGCTTCTTACTGAAACGTTTCTTGCGAGGCTCTCGTGGTTTGTAAGTACTTGTAATGCATATATATGTGTTTGATATCCTTGACACATTTGGTCTTAGGCCGTAGAGTAAGTTAAAATCATGAAAGAAATTATGTATTTACTAAGCTTACGTTACCGAAAGACGTAGAATGAGTATTTCTTCTTAAATGCTCCGTATCAGTTAGTCAAAAAGATTTTGTTTGATTATTATACTTTATTTAAAATACATTTAATCGAATACTTATACTAATCAAACTGTATTTGATTACAAGTTTAATTTAAAAATAGAAAACTGATAAGGAAATTTTTACTAAAACATTTCACTAACGTATAATTTATATGTAAAGTTCTAGCAATCTATACATCATATAAATCTTGACTTGAATATTTTTGTCCCCTTTCCTATACATATCATATCGATACAATATCGCTATATTGTGATATAAGTTGTATATGTCACGAGGTTCAGGGGACACGATCCCTGTATAACCCATTGAGGAGCCTCCTACGCATCCAATATAAATAAAACACTCAACGTTCTATTTATATCGCTATCGTGTTATCTTTACTCTCGAATGCCGAACTGCACATATAAATAACTTAATTAGTTTCACTGTGTTGCCATGCAGGTACCAAGCCCACTTCATTTATTCGATGTTTATCACTCACCTCTGTAATTTATACTTGCCTATATCCTAACCTATCGAATATATTTACGTATCTCAAGGGTTAGAGCTTAAGGATACTTCTGTTGAGTCCACTTTATTTAATATAAAGCTGTTCTTTATATTTTAAGAGATTATGGTAATTTCGTGTTATGAACGATGAAAAAATAAGTCAAAGCACGTAACTTCTGTGCTAAATAAGTTGCCCTATAGATAGTTTTTGGAGCGTTCGGAACTTTTTAAGTTGTACATCTACTAACATATAAAAAATATAAGTTAACGTATGTAATTCGCACATACATAAAAATACCAATATTTGCTTAAGCTTGACAAAATTTTCCAAGCAGACGCAGGAAATCTTGCCAATATTTGAGAAATAATTAAACAGGATTATACAGGTTGTTCTTAGCGTTCGTTCACATCTTTATAAGTTGACAAAAACTTACTTTACATTTATTAATAAATAATTTTTAATTTATATATTAATAAAAAATTATATACACTGAATTTTTTGCTTGTTTTCAGGTCATGTAGCGAATTTAGTTCAAATTGTTTAATATAAACGTATTTGTTTATCAAACGCAAGAATGCACTTAAAAAATTAAATGATTTTCGACTCTAATACTGTTAGATAAAGTTCATTATGTTTTAATCGATCGACCACCTAATACGATGTACAATAGCGTCCTTATAGCGTTGGTCATTGAAACCGCTGTATGGAGTGAAAAATTAATTATTCAATTCATTCGTTGGCGTCAGAATATATAGTATAAGTTATAGGAGAAATAATTTATAGAAATTGTTTTGTTTAACACACGATTTTTAGCTTATACAAGTAATCTACGGGGATTGAGGATTAATATTTTAGCTTTACTCATGTCCTGCAGATTTATGAAATAAATAAAATATCATTATTTTTAAATTTTCAAAAACTGCAATGAAAACATTTTCCATCTACAAATTGATTAATAATTTATATCAAGTACATTTCATCCAATTCAAAACCATTTTTAAATGCATTAAACAATTTTATTCGTTAATTAAATTTAGTATTGAGGGCATTCAATTGCTTACATTGATTTAACCTCGGCCTTGTTACAATTATTGCCAATCATATTGGCGCATCTTTGAAGTTGTTTCCTTAATAAATTATACAATGTTACGAGTAGGCGTCGGTGTTTATCCGGTTAGTTTAAACTACGCAAGCAGACATATTTTTATACGTTGTGTACGTAGTATTTACGTTAATGCGTACGTTACTGGGTTCAGTATGAGTTTTGTATTATCATTCTATAATTTTAGCATGTACAAAACTAAAATATATTAAGCTTAAAAGTAAGTTTTCTCTACTTTCTATTTATGTTATGTAAGGTGATGAAAGAATTTCAGTTATGTTAAAATAAACTTTAAAATGTTCCTCAAATTGTAGTTTAATTTTTATTAAACGTTCTTAATTATTTTACTAATATTTTCTCTCTATATTTTACGATTTGCACTACTTTCCATACTAGACGAACTATTTTGGATCGGGGCTCGTACTACATGGCAAAAGTATATAAACCAAAAGTCGTATCTTTTTATAACAGCATTTTCATTTGAAATTAAATTAATTTTCCGTCTTGTCACGGGTGCCCTTCCGCTGAACTCTTGCTTAACCTGTAATTTGTAAACTCCAGAAGGTCTATAATTTTGAACTCTTGAGATTACACTAAGCTTGGCGTAATCTAAGTTTAAGCACTATGAATTTCAGTCTAAGTAGAGTTCGGCCCCGCCCGCTTAAGCCTATGTCTTACAGCTGCCTTCAGCGGAAACGGGGCTGTTTGCTCGTTGCGATTGTCATTGTAATTTTGCGATGACTCGATATAGTGTCATTCTGGACAGCGCTAGAGGCACTCCCCACACGACGGGAACCTAATTAATAAAAAGATATTGTAAACTATGGTGATAGTTTAAACATATAAGTGGCTTGTAATTTAGTGTCTAAATATGGTGGTGTGGTATGTGACGGATGCCGATAGTGAGGTAACTTATATATGTATACAGTTTTACCTAATTACATATCACTTTGCTTCTATATAATTTCAATTATTAGTCCGGGTACACGCTTAAACAAATTTCATTCTCCACAAATTTGGCCGGTTGTGGTTTTTCCGCACAAATTGTCACCTGTTTCCTCAGTTAAATATCGGACACCAAATATGTACATTGTGCGTTAACCCAAGTATCCACTGTTTTTATAGTGATATTAAAGTAGATTTAATGATAAGAATTTTTCTTAATTTTACATGAGCAAAGTGAGGTATTTTAATTTCGATCAGTATTTTACAAGTGAATTGATACTAGTAATAACAATTAATAAGTGACTAGTAATAAGGATATGTCTTATATGGATTAAGGATAATCATTTGGACTACGATTTTTTACTTAGAATATTAATTGGAAGATATTTCGGATGTAATTTTAGACCATATAAGGACAATGAAAGAACATATAAACAAATCCTGCTTTGACTAAGTATATAGTAACTAATATCTGCGTATCCTTGTTTCAGAGTGAGCAGTCATCACCATTCCGCCGGTGGACAACGGGCAGTGGCGCGGGCAGTTCCTATAGACATCACGAGCATCGCAATATTTATAATAAAGTAAGTTCTAAGTATTTTTTTTGATATTTTAATATACATAATAAATGTTATATCATGACTAAATAAATAGCCTTGATAGACTCGTCGTGCTTGTCAAGATTTTTAATATACATTAATTAACGAGCTATGCTTAGTATTATTTAATAGTCTTGGGTGGTCGCCTACTATATTTGTGAAATATATAAATATAAAATAGCCTGTATGTACTGTGTACTATAATAAGGATTACATTAAGTTTATTATATTTAAAATTAGTACTCAACCTCCGATAGAGTGAAGGCCTCCAAATTCTTCCTTTTGTCTCTCATCTTCCCTACTACATTCCAATCTTTCCAAAACATATTATAAGTGTTTAACATATCTAAGCAATTTTTTTTCATTATTTCTTACAGCAAATGAGCGAAGGTGGCAGCCCTGGCGGCGGTAAAAGCGGCGGCGGAGTGGCTCGCTGGTCACTCGGCCTCGAACATCTGCTTGCGGACTCGGCCGGCGCGGCTGCGTTTGCCCACTTTTTGGACAAGGAGTTTGCCGCCGAAAATATTAGGTGAGGTGTTTGTTGGCAACCCTGAAGGCGTAATAATATTTTTTGGATCGCAGAAGATGCTATCAATTCTATGTAAGCAACTGTTGTTCTAATTTCATTCGGATTTAAATATATAAAATAATATATATAACAATATTTTGAAATATTTAATTAAATTTAAATGTCTATAAAAAGAAAAATCTAGATTATTAACTGTATCACCTTAGGATTATTATCCATATAATGTTTATTTCGGGTGATGAAATTGCCCTTTGAATTGCTCAATATCGCTATAATATACCAATATTTGTAATAGAGAATGCTAATACAAATGTTATATTTGTGTTACACGATAAGGGTTCATCTAAAAATAGATAACAATTATGTACGGCCACTTACTAATATTTGGAGAAGTTTTAACTAACCCTGTAACACTTAAAGAGACCTTCGTTCCGACTATTCCTATTTAGAATCTTAAATATATACTGATTTTATACAGTTACTTGTTCATTCCGTATATATTCTGATTTATTTATGGAATCACATATTGGTACTCTTAGCAATCGTAACCTCTGTCAATAAAGTCAAAGTTTTTATAAATTGTCTCACTAAGGCATCATTTACCCAATTTACTAAAAACGATATTTGACATCAGAAAAGGGTCCAATAACACTACTTACAGTCTCTATTAAGGGGAAGACACTTTGTGCTTGTGTACAATTTTTATCCATTAATCAATGTTAACACTTAAAACATCAAATAAATCAGTAAACTACTTTTTATATCTGGGCCTCAGATTTCTGTATCTGTTGTTTGTAGGTGATCAGCCGCCTTTGCCTTTAGCATTTAACACTAACTAAACTTAAAACATAAAAATGTGTAAAAGCTATGTTAACAAAAGACAATACTAAATCCAATAATGACTTGATTCGCTATAATTCACTTCAGTGACTTTACATAAACTGTACAACTTCAAACTTATACCAGGTAATTGCCCATGCGCATGTGACGCAATTTCTTTTATAATATATACCCTACTCCGACTCCACCATGCCACTTCGGGCAGATGTTCCACGTCAATTGGTAACAATTCCTAAACAATCGAATCAAATATTTGGCATATGGCAATGTAGCATGATTCTTAAGAATATGTTTCATAATTTTTTTTTAGAATTTAATTAAATAAATAATAAAAGCTAACACCTGTTACCATACTTCTATAGTCCTATTAGGCACCAGCCTCCCAGCTACAAATCCCAATTAATAAAATATAGGCCCAATTGCACCGTTTTACTAAAACAATCGTCTGCCTCTTTTCATCATAGCGAAAATAAATTTTGCCAGAAAGAGACAGAAATGTATAATATAAGTGTGAATCAGGATCACATAGGCTACCCTATGTGCAAATTGCTACCGATTAATCGTCTGAAAAAGTCGAATATGTTTATTTGATATTGTTGAGCGTTTTTTTGAAATGTTATTCTGAATTTATTAATAATTAAAATTTTAACAGATTCTGGTGGTCCTGCGAACAGTATAGAACCTGTTCGGAAAATGAGTCTGAAAGCGTTGAAGTACGGGCGTCGCTCGCGAATGAAATCTGGCAAAGGCATTTGGGTGACAAAGCCCCAGAACCAGTGAATATAGACGCTACCGCAAAACGGGCTACGGCATTACGCCTGGATCAGAGGCCACCTCCGGCTGATTTGTTTATTCAGGTATTTAATCGAATTACGTAATTAATTGGCTAAACGACTTCTTTATACGGTGAAGGAAAACCAGCACGATTGTGATGATGATATCGGGATATGCCCGATGTAAATATCGATATTATTTTAAAGTTATTTCTATACAAAGCCATTATCTACTAACAATACCATTTTTTACCGTTTAGTCTATATTTGATCTTGCATTATCTAAATTTTTATAGGGCTTACGGTCGTTATAGCACAGATGGCTACTTCATATGAAATATTATTTACTAAAGAAATATATTATAGATACGTAACTCTTATCGAAAAGTATCTTATTCATATTTTATATAAAATCAATTGATTGTTACAGGCTCAGAAACAAATATTCAACGTTATGAAGTTCGACAGCTACCCACGGTTTCTACGTTCAGGAGTGCACGCCGAATGCGCACGCGCAGATCTACGTGGCCTGCCCTGTCCTTATATACCGCCGGCTGAGACTAATAATAAAGTAATTTGTCAATATTTTTGGATAATATATTTTCCTAATTAATCATTTGTATGACTGGTCCAGTGGATTCTTGCTATGGATACTTATCGTTCCAAATATAAAAGTAGTAGAAATTTTCAGTAAATGAGGTCCAGCTCAGCTAAATAAAAACATTGTTTATTTTCATATACCAAATACACAGTATCAAGCTTGGTACCTGCACTTAAATTATTAACGTCCGTTGTCCAAATTTGTTGTGAAAATCATTTTCGGTAGACGTTAGGTTACATTTATATATATGAAAAACCAAAATTTCTTATAAATATATTTTTCAGGTGAAAAAGTCTTCGTCTAACGCATCAGACAGACGTCGCAGTGGAGGCGGTTCCCTATTGGGCTGGAGGCTACGCTCTGCGTCAAGAGATCGTGTTGAAGAAGATACACCACCCACCACTGATGTGAGTATTTAGTATATAATTTTGTAATAATAGACTTTAATTCGTATTGTTCCCTTTTTCTATACATATGATTTCTGAACGAAACACCACCTAACCACCCCCAAAAACAGGTCTTAAGAAATATATATATATATTTATAACGTTTAAAGAACTTTATTTCTCATTACAAAAAATTCTATTTTATTTACATGAGAAACTAAATATTATGAGCGAGCGACACGTCCCAATTTTAGTTCACCATATTCACTTTGACATGCATTTTTAATGCCCCCTTGAATCTGTCAAACACGCCAATATTGCGTGTTACAGTTATTTTCAGGATATCCTAAAAATTACCTTAGAAAAAAACCCGGAGAGAGATGTAAAAACAAGAAAAACACAAGTTAATTATCATCCTTTTTTTTTAAGTGGTACCAAAAAGTATTATATGATATATATATATATATTATATGAGGTTAATTGTACTTTGTATATTATTCCCATTGCATTAGATTGATAATAATTGCAAAATCTTACCGAAAGAGCATTTTTTGCGTTAAAGAAAATGAACGAAATGTTAACCATTTTCAAGATATGACATTTCTAATTGTCTATAAACGTTGGATGTATGTCAACTGTCAAAATCCTCTAAACAACATTAATACTGTGATACCTCAATGTTAACAAAATATATCAATCCACGCAACACTTGAGTACACAGGAATATAAACAATACTGAACTAAACAAATAAGTTAAACTAATATTGAACTATTTCTTAGAATTTCACAATTGTGAAATAATTACGAGCGCATGGTATGATAATGTTATATTTGTTAGTAAATAATTGAAGGCGCAAAATATATTTTTTTCTTGACGAAGTAAATAAAGGTGTTGACCTACGTCATTATAGCGTACGAGTGTAACCTTCAGTATACTGGAAAAGTTCAGTAAACGTTTAGCATGGTTTTGTTACAAAATTTTTATATATTTTGATTTTCTATTTGTAACTGATATAGTTTGTATTTGAGAGCAAGATAGTTTGTAGATCTTAGAAAAGAAGTCTTTGGTCTCTAAGCCCAATGTTCAAAAAGATATATGACGAGGCCATTTCCGATTAAAATTAACAGTCATATTTATTATGAAAGTGTTGTAACCTACAAAGTAAATGTATCAATAAAGAATTTAAAATTTATCTTATCAAATCTCATTTCAGGGCTCTATAAAAATTCCTATTGTAAGCCCATTATAAAGGAATTATAACCACTATTAGTGAACAAACAACCAAATGAAAATATAGATTAAAAAATGAATGAAAATGAAATCCGCCTATGTTGTTGAGTTGTATATAATAATACAACTGAACAACATAGGTAAGTAATTGTTTTGTTCCAAAAATATGTTAAAATATTTTTTTCTAATCATTCTGAAATTATTAACAATAAATTAGAATAAATATATAGAACAAAACTTGATTGTGAATACAACTTTCTTCGGCGTAATGCTTAATGGAACTGCTAAATACTCTATAATAGTTTAATACTGTGATTATTGTACATATGTGATAATAACTCAAAGATAATGTTTAGACTTCGGCAGCTCTACTGAAATTCGTTTGCCCACGCTTCGAGCAGCTATACCAGCGTGAAATATCATAATGCCAAACAACTTGTACCATATTTTAATATTTGTCTTTACGATAGGATTATTTGCAATTATCATTAGACACGCCTACATACCATAAGTTAAGAGTCAAGAGTTTTTATATATGCTGTGTTATCTAGATGATTACTTTGATATTTAGAGATATTCTATAAATAAATGTAATCATTAACAACAAATATTAATCAAAAAAAGGGATAGTGTGTGTGTAGTTGAGGAAGAGTCACAATAGAAAATAATGCCAAACTTCAGAGTAGGTCTACCTACGTAAGACAATTTAAACCAGCCTATGTTAAATTACTTTTTAGGTTAATTAGGAAAAAAATTGATTTTCATAAAAGGTTTTATACATTTTTTAAGGTTTTATTAGTAATAATGAAGTCAATACATTAACTACTACAAGATAGTATTCTGTTTTTTTAGAATTTAAATGAAAAAAATATTCACATTTTACGTTTGCCGAATTTTGCGTGATAAGCGTTTTCCTCATAAGCGCTTTGCGCTTTACAAACAGAGATTAACTACAAAATTGACAATCTTACGTAGGATTTGAATAATTTGTTTACCTAATTTCGGTGTAGCTTTTAATTGTCGCCAATAGTGTGTTAAAAATGTTGAAATCAACTGTTAAATGATTTATCAGTATTATAACAAGATTTTACGTGTGAAAATCAAGAAGAAATATTCTTTGCAGGTGGTTGCGGCCAGTCAAACGTTATCTGGAGGCTGTTCACTTTGCCGTGTAGTGTTACCGGATGGAGCGACATCTGTGGTTGGCGTAAGCGAGGGCGTGACGGTGAGAAGATTAGTAGACCGTCTGCTGCAAAGAAGAAATTTACTCTGTACTACTTACGACGTCCTGCTTGATGATCAGGTAAAGAAATTGATTAATAAATAAGTTATTTTAACAACAATAAAAAACATCTAATTATAATCACACGAATATTGAAGAATCTTTTTGTATTTTGAGTTTTTTAAATTGTTTAAATATCATTTTGTGAATTTACAGAACCCAAAAATGCCTAGGTGATAAAAAATTAAGTTTGTATATGCAGATAAATGTCACATAACGTAACCTGTATTTGTTGATCTAGTGTTGATGTAGATCATAAACAATAATATATCAAAGGGCGATATGTGTAATACAACATAATTACAGGGCGAATCCCGCGTGATAGACGCCGAATCACCATCGACAATACTCTCGGGCAAGTGTGCGGTCGTAGAGAAACGTTGTGTCGTGCGTATACGAATCGGCATCCGCGCCGTGCTCGTTAGATGTCGCCCCACAAGGAGATTGCGCCATGTACTAAGGCCGTTATTGCAAAGATACCCTCCAGATGGAAATGTGAGGAATATACCCACAGACGCGCAGGCGTTGCATCCTGATACGTTGTTACAGGTACGATGTGTTAATGTATAGACATAGTATGTTATGATTTTTTGAATACATGACATATGACATGGACCTTTCGAGATTATTATACGCTATCAATAGTTCCCGGAACAACCTTTTTTTTTAAATTTTGTCGCTTAAAGACATGTTACTTTAATAAATACACCTTTACTTCATAAGCATTAAGTAATAATTGTAGATCGTCAAAACTAATTCTAGTGTTCAGAGCTGACAAACGTGTTTCTATATTAAAGTCTTTAACATGTTGGGCCATAGGTGATACACTTCCACAATTGATATTTTTATTACTTAAACAATAAAAAAATATAAATTATTTATTTATTATTAGGAATTAGACGGCGCTCGGCTGCAAATAGTGGACTTCGGTGATGGTGAATGGCGCGCTGTGAGAATTAACCAGAGAGGTGAAAAGGAAGATGACGCTGACTCCATACCTGACGTCACTTTACGGCCTCACGATGAAGACACGCTGGTGAGCTTATAGCCTGTAGGAATGTGGGAATGTATTACGTGGGAGAAGGTCCCAGTGGTTAGACTAAGGTCGAAAACTTGTACATAGCTTTAGCGGTCGTAACTTTGTTAACTTTTCCGGGTATGACGTCATCGTATTGATTGTAGGCACAGACAGTACTGTACTTGGTCAACAGCATCTCCAATATGCATTGGCACCCAACATACGTCAGGTTATTACGTCCATTTAACCAATCACAATCAAACTTTACGCTTTGTCTTAAGTGTTTTGTTTTACATTCTAATTTACAAGATAACAATTTACATTCACGTTGTCATAAAAAAATGATTTAATAAATACAGTCGATAAATATATACTATATTTCATTAAAACTAGAAACGAAATAACGATTAGCTGCCTTATTTGGCGGGCTTAGGATTTCATAGAATAAAAATATGTATCTATTTGCAATAACAATGCAATATTTTTTGTTATAGAGTATAGACCGCACCTCTGGCAGTTCAGGAGGCTTTAGCGAGGCGTCACGTAATGGGGTGAACACAGATGGACCCAATCCCCAGTCCTCTTTGTCTCAAGGCCCCGTACCCGCTAATAGAGTTAGAGCTACTTTACGGCCCGGCCCACCCTTACATCATCACCCACCGCGTAAGTATTCAATTTATTACACAAAAAGAAGTAACAATGTTATTGAGCGAGAGCCCCTATGAATGATCGCCTGCTAATCTTTTCAACTAGCCGATCCTATAATATTTTTTTCCTTTATACCTATAATAAAGTAATTCAACCCTAAGAATGTTGTATGTTATTAAATTAAATATTTTCTCTTTTTCAGATTTCTTAGAGAATCTCCGTGAAACCCAGAGGCAGCGTTTGCAGCCGCGGACCCCGCCGCCGCTTCCGCCTAAACCCACGCAACGCACAGCGCCCACTGTAGTCTGAACGCCGAAACAATATACTCGGATAATCGTGTACAATCTTACGATTCGTCGGAAATGCTATATAATTGCAGAATAGATGACGGAGTTAAATGCAACATTATCTAACGATATATGAAGGCGTTTTAAACGCCAATAGCTGTATGGACATATAGTGATAACTGGGAACAACACCAACTAGCTGTAATGAAAGGAACATGCCTGAAACGCAATGTTCCAATCATTGGATCTGAACGAGATCAAATTATTTTGAATACTGTTTTATAAATTAAGTATTTCTTTGAGACGTTATTGTTAAGTGTAAACTAATCTTAAAAGATTGATAAGTATTTTTATTTTAATAATAAAAATATTTTCATAGACTTACGCAATCTCTTATAAAATCTGATCATTCCAAATGTATACCACTGAAATAATAGTTAAGTGCTTTAAATAAATAGAAACATGTTTAACTTGTAAATACAACATAATGTGGCTGGTTAAATATTGCTTCCTAAAAATGAAAACAAATCAACATATGTATTATAATTGTTACTTGTTAGAGTTGAAAATGTCTTACCAATTTTGAAACAATATATAAAATGCTATTTTTATTAGATATATTTTATATATCGAAGTGTATTATTAATGTACAAAATATAATCCTATTAGTTAAAATTTGTAAATAAGAAATATAAAATTTAATTTATATTTGTAGAATGTTTTGATGCACAATTATTGCACTTTTAAGTCAACTGGCATCTAAATTATCATACAAAATAACTATACTTTGTAGAGATTTAAGAGTTTTGATACAATAAAAGTGTTGCAATTGATGTTGGTTTTTAATATTGTTATTATGTCCATTATTAGCAAAAATTAGTTAAATTAGTAAAATGTTACTATTAACTTTGTCTTCATAGAACAACAAAGCAAATACTTCAAAGTTTTAGCTTGTTTAAGGCCCTATCTACAATGTATGTATTCACCAATTGCATATATCTACATACATATATGAATAAAAAAATCTAACATTGTATATTTTATTAACTACTTATTAGCTACAACTGGGGTTTTTTCATTGTCAGTATTTTCTGGCACCACAGCCGTCTCTTCTGGCACCACAGCCTTCTCTTCTGGCATTATTCTTGTTAGTTTGGATGGGTCTTTACTTGGTGCCCAATCTGGTATGATTTTCCCATGCACTCTCCAATTACCGTAAACATTAGATAAATGCTTCTCAAATACAACATATTCCAAGACATCCTTAGCAAGAATCTCACTACCATGCAATAGTCTTCCAAAACGGTCATAGACTGACAACTGCTGACGAGTGTGGAAGCGAACAGTGATCTGTAACATAAATTTTCTAATGAAATATCATTTTAAATTCAAAACTACTCTTATGAATGTATTATTTTAATATAGATATTCAGAAGCTTCTTAACAAAATGCAAACCTGTCCAAATATATTCTCTTTGCTAATGACATCTGTACATCTGGCATGAACTACTCTTGGTGGCTCTAGTGATTCCAAAAACTTCCATCTTATTGTCTTTCCAAATGAATTATGCCGAAATTCAGGATATGCCTTCTCTGTAACATATGTTCTCAATGCATGCCTATCATTATTAACAAGACTTTCATGTGCTTTAACATAAATATCTTGAGCTATCCGGCAAAATTCTTTGGTATCAAAATCTTCATCAAAAGATTTAACTTTACGTATTGCCATCATTGATTTAGATTTTTTTTCAAGCAGCTCTACAGTTTGTTTGGCTCGTGTAGTTGATACTATGGAAGCTTTTCCATCACCCTCTGGTGGGATGTATGCCTCAAATACACCACCTAAAAAGTTATATATTTATGTTTAACAAGCATCTAAGATCAATTTAATGTCATGTCATGTCTTGTTCAGATTGACCAATTTAATGCAATCGTGTAATACCTGTTGCTGAAATGTAAAAAGGTCTGTCATTCCAAGGTCTAGTAGGAAGCAAGCCACGCTCTTTCATCTTCTGCCTGACTTTTTCTTCAGGTAGTTTGTCAATATCCTCGTTATAGTCATGGAGATTTATTTTAAGGAATTTTTCTTTACGAAGCTTCTTAAACTTGGGGTCGTAATGTTTTGATGTGGTTGTGCGGTATGATTGTAAAAGTTTTGTTGCTGGAAGTAATCGTAGTTGACCTATCTGAAACATATATGAAATGCAATGTCTAAAACGCAATGAGATTTATATGTATACATATTTTCAGTAGAAGTTTAGGATAAGATTATTACTAACTAAATCCCATACATAAAAATCTAATACGTTGATTTATAGGAGTTAGGAGGGAGGAGGTTAACCATCTGCACAGTATATTTACCTTTGCCAAAATGCAATTTGCCATTTTAAATCAGAATTCAGAACACACGTTATAGATTTAAGGCTTTGTTCAATTTGTGGTATTATACCATACAATAATACTATCCTCGGCTTAGATTTTTTTGTTGATATAGTGTTTAACTCTTAATCGCTAAATAATACAATAAAATTATTTATGAACCTTATTATTTAACATTTAGTATACAGATTCACACACCGAGTAGTTTTACTCTATGGTTACTATGAGCCTATTTATATTATATTTTATGCCTACTGCATTTAGGCTAATAAATCACTAACTATATATTATAACTCCACAGGTTACAAACATTTTAGACTAAATCTAAATACAATACTCACTATAGTACTTGTGCACAAGTACCAAAGCATAGAAAATATATAAATAAATAACAATGGACAGCTTATACATTGGTTCTAAAAAAAATATGTCTCCTGCGTTTCTTGCTTGGTGGTCGTAAACTAATTAAATTAAGATGCTTGTTTTTTAACCTTTAAAATATCAAATTGAGTGTATAGTTGTGTAAATTTATTAACTTCTAAAAAGTGACAACGTTATTTGGTCAAATTATAATAATAATTGTAATCCTTAAATGTCAATAAACACGATGTCATTCAAATTTTATTTTATATTTAAAGTCCAAAATAGATTTTGGTCTTGGTTCATCTTGTTTTATTTCTATAATTCTTGTCCAAAAACTTCAGAATAGCCGATATTTTATTTTTATCGATACATTATGTCGAAAAAGGATGATGTCGACTATTCTAGCTACTGTCAGCCTACGTAAAATAATACAGGATATCCTTTATTTTATCTGATATTTACGCATTAAACGTTAGAAAATAAAGAGTCAGCATATTATTTCGTTAGCTACTTTAGCGTGGTTCAAATGGTCCTAATTTTGCTATTGGCTTAATAAAGTTCTGCTCTATGTTTGCTACTTATGCTTCCACAGACTATGCCTGTACGAAGCGTATGATGAAAAAATTTATGTTGTCTATTAATAATATTTTTGTAATCATATGTTCTCCTTTCAAATTGTGATTTTTAAATAAATATTACAAAATTGATTAAATTATCGTGTCGTCTTTTTAAAATATATAATTAAAATTTTAATTGTAGATTTTTGCATTTATTAGTTTTTATGTGATTTTTATATTTATACGACAATCATCAATTTTTTTCCTTATCTTATATTTTCCAACACACGTAAATCTGAGGGTTGATTTATTTTTCAAATTATTGTGTTAAAGGCAAAAAGAAGATTAAAATAGCAGTTTGCAAGAGAACAAATTTTATTTACTGAGAAAATCGATATGTCGGTTTTTTAAAACCGGATATCCGGCGACTCCATACACGTTGTCTCTAGCTCTCCGAGTCAAAGATCTTCGAGCGTTTCTTTCTTTTCCGAACAGGCGCAGTCGAAGTGAACTCGCAAAAGGAGTAAAAGGCTCCTACATAACCTGTAACTACGTAAGTATAAGTGTATTATCGATTAGTTTTTCATTGTATTTCAGTTGCATTTAAAATACTAGTTGAAATTCATTAATAATATATCGATATCCTTGCTGAGTCATTTGTGGAGGTTGTAATTTGGGCTCACAAAGGATTAGAGATTTTAGTGATTTATTGTGTCTTGCCTTGTGGTAAGTAGGCGTCGCCTCGTTTTCGTAAATGAAATTATTTGGTTTGATTAAAATAAAATTATGATTTAATTTTTCAACATGTGGTCCTTTCGGGGCGATGACCTTTCGTTAAAATCCTAGGGCCCCTCTCTACTCAAGTAAATGCCACGTGTATTTTGTTTCAGCAATATATTGTATGAGTCAAAAGGTAGAAAAACCAGTATTATCGGGTCAACGGATCAAGACCAGAAAAAGAGGTAAGCAGTGATTGTAGCTATTGTAAAAGTCGCATGCTCCTAATTATTTTAGAATTACTAATCTATTGCCTCAAGTTGTACTATGGAAGTAAAATAGGACTGCTTAAAGGAGATATTTTTTTCCGCATAACCTTCACCTTGGCACACACTAACAATATTAATGAATCACACGAAGTGGGTCATGTGAACATTTATAATTCTCATGCGAATGTACTGTTCAACGATAATGGCTAAAATAACAGTAGCTTGATGAGCTTGTTTGATATTAAATTAATAACATGATTAAAAAAGAGCTACATAGATATTACCATATATAGGTAGTTAATATACAATGCAGATTTACTTCATGTTTATGTTCAATGTGTTGGTAGACTACTTTTTTAAATAATAAAGTTCTGATACAAAATAATTTTTAGGTTATTTTTTTTATGCAAAACAGTAATTACTCCATGTACAATTTTATTTAGTTATATGGCATATTTCATGTAGGCTGTGTTTAATTTCTGTGAGGTTTTTAATAGTACAATGTAGCCACAGCTTTGCCCCAGAATGGAATAGATGTGTCCAAACTGGCTTCTTTTGACTGTGGAGATTAAACTATTGATTAAAGCTATACCAAGCTGTTTCTACTAAATAGATTTGGTACGCATATCAATAAACATTTTTCTTTATTACTTAAATCTTACATTTTATTTATTAAGAGTGTTATCTGTATACTACAGCTAAAAAGGTAATGGGAAAACTTGAACTTGAAATTCTTAATTTTATATGTAGGTTAAATCTCATTTAGCATTTAAAGCTTTATAACTTTATTAATGTTGGCTACAAGCATGAGAGAATCTAGCTAAAATGTCTTGCAGTGTGAATTAAGTTAATGATAAGATGCTAATACAGGTTACTTAATTTTCGGTAACCTTCACACTCCCATCTAGGTACATATTGTTATACTGTCAAAAATATAAGCCCATTCTAAACAATTGTTTTATATTGTTGGTCTAACATGAATCCTTTCTCAAATTGAATTATTCTAAAAAAAAAATTATTTAACATATAGCTGTCTATGTGATGATTTTCTACTAATAAATAATGAACAAATCAATCACAATACATGTTGCGCTTGTTGCAAAAACTTTGAACTTCATAGCAACAGTTTATAAATATATTATTACTAAGTTATATATGTAATATATATTAAGTTGACTAATTGTATATTTATATACTTCCAAGTAGTTTTCCTTAGCCAAGTGCTTATTTATGAATCACGTAACCTTGCTCAAGTCGTCGTACACATCGACAGTATGTTGATAAATTAATGGATGATTTTGCAATTGCCTTGGATTTATTCACCAGCAACCAATATGTTATTGTATATTTTTTTTAACTCCTTCGATTTTCGAAATTAAAATTTAACAATATAAGTATTTATAGTATCTATATAGTGTCGGGAAACACTTTTTCTGTAATCAAAAATTTGTTTAATTTCCAATTATACATAATCCTTTTTTAAATTTTTACAAGGAATAAGGTCGCTGCTCAATATGAATCACTAAATAATTTATCGTTCAAGTTAATATTTAACAATAACATTTTTTCTATGTTAATGTTTGATTGCGTACATGTGCAAATTCGGTTGCAGGCGGTTAAAAACATGCGCTTCTGTAAAACCAGGCCTGTTTAAAATACATAATTAGGTCCAAGTTTCATCCGACTTCATATAAGTATAAACAAAATTTTTAAGAATGACGCAATTTATCAACTGATTTAGTACAAACAACACAATCTGAAAATAATTTCTTCCTCGTTTCATTTGCGTCATGTTCTGTTTATTGTTAATGGACTAAAAATATGATATGATTATGATACACAAGAGATTTATGACAATCATATAGTAAATTAACATCTGAAATGTCTGTCTACGTAATCGCTTCCTGACGTGTAAAGATAAAGAGTATCATTTATTAAGTTGTCTGTTTCTAAAAACTTTACTGGTTTCTTATAACTTCACTATTTTCATTAAAAATCCTAAGTTAGGATATTATATTTATAGGATTAGGTTAGGATTCCTAACCATGCATTATTAAATAGCGTGTTAGGAAACCTGGAAAGTGCGATTCAGAACATAGCAGCAACACATAAAGTAAATTCATAACTATACGTGTTTGTTTCAGATGAGAAAGAGAAGTATGACCCTAACGGGTTCCGCGACGCTCTGGTCCAAGGACTGGAGCGCGCGGGCGGTGATCTGGAGGCGGCCTATAAGTTCTTAGACGCGGCCGGCTCCAAACTTGACTATCGCCGGTATGGCGAGGTCATTTTCGATGTTCTTATTGCTGGGGGGCTATTGCGTAAGTACCCGAAAATTAAATTCTAATATGTAATATAAATATATACTGGTTCTTTGTATTTTATAGTAGCCTTACATATTCTAAAATTTGTATTTACAAAGGCTAATTGTTCTTAATAGTAATACAATTACATAAATGTTCTTTATTATTACTAACAAAAATTATGTTCCTATAGTCCCCGGTGGTTCGGTGTCGATGGATGGGGAGACACCGAAGACAAACACTTGCATCTTCAACGCTAGTGAGGATATGGAGTCAATGCACAACTTTGAACAGGTAATTTTTATTTAAAAATGTACAAATATCTAGGAACATTTGGCACACCCTCAATAGGGACCAAAATTAATATTTATCAAGTAATTATCATATCTAATAATTACGCCATTAAAAATTTAACCATATATGTAATTTATTTTTGTGATCAATATTATTCAATTACATTTCCAAAAAGTAAAATAGTACAAATGTTTAACTTAAAATGATGAAACAACTGGCTAGAGATCTGAATTCTGATGTGAATCCTCACTCGTTCGTTTTATTGCTGATTATAAAGAAGTAACCCTAAAATTAATAATCTTTTCGTAAATTGTTCTCATCAGATGTGTATTCTTTAGGTATTCGTGAAACTAATGCGACGTTATAAGTATCTGGAAAAAATGTTTGAAGAGGAAATGAAAAAGGTAATACTACATTATCAATCTATAATCATAAAAATGATTTTTATAGTCGTTTATTTTAAGACCTATTAATAGTAAGAAATTTATTTACAATTTATTATTCTACATCTATAAAGGTGTTTTTCAAAATGATAAAATTAAATTTGTGTCTTCAGGTGCTGGTGTACATTAAAGGGTTCGAACCTCTGCAGCGCATCAAACTGGCAAGGATGACGGCGTTGTGGATATGTAAGTTACAATTATATTTAAGTTCTAAAATTTTTGCTTTATAAGTAGTCCAATTATGTAAGAGTACTAATAGTACTTGACTTATCTGTTCAAGAGTTAAAACCATAACTAAATAATCATAAAAAAATTATGTACAAAACGTAAAATATAAAAAAAATCATTAGGCACACAATTAGAGCCGGCCCGGCGTTACCTAGCCTGGTGGGTGTCGAAATGTGCGATATTATTACGCCACAGATTATTCTCGGTCCCTGTTTGCGTGGGGCCCGATACATTGACGGTGTTACATATAATTTTTGAACATCTATCTAAGGATTTAAAAAAAACCTGTAATGGTCTATTATATTATCGAATCGTAAATTCGGATGCTTATATCCGCCATCTTGTTTAGTGGCAACGGCCATTTTGTTTTACAAATTTCTAAGGTAGTTATTATTATCGATGTTATATACTATGTTTACTTTCGTAACAGATCTTAATCAATTATTTTTATTTAATATCAAATACGTACATAGACCATGTTACAAAAAAATCTTATTTCAGGCAACGGATGCGTCCCACCATCAGTACTTCTAGTGCTGGTGAATGAGCACCTTCTGAAGGAAAACGTTGCTTTAGAATTCGTGCTTGAAGTATTCGTAACAATGAAGAACGAACGTGGAGTTACTTCGTTAGTTACTGCGTTGAAGAGGGGGCAACTTGAAGGCAGGTGAGTGAGGCTAAGTTCATGAATTGTTTTCAATACTAAAATTTTATGTACCCACCATTTTTTAAAGGTATATTTATATGGTGTAATTCATTGAATTTCTGTAACCATATTAGACAATGCATACACAAATACAGGAGTCCTGTTATAATGTCAAACATTGAAAAGGATGATCCCAATCTCAAAAGTAATATGATTTTCTTTAATGTGATCATGTTTAAGATTTGGGAAAGATAACTGCTACATGTACTGGCTCATCGCATTTATTGTGATGTCGTCATAAATGTGGCTACATAAAAAATCCCTAAAGGTTGAAGGTTGTAAAATTTGCCTTTACATCCCATCCATGGATTACTGCATACTTCTAGTATAAATATCAAAATTTCTTTTCCATAAGGCTTCTGGAGTTCTTGCCCCTAAATCGTCGCAGCGAGGAATCTCTAGCCACGATGTTTGGGGCGCGGGGTCTAGGCGAAGTTGTCCGCTTGCACCGGGCCCAAGCTTCGCAGGAAGCTCGTCGGGAACTAACTCGTGTTCTTGATGAGGAGCTAAATGATGAAAAACCAGTGAGAGACATCATACCAGACCTGAGAGACATGGCGCAGAAGAATGACATACCAGACCATGAGGTGGTCGCGATTGTAAGTATTTTATTTTTGTAAATGATGTATATCATTATTTGTTTTTTTCTTTTTTATTAGACATTTTAACATTAAAATAAATGATTTATAACCCTCTCATATGATGAAACTTGATGACGAGTCAGAGTGTGGCGGTTTTAGTGTTTGAGGCTAGTGGCAACTGAGTCTTTCGGGCGTCGCTAAGCTTTTACACAGTAGCTGTCATGCTATGTTGACATGGCAATCTGATCATTATCCCATATAAATTAATATATATTTTTGTAGTTATAAGCTACTAACGGTAACTAAATTTCAGATTTGGCAGTGCGTGATGGCTCGCGGTGAGTGGAATAAGAAAGAGGAACTTTTGGCCGAGCAAGCTGCGAAACATTTGCGCCAATATACGCCGCTTCTAGCTGCGTTTGCTCACTCTGCTAAGGCTGAAATTGCTTTGCTGACTAAGGTAATTTATTTAGTTTACTGAAAATAATAAGTTTTTTTTTCTTATCCTATTAGTTATGTATCTTATTTTTTGAAGAAATTCGTTCTTGGTATTATTAGAACCTAAAGACCCTTAAAATACTTAGTACTTAGTCACAGGAAATATCAGTAAATATATTTTGTTACATTTCATTATTGCACATAAGTAGAACAGTCACGATTAGAACATAGTCGCGTCGGTGTGGAAAGTGTGCAATAGTATCGCGTGGATATATTTACCAGGTTCGGTTTAAAGCCGAGACTGATGTTGAAGCGCAACAAATATTTCATAACAAATTGCCTACATGACTGCATTTAAATTGGCAACTCCAATACAACAACCATTGTATTAATTATAAGCACTCTTACCTCAATGCATCTTGACACTTGCCAACTGAGTTACCATGAATGGTATTGCCGTTTACTCGGATTTGATGCATTAAAATTGCTTTTTCAATTTATAATTATGACCACATTAAATTTGTACAGGTCCAAGAGTACTGCTACGAGAACATGAACTTCATGCGCGCGTTCAGTAAGCTGGTTGTGATGCTGTACAAGAGTGAAGTGGTTTCCGAGGAAGTAATCTTGCGCTGGTACCGCGACCCCAACTCTTCCAAGGGCAAGCATATGTTCCTCGATCAGATGAAGAAATTTGTCGAGTGGCTACAGAGCGCTGAGGAGGGTGAGTTACTACAGAGCTTTACTCACTTTTAGAACCAATTGAATTAATATGTTGTCTGTATTGATTTGCCTCCAGTTGTCAAATCGTACACATTAAAGATAAAAACGTAAATTTAATGTGTACCATTTGACTGATAACTCTCAATTAACTACACCAAACCAGCAACAACAGTAAGGTGTTGGGTATATGTTGATCCAAGTTTCTAGAGTATTTTAGAAAACCGTTTTTTATAAAATATTTTTCCACAGAGTCGGAGAGTGGTGAGGAAGAAGATTAATTTAAGAGCAGCGTGAGACTGACAGCGGCCGCCTTCAAACAACCCATAGACAAGCCAATAATCCACCCAACCCAGAGACAGTTAGAAAACTTGACCCGTATTAGTATTGTGAAAGAAAATTTAAACCTGTGTTGCCCGTAGTATGATTGAACAAAATAATAAATATGTGTATTCTGTTATTCATGTATGAATGTAAAGTCATTTTTTTTAATTGTCTCGTTCAACCACGAGGCGGCGCTACCGACGCTCACCCCGTCATAATAACAATAATTCCGGGTGCAGCAAACGGATTTTCTACCACTGTATATTATTCATTTCTAAAGTAATGTTGATGAAATACAATATTTTTTATTCAATTTTTTAAGTAAAATTCAAATAAATGTGGCGACACATCAAATTGGTTTTTTATTTACCCTTTTTTTATTCATTGGCCATCAAAGGTTTTGACTTAATTAATTAATATTAACCGATCAATTTAGTATTACAAAAAAATGCAAATTCCATCACCATCTAAGGCTGCGAAATTTTATATTAAACGGGTCTTATCTGCTATAATTTACACCTACATATTATGATACTGAAAATCTATTGCAATATGCACTTTAGTTCGACAGCAGCGTGAAATTGGACACGCCTGCTTCAAAAGTAACCCCAGATACGCCAATGACCAATCTCTATAAGGTTTGAAATAATAAAAAATATATCTAGATTCATCAACGACTTACATTTAAAAATATTTTTCTACTTGCATTTCTTATTCATGAATGTCAATTATGAACCCTAATCGCCAGCTTTCCTAGGAACAACAACAAAACAATAATTTGAATAGAAAATATGCTTTGTACCAAACTGAGCTATTGAGTTTCATAAGTCCTCGATTGAACAATAGCCTGGACCCTATATTTCACTCTTGTTGAAAAAAATGTTTCTATTTTGAACCGACTTCATAGATTTCGAACCTTTGTGTTAAATTTTACTTGGACTTCGAAAATAAAAACATGTTATACGTAAATTA
Organism: Pieris brassicae; assembly: GCF_905147105.1. NCBI lineage: Eukaryota > Metazoa > Arthropoda > Insecta > Lepidoptera > Pieridae > Pieris > Pieris brassicae. The sequence goes on along the minus strand of NC_059669.1, from coordinate 18,696,589 downwards.
ACATGTAACGATAGAGTATTCACTCTAGTAAAATATACTAAACTCGAAACGTCTATGACAGAACGTGGAAACTGAGTTTAGCTAGGCAAAGGTTATTCTCACGAAAGTGATTTTTATTATTTTGTATTAAAAAGGATTTAGAATTGCTTTCGGGCACTTCCAAGAATAAGCCGTTTGGGTAATTTTATTATTGATGCGTGTCTTTAAAACAGGAACCTAATTCCGGACTGCTCTTATTTTATTCATTTATAATGTCATCGTTGTGCAAAAAAGCTCTATTGCTGTAGTTGTACTTTCAAGTCAATAAAAAGGTGTATATGAGATAAATAATTACAGATTGAACACGATTACTATCATAACTGTATATAAGTTGATGAACACGTTAGCGCCCTCTGTGTATTTCAAAGCAATCAATATAGGTTTTCATATTATTTTAACAAACAAGCACATAATTGTTATTATTAATTTGTTAAACTTTAGGACACGTTAAAGTAATAAACTTTTATAATAGACAACTTTACAATAATGGTATAAACCCTATGAATTACTAATATAAATAGACGCTACAAATCACAAAAATAATAATAGAGAAATCGTAAAACTTATTTTTGAAAATAGATCTGCGGACTTGCTTTGTCAATGGTTAAAATTAAACAAGGGATTTTGCGAAGAGAAGCCATAAAATTATAAAAAGTTATGGACATTTAAACGATCTAACTTGACAGTAACGGTATTCGAATGAACCCCACATATCAATACGTAGTTAAAATAGAGCATAAAGGACAAATAAAGAAAATCGTTAGCCGGATTTCGCACAAGGGGAGGGTTTCCGCGGTATTCATCAGACGAGTTTTAACGGCCAGCTATTGTGGGTCTGTGAGACCCTTCGCGGTCCAAGGCCACGGGACACGGAGCGCCAAGGTCAGATGTCAGTTGTCAGGTGCCCAACGTCTTACGTAATTAAAAATGGTTAGGTTTATTTCTGAAATTTTGCTGTTAATGAATTTTCAGGGATACTCTACAAATGTGCTACGCGTAGACAATTTAACTCAGATGGTTAAACTTTATAAATTCGAAAATCTTGTTTAGACAACAAATGTTGTTGAATTGTACTGAATGCTTAGATTTTAGAAATGATTGTAAAAATGGAAATAGTTTTTGTTTAAGAAAAGTAAACACGCTGGGAACAAGTTGTTGAGTTTGCCATCTCATAATAGGGTCGCATTAACGGCATGGTTAATTCCAAATAAAATGTAAATTTATTATAATGCAGTCATTTGAAAGATAAATTAAGTAGGTAACCATTATGACAGATCGGTGATAATTTACATTAGAAGTTGAGATTTAATCTCATATGAATAAAATATCAAGACTATATTTGAAAAAAATACACTTTGGTGTCTGAAAAAGCAAGTTAATTTGAAGTATTGAAATATAGCTGCAGATTTATTTGATTTATTTTTATTTCTGCGCGTTTAGTGTATAACTATGCCTTGCTATGAATATGTTGAAAGTTTCTCATACAATGAATTATGCGTTTAAAGTAATTGTACCATTTATAAAATGCTGAAATATATAAAAATAAAATCTTTTAAAATCCACTTTTTTATAACATTAAAACATCAAATTGAGGTGAAATGGTGCATTGTAGCGTACGGGATTCCTGAATAACTTTTTCTGGCGTGATCATTAGACCAGAGCTTATCCTTGATTTTTTGCTCCCAGGTATATTATATCATGGGTAAATCTTTATCCGGTATTGTACTGGGATAAGTGCGGGTGCGCATGTGTGCGTCGTATTCAAAGCTACAATAAGCCAGGTGCGCGCTCTTTTCAAGCGATCTTCGTACGCCTCCTTTGCTTAAAGATTTCCTACGCAGCTGTCATTCCGATTTTCAACGTTCTTTTTTTAAATTGCGAATGTACTAAAGCGTAGGCAATCTAGACATTTAATTTCTCAATTTTCATAGAAATCTTAACGAAATAGTGGCATCAAGATAACATGGTTTCACAAACGAAGAGATAAATTTCCCATACCAAGACAATACTTTTATCTGTGACAAGCGATGTTGAAAATACACACCGTACACGTAATGAAGTATGTTTTAGCCAGAATTCAGAAGACTTCCTACTTACTTGAAAGTGAACTTAAAATAATATAGTTAAGAAACCAAATGCATTCATTAGTACAACAAGGCGTATTGTAAACACGTTTTATATATGTAACTGTATCGTTAGTTTTGATATACGATTATAAAATTAGGATCGATTCCTGGGAAAATAATTAAATCAAAAATGGTTTACGACGACATCGTTTAGAAAAACATACCCGTTATACCAATATCAAAGGTCCCGGCTAAATTCTATGTATTTTTATGTATTATGTACTTAATAACATCGTCATCGGCTGTATATATCGGTTTTTAAGACCAAATATGAGCAGTCCCTACGATGTCGTTATAACAGTTCTTGACAGTATTTCCGTATAGAAGCCACACCTTAAAATATCAGGAATCAACCCCTAATAGTTGGTTACGGAACATTATTACTATCTTATTGTTATATTATTTTTAAAGTATATACAAGTATACACATATATGTATTAATAATTATATATATATATATTATTATAAATCAGGTTTTAGTGTAAAAACATTATTTAAATCTTAATAATGTTAAAACAAATACTATTGTAAATCATTATCGTTCACTAACATTGAAGGCAGGACTGACAGCCCCAGAAAATTCGTCCCAAAAAAAACTCACAAACTGCTTGGGGAAAGTACGTCCGGGGATATACAAAAGATGTTTTTTTCTTCCTAGAAAACCAGGTAGGTATACAATACATTTAGTTATTACGTTTCGGGATTTATGATTTAATGCCAGCTTTCGAGAAAGCTTTTATGGTGACAATTGACATTTTAGACTTTTGAAAATAGAATACTATTGAATTTTACCAATCATTGGGCACATTGTAACAGTTTATTTTGTACCTGGTTTTTGTTTACGCTTGAATATTTCAGTTGAAATTATTTAAACAAATTCTTTTTTATCTTTGTGTTGTTTTATTGCGTATCTTAAATTGGAACTTAACTTACTAAAAGTATACCTTTGCTCATCGAACATGCTGAATATTAAATAAAAGTCCTGTGGAAAAGAAGCAGATGCCTACTTTGCCTACAACTCGAAACAAGTGATATTTATCCAGAAATCTAACTTATGACGCAGTTAAAGCAAAATTTTATAGTATACATATTTAGAGGTTAATTATTTTCAGCGTATAAGATAATAAAATGAAACTAAATAATTATAATCGGTGAGGCTTGTCCAAAATCATTAATTTGGGCGGTTTATAATTTCATTATAGTTTTTATAATAATCCTGTCATAATTAATTATTGCAGATTTGACAAACGCATTTATATTGAGGTTTAAAGGGATCAAAATCAATTTTGTGTTAAACAGTTGGAAAGTAGCGGAGTGCGGGGGCGTAGTGAGAGGAGGCGAGGTCAAAAGGCCTAGCTCTAGGAACGGGACTGAGCTATCTGCACTATTAGCATTGAGTAGTCAACATTCAACCACACTTCGATGATGTTAACTCGCCAATGGGTACATTCCTGGGTGTGATTCATTATATGAATTATCTTTTTTATAGACAAGTTCATCATATTAGCTCTCTGTGCCTGACTGATTGAAAAGATTTCAAAGGTTGAAAGTGAATCATTAGAATTCTCATTACCTCAGAGCCGGGTCATCTAGCTACAGAGATACAATAATATACATAAATCCTTCCCCGACAATTAAAACCAAGCCTTACAGTCGAGCTACTATTAAAGAAGCTTACAGCTGAATGGCGATTATTTTATTATAGAAAAGTTTATCATAAGAAAACTGAATCGCGTGTCGTTACAGTGGAGTAACGGTCGTCCCGCTTGCGACCGGTCTGCCCCCGGGCCTGTGCCGGTCACATTCGATACAAAGCTAACTTCTATTAGAATTCATAAGAATATGTTAACAGTTGTAGGTTAGGTGTAGGATTATGCCGTAAGGTAGTTTTTCTATATTCAAAATACTAACCGTCCTGAGCCGTAAATTAGTCATACGTATTCAATGGAAAAATCTATGATATGTTTGTTAAGCATTCGTACGTCAAAATAAGAGTAATAAAGAAATTCCGGTGTCAATCGTTGAACATGTAAAATAGTCTGTGATGTGTTACAAAGATGTAAACTCTACATTATGTCAAAGTCATAGGTATTTTTGTTTAAGTTAAGAAAATATTGGTTGAATTTTAATCCTCGTTTGGATTTATTGAAGTCGGAATAGGAATGCCTACGTGTCAAGTGTCATTAACAATAAAAATCCTATGTACATATTAATATGATTACTGCAACGTGGTTTAAGTTGTTTATATTTGTGTGTTCGTATAAACGTACGTTGTTTAGATATCTTATATCAAACGCGGTGTTTACTTTTAAAGAGTTATGTCCATAATTTTAAAATAACAAAAATCATACTGTTTTTTAACATATGTATATAGGTGATATACATATGTTAAATAATAAATTATTGTCTATGACAGATCATATGTACAGACCATAAAGTGTTTATTATGAGCGCAGTATCAAGTACAATTACTTAAAGAATTAATTGTGTTGTAGTATCATAGATAATTTAGCAAACCACCGTCATTTACAAAACTATATTCTCCGTAATATTATACTATACACTATACACATCGAATGAGATCTTCACAATTGATGGGTTTAATAAAATATTTAATAATTTTATATATAAATATAAAAATAGTTTAGATATCACAGCGTATATCGTCATTAAATTATCACAGTCCAGGTAAATTGTGTAATATAATGCACAATATTCACCAAATGCGTATTTTAGTTTCTACTTAATAACGCCAGTAACGCAGCGAATGAGCCGCCTTTATGTCTGGTCCCTGTCTCATACAAGATTATAAGTATTGCTATCAAACCGATACAAAGTCGGTAAAACAGTTTTACTAAAAGCATAAAGACCTAGTCCTACTAGCATAGTAAATAAATATGCGAAGGGAAGCCAGAAAATCAGTCGCCCCGCCACCTGTCGCAAGCTGCATACAATGAGGACTGGATACATTTTTTTTACTTATTAGGATCAATGTGGTATTAACAGCTCCTACATGCATTACGGGTAATGTATGTGCAATAATAACATTTATTAATATCATATCTGTGAGCTAATATAAAAAAGTAGTATTTCTATTCTGATCTATTAAGTTTTTGCGTTAAAATAGCAACTTTTTATAGCTATCTCTAATTTCTCATTCTTAAAATGCTTTTGATGCTAATAAAAATTAAGTAATTGAAATACAATAAAAGCTACGTGTCATGTGTAATCTATACATGGTGTTTCAGTTTTACTAGTTATTTCGTATGTTTATAATAATGATACTACTACACAATATGTGTTCCACTTGAAAGTAATAATAGACAAAGTTATTTATCTCTATACTTTAATATTATAGAATCGAAGTATCAAAGTACTGTAGTTGAGAAAGACGCTCGCTGACCACGTCTCTCGTCAAAAAGCACTCGAAACGTCTTCGTGTAATAAATGTAGAACATTTAATAAATTCGCGTCAAACAAGTTTTATTTAATGTCGTCTTGACCCAGAAATAATTTAGTAGCACCATGTACAGTGTGTAGTGGGTGCATCGCAAGCCAGCTGCCGTGCATCTGCCAGATTGGACGACATCTGACCAATTTCAACGCGCTTTTTGTGACCAATCACAGGTTATTATACTTAACCACCTTCAAGGACTATTAATTGCTTTTGAAGGGTTTATGAACGCAAAGCAAGTTCTAGTGAAATGGTTTTCAATATTTATCATAAATGATATTTATTTCCAACCCAAAAATATATAGTATTTTTAATATTATTGTTCTACATAGTAATAATAATAATATATATAATTGATTATTAAACTTAACTTTGATCGTCTATTGTGAACAAGAATGGCTTGTTCCTACAGCTTTTAAATTAAGCAGATATTTATTATTAACTCAATTTTTAATTTATTGAGAGTGGGAACTGCTTTTAAAACAATTTGTCATGTAATCTACAGTTACACTAACACTAAAATTCAACGAGTTTGTATGGTTAATTATTTATAATTATAAATTATAGGTGTAAATTATTTAATTATAATTAATATATTTTACATAGAATAGTTTTATTGACATTTGAAATTGCATGAAAGAATATTGGTATTTTTATTTAAAGGATAAATAGGATTGGGATAATTATTGTATTAAATGCATTGAATGAATGTATGTTTGTTTCGTGTGTAATTAAGCAACTAAAATAAGTATACCATTATAAAAAATATACATAATACCTAACTTTTTTCAATGGTACATCCATTGAAAAAAACATACACTGCGTGTAATTACATTTTGGTTGTATCCGAGGAAGTTATACTTAAATTAATGAGATGTATTCGAAATCAGAACTGTTTTCGAGGTACAAAATATGTAGTCGTAACACGACGTAAAAAACCATTTGAGACCGGAAGATTTATAATTTCGTGAACAAAATGTATATGAGTAGCGGGTTTCAAACAATTATTAACCGATGTGACACACATTTCTGTTTTTATACGGTTATTATTGAATATTTAAGCTAACACGTGTGCGCTACCTACAATACTGTCACGTTATCTTTACACTTCACTAGTAATCGTATGAATGAAGCGCTCTTTGAAAATTTGAATAAGAAAAATTTATGAATAATGATGATTGTGCATAAAGTAGTAGAAACTAATTCTATTTTTTATGATAGGGGGGGGGGGGGGCAAACGAGCCCAGGAGACCCCCAAAAAGGACAGTCATCGCGGTTCATGGACACCTCCAGTAATTGTTCATTCCAATTCTCTCTATTTTAAATCGTTTTAATATAGGATACAATATATTAAATTTTATATTAAATTCACGACAAATTATAATAGAACATTCGATACATCATCTATTTAAAAGAAAAAAAGACACGTGACAGTTATACCCGGTAATTCAGCCACGGCACGATACGTCATGATTTCTATAGAACCAATGTTTGTAAGTAAAAAAAAAACAAATTCTTGTCCACGCTACTCAGTTGTTGGGTTCTCAAGTTGCCTAATTGCAGCAAAATTAGTGTAGCGATTGGGTGCAAAGATAATGCGAGCTGGTTACACTTTAAGAACAATGCGCTTTCTGTACTTTAAAGCTTAAGTGACTAGCATGGAAGTGTACATAGATTTTATGTGTATTAGTGATCATGTTACATTTAAGTAAAATATTTTAACACAGCATTGTTTTTTTTTTGGTTGGCATAGGTCCCAACCTAGGCTGCGACCAAGACTACAGACGTTGCTAGCTCACAATAGTAGAATTTGATTGTCTATTGAGAGCACGAATGGCTGTACAGTTTAAAATTAAGCAGATATTTACTATTAAAATAATTATTAATTCAATAATCATTAATTTATTGTAAGTCGGAGCTGCTTTCAAAAAATATTTGTCATATAATCTACAGATACACTAACGTAAAATATTCAACGAGTATTGGTGTAAATTATTTAATAATAAATAATATATTTTACATAGATTATTATTATATATATGTAAATTAAGTATGAGTGGGAATAATAAATACGAATATATAAAATCTTTTTGAATCCCTGCCTTTTTGAATGTTTCATTTATCAATAAAAACAAAGACAATAAATTATATAAGAAATGCCAGTTTCATAACGATTTATCCTTCTCCGTACGTGAAGAGTTAATTATGCACATAGAAAAATTCATGATACACAGTCAAGGTTCGAACGCCTGACTTCAAGATTAAGTATTGCAAGCTTAACCAACATTCAGTCACTTCAATTTATGTTTCCCGATTTTCCACAAACATTTAATTTCAATAAATATGTACTCTGTAAACCTAAAGAATATTATATAATATTAGCCAGTATAAAATAAAATATAAAATAGTATAAAATAGCCAGTATAAAATAACAATAACAATTTTTTATGTGAAAGTCCTTCGAAAGTCTAGATCAATGGACATAAATAGGACCGCAGTGTTTAATATACTTATAGTTTACCTAGGTAACACAGTTTAAGGTATCCCGGAATATGTTTAAATGTAGTTTTAAGAATGTCCAAAGCGCTAAATACACATGTGTATGTATGTGTATGTAAATGGGTAAACCTTTATTATATATATTAATATATTTATTAAGTATTCTTTAGGATAACGACATAAATAAATAGATAGCTGCCTACTAATAATATTTAAGCCCCAATTGTAACTTCTAAGTGACAGCTTTTTAAGCATGCACATATAAAATGCAATTTACAATAATCTCACTTTGGCGATGTTGTCTACTGCAAAAATAATATTTACTATAAAATTTAGAAATAGGAAAATTTGCAGATGCGCCTATCCGATCAAATCAATCTTTGACGTTTGAACAAAGAGCAAAAAGGCGGGAAAGGTGGGTCTGTGGCACGCGCGCAGCTGTTTAGACATCTGCTCATCCACTGTTCACAATTTTACATCCAATCAACATTACTGGGCATCTTTGCCTTCTAGACGTTTTTATTGCAGAGAAAACTAATACTTTGTATATTCTTTCGAAGTTTACAAACCTGAATCGTACGAAAAATGAGCAATTACGAGCTTTCTTAGACTTGTCAAAACCTTGTATTGAGCAGGCAAAGGTGAAGGGAAGCATGATAATCACGATTATTCAGTTATATTAGAATGTTAAATATAATCGGATCACGGATTCACGTAAAGAGTGCTTGATTATTACCACAACTTTCACATATAATGTATACATATATGTAATTAAACAAATAGTAAAAAGTTATGTTAAGCTATAATGATCGTCATTTATTTGCGAAAAATCACACATGATGCGCCCTTTCAGTATGAGTAAAAAAATGAAGAAAAAACAGGGACAGTTGCACCTGACAGGATAATCACGTGTCTATGGTTCATAGCCATCAAGATCTAATTGATCTTGTAATTTATTTTAACCCTTTTATGACTCTAATATTTTTTAGGAACATGGAAAATTAAAATATCTCTTTAATATTATAATGTCAACGAGCCGAGTCGCGGAAACGTTGTTTGTGCACAAAACACAACTCATTGAGCAAATAAAGTTTAATTAATTGGTATTTAATAATAAAACTAACCTCATTTTATAACAGGCTAGTGAGATTTTGTTTCAAGTATTCTGTGAGCGCACTCAAGATTAATCTTTAGGCGACGCAGTGTGAATTAATAGCCTAGAATTTTGAATTGGAAACCGTGTCCACAGCTGGTCACCATCCTGGCAACCCGGCCTCCATCTCCCAATAAGTCAATCTTAATAACTGTTCTAATTAAAAAAATACCATATATATATATATATATATAGATAAAATGACAATACTCTAAAGGTATATAAAGTGCTGTACATGTATAGTGAGATTAAACTGAAAATGCTGCCTCAACACAGGATGTTTGGATTCGTAATACCAGTCGACTGCTACAAGCAATAATACAATACATTGTAGCCTCTAAAAAACTTAAGATCTACAGATACACACCATAAGTTTTTGTATATAGTCTCTATATCTAGTTGTATAAAATGGGAGCTCTATTTAAGTGACAAGTAGATGCCTCGTGTTTTCCAACCCCAAAGAATAGTTGTTTATTCAGAACCCTAACTTTCGGTTTATCTGCATAGCTTTTGTATTCTGTAAGGATAGGACGTACGCAGTAGAAAATATATATTTAGATTTGAGTGGTAGATATGCGCACTTAATGAGGAAAAAACATCGCTTTTTGCCTTTAGTCCCCAAACTAGGTATAAAATGTGGTGAAAAAAATAAACTCCTCTCGTGTTACTTATGCTAGGTAAAAATTTGTACAATAGACACGGTAACAATTGACAATAGGCAGGTGAGGTAGGCTAATTATTTTCACAAGGCAACTTTGCATTTTTTTAAGTTCAAAAAAAATTTGCTTGTTATTCATTATTACTGTGAAATAAATGAATAATGGGTCTATTGGCAGCGGTGTGACTTTACATCAGGTAAGAATCCTACGCGTACGCCCCCTGAATTAAAACTCTAATAATAATAATAATTAAGCCTCATTTATTCCTTGAACAATTTACAAAATAAACACACACATAAAATATATATGTATATATATATATTCAATTTCTTTTTGAAGGACCTCTTATTGAGTATAGGCCTCCTCCAATTGTCTCTATCTCTCTCTGTTTTAAGCATTTTTCTCCCAATCCTCTCCACCAACTTTCTTAAGCTCGTCAGCCCACCGTGCAAGAGGGCGACCACGCTTTCTTTATCCTGGTGGCCCTACATAAAAAAATGCACAAAGTGCAAAGTGGAAAACTCTAATATAAATTGTTAACTAGCTTATAATATATAATTATTAATTATCACTGATTTACTTAGGTATGAATTTTCTCCATCTATGGTTGGAAATTCCGTTTCCGTCACAATAAGTATAAACGTAATTATGTATTTTAGTGATTTTAAAGACATTTGCAAACAAAGAGTTTAAGTATGTAAGTTTATATCATATGTAATAGTAATTTTCGTACATACAAAGCTTCATTGGTTTACAGTAGAACAAAATTTGCTTTCAAGGCACCAATGACTACATGAAGGTGCGGAAACTAACTACGGCATCAAGATTCTCACGACCTAAAGTCTCGCTGAGCTTCGCTCTATTCAGTCCAATCCAGCTCTTCAGAAATGACAATTAAACAACATGCAAAGAAACTCCCATTTCCCACCATACCTATTTTCGTGTCGTTCTTTTTGCAACAAATCTGGTTCGGAACAATGCGAGGGCCTTACAAATTACCTGTGATGAATTTTAGGCTTTTATTGTTTGGGATTAAGTTGAAATTATCCCGTCTTGTATTGTCGGCCTCGGGACTTCCGAGAATGAGTAAACGGTTCATTCCATTCAGACGCTGACGATTTTGTTACCTTTGTTAATCGTGTTAATATTTAATCTATTATGATCCAGTGGTCATTAAATCTATTTCACTAAATCAAGAAACAATGTCTAGGTAAGCAGGGTATGTTTTGCTATTTGTAATGGTATTGTTGATGGACTGAATTGGGGTGAATCTTAAGCAAATTTTCGCTCAATAAAAACTTCAAACAACGCAGTAGAGATTGACGAACAATTTGGATCATGGATCAAAGTTCATATGAGCATTCCGACAACCTATATAATTTATCTGAATTTTTTATACATTAGATACAAATAAGAAAAATGAATTACTGGGTTCTTTATTCAAAATTACAATCGTAATTCATAGACTTTCTGGACAAAACAATTCTTTATTGAATTTTAATTAAAGCGTAAATCTGATTTCCGATAATTAGTGATCGTAGTAAAAACAATAAATTGTGATGATGTCGGAACGAGTTTGTGAGGTGAGTGACCTTCAAATATGCAAGCTGTAACTGCGTACGAGCGTCAGTAACCAATAACGGATTTATAACTAGTTCGATGGTGTGGCTTCGATTGCGAGCCATAAAGTAGACCGCCGTAGTACATAATACTATCATTTAGGTAATATTATCTGTAAAAGTTTGGTTTCATTGTATAGGCCCTTGTTACATAATCATAACAATGAAACAGTAACACTTTTTTGTCCTATTAAATTAGCTTGTTTTATGCACATATAAATAATTTCAATTGAAGATTGGGATTTAAGGAATTCATTTAACGTAACGTAAAATAAATTTTACGTAGACTGTGTTGTTCGAAACTAATTTTCATTTGATGGAATCGAACCTAGGTTATCCGCGCTAAATGTTTCAACCTCTTGGTTCGGTGCAAATTATTTTTCGTAATCTTGTAGTGTGTTATAATAAATTTGCATAAAACATCAGTAAGCATGTTTTTATGGCGTGGACAATGAACTGCTAAAGTAAAACACATTTTTATAATTAAAAAAAAGTTTCAATATTCAGTAATATATTTTTTTACAAAGCGTGTAATTGCTGATTAGGCGTATCAAAGATTAAGAAAAATAATTAGATCTTATTTAGAAATAAATTCTCAGACGACCTATCTTCTATCAAGGACCTATTTTTCAGCATACTTCGTTTATCTACTTAATTACAGTTTTACATGAATTAAAAAACATGATATACTGCAAATCTTAAACTTTATCATTAAGTTTTTATTACTAATGTTACCCGCAGCATATTAAAAAAAAATACCTACTTAATTTTATTAAGAAGTTGCCGTCCATGTCTTACATTTTTATTCTGCAATCGGGTGCTCGTGGTGATTTCTGTTTGGGGTTCTGCAGTTAACTTCTCTTTGGTCGCAGGTAGAAGCGACGGGATGAAGGAATCATCCAAGCTGACTCGAATGTCGAACATCAGTATTGCCAGCTATAGTATTAAAAAAACTTTTATTAGAGATTAGATTCAAAAATAAATAATTTTATGAATTTTAAATAACTAACTAATAATTATATCTTAATATTATATTAAGCAGACTGTAGTATGAAATGTAGTTAAGATGTTATACTATTTTTTAATTATAAACGATGTAATTTAATATTATAAAATTAATATAAATCTAACGTCAAATCTAATCAAGTCGTCAAAAGTAACATTTTTGTATACAAATGATTTCCTACAGATCGATATAGATCTGTTTAGACTAAACTGACTGTGTTTAGAATACTTAATTATAAGTTATCTGTTCATTGAGAACGACCTCACGTAATCCATATAGGTATATTCGTTAAACTTTATCTAAGCTATGTATGTCACATCACCTACATGTCAAGGCCTACTACTTTCGACTTTAATTTGTCGCGTTAAATTTCCCACGTGTCGGGGAGAATTTTTAAGTACAAAATAGTCGGGAAGTTTAGGAACCACTTCCCAGAACGATAAAGGGCCGAGCGGAGGGGCAGAGGGGTTGTGGCGCGACAGCTGCGCGCGCGATGCTCTCCCCGCGCTCACAATCCGGCGCCGACCGCGGAACAGATAACTTGTGTGTCGTATTTACTTACGTGCTTCGGCCGCTCGGTACATTCGTTCGCGAGTTTAGTTTTCAATTCAAGATCGATGAGGCAACGAAAGAAGATTGAAAATCTTGCAAGCCCGGGTGGTTAGGCTGTGACTGAGGCTATATTCTGGTTGAGCGATATTGCACCAGTCCCGGCCTATCCAAACGGGCTCGGCCTTCGAAGACCGCTACGCTCAGCATCCAAGGCGCGCGATCCCGTTACCCGGCCGGTCGTTCACAGCGGTGGCCACGCTTAGGACGTGATTCGGTGTAAACGTTTGTGCTTTTATCAAATTGCACCAATCCCGGCCTGCATGCGGTCCCCGTTCAGTGTTGTGCTAGATCAAGTTTGCACGTGGCATTTGTAACAAAGGTAACTTGCTTTGTGTCATCCAACTGTTCCCGAATTAAAGGTGTCTTGACTGAAGTCTACGCAACGCTGTGGTGAAGGGAGATTCGAGGAAATTTGTGATTATTTTTGTGCAACATTTGGTTAGCCAGTTAATCGAAGTAGGTAGATCGAGCACAGACCGGTTTCCACCGTAAATTGTAGCATATAACTTGATATAGCTCATAACTTTGCCAAATTGAAGGACATAAATCCAAAATTCAGTAACTTAAAACAGCTGATTTCTTTGTGTTTTCGCTGAATAAAATATTCAATGAATGCGCACAGAGTGCGATCAATCTGTATTCAATGTTGGGTTTATCAAATTCTTTAGTGTATTGTCGCATGTAGTTAGTATACATTATTATAATATCTACAAGGCATCGTGAATCGAGCGGAAAGATGATTCACCGCTGGCTAAGAGTCTTAACCGTTATGATTTAAATTACTACAGCTGTCATGGCACTCACGAATTGCGGTACCTACCTATCTACCTTCGAGGATCGCCGCCAAACGGTATTATGAAACTTGTTATGCGTAAATTATAATTGCACGTTCCATATTATAATGTAAAACAATATTATTATAAATAAAAATAGCTGAGAACCATATTGAATTACGTTTTGAGTTGTTTGTGTCGTTAAAACACAAAACCACCCCATTCTAAATTGACGTAAAGGGACGTTTAAAACTTATTTCAAAACAATAGAGTTGTATACATGTTTATTTTTTTATGACGAGGCACCATTTTGCAATGTACAATTAAACAAAACCTCGATTTTGACATTTAATTAAGATTAAGTAGGTATATATAATTCGATAACTGAGACTTTGCTCACACTGCAATTTTACACCTAATCATAAAGACGTTTTTCTTACACAACCCCCAAAAGCTCTTAAAACATTGTAATTACCACGTGTACAAGTATTTTTCTCACTTATCTCTAGTATATTATATCGTATTTGCATGAAAGGAAATAGGAATAGGTAGGTACCTGCATATTATTTTGTGAAGTTATAGATATACCTACTCAATTGTTTAAATTTGCGTTAGCACGTGGCATTTTGAATCTTGCATTATTTGTTTCAATTGTTATGACTTATAAGCGTACCTGCATTCTTTGTCCGAACTTAGAAAGTTTTATGACTAGGGTTGACGATAAGCTCTTTATAATATGCAACGTATGAACATCTTTTAGTGTTCGGTGAATTGAAATTGCAATTCAAACATTTTTGTGATGTCTATTGATTAGTAACAATGTTTTAGTATACACTAAGTAAGTAGTATAGTATAGTAATATTTACAAGAGGATACTAAAAAATAACGCGGAACCACGAAGAATGGGTTGATAAAATAGCTTACCAATAACTAACGAAAGCAAAATAATCTTCGAATTAGTTAGTCTGTGGTATTTTGCAGTCATTTCACATATTTTTTCTCTCAACAGTAATATAAGCATTTCCGGTCCTTTTCAATTAATCTGTACATACAGACTTACATCTGCCAACCCTTACCCAATACCGACAATCCGTTGCCAAGATGCTATTTTATTTGAGTCAGGTAAAACATTTGCGAACAAAAGAAAATAGGTGCGTTACGTTTCCTTATTCATTTTGAAGGCGTTTAGTGGACAAGAATATAGATAGATAACTGTTTACTTATGATAAAGTCCGGTATAGCACAGCTGTATGTATAACATTATGTAATAAGTACTTGTGACATTAACAAAATGTACGTTTATTTAATGAAAAATGCAGCTGGATGTTAGTAAATACACTAAAGTCTAAGTGATTTCAAAGTAGGTAAGGAGTTATTATCGGCATCGGCGCGTAACCTGAGATAATGTGTGAAAGTTCGCGTTTGTACACATAGTACCAAAACAGCTAAGACCTAAATTTCTATATAGGTTCAGGGTGTTTGAAAATTGAGGCCAAAAAATAGGAAGGTTCCTAGACAAGAACACTTATCTTTTAAATGACTTTATTTTATTTTATCCAAAGCTTGAAGTATGTACAAGACGGAAGTCTATAAATTAAGAGATTATATAGATCCGAAATTGTTTTGTCCAATTTAAAAAGAAGAAAAATATGCCTTGGTTTATATTTAAGACATAAATAATTTTGCCCCCTATTGACGTTAAAACTAAAGAGACACTTTAATCTCTAGAAATTATTTACATTGCCCTTATTAAACAACTATACCGACTTACTTTTTTATTATGTGTCAACTGTCAATTTACTGTAATTATTTGTGTGTATTTAAGAAGAATAACACTTTCTTAAATATTACCGATGCTGTTTCACTGTTACATCTTAATAAGAAACAACAATCATAATCTAATGTATTAATATGTAATAATACAGTAATGACTTTTTTAGATACAGTAATGTTAGTAAAAAAGTAATTCTCTATTCAGTGAAAGTGCATGTTAATAATTACTGTTTAATTGCAGGATAAAAGTGAAGAAATTACGCTTGGTTGGTTCTATGTCAAGGTTATGTGCCCCTGCGTAGTGCGTACAAACTGCGTTGCATTTGCTTGGAGGGTGACAATTTACCCGTTTAGACGCCAGCTCGGAATCGACTAGTTTTCATATTATTGTCGTAATGGCATTGAAGCTGATATGGTAGGGATATTTTTGCGGCTTCGTGAGTATTATAAATATTTGAATGGTATTTATTTCATTTTTCTCCCATGCCCCAGTCTCTTAGTTTATTATAATTACTACACTATGCAGTACGGGGTGTTTGAATACTTTCTGATTAACAAAAATATTGCTAGTAACTAAGCCCAAATTAAAAAGAATCTAGAGTTACGTCTTTGACAAGTTAAAATAATATGACGTGATGATAATATGTAATTAAGGAACAACATCATAATATATTACAATTCAATACCAGAATATATTAGTATTGGGGTACTAACACAAAGTTACATGTACGGCTGACAACATCCCCTTTGAAATATCAATAAAACTGCCGGGAAAATATGTACGTCTTCCCCATGCCTTGTCATTATTTAAAGGCGTAGTAGATAATTCTAATGTGTACTTATGACATTTAATTAGTTCTTTGTCGTTTTATTGGCTGTTAACTCTTGTGCATAAGTTGATGTTGTTTTGCTTGTTAAAGGATGTAAATTACAACAATAAAGCTGTCTAAGACTGAAGTGCGATCCATAGCATAATATAATGTGATCTATGAAATATATTTTAGTTAGCACCTAATATTTATAACTCCGCAAGTATTGTTTTAAACTATTACAATTGTTAAATTTTTTGACCGATTTTTGATCATTATACATTGAAATTATTTAATGTTGTAATAAGATAAAGGTCCGTGCGTTTTTAAGTTTTAAGTACCTTAGGTGTTGGTTTTATCTTAAAACTATTCCCAATAAGGGAATGTTTGCATGGACACACTTAAGAGTGCAAACCCTCGCAAACTCTTTATTGGCCCATAGAGAGCCCTTAATTGACCTTTAATATTGCGTAAAACTTCGAATTGCTACTGTGCATCTCGATTGCGATTTTTTTAAATTATTGACTTTATTCAATTAAATAAAGATTGATTAGAATTACTACCTGGAACTTAAATAGCAAGTCACTGTCATTATTCAACAAGCACTTTATTATGATTACTAAGTGTGATAAAATTATTGAGATTTCAATCCGAGTTTTTTTTGTATACAAAATTTGTCTTGATTTTTTATCAATATTTCTATCTATTCAATTTCAAAATCTGGAGGCAAATATTAGCAAAATATGGCGCAATGGACCAGCAACACAGGTCTGGTTTAATTTACTCAAACTCAAATTATTTCTTTCTTTCTCAAAGAACTTGTAAATCTACATAAAAACCATATCAATTACAATCTTGTGATACAGAATGACTCTGTTAAGGCCCCGGGGCCATTAACAAGGCCATGACCCCTCTGGATCCGCCCTTTTTTGTGGTCAGGCCTTTAGTCATTCAACCAGACAGACATGAACTTATTTTTATTTTTTTAAATCAAGAAAAACCTAACATTCGTGTAGTAATAACAAATTATATGCGAGCTTGCAAAATCATTTGAAGAAATATTGCAAATCAGTTGTTAAGTACGTGCTTTTTATTAACTTCTTTTAGCAAGATCATTTCATTCTTACTTCAAATAATCGTAAATTGTATAATCTATACTTCTTATATCATAAACTTTGTTAGCAAATCTGTTTGCCGTATAGATATGAAATTCTATTCCTGATAACCAAACGAATCGAACGTCTGGTTTCTTCACTATCGTCCTTTAAAAGTTTTTATATAGAAATTTTCTGTCCTGTAATTTTCGTTACATAAGTGTTCCTATTTTTTTAATTGTATGGCTGTCATTTTTTGTATTATTTAATATTACTTTTTCAATTTTTGCACTTGCACTTTCTACACTACAATAAAATTTGCACTTTTTAAATGTATCTTCCTCATGTAGGCATGCTAAAAAGATATTACTTAATAGTAATAAGGCCGCAATACATATAACATTGATTTATTTACGGGGGTCCCGGAAGGGCCATCAAGTCATGCGTAACAATAGCCCACGTGCGATAACGGTTAGATACCATGACGAAGTTATATTTAGTATTATTAATCTGTATGTAAATACTCTCATTAATAACGGTTAATGAAAATCTTGTTTCTATATTTGTACGAATAACTGTATGCTGCTGACACGGCAGATCTTAAATTAACTTTTTATCATTTTAAGTGTCTTGTTATTTAGAACAAGATACGAGAACAAGACCCAGTTCCCAGGTAAACGATAATATAACAAATCCTTGTACTTTTTTAAATATTTAAGTAGAATCAACTTTTAATTGTTGTTTTTGTTTATTTATACAAAACACCATTTACAGTGAAAATTATAAGATTTATTTATTAAAACAAACAAACACAATTAAAAAAAAACTTAAAGGATAAAGAACAAAATAACAATAATAACCTAAACTAAATTAAAACCTAAACCTCATTAAGAGCATGATAAACAAGGTTACGGTAACTTGGCAGATTGTTGTAAAACACATCAATATTTTCATCGATGTTAGTAATCAAGTTGTAAGAGCGAGTTAGCCTTTAAATAGATAGATTGGGTCAATAAAATTTATTTTTTCATACCATACCAACACTTAAGCCGGTAGTGGTGGGCAGTTGGTGTGCCAATAAATGTCTTAAATATCTGATTATCGTATAGGAAATTATATGACTGTTGTAATAACTAACTACCCGGGCCTGGCTTAAAACCAACGTTCCGGACTTTATAAGAGCTGAAGACTGGCCCTCATCTTACCTTAAGGTATGGGTTAGATGAGGGCTAAAGGGTTAACCCTTTAGACTTCAAATTATAATAGGACATAGCCTGCTCTGCGACACGGCGATATTGAGTCGCTTAAATAATCAAGTAGGAGCTATTGGAGCAAGTAGTGGCGAAATATCCCTAGGAACTGTGCGCAAATCCATAGATTCGTACCCAAACAGATTGAAACAAGATCTGTATAAAATACAAATCAAAGGTCATATTTTGTTGAGATTTTAATAAATATGTAGATATTTTAATAATATTACATTACTTATTTAAAAAAAAACATTCATTTGTAACAGAACTAATAACTGGACTAGGTTATAGTATATAGTATCAATATTGTCAATAAATAATTGTTTAAAAAAATACTAGTTTCATTTTCCCACGTTACGTTGAATCTTGTAAGTTAATGGGTCGACCAACGGTAAGTTTTGGTCGTTAAACTTGTAGAATATGTAATACTAAGACATTTAGAGCTGATTATAAATACGAAAGTGAGTTTTGATATTTATTTATTACAGAAATACATACATATGATTTCATAGATCAACAACTGTACGGATAACTTGTATAAATAACTTCTGACACTACCTTTGTAGATTTTGACCGTAGACTACTTTAGACCATAGATATACTTGCTGAGCTGTTACCTTTTTGTTAAATAGCCTAACCTTTTCTGAAATGATCAACAGCTACGACAATTATATAAAATACCAATGTTCGATCCTACTGAATTAATTTAATTTAAACCTAAAAGGTAATACGAATGCTGCGTCAGATAAGTTTTGAAGGCGCCTAGCCCACGGCTTAATGAGGAAGTTCACAGAATAAAAATGCAAATTATAGCACAATCAACGATTATCATGTACGTTTGTTCGTGCCTAAATATAGCACAATAAGCTGTTCATATATGTTACTGTGAATGGACTGAATAACTGATATCTTGGAATTACATTTAATTGAAAGATTGGTGATATTACAAAATAATACGTTTGCTGGAAAGAAATTTGTATTGGGTGGATAGATTTTTTTTAAATAGTTACGGTTGATGTGATTCGTAAGACAAAGTTTTACTAAAATATGCTAGGCAAATATAAACCGATTTTTTTACTGGTTAGTATTAATTGCAAAACTTGTCTATAAGCTGTTTAGTCTATAAGCTGTCTAAAAATGTTACATATCTCCGTAATATGAAGAAGATACAACAATATAAATATGACATACACAAATACTTTAATCTATTAAGAAAAACACTTTTTGAACGGATTGAAGCTATGTATTATTATTAAAAACTTACACAACTTCAATCCGTTCTAAAAGAGTTTTTCTTAATGTGTAAAAGCTATGTTAACAAAAGACAATACTATACTTTAATCTAATTCCGCAATTAGGCGATAACCAGATGTGGATGATCACAAACATTATGCTGAACTCGCCATAATGTCCTTGTTCTCCAAAATAATCCTGGCGTTTTCGCCGAAGTCGCAGATGAGCATAAATGAGCAGGACCAACTATCCAAGCGGGAGGGGCTAGCGGTTAGTTTGGCTATAGCCAAAGCCTTCGTTCAGGTGTGGCATAAAGCGTCCAGCCTATGGGCTCCCCGAGTAATTATGCAACTGAATCTCCAGATTTCTGGCTGATCGGAGCATCAAGGTCGACATAGACGGAGCATGTTCCAACTTCAAACCCGTGAACGCACAAGTCTATGTCCTATCCCCTACCTTTTTCCTCTGCATATCAATGACATGTTGCAATTTTATTTTTATTATACAGCTCTCATCAGAATAATGGGCGTTGACATATCTAACGACTTTCAGGCTCGCGGACGTTCGTTTACATTTGGAAGGAAAGGTTAAATTAACCTCCAAAACGCTTGGTGTGCTCAGCAAGGCGAGGCCGTACTTCTCTCCGGGCCACTGCTTGCAAGTGTATAAAGTGCAAATTCGGACCCACATGGAGGACTGTTCTTGGAGCGGCAGCTTTCCAGTACCAGCTACTTCCACTTATATTCGCCCTTATTCAACGAGGAGCGGTTCGAATCCTCAACTAACAGTCGCGCAACGAAAGCATTTTGTTTCGGTCTTGTGCTATTTGGCTTATAATTAGATTAACATTATTAGTTATAATTTTAGGTAAGAAAAACAGTTTGTGGGCTTTACTTCTAATAGTGTTTCTACACTTGGGTATAATGCAATATTGCAAAGGCATGTAAAATGTGTATGATATAAATGCTTATAGTAAACAAACATGTTGGATTTTTTAAATGTTATATTGATTTAAATATTCAGTTAAAGTTATAAAGAAGCAGGGTGCGTATTCCTTATTAAATATTTGTGATAAAGCTTACCTACCGGATTCGATCGATCGATTTCAAACCTCATTAAAACCGCTTCTAAGATTTGAGCTAAAGAACCCTATCCAGGGCAAAAGAAGGTCCTCAATCATTTATTTTTGGTCTATATGAAATAATCATACGATATGTTAAGGTTTATACAAAATTTGATGACTTAGTCTGGCCATAAATACTGTTACAATTGAAAATTAACAAAATATTACATTTGAATTTAGAATCTGTCATTTTTATATCATTGTTCATTGGTTTTTTCTCGTTTTCGCGCCAATACATTGTACAATATTTTGCGATATTAAAATGGGGTGTGGTGATAAAGAGAGCCAAATGCAATTTTTAAAACTCCATACGCTGGGTATTAGTAAAATGTTTATGTACCGGGCTATTAATAGGTACAACGAGAACTCCTCTGTTTGTGACAGAGAT
Source organism: Pieris brassicae (assembly GCF_905147105.1). Taxonomy (NCBI): domain Eukaryota; kingdom Metazoa; phylum Arthropoda; class Insecta; order Lepidoptera; family Pieridae; genus Pieris; species Pieris brassicae. Next base: position 18,674,979 of record NC_059669.1, on the reverse strand, counting down.
CTGGCCGTCCACGTAGTGTCCGTACGAAAACTTTGGTCTAAGAAGGATTCGGAGAAATCCTGTCCGAAGGCAAAAGATTTATCTCGGGAGATGAAGGTAACACCTAGAACCATGTCGCGTATTTTAAAAGATGACTTAGGACTTGTAACCAATAAGAGACGTACTAGTAATTTCTTAAGTGATATTTTAAGAATATAATAGGGTGGTTAAACTGAAACAACTACAGAAGCGCTACGCAACTGGAGGTCACAGAATTTTTTGTTGACGGATGAGATTTTTTTACAATTGAGTGACATTGTAACAAACAATATGACCGTATTTTTACACAAAGCTCTTAGGAAACTTTCCAATAAGTCGACAGAGTCCAACGTGGGTACTATCCGACTTCAATGATGGGTTTGATGGAAGGCGGGGTACGAAGCTATGAAGGAGTGCCATACTTTTATGAAAAAGGTATCAAACATAAGATACAAGTATCACTCATTCCATGTCATTAAATTTAAATAGGTAGACATCCCTACAGCAAAGAAGACAGAGAATGTAGGCCGAGAGAAAAAGCCGGTGTAAAAAACTCTCGGTACTCTTTTAATAGCAAATCATCAAACAACACTTATTTTAAAACAAATATCGCAAATTAATTAGAAGTAGCCTGTGTAGCACTAGTCCCAGGCGCTTTTATCAACTAGATAATCGTTAACTTTGTAGTAAGCTTTTTTACACAGCTTTTCTTTAATGCATTTCTTAAATTTATTAAAAGGCAGAGATAAAAGAGCCTCTGGAATTTTGTTAAAGAATAGTATCCCTTTTCCCAAAAAAGAATTACTAACTTTAGATAGTCTACTACGGGGAAATTTCAGCCTGCGTTTGTTCCGAGCATTAATATTAGTCGTATGTTCTATTCTAGTAAACTTTTCACTATTTTTGTATACATAGATAAAAATTTTATATATATATTGAAAGGGAAAGGTAATTATTTCCTTGAATTTATCTCTCAGAGATTCCCCATATTTTAAATAAGAAGCCATAACTCATTAAGCTGTAAAAGTAACTAAATTAGTAGTAAATAGTATAATTTGGTCTAAGTCAAAGTCAAAAATCATTTATTCGTATAGGTAACACAATGTACACTTATGAACATCAATAAAAAAGAAATATACATTAAATGCTTCTAATTTTACATTTACTGCCAGTTCTCAAATCAAGGGCGTAGAACGGAAGAGAAGAACTGGCAATAAACTCTCCGCCACTCTTTTTAATCGCTAAGTTTTTTTTGTATTACACAACGTTTGTAAGGGGCTGCAACCATCACACCATGTTCCACATGACATCAGCAGGAGGCATGGTGAAATAGGAGCACGCACTTACATTCTCGTGGGAAAAACACGCAAATACATAGTCAGAAATAACTAACATCACCGAATACACGAATCCAAGTCCGACCAGTCACCACAAGTAGCACCCGTTAACGAGTATCACGCATGGCCAGCCATCGGCCCCCTCGCCATATTTAAGGCAGAGAGACAATCCGACGCATGGACGCCGCCACAAGCGCAATGACATTTAAGCGAGCATGACAATCCTTGAAATTTGATCTTGGCTACATAAGAAAATAATAATAATTCTAATTATACCGAAATAATTTGATACCACATGGATCACGGTTTGTTTCCACTTTACATAAAACAATTGTGGATGTTGACGATCGTCCCAGAGTCTGGAAATGCAACTGAGAGTTTCAGTCGTGTTACCTCTTTATACTGGAGAAATTTATATCCATGCACTAGCACTAATCCTAGGGTTGTTTAAATATTTATTTATATTATAATACGCCTTAGCTAGCAGTTTTACTGTAATGTACGATTTAAATTTATTTATTGACAACACTTGCATCTCACTAGGGATTTTGTCGAAAAATCGTATACAATTAACTTTGGAAACAATTACTCGTTTTATGCATCCTTTTGGGTCATGCGCTAATTTTGTCTTCTCATCTGTAAGATCGCGTATCTTTTTCACTGCGAACGCTGCAGAACTTAGCTTATTCGAAAGACCTTCTATGTGTAGAAGTATTGCCGACCCAGAGGACCTCCTACCATTCACTTCAACCTTCTGAGTTCTACCGTGTAAATAGGAAGTCAGAAGTTTCAGAGCGGTATTATTGATGCCATAATGACGGAGATTCCCGATTAAGGTCTCGTGTTGGATACAATCAAATGCTTTGGATAAGTCACAGAAAACACCTAAAGCGTCATGCGACTCCTCCCAAGCCTTAAAGAAATACCTATACAACTCAACACCGGCATCGACTGTCGAGCGACCCCTGGTAAAACCGAACTGATTATTATGTAATAATTTGTTAACGTTAAAACCACTTACACACAATATTTTACCATGTTCAATAACAAAGAATGGTCCTTCCAGCAAGAATCGGCGCCAGGTCATAAAGCTCGGTCTACGCAGTCTTGATTGGAAACAAACGTTTCGGACTTCATCAGAGCCGATCTAAATCAACTGGATTATATTTTATGGTCGGTTTTATAGAGTACGACTTGCTCTAAACGTTATGATAATTTGGAGTCCCTAACACAATCCGTACGATATTTTTTCCGTGGAAAGACTGTGTGCTTCTATTCATAACTGGCCTCAACGTTCAAAGGACTGTATTGCAGCCAATGGAGACCACTTCCAATACGCTTTTTATATTTAACTATTAAACTTATAATTTATAATTATAAGTTTAATTAACTTATAATTTATTATTACTTTTCCAATGTATACATTGGAAAAGTAATAAATGTTATTGGCAATATATTCTTTTTCTTTTTTCAGTATTTATGGTAAGACTATTATTATACCATATGGTATATGTTCGGTAATTATTATTTAATTATTAGTTAATTATTATAAACGTCAATAAAAATTACTTGATTCTAAATTTCTATTCTCTGCCGGTCCTCTAATCAAGAGTCTAGAACTGACGAAAAGAACTGGCAAGAAACTCAAAGTCCATCTTTTAATCGCCAAGTATTTTGTGTTTACTAAATGCTTGCGGGGAGCCGGGAACTATTATACCTTGCACATGGCATGAAAGGCATATCATAATAATGATGACAACAAAACGATTTGCAGTCACTGGCGATAAGCGTACTTTAGGATTTTATTATTTTATTAAGTGTTCCCTGAGACACTTAAACTTTCATTTTTTGACTTTCGCGAATAATATTTTTTCGATTTATAATATAATATATATAATCGTTTTATAAAAAGCACGATATAAAAGTTGTGGAAATTAAACAATAAGCTTCTTTATTCATTAACATTTTATTAACAATGTAAAATCGGTGTAAAATTCCATATACAAATAACAAACCAACACAAGAGAATAAATTCCAAATGCCACAAAACTTACTTTTAATTTTATTTGTAAAGTTTCAAAATATCTAGTTCTATAATAAAACGGCATTTCATAACATCACTGCCAAGCATAGTCACTCTGTTATAAGATAAAATTTCAAAATCCCTTTTTCAAAATTACACAATACTCTAAGCACGTAATTACGGTAAAACAAATAGTTAAGTTAATAAAAATATTAAGGATAAAATGTTGTATGAAAAACTTAAGCAGCGCCCTGTCGGGCGTATTTGGAACTAAAGGGAAGAACTAAAAGTATAGCGTTCGAATAATATTAGTATAGTATAGTAATGTAAGGAAAACCGACTGTATGGTAATGACGTATACATACTTGACAAAACATTCGTAAAGTTCATGCTAAAATTGTACAACGTGGTGTGGAAATGCTGCATTATAATGGACTTCGCATTGGGGAGTGCTCAAGGAAAAGGTTCAGGTCCATATTCGTATCTCAAGTCACAATCTCATCTTGAGCGCTATCAAATTTATCTCTAGAACTTCATATAAAAATGGAATACCTATCTACTAGAAAGTTGATTTAAGTTCGATTGACGTTCTAGAACTCCGGCCTTAAAGTCCAAACTACCACATACGTCGTCTACATGTATGTCTTGACTATGAATCTTAAGGTAGGGGAATTCTTTCTAAACCGCTTAACTACCTCCCATATTAATTTGCTTAAGCAGGTATGTGAATGCAACTTTTTATTTTGTACGTTTTTATTGGCATCTTTTAAACGTCAACGCTATCTATGACTAATACTGCAACTCTGTGTCAAACTAACAATATCAGGTATATTATTGTTAATATATCGTCGCGTAGTTCTCATACGTCCACTCGCTACGCTGTCAAACACCCATTTAGAGTTAATTTCCCCCTCCTCCTGGCCTACTGTGACGTCACAGTCGCCATCTTGGATAATTGCACCGCATAAGATCAAAAGTTCAGTTATAGCTGGTTTCTGAGGGGCATTACTTTGAATTTTCACTTTGAAGCCGTTAAAAATATCGAATGCGTATTCCGAACGCATACGACCGAGAGCTGCGCGTTCCAATCGTGCTTTCTGAAAATAATATTTGATCAATGGATTTCTATGAATAGTTGTGTAATAGGTATATATAATTGTCACATCGGATTCAACTATGATAAAACAATCAAATTTTTTATATTTAAAAGAATAAAGCGTCCAATCTCAAATTATTTAAAAAAAATGTTGGGCTAAGAAATAGGATATGGTTTAAATAATTCTGTGGCAATAGGTCAGAATATGATCTATGACCACAGAATATGTCTTGGTCGTAACATGGAATTGGTCATTTCATGAAACGGTCGCGGTTAGACCAGACATTTATTAAAATATATTTAAACATATGATTCATTAGAAAAGTTTACTAGAATTAATTCATAAATAATAAAATCTACGATAGCGCTACATCATCCATGTTATGAGACATTTTACTATTGAACACAAACTACTTTAAGAAATTAATGAAGACAGACTTCTGTTCTGTTTTACTGTTCTTGTAGGTCTTGGGTTAGGTTCCCGATGAAACAATAATTGCTTTGGGTTGAACCTTTTTAAACAAACGCATTCCATTGATTTTTGGGTATATATCAACTGTGTCATTATTAGTAAGAATATTTTACCATAGAAATCTTCAGTAAATGCGACACTTCATATCCATAGTGGGGCAGCCATTGTCCCTCCTTAGCACTGTCAATTGCCCATTGGGTACCCAATATCCGACAACCTCTAACGGCACCAAGTAAAGCGTTAACCGTCCTGGGTTTGCTACACTCCGGATTTATGTGACTTCTGTTTTGTTCCTGACATGAGCCAAATATAATGTGCGTCGTTTTGTATGTCACTTTAGATTTGATCTTGCAATCTAGTGAGTTCAGTGCTTTGTATACTTCGCTCCGTTCAGATTTTGACATTCCTGTTAATACCTGGAAATAAAAAAAAAAACTTCTTTTTACCACATCCATTTCCATCCAAAGACTTCCTACGACACTTTGAAATCAATTTTCCTTTATTTTATCTCTTCGTGTTTTATATTATTGCCTAGAAGTACTTGTAACATTAATTCTTAGGCAAAGACAAACAAGTTGTTTCTCGTTTGCCTTTGCCCAACTCTCTACCCTGTGAACATTACTAGCCGATGTATTGTCTTTTAAACCTAATAAAGTCTAAGTAATTTTCAAATATAAATATACTTATTTCCATCAATCTTAACAAAAATGAATGAATAAACATAAGCAATTTTTTTCCTTATGCATAAAAGAATTAATTACAATAAAAACTAAATCAGCTTAATGGCACTCATAAAATTACTTAAGTCACTTTCTATCACATTATGTTTACGCTGTGATGGAAAGAGAGATCGTTCTAACAGTGCCATTAAATTAAAATATTTTTATGGTGTGTGACAAACATTGATTTATGTAAATTATATAAATTTGATTTAATATAAAAATTATTAAACTGTGTAATCTAAAGACCAGAGGTTTTGTCATATATTTAAAAATCTCAAGATAGTTTCTGAGGGGGCTTTTACTTACAATTCTTGGTACAATTTTCTTCCGCTGTGTTCCTACAATTGGTTTTCCGTTTCCATGGGTCTTTCTTATCGGAGTTTTTATTAATTTTCTGGCAATTCTTTCGGCTTGTATAAACTCCTGTCTCTGCTGCTGTGTCAAATGTTTTTTTGGTCGAACCGGAGTCGGTGTTTCCCTTTCATCTGAAAAATAAGTAAACGTAACAATTATAAATTCATCAAAAGTATAAATATTTTTAGATCTAATTCGTAAAAGAAAAGAACACACATTCTTTATTATTTACATTATGAAGTTGGGAACACAATAAACTATCGCGAATATCGATGCATATTTCCAGCTTCGAGCTTATTTTTACGCTCAAATGTTTTTCATGAATTTTAATGGATGGCACTCCGCATCCGAATTATTATAATTATCACTATTAATTACTTAAGATGTCATGTGGAACAAGGTGTAATAGTTGCAGCTCCTTACAAACAATGTAACACAAAACTTGGCGCTTAAAAAGAGTGGCAGAAAAGTTGCCAGTTCTTCTCTTCCTTTCTACGGACTTGATTTGAGAAATGGCAGTAAAAGTAGAAGCAATTAGCATTTGATATGTATTTCTGTATTGACGTTCGTAAGTGTAAATTATGTTATCTTAATAAATAAATAATTTTTAAATGTATTTAAATTGAATTTAAATGAACTTTGCGAGAAATGTATAGGAATACTCACTCCCTTTTAACGTTAACAATTTAATGCAACTAAACAAAAAAACTACGTCGTTATCGTCGGATGACATGCATCATCTTGTCCCAAAAATCTATAAAGCAGACGCATTAGTTTTTTTAAATTAGAATTTAATTACCATTTAAATCCGCTATAACATCTTCTTTATACGTGAACAGCTTTCGTCTAGTCTTAGTCGGGCGTATTGGGGTCCGAGGTGGACCGCGAGGCCTCGTGTTTACCCGATCTGTTGAAACAATAGTAATTCAATGAAACCGTCAAAGCAAAATACTGAGAACTTTTTAAATGTGTCACTATGCGCAAGGTCCAAAGTACAAACTTAGAGCGAATTACGACTCCCTTATGTCAATAACGTATAGTATTTTGACAACCCGTATGTTACCCAATTACTCAGTGTTACCTAAAGATCGCGTCAAGGCGTTTATTTTAAACGCTAACATATTAAAATCTACATATTGCCATACAGCTATTGCAGTACAAGAGAATTTAATATTGATATAAGTAGTAATATATAATATAAGAGTTGTCATTTGTATTTTAGTAACAGGAGTAGCACACTTTTAGATGACACACCGGAATAAAGAATGTTTAAATTGTTATTTATAGAACGGTGATAAAAAGTGAACAAAATTTGCTTTAAATATAAACCTTTAAACACACCTCACATGATAATAATCATCCAGTGGCGGAACAACCTTATATTAAGGGGTCTTGGCATAAGGTTACATATTTTTTATTTCATAGACAATACAGATGAATTAATATATTTTTTTTATATTCACTTGCCTATGTTGTAAAATCATGTAGTAACTATTAGAATATAACAATTGAACGAATTATACAGGTATAGGAATGATAACTAATTATAAATGTATAAAAACTCCTATTTATTTATATTATGTAAAAAATCCATATACAGTCACATTGCCAGAGGACTCGCAAATGCGTTGCCGGCCCTATTTTGTCCATACCACGTTGACTTCGAATCTTATGATAATAAGTTTATAAGTCAACGTGTATGTGTGTATGTGTCCAATTTTTACATTCCAATATAATGTAACAACGGGATTTCCTTACTTGGGGAATTTTTATTAGGCGAATCATTTGCATTGGTAGACTGGTTCAATGTTTTATCCTTAACCTGGTCGTGCGATTCATCAGTAGACTTGTTGTGTGAATTTTTGTCGGTGCTGGCTGTTTCACTGGAGACGCGAAGTCGAGGAGCATTTTCTCCATCACTTTCTCGGCTGTCAGAGAGGAAATCGATAAGTGGAATGTTTTCGTGTTCAGCTTTTTTCTGAAAAGTATTGTTGTAAAAGTTTTTAGTTGTAATAAAGCTCAACTATGGGTAATTTATAATAACTCTCAACCCTGTAGTTGGGCAATTGATATCTTAGTGGAACCTTTCTTGTTGATTAGATCTTAAAGAAAATAAATTTACCAGTAAAATGCGTAATGTCGCTGGTGAAGGTAAATCGGAGGGTCTGCTTGGTGCAGGGAATATCCTCTCGGGCTGCCTTTTTGCTGCTGACGCACATGCTTCTACCCATAGAGGTGAAACTAGGTGACAGGCGAGAGCCCGTGCTTTAGAACGTATTTTACGACAGCCACCTGGAAGATATGACATAAAATTACTAGCCAATTACTGCTATGTGTAGTGAAATTTGATAAACTTTTATAAGAAGTTACCTATGAAAATATTTTCTGTCTTGCAAAACTGTGAAATTAAAATATTGAACTTAAAACGAATTTAGATAAATGAAATAAATTGAATTATCTTCTCAATCTTGTAATGCATTTTTTTTAATAAGAATAAAATAAACAAAATGTTTAAGAGTATAAAGAACCAGACACAAAATATATTTCTTATTTCATAAGCAAGATTAAAAACTATGTTTTTCTGTTCTAACCATGTGTCCATATTAAATGTGTAACTAGGGGACTCCATGCAGGGACAACACTTGCTCCAAGTGCCATCAGTGCTGCCCGAAGTCCCAAGGCACGAGACTCCGCCCCAACATCAACAAGTGCTACCACTCCTCTGAGAACTTCACATGCAACCACTTGTCCAGCCTTGAACATAGTTTATACATGATTTGTTAATATTCACAACTGCAACTAGTGTATCAGTATAAATAATATCAATAAGGTTAACTAAAGGTAATTAAGGCAAGGTCAGTAAGATAACATACAAGCACTGATGCAAAATAGTTCGTCTAATATAACATTTTATAAAATGTAATCCACAATTTGAGGAACATTTTAAAGTTTATTTTAACATAACTGAAATTCTTTCATCACTTTACATAACATAAAAAATTAAAAAATATTTAAAAAACAAAACGCAAAAGTATTCGTCCACCACTGAGTTGTGTGGCCTTTGCTATCAATGACAGATTTAATGCGAAGAGGCATGGTTGCAACCAACGCTGCACACTCCTCAGGCGTAATTGACTCCCAGACAGGCAAGAGTTTAGCCTTTAAGTTGCTCTTCGATCTTATGGATTTTATACGAAAATCTTTTTTCATTTACCACCATAGGGTTTCGATCGGCGACGAGTCCGTGCTTTTAGATGGCCATTCGATTGTAGGGATGCTTTTCGCCAGTAGCCACGTCTTTGTTGTCCTTGCAGTATTGCAGGAAGCACCATCCTGCTTGATGCTTAAGCGACGGAATAGACGGCAGTAAATCCTCTTTTAAAAGGTGTTGATACCTTGCAGCATTGATAGAACCATCCACAAACTGTGCAACACCTTGTGCAGACATGCAGCCTCATATCATAAGAGACGCCGGAAACTTCACTTTGCGTTTGAGACAATCAGTATGAAATGTTTTTGTTCGAATCACTTTTTTTCTTTCATCGCCGACTATCACTTCAAATTTAGACTCGTCACTCCAAATTATACTACGCCACTGATCTGAAGTCAATTTAAATGATCACGAGCAAACATCAACCTCTTTCTCTTTTGTACAGCAGTCAACAGTGGTTTCTCATTGGCGGTGTAGAATCCGTAACCCATTCTTTTTAAGACTCTTTTGCAAGTAACACGGTGAGTTCTCCAGCTCGAGCACGACAATTATTTTTGATAATTTTCTTCAGGATTCTCTTTTTTACTGCACTTGTAATGCGTGGTTGACCAGTTTATTTCAAACAAAAAGTCGTTCTATTCTTTTTATAGTGCTGAATGATAGATAGATTGGACTGTAGACCTGGGAAGTATCAAGTCTTTAGATATTTGGCAACTTGATTTGCCAGCATTGACCCCACAAACTATTTGCTTTCGAAGCTCTTCACAAACGGGTTTGCCGCGACCCATAGTTATTTAAAAATGAATGAATAAACTGAAATTATCAGTCTCACTTGACAAATTAAACAGAATAACTTAAATTATGCAAATAATTGAACAAAGAAGGAATAATCTTATTTAACTCACCAATAGACAAACTCTTTTGCATCAATTAACAATTAGATGAAATATTTTGCTTATAACTTCTTCGAATTTAAAATGATATGTTTAAAATTAAAAAGCTAAAATAGTGTCTTGGTTTATAATTAAAAAATCTCATAAGCAACATGACTTGTGATAGTAGAACAGCTTAATATTTTATATAGATATACAAAAATGATGAAGTTGGAAAAAATCACACAGAGAAAATTTCACATGAGACCAACTATTTTTCATCAGTGCTTGTATGTATTAACTAGATGTTATAATAAATTTCTTCCATTATTTACCAAAGCCCTTGTAATTTATGTGGTATATGATATAACTTTAACATATTAAATTTGGAGTTTCCTTTAAATAAAACTCCTTTAATGGATTATAAATATTTTACAGTACCTAGTTAATAAGAGACAAACAAGTTAAGTCAGGTAAATAATCCAATAAAGAGTTTTTCAAAGTATACTTATTTAATCAAAAGAAAATATAGAGTCCTGTGTTTAACATAAACATGCTTACTTGTTTGATTTCTTTGGAATGTGGTTTATATGGTTTAGAATTGTATTGTTTCTTTTTCAACACATTTCTATTTTCTTGCTTATCGGTAACCATACCTTTAAGCACAGACCATTCTTCTTTGAGCCTTTTTCTTTCAGCAATTGCTGAGTGTCTCTGAAACAGAGTTACAGCATACAATAAAATAAATTTATGAATTTTAGATCTATTTTACAAAATATATAGTTTCTGGAATAATAAGAAAAGTCCAAAATTGATATCTTTTCTTTCACGCTTTTATATTTATAAGTTGTTTGGAATTCAATATAATAAAAAGGGTCTTAGATTTTGTTATATACTTGGAGTATTAAAACTGAAGGTTTGTTATAACGGTGTAAGTTTGTAGCATTAACAGCCGGAAATTTATTACTATACTAACTAATGTAATGAAAAACAACTTACCAGACCAGCGGCACCCCTGTTATTTTCTTTATTCATATTGGTAGGTATAATATATCAACATAGAAAAGTGTAAAAGCTAAATAAACATTGAACATTTTGTTTTGAACAAGTTTAAGCAAGTCAAAGAAAAGACTACAGAACAACTCAAGCAAGACCCCACAGACTACAGTTTTAGAGAAAAACAGTTATTTTGACATATCATCAGGATGTTTTCAGAGGACCGGAATATTAACACATTCAACGAAAACTTCTTGAAAGAAAACTTATTAAATTATTTACTCAACTTAATGATCTGAATACAGTCGTGTTCTGCCAATGAATCGATATCTCTATAATCTCTCGGCTGCATTTCCAGACTCGGGGGCGATCGTTAACATCCACAACTGTTTTAATGTAAACTGCGGGCAAATCGTGACCCATGTGGTATCCAATTATTTTAGTATAATTAGTTTTATTATTATTTTATTAGGTACCTAATTTCACATACCAAGTTTTTTTTTTGGAATGGAATCTCGCTGTTGGCTTTAAGGGCCTTTACATCTCAGTTCAGGCTGTTTTGGCGAGCGTAGCTCCGCCGATATTGGTCACGTTTCAAGGACTTGGCGACTAAAAAGAGTGGGGGAGAGTTCATTGCCAGTTCTTCTCTTCCGTTCTACGTCCCTTGATTTGAAAACTGGCAGTAAATGTAATATTAGATATAGCATGTAATATGTATTTCTTTATTGACGTTCATTAGTGTACATTGTGCTACTTAAATTAATAAATTATTTTGACTTATTCATTAAATACAACTACATAATATGTTTGTACAAACATAATCAACATTTTTATTATTATTTCAACCGCCTTAATACAACTTATTTCATAAATTATGATGTGGTCTGAACTTCAAAGAGACTTTTTAACGTTATACCCTCTTTTAATGGTTCAATAGCCAAACCTAAATATGGACTATAAACCGGCTGAGCATCAGATTCCTCCTTGTTTAGGGCTAACTGTGAGGCTAAGTAAAGTGTTGGTCCCATTTCACCGCGTGGCTCTCCAATTTCTTCTAATTCCTCTATATCATCACTTGTGGGTCTTGGATCCTAGAACCATCGACATTGTTATTATTGAAAGACTAACAATAATATGTTAAAAAATTAAAAACATTTACATCTTGATTCCAATTCATTTCGACACCAAAAATAGGCTTTTCTGTGTACGCCTGATGCAAGATTTGTAGTTCCGAAAGAAGAGAACTTAGTCTATCTTGTGGATCTGCACGAAATCCTAGCACGTAACCTCCAGATGTAGGTCGGACATGAACTACCAAAGCATTGCCGAACTTTGAATCTCTGATGGAAATCTAAAACGAAATACAATTAATCTTAAAGTTTCATTTTCGTAGTAAATTAGACATTATCACTTATTGACACTTTAACTAGAATTCCAAGCAAAAACTTTTTATAGTGATTTAACTGCTTATGTTTTCCTAACTATAGTTATATGTTAAATCATTGACAGATTCTAACGAAATCGTGATATTACTACACAGTAATGTTAAACAAAATTTGGCTGGTTATTGCGTACGTAGTTTCGTAATTTACACACGCCTATCAATTTTTTTTAGTACTATACTAAAAATAATTGGTATCACTACAGAAATATCGCGTGTGCACAGATTTTCTATTCTTACCAGTGTTTATAATAATGGTAAAATCCTTCTTAAGATCGATTTAATAAGTTTATTCTTAATGCTTGAGTCACATTATAAGTAAAAAATTGTTACAGAAATCTTACGCTTTCAATGGTGATATATGGTAATGAAACATTAAAGGCCTCATTAGTGTCCGCATACCAAACTATTCTTACGTTGCTGATAATCATTGTACCCAAATTTCCCGACTCACTGGATAGATTCCATAATCCTGTTTCTTTCAAACATATCTAAAAATATTATATAGTTAAAAATTATTTGAACGGTGTTTTAATAATATATTTTTTTCTAAGCCATAAATAAAATATGAATATTCAATCAACATTATCTGTGATAAAATTTCGTTGACATTTCTTTGGGTATCTGGCAAAACTGTCTATTACATTGGACATTAGCACATTTTTTTGTAGATTGCGGCATATTATAAAAAACAATGTTTGAGCATTAATTACCTGTTCAAGTGGTAATACGTGTAGTTGTTTGTTTTTCATGATAGCCCCTCGCAGTTTTAAGTCACGATACAGTCTTGATCCAGCGTAGGCCCTAAGACATAAATGTTTTTGGCCGTTCAGTGTTTTTGTTTATTTAAATTAATTTACAAACATTTTATAGATTTTAGGGCTCAATAAGAAACTAATCGTTTTTGCTAACCGTGCGCAGACAGCATTACTGTTTTTGTAAGGATGATAAAAATTATGTATTTAATAGAAATGTACACAGGAATCCAAGTAATAAGTTTAGTGACAGCCTAAATAATTCCATTAAGAAAATATACAGAGGGTAAAATGATAGTAAAGACGATCCGTTTGATTTTAATTGGTAAACAAAATCTTCAGTCCCTCACACGTTGACACGTGAAATTATACGTACTACTTATTACGTCCATTTGTCCAATCACAATTAAAGGAATTTGACAAATCATCTTTTGTCTATGGTATAATCTACATTTTCAATTCAGGGATTTTGTCTAACACTTGGCTGCATGTTCTCTACACCATGTCACATTATTGTGGAATAATTTCCAGATATAACTTACTTATATACTGCTGTAACTGTTGTGTAATGTCGTATACAGTTTGGCGAAAGGTTGGTAAAAACAAATTCGTATTTGTTGTTTCTATACGCTGCTAAGCAGTAGAACGCTTGTGTAGAACCTCGTAAACCGGAGCTAATTGTCTTGCTGCTTGTCGAAATAACGCAGTTGAACCCGATCGCTAGAAAAAGTTTCATCTTTTTTTAATTTTGGATCATAGGCAGAGTATGGTGTCTAATAAGGTTTTTTCACGTAAGATAATTACGAGAAAAAGTAACCGAAACTAAGATAAGCTTGCAAACATCAATTGCTATCATTCATATATCAATGGCACGACAATGAATATTAATGCACTTGGCATAATTGTTAATTAATTTTGAAATAATTGTTATGAGCTGTATAGCCTGGCTTGTGGACCTCTCAAATTCGAGATCGTGTCCTCGCATCATGTACCCCAATATCATTTTATTCCACGAAACATCGGAAAACAGCAGCCTGCCTGATCTAAGAATTGACAGAAGGCTGATCACCTACTTGTTTCTTAAGTAAAATATTACTTTCGTTCCAATCGGTATTAACTAAATTCAATATGGGTATGGCATATGCAACATATTTTTATTCATACAAAAAAAAAACACGATATTTTTTCACGATTTCCGGAAACACCTTGACTGGCTGATATCGAAGGATTTTTATTGAGATATAGATAGTTGTACGGTGGCTCATTTAATCAAATTATTAACGCTTTGATAAGTTCTTAAATTTGTGTTTAGCCCTAGAATAATTACATTTCTCCTATGTGAATAATTAATCTTGTAGTAGAAACAATTACATGACTCGTGAAATTAGTTAAATCCCTTTGCTATTCCTCAGGGTTAATCGCAGGAGCTGAGTAATAACTAATTAGCAATATCGAAAATTTCGCTTTGAAAGCTTAAGCTTTAAATTTATGTCAGTTGTACATAAACATACTATTTAGGATTTTTTGAGTCTGGGTTATTTACCGCAAAGCGCATCATCCGTCCTGTGATCAATATTATTAAGAGTTGGAAAACAACAACTTTGGTGACGAACCTCTACATACATGTTTTATTAAATACAACTATATATATTAGATAAATGAATGAGGTCAATTCTAGCTATTAGACATAATATTTATTACTAACAAAACACACACACAGAAACACATAAAATAACAATAATCAAAAAAAAATATTAGAGAGATAACAATTTTTTAAAGAAAAAGGTTTAATTGTGTAATGCGTGTGTGCTGTGGTTGTAATTGGCCCTGGCTCAGCATTATGCTGAGGAGCATAGTTGTTCCACAGTGTTGGTCATTCTGCCAGAGACCACAGCAGCTAATTTATGACAACCTGACTTACATAGATTGATCCTGGGGGAAGAGAGTGAATGCCATATAACCCTTAAGTTAGTGACCACCATCCGCCCTTTGACACCGGCGTTTCCTTTAGTATCTTCAATAGGTTCTATTCTATCAAATATTTTCTCACCAGAACGAAGTTTTAAGTATCTAAAAATTAATATTATTAAATTATTTATAATACTTTTATTCGTCAAGAATTTACACTTATCATGTTCTGTGTCGGTTCAAGCTCACGTGGCCAGCCTGAAAGGTTAGGCTGTAGATTGAACACCTTAAAAGTATTTCAAGTTTAGAGTTGTACAGAAATTGATTAAATGTACTTTGGTTCATATACCAGATGTTTCTAAAGTCATTGACGTTTTGGTGTAAAATTTTATTCAGCACGTCATTCCCACATAACAATAATATATCTATGTCTAGAAAATAAACAAATAAATTCTTACTCATAAGGTAAATCGAAGAGTACCTCCCTATCCTCCCATACGATTCCTTTTCCTTTTTTATTCTTTGGCATTTTCACAAAATTGCGGCTAAAGGCTACCAAATAGGTTCAATATATTAGTTTATATGCGGGTCGCCATGGAGACGCTTTTCACACGTGCAGTTTGTAGCTTTGACGACGAAACAACTGAATTCCAAATTCCATTAAACGAAAACTGATGACTAATATATATGATACAGTCGTACTGTCTGTATGGCCATATATTTGTATTCATTAATACGATACTGACCGTTTAGTTTGGTTTCTACAATATTGTTGTGCTGTAGTAGTTATTTGATTAGGATTTTTTACTGTTAATTATATTATTCGAACTACAGTTAAATCAGATATGAAATTGATTTTTTAACAGCAAACTTATGACAAGAACGAAGTATATTCTAAATTTAATGATCAAATGATTAGTAGCTTCTCTTTCACTTAATTTAATGTATATTTGGAAATAAAACTAACACGAATATTTCACAAATATTATATTTCTTAATATAATGGACAAATAAATTTAAATTTAAAGGTGTACATCACTCTATACAAATGAAATCTTTGGGTAATTCTAGTCTGACCCTTGAGCACGTCAAAGATTATAAAATCTGAGACCGTAGTTGAAAACAACTTTAAAGGGTAAAAGCCTGATCAAAATATTATCAGATTTGACAACTGGTAACTTCTTTGTACAGATTAATTAATGAAAGTGCGGATTTGCCCTTTGACGTTTTATGAGCACTTTTGATCAGAGAGATTAGGTAGCTTCGGACATGGTTATTAATAGAGACATTAATTGTCAACGAAGTTTTTAGTATATTTAGGCGTCCAACATAATTTCTTTTATTTTTTATTTTAAACGCAGGGCCCGGTATTACCCTCAGTTATTTATAGATCGTCGCAATAATTAATTTAAAATATTGCAACAAATTTAAAAGTCAACCTTTATATTAGTGGTTATTTCCATATTTGTAAGGTTTTTTACTGTTTGTAATCATTATAAGGAAATCTGTAGTTTCCATTTCCATTTGCTTAACTTAATAACCAGCAAAGATAAACCCATAGGAACAGGAAAAAATATATTGACGCTACAACCCTCGGTCTGGTCTCGGACAGATTTGTTTTTATGATTTTTTTATGTTAAATATTTATGTTTGAACAGAAGAAACTGCTTTTAGGAGTAAGGCCACCCATTACGTAATTTGTTATATTTTTTTATTTTCTACTGTTTTGTGGCATTGTGATGTATATAATGAATTATTATTGTTTCTTAAGTATTTTCTGGATGTCACTCCGTCAATATTTGGGTCCTTGGCATGCCAGTTTTCTCACGATACTTTCGTTTACCAACTGAATAAGTGACAAATGCGCAAATAGAGTGCGAAATTATGTACACAGAACGAGGAGGATTAAGTACTTGAAGCCACTTTTTTATATGTCATTACGCATACTGTTTACGGAGTTTCCCCCCGGTTTGCGAGACACCTTACTGTGCATACCCACTAAAACCCCACAGCGCCGCCAGCAATCGCCAGAGGCACGATAACAGCGTAGCCTTGTCCGCATCCCGCACACTCAGCTGACGCTACTACGCCAACACATACGAGGTTACAATTATATTTCAACAGCTGTGCAGCTGGATAAGCATGAAGATTAAAGAATTTTATTCACTGGCAACGTAATTATTCTTACCAAACTCTTAACCTCAAGAGTACATTTAAAATGTAGGAGTAATAGGTTGACTTTACGAGTACCGTTATGTCCCGTAATCATGATAAACCCGGACCGTAAAAACGTTTTTGCATAAACGTATATTAATATTACTACGGTATAACTTTTAATGCTACACTTGTGTGTACTTGGATATAGAGACGTTAAACTCGCTAAATCTTCGAAATACCTTTTTAGACATTGTTACAATATATATCTTAAAACACTTTTATCATTGACTACTTTTAAAACCCGTTTAATTCTGACTTAATTTATAATATGTGAGGAATTGATATTTTTCGATAATACTCGATATCGTACTGTAAAACAGGACTAAGATTATTTTAAAGATAACTTAATTTGAACTTTCCCTGAGGTTTTTTAGTGGAATGCGTCCTTGTCCTTTAACTTTTTTCAATTGGTAAGTTGCAAATACAATGTGGGTGTTAGTGAGAAGTATCTCTTAATTACATATTTGGATGTGTTAAAACAACAATATATTAAATAAATCAAGGATAGAAAAGATGAATAGAAGTATTGGACGAAATTGAAAAATACATGACTTATCTGCAGTGTGTTGCTCAAAACTTCATGAACTAGATAGATGAACTTGGATGGGTAGGGAATCACATCACAATTTTTAAGAACTTAAGCGAAGTCAATATTAAGAGATTAAATTATTTACATGGCAACCTCATGAAGGTTTTGCTTCTCAAATGTCAGGTCACAGATAATAGCATGTTCGAGCGGGAAATAAATTGGAGCGAAGACTTCACATTTAGCTGCAAGTAAACGAACAGTATGACTTTACCAGGAACTAGTACTCATTCAATATAAAATTTGTATGTTATCACACAATAATAATATTTTGTCGGAATTAAAATAACGTCTTAATTTTTTAAAATTATTAATTCCTACTATTGGACTTGCACAATGGTGATGGTATGTTTGCAGGTTTTTAATATTTCTTTCTAATCCCTGGTTAAATTATACACATTTCAAAGTGCAGTTTGTTAAGCTAATTAAAAGTAAATTCCATTTATTATTTTGCAATATCGAATGACGACGTACTATTTCCAGGACTAAATACTTAATCTTATCTAAAAGGGAATAAAATATTATTTTGGATAAAACTATATTGAAAATTTTTATAAAGCTCTAATAGCATGTTAAATTTTCGTTCTTGAATAACAATCGAAATAATTAAAATTTCAAGACAATGCGCACAACACATAAGGCACGTCTGATTGCCTCTCGAATGTCTAACAACCATGCTAACTCTACTGCCTCTAATTAAAGGGTCAGCTTACACTGAAATGAATTTGAATACGCAAATTCGAGTAAATTAGACAATTATCTCGCTACTGTATTCGTAGAAAAAATCTACAGTGATCACGAACTCTAACAATGAATTTTCTTTCACAGAGACATCTACCAAAAGCGTTCAACACCACTTGATTTAAAATAGAAGTCTTAGATCAAAGTCAGTGATTAATTTAGACTCTAGTTCATACACGGAAGCGAAGTTAATGGAATTATTCACTCAACATACAACATATGGATATCACATATACGCATAAGAGACGACAATTTGTATTCGAATAAAATCAAATTATAAAGCCAAATACGCCTGCGACTGTCTGATTTATTTACTTGATTTGTTTAAGTGGATAATAATAGTTGCGTCTACGTGTAAATAGATGTTTAACGAATTATATAATTAGAAGGAAAAATAAATAACTAAAGGGAGGAGCATATGAATTAATTATTTATGCGGTGATTAACGTTCTATAATTTTTAACGTGTTTTACGTTTTTTTGGCATGCGTTAATTATTTGATTTTAGATCTGTGTTTTTTTATTAAACATTTACAAAGTAGTGGAAAATTGTTTTAGGTCTTGAAGGCTTTGTTTATAAGTGAATTTTGTTAGGCATTGAGATGACTGTAACCAACACAGTTGTCTGGAAATGGTTCAAGTGAACACAGTCCCCATATTCCAAGACAGTCCGGCAGGCTCTCAGCATAAGTGCGCTTAACCGTTTACGAGCGAACAAACATTAAGCGTCCAATTATTTGTTTCACATCCATTCACTTGACTTTCTATATTACATGTAGTTTCCCTAATGCCTTTTTGAAGCTCTTAATGGTAAATTCGTTCATATCGTTCCTATTTACAGTTAACTGCATTATGTTTCTACATTTTGATTGAGGTAATGCTAAACAATATGCATATCATAATAACATTTATTAATTCTTATCCACCCTCAGAACCAAAAAATAAAATTAAATAAAAGCGGTATTACGATTTGGACCTCGCATTATTATTACATTCATATTTTCTATTTGCTTACAAATATGATTTTTCTCTACATTTTAAGCATGTATGATAAATAAAAATAGATTTAATACATTTCTAGCGCATCTCAATGACTGCCAAACTACGATCTACGGATCAGGAAAATCGCATCCCATACCCTCAATGGCTGTAAACTAGCTTAGCGTTGCAGGTTCATTGGTGTAATTTAGCGCATATTTATATATGACCTGCCTGCTGTCCCTTTATTGAAATAAATTAAGCAATATAAGATAATTAATGTCGATATCCTCAAATGAAATTTAACTAGTTTTTAACTTGAACCTCGTCACAATAGAGGTAGGCCCAAACGAAGGGGTGAATAGAAATTTCTTTAATACTTTTAATTGAGTAATTTCACGCATCTGTCGTCAGCCGGAGTTAACTGAAACTCGATTATGGACTTTATTAAATGTAATTAAAATCTCCCTTTGAATTTTCTCAACGGCATCTGAATAGCCTCCATTATAAACATAAGGCATGTTTTCGTGCTTTATTTACTTGTTTTTTTCTATGTACTCGGTATCCGTATACTACTTACTACTTGATGCGTTTCATGAGTTCAGTCTTGAAGTTCGATGGGTAAGAATTTAAATTTTAGATGTGTATTAGTATATACAATATTGTAAGAAGAGTTTTGAGAGTATCACCTAATGTCATTTTTGATGGGAAGGGTCATTGGCGTGCAGAAGACATCGCCTGATGTCATTTTGATGGGAGGTTGTGTGATGACTTACTCAATTGGTTTTTTATTTATTCGGGTCCTCAGACGCGACGGACGTCTGAATGAAATTCTCTGATTTGTCTTCTAAATACATATGTTCTGTCATTATGCCTTCTAAATGTTTATGTCACATATGTTCTCAGGCTTGTGCCTGACACATACCCACATACACCCTTCTAACACTCACTCACACACGCGTACATACCCTCGCCCACTATCACACACACACATACACACAACTTTATTTCTACTAACTTCTAAGTCGACTGCTTTGGTTTGTTTTTCTTTCCTTATTTAAAACGTTAAATTTGTTTGCCTACCCATATATGTATGTACTTTTTGTTACCACTCAATATGACTTTGATGTGGAATGTAAGCCTGGTTATCCATATCACAGGTTCTTACCTAGTTTGGAAACCATTCTCCCAATACCTTCTCAACTGAAATCTTATTTATTGTTGTAAATGTTATATGGGAGAAAATAAGTAAATAATAATAATAATTATTATTATTAAATAAATATCTGATCGTCAAGAATATATATAAACTTTATGTGGGTACATACGACCTGAGATAATAAAACAAGTTCAGATATGAAATCCTCTAACAATTGTATTAATACAAGTAACGCTTTACTTGTATTAATCTTATATCGAAATAAAACTTATTAATTCTATTATAGCTTTTCATTCATATCCATATAATATCACAGTTTACATACCGTATACTTAATTATTTTTTTTAATTCAAAGTAATACAATTATTTTAAATGTATAATTAGAAAACATTTCTCGTTTCCCATTACAGCATAGTGACGGGTTGACTTACTGTTTAACTGTTGAATGTCGGAAAACAACTCAATGCAAAAGTTTATACACGATTGCTACCAAAATGAGTTCTGTTTAGTTTTTCAATTGAAACTTTCCTTTGTAAGGAATGTCTATTGAATCCGTTTTGCAGTTTCGTACATTTTGTTGTTGACCCAATTTATATAAAGCACCTGTAATTTGAATAGTATTACAAGGGCAGGGATAGTGTTGGTTTAGAGAAATGTTCAGCCCTGAACTTTTCTGTTATTGTGGTGAAGGAAAATCGCCGTAAGAACTCTATAAGTAATAATGGCCTTATTATAGTATCACCCGAATAAGTATCGCTATATCACGTAGTAGATGAATAAGTCACCGTGGTCTGTTAGATGTTGCCAGATTCTCTTTATCGACAACATGGTGTTCTGTTCTGCTACAATCTAAAATGAGTATTATAATAACCTAACCTACCTTAGCAATGAATTTGATAAGGTCCTAAGTCACATACCAGTTGGATAATCTTCAATCGGATGGAATTCTTAGATTTTAATGATAAAACTCAACAAATACTCAACTTAATATTATGAACCCCTCTATTAACACAAATAGATAGTAATAAGCCGGTATATTTGTCTGTAAATAAATCATTCTTTTTTCAAGAAAATCAAGAAAGCAAACCTCACAGAATAACATCACTAAATAATTCAGGAACTCTCAAATTCAGTATAATCAATTATACGAATCCGGCAAACAAAAGTTACCTTTGGCAGTGGAAAAATTGTTTGGCTTTCAGCGTCTATATGTAGTCCAAGCGCAACTGGAAATTAAAAGTGTTTTAAAAAGAACACAATGTTAAGATACCTGGTAAGCCTCGAAATTAGAACTGGACATAAACCTGGATCTTCACTTTAATTAATTTAGACGGAATTCCACTCTGTAACTTAATTTTCAATTTATTTAACTCTTAAATACTCGAATAAAATCAATAAAATTGGTTAAAAATTCAAAGTTAATATGTTACAATTTTCTTAATTTTACACGTAATTTCAAGTAGTAAGTGGTGTTATGAAAATAAGCCAGAAAAAAATCAACCTCACATGAAATTTATGAAGCATTATGAAATCAAAAATTAATATCGACATGAAAGTTCCAACCTCATATGACATATAGCTTGTATGTGTCACTTTAAAATTTTAAATACCGTTAGGTTGTAATCTGTCTCGCGAGATTGTGAACTGTCGAAAGATTGTGAACCTCAACGTACTGCTTACACTGCTTGCAACGTACGTTAAATTGTGACATATGCACTATAAAGCATCTGCTTTTTTTAAAGAACACATTTTTTCCTAAAATTATATCAATCTTTGACTATAAATAGGCCACGTCTCGGTGTTTCCCGCGCAGTCGGACAGATGGCGCCGTGATTGATGGCCGCAAACTTAATTATTATAATACGTTATTCTTTAAACCACTTCACAACTTCCACAATGGAAACTTTGAGCTTTTAGCAGTAATTATGTAGCTAATGTTACGGAACGTATGAACCATTATGTTCTAGTACGTAATTTTAAACTCTCTGTGGGAATGGTTCATTATTAGGTACACTCATTTATATCCACATACTTATATATAGATCTTTACTTTTCAACGGTTTTTTATATGGCTTGGTTGTTTACATTAATATGCAGAATTCATGAGACGATGATATCTTTATTATGAATATCTTTAATACGATGTACGTCTAATAATAATTTTCTTTTAACTTGAATTCTACTGTAATCTAGCATATGTGAGCTAATAATCAGTTAGGGTCTAAAACAAAATACGCGTTACTTAATTTAATGTCCTGCCTAAAGTCATGTGTAAAGAACTGGCTATAAACCTAGTACCATTCTTAACAGTTCACTAGCACTTAAGCTTTTCAGTTTTATTAGCACTACACACATAGTTGCTAAAATTACTCTAGCACAAAAGGCTTGGGACTTTAAAGTCTACGCACTACCCCCAAGGCGTCGAGAAGTCGGACGGCCTCGACCTTCACGTGGTGAAGGTGCCTCTGTTGCCTCTTTGGCACATTTTTAAGTTTTTGATGGACGCTTTCTGTGGTCCTTATGGGCGTCGAGAGTGCATTATAATGCAAGCGAGGCGGATTTGATACAGATTTGATAGTTACCAACACAAAAATTATTTCGAATTGGAAAGTACCAAATATTAAGACTGATGCACGTGTATGTCCCCTATCCTTACCTGGTAGTTAAATTTATATTAAATGTGCGGGTAGGGATATAGTTATAAACGCAATAAATTCCTATTTAAGCTGCGTTGTTTTGCTCAAGATTGATATAAATAGTCTCTCTGGGAAAAAGATCAGCAATTTTTTGGCTTAAGGAAAATTATTGTCATTATATTGTAAAATTCTATTATTGTCATCTTTAGCCTATAATGAAGATACTCGCCTTTAGGCAGGATTATTAAAAGAAAATATGTGTATAATTGTGTAGTATATATATATACAATGTTCTGAAGTTATTAGTACAGATTGTATTGTTTAATTATATTTTACACTAAGTATCATGCATCTTCTAATAGGAATAAAAAATATATTTGAATTATTGTTATATTCCAAAATACAGAATACAGTTAGAAAGCTGATTATCCGTTTTAATTTTAATTTAGCATTTTGTCCTTCATCTTATAAGAGTTTTTCTTGTAGGTGGTGACGTCCAGAATAGAACTGTAGTTATACCTATAAATGATTCTTTAAAGCAACTGGAAAATCTTGGCGTTGTAGCTTTTCCATAACAACCTACAACGCCAAGATTTTCCGAACCCAATTTTTCCTATTATATTTGCCAATAATAACAATAGACGAAATTTCTATTTGAAAGAAATTAATTTCGCAAATAAAAGCACTGCATATGACGTGTGGCGGAATAGAACGGCTTTGTTGGCTCTGTTAGGTTGTCGTCCTTTTGTCGTCATTGTTACTGGTTCAGGTGCGACGTAGAAATAAAATTACCATATTGCTACAGATTTATGAAGGAACTCCTTAGATTTTCTATACGTTAATATTTTTTCTTTTGAATAAATCATTCATTTTTACTACCAATACATATTTATATTACAGATTTTATTTTAATAAACGGCTCAATTATAAGAGTCTTTCCTTCAACTTTGATTTTGTTCCCTTTGGAATAGATAGTACTGGTGACCCCAGGGCTGAAGCTTAGATCGTTTAACGAATAAGTATCGCTATACAGCGACGAAATGCTGCCAGCATCAAAGGTACACTGCTACAGGAACAAAACTTTTAAAATTTGTTTTAATTTTGTATTTATCAGTCTTTAAATAATAATTATTATTACTATATAGGTTAAGATTAATATGTTACTGTTTAAAAACTGTTGTGTGTTGGTTAAAAACTGTTTATTTGTGTGTTAGAAATTAATATAAATTAAATATTCTTTAAGAGAAATATGTCTTGTACATTTGTAAGTACTATTTTGGGTCTTCTGTATATATAAGTATGTCTCTCGTGTCTGAGATCTTTCTTCGATTCTTGTTTTTTGCCCCCAGGTGACAAGTCAGATACATGTACTACACTTGACTTCTTTGCGAGGGATTTTTGTACCCTATGCGAATGTATTAACTGTCCAGAAATAGAGACAAACTGCAGGTTTAACCACCAATTGTCCCAATACATTGCTATTTGTCTAGTATTTGAAAAAAAATGTTCATATTATTTGTTGAAATATTAACTTTACGCTATTTGCTGTTTAGATAGCGTTGTTTTGTTTTTATAATTCCAATTTTGTATTCAGCTTGAAAATCTCTATTTCTTAACCACTTGCTATAAACTTAGATACAAGAAACGTGCAAATGTATTTGAGTGAGTTGTTCAAAGAAGAGGCGAATAAAGGCGTTTAATCAAATTCATTGCTTAGTAACTAGAATTCGCGTTAGTTCCGTATGTGTTTATCATATATTTATCGTTCTTAATATACTCCTCCTTTGTTTTTTTGAGTCAGTTGGGGTGCTCTTTTGTATTTTTCTTGTCGAATTCTGTTTACGCTGTAGATAGAGACAATTTGGTACTTTAGACTGTGCAATTAGGCTGATTTACCCTCCTTGGTTCCAAATTGACATGAATGCTATTCGTATATTATTCTAAAAATACATATGAAGAATGTGACCGCGTATTCTTTTGCGGAATAAAAAAATAGCGTATGCAGATTCGTATTTTTACTACGTAGATATCTGTCTTTCAAGTGCATCTAATGTATAATATATATAGATCTGAACATTTATCATACACTCCAAACTAAACTCATATAAATTTTACTGACCAGCCGACGGCCGCATTGTTTTTTATTTAATTTTTATAGTTTAAAACATCATACACAATGCTATATCTAGAGTATACGTAACAAGCTATCTCTTCTAAAATATATGACGATTTTGGTAAACATAATCTTCCTTATTGTTAAAAGCTGTAAAGTAATTGAATTAAAAAAATCTCTTTATTTAGCTTTAATTGTTTAATACTAATTATAAGCATTATTATGTACAAACGTTAAGCTTCTCCACGCTGTCCGCACATATTTCAGAGACCACACATTGGTTTTTTTTTAAATTGTATCTTTTCTTTTTTTTGTGGCATTGATGGTTAGGCTATAAATAATACATACATACTGATATCAACAGATAAATTGTTTTCTATCAAATTTTCTGCAAGTTGATTTTCCTGAGGAACTCCATAACGGGATATAAAACTAGCCTCAACAAGGAACAATAACAGTTAGGTTTGTACCCAATTAGCAATAACGTGTAACTGGGATTACAGTGACTCAATCATGATCCACTTTCATGACCACATGTAGACAGACCTAGGCCTCTTGTTACTCCTTTCTTTTTTATATTGGCCGTCAGTAAATACAGTTTGACAGTTATAAGGGTACACCAATTTTCAATAAATTTGTTTTAATTTGAAATACTCCGAATTCTGCAGTCTCGTAACTATAATTTAATTTTGTAAACAACAACAACTTATCGTTGTCTTTATTTTTCTCGGAGCTAATAAACTCAGTTTATCTACAAGAAATACTAAGCTTTCGTCTCGATTTAAAACGGAAAGCATTTTTGCTGACGCTAACGGCCCACAAATCCCTAGACACCCCAATATAGGGCTATCAGGTCCTATCTCGGGACCAATATGTCCAGATGTTCCCACATAAATCCAAACCATGGGACAAAAATGATCAAATTATTTTCG
Organism: Pieris brassicae; assembly: GCF_905147105.1. NCBI lineage: Eukaryota > Metazoa > Arthropoda > Insecta > Lepidoptera > Pieridae > Pieris > Pieris brassicae. The sequence goes on along the minus strand of NC_059669.1, from coordinate 18,648,412 downwards.
TCGACATTCCTCAGACTGTGAGGAGGCAATAAAAGATGGGACTTTGCTATAAAATATTATGAAATAAACGACATTTTCGTATGTGATTTTTCACGAGCCTTTGTTTATGGTTTTATGACTTGTAACGGTTTATAAGGTATATTGGACGTGCTTAAGAAACAAAAAAGTCACTTGACGATGCAGTGATTATTTTTGATTTTAAGTAGTATATTTATTCCTTTAATAGTTTTGAATTAGTATTGTCTTTTGTTAACATAGCTTTTACACATTTAAACAAAAAAAATGTTTACCGGATTGATTGAAATTATTACTAAAACACATGGGATCCAATAATATCCAAATTAAAACCCCAAGACAAACAATCTCCGAAAATAGAGGACACCGTGAGTCATTTCTGCAAAAACCCGTCATCTTTTAGTCGACATCAACTCCGGGGAAATGAATACAGATAATACAACTTTCTCTACAGTTGTGATCCTTTTTGACATTCAACACCTTTTGTCTTTAGTCACCGTGACCACGCACGCTGCAAAGCAAGCGAAACAACAGAATTTTTTTAAAATTTAAAATTATGTAAAATAATTTATATAGCTTATAGTATATAGTTTATATAGCTTCAATCCGGTAAAAAAGTGTTTTCCTTAAGTGTTGAATTAGTGAAAAACTACAATGTATAAACATAATTATCTGTCATGTCTCAATGTGACAATGTAGCGTCTGTGTTCTAGAGCTTCATTTAATAGATATTAGTATCTTTATCTAAGTTAATTAAGTAAGATTATGACGCAATTAATTAATTCAACTTTTATAAGATTGTTTGTCTTAAGTATGAAGTTTTCAAGAGACCTCTCAATGTTTCAACCTATTCTAACTTTGCCTGATAAAATATAGAAACAACGATTTATATTAATAGTATTATTAGTCCCGCCTTTATAAACGAAAAGGGAACTTGAGTGCTTATTAATAATGCACAGTGCACGTGGTTCATCAATTGCTATGTTATTCGTTTTACCCAAGAAATATTACATTAATACGGTTTATAGTTCAAAGAATGACTAGTAATCCTTCTCACAATAACTATATTGTATGGCTTTAATACTGCTTGTTATAGAGTAACAATAAAATAACCTTAAGGGTAAATAACAATATAACTTGGTACTTCTTTCAACATTATTTATTTTCTACGTAAATTAGGAGTGGCGAGTTAGCACGAATAAATATTTGTATGTGCGCAATTAATATTATTACGTAAAGAAAATAACCTAGGACATCTAAAACCCAATAACTAAGACTGACCATCTGCTTACTTATAAACAAAAATAATCACGTATCCATAGAAAAATCTAAGGGCAAAACAAAAGACTGTAGCGTCGCTGTCTCTTTTCCCGCTGTCTCTTTTCATTTATGTAATATTTAGGTTTAATCTTAGTCTCTATAGTAATGTAACTGTAACCTAAACGAAATCAGGAGATTAGGCTTAATGTAAAAAGCGTTGGAGTCAAAGATTAGCGTTTATTAGTAAACGTACTTTAAGCGTCAGTAAAATAATATTTATTTTGTCATATTTATTCTGAGACTGATAAGGAAAGATCGTTTCTAAAAAGGACTTGGGAATTTCTTAATAAAAATGACGTAATATTTATTCTTTAGATCCGTTTTATTTACTTTCAACACATCTCCCTTAGTACAAAGTTAACAATTACAAAGACAGAATCTTTTTAAAAAGACCTTTGTATTTACCTTGGACGAAATTCTTAGAAATCTAAATGTCTAACAATCGATTTCTAGATATAAATAACTCGACTAATCATTTATGGACTACTGTAGCCTTGGTATCGATGAGTACCATTTGCTACGAAGAACTTTATTGCTCGTACAAAATACATTTAAATAATAAAACATTTTATCAAACCAATATTTGATAACATAACTGCTAAATTATCAATCTATGTTTTTTCTCTCTCTGTCTGGCACTAGCACACAGAGTACAATATTGTTTTTTGCGACTTGATAAATACAAATTGTGCAATGAGTTTTTACTATAAGAAATTAGATTGCTTTATTAAATAGTAAGTGAAGTAATCATACTAAGTAATGTACAGAGGGATTGTAAACTAATCGGCCCTGATATCAAACATCTTGGTATTACGTCCAGCAAAGGAATTCAAGATGATGTTTTAATTATTCATAAAACCGCTATTCTAACTGAAAATCTCTATAATGCACTTAAGCTTTTCTTTTATAATCTGTTTTAATATGGGCGTGTACGTATTCCATTTTAATAGAACATAAAAAAAATTAATTCAAATATTTAACTAATGACTTCCGCTATATCTATACTAATATTATAAAGAGGAAACATTTGTGTATTTGTAATGTTTTCACATAAAAAATTATGGACCGATTTTCAAAAATTCTTTCACCGTTAGAAAGCTGGATTTTCACTGATAGACATAGGCCATATTATTTAGAAAAAAGTAGGGATTCTAAATATTCTACTAATAATCCATAAAAATCTATCTTCGCGTGCGTTGTGAAAACAAACAAAAAAATGTTGCACAGTGTTATAGAACGTATCAATATTTACAAAAATAGTGTTTTACCCATGGGAAATTGTATGTATCCCAAGTCGGAACTCCAAAACATGAAATTATTTTGCTACCACAAAACAAAACTACGTCAAATGTTGTGTATAGGGAAGTTCTAAGACACTGAAGTTCTACAAATCTACAATCTTATATTATAGACGAAATGTTTGAAATTTTAACAATTTATCATAATCAAGTTAAAAATCCCTGGACTGATTAAAAAAATTCTTTCATTACCTTCTTAACTACTTAAAATCAAGAATTTTTCAGTACCTGTATAGTATTTATAAATTTACTAATGTCGGACATTCTACGTACATTTTGTTACAAATTTAAAAATGTATTAGATATATATGCGTTGTAAAGTTCAATCTGTACATAAATTAGACTTTGAATCTAATAGTCTGAAAGGTAGTAATTAAAAACTAAGAACTCTAAGAAAAATAAAACTTTATATATTTATATAAGAAAAATATATCTATAGTCCGACTTAGTGGACTTTCCACTACCACGAGATCGGTATCTACGGGAGTGAAACCGCGGGGCATTGCTAGTATTATATATATTCAAAGGTCCCACAAAGTTTAAATTTTAATCCAAATTTAAATTATCAGCCAAAAAGTTGTCTATGAATTTTGACAAACTCTATGTTGAAAATGATCGTACATTTTGATTTATTTATAAGAATCACTTACAGCGCATCCTGTCTAATCTAAGTGCTAGGTGCAAAATCAATATCTAAGAATCATAAAACATTATTTGAAACCTATTGAAATGTTACTTTACTTACCTAGTTCTAGTTTATGTAACAAAAAACAATAATTAACCTTAAAAAATAATTACTAAAATATATTACTAAATGCAGTCCCTTTAGGCGAGCTTCCAAAGAGACTGGCAGCGTTCCCCCTTTGAATAGCTAGACTGATTCTTTCTCCGAGGTAGCTGCCAGCTCTTCGGTCTCCTGTGATGTCGACTAACCTTTTTGCCATTTCCTTAAAAAGCTTTATACCCCACGGACCAAGGTCTCGGCAACGAATGTTCTTCGTTTTTGGGCTTATGTGAATTTTTTGCTGGCAAGCAAGCCTACTTACTGGCAATGTAAGTGTCTATGGGCGGTGGTTTCACCTATCATGATAAGCCTCTGTTTGCCCGTTTGTTTGTTGTGTTCGGCTGAACATTCATGTTGTTTTGTTTTAAACAAAATACGGTAGGCGATTGATTTTTATTATTTACCTGTGAAACTGTTGTAGGAAACATCCAATACTATTTTTTTTTGTTTTGAATATCTAGTATAGTATATCTTTTGAATTAGAGTAAAATCTTTTGGTGCATTTCATTCATCCAATGAAGTAATCACGACTGTTTAATAATAATGAAGCAATTTAGTTGTCATAATAGATTCTTTTATCAGTTTCGAAAGATATTGCATTACATTCATACGCCTAAATCAGATTGGACTCAAAGACACCTAAATCTATAGGATATAGATAAAGCAACTTTGTTGTTTAGAATTCATTATCTCGAATTCAATCCACACCTCAGCGAGCCATTTCAAAACGCGAGTTTTTGACCTATGTCCCAACAAAGACTAAATTGCAATTACGACATACCCCATATGCTAGAAAATTGTATATAGAATTTAAACGTAAAGAGAATTCCTCAAAGAGCAGCTCTCGTTTGAAAGCTTTTATCGGTCTATTGTAATGCGTTGCCACAGGCTGCCTTCCATTCCATTTAATTTTGTTCAGACGGTAAATATAACACAACTGTTTCTCACGTCCTTTTTGCTATCTGCGGGTCTCTTTTTTTGGGGTTTGCATAATCAGTACAAGAAACGTTACATACTCACGACAATTGCTGGCCACTTTTACTTTTTAAAATTGCAGTGAAAATAGTAACTATATGCATATAGTATTGTCTTTTGTCAAAATAGCTTTTACACATTAAGAAACACACTTTTTGAAGGGATTAAAGCTATGTATGTATGTGTTTTTAATAATAATACATTTAATCCGTTCAAAAAGTGTTTTTCTTAACTATACGCATTCTAAAACTAGCTACAAGTCCCACACAGTTCCAATAATATTTTGAAAATATATTCGGATAAATATAATAAGGAATCGTGTGTAAAATACTTACACAATCAACGTTGTATTAGACATTTCACTACGTCGCTATGATGCACTTGATTTTTGTATTATCGAAAAGTAGCTATTTTAGAACTCCATGTACTTTAATGGATTTTACTTACTTCCTTGTAGAGACTCAAAGCAAAATTTCATCTCTAAAATGAGAACGCACCTTAGCGGATCTTTTGCTCTAATCTACTAATTTATAATAAAAAGGATTGATATATACATAATTATTTAAACGTATTAATGATAGCAGTGTTGGATAGTGGCTTCAGCGTGCGACTTTTATCCGTGAGGTCGTACGTTAGAGCCCCGGCTGTGCATCGATGGACTTTATTTCTATGTGCGCACGCACATTCGCTCGAATGGTGAAGGAAAACATCTTGAGGAAACCGGCTTGCCTTATCCAAAAAGGTGAAGGCGTGAACACAGGAGGCTGATCACATACTTGCCTATTAGATTAACAAATGATAATAAAACAGATGGGTCTGAGGCCCAGACCTAAAAAGGTTGTAGCGCCATTGATTTTTTTAATGTATTAATGTGACCTCAATAATGCTCAATTAAAGTCCTTAGTACCTGCCGGTTATAGATTTCGTGCAATATGCAGCTGTAGGCGAATCCGAGGCTATAAATAATATTTATGTAGGCCCGTTATTACGGGAAGGTTGTTCAAACAATTTATATGGAAAACGGACAGTTTATAGTATGTCTGTTGGGTTAATGTTGGGTGAGATATTATTCGTACAAGTACTTCCTTAAATATAATTGCCTCCCGACGTTGATTTCAATAACATATTAAAGTTGTTAATATAAGTTATTTCTGTTATTATTTATACATAAACCCGTATATCTCGGAACTATATGTATGTGTAATATCGAGTGTTAACTCTCTAAAAAAGATTTAAAGGCTCTGGATAATATTGCAACTAATTACTTTGAATGTATGTTTTTAATAGAAAAATCTGTGACTGGTATCAGATATAAAGGTGATGAAGAAGGTAATCCAAATTCTATAAAGGAGATAAATAAAGGGAGATGTAAAATTCTAAGGCCAAATCAATAACAGCCACTGGATGCATGACATACCATATACGGAGATTGTTACAATGCGGCATTTATTTTATATTAAAATTATAATTAATTTGAAGGAACAGAACCAAAAGAACTCGTGAGGTTATTTATACGTTTTATAGTGAGTGAGGCAGTTAATGTTTCGTTTTATAGCCGGGGTAGGAATTGATTTAAATTATCGACGGCTGTAAAACTTGTCCCCACCTCTTGAATACTGATTCCCTTTTATTTCCTACTGTGGCCACAAATATAACTTCCGTAAAGCAAAGCTTTTGTTGCCACATTAATGTGTTTGTGGTAAATCGCTGTCACAAACATGTATAAACACTTTCAACATGCGTATACAAGTTATATTAAATGTTTATAGAACCTTTTTTTTTTCACAGAACATAAATACATTATTGATCCGCACTGACTATTTACAGCTACAAACCACAATGAATATATTATATAATGGCACTATAATAATTAACGGACAAATCAAAACACGAACTAAAAATATATATTTTTATATATTTTTTTTATTACTAGAACAACCTATAACTAAAAACCTTAAAAATATAATATGAATAGGATTCACTTTAGGCAAGGTTCCGAAGATACCAGCAGCGTTCCCTCTTTGTTGTTTTGTATATGATATAAATGTAAATAATTACCGCCTTGGAGTAATCTATCTGTAGTTTATTTTGTTATATAACAATAAAAATGTTCACAGGACTCTATATTCTATTGTTACACATAAAGCACGTCAAATGTCTCATAAAATACGCAACGCAGACACGTTCGATTCATCGATATATAAGCACCATTTTCAAAACTATCTCGTGGAAACAACCAACTATGTTCTTGATGGATTCCATTATTATTATTTTATATGGTTGGTGGGTAGAGATTAAATTGATTAGAATAGAATGGCGGTGACTTACTTAAGCCGGTCGGAAACCAGTAGGTCGGCCAAGGCGCCCCTTGATTATCGATCGAATTTAGGAGGATGTGCTGCAGCAAAAAGCTAGCAATGGAGTTGTTACAGGACGGTTAGGCCTGGGAGTTTCTCATTTCGGAGGCTTAGTGGGTCGCAGAGCCAAAACCACAGCGGAGTGAGTGTGGTGAGAAATATTAGTGTAGATAACGGTGAAAGGATGAAGCTTCCCGTTACCCCACATAGATTAAATATCTGTTGTCTCCTGTTTGATATAAGGTATGGCTCTATTTAAAATACAGCCACGTAGGCTGTACAATGTTACACTAGTAATGGTTACGTATAACAGCTGATTTACATTTGGACAAGACTGGTTTATTATCCTAAACGGGTCAAATATCGCGGTTTTCATAGCTCAAGAACTTCTTATACTATTTTGTGTGAATGTCGTGTCGGTAACACATTCGATGCAACTCAATGTTTCTGCGAACATTCAATTGTTTCCGATGTTTCAAAATCGGAATTCTAACGTTCAAGGAGATCTATCAAATTCGTTAACTTAAATAGAAAGAAGATTTTTTTCTTTTATTCTTACAACGTTACACGGAAGGACCAAAAAAGGGGGCCCCGTAAGAGGCTTAACTTTGGTGACACTGCACATTCAAGTATTAAAAGTAAAGACTTAAGTTAAAACTTTAAATTAAAATTAAACTCATATTAAAAATATTTGAGTACTTTTTTTTAAAATAATACTTACACGTTCACTTAAAAATTATTCGAAATTCGAATGTTTTTATGTAATGAACGTGGTTACTCAAAAAGAAGCAGAAGAATGAATCTTAGAATTTTGTCCTTTTCATTAGTTCCGCCTAACTTACTAACTTACCCATCATGAAGATATAATTTAAAACGCAAAAGAAACAGTTCGCTTTTGTTTTTTTCTTGTTAGCACTTCTTTCAGCCCTATTTTAGCACTGGTTGCCTTGAAGTGATGTCCGTTACACTTAGCATTTACATTTATTACTTACTCAGATTTTTATTGCTTTCCTGTGTTTGAAATTTGTTTAAATTATCGCGTTCATATATATGTATTTTATTTAAATGAGAGTAACGTTCATAAAAGACAACATTGATGGCCAAATTAAAAAATAATTATGTAATTTATATATATAATAAGCTTTAGAAACCTTTCAACTTAACCAACTGATAAGTGTCTGTGTTCAATAAATCCAGGGCAATATAAAATGTTTATTTCCTTAAAACGTATTACACCATAGTATGTAATGTAAGCACAGTGGTAAACTGTACAATTATAAATAGTTTCGCCTGTTTTATTAGAACATAGACATACTGGGAGGCTCATCTGATGTTAAGTGATAGCCAGAGGTTCCAGAGGGCTAGCGAGTGCGTTGCCGGCCTTTAAAGTTTTTGTACGCTCTTTTCTTAAAGGACGGTTCGGTAATACTTCAGTTAGTGTTAGTAGTATTCTAAGTAAGTATATCCGAATAAGGATGTCTCCTGTATGGTTTAAGTTAATAATAAGCTATGAGAGGGTATTTCCGCTATTCAACCTTTAAAAAAAATAGTTTTGTTTTTGAAAGTTTTTTAACGTCGATTGACAGCACCCGCTGTAGTTTCCAAGACTCCAGAACCTTCGCCTGTACTGGGGTACATAAAGGCCTCGACTTAACAAGAAACAAATATTGGTCTGAAATTTTAGAACACCCTTACAAAGTATTTCCCAATACTATCTATAGAGTCTAATCAATTAGTAAGTAAACTGTATAACAAAGGGTGTGAGGCAATGTAATCTCGTATAAACAATGCGAAGTGAAAGTATTCCGATGTTATGTAGATCCGCTAAATGCCCGCTGTGCCGGGATCCAACTATCGCCTCGCGAAGCAGTTCATTTCCTCTTCAAGCATTCCTATAGACAAATCGCTTTGTATGTCGCCACTGATAGCGTTTTAGAATTTCGTTTGACATAGTATTGTGTCATTAATCAAAATGTGAAATCTAAAGATCTATAAGGTTTGACATATCTGCGAGTGGTTAATATAAAATTGTAAATGATGATGAAACAGATACAGAAACCTGAGGCCCAGACCTAAAAAGGTTGTAGCGCCATTGTTTTTTTTTTAACTTAGTTAAAGATTCCGTAGGATGCCCGGCTGTACACCAATGGACTTTTAGTCTTTGTGCGCATCTAACACTCGCTGGTATGGTGAAGGAAATTATGTGAGTCATGTCAAAAACATAAAATCGACGACAAGTGTCACCCGGAACGCTGATCACCTAATTGTCTATGAAATAAAAATGATCCAAGAAACGGATGCAATCTAACTTGGCCTCAGAAAACAACCTATATAGGGTTGTAGCGCCACTGGAGTGTTATCATTATTATATACTAGTGTGAGTTGCGTGTTGTTCCTACAAGAATGTATGCATGCTCCTATTTCACCATGCCTCCTTCTGATAGACTTCTGATAGAGGACAAATGTTTGCTTTTTATTTATTACATTATTATAAATTACTTAAGATCTCAGGTGGAAACGTTACAAACGTTATGTAAAACAAAAAACTTGGCGATTAAGAAGAGTGACAGAGAGTTTATTGCCAGTACTTCTCTTCCGTTCTACGCCCTTGATTTGAGAACTGGTAGTAAATGTAAAATTAGAAGCATTTCATTTATAGTATTTCTTTTTTGGCGTTTATAAGTGTACATTGTTACCTATATGAATAAAGGATTTTGAATTTTGAATTTCAGTCTTGTTTTTAAAAATACATACTCTTTTCGGAATCCTTATGCAACATCTCTGACTTGCGGAAACTTATTAGTGGGTATGACTTCTTTTACAATAATGTAACAGATAAGTTAAACCTATAATGTATTTGTCGGAGCAATGGCGCTCATATCAGCTGCAAACGCAATTTATATTTTTTTTATGGCAGCGGTGGGATGACAGGTCTAACGTCAAACTCAGACTGGTCCTCTTTGAGAGCGTGGGTTCGTATCTTAAAATAGGAAATGTATAAATATTGGCCAATTAAATAAACCATATACTGATATTAAACTAATTTGATTTTGATGTTATTTAATTATACTGACAATGGCAGCTAATGTCAGCGCCATTGCTCCGACATATTACTGGTTGCGCCGAATTCGCATTTATATTATCTCAATATATCCATCCTAATTTTCCTAGACGCATATCTCATCACACCTATAATAATTCCCATCGTATGGAGGCACTAGTTCCGGTACTGGCTGTAGGTGGCGCGCGTGATGTTGCGTCTACGTTTAAGAAAAACTTGTAACTTTTAATTTGCTGTTTGTTAATAACAATTATATACAGTACTGTTCTACATCTGTGAAGAGTTAAACTAATTATTTTAAAGAAGAAGAAATGCAGCCACGAGAGGAAGCACGGGGTTGTAGGTACTGTGCCGATTCCTTTCTTTCTTTCTCTGTCAATTGTTCCAAATATTGAGCAATCATTAATTAAATAAATACAGTCCACTATTATATATTAATTATTGATAGGTAATTAAATATGCATAAAGATATATTTAACAACCCGCACCGCCAATTACTTTAATTGTTCCTACTTTTATTGAGTGTGTGTGTGTTCTAATGTAGTAAAGAATTCTTCTTTATAAAATTATTCAATCGCGATAACTATATCCAAACCATTTTCCAAACCTTCAATTTCCTATTGAAATGTATAATATTGAATTGCTTTGCTTCGAACATAATGGAACCTTTATTTTCTCCAAACACGTTACAATGTGCTTTGATTTTCTTTAGAAATACACACGAATATTCTTGAAGGTATACGGCTTGGGAAGGCTCTAGCAGGTTCAGTTAGAGTTTGTATGGGTTTGTTTTTTAATTTAAATGTTGGCCTAGTGCCCTGGTGGTCAGGTGTTGAAGTCCTAGCTGTTCACCAAGCATTTTTATACGCATCTGCAGTGCATAAGATATGTTTGCCGGCACTAACGGTTTTAACGCCATTCTTGATACCATTGGAATCTTTTATGTGTTGATCTCTAAGAACACGCATATCTTAAAACGTTGATATCCTGTCCCCACTATAGGAGTTTTTTTTGTTTACTAACTGTTTTTTTAAGGCAGTCTCTGTCGCGCACCACCACAAACCAGCTGTCCTCTGAAGTATTTACGAACCAATTCTTCTTAGGGTCTATCAAGAAAAGAGTGTACTAATTCTCAACAGGTAGGAAACGCACTTGGAAACCCTCTGGCTTTGAGTGTCCATGGGCTGTGGTATGACTAAACATCAGGTGAGCCTCCTGCCCGTGTTTGGCCCCTGTTCCACAAAAAAGCGACTTAAACCGAATTGTTACTAACTCTAACTAAAACAACATAGGTAGGTAATCTAAAATATACAATTTGTTATTATAATTACTGGCTTTTACGGTGACGGTGAACATCCTAATAAAACCAAAAACAATGGAGTACTAGGCACAGAGGGCTGGTCACCTACTTGCAAGTTAACAATTAAATGTATGGCTGTCTATGGGCTGCAGAGGTTGCATCTTGACCCTTTATAAAAGATGATGAGGTTCATTTTAATGTGTATTTAGATGTGAAGGACAAAACTTAGTAGGTTTAGTTAGCTTACACTTGAATTTAGATAGACCAGAGCAAGGTTTTCTGTGTTACAAGAAACAATTTATTTGCCGTAAATCGAACTCAAGGATTATAAATGAAATAAAAGAGATGATGCATTAGAAATACGACTGTAAAGTTTGTAGTTAAACAAGAATAGAGACTGTAAGAAGTATTGGACATTTTTCTATTACTTAAATATTTTCTATTAATTACTCTTAAATTAGGCTAGACGTAATTACCAAGAGAGTCTAAAAAAAAAATTCATATAAAAATGTTGTAGGCCAAACCCTATTAAACGGCCATATAGCAAGACAATACAAATAAATAGCATAATTTTTCACAAACAATGAGGTAGAAAATATATAATAAAGCCTGCTTATAAATAATATCGCGATCTCCCATTTGTCTGTCTGTCACAGCTGACGCGTGTCGTTAACACGTCCCCCATTAGGCACGTGGAAATATATTTCTTATAACTCAAATATTGTGACGATTTTTTGTTAGACAAGGTTGTTTTTAATCTGTGCTTTTGTCATAAGTAACGTTATATGCGTGTTTTACAAAAAAATGTTAAATATTAATTACAAGAAAATTAAAATAAATTTCAAAAGTTCTATCCAGCAGTTCCAGGTACACCTGTGCACTTGAACCCCATGGCTCAAGAGTCTCTACTCCATAGGGTTGGTCCCTTTCGAAGTTAGAGGAAAGACTCTTATATTTGAGCCGTTTATAACAAAAAAAGTGATTTCAAAATATTAATGTTCGTTTTGTAGTAAAATTATATTTTGAATGATAAAAAAACATAACAAAATTGTATTAAGACACGGCAACTATATACGTATTTCCTCTAACTTTGATTTCGCTCCATTTGGAGTGAACCCCACGTTTAAGCGCAAAGGCGCTAATTAAAGATTTAAGTTGATGCCTGGTGCTTTCCTCTCTCAACGAATAAGTATCGAAAAACAGCGAGGAGGCGCTTTCAGCATTAAAGGTACAAAAAAACACTGCCATAGGGACCATTAAAATTTATTTATCTATTACGAAATATTTGTGTTTTTAAATAAATGCATCAAAAAAAATTTTCGATGAAATATTTTAATATTATAACCAATAATAACTTATTTGAAATGATGAATTTGAAAATTTGCATTTGTTTAGCAATTATACGATGTATTTTGATTATTTGTATTGATTCATTTGTACATTCTAAATTAAGTCTCATGTGTTATAATAAGAACTTGGCACGTTTAAGTAGGATGATGATTACTTATTATAAAATAGGGGCCAAATCAGCAGGAGACATGATGTCAAATATTATCATCGCCTATGGAAACTCACACTGCTAGAAGCCTCACAAGTAAGTTGCCAGAATTTTAAGAATTGGTCCGGTCTTGAAGGACGCTATGTCGAATTGGTTCGGAAAGACTCGGCTAGCTCGTTGCACGCGGCTAGCGGTGTGCGGCAAAAACTACAATAAATAACGCTCTTTTAAGGAACGACGGACGCGGTCGTCAAGGTGATTAGTGAGTATTCATTATTCATATAACGTATTTATTGCAAAAGAACTTGAAATGTTCCTAAATGTAATAAATATCCTTTGTTGTATAGAACTTAAGTTAGATATCAATTTAATTAATTTATTTTGAACTCCTATAGCTTAATTAAGTCAGTTTATATACTAAATATATAGCCAAAGATGGAATACATAATGAAAAAAAAGGAAGTTTAAAGAATTATTATTATTTTATAGAACAGGCGGCAAACGGGCAGGTGGCTTATCTAATTTAAAGTGATACTACCGCCCACGGACACTCAATGACAGAGGGGTCACGGGTGCGTTGCCGGCCTTTTAAGAAATAGTATGCTCTTTTGGGCAAGGGCTCTTCCCTTATAAATTCGGAAATACTTCAGTGGGCTGCTGGTTCCAAATAGTGGTGGTGCGCGGCATATACATGCTTAAAAATCACTCAGTTGTGGGAAGGACCACGGACGCCAAGATAACACGGGTGGAATTTTAATTGATACATTTCAAAGCGATTTTCATTAATATTTAAGATAAAAACAACATAATACTAACTATAATTGTTATATACAAAAAAACAATAACTAACCTTAAAATATAATAACTTTTGGTTGCGCCGAATTCGCATTTATATTAATGGTTGCTCTATATATCCATCCTAATTTTCCTAGACACATATCTCATCACCCCTATAATAATTCCCATCGTATGGAGGCACTAGTTCCGGTACTGGCTCGTGATGTTGCGTCTACGTTTAAGAAAAACTTGTAACTTTTAAATTTGCTGTTTGTTAATAACAATTATATACAGTGCTGTTCTACATATGTGAAGAGTTAAAATAATCATTTTAAAGAAGAAGAAATCCAGCCACGAGAGGAAGCACGGGGTTGTAGGTACTGTGCCGATTCCTTTCTTTCTTTCTCTGTCAATTATTCCAAATATTGAGCAATCATTAATTAAATAAATACATACCACTATTGTATATTAATTATTAATAGGTAATTAATTAGGTATAAAGATGTAACAACCCGCGCCGCCATATATTATTAAATGGAGTCCTTTTAGGAATGGTTCCAAAGAGACTGGCAGCGTTCCCCCTTTGAATAGCTACACTAATTCTTTGTCCGAGGTAGCTGCCAGCTCTTCGGTCTCCTCCTCCTGCTAACCTTTTTGCTATTTACGTAAAAAGCTTCAAAGCGCTATTAATCGCTATATTAATATTTATTAGTAATACTGAATTACCTACTTCATATTAACTTTATGTGTTATTTAATTGACCACGCCCAATCATATATTTTTTATAACTCCAACATTGTTTTACGGTTACTGTGACCTTTTTGTGTACCTTTTTCACTATTTATCTCTGTGTAACTGGCGGTAATGGCATAGTTTTAGTACAAAAAAGTGTGGCCGGATTCAGGGCTGTCATCTATCCTCATTTAGTCGACTGTAGTCAACCTATTAAGGGTTGACAAATGTAGAAAAATATTCATAATATCCATTGCATATTAAGAGGAATGAGCAGCGTAGTATAACGCAATATACGAAACACAGATGATACTGATTTATTTACTTTATTAGCTATCTCTATTCAGTTTACACGAATGTATAGTAATTGTACTTTAGTTTAAACAATCTATTTTCTATAAACCTATCCCTATTTATCACAGTGTAAACATAATTTCACAAAAAGAGAAGACAAGTTTTTCAAAAGAGTCCTCCCTGCTTTGAGAAAAATGAATACAGTTTATAAAGGTAAAAAATTAACACTTCCTCAGATTACGCTTATATATATATTAAAAATAAAGGCGCAGTCTTACTGCTAAAAGCAGTTTCTCCCAAGAAATCGAATATAAATAATATAAACATGAAAAAATACAATCCTCAATATTAAATGTATACACATAAAATAACAAAGGTATATTTGTTTCTTAAATGTCTGTGTTTGGTCTGCGAGGTCTTCACGGCTACAGGCACAGCATTCCACAATCGAATGCTTGTCTCTTAACAAAATCGAATAAAAAAGCAAAAAACACATAATTCGTAAATTTTAACAGGCCCAAGTTCGGACATGTGCGCCGAATAGCAGAACAAGGTCCTCACTGAACTTATAACGAGAAAAAGAGAAGGGAAGAGAAAAACTGGTAGACCGAGGCTACATTGGTGGGATGGACTTATCAAGTACCTCGAAACAGTAGGTGTTCGAAATTGGACGCAAGAAGCACGAAGAAGATTGCGATGGCGAAATATATTCGCGGAGGCTCACAAGAGACTGTAAAGCTATTGATGGTGATAATTAAACATACAGCTAGGCTTTTCATAAAATCATCATCAGGAAAGACTTTGCAAAGTCTCCCACATTCGGCTTCTTAAAAAAAGTTTTGTTTGTTTTATTATAGCCGGGAAGTGTAACATTTTGGTACTGGCTTTTTTTAATTCGTTGATATAAGTGTATACTCTGGCACCCCTAAAACATATTTGTGTGGCAGCCCTGAGCTGATATTTGTAGTCCTAAGTAAATACAATAAACGGTCTCTAGCTATTCGCTATGTACATAACAAGTGAAACATACATCCGTTCACTTTATTTTCTAATTTATATATCGAAATTATATCTCGAAATGCGTTTTAATTATCCGACAATTTACAACTAAGAACACTATCGTTAGAAATGTTGTTGCAAATAAATTATACTATTTTCGACAGACTATCCTTTGAAATCGCCATTTAATAATCGTCTTCATGTTATTGCATGCAAATGGATCGTTGTTTAACTAAATATTGCCTTGGGAGATTTTGACACATTGAAACAGAACTTGCGATAATAATTTATAAAACCATCATATACATAGGGCAAAGTAAACTCAATATGTCCAGCAGTCTCAAAGAACACATTGCGGACATAAGACATAGACGACACACAACATCAGCAGTCTGTGAACACACACTAGATAGACCTAATCATTACATACGCTTTGACCTACTGAAAGTACTTGCGAAACAAAAAAGATTCTTCCCATGATTGGTACGCGAAGCCATTGAAATATAAAAAAAACACGCCAATTTCAATAGAGAAGACGGCCTAAAATTATCAAACACCTGGGATCCAATAATATCCCAACTAAAACCCCAAGACAAACAATCCGCGAAAATAGAGGACACCGTGAGTCATTTCTGCTAAAACCCGTCATCTTTTACTCGATATCAACTCCGGGGATATAAATACAGTTGATATAACTTTCGCTTCAGCTCTGATACTTTTTGACATTCAACACCTTTTGTCTTCAGTCACCGTGACCACGCACGCTGTAAAGCACACGAAATGTCGGAAAAATTTAAAATTATGTAAAAGAATAAGTGTTTTCTTTATATATATAAAACTTACTAAGCCTGTTGTAAAATGAAAAGGTTTGAAGGGCGACATAAGCCGAAGGGTAGCCGCGGTACAGAATAGCGAAGACGGATCAAAATCGTGACATATGGAGGAGGGCTTTGTCGAAAGACAAACTGATTCGTGGTAATAATCGTAAATAATGTCACCCCACAAGGGGGCAATTACATTGTTAAATCGCAATCGAAAGTCTGCCGGATATAACCCAACGTGGAGACTGAAGCTCACCAAATTGGTACCTATCTCTGTGCTACAAGCATCAAGCGCAAGGATCTCACTAAATTAAAATGGTAAATTATTTAAGTGAATTATTTAAAAAAAATATTTATTGATTACAATAGTAATTTTAAATTCATGAGCCTCAGATTAAGTGCTAGTTTGATGTTTAGCTACCAATATCAAAGATTCTTTATTTTGTTGCACAAACATTTCTAGTGCTACATATCCAGTGTACATTATTTCCTGGAATGTAACAAACTTATAACTAGACACGTTTTTAAAGCCTTTTTGCTTTTTTAAAAATTTATAAAACAGATAAACTAATGTTATAATGTTTCGAGAGGTTATCAATAACAAACTAAATTTAACAATGAGGTTAAACTACCTGGGAACAATGTAATCTGTAGATGAGATTTGTATTTTTAGCTACCGCATGGGTTAATTATCAATCGAAATCAATAGATGCTAAAATAATACACGATGTGCGCTGGTACTACTCACGCCCGCTCTGTCAGTCGCCCGCAATAAATATCGCGATGCCATACAGCGAACTGCACTGCAGGGCGGCGACAGCGCATGCGTAGCTTGTAGCGTAACTGCGCACGATAGATTTAAAGCATGGGCGGTGAGTAGAGGAGGCGTAGTAAGCCGATATGCAACCATTACATTGTTTATTAATATACAGATAAAAATTAAGCTCATATACTTTACAGTATTTTGTCTTTTGTTAAAATAGCTTTTACACATTAAGAAAAACACTTTTTGAACGGTTTGAAGTTTTAATAATAATACATAGCTTGAATCCGTTCAAAAAGTGTTTTTCTTAGTATTTAGTAGACTACAATTAGGACGGCTGATGGTGTTATGTAGCTCGTTCGTATATACATATTAAGTTCCTCATGAAACTAAATACATTTTTTTGAAATGAGAAATAAAGTTCTTTAAACATTATTTAAATGACGGAATAATCTATCGGTATGAATAATTTTAATTTTTTACACTAATGAGTTATAACTGTTGAGTTCGAACTTCGAGTTGGACAGTTGGATGCTCTGGAAATGTGGTGTTGGAGGCGGATGCTAACGAACAGGACACTGGACAGCTAAGAAACAAACGTGTCCGTACTAAGACGGTTACAAGTAAATAATCGTCTTTCGACACTTCCAACGCATCTTGAGTTTTTTTGGACATGTAACACGTATAGATCCAGAAAGCCGAGGAAAACTCAACGTGACTGGCAGAGTGGAAGGTATTAGACCTCGTGGCTGATGCCCTACTCGCTGGACTGATCAAGTAAAGGCCCTTACGAGTCTTAGCATCACCCAGGCGCAGAACCTTGCTGTAGACAATTAAATGAACAGTGCGACTGAAAGAAAAAGATTGTGTATTCTAATAGTATTTGTCGAGGGTAGAATCGTTATTTCAAATAGTTAAGTTTTAAGTAAAAACCTTTGACAATTTATTACGAAGCAGATAATCGCTCTCGCTAAGACTTTTTCTTTTGGAAACATTTAAAAGAAACTTCATTGTAACGTTTTAAAGCTAATGTCTTACGATTTAGATACGAAAAGTAAAGTATGACACAAACATATCAGATTTGACATACGGTAATCATAGTTTAATAAAAACATTACGCTGTTGAATATTATATTTATGTAGGCATTAAAAATCTTTACATAACAGTAATATGTCCCGGACAAAACAGTAATATGGCTGAGTGATCGGTGATAATGATTTCACGCCCCACTTCATTTTGTAAGCGCAGGTTATAAACTTAGCCCGTAGAGGTTTAATATTAAACGACTGGTTTCAGTATAACTACTCATATATATACAAATGAGCATACGAAATTGACGGCACGAATACTGTCAACTAGGTAATCGCCTGCTTAGCCGCCTAGTTCTAATAAGATACGATAATAAAGAGATTTTAGCCTTAAAATTGTATAAATATATAGTTTTCAATGGTTTGAATTGTTGTTTATTACACTATAGGACTAAAATTAATTTTCAATGACAAAGTGAGGTTTGTTCAAGTAATTTAAAACAAAATTTTACTGTCTATTTTTACTTGCTTCAAAAGTATTCTTGAAAAGTTAAAAACTTACAAGCTCATTTAAATTCAAATATTAGGAAAAAAATTAATAAGTTTACGGAATGGTTAAGAATGGTCTTATTCAAAATTACCTCTTTTAATAGATAAAATTTGTTTTGTTATATATTCTGAAAGATATAGACAAGGATCAATAAAAAAAAACTATTTATTTATTGCAAAACAACAAAGTAAACTTAATATATATATTTTTAGGAAAATAAATTACACAATTTTTTTGTCGCAAATCTAATAAATCTTATTGATGTAAAATATTTTAAAGATAGTAGAAAACAACTGGTTTCTGGAATTTAATGACCGCTTCATCTTATGTTTACACATACGCTTCATTATGGATTTTACAAGTCATTTGTAAATTATTTTATAATAAAATAAAATTAAGACATACATCCTTCACTATTTTGCCTGTGGGGGGGTTTACTAGATGTTCCCGTTAAGACAAGATAAAACTATACTATTTTTGTCTACGTCAATAAGGACAATTTAATAAAATAAAGGCCCTTAACCTGAGTTCCTTATTAGTAGATAGCCCAGTTTACTGTTTACCTATTAGCTCTTAACGGACGTTTACAAATGATCATAATGGATTAAAATTATTTTAACTAAATTTAGACGAACGAAACGAAAAATTTGGTATATAATGAGCATTAATGTTACCACTGAGTATTTACTGATTTAGAACAGAACTTAGAATTCAGCACAATATAAATTCTTCTTCTTTTTATAATGCGATGCGAATTCAGGTTGGCGATCATCATGGCTATTTTAATTTTTAATGTCTTCTAAACGAATACTTGGTGATTTTTCCAAACCATTGTCTAAGGTTTTATAACAAAGACTGCGGCCATAATTTAGGCTTAAATAAGTACAAAGTCCGCTTGAAGCTTATACCTTATTTTAACACGTTTGCGGCCAGTATTGGTTATAATGATGAACAGTAATTAATTTTCATTATGACCACTTTAAACAATTCGTATTATTTATTCTCATCATTCGACACTTCATTTGTTTTGACTTAATACAATGAAGCTGTTTACTATCATTAATTTGCTAATTTATATGAAATTATATTGAGTATTTTGTGTGTTCTAGGTGAAGCTTTGACAAAACATGGTTTTGACACGATTTCTTTACCATGGTAGTTTTTACTGTAAGCCACTTAACTAAAACTGGTCCACTTACATATATATAGTTACAAAAATGATAAACGTTATCAACATAATATTAAAAATCAACAAATAATCGTAATTTCAGAGGCTGAGACACGTTTTGGGTCGCAGATCTAGCGGGATGAGTGAGTGAAATAATCGTAAGTGTAAAACGTTTTTAATTTCCTTTATATATCGGATATTAACTTGTAGTTGTTGTTGTGTTCTGTGCGATTTTTTAAATAAGATAGGGGCCAACACGAGTCGCAGCACGCATCGCAGGAATCTATTTTTAATTAGTACGTTGCCGGTCTTTAAGGGAAGAGTAAACTCTCTTTTTAAATAAATGAAGATCTTATCTCTTAGATCGCTAGTTAGTTAGATAATTTATTAACTTACCGTTAGCGATAAGGGAGGACTTTGAGTACCGCTGTAAATTAGATTTGACCCTAATTTTAGTTGAAGAGAATTCATGACATAACACTCATATAATTTTACCATCCGCTCATTTCAGATATGGCAACACGTTTCTATCACTATAAATGGTTTGCTAAATATATAACCCAGATTTTAACCTAAATATATAAACAATGGCCACGCCGTATAAAAATCAACGATAAATTGCGACTCCACTTTAGTTTATTACTGTCCCATATTAATACATTTGCAAAAACATCGTAGCAAAGTGTCTAGGTCCCTAGTGTCTTGTCACGGGAGTTTTTCAGGGCATCGCCATAGAATAATTTAACCAGTTGGACCATTAAAATAAATATCTTACAGTAATTATGTATGAGTTTAAATCTTATAAAAATTAAATTATATATTATATTATATAATTTGGCTAGATGAGACAATTTTTGCGACCAATAAAGGTCCTTGTATATGTTATATAATCGTTTATAATATTATCTACTGCCTGCATGCCTGATTGGTAGTGTAACATAGCGTGTTACTTGGAGGTTCGTTTACCTGTAAAGAAGTTTAGTTTGATTAGCCTGTGCTTTGCTTCCGCATCCACTGTATTCCCCAGATTTGTCTCCCAGCGACTTCTTATTCTTAGACTTCAAGAAAATCTGAAACTGTAGGCTATTTTGAGACTAAAGACAAATCGTACTATGAAAATGGCATCGTAAAATTGTATGACCACAATGATTGTTGTATCGCTCGCGAAGGCAACTATAACATATGTTTCATAATCATATCAAATTCTATAAAAATATATTTTTTTTATGTTAGCCTATGAACAGCCTAACTGTTATTTATAATAGTAATAGTTTAAGAATGAGTTTGGCATGATATTAATAATATTTTAATTTTAGAAAATAGACTTTAGATTTTTAACTGGATCCCTTAGTTTTGGGTTTATTCATTACAATATTTCCTCTATATAGTATTTGTACGGACAATACTGCTTCCAAATATTCTGTGGTGCAATAATGAAACTCAGTGGACTGAACAATTGCCGCTCTTCATGTCACTTGATACGGTCATATGTTTCTAGATTTCTTGATTAGGATTTTTGTATGGGTGTGTGTAACAATTCACCTGAACGTTCACAGCTCACCGAATGTGGCCCGTCGGTTCTCAATCTATATAATGGAGCTGATGTTGTGTTAATCTTTAGCACTTAGGATTAGTATTTCACACACCATTCCGTTCTATGTTTCTTCTATATGATGATAAGCGGTTTGTATAAATACTTCGAGATATTTTTATGTAGAAAATAATACTTGATGTGCATATGTGTGATTTACGAGGCTTAAATAAGGGTGAAATCGAAATTTTCTATTTGATAGATAACTAATATTTGATGAATAAAATATCAATTCAAAGCTTAATCGGCTTCAGTATAAGTTCTTCAAAAAGCCGGAATATGAGTATTTTAAAACGATGGTATTATTGACAAAACATTTTTAGTTAAGGAAAAATATACGGAAATGAATTTGTAATTTCCTATTTCATTCGAAACGGAGCACCCATGGCTAATGGTGCTTCATATTTTAAAACCACTTAATAATGTATTAAAAGCTAGCATAACTTTGCGAGTCCTATAGCTAAGTGAGCAAAGCGGCTGATTTAAGCAGTAACACATGTTTAAAATTCATAGAATATTTTCAGTGGTTTTCAAATTATTCGGTTAATACTACGGCATCCTGAGGTTGTGTTGCCATAATTAAATTTAGACAAATGTTTTTGGTCAATGTATTCATTACTGAGTCTTTAAGGTAAGGACAATACCTTAAAATTCGCTTTAAATTATTATTATTATTAATATTATTATTATTAATATAAATTAAAATTATTATGATATTGTTTAATTTTAGCTTATTATTTTTGTATGTTAAATACATAATATTATTAATTATGTAAATGAAATCTATAATTTGAAGAGTTCTTCAATATTTATAGAATTATTTTATTATATCACCAGAGTGTGAACATGTTTTTCCTCAATTAGCGATATTCTGTACGGAATAAAAAATAGCTAAACTGAATTTAATGAAAAGTAAAGCAACATTAAAATCTCCTTTACCTATACATTAAACTCCCACGTATCAGGGTACTAGTAAACATGGTAACACAGCGCTGAAGGCTCAAGGTGTATTAGTAAAAGCTTTCAGTACGCAAGGAGCCGTCGCGAGGGTCTGTTTCGTTGCTCTAACCCCTATTTATACGATCGTAAAACTTTTTTTAGTATCAAGTGATTGTTTACAGTGACATTGACTGTAATGGTTTAATGCGAGGTAAAGTGAATGTGCTTTTAAAACGTAAGTCCTGTTAATGTGTTGTTTTTAAAAGTTAATTCGATTGTTTTTTGTAATACCTTTGTGTATGATAGTATGTAAAAAAATAAAAACATCACCGGCGGAACTAAATTTTATTTATTATACAACGAGGTTTCATCAGGATCAATTAAAACAATTATTAGCGATTTTAAAAAGGCTTACGTAATGTATTTAAGCGATTTGTTCTAAGTCTTATTTAAGTTATCATAACATAAAACGTAATTTTAAACCTATTTAGTTTATTAATAAACGAAATAATTCTCTGCCAAACATTTCTGGTTTTTAAAGTATGGTTAAATTTATTTTTAATACAATCCTAAGAAAATAACCCTTATAATAATGAGAATACCAAAATGTCAGTGGCATGTTGGCACGTATAATTAAATTTCAAACAGTTAAATTTAGGAAATATTTGTTGTTTTCTATAATATATAATACCAATACCACAGAAAGCTAAGTGGTTGCAAACCTTTCATTAGCTGAGTATATATGTTTAAGCTTATGCTGAGTAATTATACCAAACTAAAATAGATGTATACAGACATTTGGCTATTTGTTGTCTTAACAGGACAGACTACTTTTATCAGAATATCAGGAATAAAGTCTATATATACGTAGTTGTTCATCACGTCAATTTTTATTACAGAATAAAAATTTAAAATCCAAACAGGGTGTAATATAAACGGTATTAACGTTATATACCTATTAAGTGTATATACGTTTAATCGTTTCCAGTGAATTCTGTGAATATAGGCTTAATTGTGAAGTATCTCTAAGAGTAATTCCTAGAAGAAATAATACTGTTGCCCTAAAACATTTTCAAATTCTCCTTTAACTAAATTATGTTTTATTTTAAATAAATAAAACATAATTTAGTTACAAGAGTTTTTAATATACTTTGCGGACTTTAATGTAGATTTCTAAAGATTACAAACCTCATCAAAATCTATTGCGTGTTTATTGATTAGTTTAATGTTTTATTTAGATAAAACGTGCTGCATTAACACTATATTATGATGTGTTGTGAACAAAATTGCCTTAAAAATATTATAGAAACAACAGAATTACACATATTAATTATGTTTCATTTTTATTGTAGAAAAGGTATGAGATATAACTTTACTATATTGTTCTATTCGGTATATCAATTTCTTGTTACAATTGTACGCTATATTATAAAAAATATTGAGAATATCAATATACTCATGTATTCACTCGAATATCTTTAATAAGTAAACATACCCGAACATTTGTTTTGTTTTCGTAAAGATACATCTTATCAGAAAAAGTTAAGTCATAAGATTGAATTAGCTTTTTCTGTCAAGGTTCCCGGCATTTTCTTTTTACCAATAATTCTGTATGTTAATATAATATTTCACAAAATTACACCAGAAGTATACAATTTTAACAGCACATTCTCCTAAGTCGTCTTTCTTTACAGCGGTTCTGACTTATTTGCCCTATAATTAGAAGCTGGCTAAAAATTTAATTAAAATCCTCGACCGTTTGAGACCCGGCTTGAATAAAAATTAGCTTGCGAGAAACACTTCGCTTTAGAAATTATTTTAACAATCATACTAAGTAATTTTTCCATAATGCTTTATTTCCTCAAACAATGGACTAGGATTCCTAACGTTAGTATTAGTTCAATATTAAATTATACCTTGTCTAGGAGCTTGTTGCCAGAACTATACAGAGGATTTATGTTAATATCAAAATATGTTAAGTTCTGTCTTTAAAGAGCATTAATTTTAAATATTATTGAAGTGAAACTTATTATTGGAGTTGGAAAAAAAATACAGTCACATTTTTCGGTTACGTGTCACATTTTTCCGTTACGCGCCATCTTTTTCTTAAGCCATTAATAACAAAAATAAATACTAAAGATAACAATGATAGTTATAATTCTATTACAATTAATGAAATCCTGTAATAATCTTAGTAGTAATAAGGTAAAATGAAATAATTGTATTATTTGTATTCATGTGGATGATAAAAACCTTTTGTTAAAGTTTATCTAGTTCAACTTTATTTAACCAATTTCTGTAAAGTTGTATATAGTAGATAATTTTCGAAAAATAAGGTCATAAAGAAGTTCTACTACTTAGGTGTGTAAACGTACACGTACTACACGCACACATTTTTTTTTAAATTTAAAAGCTCCTAGTAGCTACTACCGCTCAATAAATATTAGGTAAAATAACATCATTTTGTCCTGTTAAAGAATCCGTGTTACCCCTTTTGATGTTAACAAAATCTTTTTCTAACTATTTCTATATAAACAGTATTTTGATTATTCAATTTAATACACACAAAAAGTACCAGTATATAACACTAACACCTAGCGAATTGTTTTCGAGGATTGTAATTGTATTTGCATTCTAAATACATATAGTATTTTAAGGATGATATATTGCATGGTGCCCAGATAAAAGATGGACCTCCAACCTCCAGGAAAAATAAACAGGAACGGGGAGAAATGGATGGACGGAGCTAAGAACAGATCCAAATGGAATGTTCAGTTACCTAAGGGGTCCACACTGCAGAACACAATGAAACGGAAATAACAATAACTAACGCAGATTAATGAGTATAAACTACCACTCATTTGATATGTATTAGTTTATATGCCTACCAAGAGTTGTAAGTTGTTAGGCGCTTTCGTAAGCATTTAGCTACGCACGGAGCAACTTAAGACTTGTGCGTCAAACGTCGTAGCATGCAATTCGTAGAATTTTACAAGTACATTTTTAAATAATACTTCTGTTTCGTCTAGCGAGTAGCGTTTTCGCTCCTGCAGCATAACTTTTATTATTCTAAAAACAATAAGAAATTCATGGTCTGAGAGTTAATCTCAAAACTTAACCGAGCTTTTCCATCCATTTTGTTCACGATTTTATCATCAGAGTTATAATTAATAAAGCCAGTATAAATAATGAACATTAATGTTTCATTCGGCGTTGATTGGATTAGAATATTAACACAATTTGAATGTGGTAACATTTGTTTAGTAAAGTTAATTATAGTATTGCCAGCATAAATAATTTGGTTTAATATTGGTAGCCACATACAATAAAATCGTATTACACATTGCTACGCTCTTTGAATTTGTTACAAAATAACGCATGATATTTCAGTACTTTATAACTTCAACCATCACTTTGATAAGTACCATTTGACATTTATGAAAAATGACTACAGTATAAAAAAGATTTTATTGTGTCCATTTTTTTATTCAGTGCTTACATATGTATATTATGAAACTGGCGTTATGTACAGTTAGGACAAAATGTAGTTTTTTAAAATATAATATATTTCATAACAATACAGGAAGAAAATGATTCCAGCGTTAAAGGTTCACTGCCACAGGGAACAAACTTTTTAATATGTTTTAATTTTCTTTTTAATAATTAATCAAAGTATGTACCATTGCTATCTATGTACTAATGCCATCTTACAGGTAGTGATCTTGACCTTGATCCCTATAATGAAAAAAAATATTCGGAAGGAAATCAATAACATCTTTGTAGGTGGTTTCGACTGCCCCATGAGAGTTCAATTTTTTTACCTTGCGAGATGTTTTCCAAATTTCGAAAAAGATGCTAATCTGTTGGAGCAACGTCCGGGGAGAATGGTGGATGTGTTAGATATTCCAATTGAAGCTCCTCTAATTTGGTAGCAGTCTGTTGTGCAGTGTATTGTCTAGCGTTGTCCTGAAGAAAATGGCCTAGAGCGATTGACCAGCCTTGTTTGTTAAGCAGCTAGCTTTTCCATCATGGTTTACAGTTGCTGACAAAAGACATTTGCCGTAATCGTCGGGCCAGATTTAAGATAGTTATAGTGAACGACCCCAACCTCCTACCAAGAGGTCACAGTTGCCAAGGCGACGAAACGTCCATTTCATATGTAAGGATTTAAAAGCTAACTTCTGCAAACAATTATTTTCACACATAAATAACCTCGCATCAGCGTAGACACAATCAGTGGTTTTAAAATGACATAACCTACAATAGTGTTGCTATCGACCGCTCTCAGTGAATGGACAAGCATATGTATTGTATGTTGTGTGTCTTCTTTAGACGAGAGTAGCGAGCTTCATAAGCGGAGCGTTATATAGGAAATCAATCTTAGATTTAAATTGTAATTTACCTTTTTTACATTGAACGTTGTTTGGTATTACGACACGTACATGATTATCCTTCTGTTTGAAACATGTCATTGATTTTTGGACTTGAGTCATTCTAGATTCTTCACAATGTATTCCTTCACAATACGAGCGAGTGTTTGATGTGCACATAGACAGAAAGTCTATTGATACATAGCCGGGATTGTTCCTACGATCTCCGGGATGAGGTCACACGCTGAAATTGCTAGGTTACACTGCTTTTTCTTATCGTATATAAAGATGGGTGTAAACGTATTTTGAATATGTACGTATATTGAACAACTGTTTTGACGTTTTAACTAACATCGAGAGTTCTATTATATATTTCTAAATATATTTGTTCTGAAATTGAGAGTAAAAACGATTTATTTTGGTAACGTTTCAAATTAAATTAAAATATTATTACTATCGTACTATCCGCTGATCTGTCCATTACAACTATTTGTGTTTATAAGTCCCGAAACCGGCATATGAGAAACAATAATATTTCACCACGTAACGATAATTACCAACTGTAATATTCCGGTAATAATAATGAGATATCGAATCATTCAAATTAACTTTAACACTTTATCGAAAGCTGTAATAATTGAATCGAATTTATCTCGTTATTGAATCCATTGGTTTATTAGCGGGATCTGTTTAATTATAATTGTAGTTAAATATTTATATGAACTGTTTTAAAACAGAAAATGATTATTGATATTATCATCTTAAAAACAAATCGCGAAAGAATTAAGAAAAATCGATAACGTTTTGATTGTTATTGGACAACGGTATCAGTATGACAATTAAAACTCATGATAGCTTATGATATAGTTTGTTTCGTCTTTGGTGTTATCATCATCATTGTCTCTGATTGGGTTTCGGTGTTGACCATTAACAAGATAATCGCACGTCCAAACTCTCTTAGGGTAAGATTCAGAGACGCTTAACGACTCCCATATATCAGAAACGTATTGGATTTTGACTGAATTTGAACCCTTACATGTTTTATGTAAGGGGACAGAACTTCGTCGGTTACTTTGTAGACTGTTGATTTTAAGAACACTTTCACTTGGTAATTAAATTACCGTCAAACTAATCTAACATCACACCTCATCATCTCCCATAAAGTGAAAAAAAATATAATCATTTATATTTTGACTAACATGTACTATAAATATGAATGGACACAATATATGAAAAATAATTAATAAGTAGCAAAGGATACTTAACTCGTAAAAAAAATCGTATAATCATGAACTATTTCTATTTGGTTGTTTCGATATCTTAACATTAAGACGAATATCTTAAATTCCTATATAGGATCCATCATACAGTTTGTCATCGTACGATTCCACTCTTGCTTTTGTATTAAAAGGAAATCATTATTCTTTGAATGGGCTTTTTATGATAATCTATTAAATATATTTTCATTAAAGGGGTTTCAGTACCTTTATTCGGTAATTGCAATCTATATTTCTATTTCATTATCAATATTGTAATAAAAACATATTTTAACTCCGCCATGTAGAGAGGTGGCTTTAAGACTGAAATACAACGTTTCACTTGAAGATTATATTTTATACTGTCACACAAATTTTTTGACTATTTAAATTATATTTTTACAAATAAGGAAAATTTTAGTACCTGGACTTCGGAGCTAGAAAAGTAGCAAGCTAGTGAAGATCAAGGAATGTTACAAAAATGCACAAGAAAATACGCTGTCAATAATATAAATAATAGAATAAATCCGCTATCTATGTGTCCGCACCCGTGCTACCTCGGTATTCAATACAATGCAAATAGCAGGACCTGTCAGAGTGTGATAGGGGATATTAACATACATCGTATTAAGCAGCTTCCAGTTGGATTTCGGATCTATTATTGTTTACTTCTTAATATTCAATTGCTTTATCGTAATGTAAATTATGAATAATGTATTATTCGGAAACAACTAAATTTATAGCCTGAGAAAATAAATAAGCAGTATCAAAACTTATAAGGCTTTTTTTTAGAGGAGACAAACTAGCCGACCGGACAGCCATAAAAGGCAGTCACGGCAGCCGATGAACACCAATTTCAGCGGGTTATATTTTGATTGTTTATAGTTTTTTTTACGTCTCTAGACGTCGAACGTTTTATGTTTGCGTCACGTCACTAGTAGTAATTAATGAGTATTACTATCTTAATTTTAAAGCGTATGTTCTAATAATAAAAACCCCTAAATTATTCCATACTCGGTGGTGTTATTTTTTGTAACGTAATAATCGTAATCTAATTAATCTTAAAAATAATTTTTTTTCTCAATTGGATATTAAATATTTTTTTTGGTCAAATTGACGTATTATAAAGAATATCTTTAGGCGTCCTCATTTATTATAATTGGTATTTAAGGTTGTTATAATTGGTATTAATGCACATTAACGACATAAAACACTTACACTGGATATTAATTCATTTATTTCCATTACCAATTTATTAGTAAGAACTTAAAAACATCATGTCGATATTACAATTTCTTTTGAAAGTTCCGCTTGAACAGCCGCCATACCCCGCTCGAATTCAATACAATGCAAATATAGAAGCGCTGTCAGCGCCTGATAGCCGGTATTAACATATATTTGCAGCGCTGTTTGCGTTCCACACAATGGACACTTCGCAAAAATTCATGACATTGTGGACCCATCATATTTTATGTAAAGGTGTGTTAAATTTTAACACGCCGTTAAATCGGCGCTGAATTACCAGAAAGTTTTAATCGTTCGGTCTTTATATCGAATTACCTACCTTACTTATTTTGCTATAACTCCAATTTCTATATTTAAAGTATTATATTTTTTTTATAGAGAAGGCGACAATTGATGTTCAGTGATACCACCGCCCATAGACACTCTCAATGCCAGAGGTCTCGCGAATGCGATGCCGGCTTTTTAAGAATTGGTACGCTCTTTTATTAAAGGACCTAAGTCGAATTGGTTTGGAAATACTTGAATCGACACAGTGGCAGAAATTGTCTTGTGTTGTTATCGACTTTATATTAGTTTTTCCATTCGCCATCGCCATTTCCACATATGTTTTTTTTAAGTTACTGATGAGCCCTATCGTCTTTATGATACAGTCATCATATATATGTACGTTGCGTTGATATTCTAGCAGCAGTTATGACTGAAAAAAGTTTCCAAAATTATTCAAAACATTTAAAGGAACTTGCCTGAGCCGAGGGATCCAACACGGCTTTTTTAGCCAGTTGGCCCACGATATATTACACCATGTAATCGTTCAAGTATTACGTAAGCACTATAGGGGGGGGGGGGGCTGTCTTAGATAATCTTAGATTATCAGCCCCATGGCTATAAAATTAATAATCTGAGAGTATATATACATAGTGTATAATAGTTTTGAGGTCAAGTTTTGACAACAAATATAAATATCTTATCTGTTTTTATTATTTTGACATACGCATTTTGCATTATGATATTTTAATATTTTGCGGGTTTATTGTTAATGAACCACTTTCTTTGCAACCAGTTATTTATGTATTATTTATTTGGATGATACACACGCTAGGTATTTATATATATATATATATATATATTAATTTTTTTTTAAATCCATTTCTTGTATAAGGCTGACGTTCCCTAAAAAATACCACATCGCTTTCGAAGTCGGCTCGATGTTAAAACCAATACACAGCATATGGATATACCGCTGTATTTGGTCATGCTGGTTGGATAAAAAAAGACATTGTAGTCAATAGGAGCGATTTTGTTGTGTATTAAAAAAACCCATTAACGCTTTACGCTGTTTTACAAAAAGTCAGTAAGAACGCTTTTAGTCGTAAAAACAATAGAAGACCTTGAAAACGAGTAACTAAAGAAACTATTCTTCCCGGTTCTGCTTTACTCCGTTTAATTACAGTGTGTTCACTGACCTTTGGGCCTTTTAACAAGCTCATCGTGAATTGTAAACATGCATAATAGTTGCGACGTAATACCAGCATTACGGTAATGTCACGGAATGTCTACTGCTTTTTAGAAAAATTAAAAAACAATATTAAGGTCAATGTACAATTGTAACAATAATTATGTTTTTAACTCGTATTTAAATTGTTTTATAACCTCAAATTGGACCCCATTTGGTTATAAGCCTCCTGAATATTCTTTCACGTGAACAAAACTGCGCTCAAAATTCATATTCGCTCTTAAATTGTCTATATCTTTACTTTTGCTCATAAAAAAACCTGTAGAACGTAGTATTAAAACAAAGCATCGTTGCAAGAGAGACTGATATGTTACTTTAAATAACACTAACAAAAAGAAAACCCCTAGTCCATTATTTTCACAGGTATGGGAAGTACTTTGCGCGACATATCTTAAGTACACTGTAATAACATTATCTCCTTTATTGTAACAGGACTTGTTTTGTTGACTAAAGAGAATTTATTATAAAAGGATTTATGCTTATTCTATTAATGTAATACTTAAAATAAAGAATGCTTTATGATATACGAGATTTTGTCATTTATATTAATATATTTGTGTATGCATAAAATTATACAAGAAAATATGACATCACAAATTTTACACACATGAATTATATTAGAATATAAGCAAGCTACTACCAAGGGAACAAAATAAACAGGCAACCACGAAATAAAACAAAATAAATTATAACTAAAAAAACAGAAAACTAAAATTAAATAAAAACTTAAACGTCATTAAGAGCATGATAAACAACGTTACGGTTAGTTGGAAGATTATTGTTAATTACATCAATATAATCAAGTTGTAAGAGCGTGATAGCCTATTCACTGACCAAAGGTGATTGAATCGCTTATCTGATATATCTGCTATAAGCGATTAAATGATTTATCGTGTGGTAATATTAGCATCACTCGAAACATCACCCGTTCCAACTTTGTGTGGAAATGTTTCTGTAGATTGTTTTCATTTTAATCTAGCTTTCAGATAGTTTTATTTGTTTTCACTGACTAGCACTTAAGTAATTAGTCGAAACGGTGTAAGCCTCTCGGGGTTCGAGTAATAAAGTTTTGTTGATAACATTTTTCTAATAGGGTCAACTATTTTTGAAGTCTGTTTCAATTCACTTTAGATTTTGTTCTTGGATTATTTATGAAAATATATCAGAGGCGCTACAACCTTTTAAGGTCTGAGCCTCAGATTTCTGAAATGATTTGTCAATCTACACACTGTCGACTTTTTGGATCGACGTGATTTCGAGTGAATGTTTAATGCGCACATAGAAAGGCCGCATTGGTCCACAGCCGGGGATCGAACTTACGACCTCAGAGATGATAGTCGCACGCTGAAGCCAATAAGCCAACATTGCTCTATGATGTATTTAAAATAATGCACTTTATAGGTGTCTCGGAACATGAGGAGAATAGAGTTGACTCACGTATTCTTGGCGTAAATATGTTGTGTGATTTCTATGAAGCGTCTGTACGTGGAGTGGATTGTTACCTGGTAAAAAGAACAAGACACCAACCAATAACTGTTCGTTTGAGCATTGTAAGAATAAGTAATTTTTAAATTTGAATACAATGATTTAAATTTACGAACAAAAATTACTATACAATAAATTATGAATTTTTTTTCACTAACATTGACTTAAATTCTTACGCTTTTTATAATCCCTATTTCTAAATATACTTTAATACTTTGGACTTACGTATTTTGTGTCAAGATGTATTTTACATTGCACATTCGTTAAATCATTTTTAGTTTGTATTTCTGTTAAACCCCAGAAAGCACGGATGTCATATATACAATTAAAATTGATTCTTTTCTGCAAAGTAAGAAATTTCCTATATCTAACCATAGACTTTCCTGGAAGGATCGGGAAGCAAGCGTACTCCTTCAAAGAAAATGTGTGAAAAGACAGGAAACACTCGACTTGCAATTAGAAGTCTGTGTTCTGCCGTGATTGTCGTAGGTTAGGTCTAGTTTGCTAGATAGAAAAAGCATATAATAAACGCACTATTATTTTAAAACTTTATATTTTTATTTATGTCCAACACGAATAAAAAGTTGTTATGGCGCGTCCTATTATAGCATGGCCGGAATATATTCTCTCTATACTAATTTAAATTTTGATAAACATAAACAAATATATAATTCAATTTTACATTTTCAACAGATAAAATGGTCTGATGCGACTTAAAATGGAAAGATAAGATGGATTGCATATAAACAAGATGGCGGAGGATTTTGGAGGGAAATTGGTAGTGCTGCTTTTGCTCACCTTTAAGTGTTCCTGTTTGAGGACCAGGGCTCTAACCAATGAAGATACAGGTAAGAATATAAAGGAAAATAAAATAAACTCAGCCATTGTATAATAAATAAAAGGAATCTCTAACGCTACAATATTCCGTATTTCAAAAATTTCGTAACACAATTGATAAGTCAATTGTCAAAAAATGTACAAGGAAAAATGGTTTCACGTCTCTTTATTTCAATTTATAAATTATGTTTCAGATACGTTATATCTTTCGATAATGAGAATAATAATACTCCCAATAGGCATGTATTTTCGTGATTTTAAAAGCAAATAGAGTTAATCTAGACGTAAAAGACAGTGTTTTAGTGACCTCGTACTGCACCAATTGTGCGACGTTGCCGCATTTCTAACGAAGGGTGGCAACGTTGCTTAGGTGTCTCTGTCCGATTGGTCTTGGTGGAAAACATGATATGATTGCTGAAATAGGGACAGTAACTTATGTATTTTGTTTCTTTCTTTTCGGCGATTCTGGTGGTAATTTTACGATATTTGTTTAAATATAGGCGGGTATCGCACTTGCGAGCCTTGTTGCAATGTGAGTGTCCATGGGCGTATCTATCAGATGAGCCTCCTGCCCGTTTGTCTCCTATTACATTAAAAAAAATGATATTTAGCGAAAACAAATTTTCTATAAAGTAAAGATTTTATCTATATTTTTTATTAAACATGTTTATAGGTGCATATGGTATACAATCAACAATTTTCATTCCGTCTGTGTCATAGTCACAAAACAAAATTTTTCCGTTCAACGCTTAGCGCAACAATTTTCCAATTATACTAATTTATTCTCTGAACAATCAATACTATTTATACACATTACATACACAACTAGCTATATTTTTTTCTCCTTCTCTAATATCGCTATCTTGACTCTTCTGCGAATCTTCTCCACCAACCTCTTTAAGCTCGTATTCAAATATATATGTATAATGTAAATAATATAAGGTTATGAAGAACTTAAAATGGAGTGCCATAGTATATTTTAAATGAGAGTTATTTATGCGATATTGGAAGGTAGTTTACGTAGAACATGGTATTCATAAAATTCGATTTCCGCGTTTATCTTACACAATTTATTGGTCGAAGTAAAGCCGGCTCGATACTATGCTCCAATCCCGGGCGATTTTACACCTCATTTGCTACGAAAAAAGAATTTTCGTTCCAAGCATTTTAAACGGATAATAGGTTAGGTTAGGTCAGTTTCTCCCCATTGTCCCACTTACTGTATATAGTTTTGGAGGTCTCTATGGAAATGCAATGTGAACTAGCTTTCTGATAAAAGGTAAAAAAATAATAGTCTTCATTAGTAAACTTATGTTTATTTTTGGAATTATAGAAGATATATGAAACGTTATATAAATGCATTAAAATTGTTGATGAACTGTGTACTTAATTTGTTCTTTTTAAAAGATCTAAGTTTTATTAATTAGGGCAATTCACACTAAAAATTATAAACTCTAGTGGGGCCTAGTCTAAAAACTGAATTAGTAATGTCTTTTGTTAACATAGCTTTTACACATTTAAAGAAAACAAAAGCTATGTATTATTATAAACTTATAATTATTTTACATAATTAAAAAAATAATACCTTTTTAATACAATTACAGAACCAAATGTTATATTTGAACACGTCCTTAGCTAGTCTGTTATATAGATTGACGAATGTGAAAAGATTTATAACCGAAAAATTCTTTAGGGTTTCTTACGGCCTACATCGTTTAAAAGGGATAAAAGTTATCGTTACGATTGTGTGATAGAATGATTGAGTGCAAAATGTTTTAGAACAAGAGAATTTGAAAATATTATTATTGTAATTGAAGTACAGTTTGGATATAATAGATTATAGATCATACAAATATGTAATATATAATAATCATATATAATATAAACGTGTTTGTGATCTCTTGTGAGGAAATCGGCATGCTTAAGTCACAAAAGGTCGACGATTTAAGGAACAGAGGGCTCATCACCTACACTTACTTAATAGAAAAAGCAACTGATCATGAAACACATACAGAAATCTCAGGGACGGACCTGAAAATTTTAGTGATATTAAACTCCGGTCGTGTGGGTTTAACAGAGCTGTAGCAAAAACTATTCCGACCACCACAGCGACAACGCGGTTCTACAAAGCAAGTATTTATTTCTTTTTGCTCCTACAGTGAAAGCAAACATCCTCACGATGTTTGCTTGTAGGAGTCTGAAACCCGAAATTCCACGATTTCGCACATAATCACCTACTTGATAAGAATTAAGAAATAAATGCATAGAGGCCACTGGTTTAATCCTAATTTTTTAAAAATTATTTAAGGTAATATATGAATTTATTTAATGAAAGGAGACAGACAACGTCATATATAACAAGTCTATCATAAGTTCTGTTACAAATGAAAATGCATTTTTTCCACTTTTTAATTATTTTGAATTTGGAACTCGTATATTTTTTTTGAAACTCTTTTTGATTTTGCACTATTTCGCATATTTTTCGTGTTCATTATGAAATTACAATATGGAATACGATATGAAAGAAAATAGGATTGGAGTGATCACCTTGAAAAGCTTGGTATCAGCCGTATGTTCGTATATCGTACTATCATCAGATACAATAACACTTCGTCTGTCGAAGACCAGAACGAATCGGGGAGGCCGTGGCTGTTAGGACTACAAAGGCTGTTATGAGGTTAAAGCCAGAATTCATCGAAAACCGAAACTTAAGGAGCAAAAAATTATCGCGGGAAATGAACGCTAGGACTCTGTTGCATATCATAAAACAAGACCAGAAGCTCGGTACTTATCGGCATGCCCTAAATCAATATTTTCAATGGGTGGATGCTTCATAACGCCTTCTGTCGTGATACGCAGCTGAAAATCACAGAAATATTCTCTTTACCGAAGAGAAAATGATTGACGAACACTACAATAAGCAAAATTACTCACAGTTTTAAAGAAGCTGCTTATGTGGTCGGAAATATAAAAAGTGGTCATCATCCTGCCTCAGCGATGTTTTCATGGTATCTTATCTAGGAGTCACAAAACTAAATTTTTGTGAAAAAGGAGTGAAAACTTCAGCCAAAATGTATCAAGATTCTTGCAGTCTTGGATCATGTTGTGAAACCTCTCAGCAATACACTTTTAAAAAATATACCGTGCACTCTCCAGTAGGGCCAAGTCTGGCTTGAAACCAACGTTCCGGATTTTATATAAGAGCTGAAGATTGGTCCTCATCTTGCCCAGACCTCAAGCCTTTAGACTTCAAATTATAGTCAGTTTTAGAGGACATGGCCTGCTCTACGCGACACGGCGACATTGAGTCTCTTAAAAAATCTTTATAGCCAACAGTTGCGATATTTCCCTTGGAAACGTTGCGTAAATTCGTGGCCAAACAGATTTTTAAAGGCCCGTGGCCAAAGATGGCCATTTCGAATAGAACATTGATTTATTTTTTGGTGAGATTTTAATAAATATGTAGGTATATTAGGAGGTATTTTAATAATATATAATTAATAAAATTAAAAAAAATGCATTTCCCTTGGTAACTGAATTTATGGCTGGACAATTAGTAGTTAAGAAGTATTTAAATACTCACGAAGAAAAGGTAACAGATACACATAACAGAAATATCCTCACAGATAAAAAAATATTAATAGATACAAACAAATGAAAATGTATACAGCAATTGGAATTTCACGAGTCTGGTATTGTCTATGGTATTAATTAATATCAGGTGGTCACGTTACATTATAAAAATTCATACAATGCATGCCATAACTTAACGCATGTTTCTGAGTTAGTAAATACATAATTAAGTTTTCCTTTTCAGCTTGTGAGAAAACTTAAGAACGCTAATTAACACGATGCTATTAACGCGAATCGTTACAACTTATTACTCAGAAACACCGACCCTGAATAGTTTTCTTTTTAAGAAACATTACCTACCACAGACTATTAAAGTCAGTTGCTATAATAATAAGCTAATTATCGGAGTACTGAATTATAGTTTAAAGAAAATTGAACCCTGAATCATACAGATCAATTCACGGATCGCGGTTATTTAGAAAAAAGTAGCCTCCTGCTTGGTTTTATTTGAAGTCGGATAAAAATATTGGATAGAGATTTAGACAACAATCAAGACAATATTTATGTCTTTTGAAAACAAAAAAAAATCATTTTTTAAAATTAAGTAATCACTACATTTAAATATTATACAAAACAATTAATGAGATCCTTCAATGCAGATAAACTACCTACATTTTCATTTTTAAAAGGTTGGCAACCCACATGTAAGCCCTTTGGCATAAGTGTCTAAGGGCAGCACATTACTTCAGGGTTATAATGATAATTAATACTTTAATTAACAATTAAATGTCACCCCTTAATAGTAAACTCCGAATAACGGTGGGACTTTTAAAATGTAACTAACTGTTAATTCCTTCCTGTGCCATGTTACCATCTGGCCTGAGTAAGCTGTTTTATTCCCGTAATACTAATTCAATAAAAGTTATGTGAGGGTATATTTATTGTATGGCCGTGTGTTCTGAAATTAGGGTCTCTACGGTTGGTTGGAAAAGGAGTTCTACACTCTATCAGTACTTCCCACATTTTTGCAAAATTTATATATACAGTGAAACAAAAAAACAGTACGCTTAATGACTTTAATTTCTGAGGTCGTAGGTTAGATCTCCAGTGTATGACAAAGACGAAAAGGTAGAAAGGAATTTTGTAGTTTCCTAAAGGGTGAAAACTGTGAGTGAGATGTACGAAAACATCTCTAAGTGACTAGAGACGTCGTTGAACATAATTAATCAATCGAAACATGCAAGCGTTTTTCGTTTTGCTTTCTCGTCGTTCTATGTTGTCGCTAGTTAGTCAATTAGATTTCCTAAACTTTTTTAAACCACTTCTAAACCTCACTTAAAAACAAGATTTTCAGTAACGATTTTATTGAAGTGAAACTTCTTCGGCGTTGGAAAAATATTTACCGCCACATTTTTGGGTTACGCATCACATTTGATCCGCGCCATATTTTTCTTGTCCATACTACGGTTGATTCGAACGATAACAAAAGTAATAATTATATTACAATGAATGGAATTCTGTAATAATCTTAGTTGTAATAAGGTAAAATGAAAGCCTTTTGTTAGACTTTATCTAATTTAACTTTATTTAACCAATTTCTGTAAAGTTGCATATAGTAGATCATTTTTAGAAAAATAAGAATAGAATAGAAAAAGAAGAAAATATGTACATTAGCACATGCACACATTTTTAGTCACCAACAATTTTAAACAACATCTTCTCAATCTGTCCTATACTGAAACGGAAAGTATTCTTATTCTAATGGTTATGTAAAAATTACTAGGTCCAGAACCGGTAAAATGTCAAATGGAACAGACTAGCTGCCCACGTCACAGGGAATCTTAGTGTGAGGGCTATTGCAATCTCTTATAACTAAACATACATTTTTATAATGCGTAATGATGTTCTTTCTTTCTATTAGGGAATAAGCAAAATGTTTTAACAAGAGTATCTGGTTGGTTTAATGTGACCGAAATGATTACCTGAAGCTGCGAAGCTGGGTCGCGCTAATAAGGCTTCCTGTTCAGAACAAAGATTTTCTCCTTTAAAATTTTCACCTGAATTTCGGCGATTGTCTTTTGAAAGGAGTCTACGAGAATTCAGGTCCAGATCTCGCAATTAGTCTTTGTATGCTCATTTTAATAAAATGTCAAGTTTAAGAAATCTAATTAAAAATCCTACATTTGTTTCTCCTAGTTAAAGTCTTTAGTACACAAAAGTAAGTAATTTTTAGTTAATTGATATAGAAATTAAATCTCTTAACTGAAATATAATATATAAATTCTGAATTGCTGATAACGTATACGTAAAATATCGCGATTCAAGAGTTTTGTATAATATATAATACATAAAATAAACACAAAATTAAAAAGCTTAATGTATTTATAACACAAGGCAAACTTAAAATTGTATTTCTAAAGTCACGCCAGTGTATTTTTAAAAATGCCAAACTCGTAAAGTGTTGACGTTCATTACGGTTCAGTGCTAGTTCGCTAAAAGTGGATTGAAAATTCGTATGAAGTTGGGAGAATTTGATCGAAGCGCTGGGGAAATGCGCTTAGCGTGAAGATCGGCTTCATCTGGCTTCCCCGAACTTAGATTCGCTTTGAAAAATGAACTACGATTTATTCGATCTTTGCTAGATTTAGCTTGCGTCACTGACTTTGCATAACATATCAATAGGAAACGTGGTGGAACGGAAAATTGAACACAATATTTTAACAAATATTTAATGTAACCATTAAATACAATAAAATCAAACTCAAAATAACTTTATTCATATATGTAAACAAGTACACTTATGAACGTCAGAAAAGAAGTTAAATTAATTGTAAATTTTAATTTACTACCAGTTCGCGAGCCAAGCGCGTAGAGCTGGAAAGAAACTTTCCGCCACTCTTTAATCGCCAAGTTTTGAGTGATACAAATTGTTTAAACTGGAGCAAATCAATGCCACGGATTAGGATCATTTAAATATTCGTCAAATTTATAAAAAGTTTTATTGATTAATTTACGTTTAATAATAAATTCAGCCGCACACCTTCACTCTCACTCATTTGCATCCGTTTCATTAATCTTTATTTTTAGAAATTTTTAAAAAAGTAGATCTTCTGTGCCTGACACATGTAGATTTACGCGTTTTTTTCTAATGATGTTTGCCTCTACCGTTGTAATGTGTTAATTGCGTTAAAAAGATTTTTTAGTCAATCGAACGCACGATCTATGTTGACAATCGCTAAAGCTACTACTCTTTAAATACCACACGTTAAAATAATATGATTAAATATAATAAATATGGTGTATATATGTACGGGTAGAAATTTATACACACAATACTAAAATTATGTATGTAATAGTTGCTTGATAAACGTCCAGCCGGCCAGTCAAAAGTATAATTTTCCAAGTCCTTTTTGATATTAGTGTCTTATAACTCTATAAAAGTTTGCTCATCTGGCGATATCATTTATAATCCCATAGACGTAAGAATCCTCAAATATCACCGAGAAATTCCCTATCTGGCACGGAGACTATTACGAAAATATTCAAATAAAAAACAGTCCGCATTGAATAGTAAGCGACCTTGCGAATAAGTTTTTTGCGAAGTTTTAAATCGATGTTGCTTTACCCGGCCCGATTTACATATTACAAAGAATTTCTACAACTTTTTTCCTTTTGTAAGCCTTATTGTGTTTATTTCATAATCGGATTTTGCTATTTTTGTTTTGTTGTTTAGTAGAAGTGTCAATGTTTGAATAATAAGTGGGTCATTCGTTCATATGTCTGCGTCATCTATATTCTATAGTAAAAGAAGTTTAACGAATGAACGAATAAATAAACAGAAGTTTCTAAACTATCAACTCTTATCCAGGATAAGAGACCGTTATCCTGTAACTTATACTAATGTTAGCGAGACGGAACGTCGGTATCCCTACAATTTTTTAAGCACGAGATGGTCTTGGCACGCAGCGCCTGCGCCGAATCAACTAAAATTGTACCACAGAATTCCAAGATTGTAACATCTGCATTACGGATATTGGCACAATGACGAACGAAGACGTTGCATACGAAAACTAGGTATAGGTATCGCTATTGGAACTTTAAAGTAGCCATGATAGCCAACCTTCGAAATGAGATGGCTCTATGAGAAGATTGGAACTTTCAGAGTAACGGCAATCTTTCCGTCTTTAAAGGTATGATTTCTGCCCCTTAAAGGATTGCATTTTGGCAGATGCAACACTAATTTTAAGTGATACCGCCCAGGGACACTCACACTGCCAGAGGGCTCGCAAGTGTGTTGTCGCCTTTTAATATATTCAACCGAAATATAACATAGCTATTAAATGGAGACAGTAAAGAATTTAAAATCTCGCCTTTATGTTTATTTGAAATGCAAATAAGGACATGACTTATGAGAGGTATTCCACACCCGTTATATTATCTTAATATTTTCATCTAATAGGGCTGTCAATCCTTTTTTCCTTTGAATAAAAATGCACTTCATTTAGAAAGCACCTTGCAGATATTCTGCTGAAACTTCAATAGTAAAAGTGATTTTATTTAAAAATAATGAAACCAGCACTTACTTGTGGTTGAAATGAATTCTAATTTTAAGGTTTAATTACTCTTTCGTCACTTTCTGTGAAATTGTGTCGCAGAAAAAGAGAGTTCTAAGTTACATTCAATATATATATTTTGATTTGGAATTCTTAATAAAAATATATTTGTATATATTTTTATTGTTTGGTGACAACCCTATGACAAACGTTTTATGAGCTCTAAGAATATTGCGCATAACACTTTCCCATTTTAAAATATATACCTTAATTTCGGCTTTAAGTTTTATTTCATATAAAATATAGCAAATAAAAGGAGCATTAATCGTTTTTAAATATATCAAAACATTTATACAGTTTCTTAGTTTGAACAAATAACGTATAAAAGACCAGGCGCAAGAAAAGTCCTACTTACGTTATTTATTTTAAAACTTTGCTGCGTAATATATACAACACACTTTTTACACCGAATTTAAATAATTAGAAGGCTAATGCGATCTCTGCCAGTCAACTTTAATAATGAAAAATTAAAAGAAATGCGGAATTTACGTATTAACAAAACAAAGTGGCAGATATTGCTTAAAATTAGCCGCCCGTTAAAGAGACTTAAATATTTATAAAGTATATGTTATATATATGTCACAGCCAACTAGTTTAATCAGCCGTTTAATTAACAGCCTAACGGTTTAACTAAATGGCGCCGTTTAACTAACGGCCTTAAAGATGTTCAGCCAGTTGATTAAACAGCTAGGCAAAGGAATTGGATCGATTAAGGTTCAGGAGAAGGATTAGATTAATTTAATTTTAATTCCACTTTCTGCCACTCTCAAACTCGAAACGAAACCCTTCAAACTGTAAATATGGTGTTGGCAAACCACCAATTTGATGGCGTTTTCCAAAGTTTTATTAAATAAAACATGTACAATGCAAGAGTTAGTGACAATAATGTGAATTTGACTTAAGCAATTTAATTTTAAAAGAAATATACTTTATGTCATATGATTCATCTTTTTAATTTCTGGTAAATAATGACTCTATCGTACGAATGGCCTAAGCATTAGTCAGCTAGTTTATTAAATGTTGTAACAAACGCTACGAAATATCTTTCAGGCCGTTAGTTAAACGGTGCCGTTTAGTTAAAAGGCTAGGCTGTTAATTGAACGGCTTATTAAGCTCGTTGGCTGAGACATATACATATATGGGAGAAATGTTGTCACTCCATCGATGTTGTCATCGCCTGTAAGAAGTTTACTATGCGTCATGTGGGTAAAGTTCGAGCACAAAAGACACGAATAAGTATCGTACAATATTTAATTTAGATTGATTATTTTTAACATTACATATATCTTAAATACCTAAATTATAACGAGCAGTAGGATCAGGGAACCTATCTCAATTTAATCACAATCTATTAGTCAGAATGCTAAAACCTCCGATGACTACAAACAGAAGAACTGTCTTGCGTTCCCTTAACGCATTGTCCAAATTCAAGATGGCGCCTAGAACTCGAG
Source organism: Pieris brassicae (assembly GCF_905147105.1). Taxonomy (NCBI): domain Eukaryota; kingdom Metazoa; phylum Arthropoda; class Insecta; order Lepidoptera; family Pieridae; genus Pieris; species Pieris brassicae. The sequence goes on along the minus strand of NC_059669.1, from coordinate 18,605,798 downwards.
GCATTTTCTCTGCTTTAATTGATCGTAACAATAATCGTACTTTGATTCGTTAAGTAATGGATCCAATCTATGAAACAATTAAATAATAACAAAACAAATCGAACGATATTCAACTATGTTGTATGTATATTTTTAATGTATTCATATAACTATTAAATAGAAAAGGTTCTCTCGCGTACCTCGTTTATGTTAGTAATTCCATGTTGAAGTACTATGGAATGTACGATTTGGTATTGATATGTCTGGGTTTAACTTCAAAATTGCTTAACTAGTATAATGAAGGTATTCCCATGTGTGCAATCTGGGTAATTGCAATTTCAACTCATAAAATTGTTTCTCTAATCAAGTACGATGAAGTATCGATTTTCATAATATTTATTAAGAAAACTAGTCTTACTATAAAAACATTTTAGGGTCTGTGCCTCAGATTTCTATCTATCTGTTTCGTGAGCATTTGCTTTTTATAGGCATTTCATCACGATGTTTTCCTTTAACTTGCTTTCGAGTCAAAATACACAGTTACGTATAAAGTACATTGGTGTAGTTTATTTATTTATATGTATCTGTGCATTACACAGATTACACAGGTTGGGTTCGAATCTATGACTAAAGAGATGCGAGCCGCACGCTGTAGTCGTTAAGTCAACACAGCTCATAGTGCTTATATGTTTTACTTGTTTACTCTTTTGATTAATAACTTGCTACCTTTGAAAGCTGTACAAAGTTTGATGATCACAACGTTGTATAATAATGATTATGTGGGTATTTCAGCATTATTTTATTTCCCCAAGTTAAAATAGTAATGATACAATTTAAACATTCTTCTATAGATGTGAATATAGTTGCGAAGTTTATATAAACTATGTAATGAGGATCCTGTACCAAGATATCTGAATCGACATAAAAGCTTCCAAACTCAACATCAAATATCGGCCATTCCTTCATTTTAACTTGAAATTACATTTATTAATTTCTAAAGTTACAAAGCGAAGGTTGAAATTAATTATTAATTTGCTAATAAATAATATTCCCTTCGATCTCTGAGGTCCCTGATACTCGTAACTTATTAAAGTTCGATAATTTGTTTGTAAGATTTAATAAACCTCCGAATTTGATTTAGAGTACAGGATTTATCTTAGAAACCGCAGTACTGCTTCAGATTTGGGTTGGAAGATATTGCTTGTTAGCTATAACCCCACCTGTAAATCTCGGCTACACGACAACGTCAATTCCCCTTTATAGGCAAGTAGGTGATTCCGGATTAGCTTTCGACGTATTTAGTTTCGTTTGAATGACATAAAGACCGGAGACTAGCTCTAAAATTAGCTATCTGTTGAATATTATATAAAAGTCATTTAATATTATGACAGTTATAATTTGAAAATAGAACTCGTCCGACTTAATACAATATATTATAAATACTGAAACTTTGATAGCCGATACGTTCTAGTAGCATATAGGAACTGATTATTGGTACTAGGCCTAGAAATCTCTGATTAAAGACCAATAAGGCATGCTTCGAATTCTGTGCTTACCTCATCCGTAGCGCTTCAGTGATTGTAATCGCTTATTGTACGGGAATGTTTGATGAATCTGCTAATATTAAAGTCATATTAGACCATAACCATAACAACGGGCATGATGTACATTGGTACTTGGTGATATTGAATTAAAATCAATAAGAAAATTCTTTTAATTAAATAATAAGTCATAACAACTCTACATATACTACATAACTCACACAACGCAATTTTTATCAAATCTGAATAATTTTCTAAACATTTCCCATGCTACAAGTCCTGTAAGTTATTTATAACCTAAAACGTTTTAGTCTATTTGTAACGGCGCAACAAGGGAAGAGAAATTGAATTAGCAACATCATTAAAGGACACTTAATACGAGCATTAATATAGAAAGTACAGTTATATTATAATAATGGCAAAGCCCTTCGAATCAATTGTTTACAATAAAAATAAAGAAAAAATATAGCATAGCCTGTGATACTATAATAAGGATTACATTAAGTTTATGTTATTATATTTAGTACACGATCTCCGACCGAGTGAAGGCTTCATACAAATTCTTCTATTTGTCTGTCATCTTCGCTACTATTTTCCAATCATTTCCTGCTCTCTCCTTTATTTCACCTTCCTAGGTTTCTGGTGAGCTTCTCCTTTTTTTTTCTTTTTTTGTTTACAATATAGGTTGTTAATATTTTTTATTACTCGTTGTAGTAACTTCCTTGAGTACCAGTTATCGGAACTCTTTTTCGGATAAAGGCTTCGTCTCGTTATTTCCAGACTTATGCAAGTCTTTCTTTCTCCATTTGCTTTGACTTACTGCGAACATCCGATTTATAATAATAATATTTATTCTGAAACTCTGTGATTTGTGATCTTTAATGTATTTTCACTTCAGTATATCTCGGAGTTCGGTGTGTCTCTTGGCAAAGGCCTCCTCTAACCCTTTCCACTGTTTTCTTTTCTTTTGCGACTCTTCCCCAGTTGTGGCTTACTGTTAATTTGAGTTCGTTCTTTTGCGTTGCCTTTTTCGTCCGTTCGTTCCGGACCTATCTTTTGGGTACAGTCCCATCAATATTTTGCTCCACTTTTGACTTTTCTGTAGCGTTTGACCTGGCCATCTCCATTTTATTTGGTCTATCTTAGTGAGAATGAACTTTAGATTTACGGCTATATAATATTCGAAACAATTTGTACTTATTGCAACGTAAATTACTAGGCATACAATAACGAATTGTGGTCTTTCCTCGTGGTGCTACAATGTTATATAAGTATTGGTTAAAAATTGTGTTTATTTAATTTATTTAAACATATTGTCGAGTAGGTAATCAGTTGTCGCCAATAGTTGCAGACATTAAAATTTTCTCCCAATGACTTACATTAACGTAAGCAAATATAAATTATTGACAAATAGATATTATACATATGGTGTCCAGCTTATGTATAAATCATCTTTTTAACAAAATATATTACGTGTGAACATACATATGGAAACATATGGAAGTGCGGAATTATAAATACTGTATTAATATAACGTATGAAGCATAGAAGTTATGTAACAAAATTTACATAAGCCGGGTTAGTTGCACGTGCTTTATTATGATTATTTTATAAGAACTACGAGCGTATAAACTGCGGTTTATTCGAGGCATAACAGAGACGTATCGAGACTCGGTGCCTCATTATTAATAATATTTATACACAATCACTACATTTAGTTAGGATAATGCGTCTGAAATGATTTTCCTTTCAAACTGAAAAATGTATATAAAGACATAAATAATAAAATAATTATTTTGAAATAGTTCATATGGCTTCTCTGAATATTATTTGGTCATACAAAGAGCAGAACTACGATTTATTTGACATGTTTCATTAATTTAGTCTATCATGTATGCAATTCAATTTTAATTGTGAGAAATGCCAGTCAGAAAAATAAATAAGTTTTGTCTTTACGGAACGGTAGTTTGAAGTATGGTTACTTTTCTTTAACTGTCCACCTCAATCGCCTGTGTTTTTTTTATTTTGTACAGTTATTTTTAATATAAAGTGAAATTACACAAACCACAAAACAATTTTAATATAGCCGTTGAAGTTAATAGTCGAGTGCACATCTAAAATTCCCATACATAAAGATCTAAGATTACGATGACCTAAACTTTTGGAGCTCCAATTCTGGAGCTACAAAAGCCTCATAAAATGATTTCACGTTATATAAAATGCATGTGAGGTCAAGTAAGGTGAGGTAAATGCCCTCATTCAAGGAGCCTTGCTTAAAATTCCATTTTCATAAACAGGTATTTCTCATTCAAACTAAACGCTAATTTTTCTGATGAATTAGAATTTTTATAATTCCTTTAAAGTTTTCCAGCTTTATTAAATGATTGCGGAGAAAACTTTATTTAATACTCATAGATAATTAAGACATATTGCTGCGATTGCTGTAAACTCTCTTAGTCCGTGTCAGAAGAACGATAAAGTAATAGACAAATCGTTGCCATGGTAAACCTAAAAACGTTGGATATCACAATCTGTATAAATAATTTAATTGTCTATGCTGTGGAAAGCAAAGGACGTCCTTTAAATGCCCTACTAACAATATTTCTACAAGTCGTATGATAAAGAGTACCTTGAGGAAACTGACTTATCTTAGACGCAATAAATCGATAGGTATATGTCAGGCTGCGCCTCCTTTAAAGAATTATATAAATTTAAAATATGCACAAATATTCGGCCATGATTACGTAATCTGGCGAGTGCTGCTGTAAATTTAAATTCTAGATATTACAATAAAATATTCATGTGTTTAATTTTTTTAATATGTGTGAAAATCAAAATGATTGTTTGGTTTTTGTAATAGGGTTATATATTCTTAATTTACCTGTTTTGTATGTGTACCAATACCTCCGCCGGCCAAATTTAAGAGCTTGAAAAAATACGTAATTAAAACACAATTTTAAATAACTTACTTAAATAAAATGAATAACATGAATGAGTGAGTTTTTACATCCCGTAAAGTTTCATAATAATTTATTTTCACGAATATGGTCCAAATCTATAATCATGGTACAATCTAAACTTCGCAATTTCTGCCACATGTTATGGAGTCCAAATTTGTGTTACATAATTAAAGGTAGAATTTTACTTAGTAGATTACATATTACTAACACAATATATTTACTAATATCACGCTCAGGCCGGCGGTAAATCATATTTTGGTTTGATTACATTCGCATAACTCCTATCCAATTTCATATCATCTCTAGGCAGACCAGTGGAAAAAAGTTCAAAGAATTTCCAAGTAAATCATATTAAGCGATTCCTTTGAGAACTGGCTTATTACATACCATCTATAACTGGACTTATCTTGATTTTTATTCCGTACAAGCATTGGCAGCATTGTGTGAATTTTTTAGCGCCTCAGGGAATTTTGGGATAGATGCTGCAGATTTGTTGGTTATTCGTACGAGTTTTATATCCTTTTATAGCCATACGGCTATTTGGCGTCATATATTATGTAGCTTATTTACATAAGCCGTTTAGACGTGAGATTTGAAATGTTTCTCTTGTTTTGATACATTAGCGAAGTATTTTTAACAAAATGCTTTGATAAAATTAAATCATCTGTTTATAAGTTTAGTCAAAGTTGGTACAGTAATAGTAATTATATTTTCCTTGACAAACTTTTTATAGAATATTTGGGCAAACTTATCAATTGCTCAGCCTTCGATTGCTAAGTTACTTTCTACATTGTTTAGTTAAAACGATACCTACCAACGATAGAAAGCAACTACAAGGACCTAGGACTATGGAATAAAAAAAAATTGACCTACTGTCTATTGGGCCAGCTAATCCGTGGCGAATTTTTATTAATGAAACGGGGTAAATGAGTAGGCAGCTGTGTGCTTACCGCCGCCCAAAGACATTTACATTTTTTCAAGCAATTCTGACATAAAAAGTTGTTTTAATGAACAGTATAAGAAATATCAAGAAGCGGTCCCGTGCGTCGAACAGAATACATATTTATAATGTTTCACAGAGCAATTATATAGAAGTCTTCAGTGCGCCGAGTACGCCAGTGAATCCTACTATTAATGTTTAAATTTGCTATTATTGGAAGATAAATTAGAAAATTACACCTGTAATTACGAATCGGGCTGAAACGTATATCACTATACAAAATGAGGGGGGGGGGGGATAGTTGGGCTATAAATGAAAATCTAGCACTAAGAGAGATTAATGGTGCCTCGTTTATTTTCGCTGCTTTGTTACATAAAATAAAATGTTATAATAGTTTTATAACTATTAATTAGGACAATGTGTGTATGCATGATACTGTTACGCGGAAATTGCTTGGGATCTTTTAAAAAAAAAGATTATAATGATTTCCACATAAGTATATTAACTTAGATTATAATTCACAAAGAAAATAGCAAATAAAATAAGAGCACGTCTGCTCGTATTAGAGTTAGGAGAAAGACTGGTTTGTTTTTCTAGAAAGACTTTAATAAATACTTATAAAAAGTACAATGCGTAATCGCGCATCTTAATTTATTTATCATGTTACGCGATGAGACTTACGGTAACGTTGAATGCGGTTAATAAGATAAAATTTCTTTATTAGTCCGGAGAAACGAAACTTTAAAAAGATTTCAAAGATTATCATAATCACTACTCATTAAAACAGTTCAATAATCGAATTCGTCAACCATAACTAAAATATAGAAATCTGTATGGTATCCTACTGTTTAATATTTATGACAACTTTCAAGTTATCAGTTAAAAGTCTTAGCATAGTTATTAACCATGCATTAAGCACAGACCATTGATATGACAGTTGTCTGTAACCTGCTACCTAAACATTTTTTTGTGCTTCTGTTTATAGTTTCTATAAAATAAGAATCAAATGAGGCATTGTATGGGCACGTTTATATTATGTTTACAACTGATATATTATAAAGTGACAATTAACGCAATTCATTTGAACTAATTTTCATGATTAGGTTCTCCTTTCTATTAATATAAACTGTATCTAAATTTACTTATAGACATTTAGCCTTACCAAATATAAATGTAAAAAAAAAACATAAAACAAAAGAAGACGACGCCTTTAAAACAACCGAAAGTATTAGGTCGTTTATGAAACTAATTGTAAAATATAACGCGTCGCCGCAGCTATAAACTGGTAATATTGGCAAGTGTACCTGGCAACATAACAACTTGACCACAACTGGGAGTCTTGGCTGGAATCACAATTTATACTTTTATTTAGTTTAGAAAGAACGGGGAACTGCGAAACATTATCACGAAATTATATAATAGTACGTGCTTCAGCGGGCTTTGTTCTTGTAATATAAGTTTCCGTTTTGTGATATTGTCAGGTGGTTTTAAAATATTTATAATTTAATATCCTATCTCAGGAAAGGGTAAAGATTTATAATCGATTTATAAACGTGTCTATGAAAACAATTCTCCCTGGGCAGCTATAAAACGTGTCCATACTAAAAAATTGTTTATCACCAACGCATCTATAGTTTTTTGGATGTATCACGCTAGACCCAGAAAGTTTATAAAAACTTATCATGAGGGGCAGTGTGTAGGGCACCAGACCTTGATCTCTTAATCGGTGGACCAACTCAACCTTACAGGCCTTACCATCACCCAGCCGCAGAGGCTTGCCAAAGACTGGGCAGAGTGGAGGTTCAGTGATGCCACTAACGTGAGAAATGAAGAGCTCGACTGAAGAAGAAAAAAATTATACTATGTCGTTGTCACCATAAGAACCTCAACATAGAAAATCGTAACCCAAACATGCTAATATTAATAAAAACATAATTATCACGGGCCTAGTGCGACCAATCGACAAACGACCAATCTTCGGTGAACTCCGAAGTTAATCGTAGGGACTGTAACGTTGTATTTCTCTCTTTAAGCTTTAAACTCTTTATTACACCATATAATTTTCATAGCGCCAGGAAATTTAGGGTCCGGCCAGTCAATCTAATGATTGCCATTCATTTCGAGCTGGCGTGTGATTTCATATTTGACAATTTTGATATTACGCTACAATTTATTGCCCCCATGGAATCAAGGAAAATACATAGATATGTATTATCTTCGACTAATTTTAGCCTCTTACGGTTAGTTTCCTGAGATAAAAATAAGGGAATACTAGCTACTTTCGCTACTAGCTATGTTGACAATTATTTTTTCAAACAATATGGACTGTTTTAAAGTCGGTCAACGTTGACCTAAGAATTTGCATTAAAGCTATATAGTAAATAGTACTTAGGTAGAAATGCAAGTAAATTATGCGGTCGCATAAAGATGAGACTTGATGTATGCAAAGTTGTAAGCTCTAGTACTTAGAGGAGCTTTATATGGCGCAATAAATGTTCAACATTGACAAGAAAATGTACACAGATACATGTGGGAAACAAATAGGCTTAGAATTATGAATTAAACCGAACCAATTGGACTTAAGCTCCCTCAAGAAAAGTGCGCTTTTTTCTTCAATGGCAACCAAAAATACTCTTCAGAACTTTCTCCATGGTACACCTGTACAATAAGCATAATGACTCAATTTTTATACGTAGGTATATGTGTATGTAATTTTTATATGTAGGTGTATGTTAGGTAGATTCACAATTAGACATAATATTACGTTTAATTATAGGTTATATCCGAGATTGAGTTACCCACATCTTGGGTCAGTTTCGGGCGAAGCAATAATTGTTTCAGACTAAGAAACAAAATTACGTAGAACAAGATCTACCTCAGTCCCATACCCCCCCTCTCCCCGGAAACGTTTATTATTTACTAGCAATTTTTAAGTAATACAATGAATTATGTCGGTTTCTATTGTTTTATTATATCAAAGAACGTATATCCATGGATATATATTCTGAAATAGAAATCTCTAAACTAATAGGCCAAAATGATGTAGTACAAATAGGAATCGGGGATCGCTACCCTTCCGTATATTGCGGAATTAGCTCCACGTATGAACTGACCGTGTACCTGGATACGATAATTACATTACGTAATGCTTATGTACTGTGTTATATTTTGAATATATAATTAAAATCTTGGACAACGTTTCTGGTACACGAGAGTTTCAAAGTATTTATATAAAGATATTTATTAACTAAGTAATTCATTGAAACGCAATTAGCGGCCTTATCGCTTTCGAGCGGTCTCTACCAGACAACCACAGTGAAAAACAATTAGATAAGGAAAGCAAGAAGTGCAAAAATACACAATACATAAAGTTATTTAGACAAAATATGAGTTTCAGAGACTGTATTACTAAATCATATTTTATCTTATCTACGTGACCACTAAGTCAACCCACCATATCGTAAACCTGAGAGGTGTTTAATTGCCAAATGGAGTTTGATAGACAAGATAGACTGATAAAAAAAAAACATTTATTATCGAACTAGGAATGACGCTCTATTTTTAATTTACGAGAATATTGAGACACAACATGAACATTTCGGCTTATTCACCACATTTTCACCTTTCATAAGTAAATACTTTGACTGCGTAAGTTTACAAAGAACTTTAATACTCTTAACGAGGTTTAAATATAATAAGTAGATAAACCATCGATAAAATTTGAAGCTTCGTAGAAACTTGTAACTTTTTAAAAGGAAAAACCATTAAAATATCTTTTTCAGGCAAAAACTAAGTAAACCACTTAAAAAAAAGTTAAAACTCCTTTTTACTAAAAGGGAATAAAATTACACAGAGTAATAACTATTAAGTGAGAGGCAGCGATCTATGATTTAGCAAAGGCAACCCGAGCGAGCGCCACTCGACGTCAAAGAAATTACTTCAAATAAAATCAAGCCGCAACCATCTAGTTGCTGGCCAAAATGTTTCATATAGAGGTTCAGCCGTTTAATTAGAGTGATTCTTGATCGGTTCAGCGTAGCTTTTTGTAGCATTTCAGCTTTTATATGAAGAATTTTTTTGTTAAAACTAGTGTCTTGTGACATAGGCTTTGTCAACTTGTGTTAGTTGTAGCAGACTAATATCTCTTTTAATAATATGAGAGAAGACATTTTTTAACAATATTATTATTGAGAAGAGCTTTTAGCAGTTAAGTTCTTATAGGAAATAAGTATTTGGTAAAAGAGACTGATAATGAGGGTATTTCAGTGTCGTCGTGATTAGTTGTTGGTCGGTCTGGTCTTCCTGTGGGACCTATTCGCTGCAAATCTGAATAATTTGACACCTTGATCATCGGCGGAGCTATGTTTGAACATACAAAAAAAATACGCGTCGAATTTATAAATACCTTTTGGAATGTTTGGTCGGTAGAAAATAGGTAACGATAGTGATTTGGGTATGGTTTTTCTCTAAGTTTTGTACATTCATGTAAAATTGTGTGTTCACTGTTCACGTGGTTAAAACATATATATCTAACAGTTTAATTTCTATAGCACTCTCTACAAGTATATAAAACAAAAACTGTCACATTGCTTGATGTTTCAATCTGGTTAATATGTAGAATTTTATTTTACTTGCGTAAAAGTAATACATTTTCAAATAGTAATAATAATCGTTTATTTGCCAAAATAGTGGTACAGTGGTTAGATCGATCAATTACAAATATCTGCACATACAGCCATATATAAATAGGCATACAAATGTCATATAAATTTTTACATTGTCTTATTAAGAATATAAAATAATGTCGAAGTTAATTTTTTTACAATCGGTGTCAAATCTATGGTCCAAATATGGCCTACGCTATAAAGGCACTTAACCTTTAAAAAAATATTCTTTAAAATGTTAAATATTTTATTTAATAGATCCAAATTTAAAGGCAAGTATTATTATATCCAAATAACAATCAAGTTATATCTAAATAGTTTAGTTTAAGTCCTAAAATCCAATGTGTCAAGATAAATAGTCACTGTGGAGCTATTAGACTGCTCTGATCGCGTATAAAGTGCGCCTAAAAATTATGTGAAACGTTGCTAGAGTTGTTGTTGTTATATTACATATTCACAATGTGACTTTGATATATCAAAGCAAGTCTAGCTAAGAATTGTCCTACACATATAAAAATATATTTTTTGAAGTGAAACTTCTTTATCGGCGGTGGAAAAAAAATTACGGTTACGCGTCACATTTTTCCGTTACGCGCCATCTTTTTCTTGTCGTAATAAGGTAAAATGAAATAATTGTATTATGTGTATTCATATCTATGATAATAAAAGGCTTTTGTTAAATTTTATCTAATTTAACTTTATTTAACCAATTTCTGTAAAGTTGCATCATATCAGGTTATTTATTATTGAAAAATAAGGTCAGAAAGAAGTTTCCCTTACGTGTGTACACTAGTACACGCACACATTTTTATTCATTCATATGACCATCGCACGGGCTTGGAATTATCATATTTCTTTAATATAAATTTGCTTAAAAGTTACCTACATAGGGTAGCATTTTTTATACTTTTCATAACTTTTACGATTGTTTTTCCTTACTAGTTTTTTTTAGACTCAAGTCTTTTATAATAATTTGCGTTGTTGTATACAGAAAGGTAGTTCAAACAGATACAAATTTAAAAGTGCTTTAGTGCTTTACTAACTACTGTGTCAACATACCTACTATAGTTTTTCAACCAAATTCTTTCGCTTTAAGATACTCATAAGAATATAAAAAACTAAGACAATGATAAATATACAGCTTTATTTCATTGAAAAAATACAAGGACACATAGGACGCAAGACCATAACTGTTAGTAATATAATAAAATGTTGTATTTTTTATTTAAATACTAAATCAATATTTTTTTTAAAGTTCCTCCTAGTTTTTCTCTATAAAAGAATTAGAAATCTTCAGTAAAATTACGATATTAATATTAATAGGACTCGCGTAGAACCGTAGCCGGAAAACAAAAGCTGGATTGCGAAGAGGAGTTATATATGAAACGATTATTTATTATGTATTTGTTAAAGATTCTTAATATAAAAACATTAAGTTACACATAAATTTGATTGAATTCTTCTTGTTTTCTGTAAAATACCGTGTGTGTGCTCTAAAAAGGTTATTTTGCCTGGCCGCAGAAATACATCAACCGTGTCAAATCTTCCTGGGGCATCACAGTTCACACTTTCACACGAGTGACATTAAGGAAAACCTTGAAAAGTATTTGGAATCTCCGTCTTATGTTTGTTTGGAATGGAATAAAAATGGATTCGAGTGGATGAAAGTGTAAACACAAGTCCACTTAACGTCCGCATTTGAAATACTTCCTGATATACTAAGCCAACAAGCGAAAAATGGTTATTATATTTGGGTAAATATAAAAACCACCTCGGTTTGGTTTTGGATTAGTAAGATAAGGGGTTAAGTAGATATAGAAAGCTTATTTTCGTTAAAACAAATGTTGAAATGTCTATTGCTGGATTACAAAGCTTTGTAAAACACTCTTTTGTTTATTTATTGTCAGAGATTAAAGAAAAATTAATCCAATTCGGATTTTTTTGTGCCATCGTTAAATTACACGTTAAGAAAATATAAAAATACTTAAAACGTTTTTTAAATTATTAGTTGGGTGTTGCAGAGATCATTGTGGCGGCGGTAAGCACTAAACTCCAAGTATTTTTATTGCTTAAACATTATACATTAAGTAAGGGTACAAAAACACTAACTATCTTGGCAACCGCAGTAAACATTCCTTTCGTGCAAACTCGAAAGATAAATAATAAAATGAATACAAAAACTAAATCAAATATGTATCGATAAATTTATCTATTTAAAATTTAAGTAAATATGCCACCTCCTCTTTTACCTCCAATCACATCAAAACATCTTTTATTATTAATAAAAAGAAACATTGAAAAAGCATTAATTTTAACTAGCCACTATTTCATTAACAGGAGACACGGGCACAGATAAAAAGCAAAAATCGCAATTCCAAAATTCCCGAACGCGTATCGTCCGCGCAAAGATAAAAGTGTTGCTCTCCGACCCGTCAGCAATTATTTATTTTTTACGTGTGGTGCCTGTTACACAGTAAAGCGTTATTTTCAAATAAAATTTTCATTTGTAATATAAACTTATGTAAAAATCTAAATGTAACTGAACTTTACCACCTTAAAACATAATTAAAACTTTTGCTATAAATTATTTATATATAAATGCACTCACTCTTCTAGTTCTGCAACCCAAAATATGTATTGGCATCCGAAACTAAAATTTTCCACCATTCTCTGACAAATTAACTTCCCACCAGTTCCTGTCTCTTGGGTATCTGCTACAGCTGTACGAACTGCAGTAGTAATAATCATCTAGTAATTATCCTAATATGAAAATAATAATTACTGGACGTATCTAATGTCTGTTTATATGAACGCGATAAACGCAAAAACAACCAAACGGGCAAGCGATTAAAGGGGTTTCACCAATAAGAAGGTTCAAGTGTGCAATCTATTATGGGTTTATATAAATTGACTAAAATTAATCATAATTTTTCTAGAAATCGCAAAAATCTTGCCACAATACACGAAACACTTTTGGAAGCAGCTTCTGTGGCTAGGGGAATAAAATATTTTAGATAATTATGATTTTCTAAATCTGTCAAAGCATCTCTGAGTATTCGGAAATAAGAGAATAAAAGAGACGAGCATTATGGTCAAGGTTATATTAATGTATACTATTCATAGCATTTAATATCATAAGCCTATCATTTAGACCAATACGCGGTAAATTCGACTATACACCGGTATATTAAGGGTTATAATTTTTATTTGAAGTGCATTTTCTCATCCCTTGTTATTTATACCTCTTAGGTGGACTTTTAAAGTTGATTGTTTTATTAATTAGATAGGATATTTATTTGTTCACTAGACAAGGTTTTATCTTAACACTAATAAATAACAGTTCTTTCTAACTGAACTATGTTCAGTTTTTCAAAAGTTTTCGATTATTCTATGTATTCTGTGTCATTTTTGTCTTATATAATGTTACTTCTAAATTAAGATCAATGAAAATATAAAAATATAGACATTTTTAATGCAGCAAGAGTTTAAAACGTTTAATTTTTAGAATACCTATAAGCATTTGTGAATACCGATCTACAAATTACCAAAATTACTGACTGCGTAAAAGTTGTAAGCAATATTGGACATGAATCGAATTACTTGCATTTAATGTTTACGAAATACTTTACTCGTTATCAAGGCAAATAGAAGTTTATGCAAATTGCAATGGAGATACAAAATTCAGTTTCATAGATTTAGGTTACTCAAACAACGAGTTTCACTGCAATCTAAATGCTACGTATTTTTCAAATTGGCTCAATCACAAACTTGCGGCAGTTGAAAATCGTTTGGGAATATACAAAGAAAGCCTATTTGAATGATTCGATGAAACACAAACAGAAATAAACCATATTCTATTAGGATACGATTGAAAATTCCCTAAAATGTATTGGCGCTGAGATAAGACACTTCAGACGAAATTTGTGTTTAGTACGACGCAATACGGACCGAATTTGAATATTGTTAGGTCAGATGCAGTCTATCGGTAGCGCGTTGCCGCTCCAATACTCGCAGTTGAAAGTAAAGAGTCGTTGTTTTCTGGAAGAGACTAAACTGACTGTCCTTTTGCGGTAGAATTGTAAAGAGTTTGATCAGATTTATTATTAAAAAAATTGCAACATTGGTACGTTTTAGGACGTTTCATGTAGATAGAATATAACAACATATTATATAAAAAATATAGATCTACCAAAAGTACTTTTAGATCTTAATAATAATTAATAAGGTGTCAAAATAGGCTCATACTCGTTTAGTCACAAGCGGCATTTACAGTACATTACATTGGAAATTATACATATTTTAAAGCGGTGTCTAAGTATACAAAATATATACATATTCATATCCTAAAATTGGAACTTAAAATTGAACTAAAATAAAAGTACATCCAAAAGATATAAAATAAGCAACACCGTATGAAAATATTTTAATCATAATAGATTTGAATCCGATTTACTGTTAACTGTAAGTTATCACACAACTTTTTACGAACCATTTCTCTGTATGTATATTAAAATCAAACGTAAAGTTTCACCTGGACAATTCCCGTCGTAAAATGAGTTTTGACTCGTAAATTGTTTATCGTTGAATTTTTTACAAGTCTAGAATCTCTACAGCTTTGTTACCGGAAGTTGAAGAGCGGAACAAACGTTAAACGTTCACATTTCCGTTGATATCAGCTAATGTCCTCCCAGACGCAATCTTGTTTATTATTTACGACGTATTGGCAGCATTTTTAGCAACTTAGTATGTACTATTATTTAGTTAGTGTTCGTTACAAGAGCGCGGATCTCTGGAAGTACGGCCTCGAATAAAAATTATTTTCCTGTAAAATTAAACGGCAGAAACAGCAGTGCCAACTACTGTAAGCAGTAAACGTGGAAAAAATATACAACAGATAAAATATTAAAGGAGAAATAATTTTGTTCGCTTTCAATATAAATGGAAATTTTATAAAAAGTTTGAAAAAAAATCGACTGTTGTCATTTGGATTATATATGAACCTACTAATCAGTCGTCATCTACTCTAATTGAAGTAGAGTTTAGTGACGCTCCCGTAAAGACAATGTTATAGTTTTATTAGTCACAGCTTCCCAGGGTTGGATCTTTTATTAACACTTTAGAATAAAGCTTATATTACACTGAAATAATGTAGCAATTAAATCTTTGTTATGTTCTTTACAAATATAAAAGTTGAAACTACATAGACAGCGTTAAAAATGTGTCGTGTAATATTCCGTGATAAGATAAGCAATAGTCAGATACGTGAACATTGTGGGATTAAGGAGGATATAGTGACAAGGATACGAAAGGGAACGCTTAGGTGGTTTGGAACGATGAATGTGGAAGTGACATATGTGTAGGCAACCGAGGATGGTGACATCGAGTCGGGTAGACCTTGTGGTACATGCCTAGACCAAATCCAGAACGTACTAGAGAAGGCACAAGTCAAAACAACCCATAACCGACGAGCATCCATGGTGTATGTCATGAAAGTGGATACACGAAAAAGGCGTGTATTCATAAATAAATATACAATCATAACCTCACTGTAATAATTAAATAGATGTATTAAAAAGATGAAAATATTTATTCTAGAGTTTATTTTTATCTATACGTTACATACAGTCGTCAACGCTACGTTTTGCGACTCGTAAAGCCTTACGACATCCCGAAACGGCTGTCGTTGAAATATCTATATAGCTTATAAATTTTGAACGTCTACTAAATTATTTATGATACTCGCTTTCCACTTCGTATTCACATAACAACGAAACGTTCATGCAGATAATTGATTAAATTTATCAATTTAGAGTCGATTAAAAATCACAGCAGGGGTTTGCACTCCAAACTATTTATACTAAATTGATCGGAAAGCATTTCTAGGGGCAGTACGATTGCCAAGTCGAGCAATAAAGTATTTTCTCGAAGCAGTTTGAGGCTATTTTCGTTGTAGATAAAATTAGAAGACTCACTACTGACAGACCGAATTTATGTAATAAAAGTTATGGTCATATGTTGTTAGATTAGCTAATTACGTAATAACTTAAGACAGGATGTACCTAAGTAGGGACTGAACAAATTAACCGACTTGGTATTACATGGATTTCACGGTAGATGAAATGTGTTTTTTTTTTGATCTATTTAATATATTGTGTATAAGGCTCAGCGACCTTTGTTGCAAAGCTCGGCTGCTCAATCATCTACGTTGTACTTAATTATATTTTCAATTGGAACAGTTTTTATTTAAAAAATTAATATCACACATTTTACAATCATCATTAATTTTATGACAAGAAGACAGTATACCAAACTGCAAAAACAGTCAAGAAATGGTCAACAGTCAGTTTACATCGATTCATTATTTATTTTTTCAAGGGCAAAACAGTGTCATCATCTTTTATTACAACAGTATCAAATAAAAAGTAATAAAAACATCCTTCCCCAGGACTGGGCCTCGGTTCAAGTATTTGATATAGAATATATTATGAGGGTGGAGAGAGCAAGACATTGTAGCAATTGGAGGTTTATGGTCTCTGTGTACCCCTTTGAGAAAAAGGCATATAAAACATATGTAATAGGTCTAAATACATCCAGTTCTTTTCTAAGTAACCTAACCTTAAACTAGAGCGGGTTGGGTTACCCTTAGCTTACCGTTGTATGCACATTTAATTTTAATCAAGACGCAATTTGTAGTAGCGCGCCCGTGACGTCATCGTACTAACTCATTGTGCTTCTAATGAGTTACCTGCCTTGTTTACCCGACGACAACGGCGAAATTAAATGCTCTTTAACTTACTTGTAAATATATTTTGAACTATCATTTATATTTCATACACTAATTTGGTTGTGTTAGAATAATAAACCAGTTCGTAAGTTACGTATTTAGAAACGCAATGTTATTAATACAATATAAATACTATTGCAGACTGTTAATAATAATTAAATAATCTTGTACGTTAAGTTTCATGTACAATAATAATTAGCTTTTAGGCGAGTGACATCTTAGATTTACCTAAGAACTTGTAATTAATTAGAAGTATATATATATTTTCATCAAGCGACGCAAATGGAAATGGATAGGCCATAATCTCCGAAGGAACCAAATCATTCCCAAGCAGGCAGTTAAATGGAAGCCGTGAGGAAATCAAAAGCGTGGCCGTCTTAGACAAACCTGGCGTCTTACAGTTGCAGATTAGGCAAAGAGAGCCGGAAAGACTTAAATACGACAAATTTATACAATGAAAGTAGGAGCAGTGTAGACGCTAGAATGTGCGTGACTCATCCTCAGACTGAGGTCGTACTCGGCGGAAGCAGGTATACATTAGCCAAAATATCGGCTTATGTCAGGTACTTCTATTAGAAAAAGTAAATGATCACGAAACATACACATAAACAAAACCGAGGATTGGATATTTTCAATTATGAGAATTGAATTGTGTTACCTTCAAGCATTGGTGTCTTTCGTATGACAATATTTAAAGACTAAAATAAGTAGTGTTACTTTGGAACCTTTAATAGCGATATGGATCTCAATATGTTTGTATGTAACTTAGATGTCGTTCTCATAATATCCAAAGCGTTGATATCTGGGTGTTGCGCGGTAAAAAAAAATTAACGCTAAGTGTAACTCCCGTATGTTCGCGCTAAGTCCCATTTCTGAATCTTTTCCACAGTCACGGCGCTGGGCTTCTTAGTTTTAATGAACACATGAAACGTCTTTTTTTATATCTATGTGGCACTATTGATTATTCATGTATTCATGTATTTATTTGCATTCCATAGCGTTACAAAAGATGTTTATGAGGCTTAAAGCTAGGTACAATATTATGGACCCTGTTAGGGCACAGCAAAAGAAGGCATTACGAAACCTATATAACATAGCTAATAGCAACACAATAAAAAACAGCACATAAAACTTCACACTCCAGGCTAGTACCAATTACATAGAATAACATTTTTTTATTTATTGAATTTTGTATATTTAGGGATTAATAATCATGAAATTAAGCTATATTTTTATCTTCTTTAACGCTATAATAACATTTACGTATAAGAAGTTTTTTTAGTTTGTTTGTAAATATATGTATCTTTTTTTCATTTCTTAGTGTCCGGTAGTTTATTATAAATTTTGATTGACATGACTAGTGGGCTTGATGCATTAACGATTCTATTAATATTTTTAGTTTCTCATAAATAGCTTTATAATATTAAATCTACAAAAACAGAAATTACCCTTAGAATTTTTAGTATTTTTGTAAAACGTATACAAATAAAGGAGACAATAATTTTAAGCTTTTTGTGTGTTACGCGAGAATTGAATATTGTTTTGACAATGAATTATCTAAATATTTGGAAAATATACCTTCATTTTAAAAGCGTTCTATACCTCGACGGGTTTTTAAGTTATTCCCGGAGAAACAATTATTGTTTCGGGTAGGCAAAAACCGCTGATATATACAGAAATGTTTCTCATGCTCCATTCAATTCAAATTTCAAAGAATGCTTAAACCTTAAACCCATACATACAACAAAGTAAGAGAACTTAGATAGGTACCATAATTATAAGACTCTAAAAATAATTTTAATGGAGTAATATTCCGTCAATACAGTAAGAAATATTTATGACATGATTAATAAATGCACAATGTTTTAAGTTAGTCTTCATTCAGAATAATTAAATTAAATAAGTCTTTTTTCTAAATCTCAATATTTACGTATGATGTCAATCGCAATAAGGCTATCAATGTGGTTGAATACGTCGAGGTAGAAAACTAGTCAAAGCAGCCAAACCAAGGAATGCTTAAATACATATATAATATTATTTTTTTAATCATTTATAAGTAATTTGATCAAATAACTAAGTAGAACTCGGTGCTTAATGATATCCGATTATATCCGCATTTTAAAATCAAAAACCCAACAAATAATCCGGTAATCCCATCAAAAGTAATAAAAACGGACAAAAACGTCGATCGTTCGTTCATTCGCAATTCATTTCGTTCATTCATTCATTCATTCATGATTTATTCGCCGTAATGCCGATATATGAGGCGATCGGCCGCCGCTATAAAATTTAAGCTCAGTCGCGCGGGAGGCCAATTTTCGCGCGAATGGTTCACGGTTGTTATTTTTCTACAGAATGAAAACTGAAATGTACACCATATGCTAAAATAAAGCTACAACGTTAAAAATTAATTATATATTAATTTAGAGAGTGCTGTAGTTATGTTTTCGTTGTATTCTGTGTCGGAATAACTAAAATAGTAGCGACAAAAATCATAATCATAATATATTAAATAAACATACATACTCTCTCCCACACACGTACACACACACACACAGAACCACCAAGTCTATGGCCGTCCATAGCAAAATTATTTGATAATTATTATACATTTGGTTTAATTTGTGCAAATCTTATGGCTATTTTAATAAAATAAATAATTCATGGCAAAATCGTGGTTTCCTTCAAGATATGAATTAAGACAAACTTTGGTCGTAAGTCCCCTTAAAGATCAAGTTTGGTGTTAAAATTATTAGCTGTGTATTAGCTTTAAATAGCTTACAACGAGTTATTTCTTAAAAGGCAGGTCGTGTCATAAAAGTTTTCTGCACAACTTTGATATACACCTTTTGAATAAGAAATTTCCACACAGTACTACCTCGTATATTTCCGTTAATGATATATAACAATACGTTATGCAATTAGCATGTATTGGTACTAAAGTTAATTTTAACATCGATTTTTATCCACGACTGATTGTATTAGAGAGAGTTCTGAGATTATATGTTTTAAGAAACTAAACTCAAACTCAAAATAACTTTATTCATATAGGTAAACAAGTATACTTATGAAAGTCAGAAAAGAAGTTAAATTAATTGTTTTAAAATCGTTTATATTATTTTGTACATGCAATAAGGCTTCAAGAATATATTGACCAGATAGTGTCATAATATTTAATTCCTTAAACTTATTCCGTATCGAGTGCCTTGGAAACAGGATAATTACCTCGAACAGCCCGCTTTTGCAGCACAAATATGGACGGTACAGCACCCCACAGTTGAATAGCGTACATAACGCTGTGAAAGTAGCTATGACACAAAATTTTGGCCGTGTCCTGATCAGTAAACTGTCTAATTTTTTTTACGGCATATGCTGCAGAGTTAACATAGAATATGACATAGTAAATATTTTAATTAGAATTAGCTGATTATTAGTAGATGGACCTCAGCAGGTACAATATGAGTTTAAATTTTTGGTCGATTTGTGTAAATTAATAACATTTGTTCCATCTTTGATACTTTTTATAATTTTATTTGCGTTTACGCAGCCGATGGCGAATTTAAACATTTAACCTCTTTGTAGGTTAGAGGCAGGAATTAAATTAATTATAAAACATTTTTGATATTTTATTGATCTTGATTGTATATTCAGTATATTACATCGTAAGTGTTTGTGCTAATATCCAAAATTTATTAAAAACATAATGAGTCACAATCTCCGCTAAAGCACTGCCAAATATGCCAAAGTTCGAAAAGCAAAAATGATTTGACGTCTCTAAATCAGCTTTATAATAGCACGAGAAGTAACGCGGGTAGCGCCGGGCAGTGGGCTCCGACTCGCCGATGAATATCATGACGATATTTCCGGAGTAGTTGTCGCAAGGGCCCGGCGGGAGACGCCAACCCTTTAAGGGAATAATGTCCCTTTTTAAGAAAGGGAAGACTTCCCTGCTGCTTAGCTACTCGGTCACTTATCTGCCTGATAGGCTAGGATGTAGGGGTCCTTATTCATTTTTGACAAGCTTCTTTAATGACAACCTTTATTTACCTAATTTTTTTCGTGTAATTGAGGTAAGGACATGCCGAGGAATGGGCTTAATACTTATTGTTAGAACACATTGTGTGTCAACAGTACCCAACATCTATGATGACACATAAGTAATCAAGTAATAGCAATGTTGTTACGCCGTCAGAATTTTATACATCGTACACAGTTTGTGGTAACCTGAAAATATGAAATGGCCAATGATGACATATAGAAAGTATGAAATAATCCCTTTTTCGCTACATAAATTAGTATCCGACCACCGCGGTTGCCACACGTCGTAAAATTCGGCACTATTTAAATTATTAAACTGTAAACAATAATTATGAAAATGCCGTTTATTTACGACTTCATTGAGGATTATAGTTGATAGATGGGCACTTCGCTGTTTTATAACTTTTATAAAGGCTTAATTGTTATTTACTATTATGTGTGGTTTGGTGACGCAGCTGGTCTTGGGTACAACGTAGTTTCGGCTTGGCATGGAAGGCTGACACAAAAATACATCAACTCCGTGTCCTGTTTGAGGTCACGACGGTTAAAACCCAAAAACTTAACTGAAGTTTGCAATAAGTCAGGTATAAAAATAAGATCGGGTTCGGGATATAAATGCTGGTTATTTATCGGTACCCTGAACTATCAACAGTATCTTTTACGACCACTTATTCACTGGAAAGGGCTAATTTTCTTTTTATGATTATTGAACAGGTCAAATCAATTGAAGCGTAGTGGACTTTGTTCCAGTTTCCACTATGGAAGTGGAGGCCGTGGTGGGGAGGACGGGGTCGTTGCCCTGCGACATCGAGCCGGACTCGCACGAGGACAGGGTCTACATGGTGCTCTGGTTTCGACACGCTGGTGGCAAACCGTTATACAGGTTAGTTATCCGTAACATGCATTTTAGAAGACCGAAATCCTTTAAGTTAAAGAGGAGACAGAGAAGAAGACATGACGATGGCCATGCCATATGCTTCTGGGTTCTCTGGTATAATTCGAAAGCGATCCATATTCATAACTATTAACACTTTTATTATTGTCCACCTAGTACCAAATATTATATACCTGTGGTGTTTGGTAGTATGGGCTGCATTTCTACCTTTGCTATTAAAAAAGAGTCGTTTAGAGGTTCCAAAATAGTCCTATAAACAACTTTAATTCACTTATCCATGACTTCACTTGACATGACAAATACTACTCTGACACGTTTTAAGCGGCATTGATTTATTTATAACATCACTTTCCGCAGTACGGCCGGCACTGGGCTTTTTGGGCTAACACAATCTTTAGCGCTACGAATTATTGTAAGCGTAATTGGACTAAAGTTCAGCTTATTTCTGAAACGACGGACGTCTCGGTCGAGGTGATACGGGTGAAATTTCGGTTTGCCTCGACGTCCAATGATGAAACTCCGTTGTAGGTATTAATCTGAATACTCTTCGTGGTAAATGCGGTAGAAGATGCAGAGAGACTCCACATGTCTATCAACGCGAAAGGATGATACCTCTCTGACACCGTTCCGCATGTAACGTCATAATTAGGCGCCCTGTGGCAGCATTTCCTCGTTGTATTGCAATACTTATTCTTTGAACGAGGAAAGCACCAGCTCTGGGGTTACCGGTACTATATACCAGGCGCCAACTTAAATCTTTAATTAGCGCCTGTGTACTTGAACCCCACGACCCAAGAATCTCCAAAGGGAACAAAATCGAAGTTGGAGGAATAACGATTAGATTGCAACTGAGAAATATTTACGTACAAAGTAAAAATAAGTTGTAATTTTGTTCGTGTTACATATTATCCTTAAATCTTATCAAAGAACTGTTAATGATGTTACAAGTAAGAATAACCGGTAATTAAGCCACGTTTTACAAGTCTCTACAGAAATTAGTGAGGGCAAAAGGGGGGTGTATACACAATAACAATTAATCACAATTCGATTAACGATAACATCATTAATTATACGATCATTCGAACATAAAATCGATGGCCGAGTTTATATTTGCGAGGAACTTTAAAGTTTATCGTTCATAGTTTAATAACGTGATTTTAATTCAACTAATGTGTGTTTAAATATAATAAAATAAAGACCTTTTTGTAATTTTTTTGGATTTAGGGCAAGCCGGTTTCTTCACGATGTTTTCCTTCACCGTTCGAGCGAATGTTAAATGCGCATTTAGAAACAAAGCCGGGGATCGAACCTACGACCTCAGGGTTGAGAGCCGCACCAGGCCACCACTTTTGGTAAAGTTTATTGTTAATTAAAAATATTATAGACAGGCGCCATCGGCCGGGCTTATCTGATGCTATGTTAAACATGGGCGATCATGGGCACATTGACGAAAGGTTTTCCAATACATTGGCTACCCATTACTAAAGGTTATGCTAAGATTTATAGACCAGGCTTAGTCTTAAGCATGACTTTCTTACGAGTCGCCTGGTTTCAGTTACTGATAAGGCGATTGTTCGGCGTCTGATGGTAATATACAATGGCTTCGCTTAAAAGAAAAATGAAAGTATAATATGCTAAAATTATTATACATTCTATATATAAATAAAAAAATCGCCTGTATAGATTTTTTTAGCCCTACAAGTACATAGATATTATTAAAAACTTAATTGAATCTTGTACTATCTACGAGTATATGATGACTTATATTATTATACGTACGTATTATACGTACGAAAAGACCGTATAATATGTCCGGACTGACTGTCCAATGTATGGCTATGACATTTACAACACCGAACAAATTATGGGAATGAATATAACTTGGACAAAAGCTTACGAGACATCAAAAATTTGCTGTGAAGGTTATCCAAAAAAAAAAATTAAAAGAAATTAGTCGTGCTTCATCTACTATCTTATACCTGTGACGATAACATTAGATAATTAGCTAAAGAAAATATAAATAAAAAAAAAGATTATTTGAGTGCGTCGTGTAATCGTAAATAAATAATAGTCGTTCTGGCTGCGATTTATTAATTATCATGAATTATTTATTAACCTCTAAAATTTTGAACACATTTATAATTTTGAACGATAATTTTTTTTAAATATGTATTAACTTACAAGTTAGATTTGTAATCGCCTGGCTGGTATATCACCGTAACGTCTATTATATCTTTTTTGGTAATAATCTCCTTGCCTTAAAAAGAAACTAAGAAGAATTGAGATACTTAAGAATTTATAGATATCGACTAGGTTCATAAGAAAATTATATCAAATTTAAAATCAATTCTAAGGAGCCTCTTGAGCAAATTGAAAGTAATTTCTTTTGCGGCACACCTTGAAAGGTAAGCGTAGTATATTGCGGCAAAGGAAAAAACTTTGATCTCGCGAATATTCGCTATTAAGGAGCGGCCGTCTCGATGTCGTGTGTACACATCGTTAGCTGTAGGGCTGCCGCAAACTAAATGATAATACAATTAAGGCGTACTACCAGGGTTTTCCAGTTTAATCAGGATTACCTTAAAAATATAGTACGTTTGAATAATGGAACTATAGCTATATTAAGATTGTGAATTTTAATCTTCATAGATAAGTTGTGTATAATTTGCAATTGTAATAAAATAAATTAATTACATATGACTTCTTTCCAACTTATCATGAATTGTCATGTAGTGTCGGGCATAAAAATACATCCAACGCATTCCGGCTCGAACCGTCGACAATCCTGATTTTTTCCATCGGCTTGATCAACAAGCCTCCATTGGCATTACGCAGATATGTTGGTCCGTTCACCATCTTCTACCGCATTTATCTGCGGCTGAATTTCATCATCGGACGTCGAGGTAGCATGCGAAATTCCATTCTTTCCACCTCGACGCCTGGCGTTCGACAACACAGCGCGTTTTGTGGCACTTTCTGCCGAGCACCACTTTATTGTGGAATCAGAAATCAAGAGGAAGCAACTTAATATTATCGTGAGCTAGGCTAGAGACACTGATGACCAGAGCCATACTTTACTAAAGGAGGTCTAGAGAGGTGCCTAGAGATTGAAGATGAGAAGGTCCTTCAAGAAAAGAGTGTCCATGAGCTGCGGTATCACTTAACAAGTGAGTCAAGTGCCCCATGATCTATATAAACAAGATGTTGGCAAATCTCACGAATTCGAAGGAGACGACTTTTACACAGGCTTATAGCGCTACCGGATGATGTATGAAAATTATATAATTTTTGTTTTTAAATGGCAACCCTACTGAGGTTAACGAAGCGCTCCACAAAATGGATTATCGACAGCCAGCGACACTCGCTCGACAAATGATCGGCTCTCGAGAAGCATGTTAAACCGCCACATATATCCTATCATTTAATCTAATTATTCTCTGGCTGATTTGAATGCATTCGTTATCAGAGAAAGTAGTTTATAACAGATATTGACCATAAAGTAAATTCGGTCGTTTTGTACGTCAAAAGTGAAGAAAGTACGTTACAGATAAAACAACGATAAAATATATATATAAATCTTAAGGGGCCAGTTTGTGATTAAAGTCCTCCGTAACTGTATCGATTTTGATAAATGTTTTTGTGTATTCAAATGGATTTAAAAAATGCAATTTACAATTAGAAGTTTTTCTTTATGGTGACGTTTGTCTAGTTATATTACACATACTATGGCGGCCAGGGACCGGACTTATACACAAATACACTGTAGGATTTTTTTAGAATATCCAAGATGGGTTTTCAAGTATATAAAAAGAACACGTTGCCACATTCTAGACATAATCATTGATTATAAATTATTGGAATACTAAGTTATTTGTATTGTAAAATAAATTCAAAACTTGATAAACACTTTGCAAATATGAAATAGATTTTCCTTGAAATGTACTAACTTGTAATTGTCATACGTGATACTCGTTGAATATAAATTGTTGCTGTGTCAGCTTTTTAGGACCGCTACAAATGCCACGTAGCGCTAAGGCCGTTTATGCACGAGTACATTTATGTCACACGCATGTAAATGTGTGTTCATCATTCTCGATGCCATAATTTATATTTTTTTTAATATTCATGAACTTATGCGGAAGTCGTGATAGTTTCCACAATAAAGAGTACCATTAGAGATAGTGTCTCTAACGATCTTGCATTAGAGATGATAATATATACGCCATTAAAACATATTTTGAAAAAAGAAAACAAATCCCTACCGTAAAAAGTTGTGAAATCCAATTAATACCAATTCGGTTCATTTATTCAGTCACTACTGCAGGTCTTAAGCTATTACTTAATTAGCTAACCTAATAATATCTTATAGTAACCATATCATATTAATAAATCATCACTCACATAAAACTTAACTTACATTTAGTTAATTAATGAATAAAGAATCCAGTAAAAGATCGTAGCTTCTATTTGGGCCAAATATATAAGATTGCTGTAGTAACTGTTAACTCTGAATTATCAAACTGTCTTGTCTACAATATTACGTCTGTAATATTATAGACAAATATTATTTATTATTATAGACTGATACTTCTGTATCTGTAATGTAACTAGAAAAAGTATTAGTTGGAGGTCCAATCTGGGACTTCAGGATTAATTAAACAAGCTCTTGTCTGGTCTTAATATGTAATTAAACTAGTAAATTCTGATTAGATAAACCTTTTTCTAACATATACGAATGCATATCGCCTACGTAAACATTAAAATTAAGCAAATACACTATATCAACTACCAAAGCGAACAGAAATTGCTTGAACAAAAGCTACCGTGTATTTAATTTCGAAATATTGTTAGCGAATAGAAATATTACAAAGCTTTCTCAATTCAAATCGAATTTCTATAAATGATGTTACTATATTAATTATAACACTATTAATATTTACTTCTATGATTTATTTCGTTCTAAATCTTAAGGGGTTACAGTCTTTGCTTGACCATTGTCAGGTATTAAATTTCCAATAAAAAAAATATATCTTGAAACTAGATAAATTTAATGTGGGATAGTGGACTGGCTGATCATTTAATTTGACAGCGTGTGAAAACAAAAAATAATGTCTTTTGGGGAGCAAGATGCTCTATTGATACGAATGACGATGGACACTTACCCTACCAGAAGGCTCTCTAGTGCGTTGCCGTCCTGTTAATAATAGGTACGCTATTTTATTGAAGGACCCTACGGTCTTATATAAATCTCATAGTATTAAAGTACCTTTTATGTTTTATCTATTTATGTAGTCAAATAAATAAATCAGTTTATACAGAATACATATACAATCTTCAAAAAATATAACTAAAAAAACTGTGCTGTGAAGTAATAATTCGAGTTTGGAATAAAATATTATTTTGAATATTAGTTATGGATGTATGTGTGGACTCAGTTTCCGTACTTAGACGCTCAATAGGTCCATTGTGCATAGTTATGGAAAATATGTAGTATAAAAGTCGGATCCAGGCTGTATATTTTTCTATATGGGCAATTAACTTGTTCATACGCTGTCAGTTGTCGCCGTGTGTTACACAGATAAGACTAATCATCTACATGGCTAAACTGAAAACTAAACAAATTAATAGAACTCAATTCGAGTCACATTTTTTGAAACGTTGAAAAATATGAAAACAAAACTTGTCAAAACATGTACCAACTGTCGCGTGGAAAATCGATGAAAATTGGATAGAATTCAACAAAAAATTCTTGCAAATAAATTCAGTTTTTTCCATATCACAAATCTAGTCACCGATTTCATTAAGAACAAATACCTACTTTGAATGAATAGTTGACTGCTCAATAGCCGTTAGTGGCTAATTTAATACCTTAATTTTACGTCCTATGCTCAAGTCATCCAAAAAATTATTATTTTTTTTTATTAAGGTATCGAAACTTCTGTCACTTTCAGAGCGGCTTGATCCCTTGGCGTCACGTTGAGATATGAGGCCTCTCTCCATCTTCTACCATGGAGAGTCCAGAGGAGTTGTTCGGATTAATACCTACTGCGGTTTCAATATCAGTCGTCCAATTTCCGACGAATTACAGCGGTATCACCTCGACTTCCATCGTTCCACAACTGAGCGTTTTTAAGGCAGTTTTTCCGTTCCACCACGTGGAACCAGCCACCCACTGAAGTATTTCCGAACCAATTCGACTTAGGTTCCTTAAGAAAAGTATCTGGTAATGTGACCGTTCATGGTTTCACATAACACATTAACATCCTATATCTAATAGACTAGCAATAATAAATTTGCTTGTACTACCAATTATCAAAAAATATTCCGCTACAATCATAATTCCTAAATCCAATTGATAAGAAATTTTCTTGCTCATTAGATCCTTTTACTAATATACTATAGACCTGTAACAGTTTGAAAAGTATAAGGTTTATAATTCGACCACAATCGCGTATAAATATCGAGCTACGGTGTCTTACTTCGCTAGTCATATATCTTTCTATATTTTGTCTTTGGAATTAAACAAATTGCTTGCTATCGTGAATGACACCAATCAATGTAAAAGCCGACGTCACATAAATCCCGTCTCGAACGGTATCGATCGCATTCAACATCAATTAGTATTGCAATTTCTGGAGTTAAATGGCTTCGAGTAAGCTGCTCTTAGAAGCCAACTATAATGGGATGTTTGCTTGGAATTCAACTAATTGTACTATGTTACAAAAGGGTCAATAGTTTTCCTACGATATCAAGAAGGTAGGTATAGGAAGGAAGTTCAAGTGGGAAAGTATTACCGAGCGCTATACTACTCGTAATCGCCACGACGACTTATTTGCTCTTTCAAAGTATGGATATACCTTGGTTAATGGATGGATGGAGGTTCTTAATATGATTTCACTCTTGAAAAAAAAATCAATGGCGCTACAACCTTTTAGGTCTGGGTCTCAGATTTCTGTATCTGTTTCATCATCGTTTGTGAACTGAATAGGCAAGAAGATGATCAGCCATCTGTGTCTAACACACACCGTCGACTTTTTGGGTCGAAGGCTTTTGGTTTCCTCACGATGTTTTCCTTCACCGTTCGAGCTAATGTTAAATGCGCACATAGAAAGAAAATCAATTGGTGCACAGCCGGGGATCGAACCTACGACCTCAGGGATGAGAGTCGCACGCTGAAGCTACTGGGCCAACACTGCTCATTCACTCATGATAAACATTTATATAATTATGGCATTATTTTTAAGTCGTGTCTACTTGTTTAGACAACAACTACTACTGCTACTACTCTTTTGTGTGATTGAAATACAAAAAAGATAATACTGGTTTAACATGTTACTGTTAACTTAGGGCCTTTCAAGAAAAGGGCTTACAAATTCTTAAAACACAAACTAACACACTCGCAAACCCTCTGGCATCACCTAACATTAGGTGAGCCTGTTGTACTGTAAGAAGCCGCACTGAAGTCAAGCCGGAAATGTAAAATATATTTATTTGATTGTTGCAATATTACTGCTTTTCAATTGAAAATCGTTAATAAATTAAACTTTATTTTATGTATGTTTCTTTGTATTGTACCTTACTATTATTTTTATATCATGTGTTATATATTTCTATATTCCTATAGTTAGTATATTTCTATTTATTTTAGTTTGATAATATTTTTTTTCCTTAACTGTTAACCAATTTAAGCAGATTTTACTAATTAAATCGTAATCGTATTCGATTTAACGTACTGATTTGTTGAGTTTAGACACTTATATCAAACATGTGTCCACTAACCCATTGGATTTCCCATACACAACGTAAACGCGTGTCCGTCCGTTAAATACAGATTGTATTCACGGAGGCCGCTCAAGCGTTTCGATCCACACACGATATTGAAATTTCATCGAAGCACCGACCGAGACAAGTGTCTCAATGGTTCGTTACCTGTATTATACTGTATGTCATAAGCTGTAGCGATAAAATTTTATTGCATCATTAGTATTGTTTTTATACCTTCACCTCCTTATTCATAAAAATAAATCAGCACTGTTTTCTTATCAAATGATTATTCCGCCTCTTTCTGCTCAATTGTGATTAACAGAGAAATTGAGTTAAAATGGGACTGATTTATTTTTTATCGATACAAATATCTTTAATTGAAATCTATAAAATACAGATTAAAACATTGGGTATTTCAGTAAAAAATGTAATGCTAAGCGTAATTTTTAATATTTGTGTTGCCTAAGAGCTATACGCAGTTATATTTTTATTTATAGTGTTTAGCTTTTTTGTTTTTTTATTTAATTAGATATTATATGCATAACGTAAATTTACGGAATATACATTCGGTATATACAACAAATGAGCCATGTTAGGTATCACTGGTATACGTACGTATACGTAATGATGCAAAATCGGGTGGCTTCGGGCAGCTAAAAGCTACTATACTTAGGGTAGCTTAGGTTCAACACATAGAAAACTTTTTTTATGAATTTATTCGCTTATAATTTGTACCACATAAAATTCGTTTGCTAGCGAAGCGTTACATCGTTTGTTGAGAAGACTGAAGGTTGCGCTCTAAGGAATGGTACTGACTACGCGATAACACTTTGTATTCCTTCATTCATTGCTAAAGCCTTTGTTGTTTCCTGTCTACGTTAACTTTTGACGCTAAAATTTTTATTTCTCTTTTAAGCTATTCATTATTTGCCTAAATTACATAAAGGACTTAGGGATTAATATATTGTCAATTATCAGTTTGGTATAATCTGTGGACATTTAGACATAATTAAAGTGACAGCGAGACGACGAATGACAGCTGAATTAAAGTCACATATGACGTTTAACATCGCAATATTTGACAACTCACTATTACAAACAGTGACCTATGTAATAAATAAATAAATTATGTTGATGGCCGCCGAAGGTCTATAGAAAAGAATTTCTACTAACTAATTTAGTTTATATTGTATCTTCCAAAGGTAAAAATTTAGAGAGAGAAATATTGAGAGACAGAAAACGTCCCTGGAAACAATGGTACGTGAGTGGAATATTATTAAATAAAAAAAAATTAAAGAATACTAATTAAGTTAAAATAAAACTTATAGTGTAATTACAAAGTGTCTATATCTAAATTCTACGTAAATTATACTAAACTGTCCCACGGTCTTCATTAAGACAAGTTTTCACAATTTGATACCAAGGAACTGCTGGTACTAGGGCTATTCATAACAAATTTCAAAATATACATGTCAAAGCATTCTCAATCAAGTTTGATACTGTTAGTGTTTGAAACTGTTTCGAGTTTTGAAATACGTTTTTTTATAGAACAGGGGCAAGAAGGTTACCTGATGTTAAGTGATACCGAACACTCACAGAATACCAAGGATCGTAAGTGGGCAGCTGGTTCCAGCTGGAGTCCATTAAAAATATTCGAAAGATTAAATTTCGATTCAAGCGCAGTAAAATTCGTAGTCAATTCCAGCATTTTATAAGTCGGTAATTTAAAATACGAGATCAGTGTTGGCCTAGTCGCTTCAGCGTGCGACTCTCATCCCTGAGGTCGTAGGTTCGATCCCCGGCTGTGCACCAATGGATTTTCTTACTATGTGCGCATTTAACATTAGCTCGAACGGTAAAGGAAAACATCGTGAGGAAACCAACAGCCTTAGACCCAAAAAGTCGACGGCGTGCGTCAGGCACAGAAGGCTGATCACCTACTTGCCTATTTAATTCACAAACGATCATGAAACAGATACAGAAATCTGAGGCCCAGACCTAAAAATGTTGTAGCGCCATTGATTATTATTATTAATTTAAAATACAGATTCGTGATTTATTAATTGATTTGTCATCTATACAATAAAAAAGTTAAGTTAAGACACAAAATAAACACATTGGATGTATCAACAAAAAGTTTCACTAATAAAAAATGTGATACAGAGCAAAACAAAACACAACATGACATCACAAAATTTATAAAACCGTACAAAGACAAACATACGTGTAGCTATCATAAAGAAGAAAGATACATGGATTATGCATACATTGTTGTTGTTGTTGTAAATTATTTTTAATTGGGATGCATCAATAGTTCTTACCCTTCGCCAAAATAGCATTTTTTAATTCATATTCTACACAGTATAATATTTTTCAATTCACTTAAAACTAGACTATGCATAATGCATGTGCCTGGCCGCGTACAACAATACTATTACTTATTCTGTGCCCGTGCTGGATTCCACACGAAAATACTCAAAGTATATTTAACAAAATTACACAAAATCCTTTGTAAATTTTATTCGACCACACTTGCACTCGGTTTAAAGAGATTAAAAGTATTTTACGGTCCCTTGTAATCTTACTTGGATACTAAGACCAAAATATGACAAATAAGCTTATTAGATGAAACAGATTTAATTTGGTAATGAACACAGTTGGCAGCAAAGTATGAAGCTGCAGCCAAAAAGCTACTAACTTTATACCCTTTTAATTAATATCTGACGTTTAATCCGCGGTTTAGAAACCAACTGTTTTAACTATACGTATGTTTCTGCTCAGTTGTGTCGCAGGATATGTTGTGGTTAGAATCGAAATCTAGATGTTTAATCGAATAGCTAAATTTATGAATATTCAGCGCGGCACCTGCGTTTATTAATATAAGTATAGTTATAAGTTATTATTATTACTTTGTAGGTTAAGAGTGTTTATTATCTAATTACCTTAAAATGTAATATAATATTCGTTACTATAATCAAAATAAATTTATAGTATTTATGTTAACTGTAACTTTACTAATAAATAAATAAATAGATTGTAACTTATTGAGTTTAAGTGAACAGTTTATATTAGGTCCTTAGGCACTAGTCCACCAAACGCTTACAAGTAACTTTTTTGGGGTTAATTTTCGCTTGGGGCAGGATTTGGCTGGCTGGCCAGGATCCAAAGATTGCACTGAGCGCTTCCGATTATCGTAAAGAATCCATTTTTCATCACAGGTATTCGGTTTAAAATACCTTCATTATTGTGCCGGTTCAGTAATGTAACGCAGCAGTCGACGTGCGTTTGCCGGTTTGCTTTAGTCAATTCGTGAGGTACCCTTTCAATCTTTTTAATCTTCCCAATTTGCTTCAAGTGAATTAAAACAGTTTTATCACTAACACCGCAGCCTGCAGCTAACTCGGACGTGGTTTGCGATGGTTCCGCTTCCATAATAGCCTTCAATACTTCATTATCAACTTGGGTCTCAGGCCGTCCACGGGGCTTGTTCTGCAGGGAGAAATTTCCAGAACGAAAACGTTGGAACCAAAAACGAACTGTGTTTTCTTTCGCAACATGACCGCCATACACATCATTCACCCTTCGAGTCGTTTCCGCAGCACTAGTGCCGCGGCGGAACTCGTACTCGTAAATAATGCGATACTTTAAGTTTTCCATTTTGTAAAATGAGTGACGCAAACAGAAAAAAACAGAAGAAAAAACAAATGAATGACGGTCATCGAAGCATAAATTCAGGAGTAAATAGCTGTACAAATTTGAATTTGGAATTCCTTACCTAAGAGGAGAACATCGTGATTAAAGTGGCCAGTACGAAATATACCAATTTCATAAACCTACCTAATATTAGCTCATTCGTGTTAAAATATGACATGATTTTTTGTCTATTTTTAAATAGGTATATATTTGTATCTTGGCATATTTGAATTTTGTTTATATGATATTTAAGTAAAGATATAAGACTGTTATAAATGGATATCGTTTTAAAACCTTTAACGGAAAGGATGAAATAAGAACCCCAAAAAAATTTGAAAACCACATTTCTACAATACAATTTCATGATCAGAAAAAATTATAGCATGATATTTAATATCTAAATGTTTGTTTTTAGGAATTCCAGTAGAGCTCTATATTTTCACACTATCAGTAACATAAGACGTGTATCGCTATAGTCGTGTAATGAAGCGTTTCGCAAATAGCGGCATTCGCGAGCTAGAACATTTTCCGTTTGTTTTCCGTCAATTATTCATTCGACTTGAACCAGTCGACTTTTGTGATGCAATAATTGCAATTATACGACTGTTATGATTTAGGTGCTTTACGATAAAGCTAATGGGAGAACGATTTGGCTTTGTTATCTATTCAACAATCCCTAGACTTTCAATTATTAATCTGTGTTTTGAAGAAAAAAACGTTCATATTCGTACATCTTTATGATTCTAAATTTAAATTGACTTACAGTTGCCATACTTTTTCAATTACAAATATTTTGGTTATTCAACATTGTAAGCAGCTGTGACACATAAGACTCATGTGCAACAACTTTTTTTTTTAAAGAACAAGAGGAAGCTCACCTGATGCCGCGTTGTCGTTCTCTTACCTGTACATTATTGGGCGCATTCCCGTTAGGAGATTATTGCTATTTTTTTGCGATAATTTTAACCTTCATTTGTATGATGCGAACCATTTATAAAAACGATAAAACATCGGTTATTTTTTTTTCGTCTTCTTCCAATAAAATTCACCAAGGACAGTGCGACGTAATATGAATTACAACCTAGCGTATCCATATTATGGCTAATTAGTAATATTACGTTGACTTACTTTTTAGGAACACTAGTTAAAACTAGCTTAAACTAAGGCCTAACTAAAATGTTCATTAATAACCTTAGTGGTCTATAACATTTTGACACTATGTTCGTGTGTGCGAGATACTGCACTTACCTATATTCACTACACTAGTTTTAGAAACTCAAAAGGTTCAGTTCACTTTAGGCGTCTCATCCCATCCCTGTCCTTAAGGCAATCCCAAGAAGTAAGATTACATTCACATGTCTATGTAGCCGTATGTATGCCGTTTAAGTGAACTAAGGCAAACCGTTCCACCGTAAAACAAAAATTATCGTTCCAAATTTAAAAATGCGAGACGAAGAACGGTATTTCAATATTTTTTGGAAATTTTTCTTTCACTCGAATGTTAACTCGTTTAAAATCTCTTAATCCCCAAACGTAAATAAATATATCGTTTATCGCAAACAAATGGTAAGTAATTTAACGCCTAGGCGTGCACTTAAGCGCCAGCTAAGCTAATCTCATAGGTACTGTAATTATGTGCATATATAGCCTAGATTCTAGACCGTTTTATCACACTTAATGAGAGGAGCTTGCAAGACGAATCACTTCGCTGTCTCATACTTAGTTTAGTTGTACTAACATTATTTCTTGATAGCTGACGTGAACTAATCCCTTTTAGTAGTGCCGAAATACCAGCTGACAAAGTTCATCCAAATAAGGATAAGTTAAAGTACTCATAGAACAGACACATTTCTCCTTCTAAAAGGCAAACTAGATGATTAACATTCAGTGCCTGACATATTGTATTTGATAACCGTTTCCTCTTCATCTCTTCTGTACATATAAATAGAAAAGTGTATTTGTTTTAAAAGAACGGTTTGATTGTATGACTACGCTAACATTGAAATCAAGTAACACTTATGTATTTAATAAGACAAAAAATATTGCTTATCATTCAAATTACACACTTTTAAGCTCTGGTTCTGCCATTTTGCAAAAGACATTACGGGACGGTAGTATTAAGTATTAAAATTGCATATTTAAATACCTGTAGTTAATATTTTTGAAGTGAAAGTTCTTTATCGGCGTTGGAAAAAAATTACTGCACATTTCGGTTACGCGTCACATTATTCCGTTACGCGCCATATTTTTCTTGTCCCTACCACGGTTGATTCGAAGAGACTTTAAGACATCAATAAAAAAATATATAATAACGTTAAAAATGATAGTAATAATTATATTACAATTAATGAAATCTTGTTATAAGGTAAAATTAAATAATTGTATTATTTTTATTCATGACTATGATAATAAAAGCCTTTTGTTAAACTTTATCTAATTTAACTTTATTTAACCAATTTCTGTATAGTAGATCATTTTTCGAAAAATAAGGTCATAAAAAAGTTTAATTTCTTACCTGTGTACACTAGTACACGCAGACATTTTTTTCATTAAACTTTACTGAAAATTAATAAAAAAAATTATAATTAACTGAAAATAAAATGATTAATTATTTGTTTAATGCATTGTAATTATTTGAATATTTAAACAATAAATATTTAATAAAACTTATTTTCTTGTGTTTTGATTATTTTTTAAATGATTTTAATTGATCTGTATTTTACCACTTGTTTTCACCGTTTTGAGTATTGAACTAAACTCAAAACCATCGCAGGTAATTTCGCAATAATCTAACGAGCGAACTCCACATTTGTGCTTCCATTCCGATTCGGATATTAACGTGTGGGATTATCGCAAATCGGCTTCAATATGGGAGTGTGCTGTGATACGGGGACGGATTTATAACTATAGCTGGCCTCACAATTAGAGTATAGTAGCGAATATAAAAATCGTCTACTTTTATAAATTGTCTGTACCATATTTATAATATAGTTAACGTAAGAAAAAATACCTCGCCAGTCAAACACATAACATTAACTTTTGGTGGTGGGGGTACTGTACTCAAATTTTTGCATATTAATTGATTCATTTCTGAACCAATTTGACTTCCTTCCTTCAAGAAAGGGCGTATTAATTCTTATCAACGACAACGCATTCGCGAGCCCTCTGGCATGTCCATGGGCGGTATCACTTAACATCAGGTGAGCCTACTGCCCGATTGCCCCTGTTCTATAAAATAAATCAAGCTAAACAATTTGAAGCTTATTTAAAATAAAAGTACCTAGAAAGTATAGATATAAGAGGTATAGCGTCTTTGTTATTTTTGTTGTCAGCTATAGTATTCTGATTCTTCAACACTACGTTAATAATAATTTAAACTAAATATATGTAACTACTTGTTGGCTCCAATAGCAAACAAACAAAGTCCGACCCTGGTGTTTTCCGTAACGACGTGTGCTCTAGCGTCTGATAAACGGGGCATTAGATAAGCTGTTCTTTCAGCTTGGAATAAGCTTCTGTTGCTAGTCGCCTGTAAATCGTAGAAAAAAAAGTTTTGACTTTATACGTTTTCTAGATATTTTTAGATAACTTGGAATAGATTTAAAGATTAAACGAGAAATCGAAACTTTGATTAGCGTGTTTTTGGAAGCTTTATTGAGCGCGAGCTTTTCTGCTTATAGTGTTCATAAAACAATCTTCCCAATATACTAAAAATTTTGCCTAACATTATACAACTAAAATCTGTTATACTATAAATAAACGTTAATGAAATTAGTTCCATTTCAAATTTTTAAAGAACTTTGTTTTGTTCGATAAATATCGTGAATTAAAATACGCATTTATTTTTAATGTAATAATATATTTCGCGAAGATAAGCAAAAACCAACCTGTGTACCAACAACTGGCTTATGTTTTGAGCCGTTATTTTTTTTAGTAAACACTCGCTTATAAGGCTTTTTATATTCCCATCAGATATAAACAGTACATATACATCCACTTTTCGTAGTTTTGACGTGCGTGGCCGCAGCTTCAACAAAGCATTACATTGGAGTGACCCGCTGGCTTTCGGGAAGCGAGCCTACTTCGTGACGATGTCCAGGCCGTCATCTCTAACCGTGGAGGCTGTCCAGCTGGACGATGAGGGAATATACAGATGTAGGGTCGATTTTAAAAACTCCCCTACAAGGAATTTTCAGATACGACTCAATGTTATCGGTAAGTTTATTTTCCATGTATTAAAATACATAAAGATTTTTTTACAATAAAAGAAGATATGTACAAATTATTATTAACACGTAAACTTAATAGCAAATAGGTGCATAGGAATAAGATAATTTCAAGATATGTTATTTATTAGTATCTGTTTTGTAATCATTTGTTTCTTGTAATAGACAAGTAGGTGGTCAGTCTTCTGGCCTTTGGGTCTATGGCAAGCCGGTTTACTCACGATGTTTTCCTTGTTCACCGTTTGAGCGAGCGTTAAATGCGCATATAGAAAGAAAGTCCATCCAGTGCATAGCCGGGGTCTCGAAGCTACGAACACAGGGACGAGAGCCGCACGCTGAAGCTACTTGGCCAACACTGCTCAATTTATTTATTATTATCATAGGGTTATCAATTTATAACCTTAACTTTCACGCAAGTACTGCAAATTGAATTAAAATTTCAGGTAAACAAACGAAGTAAATAATGTAATAAAATAAAGTTAATATTAATTTTATTTACATTTCTAGTACCACCACATCAGTTGCTGCTGTACGACGAAGCTGGTCGAGATGTGGCAGGTGTCGTTGGGCCCTTAGAAGAGAGTGGTAACTTTACACTACTCTGCGAACTTAGAGGTGGTGAGTAGCGAAACCTCATCTGAAGTCAATAATTATTATTATTATAGAAGTATTTCCGGACCAATTCGACTAAGGGTCCTTCAAGAAAAGAGCGTACAAATTCTTAAAAGGCCAGCAACGCACTCACTAGCCCTCTGGCATTGAGAGTGTCCATGGGCGGCGGTATCACTTAACATCAGGTGAGCCTCCTGCCCGTTTGCCCCCAATTTTATTTTTAAAAAAATTCACTTGTTCTGCCCTAGACTGTATCTGTTGTTATGAACATTTTTCTTATATAGACAAACAGTGTACCCCATTAGTAGGTAGTATATATATTATACATAGTATAGCAATCAAATCAATCTCCGGGCTACGCATGGCGGTTTGCATTTTATTTTAAGTGTTTCCCGCCGCAGGGCAAACCCGCCTGCACGTTTGCCCTGTGTCGTATAAACATTATACGGTGAAGTTATCTTTTTGTCAAGTATGAACAAGTGTTAATTGCGTTCAGATAAATCAAAAATCTATTGTTGGTACGGGATTTCAACATATGAAGTTGGGAGAGATTTGGTAAACCACATCTGTAATTCTTGTCTATTCATACGTAACCCGCAGTCTGAATTTACATTACTATAATAAATGTTTTACGTCTGTAAATATTATTTATCTTGTAAGCATGATAAAAACATTCTCGAATAATAAATTTCTTTACAACAGCGACGGAACGAACGTCAAAGTTATTATCATTACATTAGGCTGGAGAACATTAAAATAATTTTACAGTCCATTTCCTCTTTCTTTTTCCCAAATTCATAATCCTAAAGAAACAATAACATCAATCAAACAGAAAAAATACTTCAAAGGAATCATAACTTTACCGTGTGCACACAAAGTCGTGAATCACATACATAACAAAGATGCGAAGAATATGATATCGCTCAAAAAGACAGGACAATAGGTACACTTGAAGTTGAAATAGAAGCGGAAATAGGTAGAAACAAACTATTAACGTTACAAATGGCACTTCTGTTACAACGGAGGGCATTTATCAAAAGGTTTCAAGCGAATTTCAACCTTATCCGCGTTGATTTGGCAAAATAATGTTTACGTAAACATTGATGGAGGGAAATCTCAATTTCTATGAAAAATAACAGGTAAGACAGGGAATTTATTACAGCTGTATCTTTCAATTTATTATCGTATCAATCTATTATTAAGTATTACGCACCTATACAGGACCCACTTAATAACAACTCTTTCACGTTCCTTTCTTTCTACAATAACATACAATTTCTGTATTGCTGTTTGGTGTAAACAGAATATATATATTAAAAACTGTATTTATAAAAAAAATGGCTTGCCAACGCGCATTACTATAAAATCTTATATTATAAACAAACAAATATAACAATAAAAACTAATTGTACAGGCAAACACAGTAATATACTTAATAACCCATACTATTATTTTGTGTAAACTATTTGACTTAACAAAGCCAGGAATATAAATAAATTATTGTATAACTTTGGAGATAGATCTGCGAAATTGTAGGAAAAATTTCAAGGGAAAATTTATAAGCTAAGTTGAGTTACACATCCTAGGAATAGCAGAATTAAAGTTATAGTAAAGTCTGCGTTCAGCGGTTATTCCCGTAGACCTTGGCTGCTACGACGTAGCAGAGTGACGACCGATAACGGAAGCAACATCTAATCATTTTTATATACAATTTCAATGTAGTTCTCGCAATACTTATTACACTAATGTTGGATATTTTAAAGTTATTATAAAGGACCGGTGTGACGGACCCTTTTGAACACATGCAGTGTTATTCTACGTATAACCTACACAAAATATCAATAAAAATCAAAAATACATACATTTATTATATAGTTGTTTTTATGGAACAGGGAAAAATGTGCAGGAGGCTCATCTGGTGCTAAGTGATACCACCAATGCCCATATTTTAGAGGGCTACATTTGCAGAGGGCTCGCAAGTGCGTTGCCGGCCTTTTAAAAATAGGGACGTTGGACCCCTAAGTCGAATTGGTTCGGAATTACATAGGAAGCAGCTGATTCCAATTAATAGTGGTAGGAAAACCTGCTTAAAAACTCAGTTGTGGAATGACGGATATTAATTTTGTGATGAATAATCCTATTTTTTTGTAAATTTATTAACGTAACAAACGGCCTGTGCCTGGCTGGATATTCTATTTTGGAAATAAATTTAGCTTCTGTACTCAGAGATGTTTTTAAAAAATACTTTGGAAATTTGAACTTAGGCCAAGTTTGATTTTATTCGTTACATAATATATTATCTTATTTTTAATATTTCGTCTTATTATTCTTCGTTTAGATTAGGTATTTTTTAAAAATTAAACTACGACATTAGTACAAAAAACAAACTGAACGGAGTGCTCGAAAACTTTGTACATAGTTCAGAACTTTAAATTCGAGATGAGAAATATTTTGTCGCTCGACTTCGGACTTGCGTTATGAGTTTTTTCCTGTGATGAATAAAAGATATGTGTCTCTGAAGATTAAACAGCAGGAATTTTAATAAAAATACCCATATAATTAGATATGTTATGAAGAAGTTATTTATAGCAGTAAAATGTTATTATATAATTTATTTTCCATGTTTATAAAAACCAACATGATATTTTTATTTATTTATTAAGAGGCGCGCCAACAAGGCTACACATAAATAATAACTGATAGAAGAAGTAGAAGAAGTTATATATTTTGCACCACATGTGTGTCCTCAATGTGGTCCTGCGGCGAGGACAAACATAATGATTATAGCATACCAATGTTTACAATCAATAATTCTACACAGACAAACATTACTATACTCATAGGATCACAAAACAAAAAACATCAAACTACGAAACATAGCAAAAAAACTGATAAAGTGATAACGGAATGCCCTTCTTGTAGTCGGATGGGTTGAAAACCTTGATTGTTCTGGCCCTGCAGCCGATAGCACAGTCTAGCCATTCTGTTTAATGGATCGTGGAACCCGTGGTGGTGGTGGGTTTAAAAAAATATAGATCTGGTTAAAAACTATATAAATATTATAAAAGGAGTAAAGCACAAATGCTTGAGCCAAAATGTTGATGGGTACTCATTGCTAATCAAACCAATCCTCAATTTCTTATGATTAATATGTCATACCTAATTCCAGAATTTCTTACTAACGGCACCTTAGATGTCACATACCGAGATTCGAAGCTATTAATAACAAAAATATATAATAACCATAACAATGATAGTAATAATTTTAATACAATTAATGAAATTCTGTAATTATCTTACTGGTAATAAGGTAAAATGAAATAATTGTATTATTTGTGTATATTATATATACATTGATAGCACGCACTTACCCCAACATATATTTTGAGTAAAATAAGTTTGATATCACATAAAAGTATTAGGTCCTTACATATGAAATTGGCGTTTTGTCGTACTGGCTACTTTGACCTCAAATACCTCCTCTTTGGTTAGGAATTTCAAA
Organism: Pieris brassicae; assembly: GCF_905147105.1. Classification (NCBI taxonomy): domain Eukaryota; kingdom Metazoa; phylum Arthropoda; class Insecta; order Lepidoptera; family Pieridae; genus Pieris; species Pieris brassicae. The sequence continues at coordinate 18,564,200 of NC_059669.1, read as the reverse complement.
TTTAAATTTGTACAGCTATTTACTCCTGAATTTATGCTTCGATGACCGTCATTCATTTGTTTTTTCTTCTGTTTTTTTCTGTTTGCGTCACTCATTTTACAAAATGGAAAACTTAAAGTATCGCATTATTTACGAGTACGAGTTCCGCCGTGGCACTCTAGTGCTGCGGAAACGACTCGAAGGGTGAATGATGTGTATGGCGGTCATGTTGCAAAAGAAAACACAGTTCGTTTTTGGTTCCAACATTTTCGTTCTGGAAATTTCGACCTCGTGGACGGCCTGAGCCCCAAGTTGATAATGAAGTATTGAAGGCTATTGTGGAAGCGGAACCATCGCAAACCACGTCCGAGTTAGCTGCAGGCTGCGGTGTTAGTGATAAAACTGTTTTAATTCACTTGAAGCAAATTGGGAAGATTAAAAAGCTTGAAAGGTGGGTACCTCACGAATTGACTGAAGCAAACCGGCAAACGCGCGTCGACTGCTGCGTTACATTACTGAACCGGCACAATAATGAAGGTATTTTAAACCGAATCATTACCTGTGATGAAAACTAATAACTCTGATGGGGCAGTCCAAATCGCCTTCACAGATTTTATTGATTCCCCTCCGACTGGTTTTTTTAGTAAAGGGGTTAATTAACTACCTATGAGATGGCAAAAGTGCATAGAAAACAATGGTTCATACTTTGATTGATAAAATATATTATATTTAAAAATATTCGACTTTTTGTTCCTCCCATACAAAACGCCAATTTCATATATAAGGACCTAATATTTAATGTCCCGCCAAATTTGAATTAAATCAAAAAGCTCATTCGCACTATTTTAGATTGTGGCAATAATAAGTTATTCCGTATGTTTCGTTAGGAAACCGCAAACCGCTGACGTCGGTGTAAAATTTAACGAGACTGAGAGTTACCGGTTTACCGGTTAAATTTGGATGTCTGCTAATCACGGTAAAACGGGTTGATAGATTTATGACGATTTTCTTACAATATCTGTATAAAGGGACTTTATACAGATAATCCAGTGGAGCATGGGTTGGACATATTTCTGCTTAGATCAACTTTAAAGGCAACAATTCCTGTGTCTAAAATGTCGTAAGTTAAGACTTAGTATGACCCAGTATATTTTTGACTTGCAAAAGTTTCAGTCGTCAACCTGAATCTTACCTTAAGAGTCTTATCGTTGTCAAGTTATTTTGCTTCATTATTAGTATTAATTGCGATCTTAGAAAAAATACAATTTATGCAATGTCCAGGTGAAACTCGGAGATTTTTTTTTTTTATAAAATAGGGGGCAAACGGGCAGGAGGCTCACCTGATGTTAAATGATACCGCCGCCCATGGACACTATCAATGCCAGAGGGCTCGCGAGTGCGTTGCCGGCCTTTTAAGAATTTGTACGCTCTTTTCTTGAAGGACCCTAAGTCGAATTGGTTCGGAAATACTTCAGTGGGCAGCTGGTTCCACATAGCGGTGGTGCGCGGCAAAAATTGCCTTGAAAAACGCTCAGTCGTGGAACGTCGGACGTCGAGGTGATACGGGTGGAATTTTTTATTTTGCCTCGACGTCCGATGCTGAAACTCAGCTGCAGGTATTAATCCGAACAACTCCTCTGAACACTCTCCATGGTAAATGCGGTAGAAGATGCAGAGTGGCCCCACATCTCTACGCAACGCCAAAGGATCGATTATGGGATTGAATTCCGCCTTTACACAAATTTATTCTTATTGCAATTAATGTATTAGTCTACGTTTTGCTACATGATAAATAGAATCTAGTGAATAAACACTGACTACCTCCCGTCCTATTTTAAAATAATGTCTAAATATTTTTGCACGACATAAAAGTAGTTGAATAATAGAAAAGCAATGTCTAAAAAGTAGTTTTTTTTAATCGTAACAAAATTATAAGGAAAAAACTGATAAATATTAAGGCATCTCCCAATAATACTATAAATAATTATTATACTTAAAATGAACGAATAAACATCTCTAAGACTATAGGTCCAACGTTATACTAAGCTTATTTCTTTTGATGATATCTCAATGGAGTTCGAAAAGATTTTTCCAACAAAAGGCTTAAAGAAATCTCGTTTCAAGGTTGTGTTATTCCCACCATTGTCCAAAAGGCTCAGAAAAGATTGTTCTTATCTTTTTGTTTTCATGGGTTCATTCAGTTTCCAACATGTTATTATAAATAATCTTCTTAATATATATAAATCTCGTAGCACGATGTTTGTCCGCGACGGACTCCTAAACTACTTAACCGATTTTAAATTAAATTGGCACACCGTGAGCAGTCTGGTCCAACTTAGAGATAGGATAGCTTAGATCTTTAATTATAGTCGCAATTTTATTTTATTGCAAATTATTTGTCTGTAATTAATTGACAGTCACAATTATCTGTTAACTCCAAAAGATTCTAACAGATGTCGATACTTTTGGACTGGAATGGGTAAGTAATCAATAGATGGCACAGCTATGGTAAACCGACAAACGTGTCATATAAGCTACAATTCAATATTATGATTACCACGTGTTATTGAGGCTAAAGTATTAAGTAAATTAATTTTGTAGTAAACGAAATACCGTGAAATTCAATTATTTCTACTTTTTTTAATTTTTGGTGTTAGCATAGCCAACCACGTGTTACTTAGACCGAAGTGTAAATCAAATTCAAATTATAGTGACGATAATACAGTGAAGTTCGCGGGGGCAGCTAGTGTTTTAATAAATATTGATACCTATTTATAACGTGAATTAGTTACCTTCTAGTAATTTTATATTTTGGTGTGTCTGAATATATATTTATGTATATAATTGTACTGTACGCGTGTATGTCACTGAACACCTCTTAAACGGCTGGACTAAATCAGCCCCGTAGATGGCGCTGCAGTCGGTATCTAGGTTATTTAATTGTACAGCAAATAAACAGCTAGTATATTTATAATTCTTCTGTGCATGTGTTCGAAATTGTACTCCTAAATGGCTGAAAAGATTTTGATAATTATTCTTTGTTTGTTCGTGAGACGTGTGTACAGAACAACGTCTGTGGGATCCGCTAGTATATATATATGATATATATTTCAGTGCTCTAAATATATCTAAAAAATGATAAAGAAATATAAAAGATTTCGATTTATCTTGTAAAATATTTGGAAAATAGTAAAAATAAATGCAATCTTTATTTAGCACAAAAATCCGTATTATTATCTATAATAATGAATAACGTAAAAGGCACGTTCCGGTAAGGTATTCTCATTTAAACGTAATAAAAAATGTTTAAAATATATTTCAATCAATAATTCCAAAGCATCAAAACAGTAATTAGTATAATAATAACAAATATATATGTATAGTTATAATAATAACTTAACCTATCTAACGTAGGCATATTAAGGATATTTTTAAATATGATTGTTCAGGGAAACATTAAAGTAGTATTCTGATACTTTGAAAACATCGAGGTAAAGATAAAATTCGGCGATGCAATATACCGTCTCGTTATGAGAAATGCCCAACTTTTAACTGAATACCTTCACGCAGCACGTTCAGTTCTTTCATACTTTATTCAAACACTTTAAGATATCGCTGATGGAATTATTGATTTGAATTCAGGTGAACTCTTTGGACGTCTTCGGTAACTTGTATAGAATACATATATTATTTATGACTAGGAATACTCTAATAATAATAACATATTTACGGCTTATATACATATAAATATTGTGAATTTTTAGTAGTTTGTATCTTATCCAGTAGCAGAATTGTTTCGGTTTTCTTCAAATCGTTCAATAGGGAGCCATTTTGTTTTGAATTTAGAACGTTAAATTTCGAAATTCAAATTAAATACTTTTTGATAGATTTTTGGAGTATTATAATCCTGCTTTAGTGTTGCATGTTTGTATATAAGTATAAATCCTTCATATTCACGCAGCGTGTAGTAAGTTCTCAGCTATATACATGAAATCGTAATTAAGTTTATTCCCAGATCGTAAAGTTTATGAAATGGTTGTAATTTTTAGCAGTGATGCCCTTGTAGCGTGCACCGCTCAACTTTGAAGTTGTGGTTTGAATCACGGCTGTGCGAATGCACCAAAGTGACAAAGTGCAGATTAGTAAACATTCGTGGATTTTGCTATCTATGTGTGCAAACGGTTAAGGAAAACATGCATTAGATCACAAAATTGACGGTGGGTGTCAGACACAAAGGCTGATAAATAAATGCTCACAAAACTCCACTCAAACAGCAGGACATATTTCCAATTTAATGTCTAAGAAATTCCGGAAGGACGCCATACAATTTGTTCTACCCTTAAAAACATTTAGTACAAATTATATTGCCCATTGCTCTGTTCGTAGTTCAAGTGTAAAGTAAAGTTGCCTTAAGAGACGCTGTTGTTTTGATTATGTAAAATAAACTAGATATTTTTGGGGGCACGGTAGTGCGCCCGCCATGTCGAGCAAAAAGCGTGACTGCCGTACCATTATTTTCTCGGCAGTTCAGGCCGTTTTCGATCCCCTATAACTTAACCGTTATGGATAAAATTAGAAGCATTATTATATATTGACTTTAAGCAATCGAACCAAACAATGTAATTTAATATAACATGTACTACTTGTGCCAAGTCATCCAGTCAATGTATTTAATAAAAACATAAATGATTTGGAATATTGATATGGTCAGTATAAGATGTTTGTTAGGTTAGCTAATTATGTATTAACTTGATACAGTAATACACTTCAGTAGGGACTGAATAAATTAACTGCCTTAGTTTAACTGGACTGGTTAACATGGACATCACGAGTTTTACAAGAACTGCGTTACGAGACGTGTTTTTCACAAGTTATCTTTTTCATGGCATTAATTTTAAAGTTTCAATCCTTAGGTCGCCCTCAACCAACACTATCCTGGCTGATCAATAACACACCCGTTGATGACCACATCATCCTGAAAAATGATGGCAAAGTTATCATTAGTAAAATCAGCGTAAGTGGCGCTGAAAGAAGCTGGCTGAATAGTACAGTGAGATGTCAGGCGACGAACACAGCGCTGTTGAGTCCACACGAACGCACCGCTAGGGTGGAAATGAATTGTAAGTGTCCTTATTGAGCAAAGTTGACGGGATCTCAATGGGTGTAATAAAATTGTTCGATTTAGATATAAGTTTATCAATGTAGCAATACTATTTTAAAAATATGCGCCAAATGTTTGAAACAGAGCTTCTGTAGACACGTGTAATCAATGTGTGAAAATCTTACACTGGTGGTGTAAGATTACACACAAAACTACGATATTTCGTAGCAATATTTGAGGTACGCATTATTTACATTACTTTAATACGTTGTCAAAATCTTTGAATATATGTGGTCTCAATGTTCTAGTAGTTTCCGATTTATTTAATTAACATTCAAGATAAGCACATATTATTTAAGATTGATGACTTAAGTAATGGTGAATTTCTAAAAGTTTTCTATTCAACTTGAAACGAGTAGAATTCAAACTTCCAAAGTAGTTTCATACAATTAAAAGTTTTACTTAGAACAAAATCAATTCTATACTCTATACGGCTATTGATTGATGCTTGATATCGTTGCTTAATTTCTGATATTCAACGAACTTAGGAAGCAGCATAAGAACTTGGGTAATCGTAAACTTATTCCTAGTGCGACCAACATCAGTATCAATAGCAGGGAAGCCTGGCCAGCTATCGGCGGATTCTGAAGTTACACTGGTCTGCATCACACATGGCAGTAGACCACCAGCCCAGGTCACATGGTATCGAGAGAACAGGAAATATACTAGAGGAAAGGTATGTTAAATAGAGGTATTTTAAACGAGTCATCTAAATAATACAAAATCTGTTTTGATACCAATGTCTTATTTATCTTACTTCTACAATATCATATAGCTATATAAAGTTAGGTTTCAGTAAATCTATTATTATATGCTTGACTATTTGCAGAAGAAAATATATAGTTTATTTAGTTATAGTTTTAAGAAAAATAGTCGCATAGATATTATTTAAAAACAAAGTGTTTCGATGAATTTGCTATGAATAAAGAAGAAAGTCAGCTTAATTTATTCAGAGTATTTCTGGATGTCCACTAAAGTAGTTTTTAGATTGAATTGATTGATTAAATGGGCAGACAACATTTCCGGCCATCAAATAAACCATCGAGAAACTAACATGACAGCATTTTATTGAATAGCATGCAAATTCGGTTACAAATAGAATTAGTTTTAAGTTTTTATTTATAAATCGAATTGCAAAGATTTATTTAACTTCTACCAACTTTTTTAACGTACATCATGGGACAGATTGCACTTTAAGTGTATTCTAAGTACATATAAAACTTATAATCTTGTATTTATATTCAACAGCACAGCGAGTATATGAACGATACGTCAACTGTTAGTAAACTCAGCATGTTACCGCAACCAGAAGACGATGGTACAACGATAAGGTGTCGAGCTGATAATCCGATACTCAGAGTCGCTTTGGAGGACTCGTTCAAAATGAGTGTTGTTTGTGAGTATTATATCGAAATAACAGTGGCTGTTCGCTGTTCGATACAATTCATTTGTTGGTATGTCTACATAATATTTTTACAATGAAACAAAGCTTACGTAAATACTATAAAAATCATTAACTAGATTCTACAGATGATATTTTTATTGGCTTTACAAGTCATCAATATTTTCAGGTTATATTATACTAATATGTATTACAAGCAACAATACCTATTATTCTTTATAAGACATTCGCAATTGCCAAAGGTCTCATATAGAAAATAATAGTTAATGTCTTCTATTAAAAACTAAAACATTTGTTTACATTAAATTGCAAAAGCCCGTTCTAAATATAAATAAAACGAATCAACATAAAATAAGCGTAATGTACCAAAACAACAATTCGACTACGTGAGATCTCTCAGATAGAAAAACTAATTTTCCGACTTTTATCTAAATATCCTCGATTTTCTTATCAAAACTAGATATTTGCTTCATTCAAAAGTGTACTTAGTGCCACTGAAATAAAGCTCAAATTAGTCTGAATGTTAACGAAATCTTAACACACGGATATGAAATAAACACCTCGATTTCATACAACTCAATTCGAGAACTTTTGGGAAATTGCACTGGGTACTTGCAGTTTTTATTTCAAGGGATTTTAGGCTTTATGTGGCTGAAGTAAGGTTTAATTTCTACAGACAGGCCGGTCGTAACTATGTCCCTGGGCAGCACCCTCAACCCGAATGATATAAAGGAAGGCGACGACGTATACTTTGAGTGCAACATAAAGTCCAATCCTAAAGAGCACCGCATCTCATGGTATCATAACGTGAGTGAGTCAAACATTTATTATAAAATTTTCTTTTTCATAAGGAAACCAGCCGGTGCTGAGTATTCGTATGAGGGGTTCTTCTAGAATATGCATGTGATTAAGTCAATTAGAACGATAATGCTTTTCCTATATAAAAAATGGATCTCATAGTTTTTGCTCGTTTTTAGACCATTGCGCGTTCTTGGATACGTTTACCTAGGAAAATAACGTAAAGTTAAAGTTTAGATACAATTATGAATTGATTATGCGTGAAGCACTTTTGCGTTCGTAACAAGGCGTACGCCACCACGTCGTTTCTATGTGCGTGTGTGTTTCATTTAACTTTCTTGTATGATGAAAAACCTCTTGAGGAAACATGCCTTATAACTTAAAATTAAGGCGTGTGTCTGACACAAATCACAGATACTTAACAAAATCAGATATAAAAATTTAAAACATTTTAAGGCAAAGTCATCCAGTACCAGCTTATATATCTGGAGGTTTTCATTTAAAAATGTTATACTTGAGATTGAGCCTTTAATCTTTGTTTGTCTTGCTATTACTATTAGATTGATTATTAAATTTTGTTTTATTATTACTCTCAAAAGTCGTAAATTGTCATTTCGTCCTGCAATTTGCGTGGTAGGATTGAGAAACCTAAGTAAAATAAAACCATCGCAACTATTTTGAGAAATTTCCGAAACCCCTAACTCGAAACGAAACTCATCATACAGTTTAAAATTCATAAAAATAAAATCCGATTTCGTAAAATTGTAACAAGGTAGCTTGAATGAAGAGTTGTTAAGAGAACATTTTTAAAATATTAAAAGTGGCCGGTGAGCTACTTTCCACAACTTGTGATTAATTAGTACAATTTTATTTGGCATAAAGGTTTTTGAGTCAGATATATCTCCGATTTGTATTTAATATACTCTGTACATTATTTCTAGGTATTTTATATAAATTGTACAAAATACCCGTAATTGGTACGAGCCGTTTCTATGAAATACTAATAAACAAGTTACTGGCACTAAGAACTCGGAGCTATTACAAGTTTTATTTATTTACCAAACCTTATTAAGGTATTTTTTACATATCAAGTATGACAAAAAAGTACAGTTATTACCCGCTGAAGTTGTTTTGTTTATGTTAATACACGTAAATGTTAAGGCGTTATTAAAAAGTATATAGTGAAATAATAAGTTAAATAAAAATTTATAGGATGAACCAGTCAGCCAGAACATGTCTTCTGGGGTCTTCATCAGTACCAAGTCGTTGGTACTCCAGCGAGTGACCAGACAAGACGTTGGTTTATATTTATGCAGGGCAGCCAATCAAATTGGGGAAACTACCAGTCAGTCCGTGTACTTGAGAGTGCAATGTAAGTATTTATATAAAAAAAGGTCTGGTTAAAAATATAACTGTGCTGACGGTCCTTGCGCTTTGTTTTATATTCAAAGCTTTTTCTCCTTCCAATGTAATGGCCAAGGCAATTTTCACTAACGATTCAAAACTTTATACTAACAATCTTAAACAACATCTCAACCTATCCTATGCTGAAACGGAAAGTATTCTTATTCTGCAACAGTAATCTTAATATATATAAATCTCCTGGCACGATGTTTGTCCGCGATGGACTCCTAAACTACTTAACCGATTTTAAATTAAATTGGCACACCGTGAGCAGTCTGGTCCAACTTAAGAGATAGGATAGCTTAGATCTTTAATTATAGTCGCAATTTTATTTTATTGAAAATTATTTGTCTATAATTAATTGACAGTCACAATTATCTGTTAACTCCAAAAGATTCTAAGAGATGTCAATACTTTTCGACTGGATTGAGTAAGTAATCAATAGATGGCACTGCTATGGTAAACTGACAAACGTGTCATATAAGCTACAATTCAATATCATGATTACCACGTGTTATTGAGGCTAAAGCATAAATTAAATTTATTTTGTAGTAAATGAAATACCGTGAACCGTAATTCAATTATTTCTACTTTTTTAATTTTTAGCATAGCCAACCACGTGTTACTTAGACCGAAGTGTAAATCAAATTCAAATTATAGTGACGATAATACAGTGAAATTATTATTTCGCATTAAGGAGAAACGAAGTTCGCGAGGGCAGCTAGTTCGATTATAAAATTCTAATGGTTATGTAGAAATTACTATGTCCAGAACCGTTAAAATGTCAAATGTAAGTAATGAAGACTAGCTGCCCATGACATAAGGAATGGGGAATCACACGAGGTTTTCCTATGTCTTGTAATGCACTTTCTTTTTAATTGAAAACTTCTTTAGCATCGTTGTGGTTTGAAAGTCTATGAAACGAAAAAATAACATTAAATAGAGACAGACACATACATTCATAGGATATATCGTGGGAGAAAATGAGAAAGGAAACATTATACAGTGTATTAACTTTAAATTAATGTATCGGCATCGTGGCAAGATGTATTCTTTACTATATTGAGAACAGTAATAGAGAGTTTATCGCCTTACCTGAAATTTCAATACGTTTTTATAATTACAAATTATCAGTTCAGCTCAGTTAGTTGATGTTGTGTAATAATTTTCGATTAGTAAGTAGAAAACTTTGCGAAAGGTTGCTTGAATGTCAGGAAAAAGTTAATTTACACTTGTTAAAGCAATATTTAAATGAAGAAATAGTTTAAATTTATAAACTAAGGTCCTTAAGATGTCTGCAGAGAAACCGCAAACTCGTGATTGTGATGCAAATGCAACGAGTGACCGAACTCAGCTTGCTTATTTGCAAAGTACTTCATTTAACATTCTATTCTGGATCTAAGTGTTTTAAATTGCTCATTTTTCTCACACTTGCCGACTATCTTGTTTTTTTTTAATATAATAATAGTAATATTTGTATTAAGGATGACAGACGTCAAACCTATTATCAACGTTGTTGTTTATAATTAAAATAATTAATTTAATACCATTTTTTTATTATGACATTGGCCAAACGTTAATTCCACAAGGTTTTCATTACTAAACTAACGATTTTTGGTAGTTGGCGTGCAATTTATATAGAAGATCTATACCCTATGATATAGACTGAACAAATTCGCGCCCACTTACTAAAAATATAGGATAAGTTATCTGTGGCCGCACATATTTCCCGCGAAATTGTTGTTACATTAACCATTTTATTACTACTCTCTCGTCGTCTACAAGACCATAATTTTTAACAACTACTATTTTTATATGAGGTAATTATTATTTGTTTTTTAGATGCGCCAACTTGTACTCAGCCCACACCAGTAGTAATTGGAGCAAGACTTGACGAGTCTCTCCGTGTGAGGTGTACAGTCAGCGCTGACCCGGCCGATGTGGCATTTTACTGGCAGTTTAATAACAGCGGGGAAAGCTTTCAAGTGTCTCCTGCCAGATATGGTGAGAATTGCTCCCGATTAGATATCTTTTTATGTTAAATTACATTTAGGACAATTCTTTCTGACCAATTTCTTTGGGGATCAATTCACAAACAAGGAATAATTCTTCAATTTTTTCTTGACAAAGCAATGAGGTTTTAGCTATAGAATTTAAAATCTATTGATTGATTATAGACGCGGCTTTTATGGTCTATAATGTTAATAATTGTATTTATAGTAGCTACTGGTGGTACCGCAAGCGAATTAAGATATCGAGCGGCCAGCGAAAGGGACTACGGCGCGTTATTATGCAGAGCTACAAACACCGTGGGCACGCAGCACAAGCCTTGTGTCTTCCAAATTGTTCCCGCCGGTATGTCAGTAAATATATAGAATATATAACAGGCAGCTTGTATATATGTTCACTAGGTGTGTACGACCGTGTTTATTCGATCGTAGCGTCTCGATTTGCATTTCTCAATAAATCAAGAAACAACAAAACTTTTTCAATTCGAACTAGTTCCTGAGATACACGTTAAGTTTACAATAATGGTATAGATTGCAAATCTTTAAGGGTTAGGGTTAGTCCACGAATAACTTCTCCCTTTCTAGAAGATCAAATCATACAGTTAGAAGAGATATTCTGACAAAAATGGATAAACACAGATTATGTTTATACTTTTGTCAGTCAGTTTATTATAGCAGTACTACGCTAACTACGACTATTAACTAGTTACAAAAACGTATTAAAGTACGCACAAATTTTAGTGTATTACATGTTTATGTAATCCCACAAATCAGAACATTAATATGCAATATCTCGATCTATTCAACCAAACATGTGTGACTGGTAGCTATCTGTATTCCGAACATACAGCCGCACCAGTTAAGCTCACTGTGGTTGCTTGAACTATGTAACATTTTAACCTATGAAACGTACAAATGGTACATTTGACTTATAGAAGCACAAATTGTACCTATTATTCTACTGACAATCACCACTAATATCAATTAAAACTTGTTCGTACGCCAATAGCTACTCTCGTAAGCATACGAATATTTTCGATTGAACTAATACATGTTTTTACAAGAAATTAGCACCACAGAACGAGAAGCTCGAACATAACCCAGTTCGAATAGAATTCTCAAGGTATTTTTCTTAAATATTATGTCAATAGTTTTAACTTTTTGCCAGTTTCAAGTAAAAGATTGGAAAACTATACGCGAGAAAAAATAAACAAAGACATCAAAAGGAAACAAAGCTAGTTAAATACAAAATATGTACATAAACATCTTAATGTTTTTATTAATTATGAAAGAAGATAATACATTATAATACCATTAAGGATAAAGCAAAAAGGCAAGAGATCTCAAGGTATTTACAGCGTTTCTACGGCAAGCGTCGACAAATTTTATAAAACATAGACTATAGAAATTGTATGGAAAATCGATGCGTTTGAACTGTCAAAAACTAACATAGGGAATACAGTTCGTGCTAAGGCCACAGATAAATCATAGTCAACGAATATAGTTCATTGCCAAACATTAGTCACTCATTACGTCTCGTAAGTCATACGCCAACTTTATTCAATATGCACGAAAATTGTACAAACTAAATTGGATTATAAGCGAAATTCATCAATCTTCCCGAGTTTGAAATAAAGTGAATAGGTTACGTCAGAACGTGAAGTTTCCGAGCTAATTCCAGGGTTTAAGTAAAAAAGTTTTTATTTCATCGTTTCGACTTGAGGACATAAATCGCGCGCAGGGCTGTCGACTTATAAAAGAATGTGTCGAAGTTCATCTTCGTAATAGAGAAAATATACACTATATCTTTCGTACGGTGGTATTATTTTGTTATATATAATTGTAATAAAAATAAATTAAAAAAACCTGTTTGATATACAAATTATATGTATTTTAAATATGCAGATATTTGTTATCTTAGAATTAAATGGTGACCCTATAGACAGACGATTATAAGGACAGATTCAGTCGGATATTATATCCGGAAAGTAAGTTAGCTATTGTCAGACGCGCAGAAGTCGTTTCAAGCTTTTTCCCTATCTACAAGGAATGTGAATTTTCCTCCACCACACAAAATTTGACCTAAATAGAATAAATAATATAAATTCATAGCAATCGTAAGCATGTAAGCCTATCTCTATAACACGGAAGTCAGTGAACAATGAAATAGAAACAGGAATTGGTTCGCTCCTTTTCCCAACTACCTTACGGGACTTTAGTAAACAGATTAATAAAATTTAATGTGTGGCAACCCTAATCGCTCCTGTGTCGACCTAATCCAACTCACAACGTTGCGTCAGTTTCTGATATTGCTAATATTTACTTTATTACTGAGATCAGTCACCGGCGCATTGATAAATTGCCTACTTTCGCGCCTATACACGCGCAATGTGTTCATTAACGTAATAATTGGTTTTGGGATAACAATTAATATTTAGTTTGAAATTTCATTATATTTAATAACAAATAATATGTCATGTTACAAGTTATTCGGGACATTCAATCGATTTGCCGACGCAAAACTATTGTTTTGCGTCATAATAAACCTGGCCGAACCTGGACAAGATGTCCAGGTTACGCGTGACTGTAACCAAATAATTGCGAAATATGGAATCCAGGACCTCTGGGTTATACTTTACATCTCTCTCTCTATCTCTTCAGTCTGCAGCGCATGTCTGAGCTTGGTCAGCACCTGGAGCGGACTATATATTTCCACCGGTTTCTGTCTAGCGCCTCTCTTCTTACAGTATATAGTTTTGAGGACGGTTAGTCTTTCTCTTGAACGGTACATCTGGTTGGTGAACGTCTACGTAATCTTTTGCCTTCTATGTGACCAATTTCTGCAAGTACTCATCGCCTCTGCGCATTGTAATTTGTATATATTTTACATACTTTAATTTTCTTAAAATGGTAAATATTAGGAATATTATTATATTCAAGGATAATAAAACTCCTAATATCTAATTAAAATCAAGAGTCTTGTCGTAATTTTTAAAGAAATTTTAGTTTCGGACAATTATTAGCTGCTTTGATCAAACACAATGTTTCAAGTATGAGATTTTTTAACAATAAAATTTCGAGTTGCCACTAAATATTACAAGAAGAGCTGTGTTGGTTTCAAAGCTCGTCTCTCGTCCCTGAGGTCGTACGTTCGCGCCCCGCCTGTTCACCAATGGACTTTCTATGTGCGCAACACTCGCTCGTACAGTGAATGAAAACATCGTGAGAATGCCTTAGATCAAAAAGGCGACGGCATAAGCACAGCAGGTTACCTACTAGTCTATTAAACAAAACCAAATAACGACACAGATACAGAAATCTGAGGCCCAGGTCTAAAAGGTTGTAGCGCCATTGGTATATATTAAAAAATACAGTATATATACTGTATTTAATAATTAAAGGAAATAATAATCTACAGATTTTTTTAAAAACTGTTATATATTTTATTAAATTTTATTACAGTTGTAATTTATGTAAACGTGTGCCAGTCACAAAAGCATGTCAATGAAAGAAATATGATTGAGAAACAGAGCAAGAATTCACAACAAATATTCGCCAGCACGAGTTCTATTTTTAAATAACCATTTATTGCTACACGTGATAAATATTTCAATAGGAAGTCCTTTTTATTCTTCCGTTTACGTGTTATGTTCTTATAATCATCACAATTAGCTAGTGTTTTGTACAGATAATCTTTATAGATGTCGATCTATTCACAATCTAAATGAAATGAAGTTAGGAGTCGCTAATCGAGTTTTTACAAGCGGCACTGGGTAATGACAGTCGACAACTTTCAGAGTTTAATCTATAAAAACTTAAAACTTCGCAACTTAGCCTTACTTCATTTACATTGGATTTTATGATGAATTTTTGAATATTCCAACTTGAAGTAGGGATTTAAGATAGTTTAAGCTGGGGTGAGTTTGTTCAAGCGGGGCTGTTTATTTTGTATAAGTCAACACTGATCGACTTTAGAAATCAGTTATTTGTTACATTTATGTCTGTCAGTTAGTTTTGTTTGTTTATATCACATTGTAAATCTATAGTTTATTTTTGTATATTTATTTATTTAATGAAAAGGAATGGTGAGCAGTTCCTTCAACCCAAAAGGGTGATCTTCGATCATTCTAACCCTTTTTTAGTGTCCCTTATATTCGACTGATATATATGTATCCTTATTGATTGGTTTTCTATAGGGACAGAATCACCTTAACAATAATAAATAGTGCGCTAGAACCTTTTAGTTCTGGGCCTCTGGCCTGTTCTGTGAACTTTCTTTTAAAAATAGACAAGTAGATCTACCTTCTGAGCATGACACACGCCGTCGACTTTTTGTATCTAAGACTTGCCGGTTTCCTCAAGATATTTTCCTTCACCGTACGATCTAGTATTAAAAGCGCATATAGACAGAAAGTCTATTGATACACAGGGGTTCGAACTTACGACCTCAGGGTTGAGAGTCTCAAGCTGAAGTCCCAAGGTCAACCCTGCTAATCCCCTATACCTATTTAAATCGTAATCCTTACAAAGTTCCTTTGTGCCAGCCCTGTACACAAACTATTCGTACACAAACCATTAATATTGTATGCCTTTATTAGCGCCCTAAAGACTTTGTGATTTAGTGAAATGTTAATAATTCATCTGCCGAGGTTCCTACTCAAATTTCAATACAATGTTTGTCATATTTAAGTTTAATTTTGAATGAGCGGGATCTGAGCAAATCTCCGCTTATCCGTGAAGTTTTGCGGACACTAGCTTTGTACTTAGAAATAATATTAGATCCTTACATATAAAATTGTCGTACTGGCCACTTTGACCTTAAATATCTTCTGTTTGGTTAGGAATTCCAAATTCAATTTTTACAGTTATTTACTCGTGCACTTGTTTTTCGAATTTCCGTCCGAATAGTTTTTTTAGTAAAGTTATCAATGAACTATAAGATGGCAAAATTGTATAGATAGCAATGGCACATACTTTGATCAATTAAATATATTCAATTTTTTAATCTATTTGTTTCCACCCATACAAAACGCCATTATATGCAACCATATATTAAGCGAAATCATCGACACAAACACATCTATACATAGCAATTGACCAATGAATAAAATAATAGAAGTGTCCGGAAAGTTACGTCAAACTGTTATTTTTATTTTTAGAAACCTGTACATCGCTGTTGTAGTCCCCCGTCTTGATACCTAGAAAAAGTCACTCACGGCCCCATATACATATTTATAATTGTTGTCTATGTACTTGTCGTGTCCTGTGGTTCGAAGTAGGAATACTATATCTCCACTTTATTGGTTATGGCTGAGGAGTGAATTGCAGAATGTTGAAGTCTATAGAGGTATTTTATTGTTAAAATTATTTTTTTATACCTTAATTATGTATTCCTGTTATGCCGTACTAACGGTTACCAACCGTGTGACACTCGTTTGGGTTTCCGGAAAACGAGTGAGTTCTGCTTTCATTGGATGATATTTGCTAAGTTTTTCAATTTCTTTGGCTGCTGTGTTGTCTATTGGAACTATTATGTATCAAGTAGGTTAGTTACTATTATTATTACAATAATAATATAAGTGAACACACTAGCAGAAAAATGCTGATCGGTCTGTTAATGTTAAATCAAAAATCCATCTAATTTTAATAATGAATAGGCCAGAGCAACAATCAACAAGACGGTGTTCATTCCATAATGCTATAGCTCTGTTAAGGAAGTTCAATAACTTTATTTTACATGAAGATTGTATGGAAAAAACTACGGATGAAACCAGGTACGAACGCTTGTATGAAAACTTCTTAAATGTTACTTAACCGATACATTCCTGCCTTTCATACCTGGAAAAGCGCTCCGAGTCGAAGTTAATCCGTAAATTACTAATTTTACAACTCAATTAAAGCCTACTCCGATTTTCCGATAATCATTTAGGCTTTTTATACGCGATGCTACGATAATATAACGACTTTTGTAATAATACAGGAAATATTTGTATATTTGTAACGAAGTGACTCAAATACTAATATAATTAGCAACATAGGCCACATTTATTTCTACAAAATAATATTATATTTTTATTACAAATTAAAAATACTAATTAAATGAAACTTTACAAAAATGCAAATTAATTAATGCAAACATTTTGTTTCCAAATTAATTTATATCAATCAGTTAGCTGTCCCTAATTATATGAATATATAAATTATAGAAAAGGTTATGACAAGATTACGTTACATTAATTTATAAAAACTAATTATTTGGAACATCATATTTTCTACATTAGATAAAATATTTAAATAAATAAATCCACACATAATATAAAAAATAAGTTACAAAAATATATTTTTGTATGTAGGTTCTGTAGAATCAGTGTTCGCTAGATCTTTTTACACTAATTTAAACCAAAAAGCTGTCTCAGCATTCGTGTAGTTCTCAGCAACAAACATAAAAAAAATAACTATAATACAAGTATAAAATAACTAAAGAATTTAAATTGGAAAATTATGAACTTATAAATACTTATGAAATTCATTAAAAAATACTGATTAGCAAAGTTTTAAAGACTTATTCGGTATTGTAAGTGTCATTTTGGCCTTTTTTTAATATACTTATATTATATATATATATATATATATATATATATTTAAATAATATATTTTAGATTAGTATACTATTTTAAACTGTTTTAAATGAACATAAATTATTCAAGGTTGACTTTAACGGGAACATTTTTTTGTTTTCCTTCTAATTAATATTTTGCACGTTTATCTCATTAATTATTTTTTTCAATCTCAAGTTCAGTGCAAATATTTTAATTAGCTTTATGTAGCTGTTTTTTTAGGACCTCTTACTTACGACTATATTTACGTTTGACTTTTAAAAAACCGTAACCATGGTTTCGTATCACCACGACGTCCGTCATTCCACAACTTAGGGTTATTAAGTCCACTTTTATCGCGAATAAATGTGATGGCTGCTCATTGAAGTATTTCCAAACGACGACGATCCTTCAAGTAATGAGCGCAACGGTTCTTAAAAGGCTAACAATGTACTTGCGTGTCCATGAGTATAATTTTACATAAGGTAAACCTCCTGACCGTTTTTCCCTTGTTCTATAAAAAAGATTTTGTATAATCGGCTCCCACTAATAATTGTTTTCGGATGAAATGCATTCAATACTAATCTTGTATATTATATACCTCGGTAATGCAAAAATATGTATGCCCTATTCTTATAATACAAGTCATGTTAGGTCTTTGAATTTCACCCCAGCGTTTAAACTGTAAAATTCATAACAATATTTATTTAAGCGCGCAAAATTAATAATTGGAAACAAAACAAAATACAGCTCGAATGCGAACTATAAAGTTGACTTGCTAAAATTAACAAACTAAGCCTCTTACTGAAATTTCAATTTCAACTTGGAATTGCTCTCAGGGATAGCCTTTGGATTGAAATGTTTTACGAAAATAATCTATTATACCCTAATATTGTAAAGAGGATTTTGATATGATAAATTACAATTATTTTCACTATAACGTATTCATTTATAATTATTTATAACTATCGCAAAAGGTTAAAAATATTTCACTTATAGATCACTGATCTAAACACTTGAGTAAAGTGTTACTAAGTTAAAGTTAAGTAGTTTCTTATTGATGACATACTTCAGTAATTCGTAACTCAACGAAATAATTTTTGCATACCCGTAACTTTTCAATGGGATTGGGAAAATTCCGTGTATATCTCGTAGATATGTCTATTAATCTGAAATAATTAGACGCCAGTCGATTCCGAGATCTTTACACGTTCGGTCATCACTAAACAAAATTGTAATTATTTACTTTAAAAAATTAAACGAATTTTGTGACACCGAAGCGTCAACGTTCATTACAATAACACTTTAGTAGTAAGAAATAAACGAATTAATGAAAGATAAAGAGATAGAGAGATTATAATTGGTTTACAATGTTGTAAGATGATAGGTACAAAGTACGATAGTAGGAATCTCATTGACGCCCATGCCAATATACCACAAGAAGACTTCGGCAAAAGATCATTGTATATAAATCTTATATAACAAACCAATTTGATACTGTGTATTCATTTCAACTAGTTCCAACTGCAGGGTCAATATTTTATACATATATTTTATGTTTTCAAACTCGTATTACACCGCTAAGTGCCTAAAAGCCTTAATTTTAAAATACGGAACTCGAGTCAATAGGAAATTCGAAACGAGAAAACTTACACGCGATTTACAGCTTATCCCAAACTTTGTTTATTTACAGTACAAATGCTATCGTAAATACGTGGAATCGAAACCTGATTTGCTTGGACCAGTGTTTACTATAAATTAATTGGGGGTATAAATTCTTATAAAATAATTTGTATTTAAATTTTTAATCTGTATTTTAAATTTTTGGGAGCCCATAACTATAGCTTACGCTCTTCCGAAAACTATACCCTTGAAATCCCATCTCATAACTCCTCCTTTCTTGGCGATTCTTCCCATCCCTATTCGCTTAGCTCCTTCTCTATCTTCCTTTAAATTTCTTCTATGCAAAAATAACCTGTCCACATCGTATCCCTAACTTTCGTACTAACTACTAACTGACGTGAGACTGATCTTGAATTAGATTATCGTGATTCATGTGCACTTTTTACTTTTTGTTTTTCATGTATCCAGTAGGTATCAGTTTAGTTTATTTTTTGTTCTTGTTTAGTTTCTTCTGTATAACTATATGTAATATGTATTTTTGCACTTCTTGCCTACCTTATGTAATGCCTACATTTTTTTTACTCACAGTGGTTGCCTGGAAGAGATCGCTCGAAAGCGATAAGCCGCCAGTTTCCTTTCCATTTAATTATGTTCAATTTTTATATTGTAACATAACGAAGTGTTAATAAATAAAAAATTGTCTACTGTTCTGTAAGAGCCAATTATAGAAACATAATGTTGGTAACATTGTTACATGTGAAACGAAATGAATATATATGCTGTTAATTGTTTTTTCTTCAAATACAATTTTTATAAATTAAAGTAGTTTTTTGCCATCATGGTTTAAGGTTTAAAGTGCGAATCCGGAGGTTCTGGGTCCAATTTCCGGTGGGCTAAGTAGAATTAACAGATACTGGAATGAGACTACCTCTTGCCCTTTTGGGAGTTACTGTATTAAAAATACATTAATACCTCCTGTCTTGTTTTATTTATGCATAGAAATACACTTTTAGGACAAATCTACTAAATTTGTAGAGAAGTCAAGGTACGGTGTATAAGGTTAAGGAGTTTGTCCTACATAAATTGCCAATATATAGTTACATATATTGTTGAGTAAAGCAAGTCCCAAATGGACGCTGTCCTATATCAAATTAATGGTAATATAGAAATGGTACGCGGGTAACACTGAAAATGTTGAGAACTGGCCAGTTAGAAACATTGCTAATGAAAACCTTTTTTGAATTTCAATTTTAGAACTCTTTGGTAACCTAATGTATTGCATTCATTTGTCATTTGTTTTTTTGTGAATTGGCGGCAAATCTAAAACTCTTACACGTGAAAATGAACCTAACGCGAGAAAATTTTCGGTCAATTATTTATTATGACTTTCGTTGTGGGCTTACTCAACACCAAAGCTATAATAGGCTGCGATTACAATTTCTTAATGAAACCTCATCTCGTGCCACTATTTACAATTGGTTTAACGAGTTTAATCGTGGACGTAGCAATCTCAATGATGATCCGTGTGAGGGACGTCCTTTAACAGCGACTACTGAAGATAACATCAGTGCTGTGCGACGCGTGGTAGTGGAAGTTAAGAGAGTGACCTATCAGCAGATACGAGCAAGCCACGTAGCAGATTACACGAACATTTAGGTGTCTGCAAGCTTTGTACCAAATGGATTCCCCATACTTTAACCGAAGACCAGAAACACCTTCGGATGGACTGCTGTCGCCAAATGTTAGATTAGTTCAACGACGGTGAATCAAATGCTGTATCTGACATCGTCACAGGTGATGAAAGGCTGCTACGAACCCGAAACCAAAATACAATCAGCTCAGTGGGTGTTTCCTTTCGAGGATCGGCCAACTAAGGTAAAGAAAGGAAGAAGTCAAGGAAAAAAGATGATTGCCTCATTCTTTGGTCCGAAAGGTCAAGGCACCTTGCCTTCAATAATCTAATCACCATCCCATTGAAAGCATCACACGGCAGCGATCTATAACTTCTGGGTAGGTGATTAAATACTTTGATAGCCATAGCCTTTATAATTGTAACATTTTCGATAATTTACTATTCGCTTGAGAATAACACTAATCTGAGTACATTATCATTTCGATACAATTACGTCTTGCGTGTGCGAATTCTTTCAATTCAATTTCAGTGTTCAATACTGCAAACGAATGAACTACTCGTATCAAACGTTATTAGAATGAATCCCATTAAATATAAAGTCAGCGGACGTACGTGACAAAACGTCGTGGACAATTCATTTCGGCATCACTTCGTCCTAACTGTGCACTATTTCAATGCAACAGTTCACCGACGACGGACACAAATAAAAGTTCAAAATGGCAGAGAAACTGCGATGCCTTTTGTTCGTGTCGCTGCGAGTTTCCATAGTTTTATTTATGCTATTTTGGGTACGTTGGGTAATAAAATTTTGCAACTCGTGAATGATTTTGTATATTAAGTATTAACCTCTTGAAAAGGTAATAAATAGCAGACTATTTTCTTAATCAACCTCTGAGAGCATACAGACTTAGTTAATTTCACGCAATGTAAGAATTGTAAAAATGCCTTAATTACACACAAATAAAAACCATTTCTGCCTTATTTAAGTTAATGGTAACTTATACTTCAAGTAGCTCACATATATTTATAACATATAATATTATATATTTAATTTTTTATAGCTGCCCATGGACACTATCAATGCCAGGTCTCGCGAGGACGTGCTGGAATTTAATTGTAATAATGGTATATTTGTGATAATCAAAACTAAATGTTAATAAAAAAAAATGTAAACCTCTTACATTACTCGCGTTAACTTTAGCTATTAGCCTAAGCAATGAATTGTATTTGATACAATATTTGTTGCAGCTCGTCCATCGTCGCCACGCAACTGCACAGCCAAACGCATTGTATCAAAGGATGTGTTCCTATCAGTGAGGTGTTTAGCAGGATACGATGGTGGGTTACACCAGCATTTTTTACTGGAAGCAGTCGGTGACAACAGCAGGGTGCTTGCTAATGTCACTGCTGGGAAGGACGGTAATTATCTCATAAATGATGACTCAGCACAGAATTGAGACTAATCGTTAAAAAATTAAGTTTTAGTTGTATGGGGTCTAAAATAATAAACATTCATTTATAGCTGTTAAAAAACATACAATTTCGTGTACGTAGAGCTAGAAAAAAATATCTTAAAAGCTCTTTAGAGAAATTAATCTCAATTGCTTTATATATAAACACTGAATGGCCATTTTATTATATGGATAGTTACCATGGTTACAATCATGGTACTTAATAATAAGGAATACCTCACACATATATTATATTTTAGGACAAGTCACATCTATTTACAATGTATTTAAATAGTACAGAATTATTTTATTATTATTTTGTTATTTCTTACATATCAATTCTAAAGTTTTAAGTAACGTTCATACTAATATTAGTGAATAATATCTGTTAATTATTTATTTTGGTCAATACTAATCTCAAGTTGTTATAGACCTGGTGGTTTGGTTAAACACCAGCTGGTCGGTATTGGAAACCCTGAATGAAGATGAAGTATTAGCTGTCAGCGCGCGCAATACCAAGGGCGTGTCAGACCCAGTAATGCTAAGTGAATTGGTCTTCAAAGATGCTGCCAAGCAAACAGGTGAAAAACATTAATATAAATTGTCACTGTCATTAACCTGTATATTTAACTAAGAAATTCGTTTTGGCAAATATAATGGAGGCTAGTTTGCACCTCCACCAGTTTTAGTAGCAAAAAATCTAAAAACAAATTTTTAAAGTATGGCGTTACACTTTGGCTAGATTTTGCACAGTAGATATCAAATGTAGCAAAAAGCTTCAAACAAATTCTAATTATTAGAGTGAAGAATAATTAAAATATACGGCTACACATTAGTAGGCAACATGGCTCCTTAGTAACGACTAGTGCGTCTAACGCCTTTTGCCAAAATGCCATAGACAAAGAGATTCACTACGTGTCCATACCGTGTTACACTATCAACCTAAAAGTTTAATTTATATTTTTTATTATTAACTTTAAAAAAATATTGTTTAATAGTTGGCTCGTTTGCATGTATATGTAACCGGAATATAGCAAGATCGGCAAATTTATAAATTTTCTATGAAATTTATTAATTTTAATAGGATAAAAATGTGGGCGTAAAATAATACAATTTATCTCTCGTTTAGAATCCTACGAAAGTTTATTTATAAACGTGTGGATATTGTTATCTTCCGGTTTCTTATATGTAACATACCTCCGATACCAGACTTAGTGCGATGTTAAATCTAATCATTATAGATTGGTATAAGGTATTTTTGACACTTAATGTCGATTATTAAACTCACTCCGAGTTAATGTAGTAAACTTGTTTATAGCCTTATGTCTATATTAGTATAGCCGTCGCTCAACATTATATTCATAGCATATGTAAGATATTGCTTAGACTAAATAAATTAAAGAAGTATCATACAGGCACAAAAATATTTATGTTGTTACGACCAAAAAATATACACTTCTCCATAAAAACTCCGTAAAAGAAATTAATAAGTTTAACTGTCAGAATTTTTCTTACATATTGCAGAACTTTTAAGTGCCATCCCAACTCTTTACGGGTCGTTACACAACGTCGTTGAACCGGTCGTTTTAAGTAGATTTAACGGAGTTTTCTCTTATTAAAAAATCGAAGTCATTCTTCCTTAATTTTGCCAAAAATCAAGGAATATTTGAAAAACTGATAACAGGGAAACGATACGTTTAAAAGGTGCTCTTAAAAGTTAAAGCTTTTTAATTAAACGATTATATTTTTTTTTCATTGCGTCCCACATTGTTGTAAATGGTCCATAGTGCATATTTTAGTAAGGGGTTTGACCGTATATTTATTTGAACAGAACTTTACCACAACTACTATTATCAAAAATGCGTTGCGTAGATTTATTTCAAAATATTCAGGAAGTAATTTTTTTTAGTTTCTATGCTTTGACGGATAGAATACATTTTTGAAATACGAATCCATGAAACGTTTGGCGATTGCTTAATTGTGATTGGTCAACTGCATCTCTAGATCACGAACACGGTCAACGATTTTTAAAAAAGCATTCTAACCTCGATTTTGGATCTAAAACATCAGCGTTCTTGCAAAACCTAAATTAAAGTAAGTACCGTCTTTAATACCATGCGATGTTGGCTCCATGTAAAAGGAATATGTAGTTATAATTGTAACAAAAAATCAAGAAAATTAAAGCTATTTCAATTCTACATAATAAAATAAGGAAAAAATATGTTATTTGTTAAATTGATTTATTTACACTTAACAGAGGAAACAGATCGTGTAATAGCGAAGTTTCCACTCGCTGCTGCGTTTGCTGGTTCTGCTGCTGTTGTCACTGCAATTGGGGCCATCATAGCGCTTGTCTTTAAGAAGTAAGTAAATAAAAAATACACAAAAATCAAACGCACGTCAATTTGCCGTTGTTGTACAACAAAGACCTTCAGGCCCTTTTATTCTGCGATTTCTCGTCCCATCCTTGGCAAAATCTTGCCTGCATCCAGTCTTATATTGTCTTTACATCTCTTGTCCTGTCAACAAGACGTAAGTGAAGTGCCTTAAATGTCCAATTTAATTGTTACAGAATAAGGTTTGTTTTTAGGGCTAATTTAGTTTGACAATAAAGTTTTAGTCTGATACAAAAATACTGGAACTTTAACATTTTTTTTGCATCTGTACCTACGTTCAAGTACCTACAATAAAATATACTCACAAAATTATTATTATTCGCTAAATAACTCGTACCATATTATCTTTTAAATTACATTTTTGCTAGTATTTAACAATTGACAATAAAGTTAAATTTCAATAAGAATTAATAGTTTAAAATGCAAAACGTCGGCACATCGAAACATGTTCATTTATGAAATAACCGTACGCGTGGTAAATTTATAAAATATTGTGTCGTGTTCAAAATATAAATCGTAAATGTTCAGTAGTTTAACCTCAATATTATCTTATTTGTATTTAAAATGTTTTATTCATTCCGCAGAACGTTTTGTGATACTTTAATTTTACGTATTATACGTCTGTTTTTACGAATACAAAACAAGCAAACTTCCGTACATATTTATTAAATGAAAGCTTATTATTTTATTAGTTCTATAAAACCTCTATCCTGTAATCGTGAAGATGCCGAAGTCGTCTGTTTATTATTTGGTTTACGTTTGTTTTCATGTAAGACTATGTTTTTGCATGATTTTCCTATTTGATATCAAATCTTTATTTCTTTTACTATTTCATATTGTTTTTTTTTACAAAACGTTTATATATTTATAATTAATCTTTGCACCCACTACTAATAAACAACAACAATGAATAATAAATAGAAGTCATTTAATAAACACACAAATCTATAATTTATTGTCAGTCATAAAGCGTGCCAAATGTCTCTTAAATGCGCCAACTGTTGGCGCTTGTAATAGACTCAGGCAGGCTATTAAATATTTCCGCACCATCCCACAGGATTCTTTTTTTTAATATAGAAGATAATTGGTCCGGATAAGTCTTTGGTACGAATTGATGTCATCGCTTGATTATGACAGGTCGGGAAGAAGATCGCGCCCCGTGAGCGCACGTGATTATTAGTGTGCATAAAATAATAAGAATGATGTAAAAACTTTTTCGATTATGAAATTTATCCTATCGCTGGTCTGATGTTGTAGGCTTTTAGTGAAATTCTACCATACCTAGATGTGCATTCTCAAATTCAATGTATGTTTGTAAATAAAATAACATAAAATTGAGTTTAAACACGTATCAAGGCGTCACGAATCATCAACAACGAGCAAGAGGCCATGTCAGAGTGTGGTGCAGGTTGACGCTCAGGGTCGACGCTACCTTATAGCCTACCCCACGACACACAGCCAGGAGAAAATGGAGACAAAACCCGATATACTAAACCCCAAACACAGTAAGTGTACTATCTTTTATAGTTGGACAATGTTTATTTTATAAGACAAAGTGCCTATAGCCATATAATCCGGTCAGCGCCCCTATTAGATTTACTGGGTGTGTTGCAAATTGTACGTTGTAGTTCTCTTTATCACCATCGGGAGCTGATACCATATTTCGCAAAAGAAAATGACTAGGGAAGCGGAACATGGATGACTTCCAGCTTTCAAGTTATATAGTAACTGAGTTTACGATCACAATTTTTTATTAACATAATTATTTTAATTGAAAAAGTATATCGCATATCTTTATACATGTATATAAATCTTCTTTGTGGTAATTAAACTCCTCTTAAGCAGCTGAAGCGATCTTCATGAAATTTGTTGTATGTTCAATTGGATTCGAGTATGTAAATTTGAAAAGTTGATTTCTTTTTGTATTTAAAATCGGTATATAGGTATGTCTGGGAATTCTCCAATTTTTCTTCTAAAACAAGTACGCAGTTATTACAATTGGAATATATGCAAGCCTACAGTAGGAACATCTTTTGGTTGGTTTCTAAACCTTCCGAGATTCAAATACCGGCAAACTTCTTAAGCATTAAACAAGGGAGCGGGGGAAAGTTCGCGCATCGTATACAGCGCGGGACACAAACGTCAACTGATTTACCAATCACGCGATCGACACGTCTAACGCCCGCGCAGTGATACCTAAAAATCGCTTCTGCGCAGTCAACCTGACATTTGTTCAAGATGTTTGCCGGTATCAATACATTAACAGTTTTATCTTTACTAAATAAGATTTAAGCTAAATAAATGAAGATATACCGTTCTTCTTATGTCTTATTTCTTATAATTGCTAGATAAAAGCAGTACCTATTTATTTTGGAAAACTATCGTAATAGTTCGAGATTCAACTTTTTTAAATTGATAATTTAAAACTTTTACTAATAGATGAAGCTGAGGGTCCCCGAGTGGTTCTAGAATCCAGTGACAACACAAGTTACATCATCCGAGAAGCGAACCCACTGCCTCACTCCACTTGTCTGCCGCACACCCCACACGACGATATGGTATTGCTAATTTTTGTTCCTCGCATACACAACATTTTTTTATAACAAAACATTTGCTACTTATTTCGAAACAAATTTAGGTATTTTTGCATAGTTGGAAAATTAAACATTCAACTTTAATATCGGAAATGTTTGAATCTATAAAGAAACTCGTATTATTTTGGTTATAAACGCGAACTACGCCTAATGTCATATATATGCATAACGTAAAGAAAATATAAATCAAAGTTGGTTCAAGCAGTACTGCGTTTTTACTTGTCCAGTACAGACATTTAATTGATGTTTAAGTTGATGAATGGTTTTTATTCATTTCTGTAAATGCATTAGCTGGCCCCGCGAACTTCGTTTCTCCTTAATGTGGTTTTAGTTAATACCGTGACACGAAAGAATAATTTCACTGGATTATCGTCACTATAATTTGAATTTGATTTACACTTCGGTCTAAGTAACACGTGGTTGGCTATGCTAAAACACCAAAAATTAAAAAAGTAGAAATAATTGAATTTCACGGTATTTCGTTTACTACTAAATAAATTTAATTTATAATTTAGCCTCAATAACACGTGGTAATCATGATATTGAATAGTAGCTTATATGACACGTTTATTGGTTTACTATAGCAGTGCCATCTATTGATTACTTACTCAATCCAGTCGAAAAGTATCGACATCTGTTAGAATCTTTTGGAGTTAACAGATAATTGTGACTGTCAATTAATTATAGACAAATAATTTTCAATAAAATAAAATTGCGACTATAATTAAAGATCTAAGCTATCCTATTTCCTAAGTTGGACCAGACTGCTCACGGTGTGCCAATTTAATTTAAAATCGGTTAAGTAGTTTAGGAGTCTATCGCGGACAAACATCGTGACAGGAGATGTATATAGTAGTAAGAAGTAAGAACTAGCAAGTCCTACATAACAGTTAACAAATAACACTATTGACTATTGTAAATAAGGCACTCTAAGGGTATGTTTCACAATGTATGGATAAAGCACCAAATAGCTATACAACACATAAAATATTATACGGAAGATAAAAGTTCCGAATAAGAAACTTCGCGTTTCATCGGACTCATAACTTATGATGGACTTTATGTGACGAAACCAGTCGTGAAATGCAACAATAGTGTTTATCCTACCAATAAGTAATAATTAGCTTATTTGGAACTTAATGCTTATCCGTACATTGTGAAACAGACCCTTACATTCTATGTATGTCTTATTCTTTGAATGTCTTTGTCTATATTGTGAATTTTATTAGTAATTATCCTTTAGTGACTTAGCACTCACCACTTAGCCAAAATCAATGCTGACGCTATTGTATGGCATCTAAAAATTAACAATAATTGTTTCGGTTTGGAAGGAGAGCATTGTGATTTGAAAATTAATATGTATTTATTTCAAAGCAACCCGATAGCGCGTTTTAAATACATAAAGCGCCATCTAGTTTCACAACAAAGACATAATATAATCAACATTATTTCTCGATACAAATTTTAAAGGGGAGTTACATTTTTAAAATATCTTTATAGATTTCACATTTGTTTTAATCATGTATGTATTTGGTCTATGTTAATCACCAAAGATTTTATACCCAATCAAAAATGCATATGCCACAATATGAGTAAGGTTAGTACAAAATATGTTAAATCTTTTGTTGAAATCATTTCTGTATCTTTCAAATATTTGCCATTTTTGAATTCCCGAAAACAGAATTAACAGATAAAGGTTCAATTGCATCGAACATCTGAAGAATGTAGTCCCCATTGTGCCATAACTGTCTCGTCACGTCAGTCCGTATAATTATTTAGCCTGGTTAAAGCTCCCGAGATGATCGTTAACTTTAGACTACAATGTTTTGGTCTAATTTATCAAGTTGAAAGCTTTGGAAGTTTGCTTCACGTATTTCCTGTAACTTTACAATATATTATTTATTTAATCCACACCAAATATCGGATAAACTCTTATTGGGTATTAATAAATATAATGGAGCATAGAAACTGCAAAACAAATGTTGCAACGGATTTATAAAAAAAACACTGGCGCTACAACCTTTTATGCCTGGGCCTCAGATTCGTGTATCTGTTTCGAGATCACTTTTTTTAAATACGCAAGTAGAGGTACAGACTTATGGGCCTGACGCAAACCGTTGGCCTTTTTTATTACTTTTTAAATTTTTATCGGCAATTGTTAAATGCGCATATAGACATTGGTGTACAACCGGGCATTGAACCTACGACTCCCTCAGCCCCGCCTCAGCCTATAGGCCAACACTGCTCACTCACTGCTGTACCTACTATAAAAAAAAATAACGACTATTAATTTATTAACGACTCCTTAAACTAAACATTTTGGTTGGATTTAAAGATACTGTCCAATGGACATTACACGGATGTATAAAATTTAAGCTTAAACAAAAATATTAAATTTGATATAAAAACATATCAATCTCGCACAACCTTTTTAGGTCTAGGGCTCAGATTTCTGTATCTGTAACATGATCATTTGTTAAATAAGCAAGGGCAATAAGGTGCCGGACGCACGCACAAATGTTAAATGCGCACATAGAAAGAAAGTCCATTGGTGCCGGGATCGAACCTACGAACTCAGGGATGAGAGTCGCTGGAGCCACTAGGCCAACACTGCTGCAAATTTGATTACCGAATAATAAAATTTGAATGTTATTTATTTATATTTTATTTCAGATGCCGCAAAGATAACATACAAAATCGGATGTCAGGAGCTGTAAATAAATTTATGTAAATTAAATCGCCAACGCTTATCTTTAAGTGAATATAGACGAATTCTTCCATATCATAAATATTGGAAAAATTAAACATTTGTTTAAAATCATGGACATCATACAAATGTCTAATTTTTCTATCATTAAAATAAGCTATGTTAAAATTACAAATAATTACGATTAATTAATGTTGAAATAAATGCTGGAAACTTTGTGTTTTATCATTATGAACCTCACACTAATAATAACGCGTTTAATGTCCTCGGAAATTCATATATTTTTCATGGACTATATCCTGTTAGGACCAAGTCTGCGTTCGAATGAACGACCTTAGGAATAAGGATCATATGTATGCTCAATTGAATCACGAAAATTTAGCCTAGCTTAGCTCAGAGTACCTAAGCCAAGTAATAAAGTAAATTTATAAATTTAGAACCCAATTTACGAAATCACGAAGCTTATTATTATAATAAATAATGAGCAAAACAGATACAACATATATGGAGCTTTTAATATCCACAAAATACAATTAGTACCTATTTGAATATTAACTTTCATGAAAATTATAGAACCAGGTATGGAAATTACTTTTTAGGCTCAAGCGTCAATGACATCATTTAGGTCTTGTACGCTCGCTTAGGAGGCAGGAGACCAGTTTTTGGTTAAGCCTCTTCTAGCGGCGCTGGGTTGTGCATAGCCCTTAGCGTGTGGGACGCGAGATGTGTCTGTGACTGGTGAAAACTTAATTTAAAACAATAAAACTTTTAATATGAGAAACGAAACGATTAATGGGTTCGTTTTACTAAGACAGTTCAAACGGAATGACGGATTGTGTCGCGTATGTGTTTGAAACAGCGATGCCATTACTAGATACTTCATAAGCACACCATTATCTTTTTTACATTTGCATCGTTCTTGATAACACTTTTATTTTATTTCATTTAGAGTTACTGCGAAATTACAGAAACAGCTACCTACCTTGCGCTGGTGTGTGAACGAGATTTTTAATGAGGAATAACCTAAATCTAGGGAAAATTGGGATAATGGGGTAGTTTGCCTTAAATTTCAGAGAAGAATTCGGCTTCTGGAGTGCCTTAAGGATAGTGCAGATAATAGAGACATTAGACAGATATTTGACATTTCTGGGTTTATTAGTATATTTATGCTTTGAACATATACGATACTATATAATGTCTATTCTATAATTAATTACAAATAATCCTCTCTGGAGCAGTCTAGATAGGTTGCTGTTCAGTGTAAGGTTCTCAACCCACAGATAGAAGGTACGATCCCTAGCACTACTGGATGCTTTTTCCGATATGTTCAAGTACTTAGCTCATTGGAGTGGTTAGCTCATTGAATAAAGAGAGCGATATCTCTCAGGCACTCCTATGCCTGCCCATCGCCTACTTGTGTATATAGAGAAATCACCTATGAAACAGACATTCGTTTATTTGTGTGGGTTATACCAGATTGGGCCGCCACGCTTAAATGATAACCTTATTCTATAAAAAAGGACATATTTTAAGTCTAAAATTCATTAATGTGTAAATAATTTAAAAGGCTATTTAAATGTCACAAAGGCAATATCAAAGGAACAAGGACACAGACATGGATCCGGTAGGACGGACGCCAACAAATTGAATTGTCGCCTCCGGGGACAACCCCTGATTGGTAAATTCTAGACAACTATGGATAATACGAGTATATTTCAACTAGAACGATTTTTTGGTTAAAACAGTTAACATACTTTTTTTTCATTAATAGTTTGTCAAACGAATTACACTCAATTAAAGTTTATTTAACCATATCAGTTAAGCATATGAACGTCACTATACAAAATAAAAGATTAAAGTTTTCATTTACTACCAGTTCTGGAAGAACTGGCGAGAAACGCCAAGTTTTGGATTACCTGGAAATTATAAGAAATTCAACCGTTACCTCGTGCTTTACTTGACATATTGAAATAAATGTCTTAATAATAAACAAACGCTTTGCACGCGCTTACTTTTAGTGAAAAAAAACAGAAACGCGTCAATGATCAAAACGTTTAACGACTCGTTATTTTCTTGATTTCGATTAAGATCTCAATGTATTGTGACTGCGTGGAAAAATAATATCACCACATACACGTGTGCAAACACGACCTGTCATCACAAGTAGTTCCCGTTCACGAGCGCAATAAAAGTGTGTTATTCCAACATCTTAAACATAATTGCAATTGTATGGATTTCTAACCAATAGAATTATATGTATTTTAAAGTTTTTCGATGACTAACAAAAGCTGTAACCCTGTTCAAAGATTCGGATAAAAAACCCATTTTCCATGAAATATTTATTGTATTAATATTTTATGTATTAGAGTACGCAACGGTGTTAAGGCATTATTTTATACAATATAGATAATAGTTTTATCCAAATAGCATCCTTAGCTAGGTTTCCTCTATCATATCAGAAACAATTACACAATCGATTATGTACTTAATGCTATAAGCCGAACGGATCATAAATAAGGGTAACAGTTTGTCCGCCGATTGTTAATTATGGCCGCGTTTGCTCCACATTTGTCATGTATGAAATATTGCTAAGAGATCATTATTAGCACAATGTATTAATGACAATAATGGCTTCATTATAATATACATTTTTTACATAAGTGATTACTTAGGAGCGAGTTACTTGTTAAAAAGTGTACGTAAAACTCACAGCAAATAATTGAAATAAATCTAATGGCTTTCAATTTTCATTGTTGATGTTTAAATAATTAAATAAACAATTAATTTGCACTATTATTTGAGTCCAAATTACAGTACAAAAGCTAGGTAAAAAGTAAATACGGCTTATTAAAACACGAATCGCAGGCAGCGTAATAATTTAATTAATTTTGTTAGTACCGGACATTTGTGAGTATGTAAACTTCGTTGTTAATGTAACCTCTACGTACAAATTAGTTCGTGACACATGAAATAGGAACTAAATTTAATTTAGGCTTATTATAAGTTCATACAAAACTTTTCGAAAGGAAAACTAATAATTTCTTAGCGCGTAGTCTGTTAAAATTACGACTCATCATTATTAGATATACTTATGTATTATAATACTCCTTTGATGTAAAAAATTCCATGTGATTTGCATGAGTAAGTGAAAAGAAAATACACAAATTAACGCCACATAGTGATTTATACAAAAAACATTTATAACTTTAGGCTTCACGATATTATCTGGTAAGAATTGAGGCTGACTCTCTGTCTGATCTGGTAACTAGAGAAACGTGCCCTACAATTTTAATTGAGATGGGCAGGGCACGTAGCCCATTATACAGATGACAGATCATCTACAACAGTAACCGAATCAAGTAGGCCAAAAGGAAATAGAAACAAAGGAAGACCAATAGAGTGATGGACCGACGAGGACGAAGAGGTAGCTGTAACAATTGGAGGACGAGGGCAAAAATTGAAATAGTGTGAAAAAAGTTGAAGGCAGGGCAGGGCCGGGCAGGGGCCGCATACAGAATTATAGTTTCTATAATATGTAGATGAATCCAGGCTTATTATTATTGTTATTATCTGCTAACTAAATATAAACTTACATTGTTAACTCGCTCAGGCGTCAAGGAGAGTTGAACAGTAAGTCGAGAGAGCTTGTATACTTCAAGTATTACCAATATTGGCTTTATCTTAGAGTAGATTTAGAATATTACTCTCCCTTGTAAATATTATTCCTTATCCCTTTTCAAGAATTACACTATGTATTAAAATTATTTATATTGTAATTAAGGAACAGTATACACTAAATATACTACATATAAATGAATCCCTATTTCCTTTGGTCACTGCATCACGCGTGAACGGCTGGATCGATTTCGCTAATACTTTTTTTGTTGTGTTTGTTATTGTCAGGAGAAGGTTTCAAGGAAAAAATTAGAAAATAGCGCAGATATTAGAAAATTTATGAATACCAACCACCATATTAAGTAATCCTGACTTTTTACGATAGCAAATTTATTTTTTATATATTTTATAACCTTATGGCGTTTGGCATAAAATTGGCAGAATGCGTGCTGCAAATATCGTCAAAGCGGGTGTAAGATAACTTAATATCGTTTAAAACTAACGCTTCGATCGATAAAATAATTAATTTATGATTTCTAACAAAAAAGCCTAATATTCAAAGTTCAATTTAATATGGAGTTTTGGTAAGTTTGAAATATTTTTTTTAGTTAATTATACCAATTTGAAATCAATATTCACAGTTAAGACAAGACAGCATCTGTCGGGTCCGCAAGTATTTAATAAATACGTTATTGTTACGGAGAATAAAGTAAATTTAAATTATCGTTTATTAATTAAAAATTACTCTCACATATATAGAGTATTAACAATTTCTTTACCAACATTGTAATAATACAAATAGTTAAAAATTAATAAAACGTCAATTAAAAAAAATTTAAAACATTTGGTCCCTGTGTCATTGGCAGCGTTTCCTCGCTGTATTGCGATACTTAATCGTTGAACGAAGAAAGTACTAGGTCTGAGGTCACCGGTAGGTACTACCAGGTATATAACTAAATATATTTAAATTATTATTGTAACTTCTATTATTTTAGTTAAGTTAATATATTGGGCATTCGTAGTTATGGTATATGTAAATGAATAATTACCTAATAAATAAGTACATGAATTGTCTGGCCACAATTGATGTACCGCCTTGAACAAAGTTAAATACAAATAAACTATAAACATTTTTTTTTCTTTAGCTATATGGTCAGTTCTTCTGACAAAGGCCACTCCTATTATTTCTATTCTGTTTCTATCCCGGGCGAGCCTGCTCCATCTCTTCGGCAGAACATCTGCCCATCATTTTACTTCACGTCCTTTTGTCTTTTACATAGAATTCTACTACAACTTATGTCCTTAGTTTTTTTCTTGTTGTATTGTCCACATCCAGTTTTATTTTATTTAGTAACGAAATTTTAATTGAACAAAAAATACGATCATATTTATTAACATAAAAACCAACACACACTAACGTATCACTAAAATCCTGATTTTCCGTAATTATAAACAAACAAACTTTGGGTTTTCCTATCGCACGGTTCCCTTTTTAACAGTTTTATGTGTGTTGAGCGTTCCCAACGGAACTGAGCAGAGCGGATAATAAATTGCCAATCAGATTGTTTTTAATTTATTGCTTGTTTTGGATGTACTGGACGTATGGACTTCTTTACTGACAATTCGAAAGCAATTTATTAAGTCGAGTTTAGGTAGTGACTATGAAGTAGACACAAAAATATTATAAGTATAATCCAATAGAAACATTATCTTATTCTTTTTCATGAACTTAACGTTCCATTATTAAAAAGTATGTTATACAAAAGGGTCTTGTGAAAAATATTTCACTGTATAACTCGTTATGGATGCTATAACGGACCGCATACCACAGGATAGCCCATTATATGATGTTATATATCTATTCACATGATAATTAATTAATGAGTAAATTAATGCTTATTAATTGCTGCCAGAAGACTCGCATGAGTTGCCAGCCTTAAATTATCTACACTCACTACACTGTTATTTTCTTGAAGGACGCTAATCCGAATTGGTTCGTAAATTCAATGGACAGCTGAACAAGTTTTCTTCAAAGTTCATTACAAACAAATTTATTATTTTCTTTATGAAATAAGACTTTAAAATTGTATTTTTAATGCATAAATGTGTGCAATGCCGGAATACTGGTTATTGAAAAAAAACATATAATAAAACACTTTTGAAAGAAAATTATTATGGATATATTCTTGTGTATCGTACACATCTGTTACACCATAGGAATTAAACTATTAAATCACCTTCCTAAAAGTTATAGATCACTACTGTGTTCAAGGGGTTCAAGGTGAAGGTGGTTAAAATTTTAAAGGCGAGGTTTTTATACCGGAAATAACTTATCATTATGACATTATGTTAATGTTCTTATTATATGATTTTATGGAATTTACTATGACATTTGCATACTTATTTTTATATCGATGATTGTGCGTATTGTATAATTAATAAATCTAAAAAATTAAAATATATTTATTTTGGAAGATAAGATTCAGGTATCACTTATTCCACGTCATTAAATTTGAATAAGTAGACATCAGTAGATCGGCAAAGATGACAGAGGGTGTAGGCCGAGAGAAAATAGCAAATCATCAAACAACACTTATTTTAAAACAAATATCGCCGATTAATTAGAAGTAGCCTGACTAGCACTAGTGCCAGGCCTGATAAGGTTGATAAAGATAGTCGTAATAACTAAATGTCCTTAAACTATTTACTTATTATCATTGTTTATTTTATCACAAACAAACAACGATATAAGATGTATATTATATGTATATCTTATCCCAAAAAAGCCGACGTTGTGTGTGTGTTTGTGTGATCTCCTTGACTTTTCTTGATCACGTAACAGATACAAGGTTGTAGCGGCGCCATTGGTAAAAATTAGAGATATTTATATCGTATTTAATATGAAAACCAAAAATTATTGTTTCGTTATTAATTATTTACGTGCACTGTTGATCGGATTAAACTATGAGAATGAAATTTAACTGTGCAGTTTATGGAAGGGATTAACTTTGTCACTTTTCATTTTATATGCAATTCATCTGCTTTAGCTGTTGTATTAATATTTTTGCGGCAGTTTTGAATATAATACTGAATTATTTGTATCTAATTAATACCTGTGTTATTTTGTCTTGCATAACAATTTTGTAATATATATTATAATAGAATATATTTAACTGTTTTTATGGTATTTACCGTTCAAGTATTACGTAAGCACTATAGGGGTTAGGGAGGTCTTTGTTTTTCCTTTTTGGTGATTACGTCAACAGCAATTATTTACTTTTTTACACATTACATTACACAACGTAATGCCTTTTCGATTCCTACAAAAAATGACACGTTTATGTGCTATTATTTTTGAGCTTTGCTTACTTTTGGTGACAAGATAAGGAGGGGGGGGGGGGGTAATTGCCTTAAATCTGCTTACGTAATACTTGAACGGTTATAAAAATATATATATAATTTAATTCGATTATCAACGTATGATTATAATCAGAACGAACCTTTATTCTTTCGATTACAAACTGCGAATGTGCGAACAAAAGAAAACTACAAGTAAATTGAGGTACATAATGTCAATGTGATGATTACGGCAAGATTGTGATGACGTTTTAGGGTTTTTAATAGCCAACACAGTTTGACATGTATGAGTGACAATAAATAATAATTTGCGTCTTATTTGTTAAATTAGTTCTTTTTGCCATTCATTGTTGTTGTTTCTTTGTATTTTTTGTGTTATGATCATAAATGCAAACATTAATTAATGTATTAACCTTTTTAAGTTATTTAAAGTACAATTACGTTGAAAGAATCAGTGATTGTAAAACAAAAGACGAAATGATTGTACTTTCCGTTCGATTGTGATTGGTCTATATGCTTCGTTTGTCCAATTACTTTTATGGCACGTTTTCATCTCCTAGATCATGAATATAAAAAAAAACTATAAGCAACATACAATGGAAATATTTTCGAATGTAAGTAATTACACATTCCTCTCTTGAGATTTCCTTTCAGTTCTTAGTTTTCAAGTATCCCGATCTTCCAAACATCAACCAAGTTGGTATATGCGACACGTATACTGAAAACAGCTGATTAATTATTCATGAGCGGGCTCTACTTCCGATGGCCGTTCATTGTAATTAACTTGCTCTACACACGGCTTTTAGAGTTAATTAAATGATTTCAAGGGTATTCAAAGGTTCTTCTTTTTACTAAACTCGCTCTTTGAACACCTCAAGCATTAATTATCAGTTAAATCTTCTGACTGAACTGTGTGTACTACACGTAGCGGCTATTTAGTATAGCTGTTTACTAGGGTTTAGAAATGTTTATAGTTGTTGTAATAAACCATGATGGAGGCGAATAAATTATGAAGTGAAACTTCTTTAGGCGCATCAGGGTATATTTTTTGCAGCGTTTTTATTCAAGAAGAGGGTGAGAGCGATTGAGAGAAAGTGAGAAAGGGTGAATGTAGCATGAAGAAAATAGCCATGGAGCGAGGGAGCAAGCAAGAGAAAGATCGAGAGAGAGGGTTAGGGAGATCGAGAAAAAATGCACGCTATTGGTTGATGTATTCGTTTAGTAGTTACATATTAGAACTTTAGATGGCAATTATGTCGCATAATGTCTTGTGCAGTAAACGCAGATTTGTATTTATTTATATTGTGATTAGCACGATTACAGTGTGTAAACAGTGTGAATATAGATATACAAATACATGGAGTAATCATATACTGGTACATGATCATCTATTGGGGCTTTTACCTTAATAATAATAATTTTACAAAAAAAAGTTTCACTTCTGCCATGTGTACTTTATACGCACGCACTATTTTTTGTAAATTTAACTCCAAATAATAAAAAATGGTCTATAATAAATATTAAACAAACAGCGGTTATTGTTGTTCCATTGCTTGGCGGAAGGGATAAAGCCACAATCTAGAGGGCTAAGTGCGTGCTGCCTTACGAGGCATATTAATTATATAAATAAAGTTTGATTAAAGGACTAGCGGAAATATTCTAAATCTCAGCTATTGAACGCCTTATCTTATAAGATCAACCTTTATTTAGTCATATGGATATCTATGTACACTTGTAATCGTAAATATATAATATAATATATATATATATATATCGTAAATATTTACGATTACAAGTGTTAGTATTAAATTTCTATTTACGACTAGTTTCCAAATCAAGAGCGTAGAACTGACGAGAAAAACAGTCAAGATACGAAGAGTTTCTTTTTAATATTTGGTGTAAAAGGTGTTCTTTTAGTCCTTTGTTGATAATTTAACGTCACCAAAATGTTAACCAACAACTATTTAACTTGAACTCTTTAGTAAAACTAAAAAATAATTAATGAAAAATTATTGCAAATACGGTTCATTATTATTATTAAATCTTTATCAATTAATCCATACGAGTGGTTAGTTTATATTCCTTAATATTAGTATTAGTAACACATAGTATAAGTTTTAAATTTTTTAAGTTACATTTCTATTTTAGTGGTCTAGTTTTGTATGGCCCCTTTTAGGGTCAAAAAGCCTCCTCCATATTTTTCCATTTCTATTTGTCTTGAGCAACATTCATCCAGTTTTTCCCTGCTAGTTCTATAATGTCATCTGTCCATCTTTTATTTTGTCGTCCTATACATCTCTTTCCAGTATGTCAGTCCATTTTGTTATTTCTAGAGCCATATTTTATCTCGCGCTCTAGCAATAGTAAATACGTTTACATGAAGTCAAATACCACTCAACGTTCATATGTCTATAACATAATAGAAACGGAAAATAAAATTTGTTTTCATGCGATATCTTTTTGAAATTTTTTACCTATAATATCAGTATTTCTTGACCGTCTGAAAAATATAATCGGCAAATGTGTGGAGTAATTCACGACACCATTATGTCCTCCCGCCCTCTCTTACGTCCTGGGGGAATATTTTTATTGCTACAAATAACAAATCTTACTTTACTTACAAAGAAAATTCTTAGTAAAGTTTTTGTGGTGAACATTCTAAATAAGTTATATATTTTTCGGTGATTGTTATATCATTTGCTAGACTTGTTACGTGCTACGCGGGCTCTACACGACAGCTACGCACTGCTACCAAATGTTTATAAATTTATGAAACCCTATCATTTTTTTTAAAATGAATAACTTTAACGGACGATAATGGTACAGTAGTCCTTATCGTCCGACACTATTATTTATTTATTTTCTCCCAAATAGCATTTACAACAATAAATAAGTTAACAATATTTAGTTAGTTATTAACAATACATTATACAAATCAATCTCAAACTTCCATTATCTTACCGGAATTAAGACCGTCTAAACAAACGTAACACCTAGCCTTGTATGGACACTTGTTTATTAAGTTTCAGCAGCGTTATAAGTTGATTAAATCCTTGCAACAACTTAACGAGACATTTGTTAACAGAAATCCAATTTTGCATTATATACATATCTATTTGGACAAGTCGTCCTTAGTTGAGTACACTAGATGTATATACACCTTAGTTTGTGTATGGTGGAAGATGACGACATCTTCCAGGAGCCGTAGATCCGCTAGCTTATTAGAATTTACTATTTGAAACTTCTTGTTGCATAAAAAAATAGACTGACAACCATTAGATCTAAGGAAAAACGATAATAGTTGAGTAAGCATTACTAACAGATGTAAGGGTACATTAATAGTAAAAGAAAGGTTTATGAAACATCACTGGAGCCCCACTGGGATTCAGAGCACGTCCCGATTGATTCTTAACCGCAATTTACCTGGAGCTAGTTTTCCCTCTAATAGTAAGCGAGCGTTTTTTTTTCAAGCTTTATCTAGAAAGTCTTTACATACGAGAACGTAGATGAAATCTTACCCAGATTTACTTTTTGACTATATTCGATTGAAGTTTCAATCGTTATCAAACGTGACGTTTTTAAAAAAACTATTAAACTGAATCTCTAAATTTTCTCATTCTCTAGTACAACAAGAATATCAATGCTCTTATTAGAAACGCTATATTTTATTAACATTATTAATTATTAGATCACGTTTCATAACTTATTTAAAAATTTATCGTCTACACTGATATAGATACAGATAGTTTTATATTATTAATCACAATTTTAGATCTAGGCCTGTAGTCGGTACGATTTATTTTATTCAGTATAATATACTTATTTTATAGCAAA
This sequence comes from Pieris brassicae, assembly GCF_905147105.1. Taxonomy (NCBI): domain Eukaryota; kingdom Metazoa; phylum Arthropoda; class Insecta; order Lepidoptera; family Pieridae; genus Pieris; species Pieris brassicae. The sequence continues at coordinate 18,523,641 of NC_059669.1, read as the reverse complement.
CTGTTAGAAAAAGGCTTTATTCCCTACAAACGTTATAAGACATTTGTATTCACACCAGAACAGTGCTATCATGTACCGATATTCTTGTTTGAAATATGCGTTGGGTACAAAGATACGGAAAATCAGCATTTTTGAGGGTCAGATCTGATTCAGGACATAGTTCTGGGAGCTTTACGAGGTTTATAAACTTTCGTAAACGCATAGCAGCAATTGTAAAAGTATCTTAACTTAAACCTAACGATAAAATACTAAAGTATATCCAATATTTCGGACAAAAATATGCAGTAACGAATTACCCAATTTAAAATTCTTATTCCTATTTATAAATAAAATTGCTGATTATTTATGTTCTGTTATTAAATACGGCTCTGTTATTAGTAGTGGCAAATTTGATCGCATCGCATCGAATTTTTTACATAATATATAGTTATCAAGCTGAATAAAACGAGTTCTCAAATTAAGATATTTTAACGAATTTTTAAAAAACCTATAATTTGTCACCAATTGTATATTATACTGAAAACGTAGAAACTATATTGTTTTTTAATAACAAAAAGATATTATAAAGTATTTCAATAAAATAACCATCGCAACGAAAATGAGTTTCTTTGTAATCAAATCGCATTGGTGTCGGTTGCTCTGGCATTGATCACTTTAGAATGACTAACATTTATTTAAATTTTTATATAAATAACGATATTTCTAAATATAAAACATCTTTATTTCTCGGCGAATAGATCAAATGCATCTAAATATTGTTTTCTCATTAACAACGGTCAAGAAATAATTCGACTTCATTTTATTCAAAGTATAGGAATAATTTCTCAAACTTTAGTCAGCGCTCTTTGTGCCACAAATATTACTGGTTACCAAAATGAACAGTAAAATTTGATATGAACATAATTTTTATGAATTTTGAACTTTCGCAGGTTGTTCCCATTTATTTGGATAAACTGAGCTTATCGGCTTTACCTTAAAGCGCACATTAGTATTAATTTGCGGGAAAAGGGTTTTAGCCTTCAGGTCAAGTACGGCTCGTTCGTGAGCAAATTACAATCATTTTTCATCTATCCGCGTATAATGTTTTATCCAATTGTAAAAGGATTATTTTTATTGGCTTAGGACAACTGATCATAGACAAAGATGATTGTGATGAATATGATCATTATGAGATTGATGTAATATCTACAACTGATTTTTTTCCTGCCTGGATTTCGTGTATTTAGCAGTATCTTTGGCTACCTCTTAAACAATAATCATTATATAAGTTATAATATATAAATATGTTTTTATTTATATATAACCATATTTATAAAAGGGTTCAAATGGGCAGGAGGTTCACCTAATGTTAACTTACTTAGACACTCACATTGCCAGTGGGCTCGCAATTGCCTTGCCGGCCTTTTAGGAATTGGTACGTTTATTTCTTGAAGGATACTACGAATAGTGGTGGTACGCAGCAAAAAACTGCCTTAAAAATGCTCATTTGTGAGACAAAGGACGTCATTATATGGGATTTTCGTATTCTGCCTCGAGGTTTGATGGTAAAACTCAGCAGCAAGTAGTAATCCGAACACTCCTCTGATCACTCTCCATTATAAAATCGGTAGAAGAAGTAAAGAGACACCACATGTCTACGCAACGCCAAGGGGTCGGGCCGCTCGGAAAGTGACTGATCGTGGACAAGAAGAATCGCTCTACGTTGAATACTGTTAATTGGAAAGAGTACTGGTACTGGGGAGCTCCCGCCCAGAGGTAAGAACAGTAATCCATATGGGTCCGAATTTCCGCTTTATATATTTAGTTATACTTAACTCGGGAATCACGCGATTATTGGTAAGCCCATTTGGTATTGTTTGAGTTTATTGAGTTCACAGACGATAGATGCGGCTTCTCATTTTATGGTATATAAGGATCTTATGAGGACCAGTGCAAAATTAAAAAAAAAATGTATTGTTTTATTCTAAAAAAATGTTCCTTAAGTATTTCCTGTACACATGACCAGTTAATGTATAAACTTCGTTTATTATTTTTACTCATGTTGTTAATTACAATAAAATTACTCAAATTAATAATAATAATGTAATACTTTTGTAATGTTAATTTAAATTTATCGAAATGTTCGAGCTCTTCTCCACCGAATTAGCTGTATATAACATCCTGTACTGCTTCATTTAAGAATAGGTTAAAACAACTATTAAAGTCCTAAATCTTGTATCTTTCTTCTTTATTATAGCTACTAGTATGTTTGTCTTTCTCCTGATTTATTTATTTTGTATTGTATTGTCTACTTAAATAACATACTGCTGTCATGGTTTGTTTTGTTTTTTTTACTTTTATAGATGTATCTGTTTTGTTTTCTAAATGAATAAATAAATAATTCAATTTACAACTGATACATGAGTTAAATATTATTATTAATTTGGTAAATATTTATCTAATGCTCACAAAAGTGATACGGAAATAGCAGTCCAAGATATATAGACTGAAGAGACATTGTTTTTTTTTTCATTTACGTATAACTAATAAACATGCTTCGCGATTGGCTCACGGAGCTTATAATGCGCCTACAATATTTATTTAGCAAAGACGTGAATATGTATTTTCAATCAGTGAAATTGTACAGTATACATCTCTACTATTTTAACCCTGTAGCATTACCACTCATCTATAAACGTCAAAAAACAATATCTATGTATTATTGCTTAGTTTTGGCATTTATCAATTGTATCAATAATAGCGCCAAGTACACTATAACATTTCTTTACAAATATTTGACACTGACGTTTTTTAGGTTAGGACACTTTGTCAAACTCACGTTGGAGCATAGACACAAAATATGTCAATAGCAGGAATTGGATGTCAAACAAATATCAACGATTTAATTTTTCTTAAGAGTCATTAGGTCAATGTTAAATTGACTGTAATTTTTAGATTTTAAATTTACAACTGGCTTACTGTTAAACATTTATTTAATTTAGATTTGTGGAAATCGTATAAAATTTCAATCATTAAAAAACATCAAGAATCAGGACTAGACATCGGGGTTAGTCTTGGGGCAGTCTTCTAGCAGCATACACTTGCCGCTAGGCTTGTGCCGAACGGTTGGCTTTTCACAGTAGCACGCGGAGTAGTCGCAGATATTGCCTTCCTTTGCTTCAGGATCGGGGACTTCACATGTCGGCTCTGGGGTCAGCTGCCCACAACCAGTTGTGTAGGCCCGCGTTCCGATTTCACACTCACGGAAACCTGGAAAACATAAAATGTTACCACGTCATTTTAACTTTCAACGAAATTGTCGGCGTTACTTACGGCCCACAGCTAGGGCTATTTTCTACAAAACCACATACTATTTGCCGTATTACATTAGCCAAGGAATTGGTTAATGAATTTTTTATCGTTCGTTGTTATTCAATAATCATACCTTCTAAGTTCGCTAAGGAGTCATGACTTATAACACCTACGAAGAGGTACTGGTTAAAGCGACATTCTAAAATAAATATAAGTAAGCGTTCCAATGCAATTTAAAAATACCTTTACAAATTAGTCTCAAATAAAGATAATAGGATTAAAAAAATTGTTTACTATTCATATTTTTGTTATCTGTGAAGACCTCGATAATTTATAATTATCGCAAGTAAATATAAATAGTTCACATCGGTCAAATAAACACGATAACCAGTTTTTCTCGTATTTGAATGTTTATTTAAGTACGAGGCTGGAGTTCGTCTTAAAAATTACCGACGAGATGAATCATAAAAATACGCCGTGTTATTTATTGTAATTGATAATTTCGTATATTATTACTTAGTTTGTTATGTATATTCCAGATCTTTAGGTAGCTAAAGGCTTTTTGTAGTAACGCACCATTAGACTTTGCAATCAAGAACTATCAGACCAAACTAAAATATAATAAATAGTTCTAAAATATAACCGATATAGAAATTAAGTAAAAATTTAAAAATTTTACTTGACTTCGTGTTGATAAACAATTTAAAATGTTAAATATCTTTAGTTAGCGTTCCCTTATTTTAATTTAATTCATAGCCGGGTTGACAAATGGCCAGGTATCAAATATTACCTTTAGATATACATAGATAATGTATCTTATATACCTACACATGGTCTACAGTAACAAGTTTTTCCACGTTACTAAGATTATATATAAGATTTTTCTTAAAGATAAATAACAATATTTATATGAAAGTTATATAAAATAATTATTACTAAGTATATGGCAACTACAATTTACATACTTTTGGTCAAGTAAATATCTGGAAGTAGATACCTAGAACTTTAGAATACTTCTACTATGCCCTTTATTGTTTGGGCGAAAATAAATACGAGGAATATGTCCTCCTTTAGCTGCCTTTAATTATATATATATATATATATATATATATATATTAGGGGGCAAACGAGCCTATATAAAGGTCATCGCAGCCCAAGGACACACAATTTTCAAAGGATGTGATGCCGGTCTTTGCGGGAGAATACACTGTAACTTTGAATAGCTGGAGGTCAGATCTCTCAAGGAAGTCACCCACCCACCGGGAGTCCATAGTTCGCTAGTTCGGAAAAAAAGTGCCTTGTGAAGTGAACTGTTGAAGACTTCAAGCCATCAATATATTAGTTATATTTGTCAAGTGACGTGAAAGTGTACAAAACAAAAGCTAATGGATTTTATATAGTTAGTTGTTTATAAATCAAATACTAACATCGCTAGTATCGCAAAGCGATGACACATAATTTGAAATTTACCACATATGACACAAGGGGAAGAATTTTAGCAAGTCTTGAACAGCACAGATTACTTAGTAATATGGTTAAGAAAAAAACAATACTTACATATTCCCATCACATAGATACATCCTCGAGGATAAGAAACTGTATGAGCTAGACATAGCCCAACCAGAGACAAAAAACTTATAGCAATAAGAAGTTTCATTATAAATTCTTGTTTCGTTGAAACAACGACCCGTACTGACTCGACTTATTAAACCGGTCAAGCTTTATAGTATACATAGATAACATATACGTATGGAAATGTTTCATATGACATTGATTTTACCTTAACAAGGAATGTTTGATATTTTTAATATACTGAAAGTATTCTTAGAAATAACTTTTAGATTAAAATTTTATTTTGTGATAAACATATGACAAACGTACCAAAAATTTATTTGCTAGAAGCGCCCATAATTATTAATAATTGGAATAAAATTATAAACTATTTACGAGTTGGAATGTTGAAAACTTGGAACCTATTTCAAATGTATTGGAATAAAGTAACCTTTTTAACGTATATGTAAAAAAAATAGATTTATAAAGATGTAATTTCCTAAAATATAAATAGGTAATTCAATTATGGAAAAACTTGACCTACAACCTCAAGGCCTCATATTTTTGTATCTTCCTTCCTTCATAGTTTTTCTTTATAGGCAAGTAAGTGAACAGGCTTCTGTGCACACCATAGATTCTATAAGACATGTCATTTTTATCGCCAAATTTTTCTGCACCGTTCGAGCATCACCGAGTTCGAATTAATCGCGGTAAAGTCAATATCCGAACCCACGACCCCTATGGCTCTGTATGCTCAATAACTAGGCAACTGCTCTGTACCATGCATTTAACTCATATATGCCTTTTTTAATATCAATAATATAAATCAATTGATTTATATTTTATCATAAATTAACAACGTTTAAAGTCGGATCGAGACGGTTGTATTGAAAACTTCAAGAGGAAGAAACCAGTTATAATGTTGTGTTTGCCGCCATGAAGGTGTAATATTTACTGATGACACGATAATTCTACTAATCAAGGCAACACATAACTATGTAAATCTAATTTTATATCTAATATTTAAAATTTAGTATGAAATATTCGTATGATCTTCAACTTCACGATATGGTTATGAGACATGGGTCAAACAGAATTTGCGATACTTTTCGATTTCGGAAATTTAGGATTTTGCCTATGGTTAAACATATCATTGTAACCTTCTTATATTTTATTTTAACTAAACTCAAAATAACTTTATGCATATATATAACCAAGTACACTTATGAACGTCAACAGAAAAGATGTTAAATTGATTCTAAATTTACATTAACTACCATTTCGCAAGTCAAGGGAGTCGTAGAGTGGGAAGATATAACAACCAGCCATTCATCCGTATTTTTGGAATCAACATATATATCCAATAAAACATTTCGGAAGAATTCGACTAAGCCAGGTACTAGGTGCTTTTCGCAAGGTGACGAAAACAAGTTTTTGATAATAAGATCTTATTTATATTTGTAAATTATATTTCTATAGAGCCGGTCCTTATTTTACATTTTTCACCTTTAAATATTTTGTTAAATATTCCTAACTCTTAACGCATACATTGCTTGACTTGAAGTCGAATCGGGCTTCCAAACAATGTTTCCATAATAGGCAGCTCGTACGTAAGCTTTATTAATTATATCGAACTCTTTGTGACATAAAATACGAGAATGAGGCCTCAACTGTTACTACGTCTGTATCATAGAAGTGTAGGTTTTCTGTCCGTATACCATTTTACATACCATGTGACATAATTAACAATTTTCTATATATTTATTGACGTCATGTGTAAACCGGAAAAACAAAAGAATATACGGATGTGGATATGAAATACGTAAATAGTACTTATCGTTATTGCTGTTATTGTTAAACTTGTTCGTAAGTAATCTCTAAATGAAGACAAGAGTTATCCCATTCATAAGTCTATTAGGTCGACCACTAGCTAAGATGGTTCTAAATCGAATTTCTGGGAATGCACTTGTTTTATTAATAAAATTAGAAAGAATTTTTTTGACACAGATGCAAAAATATTATCACTCCAAGCGCGGCATTCAAATCTACAACGTCAAAGATATCATGAAGCTTATTCAGGAAGGATTTTATACATTTTATTTTTATTATATATTATTACACGAATAACATGTACGCTAGTTAATTGGATGTATGAAGTTATTTAATATCCACTCGCTGGTTGTGACCTGTTTCCGATATTGTATTGTTTATATCACATTACCACGTGATGCGCCTTATCTATACATTTATAGTTTAATTATAAATAATGCGACATATGTTATGTTTTGCACTTACCTTCTTGTATTAAGGACAGTAGCTGTCACTGGCGTGTCAAAGGGGGTCGCAGTCTACAAAAGATTCGTGAAAAATAGCGCGCAATGTACACATTATAATTTTACAGGTCGCAAGACTGCTTTAATAACTTTTTGGCTTTTTCATGGATTGCGACATAAAAATGGGTGAGAAACGATATTTTCAAATCAGATATCGAATCTTTACACCGAGAATATACCTAGTCCAGCCATAAGTTCTGTTACCAATGAACATACAATTTTTTAATGAAGTAATGTACTATTATTAAAATTTGTAATTTATACCTACATATTTATTAAATTCTCAACAACAAACAAAAAATATTCTATTCGAAATGGCTTTTATACAGGCCTTTAATCTGTTTAGCCACTATGGATTCACGAACTGTTTCCAAGGGAGATTGCACCACTGCTTGTTCCAAAGATTTTTTAAGAGACTCAATGTCACTTTGCCGTTCAGAGCAGGCCATGTCCTCTAAAACTGACCATAATTTGAAGCCTAAAAGGTCTGGGCTAGATGAGGACCAGTCTTCAGCTCTTATAAAGTCCGAAACGTTGGTTTTAAGCCAGGTTTGGGTAGTTCGTGCCTGTGCTCGTGACCAGTTGCAGAATGCTGCTGGAAAGTGCACGGTATTTATGGAATATGACCGACGGCTCCATTTGTGAAAGGCGATCACTACACCCCATTCCATATTGTAATTTGATAATAAACAAGAAAAAATAAGTGAAATGGCGCAAAATCGAAAGAAGTTTTTAAAATAATATACGTGTTCCAAATTCAAAATAATTAAAAAGTAGTAGTTAGTAAACCAGACTAGTTATATGTATTAGATTTAGATTAAGGCCATCATTCCATATGTCCTTCCTTTCTGAAGAACGCGTTTTAGCCAGAACTCATGTTTGGATTGAGCATTCTGATAAACACAATAAATTAACTACCAACTTATACATCGCTCAAATCGATCGTGACTAAGAATATAAACATAATATGAAACATATACACGCATATTAGCAATTTGCAAGGGCACATACAAAAATCTCAAAGCAACAAAATGTTTTATTATAAACTAGCGGACCCGATAGACTGTTGTCCTGTCTTAAGTATAAATATTAATTTCGAATTGGTATAATAACTAAAAAATATTTTAAAAACGAAGTGTTTATTATTTATTGTTTATTACTTTATGATAAACATCTTTTGATTTTTTTTCTGTCGCGTATATAAATAGATCTGTTGGTATATATGGACTAACTGGCCATGTAAAAAACATGGTTTTCAAGATTAATGCCACAAACAATTAGCGACTTTAATTATTTTAAATGTATTTAATCAGTATAATAACTCCGATCGAAGCATTTATTTTAAACGATATTTAATTTTCTTACATGTATTTATATATATATATATCCATCCGTAAACATTTATTTTCCCTGGACATCCATAAGTCGAGCGGGCCTGATGGCATCCCCCCAATTGTGCTGCGTACTTGTGCTCCTGAGTTGGCTCCGGTCCTAACGCGCCTTTTCCGGTAACTGTACTCCCTCAACACTGTTCCGAAGTGCTGGAAGACAGCTTTGATACATCCGATCCCTAAAAAAGGCGATCGCTCTGATCCGTCCAACTATCGCCCAATCGCAATAACCTCCTTGTTCTCCAAAATAATGGAAACCATTATTAACGGCCAGCTCTTGAGGTATCTAGAGGGCAGCCAGCTGATTAGCGATTCTCAGTACGGCTTTCATCGTGGTCGCTCAGCTGGTGACCTCCTTGTATACCTTACACATGGGTGGGCAGAGGCAATTGAGTCCAAGGGGGAGGCGCTGGTGGTAAGTTTGGACATAGCGAAAGCCTTCGATCGGGTGTGGCATAGAGCACTGCTCTCGAAGCTTCCAGCCTATGGGCTCCCCGAGAAATTATGCAACTGGATTTCCAGCTTTCTCGCTGATCGGAGCATTAAGGTCGTCATCGACGGAGCATGCTCCGACCTTAAACCCGTCAATGCTGGTGTCCCACAAGGCTGTGTCCTATCCCCGATCCTGTTTATTCTGCATATTAATGATATGTTGCAACTTAGCAACCTTCATTGCTATGCGGACGACAGCACTGGGGATACTTTTTACACGGGCTGGGCAGGTATTTCTCGGGCTGTTGTTGATGAGTGCCGGAACAAACTTGTGTCTGAAGTCGAAACTCTTTTACGTGGAGTCTCGGACTGGGGTAGACTAAATCTAGTCCAATTTAACCCCAAGAAGACACAAGTATGCGCGTTTTCCGCTAAAAAAACTCCCTTTGTCGCTACTCCTCGTTGCGTAGAGATGTTGGGTCCCTCTGCATCTTCTACCGCATTTACCATGGGGAGTGTTCAGAAGAGTTGTTCGGTCTAATACCCGCAGCTGAGTTTCATTATCGGACGTCAAGGCAAAATACAAAATACCATCCGTATCACCTCGACGTCCGTCGTTCCACAGCTGAGCGTTTTCTAAGGCAATTTTTGGCGCGCACCACCACTATGTGGAACCAGCTGCCCAGTGAAGTATTTCCGAACCAATTCGACTTAGGGTCCTTCAAGAAAAGAGCGTACCAATTCTTGTAAGGCCGGCAACGCACTTGCGAGCCTTCTGGCAATGTGAGTGTCCATGGGCGGCGGTATCGCTTCACATCAGGTGAGCCAAGAGGCTCCGAGGCAGAGCCCGTTGGCCTGCTATTACATAAAAAAAAATATAGGGATGTAAGAAAATATCCCTATGTATATGGAAATTTGCAGCATTCATTCTGTCAATGTTAATGCTGATACAGAAAATATTCTTATTGTACAAATAATTTAAACACAAATAAGTGTTACGTATAAATCATAAAACTTAATGCAGTTTACATGTTAAATATCCTATATATTATGTACAATAAAGTTTTTCTTTCTTTCTTTTCTTTTCTTTCTATGTCAAACGCCATAAAGATACATGAAAAAAGTTTGAATTGTAAAGGCGCTATGCAATGACAAAAAAAATTGCCATCGTAACAAAAGTATTCTTAAATTTTCTAATTTTCCACGCAATTTTCTTATTTTTTTCTTTCTTATGAAATATCTCCTGACAATAACAAACACAACAAAAAAGAATTAGTGAAATCAGTCCAACCGTTCACGCGTGATGCCGTGACCAAGGGAAATAGGGATTCATTTTTATGTATATGGATACTTGTTTCGTTCGAACAATGACTAGATCTGACCTGTCTTATTAATACAGTCAAGCTTTATATTATGGTTTCAACTTCATAACATGTATGTAATTTTTTTCATAAGATCTTAATTTTAACTCAAACATTCGTTGTTTGAGTTATGAATTTAACAGTTCTTATTTATTATTATCATAATTATATTAATTATAACCCCAGCTGTGCACTAATGGACATTGTATGCATTCGCTCACTTGGTGAAGGAAAACATCGTCAAAAAACCGGCATCCTTTAGTCGACGTCGTGTCAGGCACAGAGAGCATCAACACTATTACAAAAAAAATCCAATCCAGACTTAAAAGGTAGCGCCAATGGGTTTTTTTAATTTTCTAAAGTCAATTAACAATATACTAAATGGTTATTGATAATCTAAAGTGCCACAATTTCTAAATTAGTTTAAAGTAAAAATCTTAGACAACTTATCTTAACAAAAGTAACTAAATAGATGAAAAAACGTACTTTTTATATCTAGACATATTTATATTGAACCTCACTTTATCAAAAGCATATACTTAGTACTAAGTACATAAACTTAATCGTTTAAAAGAAATATAATTAAATCGAAAACACGATACTTCGCAAACGAGCACTTAAAAGTTCCGTTACGCAGATAAACGTTTGATAACAACACGCAATTCTGAATATAAATAAATTGAAACAAGCTTTAGCCTGGCCAATGACTTCTTTAATCTTAAAAACGTCTGTTTATTTATATATTCATTCGTCAATTGTTTTACGCAAAAGCTCATATTAAGGATTTGAAAATGTGAGTTTAAAATATATCTAAAAGAGATACAAATAGAAAATAACTGGCAAGGGTCAATGTCATCGATAATGACGTGCTGTTTTTGAAGAAACAGTTTTTATGTAATGTGTAATATACTTCCAGACGTAGTGAAATATATTGTATTTATTATCTTACTACATTATATACAAATTTAAACTTTGCTAAGTATGAATAAAGCAGAGCAGTGTTGACCTAGTGGCTTCAGCGTGCGACTCCCATCCCTGAGGTGGTAGGTTCAATCCCCGGCTGTGCACCAATGTATTTTCTTTCTATTTGCGCATTTAACATGACCTCGAACGGTGAAGGAAAACATCGTGAAGAAACCGGCTTGCGTCAGACCCAAAAAGTCGACGGCGTGCGTCAGGCACAGAAGGCTGATCAACTACTTGCCTATTCGATTAACTAATGATCATGAAACAGTTACAGAAATCTGAGGCCCAGACCTATAAAGGTTGTAGCGCCATTGTTTTTTTTTATGTATGAATAAATGTTTTCTAAGATCTATTTTGTTGAATAACGAATACGTAACGCTGTCGAAAGTTTCTCTCGCTATTTCAGTTAAGCATTTTTATTAATTATGAATAAGGAAGATTCTTCTTAGATCCGATTAAAAATATAAACTTATGAAACGGGCCAATCAGTTCGAAAAGAATTTTCTAAATCGATCCCTTAACGACAGAGTTCTTAAGTAAAAAACATTTTAATTAAGCTTTCCGTGTTTCAAGTTTATTTCAATTTAATAAGAATAATACAACTTTTTCGATACAAGTTTATTTTACAATTTATCTATGACCTAGATATTTACAATAATTATGCTGCGTCTTCATGGTTAAAACCCGAAAGTTCTGAGTTCGTCTCCTGGGAGAAAATATTGGTTTTGTGAGTTACGTAACCTATCTTTAGTTAATGTGAACAATGATCGCACATTTGAAGCCAATATTGAGCCCTTTAGTTTTTACCATACTCATTAATAGTATTTCAACATTCTCGTTTCCGATAATGTCCAATAATATAAGTGTCGATTAGATTTGTGAAGCCCACAACCCGTAATATTATGTTGGTTATAAGCTTATATTTTAAACCAAAAAGTCAGTTGTTACCCAACTTCAAAGAAATAGTTTTATTTGAACATCTCCATACAAAAAACCGCTATCGAACGTAATTCATGTTAATCAGAAAAATCACATCCTGACTTAATTTTTTTTATCAAACTGATGCAAATTGTGTATGTACCATTGAAAGATTACCTTATATAGCTCAAGTCTCTGTCTTGAAGCATATTTGTTTTAGTATTTTCTGAATTATTAGAATAATACTGAAGTTTTTATCTTTTTAATCTTACTCAAAACTAGATAAAATGTAATGTTTTTTTCCAAATGTCTTTTAAAACAAACGTATTATATACTTATACTTACATAACTGACTTCAAACATCTTTGACCATTTTGCGGAGCTTGGCCGAATTATTATCATCCAATCCAAAACAGGCCTACAATCTTTAAGATTATTCCTTCGGGTTTTTGAAGATTTAAACAAATACTGTATTATATTCTTCAGGTGCATAGTTTATGTATGTAGCATGGCATTAAAATGTCATAGAAATTGTAGTTTTGCAATTGAGCTTTCTCTTAGGCGTATATATATCTACTTAGAACTTTTAATAGTTGATATTTTAAACTTTACTTTAAATCGATTTGTTGCCTTTATGTAATCAATAGTTATAGAAGAGAATAATAGATTTAAATCTTTATTTTAGTATTCTAGTAGCAATCCTAAACAATCCTATTCAATTACAATTTGGTCCTATTATAGAGGGATAAAATATTTATTTTTAATTTACTAAAGATTTACAATAATAAGGAAAAACTTATCTATTTTTATTCTAAATTTGAACTAAATTGTTACTCAAAGTTTTAGTTGTTTAGTTACACTGCTTAAAACTTAAAAATGACTATAATTACTATCTGTTGCTCAGATCGCAGTTTTATAACAACAAAATATTGCCTTTTAAAAACCACTCATCTGAGTTATGATTTATTTTTGCTCTGAATAAACCGTTAGGTGTTATCATTTACATAAATTCTAATTTAAAAATGCCTAGGCCTATTTTATGTGCTTAATTGTAGTAAAAGTATTTTTTTAGAATTCACTAAGCATACAAAACAGTTTCTAGAGTAAGCTCTGAGCTACTCTATGGTTGCTAGCTGATATTTTTAATAAGATGAACTTTATTATTACCAAGCGAACTAGATTTCTTTAAAATCTATGTATAGTGAAAAACTCTTTCGTCAAAAATTATACTGACAAACAAATATGTTATAGAATTAAATTGTTAGGCAATATATCTTTACGACATGAAAGGTATTTTGTATATGTAAGAAGAAAAAAAACAAAGGCATTAGCTTAAATCAGTCTGTATTTTAAATTATCAATACAATCTACTTGAGACCTTACGAGTAACATAATACTAAACTTACATTTATCACAATAATACGATTTACGCAGGACTGTTACCTAAAGCCATGTTCATTGCGTTCAGTATGTCACCGTTATCTGCGTCTATTTCCCACGCGAACAAACCACCTAGGTAATTCTTTCTAACGTATTTACCTTTCTCGGTAACAGATCTCGCGTTATCGTATGTAACAAGGTCCCCTGTAGATGGTCTAAAGACATAAGCAGCTTGAGCGACGTTATCGTAGTGGAACTCCCATTTGTTTTGAGCAATTTCATTTGCAATTTCCCTGTAATCGACCACACCGTCCTGCCATGTGCCCTTGCAAGGTCCTGTAGCGATCCCCGTGAAAGGATTACCTTCTGTATAGTTATGTACTCCGGTCCACCCACGTCCATACATTGCAACACCTACGACAATTTTCTTTGGGTTTACGCCTTGAGCCAATAGGTACTGAACACCAAAGTCAGTGGTATAAGTTTCCTTTGAGTTCCACTCGGGAGCGTAAAGTGAGGTTTGATGACCTAAAGTGTCATTGGACCATGCACCCTTAAAGTCATAGCTCATAACAAAAATATGGTCCATGAAGGTCTGCGCAGCTTTGTAGTCGACAACTTGGATTTTGTCCCATCCAGCACTAATAGCTGATGTTAATTCGTATTTCTTACCCATTTCAGCGGATAATTCGTTAAGCATTTCTCTTAGCTCCTTCATTAACAAAACATAGACTTCACCATCCTTAGGACCACCAAGTGTCGGGTTTGCGCCCTTACCCCCAGGGAATTCCCAGTCTATGTCTACTCCATCGAAAAATTTCCAGGTTTGAAGGAAGTCTTTTACGGAGTCAATGAAACGCGCTCTCTTTACCTTGTCATCGAAGAAGAAGAATGGATCAGCGAGGGTCCAACCACCAATAGAAGGAAGAATCTTTAAATCTGGTCTTGCTTGTTTTAACGACATCAGTTGGCCAAAGTTGCCTTTGTATGGCTCATTCCAGGAAGAAAGTCCCTTTTGTGGTTTTTGTAACGCAGCCCATGGGTCGTGAATGGATACTTTAAAGTCTTCTCGGCCACTGCAAGATCTCTGTAACGCTTGGAAACTTCCCTCGATTTCCTTCAAACTGTCGTTGATTCCATCTCCACCACAAATCGGGATAAAACCGTACAAAAGATGAGTTAAATTCGGGATTGGTATACGGTCAACGGGATACTTTCTTGGATAAACTCCCCATTCAACAAAGTAGGCACCAACAACCTTTCCTGACGTCTGTTTAAATGGCTTGTGTTTTTCATCCAGAGTGTAATCTAGGGGTGGTAAATGACTACCATCTGTGTCGGCAACAATAATTTCTGTCGGATCGCTGGAACTGCAGCCATCTTTGTTACAAAGCTGGACTTCCATCATATAGCGACCACCTTTCTTAATTTTAAAAGTAGCTGTACCAGCAGCCCTGGAATCCCCAGACCAGTATTCTTTTCCATCTAATAAAACCTTAGCTGAATCTGCTGGATCTCCAGACCATACATTCCATGTAACTGTAACGTCAGCTGCATCTTTTCTTGTTACAAGCTGGTTATAAGCTGTAGCTGCTTGGTTGACTTCAACGATAGCGAAGGTCCGTTCGCCCCATCCTAGCGTCGGTTTGCCTGGAGGTCCACACTGCGCGATCGCCAAAAGGCTCAATAAAGCCAAACACAGCGCCTGTTGACTCATCCCGATTTCTATAAAAATAAACAGTAGGTATTAAAACTTAAGCCCCGCGAGTTACATCGAAGCGTTGGAGGTGCACTGATCTCTCATCTCGTTGTAATCTTATTTATATGAGGGGTAGAGTAGGCCAACCGTTTAGGAGCCCGTATGGAATGTTGTAGTGGTGTTAAACGTAATAAAAATCGTTAACACAGTTACCTATGCCGGTCATTGGGTCGGCCAAGGTGACAGATCACTTTATTGTCTCCCAAATGATCTGTTTTGTGCGACTAATGGGCCGAACCCGTTATGACTAATTTAGAGCACGCTATCTTTAAGTTTCATATAGACATTAGTGGACTGTGTTCGTAACGTATCTTAGTTAAATAATTGTCTTGCATTACGCCCTTAAAATAAAAGCCAAAAGAAATGTATTACGACTTATCAATCCCATATGCTTAAATCATTGCTAAGACAATTTAATTATTATTATTGATTGTATATAGAATTAATACTAATGTATTGTTTTGTAAATGTAATGTTTGATAAATTTTTGAATATTTATTACTCACGTGCACCTTTCCCTGACGAGGTTTAATATTAATCAGCCACTTTATTTTAATTTAATTGTTATTACCTATTGGTCTACTGCGGTTGACACAAAATATCAAATTAGTTATTTACATAGTCGACCTATCACTTTCAATGACTCCTATTGGCTTTGTCATTATTAACTTAATCACAGTTTGCGTTATGAAGTGTTTTTATTTGTAAAAGATACGTTATCAGATTATATGATGATTGTTATTCCGAGTTTTTGTTAGATTATCACTAGGCTTTGCTTATTTCTATCTACTTACTTGAATACTATACATTTTTACTCATAATTTTCCTTTTAGTAAAAATTGATTTTAATTATACCTTGCACCAACAATACACATAATCACAAATCAAAACTAAATTATTAATGGAATATCAGAAATATTTAGATCTTTCTAATCTTTACATTTCTTGAAAATTTATTTGAACATTCATTAAGTGTGTGTTTTGTGTAAGTTTCAATACAAGAAATATGTAATCAAAGTGAAAATACTAAAAAAATATATAAACGACGAATGAAATTCTAAGCTTAATCTCAATGTCACACTATTGTATCATAATCGTTCTGTTAAACCATATATTAGCTTTAAAATAATAAAATAATTTTCAAGTTATTCATTTCACACAATGGTGGTATAATGCATTATTAATAAAAATATAGTGTAACTTTATGTAATGATTCTTCATATAGAATTTTTATATAATGCGTTACGATGATATAAGATGTTTAAGAAAAGTATAAAACTCAAGAATAGTCGTAAGACTTAAGTCTAAAGCAACTTGCAATACTTTAAAATAGCAGTATATATCAGTTAGTAACAGTAATACGAGTATCAATATAGCTACACACACTATAAAAGTTCTAAACTCTGTCACATGACGCATACGTTTTTGTGAAACGGAAATCACAATTGATAAGATTTGACCGGCCAACTACAAAACTTAGATACAATCACTCCAAACCCTTCTTTAAAAACAAATATGACGCATTTAACCGCAAATGTGTCACATTTGTAACAATTCACAATAAGAAAGTATAAAATTTGCATACAATTGCTGGGCGGGTTTTCAAGTTCAGGTCATTAACCCGCAATGCAAATTGAGGTTCAAGTCAGGCCGAAAGAATTGAAAAAACTGGTTTGAATAAGAGCTAATAAATCCATCGCTTTAAGTAGTGAAAGGACCTATCTCCTAGGTACATTATCTGTATATACTTTCTCCTATATGTACTTACGGAATTATTGAATATTTCTGATATTTGTGACCATTATAATTACTTCCGACCTCTTATTGCACGGGGTAACGTAGCATGGTAAAATAAATTGTAATTTCGGACTGATGGTAAACTCATATAGATTTCTCGTAACAAACATACAAAAAATTCCTTTAAAATATTAGTATCTAAGAACTACTAACTAATTACTAACAACTACTGTAGTACGTATTATATATGCGTATCAAACCAAACCCGCTCTGGTTTGGTTTGATATGATTTTCATTACGATCGGTTAATAAATTTTGAGAACGTATATATAGTTAAAAAAGCTTGTGTTTAGAACTTAGAAGTTATATACGTCTTTGGCGAACAAGATAAAAATCTTTTCAAATTTTTTATTGTACGTTTGTAGAAAAAAACGACACTAACAATACTAAAAACTAAAATGTTGACTATAGTATTCGTTACATTCCTTTCCTATTCCTATCAAAATTATAACTTATTGTAATAAAAATAATATTAAAGAAGTTTTATCATAACTTTACAAAAAAGCTATTGATTTTTTTGATGTAATAGGAGGCAAACGGGCAGGCGGCATGGACACTCACATTGCAAGAAAGCTCGCAAGTGCATTATAGCACTGCTCCCCAGAGTCCCATGCAAATTCTATAACTCTCACGATTAAATTGACAAAAACGACCCAAATTACTAACTTCCTAAACAGATGTTGTGCGTGGATTTACTTAGAATTTAGTAGTTTAGATAATATAAAACAAACTAAAGTTAGTTTTTCATTAATTAATAAATACCTATGACTAGTAGCAGACGTTTACTAAAGACTGAAGATATTTAATGTCGTTTAAAAAAGGAACCTATACCTAATTTTTTTTTGTGAACTATAGAAAGTAAAAAAAATTCAAGACGAAAAGTTGACAGTAATCAAACAAACTTTCAATCATATTAGTGTAGAGTGAAGCCAAGGTGAATCTTAGAATTTAGATCTTTTAGTTACGAGATATTTAGTTTTGTTTATATAGCTATAAAAATTACATAGCCTTATTAGACTGATAGATATCGCTTACATCATTTTAAAGCAAGAAAATGATTTGCACTTATATAATGTTTTATTTCCAGACTGTGGGTAGACGAAATGACTAAGTCCAGAAATCGGGCACTGGCAGCAAGGTGTATCGAGCACAAAAACACCAGTGGTGCAAAATTCCACTGCACTATATTCCCTAGAAATTAGGGGAGATGATGGTGAAAGGAAGCCGAAGACAGGGGAAACTGGAGGATGTTGTGTGTGTGACTAACAAGAATGAAGAAATTCAGACACAACCCAGACAGATTGTCAAATAAGTATGTAGTCCAATTTAATGAATGTGCAAAATAATAAACAGGGCTTTGATAACACTAAATCCACTAAAATCTTAGATCACGTAGGCTTGTGGCATTAATGGGGTGTACAATTATTAAATTTTATTAATCTTATCGTAAAGGTTGCATCCTCGACATTAAGCGACAGTCGTGTTTCTATAAATTATTGTCGACAACAAAACGTTTAATTGTTTTGTGTTATTGCAGCCGGATTTCAAACGTCTGATTAGATTCTAATTGGTTCCCTTACAATTTTAAAAGCTTCTAATTTTAGTGTAGAAGATTTGATTTCGGAATTTCGCGAAATCAATGAAATAGGTGTAATTCAAGCCAATATTGAATTTTAATTTGCAAAGTTTTACAAATTGTTATTTATGTATTAAAAACCTTCTTCTAAATAGGTACTGTTTACAACTATTATTTTAATGACCCGTATTGTCTGTCACTCATACATCATATATAAAATTCATTTTTGATAATTGTTCATTTTTGACATTTTTCCATACAAATACGGGCTCGTTTCGATATATAGGCACATACAAACTTGATTTTCACTTCAGACTGAAATAAACAAGAGCACAAATCTAGTTATTTTTGTTTATAATAAAAAGAATTAATAAAGTAACAAAATTTAACACAGTTATCTGTAGGAATAACTTAACAGTTTTTCTGGATCGGTCCAGCCGTTCTCGAGTTATAAGTGTTCTGGGGAAATTTATTTTTATTAAGGTTTTAATTAGATTTTAGTAAAATTATTAAGCGATACGATTAAATTTGTCTGTTGACTATAACAACATACAAGTTGAATAGATATAAAGCATGGTAAGATTAGCGCGTGATCGATCATAACAATAACTGTACTTACATCTTTATTCCAGTTAAGAATTAATACATCACGATTTTAAACTGACAGGCTTTTAATTTACCACATAACTGTATTGTTTTGAAAATAAATACGGTATTCATAATCAAAATGCCTAAATTTATCTGTATTTTGTTATTCCCTCAAATTATACATAGCTCGAGATTTTGATAACACACATTGTACTAATAACTGTTTAAAAATACCGTTATATGGCCCTTTGCGATTGCGAACATATTCAAATCAATTAACTTGTTGAAGTTTAATTCTTATTGAAAAGGAATAAGGTTGTTTTTATGATTTCACGTCAATGTCAATGATCTTATATAAACAACATTGAACTCGTTTGCATTTTTACATGTGTAATATACTGCAATATTGATTTGCTTGTCAATGTAATGTATAAAGCTTGTTATAATGTTTTTAAGGGGCTATTGCGTCCTTTATGCAGACTATTTAAAAATCATATTTTCTTTTATTTTAAATCGTTAATTCCAATCTTTGAAGTACCGCAGTCGTTTCGCTTAATTGTGATTGCCAAACGGAACGGTGAATCGCGTGTCTCTGATTGGACTTGAGACGCTTGACGATTGTGACCAATCACAACAAAATGATGACATTCGTCTATCATATTACATTTATATTTATACTAAACAAAGCTGAACTACCACGTTTCATTCATTTATTTCAAATGGGGAGGAGGTTAGGGGAGTGTTATTGACGTTTTCGGAAGTAAATGTGGAAAAAAATATCAAAGGCGTGCCTATACGGTGACACCTAGTTTATAATAGAAGTTGTAAAATGTAATTACGACTATTTTCATAATACGACACTACCGTTTGAACCCTACCTAGGTTTACTACAAACTTTACTATTAGCTGATATAATATGCTTTTTGATACAATCGTGTCATCTAAACCAATGTGTGATAAATAATTATATTGTAACTGGCGGCATTTCACGTTTTGTATTCGTGTAAATTGTTAACTTGTTCGATATTTGTGTACTACACAAATAGAGCGTTGTTTGATTTGAAATATCGACTTTTATGGGTCAAATGGATTATTCAAATATTTGAACATAGATAAAACATGTAGAAAACAAATGTACTTTTTATTTACAGCCAGTATTATATTTAAATCTAGCTTATGGATTAAAATGGCAACACTAAACTGAACTGAACTTTCGAGGAGTTGTGACGTTGCTTAATCAATTTCTTAGGACATAGTTATATGTATTTGGAAAACAATATAATTGTATGTCCTTAGAAGATTCGCTTTTTTTCGCTTAAGCTAGAAAAACACATACATTAGAGCAAATTTATGTTTAAAGAACTTTATTTCTCAACTAAATTTCTTAGTTTATAAAATGTATAACGTAGTTTAGAACTTATCACTCATTTGTTTTAGTGCTGTATGACTCGAGAATAACTTCTACTATTATTTATTTAAATAAATAATGTTACCTCCTCCCAGAATTTTATTCATATAAGCGTATAGTTGGTTTTTATTTGTTTATATGATAAGCGGAATTTTGAATAATTTATAAACTTGACGAGATTCTACGTGTCAACCGATTTTGTAGCACAAATAATGAACCCAAATTTTGAGAGGACCATACTCTCAGCGATAACTGTCTAGGAAGCTAACTTGTTAAAATATTAACAATAAAATTGACATCTACGTTGTTTTGTAAATTTACCGAAACAACCATGTTTTCCAATTCCAATTGTCAAAAAATCGCTAATAAGTCGGTGGCAGGCTTATGTATTTCCAATCTTACTAAATAGTTACGAAAAAAATTTTAAATTACCGGTTTCGCTTCGCGGTCAAGGGTGAAAGATGACGTTTGGGGTTATCATAATTTTTTTTAACCTTCTAAATACGGTAGTAAGATGAAGGATATTATCCTACGTTGACACATTAGTTAGTCTGTTTAGCGGGAATATTTGGGTTCAGTTTCTATAAAGAAGAAATGAATAAGGATAATTTTTAATATTTTTTTATAAATGTATCAATACAAATCTATATATCACAAAAAATAGTACATCAAAAAAGTTTCTAAACAAAGGATTAGAAATACTAAAACGTGTTAACGGTATCATTTACGAGGTAATAAATATCCAAACTGCGTATTGATGTGATTTTTAAAGAACTAGCACTAGTTTTAACTTAATGTGTGTCAAAAAACTAGAGCAGCAACTAACATGAATAAACGCCGAATAAATTAATTAACATAATATATCGAACAATACGAACAGTTAAGTGAAAAAGTGCTTTGCATATCATAAAAATACGCGCGTTGATAAAACAATAATTAAATAATCATTAAAATGTCATTTACAAACATTAGGAATCATAAAAACAGAAAGATTTGAAATTATTTTGTTTTATAAATTTATTCAGATTTACGAAAAATTCAGATCTTATTCTTATTAATACAATTCAAAAAGTTTTTCTAATAAGTTACTGTTATAATAAATGAAAGAAAAAAATACAGGAATCATAAAATAATGTTATATTTTATGATTAAAAATTGTAAATCGCAATATTTCAAACTGGATTCCGTTGTTTATTCTATCGCTGTAATAGTAAAATATATTATCTTTAAATTTTGTTTATGATGAATTAAAATAACTAAACTGTTTATAAACACTTTTCTTTCCTAATGTACCAAGATATCCTAAACAGTTATATTGTAAAACTTATTTGGGCCTACGAAAACATTCTAAACTATGCAAAACGGATTGGTCACTTAAAAATTCACTTTTTCACCGCACTATACCAAAATATACGTACTTTATTATGTATATATGCAACCACCTGCGCGAGCGCCGGTCTTCCTACAACTGGGCTCTATGTCTCTTGTAGATCTTAATGATTCAAGGGACTTAGGGCATTAGTATTGCACACGCGTCTAGCACCCTGTTTAAACAAACATACGACTTGCCACTAAGAGCGGCATCCAATATGGCGGAAGTTACAAAGAATTATTCTATGAGTCAATGTTAACTTTTAACAGTAATTTGATTATTTTGATTCTGTCTACCGCATGTTGAATATTTATTACGTTACGCATAGTTTGTTAAAAATATTTAAAACGTTTGAAGATCGTACTTTTTTAAAAGGAAAATTTGCTGTAATTTTTTGTCTTAGTGGCTTGAGCGACTCACTCTCATCCCTAGGTCATAGATGAAATTCCCAAATTTACACCAATGGACGTTCTGTGTCTGTACGCATTTAACACTTGCTCGTAAAGTGAAGAAAATCGTTTATCAGCGTACAGAAGGTTGCTCACCTACTTGTCTATTACAAATGATCATGGTACAGATACAGAAATCTGAGGCCCAAACCTAAAATATTGTAGCGCTATATTTTAAATGTAAAATAAAATAAACTAACAAATGCTCTTTCTATATCCAGTCGTAAATGATTGGGGCCGTAGATTTTATCATATAAAAACATTGAAAATGCGTAGGATTTACGTCTAGTATTTCGCATATAGACGGACGTTAGTGAAGTGTTAAAATTAAATATAGTAACTCGAAACAATATTTGAATGAATAACGAGATCAAATGACCCGTCTACGCTGAACAAAGGTTTGCTTCGCATGACTGCCGCTACGCAATTTATGAACAATTTAAATCTATTATTTAATCATGCTTTTACTTGTTTTTGATGCATTTGAAATATTTTTATAAATAATGTAGCTTCATTACGTTAGCAATTCAAATAAGGTAGGTGTTAAAGTAATATTATTTATCCTGTCTGATTTATATCTTCACAAAAAGAATTTATCGTAAGTATTATGAATCATACACTTCCTTTCTATTTAATCCATTGTAATGTTTGACGCCAATTTTAACGTGTAAATTGTGGTATGTATCATACTAGGTCTTTGTCCGTTGTTGGCAAGCGATGCACGCACTAACACACGGAAACTACATTGCAAATATTTTTCCTTCAACAGAACAATGTTTATTACTACGCTTCGATGTAGCCTTATCCTTATTGAAGCCCTTTAACTTACAATAGAACTACTTCACTTAAATTACATGTAAATACAATCCTTGTCCCAGATTTTAAAATGCATTAATGCTCTGAGGTAACTCAAAATTAAAAATGTATGATATGGTCCGTTTATTAATTATAGGAACTAATGTCTGAAGGCCTCGAATACTTAAATATTTCTGATAAGGAAGAAGTACTTCATTCCAGCGTCGCGTCGCGCATCACAATTAACCAGACAAAGACAATCTATGCACGCCTGTTTACGGAAACTATTTATTGTTTCTAATCTATTTTCAGAATTACAAATCGAATTTTTGTATATCATTGATAGATTTTTAGTAGTAATACCTAAAAACTACTTTATATATTTACAATATCATCAAAGATTTTTGCTGTTATTAGGATTTTTCATATTTTTTTTCACCTTGTTTAGTCTGTTATGACTTAAGTCTAAAAGCAAAAGCAAATATTGTCATTTTAAAGCGGCATAATAATAATTATACTACAATTAGTAAAAAAATTCAAAATTCAAATAAAACCAGCACCATACGTAACCTACGTTAATAAGTTGTGTGTGATATTTTCCAACCATAAACAAAACTTTCCGCCCAAACCCAGCACAGACCATGCGCTAAGCCGAACGCTGCCAATGATAATTAAAATTGCAATATGTCTTAGAGTTGCAGCATTTAATGAAAAACATTAAGGAACCGCCTATGTGTAACGAATGTTTGAACTACTGTAAAATAAACTTTATAACATTCTTTTATTAAAAGAAAACCTATTTTTATTAGTCACTTTCACACACCTTTCAAAGCCATGCTTATTTCATACGTTCCTCTTTTGCTAGTTCAAAAATAAGGTAAAATAATATATCCTTACAATCATGGATACTTTTTACTCCAACATATTCACCTAAGGAGAAACATTTTTCTTAGGTTTTACAGACATTACTTTTAAGACTAAAATAAATCAGGGAAAAGTATGTAATCGATATCTTTGTCATAGAATGTAGTATCAGCATCCTTTCATGTCTAAATCCCCCTCAACGCTTTAATATTTTTTGAAGTTATACTTCTTTTGGTACGTCAGGGAAAAATTATGAGAGTAAATTTTTAAGAAGCGCGCGCTCACCGTCACACACAACATAAAAACAACCTGAAATAAGCTATAGTCAACATTTTAGTTTTTTCTATTGGTAGTGCCATCTACAAACGTAGAATACAATTTTTGACAAGATTTTATCTTGCTACGCTAAAAAAGTATAACTTCGAACGCATGTACATAAGTATACACACGTTTTATTTTAGTTTTACTATTATCAGTGACATATGGTAATCTTTACATAAGGATAAAAAAGCGATACCATGACCACTACTAACTGTGTAATATGACTTCAACCTTTCATAAAATTGTCGTCTATATTGATTTGTGTTGAAGAGTAATTTTGCAATATACTAACTGAGGGTCAAGTGACATCGAGGGATATATTTCTGAGAGTATTATTAAGACTGGAAGCACGTAAAGTTTTTTATTTGCCGTAGAATATTAGAAATAAGAAAGAGGTATATTGTCTAATGTAATATATTATTTTATACATAACTGGATGGACCTTTGGCCACAATCTCGCCTAAAATTAAGTGAGATAGAGAGAGAGGAACATCCATCGATTGCGTCACTTTACAATAGGCAATAGTATCTCTTATCAGTTTCCAAACGTCACGTCTCGTTATGCGTACGTCGGATAGCGCTAATAAGCATTTACCGCTCACATCACTAATATCATTTTAGGTATTGTGACCACGAATTGGGTATTTCTAAGAACTATAGTATTGATGGTACGTAAACAGTTTTTGGGCACTTAGAGAAGTTATGAAAAATAAGAAAGCTTTTCTATACATGTATACTATCCGTACGTTATGGATCTCAAACTGGGCGCCAACTTAAGCGTAGCATACAAAGCTACAAGTGTGTCAAAGTTCGCTGGAACTGTAATGATATGAAAGAAATTTATAAATAGATGAATACATCTTTAAGAAGAACAACTCAGGGCTTTGAAGTATAAACTCAAAGCTGACCTTACGTTTCTCTGGTTTACTAAACATGAAGTTAAAAAGATTGCAATATATATGATTGTATATTATGTCCAGATGATATAAAAATACCTTATTCCTGTATGTTAAAAGGGGTTTAAAAAAAACCGTCAGCCTTTTATTTGGAAAATTAAACAAGCCAATCCGAGAAAGGAACTTGGCCGCGTGTTATGGGTAAATTCCGTGATTTTACTTTTATTAGGAAAATCCCATAAATGAACTTTGCACATCTAAACTGTTGAACCGTGACCAATAGTGACAATTGCATAGCAGAAATACCTATATTAAAATGTTAATTTGCACATTTGTATTTTTGGTCCAGTTTGACTTTAACTTTTAATGTTTAAGTTATGTTTCCCATGCACATGCATGTATATTGTTTTTATATGTCATGTGTTTTCTGTAAGTGTTTCGTTAGTGTGCCTTTTAAAATTAAAAAAATAAAGAAAACACTTGCACGTTGGCCTGACATTGGTTTGTGGAGTTAGTTTCCGCACTTAGACTCTCTCTGCCTCTAACGGACCTCCGTTGTGCTTGGCCTGACATATATTTTACTCTTGAAATATCCTCTGAAATCCTCAATCATAGCCACCTCATATGCAGTAGTTAAGGTTGCAGCGATTCATATTAACGCCAGTGTTACGTGTCCCGCTAAGCGCTACAATGCGAAGGCGTCTAACGGTTACAGCGACTGCAATTTGTGAACACACAGTATTCAGTGACCCATTTAAAAACGTACATTTTGTATCACTATATACTCTACGTTTTGCAAGGGATTTCTTCTCCGATTTCTACTTTTGTTCATTAATTATTTTTACAAAAAAACGGGTAATTAGTACTTAAAACAAAGTCTATTGATGCAAAATGATGAGATTCGCATGGTTTATCGAACCCTTGACATTGGATCTGATACGTGAAATTAAGAATAAAGAAGGTTCAACAAGCTGACACAAAAGAATTTACAAGTAAATCACGTTAAGAATAATCGACACTATAATGCAGTTTACCGTCCGTTTTGTCCGTCTCCGTCGGGAAAAATATTACATAAAAAAGTATGTGTCCGTATTTGTAACAGTCAAGCTCCAGTTGAATCCAAATTGTATAGGATAAATATTTAACCAGGGGCAGGACCATGAACATATGTGATCAGCCAGGGTCCAACTTTAAGAGACTTTTATTGGAGGCGTTCACATAAAAGTCGCTGGGAACATTCAAGCGATTCTTATCGTAGATAGTCGTTTTTGATAGCGAATAATAGCATGATGTCGTGGCGTATGTTTCCAAAGTACTTAGCGCAGTTATGACTATTTCGGTGCACTAATATTATTCCGTTTAGCCAACAAACACTGTTCCTATTTATTCGCTGCAATTGTACTCTCACTACTAATAGAAAACAATTATTTTAATATAATTCATTTGGATCCATTTGAAAAAAAAATATTTATTTTAAAAAAAAATACAGCCACTGTCTTACTACACCGGCTTATTTTATATTTTTGTAGGTAATCAGCACGATCGACAGAGGAAAGGAGGACCTGCTGCAGCTTAAAACCCAGAAATTGGCGAGGGGCAGCACAGGACAGAACGCGTTGGAAATTTCTCGTTTCGAAAGACACTTTTTGGGTCGCAGAGTGAGTGTTGATCAACTTGGTCTGCCTTCAGTTCTTCCTACAACTAAGCCAAGTCATAGAAGGCTTTATTTATGATCACGCTTAAAAGAATATTAAGGACTTATGGAAAACGTGGTAGAATAGAAGAGAGATGACAAAACAAAAATTCAAATCAACACTGACACTTATGAAGGTCAATATTTTGAAAAACAAAAGATTTTAATTTACTATTGCCAGTTCCTTAATCAAGGGCATAGAGCTGGCGAGAAGTCGGCTATATATGAGGGTAACACTGAAAGTGTTTAGAACTGGGCAGTTAGAACCATTGCTAATGCAAACTTTTTTTGAATTTCAATTTTAGAACTCTTTGGTAACCTTATGTAGTATATTGCATTCATTTGTCGTTTATTTCGTGAATTGACGGCAAATCTAAAACTCTTGTTACACGTGAAAATGAACCTAACGCGAGACAATTTTTAGTCAATGATTTATTATGACTTTCGTTGTGGGCTTACTCAACAACAAAGCTATGATAGACTGCGATTAGCATTTCTTTATGAAGCCCCATCTCTTGCCACTATTTACAATTGGTTTAACGAATTAAAGCGTGGACGTAGCAATCTCAATGATGATCCGTGTGAGGGACGTCCTTTAACAGCGACTACTGAAGATAACATCAGAGCTGTGCAACGGACGATAGAGTGAGCCTAGGCATTGATATGAGTCAAGCTAAAAAATATTACACGAACATTTAGGCATCAGGAAGCTTTCAGACCAGATGGATTCCCCTTACTTTAACCGACGATCAGAAACACCTTCGCATGGATTGGTGTCGCCAAATGTTATATAATGTTCAACATCGGTGACTCAAATGCTGTATTTGACATCGTCACAGGTGATGAAAATGGATATATTGCTACGAATCCGAAACCAAAAGACAACAATCAGCACAACAATTCTTTGGTCGGAAAGGTCATTTCGCGACTTTTGTGCTAGAAGATGAAAGGACAGTTACTGCAGACTGGTATGCATCGCAAACAGCGATTGCGCTGTTCGACAGCAGCGCCCTCGAAGCCGGGTCAATTACGACAATATCGTGGTGAAGGAGGACCCTACAGCGCACTCCGCAAAACGGACTGTTGAATATTTGGCTATGGCTGGTGTCGATATAATGAGTCATCCGCCATACAGTCCTGACCTGGTGCCCTACGCTACTAATTCCATTTATTTCCCAGAACTAAATATAAAATTCTACGTATTCGCTTTACGAGCCCTGAAGATGCGGTGAAATCGTACGAAAATGCTATAGAGAAGAATGGGCCCACTGCTCTTCTCAGTGCTTCCATCGAATACGACGATGTGTAGAGAGGAACGAAGATTACTTTGAAAAACAATAAGAGTATTGGCAACTTTATATATTAAGCCGTTTTTCATTTTCAGTGTTACCTGGGTATATAGGCTTTTATTATTAGTAAAAGGAAAATTGAAGATAAAGATTTTCACATAAAGTCGGGCTATTTTATATTGATAACGTAAGTGTGTTCGATAAAGGTAAAGTGTGCTACTTAATACATATTGCCGTATTTCAATCAACGGAAATACTTCTGAATGTTATAAAGTACACACATTGGTATATTAAATTTCATGTTAAATAAATAGCAAAATAAAAAAAAATATTATTTATCACTAATAGCCGTAATAATGACACATGCTTGACACACGGCGTTTTATTGGGCCTAATATCATTCCCATTTGTATAAGATAATATATCGTTGGTTTTTATACATTAGGGGCAAACAAGCTGGAGTTGATGCCGCCGCCCATGGACACTGATGGTGCCCGAAAGCTCGTGAAGGCTTTGCGTTCTATATCTTTTTAGAATTTGTGGTAAACATTGTTTTACAGTGGTTCTATTTATTTATTAAAGTTTACCACATCATACATTGTACTAAATCAACTGCATATTTTGCAAAATCTTTCATCTAAAATGTATGACAATTGTAGTAAACATAAGTATTTCGAAAAAGATTTTTTTTAATACAAATAAAACATATACAAGATAAAATAAGCATACAATAAAATTACCAGATTTTTTATGGTAAAGTAGAAAAAAATTGAAATAAAAAGAAATCAACAGCAAAACAGCGAGTTAGGTTCGAGATAGGCACCTAACAATACTTTCTCTAAAACCGATCAGCCCAGCAGTATATATCCAGCTCCGGATAAGCAGTATTCAATTCGTTAAAATCGCGAAAAATTCGAAAGATTGGTGCTTGAACTCCTAGGTTGGTTCATATTGTATTTTTATATGCCAGTATGTACTGAGCCTAAAACAAAAATATTTTCCACTGTTATGTAGGTAACATTTGTGAGTACTGATTTAAGCCTTACAATAATTACGCAATCAGATTTGTAGATAAGGCTACTGTATTTTTATGTAATTAGTCTTCTGATTCTGGCATGTGCTGCACTATGTTTAATATAATATACAATGAATAATTTTTAATATATTTAATAATAATTAGCGTTGGGTTGGTTAATCAAAAGATTTTTTTTTAATATCATATGTTTTATTTTCCTATTTGAAATTTTACAACAATCACTTAGAAAAACGAAAATCAATTGCTGTTATGTTGGTTGTACCTATATTGTATAGAATTATCGGTCTAGGTTTTATTGTGTAGTTCTATCGTATTAGGAAAAACTGTTAAGATAAAAATAATAATGAGGGAAATAAATTCATGGAGTTCACAACCCTTTCTAGCGAAATGGAATTAGCGGAGTTAGTAAATCTAACGAATTAATTATCTAAACGACATATCGGATTAACCGCAATCGAGTTATAACTGAATAATCGATCAAAGTTGCGATTACATCGGCGAGATCAAAAAACTTTTCTCATTACGAAGCGTCGCTCATTTGACAACTTGAAGCTTACTCTGACAAATAAATCCCATCATGAAATTTTCATAGAGCCTCCACTGAATTGTAGATGGATAGACATAGCTAATTATCTTATAATAAAATCTATAATCAGTGTGTAAATTATTTCTATTATATTACATATTTTTAATTGCCTCAAATCAAATCAAAAGTTATATATTGGAACTTGGAGTCTCAGTTCAGAATAAATAAGCTAAGAAAAATAATAGTAATAGGATTGACATTGATAATTTGTTTAAATTAAAAGACAGTTATAATATAAATGATAAATAAATATTGGACACTCCTGTAGCTAGTGTTTATGTAGTGTATTCATTACTCGATGATGTTTCTTGGTGGTTATAGGAATTAATTAAAAACTAACTTACTTCACTAACACTTCACTATATGCAACCTCTTTTAAAAATATGTATAACCTTTTTATGTTGATGAAACTTTACTTGTAATATTTCAAACAATGTATATTTATTTATTTGTTTTTTATACTTTTACATAATTATATAATGTCAATTCAACCTGTTTGTCAAAAAGCCTAATTAACTTGAAATATTTTTTATTGCCTGCTGATTCTAGATTAATCTACTAAAAATGATTATTATCGTATATAAGTGTACATTATTTTTATAAATATGCTTCTAACTCAATAGATGTCATTTTGATGCGATCCGAAATAATTAACAAACTCTTGGCCTCCTGAGTTCAATTCGGTGCAAAATAATAATTTTTGTGTATTATGAAACTTTATAACCTACTTAAACATGAGATAACATCGTATTACGCATTGAATTATTACTATTTTACAATTATTATTTGTTAAATTGCTCCAGTTTTATATTCAAGTTCCTTATTACAAAGTAATTAGACTAATAGGTAGAGTAAGTAGTAAGTTAGTCGCATCCAAGTTGATTTCTTGAACTTGCTAACGAATTCAACTTGCAAGCCTAAATGAGTTAGAACTTCAGGCCTTTTAAACTTAACAACTCTTTTAAACAATAGTTTATAAATCTATACCAGCACAAAATAACACGAAAGTTTTGACGGACTGATTTATAAATACTGGCAAAGCATTGGCATTCGAAATTTGAAATTTAGGAGAGTATTTACTAAGATTTGGTGATATATATTTGTGTGTTTGTATAAGTAATCATGTAATACTTCTATTTATACACTGTTGTTGTTTTTTTGTATTATCTTATCTTCTTTTTTTGTTGTGTAACTGTTTAAAAACATTAAGTAATTACTGTATTTTTATGGAATTAGTCTTCTGTTTCTGGCATGTGCTGCACTATGTTAAATATAATATACAATGAATAATTTTTAATATATTTAATAATAATAAGCGTAATGTATTAGTATCGTTCTCATGTAAGTGAATGTTGTAATGTTCATAATGATTTATTTCTCATCTTACACTGTAAAGGTTTACAAAAAAAACTACTTTTACAATTTTCACAAACAAGAAATGTTTTGCTTTTCTTTTCGACTTTTCCTGTACATTGCTAGATCTGTTTGTGTAGAGTAATGTGGTGCAGGATAAACCGCGATGCTACACTGTACGTGTTGGAGGGTTGATGCATCGTGTAAAAAAGTCAAATTGTGTCTTTGAAAAACAAAGTTAAATTATAGGTCAAGGAGATGGGGAAAATATAGACACGGGCACTGATTGCCGTGTATTTAACGTTCTTGATTTATAAAAAGTTTTCTTGTGAAATTATATCAAGTTTTGGAATGTTTTGTAACTTTGTAAGGGCTTTGGATAGGAAGGCGACACACAGAAGGTATACTATGTTAATAGAAAAACAAATTTTAAGAAGTAAAATTTTCCAATTATTTTATTATGTTCGGTATACATAAATAAACCATAATAGTCTAAGCGTAATTAGTTACTGTTGTTAGAACGTACCATTTCCATTACCAAGGGCTTTGCTGGGCTCTTTCTCTCTTCTTTCTTTCTTGTAATGTATATATATCCTAATTGACGCATATAACTCTACATCAAATTCAAATTAATACTACCAAAGACAATAGAATTACTTAAGTGTCTTTGAATTAAAAAAAAAACAGTCAGTTTAATATCCTCCTAAAACTTCTATTTTCAAAATTCGATCTTATTTCATACTGTATTCTCGTACATATATGATTATATTAAACAGAGGTCAAGTTTACGACCTGTATTTTACGACTCGATATACGTTTTTATTTCCTACTTGATACGTTGACTATTCGATTCGCCAGCGTTTGGAATTCCTTAAGGATAACTTGGTTTTTATACATATGAAAAACTTTGTAATAAATGATTTTGACAACATAAAAAATACTACTACTACTATTAAAAAAACAAGAAACAATTTGATTGGTGGTGAATGATTTATGACAACTATAGAAGTTTTTTTTTTGTATTCCGTTAGATTACTACATTTCTTGCAATTCAGTCATCATGTCCATTTTTAGTTCTTCCCTTACTAGGGTTGCCTAGAAGAGATCGTTTGTTAGCCATAAGGCCGCCCTAATATTTTTGTGTATTATGTTATTATTTTAAATGCAACGAGCGAGAATAAAATAAATATAAAGATTTTCAAGTCTTGATTATGGATAGCCAGAAAGTGTGCTTTTACATTAGAAAAAAGGCAGGATCCTCGACCAGCCAAACTTTCTGGCCTATCGAAAGCCTTAGTGGCCGATTTCTATAGGTTGTATTTTGACATACGAGAGCCAATAGCCAATTTAGCGTGTAATTTCTATAAATAAATAATACGCATTAAAAAATAACAATAATATATTTTAACTATACATTCCATCCTAAAACTTACTTGTTATTCGATGCAAAAACTGCATTTGGACGGTGTTTTGCGTGAATTAAGCTAGGTGGCGGCTTTTGGAGGGATGTTCAAATAAATGAAACTCTTTGTTTGAAACTGGCTTTAATCGTTTACAACATGAACTTATAAATAACATAAAATAAGGGGTTGGTGGGGTTGCGACGCTAACAAAATATTTACTTATTAAGGGGTTCTTAAATCTAAGAGACACTTCAATATAAGCGTAGTCGGACATTATCTGAAACGAGAATATTATATTAGAATTTATGAGTGTATGAAAAAAGGGGGCATTTTTTACTAATCTGACGTATTAAAATTTATTGGATACAAGTGTTTTCGTTTCTAACTTTTAACTAAAACTTTATATGATATGTAACTTGACTAATGTTAGGTTACTCCTTTTCTAAATCAGTACATAAAATATAGGAACTTACTTCGGTATAACCTTTAAATTTGACATGCTCTAATTAGCCTTTGTTTCATCTTTTGTTTTTTAACAAATGGCTTATCCTGTTTTAATGAGCAAAATTTCGAAACAAAAGAGCAATACAAAATCCATAGCCAATAATGTTTATTAAAAAACTTTGTTTTTAATTTCGTAAACAAAAAACGATTTCAACCCCACTCGAGTCGCCCTAAATAAATATTGTGGACATCCTAGTACGTCTACGATTCATATTTAATACTAACACTAGCAATATGACTCGGCTATGCCTTATTCGAAATTTTGTAGTAACTAAAACAGTCATCATCATGTCGTCTCTTTTCATAACAGCATAAATTCAACTTGACAAAAAAGAAAAAATGAGTGTCTTAAGTTAAAACAGTTTTAGTTGAAGACATCAAGAGTGAAAAAGCAAGCAAAAACGCCAGCCTTTCGCCTTACTTTTCCGTTTAACATTTTCAACCACACCGTTACTCAAGTACAGTAAAACATTATTATTTTGCCTAGTAACTAGAGAATTTTACAACATTACGAAGATTGTCATATTATGTTTATAGTACATATTGATTATGGTTCTGTAATGTGTTACGCTTTTAAAAAATGCTAAATGTACTCTTTAATGAATTTGTTACATTATCTAAACTACAACTTTAGTGCACAAACTGACACAAAATAGAGTCTTTATTCTATACTTTGTGGTAATAAGTGATTACAACCCATATTACGTAGCTATAAAGGTGGAAAATGTATGAACTATTTACATGCAAAATGCGTAATTTCACCGACGACTTTAAGCAAACTCTGGAAAATGCTGCTATAAAATCTTATAAAGAATAATGGTACTTAATTCGTCATAATAAGAGTGAATATAGCTTGAGGAATTAATATGAAAATTTTCTATTTCGTAGATTGTACGTCGAGATTGTTTACGTTTGGTGAATTGAAAAACTTGGAGACAATTAAACTGTTTTGTTTGTTCATAAAGTATTGTATTCGACCCTCAGCCCCTTCGAAAGAATAGCACTAAATACAGTATTTATACGTAAATAAGGCGAAACTGTTTCCTCTAGAAGAATAAATGCACCTCCATATTTCAACTGATAACTTTATTCAATGTCTATCCTTGATTTCTGGGCTCTACAACCTTTTTAGGTCTGGGCCTCAGATTTCTGAATCTGTTTCATGATCATTTGTTATTCTAATAAGCAAGCAAAAGATCAGACTTCTGTGCCTGTCGACGTCGACTTTTTGTGTCTAAGCCGGTTTCTTCACGACATTTCCTTCACCGTTCGAGCGAATATTAAATGCGCACATAGAAAGAAAGTCCATTGGCACAGCCGGGGATCGAACCTACGACCTCATAGATGAGAGTCGCATGCCATTAGGTCAACACTGCTTGAATAAATGAGTTTAAAAAAATTGTTTAAAACACCATGCCACTACCATGAGACTGTTAAAACGCAATGACCAAACTATGGCGACACAAGAAGTAATAAATTTGGTTAATTAATTTCTTTTGTAAAGTAAATGAATAGAAATAGCTTCATTGGTCCATTCGGCGGAGTCTTACATTCTGCTAACTGGGAAATGCTAATGAACGGAGACCTCCATTCTACTTCTAGTATACTTATAAAATGCTGCTATTTTACTATTACATATCGTCAATGCTTATATACATCTTGAATTATTATGATGCTAATGCATCCATATGGCTCACTCATCATTAACAATGCTTAAAATGGCTGAGCTTTATGAGCTTTTTCTTTTACTTATTGTATACTTATAGATTGTTACTAATCATTTTCGATGGAATTTATATCATTTTCGATATAATTTATATCGAAATTAGTTACATTTAATATTATGAAGACTGAAGTACATAATAAAGTCAGTTTTGATATTGAAACTTTGTTGATAAATTTGTATTTTTAGAACCCTAGTTGGTGAACCGATTCGATTTTGTTCCCTTAGGAGTAGTGACTGTTAGGCCGTGGTGTCCGAATGCACAGGCACAAATTAAAGATTTAAGTTGGCGCCTGGTAGTACCGGTGACCACAGAGTTGGTGTTTTCCTCGCTCAACGAAAGTATACAGCAAGGAAATTCTAAAAGGCACACTGCCATAGGGACCAAACCTTTTTAAATTTGTTTTAATGTTCTATGTATTTAATTTTCAACTATGTTTTATTATTACTATATAGGTTAAATTTGTACATACTGTATATTTGTTTTTGAAGTGTGTAAAACATTTACAATTACACCATGTGATAATGTCGTAATTTCAAAATTTATTGCGATTTACATAGATTTAAACAATTTCAAAAGCGGTATTTTAGCGGTCCCGTGCACCTTTAGCTTTAGCGCTCATTGTGTGGTGGGA
Source organism: Pieris brassicae (assembly GCF_905147105.1). NCBI lineage: Eukaryota > Metazoa > Arthropoda > Insecta > Lepidoptera > Pieridae > Pieris > Pieris brassicae. The sequence goes on along the minus strand of NC_059669.1, from coordinate 18,487,971 downwards.
GAATGAGATCTTATTACGGATAGCAGTAATCGATCCAAGATAATGCGCCATTACTGCGTCTCGCTGCCAACCTACGCTTTGTTTACATCCCCTTGATATTTAACCATCCCTTTGAATATCAACTAACCACCTTCTCATTTGATGCAGTTAATTAATTCATTGTTTAGCCCAGACCAATTTTTTTGAACTGAAACTTCTTTATCGGCGTTGGAAAAAATATCGCCATATTTTTCTTGTCCCTACCATGGTTGATTCAAAGCCATCAATTATAAAAATGTATAATAATGAAAACAATGATAGTAATAATTATATTACAATTAATGAAATTCTGTAATAATCTTAGTAGTAATGAGTTAAAATGAAATAATTGTATTATTTATATTCATGTCTATGATAATAAAAGCCTTTTGTTAAACTTTATCTAATCTAAATTTATTTAACCAATTTCTGTGAAGTTGCATATAGTAGATAATTTTTCGAAAAATAAGGTTATAAAGAAGTTTCACAAAAGGTACAAAGTTATAGATATGGATACTCGTATTGACAGAAGGCCTTTTAAAAATTGTTACACTGCAGACGCGTAAAAAATCTAATAGTTCGGAAATCATTACAGTCATCGAATAGAGGTCCACTCATTTAATTCCGATGCACCTTGTCTGGTCCATTCCACTTAAGCTCAATTGTTTAGTATATTTTTTTAAACAATTATATTTAATTATAATACACGAGGAAATGAACCCAGTGTTCTTTAGGGGCCTCCGGTTTGGATTATGTATGCGACGGATTAACATACCAGCCGACTAAGAATCTTGCTTTGATCAGTTTAAGACCCAAAAAGGTTTTATAAGGATCAGTAAACCAACTCACATAAATAATATCTGACTTCAATCCACCCCGTTAAGAGTTGGAATCCTCAATCCCCTATATAATAAGGAAGCTTTTCTCTGGCCCACGATAAAGGAAATTGAAGAGAATATTCGAAAATTAATAACATAAGGAACTAATCTTTGGAATTGTCCTTGAATTCTTTTGATACCAAGAATGTGTGCACGCAACAGGGATCAAACGCGCTGGACGCGGACAACTTGTCTTGTTTCGTCCGTTGTGCAGTAGATGGCGCTGGCAAAGCGTGGGATTTGGTAAAAATAGATGTGGGAAGGGAAGACATTGCTAGAACCCTAGATTATTTTTGATTTATTTACATTAGATTTTTTACGTTAAACGGAAAAAGGTTATCAGTTAACTTCATCCACTGATTCAGTTTTTACTAGAATGGACAGGAAAAATATAATGATAACTTTATACATATCGACTATTATAGATTATTGAAAAGATTATATTAAAGATTATTTATTATAACAACATGAAAAATAACTTCGCAAAGAAAGAAGGGAATAAAGAAATTCTAAACTCAGATAATATTAATTATTAAAGAACATGTACATTCATTATTAATGAGCAAGCATTTTTGTAAGACGTTAAACATTAGCTCACGAGAGTGCAATTAGTGCTCACGATTCGGTCTAGACCACACTCAGCACATTACTAATTGGGCGTGATGCGGGATGCACAGTGCACTGTAGTACGGTCAGCAAAAAATCTTATGATTTAATAAAAACACACAACATTTCTTGTAGTACTAGGTAGCAATTGATTTGTTTGGATTTAAATTCACAAAAATATAATTATGTTATTGCTGTGCTGTACAGTAGATAGTAACTTTTACGCATTTAACAGTACGGTAAAGAAAAACAACGTGAGGAAACTGACTCTGAGAATCTAAAGGGTTGTGGCGCCACTGATTATATTTCTTTCATTAATTTTCTTGACATATCAGTTCTTCAGCTGCTTTTTTATCAGTTTATCAAAAAAGAATTTGTCTAATATAAATGTATATGTTTGCTGACTCTGCTTAATATTATCTTACGTGGCTAGCAAAGCTTAGAGATAATAGTCCAGGAGCCAGTTGTCAAACATTGCACCACTTGATTGTCGATTAAAACGATCCAGCGTTTTGAAATTAGTTTTGTTTAGGTTTAAAAATTGCTTTATCATAAGCGGGTAAACTGCTGACAGAGCCATTTTAGACTGTCTGCAGTCCGCGCTTTGCAAATCCAGGTTCGCACTTGCGGATACGAGCCAGCGGGCATCACTCCGGAGCCTCTCCTCGTAAACTCAGGCAGTATCAGTGCCGAGAGATCCACTGTAGCGTAACCCTGTTTGTCAGGTGTCAGATTGCTGACAGTATTGTAAAAACAGGACTCGATCCAATATGAATGAATAAATGCGGAACCTATTCTAAGTTTCCACTTTGGTTCACCAACATTTTTATTTTTGAGAAGTATTTTTAAGATTTAGACTTTTCTCAATCGTAAATCGGTGATGACTGAATTTGCGCAAGCGGTGACCCGGAGTGAAGTACCATTTCGCCTTACTTTGCACGCTTCTTTGTGTTACAGTATCTGCATACACAGTTTTTTTTTTTTTTGAATTTTGTTTTTACAGCACACAACCGTTTACCATCTCTAATAAACTCATAAAATCTCTTTTGCATCTGGTTTTAAAAACAATGCAATTTATTCACTTCACTCGAATGATAAATCTAAAGGCTAAGCGAAGACAAATGATCAAGGAGGGTATTGTTTGAACTAGTGTCAAGTTAAATTAAACGGTTATCAGGATAACTGTGTGTTTAACCGCCAACTTACGCCTTTGTTTAAGGCTTGCGAGGAATAATTGCGGTGTATGCGGGCTGCTTTATCAGATATCACGGTCTTATTGTGGTACGATCTTAAGCTTTTAGTGCTTATCTACTATTAAATTATGGCCATAACGCAAGGAATAAACTTTCATTTATTTCTATGAAAATCTTTGTGGTGATTGGTACTAACTGGTGTAGCGTGCCATGGCATATATAGTTATGCCATCTTCATTTTTTTATTTACACAAGCTTTAAGAAATAATATTAGAAGTTAACTTAAAAAAAGACATGGTGCAAACTGACGGCCTTACTGAGCGATTTCTTCCAGGCAACATAAACATAAATAGTGCTTGAGTACAAAACTTAATTTGTAATACAAAAAAATAATTGTAATACTCAGAAATTTTAATATTAATAAAGAATAGAAAGAAAACTAAAAAAATGTGTGTACTTTTGTACACGCGTTAGAAGTTATACTTCTTTGGCGTAACAAGATAAAATCTTTTAATTTTTTTTATCTTTCGTTTTATTCTACGCTTGTAGAAAAAACAACACTTACAATAGAAAAAAGGTATTTAGTACATTGAAAGTTTTTTTAAACGCATAAATGTAAAATTAAGTTTGTTTAAATATCACAAATAAAATATTTTTACATAATGAAAGGAATGGAATGAATTTTACATAAAAAAAAACATTTTTATTTTAAAATGTTGACTTACCTTCAGGGCGTCGGATTTTTGTGACGCTGTATGCGCGCGTCGTAAAAGTTTACTATCATCATTTTTCACTTACGCGCCAAAAGAAGTATAACTTCAACAAAGATAAGAGATACACTTCGATAAGGTATTTATTATACATAGTGAAAAGAGAAAGTGCACTAGCCTCCACACTATGAGTACCTGTGTCGTGGACAGTTAGTTTCTTCCATTTAACAAGTGAATAGGTACCTACTTGCCTTGATATATTCTACAGAACACAAACTATTTTATAATAAAACTATAAAATATACTTTTACACAAGAAGAATACTTTAAAATAGTGACTTAAATATTACCAATAAAGAATGAAAAAACAGAAAGCAAATGTAAAGATTGTTAATTTTCACACGCCAGGATTTTCTTTTGTTTAAAAAGATATGTAAGCCCCAAATTGGTAATTATTTGCTTTGCACTTGAGAAAACTTCTAGTTTTCTAGAAACTTCTAGAAACCTATACAGTAGCCTAGGATAGCAGCGAATAGTACAAGATGTATCATGATGGCAAACTTAAATCTTTTATATGAAACAGTAACAGTACAAATAAGACCCCGGGAATTATCGACATATTCATATATCTTAACACTTATTTACTCCCAAAAATAGTGAGATTCGTTTCAAGTATAAGTTAATCGTCGTCTCGGAATAAGCCCCCGGGCAGATATCGCTATCTCCCAAACTTTGCCTTTGAGACGTCTTCCATTTTATCTGAATAACTTCTCAAACTTAACTGCTCGACCATTTTGAGCATATTTTTTACTTCTAATACGAAGCTGCTCTTATCTATTGAGTGTATTATGTATTATCAATTGATGTTCAACTTTATATAATGACTTGTTGGTGTCAATAAATCGCTTGACTTATTAAATTCAACTTCTGGTCTTGTGTTTAAATTTTACCAAAAGTACATCGTTTATGATAAAGAATGATTTTTTGTTAGTTTTCCTTTGTTTGCACATAAAAAGCCGTTAAACATATGTATATTTTAATTCTATTTATTTTATTAATTTAATTATTAGTAATCTTACAGCTAACATACATATTATAAAACAAAACACTTAGACAATACAGAAAGCCAAAACAGATTACTTAGGTTAACAATATATATGTAACAGAAAACAAGTAAGTACATTCATGGATATATATATTTAAAAAAAATAAACTAAAGAAAACTGAAATGTAACATTTGAAACAACAAATAATACTTAAATTAGTGCTTAAACAAAATCAGACTCTTTCCGCCTCTTCAAAAACTTCCTCACATCTTCTATTGTTCTGTTTCACTATATTGTTACCATCTAAAATTCTGGCGCTACAACCATGTTAGGTGGGCACAGCTCAGATTTCTGAATCTGTTTCATGATCTTTTGTCAATCTCATAGGCAAGTAGGTGAAGGTACTTTTTGGTTTGTAGCGCCAAAATGGTTTCCTTACAGTTTTCCTTCATCGTTCGAGTGATGTTAAAACGCAAATAGACAGAAATTCCATTGGTGCACAGCTGGGGATCGAACTTAAGACCTATGGGATTTGATTCGCAGGCTGAAGCCACGGTGTCAACACTGCTCTCATCTAAGACTAGCTTTTGTTAAAAAAAATGTGTGCGTGTGTACCCTAGACACACGAAAGACGTCACGAGACGAGACGAAAACTTTTATTTTTCGAAAAATTGATCTCCTTTATCCAACTTTACAGAAATTGGTTAAATAAAGTTAAATTAGATAAAGTTTAACAAAAGGCTTTCATTATCATAGACATGAATACAAATAATAGAATTATTTCATTTTACCTTATTACTACTAAGATTATTACAGAATTTCATTACTTGTTATAGAATTATTCCTAGCATTGCTATCGTTATTATATATTTTTGATATTAATGGCTCCGAATCTCTTGGAATCAATCGTGGTAGGGACTAGAAAAAGATGGTGCGTAACGTAAAAATGTGACGCGTAACCGAAAAATGTAACGGTATTTTTTTGCCAACGCCAATAAAGAAGTTTCACTTCAAAAACTAATTTTATTATAAGTAAAACGTTATTCTAGTTTAGATCGGTGACTATTATTTACGTAAATCGGATAAATATACACATTTGCAACAGATCTGCACTTAATTAGTTCGTTAGATCGGCTCGTAATTAAACTGCACGGGTGCCCTCTGAGCGGATTTTCTATTTAAAGCTCACCGTTAATCGCTTAAATCGCTAACCTTATTAATACTATGCTAACTAGAATTGTAATATTTTTAATACATTAAGATCATCATGGGGATTGACAAATGGCAGATATTATGAAAATATAACGATAGTAATAAAAATAACAAAAGACAGTCGAAAACTATGGCGCGTTGTCAATTGTCATTGAATGTGATTCGACGCGTAGCGACATGATAGGTCATTCCGATCGTCCAATCGCATTCTAACGCGGCAATCTGTCTTTTGTTTCACAGTCTTACCACCCAGGGGATTATACTTTTAAAAAAAGAATGTCGCGCTTAATTGATACTGGTCAACAGCGTATATAGAACAACAGAACATCTTTAAGGTAAATTTTTTATTGTCTTGTTTTTGTTGAGTTTCTTAAAACCACATATAACAAAACAGTACAAACAAGTAAACAGTATTTAAAATTTTCTTAACCTACATAGTAATCATAACAATAATTAAAATCAAATTTCTAACAGAAAGAAAATTAAAACTTTTTTTAAAAGGTAGGTCCCTCTAGCAGTAAACGTTTAGCAGATAGTTTTTGTTGAGTTTTCTCTTGTGTGTCAGCGTAATCATGCTCTAAAGATTGTAAGAATTTTTTAAAATAAATTATTTTTTCAAAGTACAATTGTTTGCGATATAAATCCACATGTTGCAGTACAAAAACAATGATGCCAACTTATGGGGTTTTACCCCAATTTTAGGGGAATCTAGTTTTTAGGGTTAAAATCGCACGATTCTAGGTCGGTTCAAGGGGGAACATTCTGTAAGAGTTTGCATCACTGACTAAAACGCTGGACAGAGCAAACTATTAATGAAATTGTGCAGAGAGGATGCACTTCCCAACCTATGATGACTGACCACTGACCAGTCGGGAGGACTGAACTGGTGGAATAGCGATTCACGGTTTGACATTTTGATATTTATTATACTGTTTGTCGGTGCAGATTATAGATGTCGCTATATCATTTTAACATTAATATTTAAAGCTTACAGTATTATCAACTGTCACTCTTTATTTTCTTTTTATGTTACGAACACATACATAAAACACTTAAAAAGAAATCAACAATACTTAGAAAGGAACAGCCAAAAATATTTTCCTTAAGAAAAAATAAAATTGCAAACGAAATAAGACTGTCGGCAGAGAAAAATTCAAATCTATGTAATAGCTGGATTACGTCCTCATGATGTAGATTGTGCAAAGTGGTTGGAGGGGAAGCTAATACTGTATCCCGCAAACAAAGTAACAACTGGTAATATTACTTCAATTCCTTCGGCTGTTCTTATCACTTGTGAGATTTACGGACGTTAAAAACAGAACAATCCCCGTCTATTAAAACTACGATCTTAGCTGGTGCGTGCTGGCCAGTGCGGTACTAGGAAGGGCTTAATGTGCGTAAAATTTTATATACAAAATCTTAGACCATAGTTTTATTTTCTCATACAAATTGTTTAATTTTAACCTAACCTAAAACACTTTGTCATAGTGCCAGAGCTTTAGACTCTAAGTAAGTGCAGACCTGTTAGCTGACGTTTGTATAATAACGCCTCAAAATGTTTTAAAACTGATACAATTCATGCGTTAGGCGTCTGTGTGTATCAGGGGCAATCAGCTGAACCCCATGGGAGCCGACTAAGGTACGTATCCACTTGCTGCAGATTAGACCCGTTGTGTGCCATCATCTTTATTTGACTGACCCAATCTCCCCGGCCGAGATTTATGGACCCTTGGAATAAACGATGTTTATATCTCCCACTACAATATGGGATAAAAACATGGCTGGACATCGGTGCTTAGATCATACGGGTTTTTTTCTCTTCTATCTATATCTATAAGCTGTGGTATATGAAGAATGATTTATTAACGATTCGTTAAGGATTTTCATTATATTGTGTATATTATTTATATATTTTAGTAAGATGAATAATATTGTTTTAATTTTGAAATGTGTGATGGTTGTTCTGTAAGCGTGAACAATGTAACTTAAATATGAAAATACGATATTTTTTATGGTAGCAGGTGTTGGAAGGTCCTGAAGCAGTCCACTTATAATAATTCTCAGAAAATCTTACATATAATTCTATGATGCACTGCATTTGAAATGGATTTCTTTCCTTTTGATGTGCCGTGTCATTAAAGATTCATTATATATGTTTTCTTATACAAGTAAACACAATGTTTTCAAGTATTATTATATATATTGCGTTTTAATTAATTGCTACAGCCGCTAGTCCACCCTATCAGCAGGTTCACTTTGAATAAAATTCTAACCGCCACCCATGGACCTACAACGCCACAGGGTTTACAAGTGTGTTGCCGACCTTTGAGGTAATATAATATACAATTTACGAAAAATTGTTACAGAAATCGAATTCCTTAATACTTTATCCTATTATCCTTAAACACTATATATATATATATATATAATTTTATTTTACACGCATTCATGTTTTTATTATCAGTAACAGTATAGAATACTTAATACAAGAATTATACATGTTTTAAATTCCTTACTTTAACAGTAAATCATATCGAAGTACATAAACTTTATACTTCAATACAATATAATCTTAAGGATAGCTTTCCTTTTGAGTCGAGTGAAAGCAAGAAAAGGCATAAGTAAAAGTTAGAACTCATTCATCAATAGTTGAGCGAATGCAAAAGACATAAAGAAGTTTTTAGTCCAACTCGTAAATGTCGGAAGTGCGGCACCGAGGAACTCTAATTACAAACTGAGAGACCTACAACATTTTACTTATTATGGATACGGTATATTTTTAATCTCCAGTGTCATATTAAAATTGTAAACAATTATACGTCTATATTTTTGTAGAATATAATGTATACTTTAGTTGTCGTATCCCAAATCCACTTGCTATGATGTATTTGAGACTTTAAAAAGTCATGGTTGCGAAACTTGGAGCGAACAAAGGCTCCTGTATCTCAAATTTCAATACATTTTTGACGTATGTCTGACACTTAATGCCAAGTCTCGTCACAGAGTTTCTTGGTCGCTTCTTGGCTTGTACTTTTTAGTCGAAGCTACTTCCGAGGTATGTCATATAATATATGTAATTTAACATAACAGTTTTACAAACCAAGGTGATAATTACATTATTTGTTTACATGTGCACGGTGAAAGAACCACTTAATGTTTCATATCTTAATATTACCATTGCCTAAATGCAAAAAATATACATTTAAAATATCACTACATCTAGTAGATGAGAAAATATATTACGTCGGTAAAAAAAGTTAATCAAGCCATCAAAATTTAAATTCTATGATTTGTTTCGAACTTAAAAATTCTTAGCAGTGTTATCAATTATAAAAACTGCCCCGACGCGAAGTCTACCCCAAGTAACGCTTTATACTGTGTGATACTGTTATAACTGTGACGAAAGATGTATTATTCTCAGATTTGTATCTTAGGAAATCTTGTGAAGTCTTTAATATTTCAATTTGTATTAAAATGGATATGTCTAAACTTCTTAGCTCCTCCATTGTCCGCCGAAGGAGAAAATTAACTAGTAACAAATTCATCGACACAGGAGTTAAGCTTTGTGTCCTCGAATTCCTCTTATTATTACGACTTTATTATAATAAAGTTTTTACAAGCAACACAGAAAATTACAGAGAGCTTTTTTTAATGTACGTTTTACCGGAATTTATAGAGTTATGTTGGACATATTTTATTCTATAAAACTATATTAAATTGTTAATTTTATGACATATTTAATAAGGTATGACTTAAATCAAATCAAAACGTAATGGTAACTATGTGCCTATATACGTCATACGTCAATAAAAAAAATACAAAATGATCTAAATTTGCATTTACTACCAGTTCAAGGGAGCTGGCAAGTTTCCGCCACTCTATTTAACTGACAAGTTTAAGGGAATTGTAAAGAACTGCTTATCGTTGAGCGTTGAGAGAGACCGTGCTTTACTTGAGACAGACAAACATGATTCATATATGTCAAATTTTAATTCCAATTCCAGCAGCGGTTTTTATTTAAAATAAAAATATAATATGTATGGAACCAGCTGCGAATCCAGGTATTTTCAAACCGTTAGGACTTAAGGTGCTTCTACCTTAAAGACCGGCAACGCACTTGCCAACATTCTCATGTTGCAGGGGTTCAGACGGGTGGCGGATTTTATCATTTATGAATTTGTGCTTATGTCTTTTATCTTTGATTTCTCTTTTTATGTTACAAAACACTTTATAAAACCATTTAGAAGTCCTGAAAGTTATCACCAAACATATACGTTTAAAATAGGAAATTAATATTCAGTATATACCAATGTACACCCATATAAATTAAAGCCAATGAGAAATGTTCTGTATGACCGTCGTCATACGAAATTGAAAAATTTGCAAAAGAAATTCGAAGCATATTTCGATTAATTAATAATTCGCTGGCGCGGCGCTCGCAACCGAATGAAATTTTAATATGTACAAAATCGCCTGTGCTATCGTATACCATTTGGACATTTTATGTAAAACCTTACCTACCTTAAAGGGAATATTTTTAAATACATTTTGAATATAGATGCTATTTTTTTGTAGATTATATTTGATTTTGGATGTTTGTAACACAATAACAATTTACCTATCGACTCATATACATAACATAGATTTATCATAGACACGAATTTCTGTATTTTTTTATAATAAGCCATCAGCGCCAGATCATTCTTCTGGAACTACCCGCCATCCAAGGTCTGATTCGAAATTCGTCAACAGGAATCGAAGTTAAAACCAAAAAACATTTAAACCTACGGATGTAAAACGTGAAAGGTCACCAAAGACATCTCACACCGACTCCAAGTCTTCGTCAAGCGCTGTCTACGCCGTATTCTAGGCATCTACTGGCCTGAGAAGATCTCTAATGAGTAACTTTGGGAGTGCTGCCGAGAAACCCTGATTAGCCCGTAGACGGAGCTACTTATATGGAAATGGATAAGCCAGTACACTTCGAATTGATCCCATCACCGAATCATACTCAATCATACTATTTCCTTCGAAAGCGGAAGCGTGGCCGTCCCACGCAAACCTGGCGTCGTACAGTTGCAGATGAGGCAAAGAGTGCCGAAAAGACTTGGAGCGAAGGCAAATACGAGGCTTAGACCGAACGCGATATAAACTCACTGTGGACGCGCTCAGCCATCTAGGGGTTATAAGACAATTCAAGTAAGTCAAACCTCGGAGCAAGCGTTGTAATATTATAAAAAAAGAAAAAAAAATGTTATTTGTCAAAGATTTTTATATTTTTAACCTGCCAGCCGACTCTAGAATCCAAATGTTAACCGCGAGTCGGACATCACTTAGTAACATTGGTAATTCGAATAAGTGAAAATGTTGAGAGCAGATCAATATCCTGAGTGGCCAAACACTCAACTGATTTCCCGTTTGTACTGCTATTCGAAGTGTGCTTTATTTTGCTTCAAATCATCTTTTGATTCTATTATATTGCGACGGGAACTGGTTCTAGTAAATTTAACACTTATACATTGTACATATGTTAGCTCTACGAATTGAATTGAAATTTTTATCGCAAACTGTCTCCCGTAAGTCAAAATCCAATACATTTTCAGCATCACCTATCGGCTACACATTCATTCATTCAACACATGACATAACACTAGCTAGAAGATTTGCGGTAAATTATTACATTTAAATAAAAATATGAGTACTATTTAAGTTCATATATTTTGACAAGTGTCAAGTCAATCATATATATATATTATCATTATTCTTATTTGATATGTGATTTCCAATTTAAAAATTTATTATTATTTTTTAACCATAGCACGTTTTTATGTGGAAAGCCAAACGAAACAATCGCTTTTTGTCAATATTAATGATATTCCTTTGCATAATAAACTTCAAATCAATGTATCGCATTTAGAAAATCAGCAAGAACTTTTTTTATTTTAAACCTTTACATATTGGTAACATAATTCAGTGAATTCTTCGAGTCATATTATTAGTCCACAATTCTTATTCTAAATTCAAATATCGTAACTTGTAACACGGGTGGTAGAAGCGTTTTAACTAAATTTATGACTCATATTTAGTTTGAACTCATCGGAAGAAATATATTTTTTCCTATAAAAATTATAATACTAATTAAAACTGCACAAAACCTGCAAAATTTTGAGCTTAGTTATATACCTAAATACTAAACTGATATATGTATACAAATTGTGTATATCCACTTAGTTCAAAGAATCTAATATTAATGTTTATGATAGAAGATCAAAGAACATTTACGAATCAACATTAATATCTCAACATTTCCGGGAAAATTATCTTACTTTGGCACTCCTACGATAATTGATTCATTATCGCATAACTAAGATATAATTAATAAGGAAATATGGAAAATATTCTAAGATGGATTATGTAAACATCGGAATAAATTTTTTTTTATATTCCGTTTTAAAGAAGATATTTTAATAGTCAATATCAGATTTATTAATTAAAGAAAATACTGTTAATAAAATTCCGGGGTTCGAACGCACCGCATTTATAGGTGACGTTTAAAAAACCCTATTGGTTTTTAGCGCCACTGCGCTACAACCTTTCAGGTATGGATACCAGACAAGATTTCTGTATCTGTTTCGTGATTATTTGTTTTTTATCTAATAGGCAAGTAAGTGAGCCTTCTATGCCTGACAAACCTTCGAAGTTTTGGGTTAAGGGTATGGTTTCGTCGAGCCGTACCAGCGCATATAGACAGGAAGTCGACCTTATGGATTGGAGTCGCACGCTGAAGACACTTGGCAAACACTGCTCTTACGTTTAGAATCAATGACCAAAACTACAACTAGATATTAGATAACTAAGTTTTTAATAGTAATATAAATTTTTATTCTAAATTTAAATATAATTTATTGGTACCGACACACATTAATACCAAGGCTCTTGGGTTATTGAACCCACAATTATACACAAAACAATTCATCTGAGGTTACATAATTTCATTAACAAAAAGCGTCGCAAAGCGTAGAAACGTGAAACATTATCTATTTCCAGGAGATTCGTTTTTATTTGAGTTCACGATGCATAGATTACGTGCAGTTTGAAAAATAAACGTCCCATCTCCCTGGCGACTGATTGTCGGAACCTGTCGGAATTTTGTAAAATTCCGAAATCCGAACTTCGAAAGTTCTACGTGGAGCGCGACCCGCGCAGCGCTGACTCGACGATATAATTATTCCACGTTTATGTCATAAGCTGTAGCTTTCATGTGTAGTATAAAAAGATAGAGAAAACTGTCAACTGTTTTTTTAAGAAATAATCACGTTATATGTTCATCTCAACTTCTTGATAAGGTTTGACGCTGAAGGTGGGTGTAAAAATATTAAAGTTTTAATATATGGATTATTTATATAGTCAAAAATCATTTATTTATATAGGTAACACAATGTAAACTTATGAAGGTCAAAAAAAGAAATATATAATGTATATAATGCTTCTAATTTGATATTCACTGCCAGTTCTCAAATCAAAGGCGTAGAACGGAAGAGAAGAACCGCTCCGCCGCGCTTTTTAATCGCCAAGTTTTTTATTGCATTGCACAACGTTTGTAAGGAGCTGCAACCATTACACCACCACATGACATCTTAAGTAGTAGATAATAATAAAATAAATTAAAAACAAAGATTTGTCTCAGATTGTCAGTCCTCTATCAGCAGGAGGTATGGTGAAATAGGAGCACGCACTTATATTCTCGTGGGAATAACACGCAAATACGTAGTCGAAATAACTAACATCACCGCAAACACGAATTCAAGTCAGACCCGTTCGCGAGCATCACGCATGGCCAGCCATCGGCCCCCTCGCCATATTTTAGGGAGAGAGACAACCCGACGCATGGACGCCGCCAGAAGCAAAAGCAATGACATTTAAGCGAGCATGACGATCCTAGAAATGTGAACTTGGCTACAGAAAAAAATACAAATAATACTAATAATACGGAAATTATTTCATACCACATGGATCACGGTTTGTTCCCACTTTACATTAAAACAGTCGTGGTCGTCCATGTTGTTAATGGTAAGAGGGCGTGATTTAGATTTGTGTTCTAATGCTCATATTAATATCAATATACCTTGAAAGTTTTCGAACGAAATGCTAAATTTTTATCTTATCTCAAGGATTAAGAACTATAACATGAAAGTTATTAAAAACACTTTAAATCAAAGACAATGAATGTCAGACTTTACAAAATCAACTCTTAATTAAAGCAAATGAATGAATTCTCTAGACATTCTCAATGCCATAGGATTTCGCTTCTGACTTGCACTTACTAGATCAAATTAGCGAACAATAGCGGCGTGTTTACCGAAGGCAGTAAGTTTTGCCGGTAATAATGTGAAGTTTATATCGAAGCGAGCGATGTTCATGAAACTTTCAGCTCTTGGAGATGTGTCACCACAATACCATCGGCAGACATTTGATGATCGAAAATATTTTTCCTAAATTAATAAAATTGAATCTTCATAATTAACTCGCCATGGATCACACGATGAGATGGGCTCCAAAAAAATGCATAAAAATTGAATTATAGTTATCAAGTTACCTTATTATAAACTGTGGACTATCCTTATGAGGTTTTTGGTATATAAAGTCAATTATTTTAACACGTTATTTTCATAAGTCCTGTCGGCCTGACAATGAGATTTAAGTGAATCTAATCAAAATTGTTGCTATCTTTGTTTAAAGCAGGTAATTTGAAAGAGACTTACTCAATGTTTTATAAAGTTGCCTTTCAGTATTAAGAGTTCAAATCCTTTTGTGATCCCACGTCAGATGTAAAGTTGTAAGTCGTGGCGCGGTCAGATTATTTCTCAAAGAAAATATTGTTATATCTTTTATCATTTTACGTTGAAAAATATTGCAGGTACTTCTCAAGACTTGAACTAAGCCAGCTTATTTCTTAAGAAAGTGGGGTATTATTTTTTTGAAAGGATTTATTTGTCTTACGATTTTTTTCAGTAATATGTAAACAGTTAAGGTTTTCAATGTTCATGCATGTAATGATTTTTTTGATAACACGATTTTAAACGACTTTTGTATACAAATATATATAAAATTTGTTATACAAAAGTCTCTAAACCGATTCAGTCACGGCTCTATTGAGATTGGCCTTGAACAGAGGAGATAAAATTGTGCAGAGATAGTAGTCCTTTACAAGAACACAGAGCTTAGATGCCAACATTCCAGTCTGAATATTACGTATATAATGAAACAAAACATTAATGTAGTCTTTGGTTAACATAGCTTTTACACATTGAAAGAAAAGATTTTTTTAACCGGATTAAAGCTGTTTGTATTATTATAAACTTATAATTAAAAAATTAATGTGTTGCGAAACCTACACTTTACGGCTACAGTCACTGAGATGACGTCATATCCTGAAAGGCGCTAACAACGTTATTACTGCCGCTAAGAATATATACAATTTCTTGAACTTAGCCACTGGGGTATTCGGGCCGGTCAGTAAATTGGTCTAGGATTAATTTCAGGAACTGTTCACCATGCTTCATCCACAAGTGGTACTACCATAAAATAAGGATATCTTTTCTGTATTTCTGTGAGAACGGGTTGCACAATAATAGGTATTGCTTAGCGCAGTTCCGGGGAAGTAGCAGGCGTAGTAAAGTTCTTTCTTATAAATCTATTCCTAAATCCTTATCATAAATAATTAACTTTTTTTATTACTTATGTATTACATATGTTGTTAAGGAATCGCCTTATACTTTTTCCAGTGCACGGACACTATTTATCCAACCGCAAACTTTCTCGTTTACATTAAACCGGAAGTAGGATCTCTAATTACGAATTACCTCGTAAGTAAACGCAAAGTAATTAACTGTAAGTATCCGAATAAAATATCCTGAACTAATTTGTTAGGAAACTTCCATTCGATACCCTCCAGTAGTTTTACAATTAGTCAAGCACAGAGCAATGTTAGAGACTAGTTAACATATATTTCAATAGACCTCACGAGAAAGTTATGTTGTTATTCCGAATAAGAATACGTATTTTTCGTAATTCTGAACAATATATGAATGCATATTGATCGAAAAGAATTAATAAAGATAATTGTCAATTAAGATTGTGTGTTGTTATCGTTAATAACACCTTAGTATCATTGATTATTTGTATAGTTAATGATGCCAAAATCTATTTGCGCTGAGACCTATACACGCGCGTTTCGAACCTAACATTAAAACACGTTATTAAATTAGAATTTCACTATATAAAGAAGCTTTTACACTTTTTTGGTTAATGGGTGGAACCTACGTATGTATTTATAAAAATTAGGTGTATTATTTGAGGGTTAAAGAAACAATAGTACGAAGTTTATATTACACCAAATTTTGGATACAAAACAAAAGTAAAACCTACAGCCGTTTAAACATAAAAGCACTTATAACTACGAAAGTCTTACGTACGCAATTTCTAGTTTATCTTCTTTATAATTATAAAATACAATTCCTAGCAAAATCCTTATTAGTATGAAAGTGTACTTTCCTAACTGTTGGAACGCTGTGATTGGACTGGAAAGGGACAAGTGTTAGAAGACATGTTAGACGTGCAGATTAACTACAGGTACATAGATTCGAATTAATCTAAATTTTACTTTTAGAGTACTATCGCGAACAAATATCATAAATCCTCTCCATATCTTGTTTCATTATTGAATTCTCATATATCTCTGGTTTTAGTACGTTAAATTAAATGATTCAATATACACATTTAGAGATTGTTATGATTTCACGGTATTGCAATTTTTTTTTATTTTAGATATTCCGGTGCAACTTCATGAACAAATCGATGATGATTCTGGTACGTTCCGGTTACCACGCATTCCTTACGCTGCCCGTCTTTTACCTCGAATTTTGCCGATAAAATTTTAGTCGAGTAAATAGCTCTCCTAAGTAAACGCTGCAAATTCATTGAAGTTCCTATTATGTCATCATGAGCTAGGGTAGAACCAACGAACAATACAAAGTACTTACCCAGTAGGAAAATACTATAATTTGTGGTAACAATAGTGTTATATATAAGGAAATATTACATTGTGATAGTTTAAACAATGGGTTATATCATATGGTGACAGTAACTCACTCAATAATATGTGTACTGTATAATTTTATTCTTCATAGATTAAATCAGTTAAATGACATAATGTATTTTTTTTAATTATGGAAACTGAGCCGGTACTCTGTAATCGAGACGTTTTTGTATGCAATTTGTTATGAATTTAAAGTTGCTTTATTATTATTATTATTTTACATTATTAATCAGATTAATAACTGAAACAGACTTGAGGGAAATAAACAATTAAAATACTTTTGGTACTCCATTACTGAATGCGCCATTAAGGATTGAAGAAAAAAATTCTATTATTCAAAAAGATGAAAATTTTACAATCAGTAAAGTAACTTTTGGGAATGTCCTACCTCCATTTGTTGGATTGAAATAATTTCAAAGTTCACTAAGATATTTGCTAGTCAAAATGTCTGAGCATTGTAAGTTACCGTTCCGCAACGTGTGATGAATAAAGTTGAATCAATAATTTTTAACCCGCTTAAAATAGGAAAAGGTGTTTATTGCCCCTCATCCTATCTTAGTAATAAACTATATATTTTATTTACAGGAAGAACAACTTTTAAGGAAAGTTTCAGTTTATAAAGCTAATTAAACATTATCACTTATGTGCCCGACTGTCCCACGGGAAGTCGTGTACACTCCTCTTACAACGTAAAGTCTATGTGATACATTTGCACGTCGCTAATTACCTTACTGTGTATCTTGATATTTCTCTAAACTATATTAATTTAATGTTCTTAACCTTTTCCCAAGTGTAGGGTAGGGTAGACATAGGGTAGTAATTGATAAACACATAAATGTAAAAAAAAAAAGTTGCGCTACAACTTTTAAGGCAGATAGTGCCTCGTGAAAATGATGATCACCCTTCTGTGTCTGACTCACGTTGTCGACTTTTAGGCTCTAAGGCATGCTGGTTTCCTGCACCGTAGCACCGAGTATTAAATGCGCACATAGAATGTCCATTGGTGCACAGCCGGGGATTGAACCGACGACCTCAGGGACGATAGCCGCACGCCGAAGTCACAAAGCCAATTCTGCTCTATACACATATATAACTTGTTTAAAGTTTCATCTCATAAGATCATACCAAAACTGACTTGAAATACGCCTACCATTTCCTTTCTGCATCTGTTCTATTGATACAATCAGACGCGACTATCATAAAGTACAAAAGTGTCAAAAGTCTTATAAATTTCATTTAACGCAAACTATGAAGCACGTAAATCAAGAACGTATTGATTTTAAGCGGTAATTACCGACGCTGTCTCATCTTTAGTTATAAAAGACAGAAGTTTCGTAATAAAATTCATTCGGTATGAATAAATCGATAAGTATGAAGAACTTCGATAGTTGCGTCAGACCGATGACTATGATAATACGTGTCTAAAGGCTGCACTATTAAAAAGTAATTTGCGCCTGAATTTCGTCTAAAGATAGGCCGTATCGAAATCGTGGCTTATCACCTATCACTGCCACGCAGATCAAATTAGCTTAAGTCGGCTTTTGAGTTACTCCCGATAATCCATTTATTGGATTTATTGATTAGGGTTTAACACTTAGATGAACTTTTTAATTTACTCGATTATTATATAAGCTATTAAAAGCTTACAGTCGTATTTAGAGTGGATTTTAAGTAAGTTAGGTATTTAGGTTTTTAATTCAATTGTAAACAAACTTTATGGTAAGATTCAAACACGTAACGTGAACTAGCGAATGTCAAAAACGTTTTGGACATACGGGAGTTACATTTTCTAAATAAATGCAGAAATGTTCGCTTATTAATGTGCCATATGGTTGTAAAACAACATGGTTAGCGGCAATATAAATATCGACGTTTGGAAGTTTTAAAAACCTTCGGAATTGTTATTAGTTCGAATCAGTTTTGAAAAGACAATAATTAACAATTATTTTTTATATTAATTATATTCTATTTTAACACAAGTTTAAATGTTAGAATTATTAATAAATAAATTGTAAGTATTCAAAGTGCATTTATTTATAGTGAGCAGAAACCCTTACCTTCCTACGTGAGACAAGAACGATGAAAACAACGTCGGCTTTAAGTTCTTTATCGCGATCTCTTGAAGTTTTAAAAGAACTTTTAAATTATTATTCCCAGTTGAGTCTTTGCGAGAATTGCTTTGTCATTCTCGACCTGGTCAACGTTTATTACGTTGTAATCGTGGAGCTTTAGTCTTCAAATACATCCATTTATTATTCGGGAGCCTTGACTAGGTTAATACTCATTTTCATTTTTTTCCTAAAATCCTGAAATTTAACTAAACATAATAATTTAAGATTAACGGTTTTACGTGATAATTAAAACCGATAAATCTATATATATATATATATATATATATATATATATATATATATATATATATATATATATATATATATATATATATATCTTGCTATGTATATACACTATTGTAAATGATATATAATCTTATACGAATAAGAAAAATAGATTATCTATTTTTTTTTTTGGAATGGAATGTCTCTGTTGGCCTTTTTGGACTTTTACAGCTGCGCTCGGGCTGTTTTGGCAAGCGTAGCTCGGCCTGAATGGGCGTATTTCCTGGCACTAGTGCAAGGGCGTCTCCTGTGAGACTCGAACCTCGACTTGGGCCGTCGCGGGGTGGTCAATCGCCTGAAGAGCAGGACGGAGCTCACTGGAGTGAGCGAAGTATGTAATAAAGGTCCTCGCCTTTATTGTATGTGACGGGGTTTCAAATTTTTGTTAAAATATCAAATTAAGTTGTTTTGTTTTTGTTAAAATATCAAATTAAGGCCTTATGAGGGTACTCCATTACGGAACACTAACTACTAAACCGTTAAAAACTGTCTTAAATCAAATTTAATTATATACCTATAAGTCCAGACGAAAAGTGTATTACGAGTATAGACACGTATTGTCAACTTTAAACCTTACATTTCTAACCCTAATAATCTCTGCTCAACCCATTTAAATCTTCAGTCATTACCTATATTCGAGTAGATATTAAACATAAAAACATATCTCCAAGGCTTTCAGGTATTCAGTAAATAAAACTCCAGCCTCGTACATCTTCCGTCTAAGACGTCATTTGTGATATCTCGGCAAACACATTGCGTTGCGTAACGCGATTATTACTGATGTGGGTAGGTCTCGAACGCCCAACCGCTACTTTAGGTAATAAAACATTTTTTTCAATTGATGTACATCGGTGAAACGCTTTAGTCAATTAATTTTTTTCGGTAGCTATTCGTAGATTTAAGAACCTGTATTCCTATGCCTTTTGCACAATTACTGGATCACCACTCACCACTGTAATGAAGAAAAAATAAAGGTTTTTGAAAAAGTACCACGTTGGAACATAGGGTAGTTTTCATTGTCTTTTTCAGAACATAATCGTATATTTTAGTCTATTTTTTATATTCATTAATGTTTCTTGTATGTAGTCTTAAAGTCTGCTGCAAAAATCGAACTATGAGGAATGTATGACATTTCGTATTTTCGCATTTGATGTAGTACACATACATGTATGTATGCAATGCAGTATGACAATTGAATGATATCACTGTATACGTAAAATTTATATAAACGTGTTTGTGAACTAGAAATAAATACTATATGAAATCTGTAATCCAATTATAATTAAACATTTGCAATTTAGTATTCCCACAAGTTCACAAACGTATGTTAACACGAATATTCTCAACAGAATTATTTGCAACATTACAGTTCCACGTCAATAATTATGAAATGTACGGGTCAATGCAGCTGCCACTAACAAGTAGAAGTTTAATATTATAGAGCCGGCCGCGATGGCATAATTTGCAGGACCAACTTTGTATCACCTTAGTTCCGATACAAAATGGTCACTGTAAGGTGACTATTATTATTGGAGTATAAGAGACAACATAGAAATTAACACCGTATCTTAAATTATATTGAAGATTCGGAGGGTAAAAAATATACATATCCAATACCATATCCAATTCAACTTCAACTCTTTAGAAATTAAAATTCAGTGATAAAAAACCTTGTGAACCTGTTGGTCATGATTTTCATTTTTGAAGAGGCAGGTAGGTGGCTTATGTGCCTGATACACTCCGTAGACTCTGTATATCACAGCAAGCCGATTTCTTCACAATGTTTTCCATTACCATATAAGCGAGTGTTCAATTACGCGGAGGGCAAAAAATTATTAACGGACAGCTGTGATTCAGACGCACGACTACAACCTCACGGTTGAGTCGCGCGCCTAGCATCTAAGCCAACGCTGCGGTAATAGAGCTTGTATATAACAAGCTCTATCGTTATAGTTTACTAGCGGACTAAACAAAGTGTTTATTATTCTAATTCTTTATGATATACCATATTCTTTGTTTGTTTTTCTGGCATAGGTAGGGTCTGGGTGTGGGTATGTAAATAGTTTTGTTGGCATTCCGACACTGGAACAGGTGACACAGGGCCATGTGAAAACAATGAATTTTCAAAATTAATGCCACAAACAATTGGCGACTGTAATTATTTTATATGTATTTTATCAATATAATAACTGTGGTCGAGGCATTATTAACGATATTTGCAGAAGGTATTCGGTCAATATTTTGTCAATAGCCATAAGGTTACATGAAAAACATTTGAATTTTAAAGGCACTATGCAATGAAAAATGAATTTGCTATCTTAACAAAAGTATTCTTAAATTTTCTAATTTTCAATATAAATTCAAATTAAATTTAATTATATCTTTCATAAAAAGCAATAACAAACACAACAAAAAAAGAATTAGAGAAATCGGTCCAGCCGTTCACGCGTGATGCCGTGACCGAAGGAAATAAGGATTCATGTCATATATATATATATAAGTGTTATATCTATATATATAGATATAACAGAAGATTGCAGAAATAATTTTTAAACATTTATATCGCAAACATCGTTAGACACGAGCTTTTTCAAAATATTATTAAATTTACTACTAAATACAGTTAAATGAAACAATGTAGTTTTCTCGCTCAACATTAAATTTAAATAATGGTAACCCTATGGAAAACGAGTAGCCACAGTGGTTTAAAACGTCTCGAAGCAAATAATTTACGAATGGAACAAGCAAAACTAGCTCTATTGCAATGGGCCAGAGCACACAATTAACACTTTAGGTAATAATATGCCTGGGGACACAATCTATTGAAAATTTATGTCTACTTTTTTTTCTTTAATCGTTATACAGTAAGTGTAGCATAAGAGTTTAATATTCCACGAAACAGTAATTATTTTAAGTCCGATGTCTGTTCATAGTTCTGAGGTTCTTGTAAAGCCTTCCATAATCGCGTGACGTATGAAATGCTCAAATAGAAATAATTTCTTATTTTTGCACTGCCAGTACGAAAGAAATGAAAGATTATTTCAATAACTTAATATTCATGTTTTATATTAAAAGCAATGAATTGGAGTGGCTTATGACCAATGAAGTTAGCGATCTCTTCCCAGGAATTTGCTCCTACAGCTGACATTAAATTGTTTTCTATTTGATTCGCGTCCACTGGAAAAGAAATTATCTTTTCAACAGATATAAACAAAACATTTTTTAATTCTATTCCTAGCGATAATTGGTTTTCACCTGAAAGACATCCGCGTTGATTTGATTTTATAAACATGCTAATAATTACGAATATAAAGTATACTTTTTTCAATAGAATTTATAAAGTACATAGGTTTAAAGATAAGATGTGACTACCCACGAATTATGGAGGAATGTATCACAGCTACGTTAGGATATTACACGAAAATAAATACTTTTAACAATATATATATATTATTTAAGCGAATTTTAAAAGTGGTGGTCTAATGTAAATTTAGTCTAACTATTTCCTGATAGAGGTAGGTATCTTTAATTTAAAAGTTTGGTCCGCTCTACAGGGACGGTGTAACTGAGATACATTCACTCGTAATTCGTTTCTTCTCTACGGAGTTATCTAAATCTTTATACCTATATCGTACTATATATAATACATTGAAAATTATCATACCTAATTTACGTAATTACAATTATATATATTTTTTTAAGTAGTGGACACAAGTGCTAGACTTACTAAAGCAGGGTAATGGATAGTAAGTATATTAATATTTCGGCGCATAAATAGACATTTGTATTCTACATACCATACCTAAGTCTTTTTGTTGCAGTAAAAAATTAAATGTATCGTATATACTAGCTAGTATATAGTAAAATCATTCAACATCAATATTACTTTGGAAGCAATATTAATTACCATGTCATCTAACAGTATGAGTGTTAAATTAAATAATTATATCTGAGGTAGAAGTAATTACATTTTCCTTTATTGGTCAAAATAAACTCAATTATAAAAATAAAATAAATACAAGATTTACAATAAAAATGCTCCGTATTTGAAAAGGGTTTTATCTCGACCGTTCTTTAAACTTAAAGTTCAAATTATTTTTACAAACCTCTCATTTGATTTATATTATCTACAATTTTCTTGAGATTACACAAATCCTTGTTTATCTTTGCTTTTATCAAGTCGAAGAAATCGGGATCGTTCAAGAATTCCGAAAACTTATTTTCTGTTGCCATTTTCTAGAAATCGATTTGTATGATCGAAGCGTGGATTATAATTTCTATTAATATATTTAGTCCAAGATGATTCACCGTCTAATAATATTTTCGAAATGCTTTTCTTTTTATTTAAAAAAAAGATTAGTCTCAATAAAAAAATGAGTGAGATACAAACGCTGATGGTTGAATGAATGATAGATCATTTCATAAAACGAAAACGATTGTCAAAGCAAATTGGCGGGAAACGCATACATTTTTAATTCGCCCACAGACGGAGGCAATCAGCCGCCAAAACTGCTTTAATGAAAAGAGGTTGAATACATTCATTTTATAACGATAAATCAGAGCAAACAAGCAGACAATGGTGCCAATCAGCGTATCGAGCTACTAAATCTGTTTTTGGATGAGTTTTGGTATGTCGCCGCGTCACTGAATGTCATTGGATTTATAAATACAATCAGCTCCAGAAATAGGTAGCTACAGGTTTTCCAGGCGTGCCGACTAAAATAAAATAGCCTGGATTCGGTTAACAATATTATTGTCTGAGCTTACTAAGCGGACAGATCTGTTCTCAATCGGATTATATTTTTATTGTGTGATAATGGATGACGATTCTCAACAATTTTCTTTACGCTGGCATAACCACCAGGTAGGTGAGTATTTTTTATACACTATACAGTTTATTGTATGAGCGCACGTTCAATGTTTATTTTTAACTTTTTTATTGTAAATAACAATTTGAATTGCCAGTAAAAAAATTGAATGTTTCTTGAATTTTGTTGATTTTGAAAATGGAATTGTTTTTCTACACAATATTTTTAATGAGCGCTTGGTAGCTTTTCGAAACAGCCAATCATGGCGTATACGTGTGAATGACATAATATTAATTGTTAATAATTTCAGATACACAGAGGACGATGTTATCTGAGCACACACTCACACGAACACCACACTACAAATGGTGCAAGACTGCAGCGAGCCCTACCTAAATAATGTTTTTGAAGAATATTGCCTTATATGGTACGATATTTTTATTACTAACTTTAAAGAATGTATGTTTTGTTCCTTCTTCTGAAATCGTTAAGACAAAAAACTACACATATTATTATATTATTCTCTCTCTATCCTATCTAACCTAAGGACATTTAAATTTCGCATCAATTTTGCAATTACTGAACGAAGGAAATGAAAAGATAATCAAAATTAAATACGCCTTTTTAATCAGGCAAGATCGATGTTCCATAATTAATACCATCTATTGTAATTCACGAACCGGAATCTCAAATACGGTTTTACTAAAATATTTATGTTTGTTCAATACATTTAAAAAATCCTTTATTAAACCATTTCAGACGAGCATTATCGGTGCCCTCGGCCGCATGTTAGAGTCAGGTGCTCTGAGTGACGTCACGCTCAGTGCAAATGGAGTATCCCTGAAGGCCCACAGACTAGTTTTAGCTGCTTGTAGTCTATACTTCGAACATATTTTCAAGGTATCTGTTTAAGAAGAAGTTAAATGGAGATTAAAGGAGAACTAAAAAAAATATAGCCTAGCGTTTAAGCGTGACTTTCTCAAGTTCGTTGATGAGTCTGAACACCGACAAAGCACTTAATTAACATATTATATTCAATTAAAGAAATCTTAAATAAAAAAGAAAATATGATTATATATGATATCATATGCCTCATTGGTTTTGCAACTCCATACTCTACGTATATTGTCTCCCAAACTCTTGCGTGCAAAATCTCTTAAATAAGATTTTTTTGTCAGGATGTAGAAGAGAACACCGTTGTTGTCATCTTGGATTGTGATGCTTCAGACTTGCGTCAACTTCTTACATTTATGTACACTGGTGAAGTGACAGCGGCGAGAAAGAATTTGCCTTCGCTATTACGACTGGCGCAGTCCTTACAAGTGTCCGGACTTACTGATGCAAATTATGTATGTTATATTTATAATAATAATATTATTGGTATTCATTTATTTTATTGAATTAAGGACAATGCGTACTTACGTATTAACGCCACCGCGTCAAAAATTCTGTTATTTATTGTTTGGTTAGGTTAGGTTAGTATATTAATATTTAATTTTAAAGTTTTAGAATAATAACCCCTAACCACTTTCACGCACCGGAAACAGTTATTTAAATAAAATATTAATATACTAACCTAACCTAACTTTAATACTAAGTACCGGACAATGTTTAATTGTTGCTTTAATTAAAATGCTTTATGCGGATATAGGAACGGGTTTGTGTATCTATTTTTAATCATTTCTAATTAATACCAACGTCACATGTGCTCGTGTACGAGTTTTCTACTTTTACCCTCATACTGCAAGTAGATAATAAAAAATATTGTAAACGCTTAAACGTGTCAAAGGTTCAAATTTCAAATTTCAATAACTTAATTATAATCCTCGTCTATTTAAATGAGAATTTAACGTGTAAAACCGTACTTTCTCAATGACTTGGTCCTTCCAATGTACATTCGTAGTGCCGAAGGTTTGTACTTTAACAAAATATTATCATTGGTAAATAAGTTTTAAAATTGGACGTCCTGTTGGACAGAAAAACTATGTATAGTTAAACAAACTCATTTTGTATAAACTATTTTATTTATTTATCCTAGGCCTACCCTAATCGACATCACCGTTCACGGTTTCCTTGTTTATCCTAATTATAACAGCTTCTCGTTTATCAGTTCTACAAGGCCAAACCACCTCAGCATTCCCTTTCGTAACCTTGTCACTACGTCCTCTTTTACCACACAGAGCTCACAGTACATACTTTTTAACGCTCTCATTTCCACGGCTTTATGGTTACTATTGTTAAATATTTATAAATTAATATAAAGAAAAGATTCAAACTCCGGACAATCATTACAATATCTTTGAGTTTACTACTTACATTATTTTAGTGTGTCTTCGGATTCTTTTTTTAATTACTATTCGATATTTATAGGACTCCACCGCTCTACCGCGTGAAAATGAACCTCTTAAAGTACCGAACGATGATCCCATTAACCTAGATGTTTCAAACAAAGAAGATACAGATAAATTATTTGATAAACAGCTGTCAGAAATTACAAGAAATGATAAATTGAGTAAATTAGACCAAATAGTTCAAAATCTGTACACTTCACATAAAATTGGTAATATGACGACGCCAATGTTATCACAGCCTGTGCTTCAGAGCTTAACGGGTAAGTTTTTATCAAACATTAACAATTATATTATGCGTAGCTAATAATTACGCTTTTATTCATATGCAACGATGTAAGTGTAATAACGGTTCTTATAAAGAGACCTTCGGATTGTATCAAAGTTTTGTAACGTACCCAAGTGTCCGATCTTGAACCCTGCCGTCGTGTGACCAATTTTAAAAAAAACAATGTACAGTGCCACATACTTTTCCTGGCTGGTAAGAGCATCGCTGTCATATATATCAGTATTTCCAGTAAAATAATTAACTATTATAAGCGGAACAATTTGAAGTCATGCAGGCTTATTAATTTATTGAAATGTCTTTATAAAACAATGTATGTCTAGAAAATACAGTTTTAGGGTTAAAAAATGTGACACAAACTTAGGAACAACAACTATAGGTTTTGTTACCAGTACTATTAATATAATTCTATTAAGATAAAATACCTATTAATCATCAGAACCGTTCGGTTCAAAGACACTTTATTTCTCAAAGAAGTACATTCTCTTAGCGAGAAAATTTATTAGTTATGTACATCGTGTTATGAAATTAGACCATTTCATAAACAAAACTTTGCCATATTAATTAATAATGCGAGGATTAAAATAAATACATTTTAGTTGGATTTTTATTAGATGTAGTAAATAGTAAAATTATTTAATGTACGCACCAAAATGGCGATGGTAGTACCAATTTCAGCCTCCGGCCAAGAATAGTATGTGACACTGTACGTATGAATTAGGTAATTTCTTATTTTTTATGGGTACAGAGGGGTCACAATATAAAGCGAAAGCCAAAATAATCGTGAACTATGTTCGATAGTCAATTGTCAACAACGTCTCTAGTCTAGTCTGGCGTTGACAGTTGCACGTTACTACGTTCGTTTGATCAATAACAATTGAACGCATCGTTTCGTTTTGAGTCTTTCATTTTACATACTCACCACCTTCCTGATCACTTACTTGGTAGTAAAGAAAAATAATCAATTAAAAGACATACATGTGTCTTATATGCCCCATTTCACTTCACACCACCTTCGACGCTTAAATAAGAAGAACTAAACTAGGCTCGAGTCTTGAGGAAACCAAAGAAATGGTTACATTTGTCTTAATGACTACCACCTTATAATTCCTACCTATATTTTCAGAACCATCAATATCCCAAATGGAATATGAAAAGAAATGGCGAGGTGGATCAATATGTACAATATGCAACAAGCGTCTTAGCAATCAATACAACCTGCGCGTGCACATGGAAACACATGCTGGAAGACGTCACGCATGTCGCGCATGTTCGCATGTCTCTCGATCACGTGACGCATTAAGGAAACACGTTGCGTATAGGCATGCACATTCGACTAAAAGTTCACTTTGACGATAGACAAGTCAAATAAAGGGCCTTGATTTGGGGCCTCAAGTCCGTCCCTGATTCATTATATTTTTTTAATCCCAACGTATATACCCATTAGGATACTAAGATAAATTGAATAAGCTGTAAAATATTGCACCCATGACCGACATTAGACAACTACTTAGCAAAGTAGTTGTAATAGTAGCAACTATTACTAGTCATATAGAAAAAAAAACATATTTATTTGCATATTTCCAGTCATCGTTATTATAATGTAACTTAATTTATTTTATTATTAAGTATTCAACTACTATGGTTATGGATAATAAAAATACAAGTACAAGTGTACACAATTTATTTCTGCCTTACATTAGTAGAAAAACGCATCAAAATGACAGTCTGTAGAAAATTAGCTAGTATAAAAATACTGTTCACTTTTTGTAAACGCAATCAGTTAAAAAAGCGTAAAATGCGTTCCACACGATTAGTTGAAGTTCCACAATATTATGTAGAAGAGACTACTGGTAACTTATAAATTTAATTTCCGTCATAATCCTTTAGAATTGTTCCGTGTAGTATTGTGCAAAGAAAAATATTTGAATGAGGTTTTAACGTAATTTTAAGTTACCGGTAATCTTTGAGATCTAAGTATAAACGCAATAAATATAATTTCATTAGAAATGCAATTCAGAGTATTCCTATAAAATCTTAGAAGCTAAATAAATACGATTGTTATTTTAAGGATAGAACTCTTTGTTATAAATACATACAAATTAATAATCTTAGTACTGTTCGTAATATTAAATATTTACTTCGAAAACAAATGTGGCAAGTTCACTAAATATGCTTACCATTTTCTGTTCAAGTACCAAAAATATTAAGCTTAAAAATATTTCCAAAAATGGACTCGATAGAACTGATATATAACAGGGCCCCTCAATGCAAGCATGGGGCTCCCAAAGTCCATCTCTGTACGTTGTTTTACAGTATTTTAACTGTCTTACAATTGACGCCAAATACTTATCTGGCCCGGTTGCGGTACAATCAACATGCATTGGTTTTACCAACCGCACCATATATCGTTGTGGCATTATAAAACTAAGCGCTAGGTACGGTCCAAATGCGTGTGTTTGCATCCTGTCCCACCGACGCTATCGTCTCATTATCAATCCAAACCGCGCCTGTTATTTGACTCTGCGGATGCGCATCTGAAATGAAATTATGTAAGTATAACATTAATTAAATAAAAGTTATAAATAATAATTAATTGAGAACAGTGTTGGCCTAGTGGCTACAGCGAGCGACGCTCACCCCCGAGGTTGTAGGTTTGAATACCGGCTGTGCACCAATTGATTTTCTTTCTATGTGCGCATTAAACTTTAGCTCGAACGGTGAGGGAAAACATCGTAGGAAACCGGCTTGCCTTAGGGAGCGTTCAAGTATTACGTAACGACTCATTCATCATTTTCTACTTTCCAGTACTGTACGATATATTTAATGGTAAGTTTTAGGTATAAAGTGGGTGGTGGGGGTGGTCACGAAACGTTTTACTATGGGATACAGAAAACATTACGGTGCGTTTCATGGGGGGAGGTTAGGTTAGCGTGACTCCAAATATTGCGTGACGTAATACTTGAACGCTCCCTTAGAACAAAAAAAAAAGTCGACGGCGTGGGTCAGGCACAGAAGGCTGATCACATACTTGCCTATTCCATTTACAAATACTCATGAAACATATAGAAATCTGAGGCCCAGACTTAAAAAGCCAGTTGTAGCGCCATTGATTTATATATTGTATTTTAAATAAAAGTAATAATACGGTAATAATAATAAAATATTTTCTTGAATTTTATTTTATTTAGACAATGTGCAAATCTTTTTAAATACTTTGGCTATATTTTAAATATAGTTGTGATTCTATACGAAACTTACTCTTAATAGTTAAGTGTTTGTTCGGTTGCGCGAGGCTCCATACAATAAGACTAGTGTCCAAAGAACCAGACACGACCCTGGAGCTATCAGGACTCCAAGAAACACAGTTGACACGGGCCGTATGGAAACCCCATTCTTTATTATGAGCCAACTGTGGGAATTATAAAAAATAATAATTAAAAAGACATAATGATAAGATTACTATGGTAGTAAATGTTATACAGTGGAATCTCGATAACTCGAAAATCAGTTAACGAGTTTTCGACTTAACAAACACTTCGAGATATGTACATATGTTTTAACTGCTGAAATTTCGACTTACGGAGGCGCGAATTCTAGGTGTATTTTTTATTAGTAGAGTCGAATTTGAATTACAATTATATGAATGTAGTCATTCATTGCACGTGTACAAGATAAAAATAAATATATTAGAAGCCGCGAACACGAACATTCATTTTGGATTGTATTGTTATTATTTTGGGGAAGTTCCAAGTAAGACGTTATATTTTACTAACTACAACTTACAGTCTCCTTTGTTATAGAGTATAAATATGTATTATCTATGCATCGTAAATAAATAATATTTTGTTCGAGTTACAAAGTCTAAATAATTCGAGATAGCGCGTATTCAGGGGTTCGGGGGCAGGAAATGACAATTTTTTTTCGACTTAACGAGGTTGGAGTTATCGAGATTCCACTTAATACTCTTTAGACAAGAAAAGGCACATATTTTTTTGTTCAACAAATGTTGTCTTTTTGGCTTAAGCGTGCGACTGCCTAGCGTTCATATCACGGCTATGCAGCATTTGCACAACTAACATTTGCTGATTAAAGGCAAACATATTAAGGTAACCGGCATGTGTTACATATAACAGATCTATTTCTCTATAAAAATATATAGTCTTTAACAATGCAGTATCAGTGGAACATATCTAACTATTCTTCGACAAAATTTAGATAAACACTTTATATAAAAAAGAAAACACAACTACAAATTAATAATTTAAAAATTGTGTTAAACGCGTTTAAAAAACGCTTGTTATAATTGCACTAAAGATACTAAAACATACCTTATATTCCTCATCATACAAGATAAGCTTCCGGTTAGCATCGCAGGCGACGAGGTACTTGCAGTCAGGGCTATAGCGAGCGTCACTCACAGCACCGAGGTGTACTAGCTCAGTCTTGGGAGACAAATTCGTTCCCTCCAGAGCGTAGATATGCACTTTGCTATCATCACCTGGTATACAAAACATCGAATTATTAAATAATGTAAAATTCATAAAGAATTCTTCCTTCTGTAATTTTTATTAAGTAAAATAATGTACTCAATATAACGTTAAATATGAAAACGAAAACTTAGCCACACATTATCCATTCAAGAAATAAGTTTCGTAGATTCTATTAAAAGTATATCAGTAACAATATGCATATTAAAGTAAAAGTACAAGGAAAACAATAATAATTAAGAAATTGTAAAAAACAAAGTATCCTAATGTGCCGTGTATAATAAATGTATCTTTGTAAAACATACAGTAGAACCCGTTTAAGACGATCACGCCTAATACGATTTTACGCATAATACGCCACTTTACGCCAGTCTCTGCAACTTGAGACATACTTTCATACATTTCTTAACGCTTAATACGATTCGTCATCCCGTTTAAAACGCCCGAACCCTGACGTCGTGTTGAAAGAAGAACTCAAGATACTGTAGGGTTTTCCTGGTTATTCTTCCATTGATGACAATGTATCACCTTACGAAATTTAATCACAAAACCAGGCCCTAAGTGATAATGATGAAGACGAAGATGAGTCAACTCCGGTTTTGTCAAACGCGCAAGCCTTGTTAGCTGTTAATGATCTAAGACACTATGTAGCTTCTTTGGATCAAAGCGAAGATGCAGTGCAAAATTGAATTATATTGAAAATCTTTCAATTGCTAATGCATCAAAATCTTTCTGTCAAACCAAAATAGGTGATTATTTTAAATATGATTATAATTACACTGTGTATTTAATGTAATTTATAAATGTAAAATTTAATACCTATATATACCAAAATTAGAACATAATGTACATAATGATATGTAGTACGTATTATTTTCCATATCCCGCATAATACGCTTTCTCGCTTAAGACGCGTTTTTGGTTCCCTGAGGAATCGTCATAAACGGGTTTTACTGTATTTATATTTAATTAAATTATAATTAAATATCATATAACTCACGTTAAGTTAATGTAAAAATCATACGTAGCATCATACGAATTCGTGAAAAAGCGGCGCGCGACAAGCTATGAACTAGAGTTGTCAAACAATTTTGTGCTTTGTTCATTGTTCCTATTGTATATATAATAGTATAACCTATCATAACAAATGATGATCTATTCTATATTGCATGTACGACGATTATTTTGTGTATGTGTATATTTTATGACATACAAGTACTTGTTAAATGAAACATTTATAATAAAATATATACAATATTTAGGTAAGACTTGTTGTTTCCAAGAAGGTTTTAACTATTTGGCGGACTTTTAGTGATGTCTAAGAAAATTCTAGTTGTTGTTAGCAAATATAAATTTACATTTGGTTAAATGGTGTTTCTATTCCTAGGTTCTTGAGCTTCTACCACTATTATCACATCACTTATTAATTCACATAGGGTTATTACAAATCACAATTTCTTTATTCGTTGAGACTAAAAATTATTCTTGTATTTTTACTACGTACTATGTGATGTTTTTTGTAAAAAAAAACAAAAAAAACACCAACCACACACCAACGGCTTAACAGATTTAATTCAAATTTTGAAAATGGTTTAATATTGTTGAGCTCTTTGTGCGTTGTCATTTTAATGTGATTACCTATGAAACACCTTGTATAAAGCCCAGGCTGGGGCCTCAAGTTCGTATCTGTTTCAATAATAAATTTTAGTAACTAAATCAATTGTATGGATTTTAACTGGACTCATCTGTCTCTTTCTATCACAGCTTAAACACAATTTGATGGTAAGAGACGAAAGAGCAATTAGGAGGGCTATTACAAATAGTTTTAGTTTATGACGAAAGAGGTTAGTATCAAATTTAAAGGTCCGTCTGGGCATAAAGTTAAAACTATTGCCATAATATTAAAAAAAGGGTCCGTCTGGATATCAATAAAGCAGTAATCAATAGCAAAATAATATTATTTTTTTATTGTTTAGACAGATCAATGGTAGCAACGAACACTTTAAAAAAAATTGGTTTTCATATAACAGGGGCAGGAGGCTCACCTGATGTTAAATGATACGCCGCCCGTAGACACTTTCAATGCCAGATGGTTCGCAAGTGCGTTGGCGGGCTTTTAAGAATTGGTACGCTAATTTCTTGAAGGACCTTAAGAAAAAGAAACTAACCTCCAACTGCTACATGCTTAGTCTGATGGTTGATTGTAACGCATGACGGCTCGTATTTTATCGGCACGGTCGATTTCTTTGTACCACCCGACAGGACAATAAGCTGCAAATAAAATTGTGACATACTTAATATAACTTAGGCATTATATGACTGAATAATTCTAATATTTTGTTATCACTAGCTTTCTGATATATTACTTAGGGTACTTATTATAAATACTAAAGTATTATTGGCCTAGTGGTGTGATCTAGATCTCTAGTCTCTGATCTAGGATGGATTGGATCTTAGACGACGTCCGTAACGCACTAAAGCAAAAGGCCAATAAAGCAAATAATATCACGAAACAGATAAATAAATCTTAGGACTTAAAGGTCAAAATTTTTAAAATCATATCTGTTTCCATTACTCTTTGACGTATCGTAGGTACCAACCTCCTTGACAGTAGCAACGATAGTTATATCATCGTCCAATAATTGATCCAAAGCACGTGGCTGCGCTCCAAGAGTCACTGCTTGGTCGGAGTATGACGGCGAATCCCCTGAAATTAGAAAAAAAAATATTAAAAATATTTTTACTTACAAAGAAATGCAATTAAATTAAATACTACATTATACACTACTTTTTTTATATATAATAAGTATATAAGTATTATTTTCTGTTTAAATTCTCTTGACACTATCTACGGACTCGGCAAAAGATAGTAATAAGGAAATTTTTGTCAAAAAAATCTGAGCAGAAAATACTTTTCGTTAAATAATAGTTAAACGGTTAACTAAATAATATTATTTAATGTAATTCTTAAAATCTACCTTCCGCCTGCACGTCAATCCTACGCAGCGTATCATCGATTCCACAAGTCAATAACGCCCCGTTATTCGTCATACGCATTCCATTCACTTGGTTACCGTGGCCGGTACCTCGCACCTTACCGCCTACACCTGTTAAAATACAATAATATTAAATGATTTAAATAAAAGATTTATTTGTGAAGTATCTTGTGCTAGTTAAATTCAAATAAATTGCGCATATTTCCTTGGTTCTAGATTTCAAAGAAACAGACAGAAAAAAATTTTTTTTGGATCTCTAATTATTATATATGAAAATAAGTATTTTCCAAGTTTTATTCACATATCCACAATGATATTTACACAATTTATGTACATATATATAAAAATGAATTGCTGTTTGTTAGTCTCGCTAAAACTCGAGAATGGCTGAACAGATTTGGCTAATAATTATGA
This sequence comes from Pieris brassicae, assembly GCF_905147105.1. Lineage (NCBI taxonomy): Eukaryota > Metazoa > Arthropoda > Insecta > Lepidoptera > Pieridae > Pieris > Pieris brassicae. Next base: position 18,453,473 of record NC_059669.1, on the reverse strand, counting down.
TCTTATATTATTTCTGTAACTTCAGAGGAAAATACTAAAAACTACAATGGAATTTTGCAAAAACTGTTCTTAGCTGGGAAAAATATCCTTGGTTTTTTTTTTTGTCTTTTTAAAAATTGTCACTTAGTTCTGATATAGTTAGATGCCTTAAGAAACTTGTATTTCATAGGTGTAGTATTAGGTCTGATCTATTTGGTCTGTTTTGACACAAATATTATATTTAGATTAAGTACACCAGGTCACCCAGTAATTAATAAAATCATAATACTTATTATATAAAGTTAATTGAACAACTAACCATTGCTAACATCCCAATGAGAGACTGCTCCATCGTGACTAGCTGTATACAGCCTCTTGCGGTCCAAAGACAAGCAGAGACAGGTTATTGGCTTGTTATGCCCTGTTATGACTCGGAGGGGAGTCTCGGGGTTCTCAATGTCCAGGTAACTGATGTCCCCAGAGAGGGAGACAGTTAGGAGATGCTTTCCTTGCCATAGACAAGATACCTGAAGAATTATATATTGTTAACGCTGGCACGAAACCTTTTAAAAAATAGACTCCTTGTAAATTACAACTGTTTTGTATAACATAATTCTACCAATACTCTCATTTGTAAAGCGGAAAGCGTCAGTACGTAGGGAAATTTTTCTCAGTATGACCAGTTTTAAGCAGTCAAAAAAATATTCAGCTCCATATTTGTATGTCAAGAAACAATCTTGTCTTGGGCGGTGTCAAATATGTCAAACTTTCCAGAAAATAATGTTTGAGATCTCTTGAGACATTATAAATTAAGTTAACATTAAAAAATATTCACACATTTTCTCATAGAATCATTTCAAGTTCTTATTGTATATGTTACAGGAACAAAAAAAAATATTCACCAAAAATATCAATATACAGAAATCAGCTAACAAATTTTAAATGTCAAATCATCTAATTTCCAGATGCACAGCAAGCTGCATTTCGTAGCTTGACAGATATCTCACAGTTACTCATAACGTCCTTATTAATCAATAATTAGTTTGGTAGTAGACTAATACTAACCTGTTGATTCTCAACAGCAGTGCCCATGGGGAAGAGAACAGCCCTTTGCATGGTGTCCACATCCCAGATAGCACAAGTCTTATCTCCAGAGCAGGATAACAGCTGCTTACCATCAGGAGACCAGGATATTCCATATACACCACCCTTGTGGGCTGGGGAGCCAATCTGAAATGTACAAATATTAATAAGTTTTGATTAACTATTGAAGTTTAGGTTTGCAAATTGTTGAGACTATTTAAGGACAACTGTTTTACCAATATTAATTGCTTCTGTTTGTGTTTATACCGACTTAGTTTACCTCTAATTGCTCTCGTTAAGTTATTTTTCATCACTTTTTAACATATTGTGTTCACGTGATAATGAAAAGAGATGAAAAGTACAGTTAAAATCATGCAATTAAGAGGGTTTTTTTTTAAACTATAGGTGCAAGTGTTGACATGACTAACTTGACACACAATGATAGTACTAAAAATATTATAATTTTATAAAAATGGTATTGAATATTATCTTACTTTAAGTTTTTAATTAATATTCCTTATATTTATAAAGCATAATCTTACAGGCCAAAATTATTTTAAAGGCTAGTCTAATTCTTATATAGATCATTTATAATTGTTAAATATTTGATACATTGTGTATTTAAAAAAATATATATACAAAACAAGAACATTAAAAGAATGACACTTACTTCACCCTTTAGCTCCGAAGTCTGTCCATCAAAGAGGAAGATCTTGCCATCAAAGCCAGCTGAGGCAAACAGTTTTCCATCAGGACTGTACCGCACTGCTTGGGCGAAACGAGTGTGTTCCTGATATTACACCATATTGATATTAGCAATATTCAATTATGTCAAAACATTGTTATAATTCTATTGTAAAATTGTAAACAAGATCTTTGTTTTGTAAAGCAAAATAATAAATAAATTTAGATCACAATGATTGAAACTACTGTATGAAAAGACTTCTGCTTAAGTCAAAACTGTCATGTAGTTCCGGTGTACCATATGGAAAAACGAAAGGTCTTGTTGAAAACCCGCTTAGTTTGACGGATATAAGAGTGAAGTATATATGTTACATTAAATAAGGTTAGGAATTTTACTATAAAGATAAAGTATTTATCGTAGAAAGGATATGACATAGTCCTAATTTTAGTAGTACGCTGATGAAACCAATGGCTAACGTAATTTAAGCCAAACAACTATATGGCAGACATTTTTTTAAAGAAAACTTTAATGCTATTATATCTTAATCCAGACTAAATCGCAAAATTTTACAATTGATTAAACCATTTCATTTTTATCGAATCCATGAAATATTAAACTGCAAGGTACCTGTTTTGTACATCTGAACTTGAAAGGCGGCCCTTCAAATACACCCAGAGTGTTGTCCTCGGAAGCCGTAACAATGCGGAAGGGCCGAGCTGGCCGGAAGTCGACCGAATTGATGGCTTTTGATTGGCCGCTGATCTCACCTACCGATGTCCCCGTTTCCGCCATAAACACGTGACCGAATCTGTAAAGGTTCATGCACCGTGAGTGAAGCCTGCCATGGAGCAAACGCGTTTACAGATATGGGTAAGAAGCCAAGTTTGAAATGAATGGTGGATATTTAATGAATGTGTAATTTCTTTGATTGTAATTTTTTTACGAAGAAAAAAATACAAAGCAAGTAATAATAATTACAAACTTATTGACAATTAAGTATACTTAGTACAATGAATGTATCTCAACGATTCGTTGCCTATTGTATGTTTACAACCTTTAGAATGTAAGTACAAAATGTAATGTAAGAGCCATATTTAATATTGTTTAATAAGAAGTTCAATACCTCTCTCTACCCTCGCCAACGGCAACCATCCTCTGGTTGTCTGAGCTCCAAGCGATGTCCTTGATGGGACCTCCAATTGGTTGAAACTCATTCTTTAGGATATGCTCCTTGTTTACTGTATCCCAAATACGAATTTTGCCGGATACGTCTGAGAGCAAATAAATTTACGTAAACACTTTTATAGTAAAGGTTACTATATTCATTACCGAAAACGACCGACTGGAATTTGAATTAAGAATACTGCGCTGTATCTTACGACGATATCTTGTACAGGTTTTTTGAAATGCATACGATTCGAAAGTTCATAACAGTATCAGAACGTTCATTAGTTACTTGGCACTACTGTTATATAACCGATTGAGAAAAAGTCCTGTAGAATCCAAGGGTACATTTCGCAATGGCAAGCTATTAATTTATTGGGCTTAAATTATAAAGAGACAGGCATTTATGACTTAGTTTCCTCTTTCTTGTCTGTATTTGTTACTTATGTTGCTTTGGTTATGTATTGTTAAAATAATATTTTGTAAAGTTACAGTAGAAAGATCTGTTGGGAACACCAACAGTTTTTTTAAACCAGTAAGGAGGGAAGGTCTTGTAACGAAGCAGTAATAAAAAATATCAATACCATAAGACTAAAATGTTTGTATGAAAAACTAGGCCGCTCATCGCTAAACGCAAACTAATTCACGAAAGTAACTCAACTCATTAAAAATATCCAAAAATAATGTAGTAGATTCCTTCTCACAACTTATAAAAACAATCACCTATCTTGATTTTAATTTATGTGGCAGCACATTTTAACTGGTAACGTCACGGGCTGACGACTCAAAATAAAAAAAAAACTTTCTCGAAACTTTGCAATACAAACTTCATGCTTGGGTTAAATTCATGAACTTTAGACAATAAATATAAATAGTTTATGGTTTGCTTTTGTGAAATGAGCCGGCGACTTGCGTGATTGTGAACATTAATTATTGTTAAGTATAAATAAGTATGATAATGTAATAAATAACAATCAATAAAGAAAAGGGTTCCTGTACCCAGAGTTTTTTGAGTTATAGTCATATATAGTTATTTTCATTAATCTTAAGCGAGTGATTTCTAGAAAATAGAGGAAAATTGCTCATCTTCTGTTAAGAGACCTATGCCAGGTGTTTTACAAGTGAGTCACCGGCTTATTTAAACATCGTAATTCAAAACATAGTTAAAATATAGTCGCAAAATTCTTGTGGTGCTGATCTTCAACTATAGTAACAATCGTAAAATTAAGTAGTCATAATCACAATTATAGCTAGGAAATATGATACGAATGTAAAAGTTGTACGGTTTTAGAGATTGTAGGCGATAGAAGTTGGAACAGGGCCAACTGGAGCGTTGATTCCTATTGGATTGTTTAGATCTGATGCTTGTATCGGACAGAATTATTATTTTTGTAGAATAGCAATTATTTTACTAAGAAGGAGGTACAAAGCCAATGTTATCCTTGCCAGCGTTGTTCAGACGATACAAATTTTATCGAACCTGATTTATATTTAGTTTAACAAAGGCTTTACTTGAATCAGCGGGTCGCTTAAGAAACCTAATACCTAACTCTTTATATCAGATTACCCGCATAGCTACTATAACAAAAAAATATTTAATTTCACATACATAGACATCAGAGACAGCTATTTTTACACTAGTTGTTGGGCGCGGTTTTGCTTGCAAGATACAACCGCAATATTGGCGCAATAAAGCGATCTTCACCTGCTTAAATTAATAATTTATTTTGGATTTTCAGAAACTTATGAATATCCTATATATAAATATAGTAAAATATATAATATATATATTTTACCTATAAGATTGAAATATTCATACTAGAGTCTACAAAACTCAATATCCACGTTGCGATTTTGTTGTATAACTAGTTTGGCCATAAATACTATTACATAAAAACTTTTCCTTTTTTCAGCCTTTACTTTATTTTGCACTTGGAGCACTTTTAAAACTTCTTTCGATTTTGCGCCATTTCACATCTTTTTTCGTGTTCATTATCAAATTACACAAAGTGGGTATGGTCGGTAATATTCCAGACACTTCTAAAGCTTGTTATCAGCCGTATGTCGTACTATCAACAGACACAACAACAGTTCGTCTGTCGAAGACCAGACAAGATCGGGGCAGCCGCGTGCTGGTAGAACTACAAAGGCTGCTGTTAAAGTCAGAACTAGTCTAAATCCCATTAGGATGCAAAAAAAGATACGATTGAAGGACACTACAATAAGCAAAATGATAAAGTGTACCTTCACAGTTCTAAAGAAGCTGCTTAAGTGGTCGGAAAGGTACAATGTGGTAATCATCCTGCGTCAATGATGGTTTGTTGGGGCGTATCAAGGAGTCACAAAACAATATTTTTGTGAAAAAGGAGTAAAAAATTCCAGCCAAAGTGTATCAAGATGACAGTCATGGATCGTGTTGTGAAACCACTCAGCAATACACTATTTAAAATAATCCGTGGACTTTACAGCAGCATTCTGCACCTGGTCACAAGGCACAAACTACCCAAGCCTGGCTTGAAACCAACCTTCCGGACTTTATAAGAGCTGGCTGAGCCTTATCTAGCCCAGACCTCAAGACTTTAGACTTAAAATTCGTTTTAGAAGACATGGCCTGCTCTAAACGGCGACATTGAGTCTCTTAAAATTTTTTTGGAACAAGCAGTGGCTAAATTTACCTTAGAAACGGTGAGTATATCCATAGATTCAGGGCCAAATGGATTAAGGGCCTGTATAAGAGCTAAAGGTGGCTTTATTTTACATTTCTTATAAAAAAAAATTTTTGCTGAGACTAATTAATATTTAGGTATAAATTTTAATAATATTACATTACTTCATTAAAAAACAATGCAATTTTATTTATAACAGAACTCATGGCTAGACTTGTCAATGTGTTTTTTATCATGTTTGGTAGGGTTAAGTAGACCTAATCAAATTAAATATCTTTAGTATATAGGCAAAAAAAATATTGATGTTGCACAATACACTTAATTTATAGCTAGCCATTAGAGCTTGAGGATAAAGTGCTTATGTTTCAATTATGAAATAATGAAACATAATAATGAATATCTTTAACTTGTTGACAAACACAAAAAATATAAGTCTTAGAGATAAACGAGTTCTTCTAGAGATATAGTTTAAACTTTCCACATTCACAATAGTAGCTGGCACAGCTTTCTCCAGCTGCATTGGATTTTAACAAAAAGTTATTGCATGGTAAGTCACATATTGTGTTTCCAGATATAAGTTGATTGCAAAATGCTTTCCATTCTATGTGGGTACTTTAATAAAAAAATTTACTGTGAATAGCCATTTAAAAAGGTAGGGAAAAACCACCTTCTTACATCCAAAATGTATAATGTCAACTTGATTACATTATGTACAGCAGGAGTCAGTTTTTAAAGAAATATACAAATCTATAAAAAAATATCAAGGTTTTTGTTTTATATAAATGTCAGACAACCTAACTAAAACATTGTCTTTTTTAAGTGCTAAAGCAAAATTAGCATGATACACATATGATTTATAGCCATTTAATTGATTTGATAATGATAATATCAATAATAAAGTTATCACTTAAAAATTATTGTTCTGATAAGTGTCAGTTTTAAGAATTATTGATGATAGTGATATACACCTAATATAAATGCCACACCTAGATTCTTAATTATTTGTTTTTTTTAAACTTTTTTATTGTTATACACTCCTTATACTTTGTTTAAATGCAAAGCTTTTCATGTCAATTATACAGTCCTAATTATATTTCAACAATTATATTTGTATCCTGTTCTTAACCATGATTTACTACCAAATATGGCAAAATAAACACACTATGATAAGATAGTGGGAATGTCCTTAAATAGTAATGTATTACAATATGACTCATCAATGTCAGTAAGGTTTTGCATGGTTCGAAAAATTGTAAATAAAGCAAACTTTATTGATGGCTTTGGTATCAATGTTTAAAATTTCAAAATTTGTTTTTATTTTGCACTCAGATTAGAAGCTGACCTAAATGATCAATATTTACACAAAACTTGGATAATGGTGAAAAATATTAAAAAATAACATATACAAATTTTCAAGCAATAATAAGCTTAGCTTACCTCCGGAAGCTATATAGAATCCACTCGGAGAGTATTTAGCAACATTGACTTGGCAAGAGTGCTCGGTATACACATCTGCAATCGCCGGGTTTTCTATATTGCGAATTATTACAGAATTCCCGTTACTATACAAGAAATTAGTTCCTTTGGGATCCCCTCCAAGTACCAGTGGTGTGCCTCGCTGAGTTCTAGGGAGCGCCGCTAATGTATACTCTGAAAAAAATAGGCAAGAACACCCGTTTATAGCCAAACGAAAATTTTCACGCCCCAGAGAATAACGTGCTCATAAAATAAGGGTGATTGTAGCAACTTACTATTTGAATAAGACATTGTTAGCAACTTAGTATCGCACAATATTCTGCACTGTTCTTAATAAGATTGCAAAAATTATTTAAAAATATAAAATGGTAAGAGTTAAAAGATCTAACAGCACTCCATCAGTCATCACAGACTAGGAGGACTAGAACTCTTGAATTTTTATGTACACTCTACACTTCTTATTGTTGCAAACTGTAAACAATGACAGATCATGACATTAAACATTTGATGACACGCCACTCGACAGTAATAAGACAGATATTAGAGAGATATATTAATATAGAGTGAAATGAGCGAACATTACAATATCTAATAACTTGGACAAAATTGTGTTTCGTAAACTTCGTTAACTTTCATCTTTCATTTGGATCGTAATTTTTGAAATAATAAAGGAAATTTACATAAATAAATGATCTTAAGATCTTCTTTGGTTTGCCCGATTACAACGTAACTAAACAATTCGAATTGTTGGCACGCATGGAGAACTCGAATTGTTTAGTTACATTGTAATCGGTTTAAGGTCTACAAGACGTAATGAAAAACCTTAAAACGTGATAAAGTTGTAAATATTGCAAATATTGTTACTATGGCAACATTTCTAATTCCAGCAAATAATTATAAGAATATTTCACATAATACATATACAAAGAGATCACGATCATTCATAGGAAATCATTGTACGATTTGCTCGGCAGACTTTTTTAGTAGCGATATCTATACGATAACGATATATATATATATATATATATATATATATATATATATATATATATATATATATATATATATATATATCTAGCGATAAGGACTATTTTGTACCGCGTCTGCCACCATGGTAGCGCTGCGTTGTCTGCCTTTAAGGCTGAAATTTAGAAACCTTGTTAGGATAAAAAAATTAAAGAGGCTCTGGGATCTAGGATCTAGGATCTAGGACTCTGACTTTTCAAGTTATGAATTTTTAAAGATTTTTTATAATTACAAAAAAATATATATTTAATGCACGTTTGCCAGATCTGAAGTATTCTTTTAAAATCCCTGCGAACGACTGCAGAAAAATAGTCTGCCACCATCATAGCACTACGTTTTCTATTAAGATGTCGATGTCGACAAAAAAATAATGCTATATCATGTGCTCTTTGACGTTGTTTGTATTGTTTATAAAAAACATAAACTAGGCTGACACCTATAACTTATAGATTGGCTTCGTTATCTAAATGGTATTGGCCACTTACCTTAAAGGCAGATTAAAAATGCAGCAACATACGACCTTAATTCATTACGAAAAAGAATCGTATTAATAAGAACTTTAATTCCTATCGATACGAAATACGAGCAAATCGTATACTTAAATGCTCTAACCTAACCTAACTCACTAGCTATTAGAGTACTAGAGCATACATACCAAGTAATGCTACAAATAACTATTAAATGTTTTTCTCTTTGTTATTTCTTTCTAAATAGCTTGCCAACCTACTTGTAAATAAATTTGTCTGAAAGACTGGTATACGCGAATATCATAAATTCATTAAACTGTATACTTCGTTGGCTATGCAATAGCAAAATGAAAATTTTGATAGGGTGGACTAGCAGCTATAGCAATTAAATAAAACATAAATAATACTTGAAAACATTGTGTTTACTTGTATAAGAGAAAATATATAATAAAACTATAAATGACACCGCACATCAAAAGTAAAGAAAAACATAATTCAAATTCATTTTTTTTTTAAATAATTTTATGGCCTGGTAACGAGACCTTTAAGCCAATTCAAATTCAAATGTAGTATATCATAGACAAGTATACGTGGAGTTGATATTTCATTTAAGCTTTGATGTAATTCTTTTTTTTTATATTATGGCAATAGTTTTGACTGTATGCGATGTAATTCTTCTCATTTCTGCCCGAACACAGTGACAGTGACAGTGACAGAAGACAGTAATTATTCAAGTTTCAATACCGCGTGTGTACTGGGTAGTGAGTTGTCGGCTGTCGTTCGCAATGTGCATACTGCGTTCTTCAACATTTTTGCACTCTGCTGAATTTTGATTACATTGCATTGCATCATTTACATTTTTAATGAGTGATATTCGCATCAATTTTGTATAATTTAGATTAAATGATATGTAATCTGTCAATAAATGTGTTAGCTAAATTAAAATAGTTTTTCTTTCTTAGATTATTTGACGTTCATACTTCATATCCACGTGGTGATTGTCAAGTGAAAGAGGACGTGTTAATTTTTATTCATATTATTTATTATTAATTTGTTAAAGTTATAATATACGAAATGGATTCGTTAAATATGTCTAAATTAAATTTATCTACCGTTCAAAGTGAAGCTCCTAATGAAACAAGAAAAAATGAAGTTTCTATAGTTAAATATGAATCAAATGTAAGTTCGACAATCAAATTAATTCTTATACTATTTGAAAATTATTCCATTTATTTTCTTTATTTAAGTAACAACTCAAATTGAATTAATAAACTATTATTTACTAAAACTAAAACAGTTGAAACTGTCATGTTTAGTTAAATAAAACTTTTATACATATTGTAACATAAACATTGTGATATAATTTCATGGAACTGGTTTAGTAAGTTAATATTTATGAAATCTTAAATTTATTATATTTTTAGACATTTTTGGATCCAGATGATGAATTCAAATGTGAATACAAGGAGGACATTTGGAAATATTTGATTAAACAGGAATCTATGAAACCAACAATACAACTTCAGTCACCACAGGTAATGTGATTTATATTATAATCCACTCCTTGCAAGTTTTTGTTTGTAAAAAAAAACTTTCTTTTTTAATTTTACATCTGGTTTTAAAACACATTAAGTTTTTAACACATACTTAATTAATGTCGACTGTCGAAAGAATGAAATTTGATTGACTAAAAGTAGGTTATTCTCCTTATTTCAATAAAATATTGGGGTTTCCCCATTCATATATACCCTGGTATTGTGCAGCTAGGAAAGTGGTTCTGTCACCTAAATAATAATTCATATTAGTTAGAACATACAAATGGAAGGCTTAAGGACATTTCAATGGGCTTAATTTTTTTAAATGTAAATGTATGATATTTAACACTTTCTTTTTTATTTATTTATTAAGTACACTTAAGTAAACCACATCATATATAATTAATTTAATTTAATACTTAGTCAACTGATGGAAGCTTAACAAAGTTTATTATTTAAATTGAACAGCCCACTACTAAATATATCATATATTATGTGAATTGAGCTTGTTCCATTCTATTCACAAATCATTTCAATAAGTAAAATTCTCTTTATATGAAAAACTACTCAAGAAATTTTGATGTGCCTGTGAAATGGTAGTTTTACAGTCTTAGATTAAATATGATTATTGTTGCCTAGCAGTAATTACAATGTGGTAATTACAATTTTTATATGTAAAAATGGCTCCATACAGATATTTAAAAAATTACCTTAGAAAATTACCTTAATTTTTAATGATTCTAAATTATATGTGATGGCGGCATGGCACAACATTGCTGATGGAATTATTGTACTAAAGTGACTAATATTTAAAACTGATTAAGATTGCATAATATTTAGTGTAAGTAAAGAAATATGATGACAAAAAGCAAATAGTAAAACATAAATGTGTAGAAATTCAATATCTTTTGATTCTTAAACACCTATTGTATTTTTTATTACAGTTGGAGTTTCGCGGTGCCCTAGTTCAACAGTTACGTGAAGTATCTAAAAAGCTAGGATTGTCCATTGCAACTATACACTCAGCTGTGGCTCACTTAGACCTATTTATGGATGCCCATAGATTAAGGTCTGATCGACTCACACACGTAGCACTGGCTTGCTTAAGTTTAGCAGGTAAGTTTTAATTACTTGACCGTACAAGTATATGTAATTTATCATCTGGTATCTTGAATAGGAGATCCAGCCATATACAGGATAGAAAAATAGATTATTGGTTTTACTTAACCTAACAGAATATAAATATGTATTATTATGACAATGCACAGTATTGGATTAGGATAAAGTATCATATATTATTTTACAAAATGCGTTATCTTATCTACAATATAAATTGTATTTATGTAATAACATTAATAATTATTATTGAATGCAAAGTAATATTAAATGTTTTGAAAGCTATATGGAAGTGACTAATTAAACATAAAATTGAGAAGTAAGGTCATCTACCTGTCCCAGTCTAACGTAAATATTGCGAAATGTGGCGACATACTGTAATTAATATTAAAGTGTTGCCTTACACAAGGATACTGAATCAGGCTAAATAACGTAATAAACTATTACTTTATCACAATTGTCCCATGTCCTTGAGACATTTATACGGCATTGGGATAGGATTTACTTAGATGCTGTGAAGATTTTAGTTCAAAACATTAAACCAGCATACTTGCCTATTAAGAAACAAAAATGATCATGAAACTGATTCCAAAATCCGAGACCTAGTATAAGAACATGAGGTTGCAGAGCCACTGAGGTTTTTGTAATTGTAACTACTACTTTTTGCAGTACAATATTACACAGGCACGCTATGTTAGACCTGATTCAGATTTGAAGTCACCTAATGTAAAGAGAACTTTTAGGCCATGTTTGCATATGACATAGTACTTCCCAATAAATAATATTTAATCCCTTGACTAGTTAAGTATTTAAATAATCATTGTTTTGATTGTTTTTTACATTTACATTTGCATTAACATTTTTCTCTGTGTTTGGGTAAGATTGTGTAAGATTTCATTAATTTTTTTAAAATTCTAAATTTAGTTAAAAACTTTACACAATTTACTGTTTTCTTTTTATTAAGGTTGCCTGGAAGGTATAGTTTAGTAGCGATAAGTTTATTGTTAATATTATCATTATATTGTGCAAATGAGTGTTAATAAATAAATGTTTTTAATCTTTCAGCAAAGAGCGACGTAAAATTTAGCCTAGCACCAACACTGAAAACATTGTCAAAGGCCAGCGGTGTACAATTATGTGGTAACACATTCCGGCAGTTAGAATGGATGGTAGGCCAGCATGTGCGATGGAGGCTTCTAGCGCCCACGCCTGTAACTTTTGCTTCCTTGTTGGCTCAGTATGTTGTAACGGACAGCGATTTGACTACAAGACATCCGAAATTTGTAAGGCGCTTCAGACGGGACGGCATCAAGTTGTTGGAAGCATATTTAGATTTGACATTGTCAGGTAGGGCTTTTATAATCCATAGATGATACATATACAAGATTTCTGTTCTATCTATGAATAGTATGAATTAAATATTGTTGAAGAGGTTAACTTATCATAACAGCCCACACTACTAACAAATAAGAAAACCAAATACATACATATATTTACATTCTGACTTAATAATTCTTAAGAATTTTTTCTTTAAATACATAATATTTTTTTTACTATAATTCTATTCCAGACGTACGTTTAAAAGTAGTAGACAGCGTAGAAGTGGGTTGTGCGTGCGTATCATGCGCGCGCGCGGAGCTTGGTCTATCCGCATGGCCCGATTATTTAGCTGACGTTGCTGGAAAGACTAATGAGACAATCGCACCCATTGCACGACTACTCCATAGGTATGAAAATTGTTTATTGTATGATAAAGTTAACTTTGAAATTATTGAACTATAAGACCAAGCCATATATTATGTTTTAATTTAAGTCTTCAATTAACTCTTAAAATATATCCTGAACATGACTCAAAATGATGATCAAAGGCCGAAAAGAAAAGTTGATTTCCCATCTGGTTGATGTCCTTTAATGTTTATCACACCGAAGCGAATTATCTGACTACCCTCAATATTTACGAAAATAAGTTCTATTTGTATGAATCTAAACATTAAAATAAACTTTCTTACAGGATGATGCAAATAAAATCACGGGAGACTACAGAGTGCGAAGTGGATCAAGGTTATAGCAGTGCAAGAACAACACCAAATATAACACCTTCCACATCACCACAATATCACATTACTTCTAACTACCCTCAAAATATTTCTAATATTAGCTACTACCAAAATCAGACAGATTATAGGTTATATAGGGCTAGTAGATTAATTGAGGCAAGCGTTGAACCCTCAACCAGTATGGCTGTGAAACGGATTAGAGATCAAAGTGAAATAGAGTTAGATAGAAAGAGATATAGGGTAGCTATTTCTCAAGCGGTTCAATGATTGCTAGTCTATGCGAGGTAAGGTTAAACGATTCTCAAAGGTTTATTCTAAATGACCAACAATGATTTTTGACTTTATTTTTTGAGCATGAAGGTTTTATTTCTTGCATATTTTTATTTCATATGTAACTAATTTAACGAAAGAAAGGTAAAGTTATTTTTTTAATTCGTCTAATGATTCTTGGAAATTTTTACTTGTTTTTATATGTCTAAGTGGGATCAACCTTTGAGAAATAGTATTATGATACTCATACATATAACATAGCAATAATTTACTCTAATGCTATATATGACAGACTATGCCCTATAAAAAAAAATATGTACCAATCCTTTCGATTAAAATAATATTTGATTTTTTTCCATTATTGGAGGTTCGCAAAATTAGGGTTGTGCAAAATAAGATTTTGCTTTTTATATGGCATAGTTAAATAAGTGCCTCTGACCTTATCTCGCTAGAAAAATCTGTACATATACTAAGTTCCTATAGATTGATTTATCGTCATTCCACTCAGAAAATTGTGGATAATAGGATGTATTATTTATTTGTATGGTTAGGGGATGTGGCTGTTAAATATTTCTCTTCAATGTTTTAAGCTCTTGGCATCTCTGCAGTCTTATATATAACGGCCATTTTTGATATTTGTGGAATTGTTTAGCAACCACGTTCTTTTAGCTAATTTTCCTTGTCGAAGTCATTTAAAATATTTATGCTTTGTTCAGCCCCTAAACTTAACCACTTCATTCTTATATTTTCGTAACTATTTTTCTGAATATTCTAAGCTATTCCAGAAACTTTCATAATGTGGGTTGTCGAAAGTAATTTTAACGAGATTAAATTGACTTCGTAAGGGTTTTTAACACATAAATATGTAGATAGCTAGCAACAAATTAATTAATTGGGTTCATAACGGAATTACGTACTGCCATTAACACCTTAAATGTTGTGAACTTTAACGAATTTTTAATACATCTTTTCCATCAGAATAGATCACCATTCGATAATCTCGTGTTTTTTAACTCGTTAAAAATACATGCAATAGAAAATGTGTAGTATTAACGAATAAAAATCACTAAAGATAGACTTACATTAAATTTCCAAAACATAGAAATTATATTTCAAATCTTAATACTCTTGTTTAAATTGGCTATGATTCTGGTTTTGTATATGTTCGCCACGTACTTAGTATAAAAAAAATAACTTCGACTTTTAATCTTCATAACATGTCTAAGAATTCGACCAAAGTCATAAAACGAACAAACTCTCGCATCTGTCAAATTTCTATTACCATTTGACAGGTGAGTATGGCGCTATTTTCGAATTATTTATGTAAAATGACAGCGAAGTGTATTTAAAAAAAAGTATTGGTTTATATCTGTGGTTGCTGACAATCATCGCTTTTTTTAGGTAATTAGCTTATTAATAGTCTATGACATTGATAGGATTTGGAAGAATTATATGTCCTTATTAACTTTACTACCGTTTATGAAAGCGATGTTTTATCACTAAGCCGTTTGATTGTTCCAGACATTACCTTAATTTTTAGGCTAAAATTAGTGTTTTTTTAGTGTTTAATCTAGAACAATGAAGGTTTTTAAAGATATTACGATAGTACGGATAACATTTGACTGATAACTTAAGGAATACTATTGGAGTTGTTGGCCAGATGCACATGGCATGCCATTGCAAAAATATAGATTACAATTATTTATAGACCCCATTTCACTACATAAAGGATTTTATAGAGCCAGATATATCCAATTTAGAAATATTCGAAGAAATCACGGTCACCAACTCCTTAGAATCCACTTGTCGTAAAATCTTTGAAAATATACGTAATTGTGTATTGCGTATGGTTGTGAACAGAGTTTATTTTTGATGTTGCAAACCTATTTGGGTATTCATTGCGGTTATTAATAATTATTTTGAACGATTTCCAGCCAGTTGTTTTATCACTATTTATTATTTAAATGTCGTTGTCATTTCGTTGCCTTGTTTGTTGTAAAAATGTCTAGTTACCATTGTTTATCGAACTATGTAAGACTTAGATACAGTTTTTTTTAAATGGTTTAGCAAGCTAAATTTTCATATAGTTTTGTCAAATTGAATCTACTATAAATTCTTCTTTTTTTCTTAATTTTGATTATATAATTTATAAAAACATTTGTTACATGAATTTTTCAAAGTTTTTCAATTTAACCTAATATCCGATGTGGTTTTTTTTTAAATATTGTCAAAACATTATGAACATAGCTTGCTTCCTGGTCCCGTCAAATTAGTTCCTCTTTGATGTTTGGTGATATCTGTAGTCATTTAAACATAATAAATTATAGTGATTAATATGCTGCGCCCTTTATATAAAAGATTGATTGCTATTAATTATATGTGATTAAAAGTATATCAAATATTGTAATGAATTGTAATCGTATCGAGTATTGCGCAATCGTTCAATGTGCATCTTATGTATGTACTTAGTATTCATAATAATAAAGCAGAGGAAAGTCAGGGTTGCTGCAATATGTTACACATCTAAAAACTATAATAGAAACGGTACACAAATATAAACAGATTAAATTAAATTGTTTTTAAAATAGTTTGCCATACTTTGAATAATTTTGTTAAATGTGTATATTATTGTAGACATATTGTCGTAACCCTGTTATTAAGGCCTAAATGGTTGGCGCGATAGTAAAATTAGCAAAAATGAATTATATTGCTTAAAGACTGATGTGAAGGTTCTACTCTGAGTATGTTTGATAAAGGAAATAGTTTTGTACTCGTTAAATAAAATTTAAAGATGCAACTTTAAATAAAAGTATTTACTCTTTACTTTCTTGTATTATTGATACATTTTCTCTCTATTTTTATTTGGTCAGTGATGTGACTACAAAGATAACCATTAAATATAACACAAATATTCATCAAGCAGAAGTTTTTTTTAAAGGGGATAAATAAAACAAGAATTTCGTAAACACAATTAGGTATACTTCACACGTAAAATCAATTCTATATGTGCTTGAAGACATGAGGTTCAATAATGTGCGATTCAAGAAAGTCGCCACTGAAACCTATTAAAATGCAATTCCACTGTGGCTTAAGCAAGCCTATAAACTGTTGTATCATCTATTGATAAAGTCGGCAGGCGCGGGGGACGTCTAGGCGGCCGTCGGCGTCGCCGTGGTCTACATTCACAATGTAATGCGCACAAACCAATACCAGCACATCCAGAAAGAAACAAAGGTAATGCCAGGGTACGTGTTACCGTCGCAACCTGCTCTCCCCTTGACCATGTTGGCACTACTACTGTTGTATCCGCCCGAGACCAAAAGCATGGGTATCTTGCACCCACATATCCGTAGTTCAACGTGAAATTTTCGCAATTCACAGTTGGTGGGTATCCGCATCCTTTGATATTGACATATAGAACTGCGGGGCGCCAATCCTCAACATACGCTTTATATTTTACATGTAACTGGATGCATTTATAGGCATCGCTGGTGCACCCTTCTCGACAAGATGCCCAGGTGCAATTATCAAGGCCAAGTCTGTCATCTCTTCGTTCAGTGACGCACTCTGCCGGTACCGGATCGAAATCTGCAGCCAGGGCACTTAAGGCAGGATCCGCGTAAAGTGGCACCAGAAAAAGAAGAGCTGAGCTGCCACCGCCGAGAACAGCTGCCAAAGATATCGTTATATATCTCGTTAGTTTAGCACGCGTTTCGCCTCTTCGCCTAGAGGCTCGCACGACCAGCCTTTCTGAACTTCCACCGCGCATTTTCGAGCACTGCGTCAACCCATGCTGATTTAGAAACCTTGTCCTAAATGCACTGAATTATTTGCCATGCGCCAATTTCAAGCGTGCGCAGATGGCTCTACATATTTACATAGCAATTGAAATATGTGTTAGACTTTCAAATTATACAGTACATACATTATAAATACATATTAATATCTATAACATAATATGTTAATATTTATACGTCTCAGATCTGTATCATACTAGTACTTACTTTCCTTTACCTTTGCCTTGCAGTGGGTATAGTTGTAGACTTTTACATAGAGCTATGGCCAAAATGTGTTCGAAGTTCGAACTGCCAAAATTGTTTAAGATTGAATAATCTGATTAATGTTGAAGCAGTATGTCTTCGTGGTGCATAATGTATACACGGATGTTGTAAATTTAAAATATAAACTATTTCAACTTTTAAATATTTAATACAAATAAAACAATTATTTCTAATAAAATCAATTGATTGGCTGGCAATTAGCTTAGTATTGTAAGGGTTAGTATATGTACCTCATGTGAATAAATTAAAATAAACTATTTCATTCGCAAATAGCAATAGAGGCCAGGGGGTTTAGTCAAGATGACTTAACAGCAGTGTATGTAGAAAATTGAAAACTTAATTTGTATGAAAATGACAGTTCGTGTCGACAAAGTTTCATATAAATTTAACATCATAGCATCTTGTCTAAGCCGCCAGGGGCTTGAGGCAAAATCACTTTACGTCAGACGTGACCCTCTAAATAGTTTACTCTATGGACATAAGGTACAAATAGTGTGTTCCTGCTGATACTGCTATCTTGACAAAATATACATTATACAACACAAACAGCGAAATATAAATCATGGATGATAGAGTAGGATCATAGTAAAATTAAATCGCGATTTACAAAAAACTTTTAGGGTTATTTATTTACCTTCGATTGATAATAATATATTTTATAATAAACTTTATATTATAACCAAATTACCTTGTGCAAAATAAGTAGGTATGTCAGTTCGATTATTTCAAAGATTCATTTCTTCAATTAAACAAAATCTGCCGAAACATGCTAAACTTGTAAAAACAGGTACATATCATTTTTGAACAATAAAAAAATACACGTGTCTTAATATTAATATTGGGGTTACATTCTAGATGGTATGATGTTCATTATGGTAATGATCAAAGCAGTAGGGTATTGTTTGTCAAAATTTTAATTAATTATCACTTAAAATTAAATCCATTAAATCTTAAGTAAAATCTTATTCCAGGTCCTCTTAAATTACAAATTGAAACAATGAGTGTAGCAACAAAAGAAATAGAAAACGATGATCAACTAGTAGATAAACAGCGTACACGGTTCCAACAACGTCAACGAAAGCGGCAATGGGAGTTTAATGAAAAGAAAAAAGATAATGGTGAATGCGAAGCGAAAAGGCCATGCGACCAACCATTTGAAAGAATTAAAAGAAAAAAAATGGCTATGCTGCTTGGGTATTGTGGAGTTGACTATTTTGGAATGCAAAGGTAAAAAATTTTTGGTTAAATTGAATAAAAGCAAGCAGATTAAATAATATATCTCATAAGAGAGAGATAGTAAAAAAAAATCTTTTACATATAAAAGATATTTTCAAATTTTATACACATTCAGTTTTATATTAATATTTGAGGACTTTAAAATTTCTAAGTTACTTTTTATATGAAAGCTAATGTTTAAATCTAAAGATTCAAGATACTTACTCTTGTTGTTTTAGAAATCCAGGTGTTAAAACAATTGAAGAGGACTTATTACAAGCATTGTTAGGTGCCAAATACATTACAGAGGAAGATTTTGCTAACCAACAAAATGCACAATTTCAAAGAAGTTCTAGAACAGACAAAGGTGTTTCAGCTGCTAGACAGGTTGTGTCAGTCAAACTACGTAAGTATAATATTGAAAAGGTTGTAAATATTAGCAATTATAGCAACATCTAACAATTATTACCTTATTTGATAATAGAATTATAAATTTAGAATAAAAACTGCAATTTCAGCTCTTGAAGTCAATGTAGATGAAATAAACAAAAGACTTCCAGAATGCATCCGAGTATTTGGAATAAAAAGGGTGACAAACAAATTTAACTCAAAATCAAAGTGCAATGCACGGACATATAGTTATACTCTTCCAACATTTGTATTTGAACCATCAGTTTGCTCAGATCAAGAAAGAAAAGTATACAGAATATCAGCAGAAAAGCAGAATTTGGTGAATCAGTTACTAGGTCATTATAAAGGGACTAAAAGTTATCACAATTTTACAGAAAAAAAGTAAGTTCTATAATGTAGTAGTAAAGTAAGAAACATGATTTGTAATATGTAATGCTGAGCAATTTCTTAATGTATTGCACATTAAGAAACTAGCTATAAATTCTATGAATTCTAATATGCTGTTAAAAATTCCTAACTTTTGAATGTTGCATTTTTGTTATGCCATCAGATGCGTGCAAGTTTTCAATGGTTGTAAAGTAAACGTTAGTGATTTAATATCAAAATCCATATTTATGAAATATATTTTATGCTAACAGGCACCATCAGGACCCCTCAGCCTCGAGATATATGATGAGCTTTACAATGAAGAAGATCTTTATTGAATCTGAGGTTGAATTTGCTGAACTATTAGTTAAGGTGTTTTTTCATTAAATGCTAGACTTGTTATATGCACTTTAAAAACTCTGAAATTATATGATTTTGATTTCCAGGGACAAAGTTTCATGTTACATCAGATAAGAAAAATGGTGGGTTTAGTGATAGCTATTGCCAGAGGGCTAGCTGATCAAGGAATGATGGACAAAGCATTTGGAAAAGAAAAGGTGATGATACCCACAGCTCCTGGCCTCGGGCTCATGCTTGATAAGGTACATATATAAAATACTATAGAAGTAAACTTTAATTTTATTGTGATAAAAGCATATCACCTAAGTTTTAATTATATGTTCTTATAAATATTGTTTTATTTAAGTTATTAATGTGTTTTTTATTTGTTAAGCCCTAATTTGAAGAATATATGATTATAGTGTATCAATTTGCAGGTACATTACGAACGATATGATACCCGCTACAAAGATTCCCATGAAAGTCTTACCTGGGAAGACTTAGATGACACAATTGAAAAATTTAAAATTGAACACATTCACCCAAATGTTGTAAAAGGAGAAATAGAAGGAAGGAATATGGCTCATTGGCTTGAAAAAATTGAAAAGCACTCATTTGATCCAAATGATTATGTTATGGATGATAAAGATGACAACATTCAAGATGATGATGATGATGATGATGAGAAAGTTGATGCTGATATTGAAAATGATGCAAACGAAAGAGTAATAGACATTGACAAAAACAATGCTGACAGAAATGTTTGTGACACAGACATAAAAAATGGTGAAAAAGTTGTTGAAAAGATTGACAGCAATAACAGTGACCGTGTGGTAAAACATAATGATGGAAATACTGACTCCACTGATGTAAATAGTGTAAGTGAAGATAAAAAAGAAAGTCCTTGTGTACAGTAGATTCATATTTGTATGATAAATAATGTAGCATTTTTGAACTGTTTAATTTTAACAAAGATTTTCTCTTGCTTGTCGATTATAATGATGTCTTATTGAAAACCTATAAAAAGAGAATAAATTCTGTACAGAAGTCTATATTTGGTAGAGTTGAATATTCATTCAAATCAAATATTTGTTATCTATTAACACAACTCAGATTGTATAATTTGATCTGCTCTATAAATATGATTAGATTATGTAGTCTAAATAAAGAAATTTTTTTTCTTTAAAAAAAATCTTTATTTAATTTAATATGAAGCAGACATTTATAATTTCGAAGGAGATTTGAAACTAACTTTAATTATACAATATAACCAATTCATGATAATACTTGTAAATAAATAGATGGGATAATTAAATATTTTTGGGTTTAATTTTAAGAAATGAAACTAAACTAAGTTATATCCAGATTTATATATAATATCAGTAATGAATTCACATCAACTAAAAATAAATTGTATAATGCATATATTGTGAAATTAAAAAGAAGTGTAAAAAAACAATTTTCCTATAAAATTAAGAGCATCTGAAATAGTTTTGGTACAATAAGTTTAGTCTCTAAAATCAAGCATTTAAACTTTTTTCTGCCATGGCTATTGCACCTTCTCTTGTACAATTTCCTCCAATAAAACCTGTGCTATGACAGAATACACAGTCTTTAATACCAGCAACTTCTGATAGTAAATCATCACGGACACCCCACCACTTTTCATGCAATGGTTTTCTGAAATAATGAAATATTTAGTTATACATTTTTTCTTAGAAAATAATTATTTCTTTGAGGATACTAAAGTAATAAGCAGTATATATCGAATTCACAAAAATAATAATGTGATCTTAAGCTTTTTAATCCTCTATCCACATACCCTTCAGCAATTGCCAAATCATAATTGTAAGAGGACCTACCTTGTAACAAAACTACCTGGTGCTACAGGTATAGCTTGGACTCTCCAAGATTTTGGCTTATCATTAAAAACAACATAATTAACTTCTCCAATCAATTCCATTTCTTCTTCTAAATCAAATAAATGTTCTTTCCATGGAAACCGTTCTTTAAACTCCAAAATTTTACCAGACTTATGCACTTCAAATCGTGTTTCTAAGGCAGTTTTAACATAGTCTCTTGCTGGAAGCCAGACAGATATGAAATAGTTAACTACATTTAAGAATTCCTCGCTGACCATTTTCATTGCTTTTTCAAAAAGTTCATCTACATTACTAGTTTGCAATGTATTCCATTCAGCGTTCAGCTTGCCAACTCTAGCACTTAAATGTGTTCTTATTTTGTACTTTGGTTCCTCCTCATCTGTCATAGGTACTCCATTGTCTATAGCATCCATTTCCTCTATAAAATATTCATACACTTTTTTAAAAATAATTTGAAGGTTGTCTGGAAGTAAGGGGCACTGTTTTGGTGCAAGGGATTGGATAATCTTTTCACCATAAAATGCATAAATAAGTCCAGCAGAACTTAACCTGAAAACCAATTAGTGAATTATCCTAACCTGGATTTTAATTTAATCAATTAAAAACTTAAAATACACTTGTTTAATTTTCAATCAATAATAAAAATAACCACCCAAACATCAATTTATTTCTTAAGCTATTTAGATAGCAACACTATCATTATACAATTGTTAACTTGCTACTTACTTAATTTTATACTTATTACCAAGTTCTGGCTTTAGTGTACTTAATGTTTCTTTGAACTCTCGTTGATGATGGTCATATCTTTTTCTTTCATGGTCAAACTCGGCTCCAACATCAACTACTATATCACACATTTTAAGTTTTTCCAAATCTCTAGTGCGAACAATTTTTGCATCACTGTATTCAGGAAGGAGTTTGAGCATATAGCAGGCGAGAACTTCATCACAATGAAAGACTCCATCATGTGTTCCAACCTATCAGAACACAGTCTTAGCACAGTTTCTTTAAAGTCAGCTTAACAATATTTTCTAGTAAACATTTAAATTATAATATAATATTATTAAAATACTAGACAAACTTAAAATTTGTTAGAACGTATACATTAATCAATGAAGTATAAAAAGGGCAAGGTAGAAATTAATAATTTTATGAAAAAATACTAACCTTCATAATACCAATACCTTTAAGTAACTGAGAAGTTATGCTTATATTACGATATCTTTGAGAGGTCGCTAAAATAGTAATTATACGTGCCGGGACTTTAAACATAACCGAACAGGTAATTCGTTTGCAATTTCATTCATCTAACTACAAATAATACATGTTCTAACACATGGTATTACAAACTGCAAAATACAAATAACGATTTTTTTTAATAAAAGCGGACAAGCACTAGGCTATGGGCATAACCTAAAGAATAGTATGCAATCCAAAACCATTTTTTTGTATATACAGAGTGCGGTGTAATTAATAGATAATATGATACCTGCGGGTAGAGGACGTTGTGGCGTTTTAGAAAAATATGTTTTGTATGTCAAAAATACAATCAAAGGCGATTTTAAATTCTATCAGTTGGAGCCTTGGAATCAAAAAGAGTGGCAAAGGATGTATTCTTTTGAAAATGTTGAATATTTCGAAAACCGTGAGACTTTTATTGAACAGAAATTACATTTTTCTAAGCTGCCACAACGTACTTTCCACAGATACCATAATATCCATTCATTACGCCACACACCTGTTTATGTACATATAAAAAAAACAGTGGCGCTACAACCTTTAGGTCTGGGCCTCAGATTTCTGTATCTATTTCATGATCATTTGTGAATTGAATAATTGTTTATGTACATATCGCTTGTTATTTTTTGTAGCTTCTACTTTCTACATTATATTATTAAGAAATAGTTTTCGACAAATGGCAAAAAAATAAGAGATAAAAACATAAATTTTAAAAAAATCGTCGGAGTCAAAGTTACAATTGAAAGTTGAAAGATTGATTCATTGTTGGTTGTGGTCTGTGGTTTATTGACAATTGCCATCAATCAATTTTACTAAATTCAAAATGAAAAAATCTTCCGGCTATTCTCGACTCGTGTAAAATAACTAATCAGTTGAAAATTTTATTCCAAATTCCCTTTTTTCTTAGCAATGCAATAGCAAGGATTGAGGGCTCTGGTATTTCTAAATTAAATCGGTGCTCAAGAATTAATTCGGAACCACTAACTTCTGAGCGGTAGGTTTTATTGATTCTGAAAAATTACGTAAAATTAATGAAACATTAATTCTTAAAAAAAACAATTATTCGGTATATTTATTGTTTAGTAATATTTATAGAATTTTAATAATAAATTTTGACAGGTTTAATTAAATCGTAATATGCAGAGCATAAAATGTCTAATTTTAAGTTTTGGACATTTCATTCCTTAAAAACATTACATTATGTATAAAAAAATTTTTGTTCAGCTTTAAATATTTATTACAAGTGAAAATTTTAAACATTTAAAAGGCTCTTACCTTAGAAACATTATTGGTGTATATGATTATTAATATTGTGAAAACATATGAATATTTTTTTATACCCTATATATAGTTTATTTTTGTTCAGGAAAAGAAATAAGCAGCTATGAGTAAACCACAGCCTCCACCAGTAGCACAATTCAAGTAAGTTACAAAACATTAACAGTAAACAAACTAATTATGATTCTTTGTTAATTTTATTTAAGAGAAATGCTTAGTAATTTAAAGAACCTATAGTATTGTGAAGTAATAAAGGATGGTTTTACTAAAAGGGTGTTTATTTATACTGCTTCATAGCTGGAAAGTAGGCTAGTCTATACTAATTTAAAAAAAGTTGAAGTTTGGTAAAGAAAATTTGTGTGAAATTCATGAGCATGTGCTGTCTATTTTATTTAGGTTTAGAGAGAATTAAAGAATTAAAAAGTCAAGACTTCATCTAGCATAAGATTCAGCGTTAAGAAGGTAAGCAATAAGTATATTCATATTTTTTTTCTAAGCAAATGGGTGTAATATAAACTGCTAAGTCTTGACTCTGAATCTTACCAATAGTTTCTATAACATTATCCAATATTCATTATATTAACATTTTGGTAAAGTAAGTGTCATTGCTTTGTCTTATTTTTCTTTTATCTCCAAGAGCAGGTGATATATTAATATTTCAACAGCTTTGAAATGTGTATAAGATATAAATAAAAGAGTAAAGTATTTCTAAAATGTTTTTACTGCATATATCATTTTACCCTATATAGAATATTCTGACACATTTAAATTTTCTTTAATATAACTTGATTTTCAAGATTTGTGAAGCATGTTTGTTCCATAAGCATAGCCAAACCAATTTATCTTTAATAAATGTTTATCAAAAACCTCTTTTCTATAGGAAACAACTACAACTGTTAGTAGCAAGAATCTTATAAGCCAGTTGTAACTCTCATAAAACTTCTATATTAATAGTAAAATATTATAGTTATGATGAGTATGTTGTCAATTCATTTATCATATTGCTAACAATGAGAACTAGAATAAATTATTTTAATTGAGAAGGTCATTCTATTCATTATAATCGGCTTAAGTGGAAATGCTAATTTTAAACTGATGCTTATTTTGACTGCTCTTTTGAATGTGGAGTACTAATTTTGACATCTTTTAGCTCCTCTATCAAGATTTAAGCCGCATTAGCTGTCCTATGTTAAACATTTACAAAACGACTTTGTCCTCGTAAGACCCCACACGTGTATCAGTAGTATATGACATTCCGATCCTAAGTGTCTGCAACCATAGGTATTTACTGGATTCGCCATGCAAAGAGAAAGACATGTATTAAATGGGTATAATTTGATGACTGATTATCGTCATATCCTTTCTATTTAAGTCGTACTAAAAATCTTCAAAGTAGGACATGAAAACTATATTTAATCTCGTAAACGAATGAACAGCATAATGTATGCTACAACCTTTCAGTCCAGTACCAAAGATTATAAACGGTGGCATTGCTGGAATCATCGGAGTCTCCGTCGTGTTCCCCTTGGATCTTGTGAAGACGCGATTGCAAAATCAAACTGTCGGACCAAATGGAGAGAAACAATATAAGAATATGTGAGTATTGCCTATTGAATTTATTAGTACAAAACTCTTATATACATCGAGGTCGTCTATTATGCTTAAAGTGTAGTAGACAACACAAGAAACAATTAGTGTAATTCGGATGGCGTGAATGGCTGTATATGTCTGGTTTCGTAGATACTAGATGGATGGATTTGTTATGTTCCGGTTTTCTGTGATTATAAAATTAGAATTTAATTCACGCGCTGTAAAATAATCTTTACTATTCTAGACAATTCCTGATAAATCTAAAATTCAAGTTCGTTCTGAACAGTTGTTTGTTTTTATGTTTCAAAACAATAACCGGTTATTTTAATTTCCATAGACTATTAGCTGACGATCAGGCATAAATTATTTCTCCTTGATTAACATTAAATTTTGAATTACATTGTCTTTTGACCAACGATGTTATTTTAAACGAAATATTGCATGCCATACCTTCCTACAAAAGCATAACGCTTCGTTTTCACAAGCAAAATTCTTCCTTAAAGTTAATTAAAACTTGATGAGCCACTTCCGACAAAATCGGCGATCGCTACTTAAAATTATTCATTCCTTCGTATTTCTTAACTGGAATGTAGCAAAACCTGGAAAACAGATTTAATTGAGAACATTTTAACAGGCTGGATTGTTTCCGCAAGACATATGCGGCGGAGGGTTACTTCGGCATGTACAGAGGATCAGCAGTTAACATCATCCTTATCACGCCGGAAAAGGCCATAAAGCTCGCTGCCAATGATATGTTCCGTTTCTACCTAACACTGCCGGATGGGTAAGTCTCAATTACCGTATATTCTCTGAAAAATTTGGCTAGCCATAAAAATAAAAGAGGTACTTACAGAAATACCATTCTAAATAATCCTCTAGGCATATAGTTTTGAATATTGATGTGGTCTCTCTATTGATATAAATCTGTTTGTAGAGGTAAAAATTGCTTAAATAATGTACATATATTGTAAATTCCTTATATAGGAATATTTCTATTATATATATATCTAAAACTTATTTCAAATGAAAAATAATTCAGTAAGTGTGGAGAGATTCCCCCTTAAGCAGTCAATTTTAATAAATACTTTTAAAATAAACACGTAAAGGCACAAAATTGAAATATAGAATCTCAATGAAATTGATTAATTTAAAAAATCGAAATCAAAATATTTTCTACGCATCTGCTATCCTGATAAAAACTACATTTGGAACCTGAAAAATACGTATTTGTATAATATTACAACAAGTATAGGTAACATTAACATAAAATATTATATTTCGTATTACTAGTTACAGTGGCTTAAATCTAATATTATTTTTACATACATATTTACAAAACCTGATCCCTAGTAGATAAGTAGATGTATTCAAGGTAAGCTAGATAGTGATAAGCCTTTTATTATACTTAGCACTAAACGAGTATTCACAACTACCTACATTTGTTTCCCATCAAAATCTTCAAGTTGTAAACGTCAATTACATCGCATACTT
This sequence comes from Pieris brassicae, assembly GCF_905147105.1. Taxonomy (NCBI): domain Eukaryota; kingdom Metazoa; phylum Arthropoda; class Insecta; order Lepidoptera; family Pieridae; genus Pieris; species Pieris brassicae. The sequence goes on along the minus strand of NC_059669.1, from coordinate 18,426,076 downwards.
TTATTTTATTTTTAGAACTACCTTCAAGATACTATCTAAAACCAGTGGCGAACTACAAACTTTAGGTCTGGGATTCAAATTTCTTTATTTGTTTCATGTTTTTTTTTCTAATAGTCAAGTAGGGGTCAATCAGTCTTTTGTGCCCGACATACGCCATTAATGTTTTCCTTCGCCGATCGAGCGAGTAAATATGGGACAAAGACAGAATGTCGATTGGTTCACAGCCGGTGAAGAAACCTACGACCCCAAGGATTCGATTGGCATGCTGAAGCTACTAGCCCAACACTGTTCTCATCAATATATCTACTAATGTAACTAGTCTGGCCATAAATACTGTTACGTAAAAACTTTTCTTTTCTCAACTTTTTAATTATTTCGAATATGGAACACGTTATATTAATTTAAAAATAATATCGTATCACCAGATACCCGCTAGGATTCTGACACGTATTCAAAAACCAGATCTGAAGCTCTTCCGAAGAAAAAAATCTTAGCTGTCTCTAGTTTTCACAGAGCCCCGTTAGTTTTCAATATTAGAAAAACATGTATTGATAAATGGCTTTATTCTTAAACAAGTTTTCAATTATATGATTTGCTCGTATCTGATAGGAAGCAGAGTTCGGATCAATACGACAAAACTTTCTTAATGAATTCAGGTCGTACATTGCTGCGTGGGTTTAAATATGTATTAATGTAAAAAAAAACTCTACTTAATAAGTTGCTCGTAACTGTAATTGGGTCCATGCGATTTATAAGAACCACTCGAATAGAAAAAAAAATTGAAAGACCTTTTAGATATCGACTTTAACCATTACAGTTCGTTGGAGTCCGCGAATATGGGGAAAATAATTATGGCTAATTAATTCGATTATTCGTAGTATGACTTTTTTTTTTTTGTTTTTAAATTTTTATTGACCTGCGAACAAAATATGAATTCCGATGCGAAAAAATAACATTCAAACAATTGAAATGCTCTGTTTTCGGAATATCACTGATATAGGTGCCTGCCTCATATATGTTTTTTTTTACGTAATCTAAACAAAAAGTAAAGAGGCAGACACGAGAAAATTTACTTATCCACACTTTAAACGCTCGCGATAAAAAACAGCGCTACGATCGATAGTGGCAGACTATTTTTCTGCGTCCGTTGCCATGGTTTCGAACACTGCAGATCTGCTAAGCGTGCATTAAACATATATTTTTTTAAATTATATAAATATTTCAAAAATTCATAACTTGAATAGTCCTCGATGTCTGCCTTTTCGATTTTTTTTATTTTGACAAGATTTCTTAACATCAGCCTTAAAGGCAGGCACGAGTAAATGATATAGTACCTCTATTTACATTTTAAGGGGGTGTCAATTCACTTCATTCAGATACTTTGCTCGCCAGCGACGACCTATTTTCATCTCGTATTAGACAAAAGGTTTAAATTTAAATGTAATCCAGTTACACTTTATTGTAGCACCTGTTAATAGTGAACGCAGAGGGAGAGTTATTTATAACTGTCGCTATATTGCGATAATGAATTGGGTCGTCTGCTAATATATTTTTGAATATTTTCTTTCAAATCATGTAGTATTCAGTTTTATTTCGTTTATAAAAAGATAATATCTAGGTGTCCCTATCTGTGATTATCTACACACAATAGCAATAGATAAGCGACTTAAATATAAATCACTGCATATCTGTTACACGAGTTATAATGCCATAAAATATTATTGTATAACAATGACTTGGTAATTTAAAAGTGTCGTCTAGCGTAGAATTAGACGCAACAATTTTATTTAATTATCATTCAAAGCGGGTGAAATATCTCCCTATATTAATTAAGTTCACACGGTTTATCGATACTTCTATTGTAGATACATATATATAAAACTACGTATGTGTGACTAGTGTCTTATATAGTCTCTAGTCACACGATAGGGCAAAGGTTAAAGGCGTTGTAACTTTTTGATTTCACATCAATTACGGAGACTTTATTTTGTTAATGCTAAAGCCATATTACTTGGGCAATCCCAAACGCCACGTGTGCTTGAAGATCATGCACAATGAAGTAACCTATTTAAATCTCGTAGAGATAATAGTATAATGAAACAAAATCGTACCTCATTGAAACTTTTTAAATTTAACGCGAACTAATTCGAGTAAGTTTCAAAAACTTAGCAATTTAATGTTGTAATATTATTTTTCTAATCCGGTACACTCTTGTCAGAGCGGTCGTGATGGCTATGTAGTAGAAGTATTAGAAGCGGCATACATGACGATTTATCCGGGAGATTAGCTGCAGTGGTTTCCTGTTGCCTTCTGCACCAGTTCTTTTATGGGTTCCTCCTCTAACCTCTGGTCAGGAATGTGGTTTTACCGCCACTGCTCGGTCGCCATTGTCTCGTTTGTTGTCTAGCAAGGGACCATGTGTTGGCCGCGCGTGTAGGTAAGGTTGACAGTTGGGGTCGGAAAGATGTTAAATCCGTTCTCCAACATTAACCCCACTTAATGTAGCGTTGTAATATAATCTAATATAATTTTCTGTATTGTAGTATTATTATACTGGCATATGGTCCACCTTTCTCAGGACTTCGGGGACGGGGGAGTGACGAGAATTGGCGCGCACTATGAATCGCGTATGTCATTATGTTTGCGACATACATAATACGTATACAGCAAATCTTGACTCTGATATAACGTACAGTCTACATTGTTTTTAATGACTTTGTTTAAATTATCTTTCCAGATCACTGCCAGTATTTCGTCAAATGATCGCCGGTGGCAGCGCAGGCGCTTGCCAAATTGTCATCACAACACCTATGGAGCTGTTAAAGATTCAGATGCAGGACGCTGGCAGACTCGCCGCGCAAGCTAAAGCGGGTATATGTCTATCTATATAAGCATGCTTTTGACGCGAGTTCAGTGGGTCGGACAAATACGTGTTTGTCATTGTTTATTATTAGAAAAACATCTGACGAGTCCAATTGTAATTTTTAACTCTTTTGGCCGAGTTCGGAGATATAAATAATAATATAAGATTTTTTTTATCATATATATTGCGATTACGCTCAATCTTCGTTTATTTACCTAATTATCTGTTTACAGACTTATGAATTATTTTAACGATTATACATAAAAATATTGCTGTATGTAAGTACAAGTAATGTTTGTGTCTCGAAACGATATATGAAGGACATATGGCAAAGTGATCATGCTTTTCTGCCTATTGAAAACGATTATATTAAACTCGTAGTAATATTAATTATTAACGGTTTTTTCAGAGGGTCGCAAATTTGAACGAGTCACAGCTATGCAATTGACTCGTAAGCTGGTTAAGGAGCGCGGTATTTTTGGCCTTTACAAGGGTGTCACGGCAACTGCGGCGAGAGATGTATCATTCAGTATTGTCTATTTCCCATTATTTGCGACACTCAACGATCTTGGGCCCAAAGAGCCGGGTGCCGCCGCGCCGCCATTCTGGTAAGTTTTTTATAAAAAGATAATATTTATAATTCAGAAACACACATATTTATTTTAGTTTTTTTAACTACTCTAAAATCGAACCATTAAATGTTATTAATGTTAATAAGTTGTACTTATTAAATTATGAGGCGAATTCGCCATGTCTAAGGTAATTTTGGATGCTTATCTTGACATTTGATAGACGACTGACTGTTATTAGTAATAAGAACATGGAACAGAGACGTTTGCTGCAAAAAAGCTAATAATATTGGTTCGTATCGAAATCTTCATTTTCTGTGGCGCCATAACGGTACTGCTGTATAAACAATTTATGAAGATTTCTGATTTCCTTGTCACCGAATACGCGTGTTATTCCTACGAGAATGTAATTGTGTGCTACTATTTCACCATGCTGATAGAGAATCTTTCTTTTTAATTATTAATAATTAATTACTTGAGATGTCATGTGGAACGTGGTGTAATGGTTGCAGCTCCTAAAACATTGTGTAAAACAAAAACATGGCGCTTAAAAAGATTGGCAGAGAGTTTATTGCCAGTTCTTCTCTTCCTTGCTTTGTTCTTACGTCCTTGATTTGAGAACTGGCAGTAAATGTAAAATTTGAAGCAATTAGCATTTGATATGTATTTCTGTATTGACGTTCGTAAGTGTACATTGTGTTACATGAATTTAAAAATAAATATGGTGCTAAGACCGTAGTCTGTAAAATGTATAATGTATATATGTGATAAGTTTCAGTATTTGCATAGTATATATATAAATATATGAACTTAATAACCTTAATCCCTAAGCCTACAGTTGTATACACATAAGGGACCCCGAAATATGAAAAATAATTTTCGACTCGTAAGAAAGTCATCTGCAACCTGTATTCGGCCATTGTATTATCAGTGAGGGGATTTCAGAAGTCGAAATATATTTCGATATGCTTTATCATATCTTGCTTTAGCTTTATATATAGAAAATTACCGATATATGATGGAGTGGATTTCATTTATTACGGCCTTGGTTGTAACGACCAGCTGTACGATGTCAAATCAAAGTCCCTTGAATTTAAAGCACACAAGTTCATGTGGCTATAGCGACTTTGGATGTAACGCCGAGTTTGTAACAAATTCCTAGAAATCCCATGCGGATATTGCGACCGGAGTCAGCCGCCAAACCAAGAAAGATTTAATTTTTTCTCAAACAATTCTTATCTTCTGTTTACATTCACACAGATGATCAGCATACAGTCTGTGGAGACCTGTACATTGTGTTAATAGATATCAGCGACGTAGGTAGGTAAGGGTTTTCGTTTCGGAGTTAAATTTATGGATCAATTTCAAAGTGATATTCTGAGTTATTTTTTATGTACCAGTGAATAACTATGTGAATAATATGTACAAAATAATAAATTAATATAAACTATACATGCTCGTAGCTTTATATCAACCAATGCCTGTAACGACTTCCGGATATAACGACGAAATTAAAGTGGTCCCTCCGTTGTCGTTATACGCGACATCCGCTGTAATTGTAAATTATTCTTACTAAGACAAGCAGATAATTTATTTGATCGACTTTTTATTGTAATAACTAGCTAGACGAATGTATCTGTGCAGGTTTCATGCATATGCACCGCGAAGTTAACGTGTCGACATATTATATATAAATAATGATGAGACTTTTATTCAGCATGTATAGTCAAAGGTAAAGCTGACACAACCTATAGACGCGATTTAGAAGTGCAATAAACCTAATAAAATTATAATTTAGTAGAAATTTAATTCATTTATATATTTGATTAATTTAACAATAATATCTGTTTTTCACAACGGCTGCCTGTCGTCTTTGGTTTTTTATAATCGTTTTAACAAAATGCAGCAAATTCTCTTAAGAGTTTTAATGGGTTCTAACGTTATGCCTCTATAAATTTGAATAGAACAATTATTATGTGTTTTATTTAACATTAGTTATTTTTGTATTATTTTAGATAAAGGTTCTATTGTTCTATTTTGTTCATATTTATTATTTTAGTTTTTTCCTTACTAGGCTTGTCTGAAAACACGTGTTAGCGGCCCGTTGCAGCCCGTATAATTTTTATGTATTACGTTATTTGATTTTGTCTAAATGTAACGAGTGAGCAGTAGGGGCTTCAGCGTGCGATTCTCATCCCTGAGGTCGTAGGGTCTATCCCCGGCTGTGTACCAATGGACTGCCTATGTTCGCATTTAACATTCTCTCGAACGGAAAACATCGTGAGGAAACTGGCTTGTCTTAAACCCAAAATGTCGATGTCGTACGTCAGCCACACAAGTCAGATCTGCTTGCTTATTAGATTAACAAATGACCACGAAACAGATACAGAAATCTGAGGCCCAGACCTAAAAATTGTTTATCTTTTGATTGACCATTGGTTTATTTATTTCTTATAAAAATGTAACGAAGTGTGAATAAATAAATAAATATTTTAGGTGGTCCTTCGGATCGGGTTGTGCGGCGGGGTCAACGGCCGCGCTCGGCGTTAACCCCTTTGACGTTGTAAAGACTCGAATGCAGACTCTTACAAAGGGAAGTGGGGAAAGACAGTACAGCTCCATCCTAGATTGTATCACGTGAGTATATTACACTAAATATTCGCTAATTTCGTATAAAAAATGAATGTATCAAACCCCCACACTGACTAGCGACGCCTCAGTAGCTAAGTCATAATTTAAAAATGAACCACCGTAATTAATAATTAAAATAGCGTCTTGCTTTGAAATTATGTTTATTTTGTAATGAAAAAAATTGTTTAAAACAATATTATGATACTGATTTAGGAGATTAAGGATAAAATGAGAACTTTAGTCACGGTTATACAATACTTAGTTTCGTCTTTGTAGTTTCACGCAATTGAAACAACAATTGAATAATGTTTAATCTAAAGGTCAGTTCTGGAAAGCAAAAAACTGTATTATATATTCTAGTTCATTTATGGTAGTCTGTGCAGAAAGAGGACCGTCGCAAATTACCTTTTTTGTATTGACAACACTGTTATTTTACCTATTATTTAAACCCATAATTTATGAAAAGTAAATGAAATAGCGCATCTGTATAACCGAGACGCAGTTTTTATTCCTATCTAAACACTATTTTATAAGATTTGCTCATTATTTTCAGAAAAACCCTAAAATATGAAGGGCCGACCGCCTTCTTTAAAGGTGGGGCGTGTCGTATGATTGTCATAGCCCCGCTATTCGGAATTGCGCAAACCATCTATTATCTAGGTCTAGCCGAGAACTACCTAGGCATTAAATAAATTTATACAAACAAGTTTTGATAAGTTTACAGTGCATTTAATTTCGACCCAATTTTCGTGAACATTTATTTTGCTTATTTAAACAATTTATATCTATAATTGAAATTACAAAAAATGTAAAACCTATGTGTAAATGGGGTAAAGTGATGTTTGACATGTATACTACAACAATACTGTGAATATTTGAAGAACTACTTGGCAACATTCAACTATAGTGTCACTGACTAATCTAACTTTGGTAACTCCAAACTTTTATCGTGCTGTCATGTCAAAATCGTACGGGAATCACACTTGGCGTAAGTCTCGTTTCTGAATACCTCCCAAAAAATTAATAAATGGAAGAAATATGTTCTTTGTAATTTAGAGGCGATTTACTAGTAAGTCAAATTTGAATTTTTACCTTTAAATTCATATATAACATTTGCATTTTGGAACTAAATGAACTGAACGAATAAATTTTCCGAAACGTCAAAAATGCGAACACGTTATTGTCTATGGTAGACTTTACCACTATTATTAACTATATTAATTTATTTATATGGAACTATAATTTATTTTAGTAAATGTATTGATGTGTTAAATTATTTTATTGTTATGCCTTATTTAATATTTATATATTCTATATCAGTTTTTATTAAATGACAAAAGCATGATGCTGACACAGTTTTAGTATAATTTTCTAGCTCAATTTATTTTTTAAATTTTAGTTTAAGCTCAGAAATAATATGTAATTGATTTAGCGGAATTATAATTTAGTGTTTAATTACACTGTTGTAACTGTAAAAATTATTAAATTCTTATTTACGCAATGAATAATTATCCTAAATATGTATCACCAAATTAATACAAGCCTGCATAACGCTGTTGACCTTGAACGAACAATATGTCTGCCGTTTTATTAAGCCATCTCTAAAATTATGGTAATCATAGATTTAGAGCTATAGAACCTAATTTATAAAAGGAATTGGAAAATAAAGGCGTATGTTATACTTTGTTCAGTTTAGGATATTTTCTTTTTAATGAAAAGCTTTATGCGAAATTATTTAATTAAAAAGCATTATTAAAATACAAATAACATATTTAAAATATCAATTTTTGTGGCTAAATTTAGAATTGATCACTTATAAATTTTTATTTTAGTAATATAATACGCCATTTTTTGCTTATTATAAACTCCTTTTATTAAATAATTATAAATTCTTATATTTGCTTATAGTCCTATTATATAATAATTATTGTTATTTGCAGCTACATACATCTTTTATATTTAAAAAATTAGGCTTAAAAACGATGTAATCGTGTTATTTTGTTGCTACATTTTTAAATTATCATGAATGGTCATTTGCTAATGATTATATCTAAAAAATATTCAATTATGATGTTGACAATAAATGTTTGAATGTCGTGTTAGTAATTAAGTGTTGCTATTGTATAGCCTATCTGGGGAAACAATGACATGGTAATTTGAAAACATACGCTATACAATAACATTATCGTAGCTAGGATTTATTTCTAGCAACAAATTATACTCAACATATTTTAACGTTCAAGAATCTAGCTACGGTTCTAAAATAAACCATACACAAACCACACTACTTGAAGTATTAAATAGCTAACATTAAATATTTGTGAACAATATTTTACTTCAGATATATAAAAATAATTGAACTTTGTGAGTAAATGAATCTCAACAAATTTGGTAATAAAACCCGTTTGGTTTGAGTATGGTGCTCTGTGTCAATTGTTAAATTATGCATTTGTATGAATCCATATTTAAAAAGTCCAGTTCGAATATAATTGTGTACCTATCGTGCTAAAGCTAGTCATATAATGCTTGTTACTTTTATTTTAAAAAGAAAATGACAACATTGCAGTGGCCATAGAAATAATAGACATTGTCTATAGACAATTGAACACCTTTAAAGTATGAAATAGAGACTGAATGTGAAATGTTTCACATACAAAACTCGCAAACATATTAGCTCAGAGCATATGTGTATATTTTTTCGTCGTATTAGGCGCGCATTCTTAAAAAAAAGGAATAAATAATACATGCTAAATTGACATGGACCTTGTCCATTAATCAATGTGGAAATTAACTATAGATTTGCTTGTAACATTCCTATAGCATTAAATTTGTATTTAGTTTTAATATAAATCTTCCTTTACACAGACAATAAATAAATATGGCTGTTTTGAATGTCGTCAATTCCTGGAGTCCTTAAGACCATGTCCATATTGATAGCTGTTTCATAGATTTCAAACTGAACTGGATAATTTAGATTATGTTGCGATTGTTAGAAGTTGAGAGATTTGATATAGATCTAGGTGTTCAATAAACATTGTATGAGTTATATTGTTTTATTACTACTCAAAATAATTTGGATTTACTATTGTTGGGGTGCAAGCACATTCTTTCCGTAGTCCGTATTCGTTAAAACAGAAAGTAGAAATAGTGTGCAATAATCTGATACATATGAACAAAATGGGTGCAAAAGCTTAGACACATTTAAATGTAGCTCAAAGCTCATCGATTCTCCACTAGGAGAACACAAACTGGGGTAATTTCTCTTTTTGTAAATATCAATTATGGTTAAACATTAATCATATTATATATAATTCATGATTGGTTTCCACAGATAGATAAATCAAAGAAAAGTAACATTTCGTCAGGTAGAAAATCCGTTCGCACTCGGTTAATTTAATGATTATTAGCGTTGTTTTTGAATCCTACTTGCATTTAATCTATCTATCTATGGCAGTTCTAATAGTCTGTGGATACCCTAATTCATTTGATAGATATTTTTGTTGTCAAAAGCAACTGTCAACTGTCAGACTGATATGTCATAGGCTATTTTGAAGCGACGCTTGCATATTGTGTCAATTTCTCCGGGTTTAGAGTTTAAGTTTGGTGTTTATAGAATAATAAACTTACTCTTTATTTCCTTACTATATATATATAATCAGTCAATTTTAACAGAAAGTAGAGTATTTTAGTTGGAAGTAAATAAAAAACATGACTACTTTGGGTCCCAAAAAGGATGGGGGTCCCAATGTGGACTTCTTTCAATCATCGGAATGCCTAACACAGTTCGATCAAATCCGTGTGTGGTTGCAAAAGAACTGCAAAAAGGTAATCAGATGGTTTATTTGATAAATATATTAGTAGAATAGACGATAGAGTAAATTAACTAAACATCGACAAGTGTAAATTCATACATAAAAACCTCTTATAGCCCTGCTTTTAAAGCTATTTATTTTCAGCATGTACAAACTGATCCACCAACCAAAGAAGGCTTAGCACAACTTGTTATCCAACTAATTCAATACCAAGAAAATAAACTAGGCAAAAATGCTGTAGATCCACCTTTCCTGAGGCTTCCGGTAAGATTTAATCTACATATAAGTTATTTTTATTTTAAATTACTGTTGATTAGCATAGTATTATTAAATTGGGAATACAGATTTATGTTTTCTAAAATCAGTATCACAATGCCTAAATAAAACAAGACACATTCAGGGCTGTACTTTTCGACATGTATAAATTTTATGGTTATTAAAAAAACCCATAGGGAATCATACTGGTAAACATATATATATAATAATTAAATATTTCTTAAATTCAACAACAAAAGTCTATTTGTATCTTCTTGAAAGTAAATAAAACTTAAATCTGGTTTTAAGTCTAACCATTTTTTTTTAAAAACCTAAATCAACAAATTACAATATGTGTTCTTTGTCACATAAAATAACATGTATTTGAGGGAATTAATGTATGTTTTGATAAGATTTCCTGTACCAAGACCATCATGCTAGGGTGGTTGTATTAAGAAAAATTGTGAAATTGTTTATTGTAAAAAAAACTTTGCATATAAAAACTAATTGTTACTAATATATACACTCAAATAAGTTAACAATGATGAACAATAAAACAAACATAACATTTAAAAAATACTTAAATCTTTTATATCATTCAATTTTTTTTATATCAATATAAATCAGCATTTGAAAAAATGAACTGATTGCTTGGATATCCTCTAGATCCAGTGTTTTCAATTGCAAACAGCGATCCTGCTTCAGGCTCTTGAGCTAGTTGCATTGAGTTGAGGCTGCGTTTACTTGTAGTAACAAATAATGTTGCAAAGTTATGACCGCCCCATGTTACTGATGTGACTTTGCTAGCAGGCATTTTGTGCTGCTCTAAGAGCTTTCCGGCCCTTGAATCTATTTTAATAACCTGATACAAATAATAATAATTTTAACACATTTGCATCAAGAGAAATTTATTTATACGTTTTTGCTACACAAATGTTTATGTGTATAATATATTTAAGGAAATTTTAGCTAAATGTTCATTTATGAAATGTTAAATTTTGATTTTTAAAATCATTTTAAGATTCTTTTACTTTAAGATTCACTTCAAAATAATTTTATTTTGTATTACAAGTTACCTTTCCGCCATCATAGCAAGCAACCCAAAGATTCCCATCTGTATCAATAGTCATACCGTCAGGCACTCCAGTAACATTGTTTATTTGGAAATCAAATAAAGTTCTTCTGTTACCTGCAATTTGCATTAACTAATAAAAAATATATAAAGTATTTCAATATAAAGTTCATTAATATGACAGTATAGAATAGAGTAATATTCTTTATTATTTAATTATATTTATAAATGCTATAAATATGATGTTACAAAATTATAGTTATATCTTGTGTATTAATTGTAAGTGTCTAGTAACGTCATAAAAAATCTTATTAACTTTGATGATGATGCTATAATAGAAGAATGAAAAACCATTGAAATAATCTTTTCTCTATTATCATCGAATTTAATGTAAATATACACCTCCACATTAGCATTTAATAATCTGTTGGTAGTATAGTAAAAATTTCAAGCATTTGTAATGTTGGGTTTGGTTCCTTTTTAATAATATTTGATTTAGTCAGTAGGTGCAGATGGCTGTTCACCTACTTGAGATCATAAAGCAATCATAGGAAACATAGTAATGGAATTCAAATTTACTAGATAACAATCTATTTTATCTATTATGAACTAAGCTACTTACGTATAGAACCAGTATCCAGGTCATAATCGAAAACTTGAATGTTTCTCAAAACAGAATCAATGTAGAACATGAACAGATCATCTGAAGTCCATGCAATGCCATTAGATATTGATACAGGCATAACTTTCTCTGCTGGGTTGATGTAGTTTTCCTTTGTTAACATATAAAGTGTACCTTGTTCTTTCTCTACACCACTTTCGTCCTCCTTGCCCATAGTTCCTGGAAAATTTAGTAATTTTAAAATTACCTCCATAGGACGAGGCAATTTAAAATTAGGTTTTTGTTTATAATTAAGGTTTTGTTCAATATTTCTTTAAACAAAAACGATTAGTGTTTTAACTGAGATATTAAAAGTGTTTCCATTATTTCCGAAATTTTTATTTAAAAAAAGTTGTTACCAAACCACAGTCTTCCCCTTTTATCAACTTTCCCATCATTAATGCGGTTGTCAGGTTTGCCCAAATCCACAGCTGTTAACAGCCTCAAGGCACTGTCTCCTTGTTCTGAATCCCACGATAGTAGATAGAGCTCAGATCGTGAAGATACTAGTATTAACTTCGGGTAGTCCTTAACGGTGACTACCAATGATACGGGGCCGTATACTACAAAAAATAAATTATCTTTGATATACGTGAGTAATGTGTACTAAAATGAAACAGCTTTAATGGATATAAACGTAAAATCTTGACTGCTTTACTTTACTAGCTCACCAGCTCAAATGAGCTATGTAAGTCATTCTGATCAATCTTAGAGTTTCAATAGTAAACAAAAAGACAGACTTTAAAATATAAAATAACAATATTTAAAAGTAGGTGTACAGAAAATTCGTCGGAAAAATCAAGTGTTGAGGAATTTTTACATGAAAATGATGAAACATGATATTTAATACCTATTCAACGTTTTTATTGTTTATTTGCGCAATACACGCCCATGGTCCCATTACATGTAGTACAAAATATTTCTTGTCTTCAAAAGCGATCCGTCAAAAAGTACTACAAAAACTAATAAAGATATTAGTTTGTTTTCTAACATCGACGCGTGTATAATTTATTTAGAATTATTACGGAAAGCATAGTACCTATTTCCCGTATTGTGACGTTTCCGGTTTCCGCATCGAGCCTGTAGATTTTTTGCCCAGTTATATCTGTCCAGTATAAAGCATTTTCGTTGTCTGCCCAATGTGGGCCTTCGAAATGGTCTCCGCCACGTACTAACTGGAAATTACGGAATTTCGCTTTTGTTATTTTTTTCTTAGCGGTCTTTTAAATATAATATCAGGTTATATCTTATTTTCACATTAGAATCGAATTTAAATCACACACGAAAGTTCTGATTTGTAGGTTTTCCTAAAGAATGCGAATTCATATGTCAAATTTGAACAACTTTTCGTAGCAATTACAATTGTAATTTTTTAGAACGTAATTAAACCGCCAGTTAAAATTCTTACTATAGTATTTTTTTTACAATAACTTGGTTTAAGTATTCTTCATCAATCATTACGATTGTTGGTCAAGAAAACTTAGATCCTAAATAATTTCGATCAACTTACATTCTTTATAAATGGTGTCGAGGATTTATATCCATTCGCTGAAATTATACATACAATAGCACAGCTTAAATAAAACCACATTTTTCACTAATAGCGCCGAAAAAATATTAAGGAACAAGGTCTCGCAATACAACACGTTTGTCGCTTGATGAAATCGAACGAATTGTATTTAGTTTCGTCGACATAGTTAGAGCAAAAACAACTTCCCATGGTCATGACTCTAGGTTGAGAAGCAACTTTTATATATATACTATAGTATACTTTCATTATAACGCAAGACGTTAGAATTGCAAGGAAAATGTTTTATCATTTAATTATGTTTATAAATCGTTTTTTTTAATATTATTAATTCCTTTTTAGTTTCTTTTAAAAATGCTTTGCGAAGCTGTGTGTGTAATAGTCAATGTGTAAAAACTTTTTCTTAAAAATTAAATCAATTAAAAAAGACCTGTTTTATTATTTAAAATAGATAGTTTTTAATTTCGTTGTTACTTTAGTGTATTATTGTTTAGACATGATAATATTTTGACAAAACATCAATTAGATTTCGTATCATTCAAGAAAAAAATTAATACCTATTGAGTAAAGACACAAACACATGATAGTTTTCCAAATATTGCTACGTCAAGATAAAATTGAAATTGACATATCTAAAAGTACTTAAAGATATCTTTATTTCGTCAAATAGATATAAACGCGAAACGGTTTGTGATCACGGCCTTGTTCTTTATTTCTTAGATCGGGCCCTTCCGTCGTCCTTCGTCCCGATCGTCCTTTATCTGTAGTTTTTATTAACTAATAGATATACAACATGTAAATTCGAAATTGCTCTTTTTAGGTTAGTAGGACAATCGTTTCCTTGAAGGAACCAAACAATGGTTATGATTTATAAGCATCCATCCGAAATGGCAATCGATTATTTTGCAAGCAATTTCTGAAACATATTTGGAAAGTTTTATGGCTTCCTTGCCAGATATGTAGTAAAATATCTTTTTATAACCCCCTTTGTTCCGTGGCCTTCAAATATTAATGTTCGATATAAGGAAAATGCTTAATCGCCTTAATTTAATACATAAATCAACTTGTATGACGTTTATCAATTTACAAATAGAAACAATTAACTTTTTGAAATTTTATCTATTATTTTTACGTACTCATGAATTTTTCAAATGTCTATGAATCATGTGTTAGCATGCATATTGTTAAAAATTAAATAATGATAATGACTTCGTCACCCATACTAAGACCTGCAATGTAAATGATAACATTCGTTAGAACTATTGTCACTGCACTAGACCACTATATATTCCTATAGTAGGGGAGTATATACCTTTTACCCAGTGAAGTACCTCCCCTCCACCAAATATGAGCCCCATACATATGGCCGCCCGTCAAGGATAAAGGTTCAGATTAGTAAAAAAAATCTTCATATATTCTCGAGCGCGTCAGATTAACGTAGGGTAAGTTATGCTAAAAAGTGTATTTTTCACTAATCTGACAATTTGCAAGTGACGTAAAGAAAGGGGAGGGCTGCAAAATTGGAAAAAAATAATTATCTCGACAATCTCGAGCGTGGCTGATTGTTTTTTTATTTTCAACCCTTACGTACGAGCACCCCCATCATCAAATAATCAGATTGACATACGTACATTATTAAAAATACGTACGACATTGATGCTATCAATATCTGACGCGCTCGAGTATGTCCATGGCACAGTTTTTTTTACATTTTTGAATATCTATAGCCACCGATGAAAAGGTTTATATAACATTTTTTTCTTATTATTATCTAAGCTTCGCAACCCAATAGGTCTCTATGACGCTCGAGGAAATCCCCTTTTAGCATCGTGGGCTCCCCTACTATTAAGCGGTTACCGAGAATTAACTTCTATTTAAAGTATATAAACTTATGAAGTGGAAATACATAATACATAAATAAAAGAGAACACTTTTTAACCGGTTTGAAGCTATGTATCATTATAAACTTATAATTATTTTACATAATTTAAAATTTTTCCGACGTTTCGCCTGCTTTACAGCATGCGTGGTCATGGTGACATACAATACATAAATAAACCTTCTTATTTAGCAGTGCGTATTTTCAGATGAAAGTGTTTATGGACATGAAGCCGGGTGGCTCGCTGTGCACAGTGCTTTCCACCATGTTCCGCTTCAAGTCGGAGCAGCGGTGGCGCAAGTTCGACTTCCAGGTCGGTAAGGTATGCACCCGTTCGCACGCTGCCTTTCACGCCGACCCCCACAGGCTAACAATGCTAGCGCAACACTCCTACAAACTAATGGCGTATTCTTTCAAAATTTAAAAAGAAATATAAAACCAAACTTGAAGCATATATGCTTATATATAAATTAATTAGAAGAAGAATAAAATTTTCTATTATTATATAATATTTATATTAATGCACTATTAACATTCTTGTATAGATTTTATTAGAGACGAATATATTTTTATTATTTGTATAACGCTCTGTACAATGTTGAAATAATTAAAATTAAAGATTATAAATGTGTCTATGGTTTGTATTGAGTGTCGCGTTGGCCATTCCAAAAGCACGATTTATGGTATGATTAACATTTACATTATACACTTTAGTTACACAATATTTTTATCAAGATTCTTCCACAATATATAGCATAGGTATATTTTTAATATAACCGACTTCAAACAAATAAAATTCTTTATTTTGACCATTTTTTTTTAACTTTTCATATATTTCATGCTAAATCCAATATCCATCAGAATTCAGCGGTTTAAGAGAAATGAAGTAATAAATAAAATTTATTTGTAGAAAAAAAAACATTTGAAGTCGGTTTGGTCAAAATCTTCTCTCAGAAACATAGTCTTTAGGTACCTAGATTTCTAGAAGAAAAATATCACATCTCGGGTTCCTCCTACTTTTCATTTCACGCAGGGTCATTAAAGGTATGGGTTTGTTTTAAATGTAAATATTGTAAATCATATTTGTGTTCTGTTTTGTCACTAATCTGGATAATGTGACTCACCCTTGTGTGCATGTTATGTTTACAAAATAGTTGTGTGATTTACAATAATAGTCCATAGTAAAAGTTTAGCTTTAATATTTTCAATCCTTATTGATAATACACAATTGTTATTTTGAAAACTAACAAAGATACTTGTATTCTGAGTAAAATCCTTTGTGTCACTATGACATTGACAGGCTTGACAATTGACCATCGATAATATAAAATTAATTAGGTCCCTTTTCTTCCCTTTCCCCAATATTTCCTTTGCAGAACCCGTCTCGGAAAGACCTGAACGTTCAGATGATGATGGAGATAGAGTCAGCTCTTCTGACCGCTGAAGTGATTCGGTCACCATGTATCTACATACGCCCCGAAGTCGATAAGGCAACTGCTAATAAAGTTAAGGATATCATTAGCAATCATCAAGTTGAAATATGCGGTAAGTTTTTTAAAATAGTGTAAAAAGCGTGATTTATTCTGGCTATTGTAAATTTATTGTCAATGCCTTTTATAACTTTTTTATATCGTTGACTTTGATTTCTTTTGGTTTCAACTATTCATGCGTTGAATCGTCATCGTAGCCCGTGTAAACCACAGAATGAAAGAACGCGTTTTTGTAGATGGTCTACCATGATTTTGGAATAATATGAAATGCTATCGTAACAGATTTTTATTTAATGTAATTTAAGGCGTTAGAAAGCTAAGAGGCCATACACCTAACGCTAAACATCTGGTCGGTGATGCTAGCTTAGAAGTTTTAAAAAGTCGTTTAATATAACTATTCAGCTGAATAAACATGTAATTGACATAACAGATGACGAAGAAGACGCGACCCACATAATATATCCGGCAGTTGACCCGCTGGAAGAAGAATATGCAAGGCCGGTCTTCAGAAAAGGTAACCATGTCCTCGTCCACTGGTACTACTTCCCGGACAGCCATGATACGTGGGCTCAAGCTGATTTACCGGTGAGTGTTGACTGTATTTATTATATGGAAATAAACATTTTTTTGTTCTTATTAAATACATAAATATAAACTCCATTAAAATATTTTTAAACTGAAAGCAAAAATTGCGGTATTGCTTATTCTTTAACGTCCTATCGTGGACTTAATAGTGAAATATAAACTATATTCGATGATGTCAGACGACGCGAGTGGATTAAAACGTTATAATAAAAATCTTTATATGAATTTACCTGGCTAGCTGGTTCTATGTGGATGCGTAAAGCTGGAACCAGAGAAGAGTGGAAGTCCTTATAGGAGGCCTATGTCCAAGGACAAGCTGTTTGAAGAAAACCAACCGGCTTGCTGATTAATTATTAGTACAAATTTTTTATTTTAGTATTATTATTTTTACTTTTTTGTATTTCACGTTTCTTTCGTTCTATGTGTGAAAAACTGCAGCAATAATGGCTTTTATTATTATTATATGAATTTACAGGTAGACGTCCCAGAAACAGCTAATTGGGACTGCAATAGGTCAGAGCCGTACCGTGTGTCTGCCACCTGGGTGCTGGATGTCCCTCATTATAACGAATGGATGAATGAAGAGGACTATGAGGTTGATGCTAACGGAAAGAAGAAGGTAATCTAACAATTCAAACTAAATAATAACTAATTTATCCAAAGGATTATTATGGGCGTGAAAGTGGCTTTCCCGTATAAAGAACAAGAGTCACTTATGAAACAATGCTTTACGTAATGTAAAATATCTAAAAACCTTCATGGCTTCGAGAAGACATCGTTTCAATAATGGCAAGTAATGGGTTGTTGTGTATAAGTGTACTAAAGTTTTTACTTAAGGGATATGGAGGTTTGAAATCATGACAAGTGTTGAACCAATATTAAAATTACTAAAACAATTGTAGGTGCACAAACTTCGTCTCTCAGTAGACGACCTAATTGCGGGCGGTGAACCGTCGTCAAAGAGCAAAAAGGGAAAGAGGAAACGCTCGCCGTCACCACCTCCTCAGAAACACAGCAAAAGGAAGAGGTAAATTAAAACAACATTTATTAATTGCTTGTCGTATAAATATAACTAACTTCGTCCTTAAATTATTTGAAACATTTGTATGAGGTCTTATACAAAAACAGTTTGAAAGAAACTTAACGTGCCGAGATGAACTGAAAAGAATCGAAATCAAATAAACTCAAAATCAAAATTTATTGATATAGGTAAACAAGTACACGTATGTACGTCAAAAAAAGTTAAATTAATTGTAAATTTACATTTACTACCAGTTCGTTGGTCAAGGGCGTAGAGCGGGTAAGAAGAACTGGCAAGAAACTTTTTTTAATCGCCAAGTATTGAGTCATACAAATTGTTTGAGCTGGAGCAAATAGAAAAATCTAAAATATTAGTGTCTTTTAATATACCTCTATATAGTATTGTCTTTCACCGTGACCACGCACACTGAAAAGTACGCGAAACGTCGGGAAAAAAATTAAAATTTAGAATTATGTAAATAACTATAAGTTTTAATAATAATACATAGCTTTAATCCGTTCAAAAAGTGTTTTTCTTAATACCTCTATATTTTTATTTTACGTATACACACGTACTAACGTACGTATACGCATTTTAAGATACTAACTATATTAAAATGAAATTTCGATAGAAATAACATTGAAATGTATATATTATTTCGCTTCTCAGTCGTGGAGCTAAAAAACGAGAAAATGATGTGGATGAAGAGGAGGATAACGCATCAAGGGACAACACTGATGTCACTCCCGCGCCTGAAGTCGAAAAACAACCTGAACGTGAGTACTGCAAATTTATTCAATCTACTTAGGTTCCTTTAAGAAAAGAGCGTAACAATTTTTAAAGGCCAGCAACGCACTTGCAATCTCTGACATTGAGTCTCCATGAGCTGCGTTATAATCACTTAACATCTGCTAAGCCTCCTGGCCGATTGCTCTCTGTAAAAAAATCTGAAACCAAAAGTTTATATCAAATATAATCTTCGGAAAGAAAACCGTGCTGGGATTTGAGCACTCAGCTATACTAAATTATCTTTTTTGTTGTCACTACAACAGCATTACGTCATTATAGTTCGATAGTAATTGGCTTCATGCTTAAGAAAAGCATATAATTGTGAATAAAAAAGACGCTAAATAAGAATTATATCAGTTCGCATAACTGCAACGCCGGTGCCTGTGCAACGCGGTTTCCGTGCAGGCCCTGAGAGAAATGATATTCGTACCTAAAGGAATCATCAGTAACTTAAGAGAGTGACTAACTTTCTTTAAAAGTGTTGATATTAGCATTGCAGTAATAAAAAACTATTTAAAAATACTACACAGGGAAATGCTGCTTAAAAGTTATTTGAAGAATTTAAAGTGATAAACACCTAAACAAATGTACCTTGTTCTAGTCACTCAAATCGTTTATTGGAATCATATTTAGGTCCTAATCGTAATTAGCTGTTAACTTGACGATTTCGATCACTGAAAAGTCATGTTATTATTATGATAAAGTTCCATTTATACCAGTTTTAGTTAAATTAATTTATTAATTTGTCTCATTGAGAAAATGTGTCCTTTGCCCACTCGTAAAAAATTCGTTTTTAAAACTAAAAAATTATATCTAACAGCAACTCCAGCTACATCCTCAACGGCGGCTGCATCACAAGAGCCTGCTGCTTCCACCTCTGAAGCCCCAACTACGCCCGCACCCGCTATAGAGCACGACGATTCACAGGGGAAACACAGCGATTCTAACACACAGGTAAATCTCAAAAATGGATGGAATTATAAACTAGTACCGATATTTTGTTTTCGAGTTTTTGTATTGCTTGATACCGAGGCGACTCCAGTGCAAGCAATTGCAAAAAATGCAAGGATAGAAATCCTTATTCGATAGAGAACACTAGAGTGTAACGTTGAATATTAAATTTATATATAATTAAATAAAATATAATTTTATTTGAGTATTATATTTTATTATTATAGATTATATATTGTTGGCCTAGTGGCTCCAGCGTGAGACTCTCATCTCTGTGTCGTAGGTTCGAACCTCGGCTTGTGGATTTCCTTTCTTTGTGCGCATTTAACATTACCTCGAACGGTGAAGGAAAACATCGTGAGGAAACCGACTTGCCTTAAACCAAAAAAAGTCGACGGCGTGTTTCAGACACAAAAGGCTGATCACCTACTTGCCTATTCGATTTACTTAGACCCAGACCTAAAAAAGGTTGTAGCGCCATTGATTAAAAAAATATATATATATTATTGTCTAGTAACATGCTTCATTTTTGCGGCATACTTGCGGTGCCTGTATCTCGTACCTAATTCACTTAAAGGGTTAAATATATTTTTTAATACACAGGAAACAATAATAAAGGAAGAGATGGAAGATAACGTTACAGACCAGACTCACCATATAGTCGTGCCCTCGTATTCCGCGTGGTTCGACTACAACTCCATCCACACGATAGAGAAACGCGCCCTACAAGAGTTCTTTAACGCCAAGAATAAATCTAAGACGCCCGAAATCTATCTCGCGTACAGGTAATATAGTTTCTAAAATCATCTTTTTTTAACTTTTGTTTTCATCTTCAGCAATGTCTGATAGTATCCATAAATCGTTTTTCGGTTTTAACAGCCATAGAAAACTGAGATTTTGTTTTTTTTTAATGTTTCAACCTTTTTTATATATTATATATTCCATATTTGGCTATATATTTAGTATAATTGCTTTTTGCTATATATAATGTATATTACCTATACTTTTTGGCCTTGGCCTTAGGCCTCAACATCCGTTTTGTCACACATACCGAGTACATCTGGATATACATCGTATCCGGCAAATAAATTGGACTGTCAAAAGCCACGAAGAAGCCGTTTATAGAGTTTTTCTTACTAACATGCAACAAGATTTTCCTAAAATTGGAAAATACGCAACTTTACGCATAATTCTTACTAATACACCAATACTTCTATATATTTTTTATATGTGAATAAATTACCTTTTACAGAAACTTCATGATCGACACCTACCGCCTGAATCCCACAGAATATCTCACGAGTACGGCCTGTAGACGTAATCTAGCGGGAGACGTGTGCGCAATAATGCGGGTACACGGCTTCTTAGAGCAATGGGGACTTATTAATTACCAGGTTCGCATATTTTTGTTATTATACTTTTTTATTGACTAAAATCCCAAAGTTTATTTAACAACGTGTATAGATTTTTATATTTACCGCACATGTTTTTTTCCTTAGAAAATAAGTTTTTTCTTTAACAGAATAATACAAATTAAATAATAACAAATTACATTTAAAAGCATTGTAGTTCGTAGTAATGTTACAATTCTTTTGTTTACAAATTGGGATTGCTTGCACGTGTAGACTTATTGATCGTGACTTATAAGTAGGAGTCATGGATTATGTATAGGTTTTTTTTTCTCTCCATTTAACCGCAACTCTATAACGTGTATATGTAGTCCCTTCAGTGTATATAGTTTTTGTAGTATGTTTTTTTGCAAAAATGTATTTTTAACTAAACAAAGCTTTAGGGCATTAACGTTTTATACATGATATATATGTCGCAGTAAAGTAGTTAAATCAGAGAGTTAATTTATCTCTAGACAGTTAATTAAAGATCGATCCGTCAGGCGAGTGAACGAAACGTTTAATGAGTTTCCTAAACGTTCCTAGGCAACAAGACTAACCTAACCAAACCATTTACAATAAAACAATACACAGAATTTCCAAGCTCTCAGTTCTTCACGATCACAACGAAATAACAATAACAAATGAAATTATCATGGCGGAGTCTTGTCTTACCATCCTGTTTTACATTATTAATCAACACGCTGACCGAAAGTCAGACAGATAGTTAAAAGTTTTCGACGCTGCTTTATTTAAATCAAAATGTTAGCGAATTGATTGAATATCGACATTTAATTAACTGTCTAGAGATTCAATTAACTCTCGGATTTAACTAATTTACTGCGACATATATATATCCTGTGTAATTAATATTATTATATTATATATATTCCCTTTATAATTTTATTGTACTGCTTTAGTCTAAGGATAAAATATTTCACAGGTGGAGGCCGATGTACGTCCCACAGCCATGGGACCACCTCCGACATCTCACTTCCATGTCTTGTCTGATACGCCTTCTGGATTGCAGCCATTGCAGCCCAGAGCCACTCAGCCTATACCACGACCTGGTATCTTGGGTAATTATTAGCTGATATTTACTATATATGTTATGCATGTATGACCAGGGGCGTGGTTATTTTAGAAAGGCTCCGTAACTATGAAAAAATAGAGAAAGAATACTTTCACAATATAACTGTTTTGGACAACACTAATTTACGGACACGGTAATACACAAAAGATCTTTAGTAACATTGGCAAATAGGTTAAAAAATTCTTGTCATATATTATTTTAAAAATAGTTTATTTTTATTTATGTATTTATTTACACTTCGTTACACTACAATATATTTTTTTTTTATCGCTTATCGCTTACGAGCGATCTCTTCCAGGCAACCACTGTGAGTAAAGAAAAAATAAAAATGTATTAGTGGTATTAGGAATGAAAATATTGTATTTGTTTAGGAGCTAAACATCGATATATAGGTAGACAGCAACACATACATTTTGAACCGGGATATATGCCATGCTTTCACATATGTGTTAAAGAGTGTATATTAGTGGCAGACTTTTAATAAAATCTTTGCACAGTAGAAAACGCAGCAGTACCGAAAGTGGAAGCTGGTCTTCCCAACGGCACGGAAGCAGGTGCGCCAATTAAAAGTGAGCCCTCGGTCAAGACTGAGCCAACCATTGAACAGATCTCGTCTGCGCCGGGACTCAAAATGGACCAGGTATTAAAAATTTATTTATGGATCATACAACTGTAAAGACACCCTGTAGACTAGGCGCAAGCGTTAATAACGGGTTCCTATAACTCACAAATGTGAGGTACAAAGTACGGCTAGTTAAGATTGTAATAACGTGTGAGTCATATTTGAAATATTATTCTTAGTAGTTAATTATATTCTTAAGTATAATCTTAATATATATAAATCTCCTGTCACGATGTTTGTCCGCGATGGACTCCTAAACTACTTAACCGATTTTAAATTAAATTGGCATACCGTGAGCAGTCTGGTCCAACTTAGAGATAGGATAGCTTAGATCTTTAATTATAGTCGCAATTTTATTTTATTGCAAATTATTTGTCTATAATTAATTGACAGTCAAAAACTCCAAAAGATTCTAACAGATGTCGATAGTTTTCGACTGGATTGAGTAAGTAATCAATAGATGGCACTGCCATGGTAAACCGACAAACGTGTCATATAAGCTACAATTCAATATCATGATTACCACGTGTTATTGAGGCTAAAGCATAAATTAAATTTATTTTGTAGTAAACGAAATACCGTTAAATTCAATTATTTCTACTTTCTTAATTTTTGGTGTTAGCATTGCCAACAACTTGTTACTTAGACCGAAGTGTTAAATAAAATTCAAATTATAGTGACGATAATACAGTGAAATTATTTTTTCGTGTCACGGTATTAAGGCTAACTAAAACCACATTAAGGAGAAACGAAGTTCGCGAGCAGCTAGTATTATTATATAATGTAAGTAGACATAAATTCCTTTGATATTTTTTTGATGTGTTAGAAAACACTATATTAATAAAATATAGAAAAAATCTTTGGCATTTTTGTATAAATTAATACCGATACCAAAATGAATATATTTTTTTGTGACCAAACGGTTTCACTAATGCCATTTATTTTTTTGGTGTTTTCAAAATTCTGCTATGTCAAAAATTTCCTAGCGTATTAGTCACGTATGACGTCATTAAAGTTTATGTTGGCTGATTTAGTTTTGGTCTGGAATCGAAAATGTTTGCTTTGTTAGTATGACTCACGTAATACTTTATTTATTTATATATATTATAGTATCGAGGCGGCACTCGCGGACGAGAATGGACAGAACAAGAAACCTTACTTCTTTTGGAAGCGTTGGAACTCCACCGGGATGATTGGAACAGGGTTGCAGCTCACGTTGGAAGCAGGACTCATGATGAGTGTATTCTACACTTTTTGAGGCTGCCGATCGAGGACCCATACCTCAACGACAGTGAGTAACTGGTTTATACAAATTAATTAGTTTTTATTTTTATTTTTGAGCAGTCTTACAGCTAACATATATATTATAAAACAAAACACTTAGACAATGTACAAAGCCAAAACAGATTACATAGATAAACAATATGTACGAAATAGAAAACATTAGTAAGTACATTAATAGACAAAAATAAACTGAAATATAACATTAAACAAATACAATTAATAATTAATATTTAAAAAAAAACTAAATTGTCACAGACTGTTGTTTTGTATAAAAAAAATATTTTACATAAAAATTCAAGAAATCAAAGATCATAAATACCACCAAATTCATCAAGAAAATTCAAATACATATATATCATTAATTATTCATACAAATTATTCAGTTTAATTACACTAAAGTATGTATCTGTCTCTTTTCATCACATAGATAGAAAGCGTACTTAAGTAAGAAGTAATATCAGTAATGGGTAAATGATATTTGTGATTATTTGTCATATAATTTTTTTAATGCCATATCAGGTGGAGTTCTGGGTCCTCTCGCCTACCAACCGATCCCGTTCAGCAAAACCGGAAATCCGGTAATGAGCACCGTGGCCTTCCTTGCTTCTGTGGTCGACCCACGCATTGCTTCCAAGGCCACTAAGGCTGCTATGGACGAGTTTGCTGCTATCAAGGTAATATTTGTTTATAGGTGTGTATGTGTGTACTCTAATAACTCACCATTAGGTACTGCAAAGGTTTTTAACCCTTTTCCCTTTAGATATGTTAATTTCTATTGCGAAACTTATGTAACCTAAAATTAGTTAAGTTACATACATACATATATATGTATGTGTATATATATTAGTTAATAATTAAAAGCGCAATCGTCCCACACTTGAAGCCAAAAGCCCTTTAGTTTTTCCCACACTCATTAAATGTAATATAACATTATGTTTACTGATAATTTCCAATAGGTCGACTACACTTAAAATCTTTATAGGTAACAAATTCAAAATCATTTATTTATTTAGATAACACAATCTACACTTACGAACCTCAATACAGAAATACATATTATATGCTATGCTTCTTATTTTACATTTTCTGCCAGTTCTCAAATCAAGGTCGTAGAATGGAAGAGAAGAACTGGAAATAAACTCTCCGCCACTCTTTTTAATCGCCAAGGTTTTTGTTTGTAAAGATATGCAACCCTTACACCATAGTCAATATGACATCTTAAGTAATTAACGGTTAATTATGAAAAAAAATCAGAAGTAATCATTAGCATATCATCATCAGCATACCTCTATCGGCCCCCTTGCCATATTTTAGGGAGAGAGACAATCTGTCGCATGGACGCCACAACAAGCAATGACATTTAAGCTTAACATAAGTGTCACTTTGACTAAGAAGAAGAAGAATTGAAGGGTTAGGTTTAGTCAAGTTAGTTTTTTGTTAATCCATCTTCGAAACCCTACTAACCACTACTTTTATGTTAGTTATAAGTTCATGTTTTAAACGATTATAGCCAGTTGACACCCAGCATCAAACAAAGTTTAATTTAACGTACATTTAAACAGCCCTCAAACAATAGCTACCGAAATTAACTAGAGTAAACTACATTTCGGGGCAGCGTGAAAATACGTACAAAAAGATTTTTTTACCGAAAGCTGACCCGAAGAAGTATTTTGGATTTTTCTAATTCAAGTTGCTACTATCATAGTATAACGGCATCAATATTTTTCCAGGACGAAGTACCAGCAGCCATGATGGAGGCCCACGTGCGAGCCGCAGGTGCTCTGGGCCCTCAAGCCGCGCTCGCGAGTACTGGCATCGCTGGTACTGCGCCTGAAAATCCACCTGGTAATTTTAATCTTTAAATACAAATGAATTGTTCTTTCATAAACATGTTGTATGGTTTGTTGTAATAAAATATTTTGTTCTTTGATATTAATGTTTAAGAATATATTATAGTGAAAACCATAAATTTACATCTAATAATTTTAGCAGTGTTGTCCTAGTAACTTCGAATTTAAAATTAGCTCGAACGGTAAATTAAAACATCGTCAGGAAACCGGGCTTGCCTTAGAACCATAAAGTCGATAGCATGTGTTAGGCACAGAAGGCTGAGCACCTACTTCCACCATCTTAGCCGTCCAACAATAAAGATGACATTGCAATGTATAAGATTTCACACGTGTTCAGTTTCGTTTGACACTGTTGTTTAATACTTGTTACACAGAAAAGAAGGAAGGTAGCGAAATAAAAGCTGAGCCAATGGAAGTGGAAGGGGAGGCAAGTGGAGAAGGAAAGGTTAAGGATGAAGCGGATGCAGCGGCACCGGCAGAAGAAAAGGAGATCAAGGAAGAAGAGACACCGCCTGCGCAGGGTAATAAACCTTACAAGTATATACGTATCTCGACTCGGAACCGTTAATTTTCGTTAATTACATTTCGTGGGATTAAGAATTACAAACGAGATCTCAGATAGTTTTCCGAAACTAATTCACTGAAAAACTAAAACACGATGAAAACGGCAAAGATGTTGTTAACATATGTCTTTATTGAGACATCATGGAACATTACGATCTAGCCTAACTTAGACTAATAAGTAATTAAAGTCTAACCTAATTTACTAAAAAGAATTCGAAAAATGGCACAAGATCCCGATCCTGCGAGATCTCGGAATTTCATTCCCTAGCTTGCAAACCTATTAGTGTTCGCCTTCGATTGCAACTGCTTATATTATTTTTGTACATTACAATCTAAATTTACTTATGTACCATATATTGGTACATTTGTAAATCACTGTAGTTTGTATTTATGTAATAATATCAGTTATGTAAAATAATTTAGAAGATATGCCGGTTTTGTCTTGAGTGTTAATTGCGCATATTGATAAAGTCAATTAAATATACAATTTATTTACTTAGATACCAAAAATAACATAACTTGGGAATTTTTAAT
Source organism: Pieris brassicae (assembly GCF_905147105.1). NCBI lineage: Eukaryota > Metazoa > Arthropoda > Insecta > Lepidoptera > Pieridae > Pieris > Pieris brassicae. The sequence continues at coordinate 18,398,635 of NC_059669.1, read as the reverse complement.
TATCCTCATTAAAACAGTACGGTACGGTTTGTACTAACGCACAAATGTACCGCTTTAATGTTTTGTTTCAATCTTGAATTAACCAAAATGTTATTGTGGATAATAATATAATGGATTTGTGTGGACGACAATTTAAGTCGACATAATTTAAGTAATTGTATGTATGTGGGATGGGATGGTCCTTATTTTTTGACTTTTAAATTATCCACGGGGTAAGTGCCCCGTGCTCATTTGATTATATACCTCTAAATATGATACTTTTTTTGATCTGTTAAGATTTAGAGGTTCCAGCTGTCAAAGATTTTACAATTAAAATATTTTGTTATATTATTTTTATACTAATAATTATTATATTTTTTTGTGATTTGTCACACTAACATAATTTAATATTTTAATAAGAATGGGCAGTCCATTCATTTTTATGAGTAATCTGAAAATTTAATATTTAAGTTTGGTTTATTTATTATTAATTGTTCTAGCATTTAGTTTCCTCTTTAAACAAATACTTTATCCACTTTAAAACAATACAGACCCACCAGCAGCGGTAGACGCGAAATTGCAATCCGCAGCTGCTGCAGCACTTGCGGCTGCAGCAGTTAAGGCGAAGCATCTCGCGGGCGTCGAAGAGCGGAAGATTAAGTCCCTTGTGGCTCTTCTCGTGGAGACGCAGATGAAGAAGTTGGAGATAAAGTTGCGGCACTTTGAAGAGCTGGAGGCGACTATGGAGCGGGAAAGAGAAGGTATGCTTTAATAAAAAATATTAATTATTGTAATCTATATTCTCGGTCATTATATCATCTTGTTCAGTTAATTGTAAAAGTATTTACTCGAAAGTTAAATAGGTTTTTGATATCAGCTCACAATAAACTAATAAAGATATAAAGGCCGACAACGCACACGCCCTCTGGCATTGTGAGTGTTCTTGTGCGTTATCACTTAACATCAGGTAAGCATCCTGTCCGATTGCTCCGTTCTATAAAAACAACTTATGTACACGCGATAGAAGATACTTCTTTGGTGTAACAAAATAAAAATCTTTTCAAACAAATTTTCTACGTTTGTAGAAAAAAATAGCAAAAATGTTTTTAATACATTGAGAGTTTTATTATAACGCATTATCTACTTAAATATAGCTATCTGTAGGTAACTTTAGGGTGTCTGATTTTTTGTGACGGCGTGCGAGCGCATCGTAAAAACTTACTCTCATCATATTTCCGTAACGCGCCAAAACTTTAATATCAAAATATGCATACTAATGTGAACGTACATTTCTCGAAAATATATATCTTGTTGGTATAAGGGACAGTATTATATTTGCATACTAAATAAGTTTCGTTTATAACGTTTTTGTAATATTTAGGTCTAGAATATCAACGACAGCAGCTGATTCAGGAGAGGCAGCAGTTCCATTTGGAACAGTTAAAGGCGGCAGAATTCCGCGCTAGAAACCACGCCATTCAGAGGTAAATTAACCTCGTAAGATTTAATTAAATAGGCATTACAATTAATCTTAATTTAAAAAGAATTACGCACCCTTTAAGAGGCTAACACAGTATTAATAACTATACTAACAAATACTGAATTAAGATATATTTAGCAACAGTGAGCAAATATATATAACAATTATCATAGCAATTTTTTTAGACAATTCTGCGAAATTTAATAATCAACAATAATTGCAAATGTTCTAAAAGTTCTTCAAAACAATTATTTCTATCTAAATCCTAATTATAATCCGAAAATGTTCTAACAAAAAAGGATTCTTGCAAAAATTCAAGTAAAAAAAAGTAAATCTAGGCCGCTACAACCTTTTTAGGTCTGGGCCTCAGATTTTGTATCTGTTTCATGATCAAGACAGAGATCTGAATCTGTTTCGTGATCATTTGTAGTTTTAGATCATAATAGGCAAGAAGGTGCCTGTGCCTGACGCACACAGTCGTCTTTTTGGGTCTAGGGCAAGCCGGTTTCCTCACGATGTTTACTTTCACCGTTCGAGCGAAAGATAGTCCATTGGTGCACAGCCGGGGATCGAACCTACGACCTCAGGGATGAGAGTCGCACGCTGAAGCCACTAGGCTAACAGTGCTGTGACTAAGCAAAACTCCACAGACTAACAAACTATGGATATTACAATTACATAAAACGTCAGTTTGACACATGACAGACAATTCTTAAAGAAATATAGTTATTTGTTTACATGTATATCACTTTCATAAGTAAAAAACGATAACTATGACGTATCTGGTTTCGTATCGTATATTCTTTAGTTTCAACGTTTATGTCAGTTTTGATTCGATGTACTAATTATTTTCAAAAGGTTGCAAGCGGAAAGCGGCGGGGCACCTGTAGGCGTTCCCGTCCCAGGAGTTGTACCGGGCGTTCCCGGGGTTACGGGAGTTACAGTAGGACCGCCCCCAACTGAAACGGGACACGAGCCGCCTCATCAACCAGCTCCGCATCATCACCCTTAAGTTATATAAGCTCTATACGTCTAGTTCTTATACGCCTAGCAATAACGTCTATTTTTATTTAGAATATAAATAAGTGTAGCACTTCAACTTATAGCTTGATATTGTGACAAAGGAAGCAATGGCGTGGTTGATTTTCACCCATTTTTTAAACTCAACATAAACAAGAAATATTAAACAAATATTTAGTCGTTGAACACGTATATATTTGATTATCGTCATAATTAAACACGTTTTAATCCAGTTGTTGTTTTTAATATATGTACCTTCATATTGAAAGTTGGTTGTACCGTCTTTTTTATGGTTATGTTTCAAAGTGGGTCGGAACATTTAATGTTACCATTGCGCGTTTTAAAACATTTGGTCGCAGTTCGGCGTTACATTACGGTGTTTATATTACAACAAGAATTCACATTTTTCTTACACTCCGCAATGGATAGTTGTATAAAATACACGTAAATTATACACAAGTTCTAAATAGATGTACAAATGTACTAACGTCAGTTTTGCGTTTGACATCGGGTTTCTTATAACGCCATTGCGTTATTTGTTACCATGGTTATCGAAAAAAAACCGTAACCATGGCAACGTTGTAACTAAACTTACTCCGTGTTTCTATTTATATTAAAGATAAGGCTACTGATTTTCTATAGTTTGTGTGTATTTACTTTTACCCTTAAACAAAGCTAACACATCGCATTAAGTATCAATATTCAGGTTTTTTCTGTATCGTCTTTTCTTTCATATTTTCAGTTGTTATGACAACTTTTCTATATTATCGAAATGTTCAATTGTACCTACAAATTCGCCTTAATATAAATGAAATCTATACTATAAATAATCCTGAAAAATTTGGTTAGTTGAACACGACCAACTCAGGAACAACTTTTGTATTATATTTAGCATAGTTAATAAATACTATTCAACAACATATGGCCTTGCTGTGGTTTCGTTTACGCCCACGGAACACTGCTCAAGATTTTTAAAATAGAGTCAAAACCGTTTGCGACATCGTTTAGAACAACATACCGGTTATATTGACCAAAATCAAAAGTCCCGGCTGAATCCTATTGTATAAGGTACTTAACAACGTCATCAGCTGTTACGACCAAATATGAGGAGTCCCTACGATGTCGTTATATCAGATTTTGACTGTAACATAGACATACATTCGAGCTAACAGTAAAGCTAGTGTAAATTTATTTGTGTATTTTCATGTAATTATACATTAAAATACACAAATAAATTTACACTACAATACATACACACAATACAACGGATAGATTCACAGATATAATTGTTTACATTTGATAATTATTTTTAAAGAAGCAAAATTTTCTTATAAACACAGTAATTTATTTAAAATGTAGAGCAGTAAATACGTGTTTAATTAAACCAATAAATCATGATTCACTAACAAGATTAAACTTCAAAACATCGTTAATTTCTTATCAACAGAAGTGATTAGTTCAAATGCAGTTAATCACATTAGGTTCACTGTTTAGAAATAAGTTTTACGTAACCATAAAAAAGTCTTTTAAAGCGTAAATGTTAGTAGTCGTATGAAAATACTGATAATGTGACTTTTGGGTTAGTTATTGATAATATATAATGTGGTTAACAATCTGGGGCAACACAAAATAACTTATAAATTATACATTTCGTAATTTATTAAACTTAGTTTGATGACTTACGTGCTTTTATATTTCAGATCAGCTAAGTTGTTTTCAAAGTAACTTTCTTGTGGTAAGATGAATTGTATACATCTTTTTACATATACTTTACTCTTTAAGATCTGTCAAATAATTATAATGTTTTATATAATATGTAATATCTTGGTAGAATTTTGTTTTACTAAGTTAATATTGAAAGTTCGATATCTTGAAAGGAAGTGGTTGAAAACTGTAAATGTGACTAAAGTATGAAATAAAAAACTACGATAGTAAGAAACTTTCTTTTTTGTCATCCATTCATACGTTTTCCTCATTGTTTCAAAAGAAAAATATCGCAAATTTCATTGTTACTAGAAATCGGTTTTTAATCAACAGGATCGGTTCTTGAGTGAATAGTGTATACCTATATTTAAAATGAAGAATTTTTTTACAAATATTCTTCGGGCATTTACACTATCAACCCTTACAATGACGTCACATGCGAAAAATCATAAAACATTCTATAAAATGGCCCCAGTAAGTATAACTTGTGTAACTACTTTCTGAGCGGATTGTATCAATTTTAAAAGACTATTAATAAGCCAATAAAAAACATTAATATTGTATATATCATATCTTAAATCTGAAATATTTTTTTATAATAAAGTTGAGTCGAGGTTTAAAATTGTATTAATCGATTATGAATCTTTTGATTGACTAGTACATTTGTTTATTTAGACTACTTCAAGCTAATAAAATATATTTAGAATCGTTTTCTTATCAGAAAATATTCCTTAAAGATAATTACAATTCATTAGATATATGTTAATGACAAGCCGGCAATATTCGCGCACGCCGAGAGTCCAGTTTGGGATGTTGATACGCAATCACTATTCTTTGTAGACGTGCACAGTCAGAACGTGCATCGGTATGATTATTCCACGAAGAAATTATACACTAAACATATTGGTATGTATATATTAATTAATCATAAAAAGTATTTATGTTTAGAATTAAGATTGTCTTTTGTTAACATAGCTTTTACACATTGAAAGAAAACACTTTTTTTACCGGATTGAAGCTATGTATTATTATAAAGTTATAATTATTTTACATAATTTTAAATTAAGCGCAGGAAACTTTGGAAAAAGAAAAATAAATTAAATTTTCCGGTAAAAAAGTGTTTTCTTTCAGAATTAGGATTAGTTACGAGAGTTTACACTGTAATTACATGGAAAGCTAATTCTTCATCGCCTGTGAAAACAAAGCAATATAACAAAGCAATCTTTTATATATTCACGTAGCCGAAGGCACCGGCACTAGAAACTGTAAAATTCAGAGCAGTTTGATTAAAGATAAACTTTCACTTGACTTTGTATATTTATAACACGCACCTTAAATAGGCTGAGAACATCAGCCGGCATAAACCAACACTCCATAGCCCATGACTGACAAAAAATGAGCGTCTTTAGAGGAGACTTTTACCCAAACCGGGGTTCCTATTAATTCTTAAATAAGTAATATATATATTACTAACATAATCTAGTAACACAAATCAATTTTTTACCAATTATTGTAAAACATCCTGTTTTGGTTTGGGATTGGTTCTTAAACTACTAAAAATCTGTAAATATTAAAAACAACTAACAAAATTTTGTCGCAAATATATCATTTCTTCTGCCAAACTAAGGAACGGTTAAGTAGCGGAATTATGCAGACAGCAGGTCGTGCCCGAAGAAGGGCCAGTCTGTTCAACCCCTCAAAAGATAAAGTGCAAAGTACCTGGTGACTGATTAGCTCTTGATTTGGGGCGCATAAAAGACTGATCGTTTTCTACACGGATAAATCTCTTTTTAAGTGCTTGCAGTACTTTTCAAACGTAACTTAATGCATCATTATCATCAGCCTATTTTTGGTCCATTACTGGTCGTAGGCCTCATCCATCTTCGTCCAGTATGCCCCGTACTGGCCTCCTTGACGATGTCGACAGTCTACCTAGTCGGTGAGCGCGGCCTTCTGTTCTGCCGAGGTCTTCATTCATCTTCGAGGTATTCAAGGAGCCTGCGGTTCCATCGGCTCTTGTACATGCGCGCTGTGTGGCCTTCCCACCGCCGCTCAGATGTTGACAGACGACGGTCTTTTCACGAATGGTCACATTTCGTTCGCGATTGCGAAGGGAGATGCCGAGCATTGCACGCTCCATCGCGCTCGCCTCGCTCAGGCTTTCCATCGTTCGTTGTGTGAGCGTCGTCTTAGGCTAAGAGAAGATCGGCAGGATGTACTGATTAAATACCTTTCATTTGAGTGCTTTAGAAAGGGCCCCCGCATTATATCTTCATTCCCTCCAAATGCTGCCCATGCTTAAAACTTCAGCTTGACATTCAGATGTGTCACACCCAGGAAAATTGTGTGCACAAGATAGATATCGCGGTCTATTATATGTATTGTAGAGAGTTCTTGTTGTATGGTTCCTTCGAATTTTGTCACAAGTATACACTCAGAAAAGTACATTTTTAACTTATTACAATAACAGTATTAATATTTTTTTTAGATTACGGTCAAGTGAATATAGTATCGTTAGTAGCGGGCTCTCGAAGGTTATTAGTAGCGGTTCGTTCTGCGTTATACTTGCTTGATTGGAATGTATCGGGTGATGCAGCTTTGAGGCTTCTAACTACGGTGGACCAAGGCCTACCTGATAATGTCATAAATGAAGGAAAGCCGGATGGCGAAGGACGATTTTGGGCTGGTAATAAACCGATTTATCTGTGGTTTTTTCAGGTTTAGATAAAGCATAATCTTTAGTTCTCATTTTCGTGCACTAAGATAGAGCCTGTTCTAACGAAATTTATACTCCTTGATTAACCTGGAAAAAGAAGGAATTGAGTGGTAAGCAATGTGAACGACAAAGCAAGTGAATAAAATTAAAAGGAAAAATTCTTCATTTTTTGGTAATTGGACATGAAAACTAAGATGAAAGACACATTTTATCTTCAGTTCCTTTGCACAAGCAAGGTGATAATACCCAATGGTGGGCATTATCTGATATGTCGGTTTTCCTTTTACGTACGATTTACGATCAAGTGTTAATTTACAAAAAAAAAACACTGACTTCTACAAATCCAGCGTTGATCAATAAGTGTGTTATATTATTCCCTCGGCAGGTACTAAAGGCCCACAAACAGGCGAAGACGTACAACCCGACAAGGCAACTCTGTATAGTTTTGAACCGGATCAAGAGGGTTACGTCCAACCGCGCGTTGTCCTTCGCCCGGTTTCTATATCTAACGGATTGGCATTTTCACTTAATAATACTATTATGTACTATGTCGATTCGGCTACTCAAAAGATTGAGGCGTTTGATTATGACGCACAGAGGGGGGAAATTAGTAAGTACTTTCTGATTCAATAACTATTAGCAAGTTCATCAGTTCTAATAACTTTAAAAGTTAAGGTGTACGTTTTTATTGTACAAATGACCTATCAGCACCGTCCTTTTAAATGTTATGTTAATTAATAATTACAAATATAAAATTTTATTATAATCGTGCTTTAAAAATTTTAACTAAAATATATTTAATTAATCAATAGGTTTTTTTAATGATTATTGCTTAAATATTATAAATAAAGATAAAATACAGAAATTACCATAAAGCCACCTCTTCACCACAATACACATTTCTTTAAATTCCTTAAATGTAAACAGTTAAAAAGCTCAACGAGAATATTACAACAAACAACGACTATAAAACCCCATTTTCATAAATAATATTACTTCTATCTTAAATTTATAAAGCCAAGTGATCACATCCGAGATTGGCCAAAATACCCATTACCCTTGCAATATTCAGGTGTTAAGGCTTGTCGGTAAACAATTAACAAGGCGTGGGATGTATGAGATTGTCCGTTCAGAACATAACTACCTATTATGTTTACGGGTCACCTAGTTAGGTTAGGTTAGGTTTAGGTTAGACCTGCCGCAGTGTCCTGAGACATAAAACTTCTTCCGCTGCCGTGACTTGCTGTCATTATATAAAATTATATTCAGTAACGATTATCAATCATACTCATAGGGCCTAAAAAATCTATTTTTAGTCTGACAAACGACCATGCTTTAAAAACAATTAAGCATTAATTTTAATATTATTACGCATAAAGGTGGCAGACGAACAATTTTAGACATAACAACCTATGGATATGATGAGGCAATACCGGATGGCTTGACAATCGACAGTGATGGACACTTGTGGGTCGCTCTTATGTTTGGAGGAACTGTAAGTATTTATACAATTGTCTTTTGAAATCTGTTAAATATATATTAATTTACCACAAATAAATTGTAATCTTGCCGGAATTTTGTGTTGGCGCCCTCAAAAAGTTTTAATTAGTATATATAATATTTTTATTTATTTATTACAGAAGTACATACACTATCCTTACAGACTATGCCAATATGATAGTGTCGAGAAAAATAAAATAAAATAAATTATATAATATTAAATACACAATATTGCGAATGTGAATTCACTCTGCGAACATATAAATATGTTGATATTGTCGGAGGCAACATTCAGTAGACGTTGCGCCTACTTGGGTAACTGGGATCCAGCCAGTCTTTATATTTAGTTTATATTATTTATATATTTACCAGTTTTAAAGGCTACGTTTTGTACTGTTAGAATCGATCTTAATCTTCGACGTTGTAGATAAACGCGCCGATTTCATCATTTATTTTTCTCCCAGATACTGCACATAGACCCTGAGGCAAGACAAGTTATATATGGGTACAAACTGCCTGGAGTACGAACAACCTCTCTTTGCTGGGGGGGCCCTGATTTAGACGAACTTTATGTCACCACGGGAAGAGAAAAAGACGTCATCGAACCGTTTGCAGGCGCCATCTTTACAATAAAGAATACTGGCAGCCGAGGAGTTCCCGCGCATACATTTAGATACGACAATGCGGATAGTTATTAAATTTAATCAATTTTTTATTCTTGTTTTTATTTTCTTTATTATGATTTCGACATACATGTTCTGTTTTTATATGAGAGAACTATATCAAAATTGCATACAAAAACCGCGCCAAGTAAGCCTTGGCGTAAGCCAAGCCGAGGTCATTGAATGAAGCCGACTTTAGATCAGTCACACGCAGTGCTCTACGCTCTTTGCACACACAATAGTTATTTCCAACTCACACAATCCTTACAGTATACTCCTTCGCCAAAGATAATCTGACCAGTTTTAAAATTGTTAACAACGAAATAATGTCATATTATGCCCATACGACAACCATATTTTAACCCGATAATTCCTAACACTTGGTTTGCGCTTCTAATTATTTACTACCATACCATATATATATATATATATATATATATATATACAAATATATAAATATTTATATGTATATATATATGTAACTTAACTAATGTTAGATTAAGCGATAAGCATACCGAAGATGTTGACTGAAACGCGCTCTGAAGTTGGTGCTGGAGTCTTCAGGGTGTGACGTAGGACCGGAAGTCTTTTTCGCCATTATACGATGGGAAAAGTAGAGATATTGTGGCATAATCTGTGCCATGTGTGGACATATATATTATAATAAATGTAAGATAAATTTATACGAAATTTCTTAAAATTATTAAGCGCTTATTTAAAATATAGCACAGGAATTTATTCGGAAGTTACAGATAGGATGCTTAACCCAAATATGACTCGATTTTAGGAATCCCTTGTAATGCTCTGAATTATTAAGGATACAAATAGTTACAGGCTTTGGAAGTAACGGATTGTATACTTATTTCAAAGAAGTATGATCTGATTTTATGTGTCATTTTTGGTTTTATTACATAGCTTAGCGACAATCGTTACACGATAACTATACTATTTATTCCGTTTCCGATTCCGATCCTCTTCCGTTTTGGATCTCGAGTAGAGTTTAGAGTAGTCGTGTATAATCCAACCCGTGTTTAATTAAATTGAAAAAGTTTCAAAATTATAATAAATAAAATATTAGCAAGTCCTAGGATAACAGTGCGTCATAGGAGTAGCCGCCATTCTTTTAAGTCACCGCCCACTTGCTGCCGCCCCCAACGCATACGCAAGTTTCAGGAAGGAGAGTCAACCAAGGCCACACCCCTGACCGGTGACTAAATACGAGACATATTTGATTTTAGAACATCATTAGAATATAACCGAATACCGCCAGACAACAAAAGAAGACAACTATTGAGATGAGAAATGTACCTCTGGAAGGTAAAGAATCTAAAGAGGACCTCATTAAACTAATGTCAAACCTTGCGCAAAATATAAAATCTGAAATCAACTAAGAGGACATAGCGGATATATATAAAACAAGGAGAAACTCTTCTACAAAAACAATTGTAATCGAACTAACCTCTAAGGTTACAAGAGACAAACTGCTCTATGCAGCTAAGAAGTTTAATATTGGCCCAACCAACAAACTCTGTGCTAAACACCTCGGACTTAAGAAGGATCCTGATGTACCGATCTTCATCTCGGAATTACTAACGCAGAAGGCAAGCAGGCTTTACTTTCTAGCTCGAGACGTGAAGAGAGTGAAGAAATACAAGTACTGTTGGACGGCCATAGGACTTGTATACCTGCGAAAAGACGACACCTCTACCATAATACAAATAACATATGAGGCCCAAGTTCAAAACCTAATGCACTTAGACTGACTAATCGCGATATTTATTCTGTGTCAACCATTATTTGTACTATTTTGTATCCCACTCTCTTGTGTGCTGATCTCAAGTACTATAACTAATTCTAATATTTGCTACTTAAGTTTATGTAACTCATATGTACTGTGTTGTCAACTCACCTCTCTTAACTCATGGGCTAACGTACACTCCTCTCATATTCTCTATGTAAATAGTCTTGAACATCTACACATAACTGCTAACTTTTTCACAATCGTGCCTCAGTCCTTACCATTGCATAAACACATCAAAGTAAAATTACATGATCTCCAATTCCTAATACATAGGAACCTGGGCCTTACCAAACTCAGAAATGGATAGGTACTTTCAAGATTTAGACAAAACATCTAATTTCTCCTCAACTCTCTGTTTACCTGAAGAGCTCAAGAATTTCATTCCAACCCGAAAACAGGGACATTATATTCTAACCCAAAATATACGAGTCTATAAGAACTCGGATGACTTAGATTTAAACTTAGAGCTGCTTGATTTATCTACAGACCCGGATATAATTATTCTAACAGAATGTAGACTTCACCACGATAAACCCCTTCCTATCAAAAAGGGCTATCAGGCCCATCATATATGGTGTATTTATTTATGTCAAAGATAACATTAAACACTCCGAGCAAGAACTAGACTTATTCGGAGCTTCTGGCATGCTTATCAAAATACGAAACCTAAGCATACTCGGAATCTACCGATCACATGCAAACAGCAACAAAAAGAAACTTACTGAATCAGTGACTAAATACCTAGAAGATAAATCCCTGACTAAAATATTATAATACTAGGCGATATTAATATAAACATTTTAGATGAATCTACTGACTTGGACGGTACTGACTATCTAACACACCTTTCGGGATTAGGACTGATTCCAGGACACCGCTTACCAACCAGAGACAAAAACTGTCTAGATCATGCTATACTTAACCTTGACTCTAAATGTTTTTCAGCAAAAGTAGCCGTTTCAAAAACTATAATAACTGACCACTCAGGTGTGTTCTTATATATATTCAAACACACGACTTCGACTGAAGTTAGTAAATTAATACCATAACCGACTATGAAAGTGCACTATCCACCCTGACGCAAACCGACCTCTCTCATCTATTAACCATCGACAATCCCAATGATTTACGCAAAAACTGACTGATAATGATATCAGTGACTCTTGAGGCAAACACTAAAATAAAAACTATCCCAAAAACCAAGCGTTGTATAAAGCCCTGGATTACACCCGGTGTTCTGAAATGCATAAGACACAGGAATAAACTCCAATTCCAACTCAAAACAGACTCTAGTAACGAAATACTCCAGATAACATACAGACGTTATCGTAACTACTGCAACAATTTAATTAAAAAGCTGAAGCGCAAGTGTTATCGTGACCTATTATCTAAAACAAGCAATAATACTAAAACCCTCTCGAATGAAATTAAAGAAATTAGTAACCTAAACAAAACAAAAACAATAACTCAGAACTTATGCAAATATAGCCTACCATTGAAGCATCACTTGCTCATATCAATAACTATTTTGCAAACATAGGTCAACTATTAGCAAAAGAACTACCACCCACCCCAAGTAACTTCGACTTCCACTCTAACAATAAGATGCAATTAACATCAATAGGAATTGTTGACTCTGAACCCAATGAAATCTCTGCTATAATAAAAAACCTTAAATCAGAAAGTGCAACTGGAATAGATACTATTTCCAACCGCTTCTTAAAACTAGCATCACCGTTACTTTCTCCTATTATCTCTCAATTATGCAATGTATGTTATGAAACCGGTGTCTTCCCTACCATTCTTAAGAGTTCAATTATCCATCCAATCTTCAAAAGTGGTGATAAAAAAGACATCAGTTACTACCGCCCAATCTCTATCTTAACAGCTATATCCAAAATCCTAGAAAAACTATTAACTCAAGAATAATATGCTACCTTAATAAATACAATCTCCTCTCACCAACACAATTTGGTTTTAGGTCAAATTGTAGTCCTAGCCGTTATAAATTACCTAGTTGAACGCCTTGACCGGAAACAAAAGTGTCTTACACTATTTATCGACCTCAAAAAGGCATTCGATACTGTTTGTGTTTCAACTCTGATTAAGCGCCTGGATAATATCGGCATTAGAGCAGTCTTTCTCAACCTCTTGACCAGCTATCTGACAGATAGGACTCAAAGAGTTAAGCTAGGTAACTTAATTAGTAACGTGAATGAAAACCCGATTTCATTCGGCGTCCCTCAGGGCTCGGTTTTAGGGCCAACGCTGTACCTAATATATGTCAATGAAATGTGCAATACCAAAATCAATAAAGGTATCATCACTTGTTATGCTGATGACATGGCACTAACTTTTTATGGGGATACATGGGAGGAAACTTATAAAAATGCAGAAGCGGATCTTCACAAACTTAACGCGTACTTAACCAGCAGTCAGCTAACTATTAACCCACTTAAAACTAACTTCATAACTTTTGCTATACGTGATAAGAGCCAACCCCCCTTTAATCTTAACATACAATTACACAAACTAAATTGCAATTGTAGTGAAGACTGCGGCAGTGATACGCTGCTTAGGGTGTAACAGATTAAATACTTAGGTGTGATTATTGATCCAAATCTAAACTGGTACGCCCATGTTGATTCAGTAATAAAAATAATACGTAGGTTAAGTTGGATTTTTTGCAATTTAGTAGCGAAACCAAACATCATACATACCGTGTATAAAACATTAGTTCAATCTGTTATCACCTACTGTATCACAGTGTGGGGTGGTTGTGCGAAAACCAAAGTTCTAGCACTTGAAAGAGCTCAGAGAGCAGTTATAAAAATAATGTTACTAAAAAATAAAACTTTTCCAACTGAAGAGTTGTACAAGTCTTGCAAACTACTGACCATACGCCAGCTCTATATTCTCCGTTGTGTCCTTAGGAGACACGCAACCTCTCCACATAAAACAGACACACCTCAAAAAAGGACCCAACATAATATAATCAGCTACACAATTTGCAAGACTATCTTTGCACGTAATCAATTCAACAATCGCTCAGCTTATCTCTTATAATAGTTTAAATAAAACCCTTAGCTTGCATAATCTTACATACCCCAAATGTAAAACAACTTTAAACCATTGGCTCGGTACACTCAACTACAACATAACAGAAGCATTGTTAAATCCTCTAATATATTTTTTTCCTTAATCCATCTTTCATGCAACACGCATTTGTTTCGTCTACCACAAACTCCCACATTTACATAGTTATCACAATATATTCATATATTTATTATTTTTACATTACCCTCGTTTTTTTTAAACCAATTGTGTTGGTTACCTTTGATGAAACTTTGTAAATTTAAAGAGCGAAGCTTCCCTGTCACAGGTCTCTGACTTACTAGGGAGGCCTCTATCTGAATTGTATTGCACATATAGCTAAACAAAGAATTGTGATGTTTTTTTAACTATTTCGTTGTTCACGAAGACTTGTTTGTCTACAGCGACTATTCTAAGAGCTGTGAGAGTCCTAATAAATGATATTAAGGGAACATTCGTATTTTTTTAAGATTGTTTAAAAATACAAGTATTCTTGTATAGAAAGAGAATACTAAATGATAACTACAAGAAAAAAGTAAGTTTTTTTGTTTTACTTATAGTAAATACCCTTTAAATAATACAGTCTATAACTATTTCATTAAACAGCGGCATGAAAATTACTGTAGGTTTTAAATATTCTATTAAAACACATAAATAACGTAAATATATTTATTAAAAGGCATATAATATTATTTAAAATAAAATCACAAGTATAATACTATTAAAAAACGATAGCTTACACCATTTGGTGTAAACTCAAAAACACACTGGCGAAATGGCCTTCATTGAAAAAGGTTTCTGTTTAAGATAACCCCATTATTAGTAAAAAAAATTAGGTACAATAAAGTCAATGAGCAGTCCTATTGTATAATATTAAAAAGTTTTTAAAGGAAAAAGGGCCTATTTTTATGAACACTTAATTGATAATGCTGTCTATAGACTGGCGTAGCTATTAAAAAAACATAAACATATAAACTCGATACAAATTGTAACGTAAAATCTAATGTCTTCTCCCATTAGAATCTTATCTCTTGTAAAAATGGTTGTCTGACTAAAGTTCAGAAACAATTTGGTTAAATATAGCATATGTTCATTTGCTCTTTATAATATAACTTATACATTAAAATATCATATATTCACCATAATTATCTATAGGCTCACATAAACATCATGTTTGCGACGGGGTTTTCTTCAAAATCCCGGTCTAAAAAGGATATTTATCCCAATCATAAGTAATCTATAATATTAGTCAACATTAGTAACTTTGAGTGTTATATTTAGATTACAACTAACATAAGACAAGGAGTTGCATATCACAAAATTAATATGTTGGTTAATAGTTAGTTACCTTAAACGTAAATACATTTTGACTCTAAGTCATGATTACCTACTCCTATTTACGCTCGCATAATTTGTATATCATCGCCATCGTTTTACGTACTTTCAACGAAGACTTCAATATTGTTAGACAAACATGTTTGTCTTTGAGATACGTTAACGTTACGTATATATATATATATATATAAATAATCTGAGAGAATAATAAAACTTCATATATATATGAAGTTTTAGTTTTACCACACTTTTAGAGCGTAAATAGAAGTCTTAAGGCAGAAATTGTCAGTATTTTCAACAATAATTGCGAATAAAAACCATGTGAAAAAGGAATGCGTTATTTAAATACAAAAAAATCGCAATACATAAAGTATCAAATACATTATATTCAGATTTTATTTATAAATAGAATTAACTAATAAAAAACATAATTTGTCAACTTTTATGAAAACTATGACTTGTATGATTATTTTGCAAGAAACTTGGAGTTTTACCCTCCTTTACTACTCTTAATGCTTGCAAAACTCTTGCAGTATCCAATTCTTTTTCGGATGCTTTTTCATTATCCAAGCAAAGCTCTGACATTCTGGCATTAAATTGCTCCATGACCTTCACTCTATAGTCTATGGTTGTGGCCACAGGATTCGCTGTCAACCATAGGTATTCTAAACAAGGCAATTTGCATATATGCTGGACCTCTTCAACATCTGTGATTACATTACAGCTTAAATCTAAACTTTCCAAAGAATACAATCTAGAAAAACCCTGTAGTGATTGAACTTTATTCTGTGACAAATCAATTTTAACAATGTTACCAATTTTAGCATGCCAATTATCGCAAGTACTGAAATTATTCATCGATAAATTTAATACTTGGAGATCATGGAGGCAAGAGATATCACACAGTTCTGTCAACTTGTTAGATGATAGGTTGAGGTGTTGCAGCTTTGGTACAAGACGGATAGCCCAGTCCACTTTGTTTATGTTGTTGCTTGAGAAATTAATGAATGTCAATTTTTTCCATATCTGAAAATAGAATAAGTGATTGCTAAGATAATGATTCAAGTATAATGTATATGAATTCAAGATTTATATGAAAGGTCACCATCAACTGCCATTAAGGTTAAAATTTAAAGAATCCAGAAATATGAGACTAAGAGTGAATTGAGAAGGGGTTGTAGCGGCAATGCTTCTAGATCCATGACATTACAAAATGTATGTATTTATATTTTTAAATAAGTGTATACCTATTTGTTGTCCTTTAAATTTTCCTATTTGTTTCGTATTGCATATAATGCAGTTTCAATATACTAGTAAGGTCAGAGTATCAACCCATCTACCATATGTTTGGTCCGTATTTGCCATGACACAGTGACACGCAAGCATTGTGATAACAGTGTTAAATTGTTGCAGTGATAACACTACAACTAATTCTATTAAATACTTTTTGTTTTGTGTACTTAATAATCTTAAAACCATTTTTAGTTGTATGAAAAATTAATTAGTTATTTATTTAGTATTTTGTGTAAAAAGGTGTTTCTTAAAGTTATTATTTACCTACCATAGAATCTGTAATACTTGATGGGTCCTTATGTAGAACATCTACTAGTAGAAATTCATTAAGAGATACAACTGTAGCAGTCAATACTGATAATGTACACAATGATGCTCGTAAACTCCCTGAAAACAAAATATTACAATATCAGTCAGTATTCTTCTTCTTTTCTGCATATAAACAAAATGATTATTACTATGTCTTATTATATAATATATTCTATCACTTAAGATTGACTTAATTTTTTATCACTATTTCAAATAAAAGGCTTTTATTATTATTATTAACAAAGATAGTATAGTAGTAAGATATTAAACCATAATTCTCATTAAAAGTCAATACTCTAAAAATACTCACCAACACTTTGTATACAGGCCATAGGCACACCAAGAATTTTTAAATCCATCAAAGACTTAAAGGGTATAAGATCAAACTTTAAATCATTTGGAACTATATTACTGGTGCCTAGTATTTGATAACTGCCTTCTATACTCAACGATGTTATTTGGGAACAAAAGTCCAAAATATGACTAAAGTCATACATTTGATCTAGTTTCTCTGTTGGTGGACAAGCTATTTTAAATCTTTCACTTATTGCATGGAGCTAAAAAAAAGGAATAGGAGCACTATATAGTCTGTACAGTAAAATCTTTTATTTATATATATTGTATATTATCTAGCTTGCTTACATAATTTATGTATTAATGTATGCCTAAAATGACATGTATAAGTTGTAACTGTACAGTTAATAGAATAGGTATACACATAGAACCATTATTTTCATACTTTATCTCTAAGCAAAATATAATCCAAGAATCTTTAAATTTTAACCAAGTAATATGAAAGTAAGGCACATAAAAGAATCTAATGTGTTTAAGGTTTTGTCAAAGGTTATAATTTTGTATGGCAACAAACATTATAATAACATTATTAGCCAGACATGTATATTCTAGTATGATACATAAATTAATATTCAACTAACCTCTAATGGTGTAAATTTATGAGATTTCTCACTCTGTAACATTTTATCACCTTCTAAAAATAGTTTCTTAGCCAAATCTTGTAGCAAAAAGAATATATCATATAAATGGAAGTCCAGGAAATGAGCAAATTCTGAAGGCATGGTCAAATTCAAAAAGTTAAATACATTTTTGAGGTACTCATTGAGTGCTTCTCGTCTGTGTTCAATAAATTTTGGTGTTTTATTACGAATGACCTTCTTAGGCGGAAGTAGATCCCGTTCAATGCCATAATCGCGGACGAGTTTGTCGTGAAGTTCTACAAAATCACTGTAGCGATGCCATACGTCCCACTGTACAAAACCGACTTTAACAATAATTTTATAATACGTTACGTTATCCTTGGTGATAGCTTCTTCTATATAAACGGAACTATCATTTCTATGATTTAAAAATGATGCCATAGTGCTTTATTTGTAAATGATAATATGTAACAAATATTAGTCAGCACAATATTTTCATATTTTTACTGATAGTCAAATGACAATATTTTATAAATAAATGTTAAATATTATATACAACACTACATTTTTTTCGTAAGTTTGTTTATTTGCTTTAATAGTTAAAAAATTAATACTTTATCACTTTACCACGGCTGACTGATATATTTTTTAATGTAATAAACGAAATGGAGTTGGATACAAGTCTTTCGGTTATCCAGTGTTATTATATATTAAAAGATACTCTGTGGTCACTATACCACGGGGCTTAGTCAAGACGCTTGAACAGTAGTTGTGTGTGGTATGTGTATGTATATATTAAAAGTCTAAAACTAAATTTGTATGAATATTTGTTGACACGAACTGTAATTTTCATACAAATTTAGGTTTCGACTTACTAAAGACTTGAGCTTTATTGCTATACTAAATAAATAACTACTATTAAAATTAATATTATTCATTTCAAATCATTATTAAAGATTTGTTTGTTTATTTATACTTAAGATTACAAGTGATTTTATACAAAAAAGGAACTTATTTCTAAACAATCTTTAAATATTGAGATTGACATAACTTACATTTTGTCATTATTTCGCTCGTATTTTATATTATTTTTGTGGTTTAAACTCAACAGTCAGTTACAAAATATTTTTTTTAAGTTCTTAAAAGTTATTTGGCCTATAGGGTTAACTTCGGTGGCCGTTGTTGTATGGAGATGCTCAAACAAAACTTTCAATAAAGCTCTTTGTATGAGCTATGTAATATTGACAACTGGCTTTAATGATTTAAATATGAGCTTATATATCTAACATACAATTAACGATAGTGTGGTTTGCGACGCTATCAAACACTAATTTGGCTCATCTAAGAGTAATAAACCTCACTAACACTTCAATCCAAGTGAAGTCGACCATACCATACCATTTATGGCCATGTGTTTTTGGTGCCAATTGTGCGACGATTCACGATGGCTAACATTTGGTTTGCGCTTCTTATTATTTACTAAAATATATATGTAACTTAACTAATATAAGGTTACATAACTCTCGGATGAATATTTTATTATAGAAAATCAATCCTAATAACATTCAGAGAGCTGATAGATTAACAATGGGTAAAAAAATAATGGCTTTCTTTGTTAGTCACTTTTCTCATAAATTTTAAGAAATTTTTGCTTCGAATTTTAAAGCCGTGTTATTTGTTGCATATAAAACTCATGTAAATAGAGGCCCAGAAGTGTTGACTCAAATTGAAGAATTAAAATATACAAGAAGATCAAATCAAGTAAAGTTATAGTTGGTGACTCGGATTCCGCACTGACGTTCATTAGGTAAGTTGTGCGTAGTCAAGTCTGGTCCTTATGTAATGGCCGCTGTCTAGTTCATTACCAGTTCACAGATAGTATACTACTTTTTATACCATACAAATGGAATATAACAGTTTTTTGTAGACAATAAAGAAATTATATGATCCAACTTATCTTGTAACTGGCCCACTGCCACCGTTTGCAACTGTATAGAGCGCAAATTCAGCCCCACATGGAATACTGTTCTCACCTCTGGGTGGGAGCTCCCCAGTACCAGCTCCATACACTTGACCTTATTTCACGAAGAGTGGTTTGAATCGTCGACGACCAATCCCTTTGCAAGCGGCTGGATCCCATGGCGTTGCGTTGAGATGTGGCGTCACTCTGCATCTTCTACCGCATTTACTATGGAGTGCTAATACCTGCAGCTGAGTTTCATCATCGGACGTCAAGGCAGAATACGAAATTCCTCCCGTCCTCGATGTCCATTGTTACACAACTTATCGTTTTAAGGCACGCTGCCTACTGAAATATTTCCGAACCAATTCGACTTAGGGCCCTTCGAGAAACAGACATAATATGAGCCTCCTTTTGCCCCCTGTTCTATAAAAAAAGCATTTTTCTGAAATGTATAAGAATGTCTTAACTGTATAACTGCAACTTAATCAAATAAAACACTAAATTGCTCATTTGTTTTATTAATAAATAATAATCTACGTATAAAAATTTCATAATATATCCAATTACAATGTTCTTAATTGTGCATTAAAATCTTTCTTTGTAATGTCACATAATTGTATGGTAATTGTTCAAAATAATCGGATTTTGAAAAGTTTTATTTAAATTTAGATGTTAGAGGGTACAACGATACATTTATATTTAATTATATTTGATTGATGATACACAATTTAAAATGGCCAGGTAAATTCATTTACCTTGCATTAATATACATGTTAATTGTTTATTGCACACAAATTGAATTTAAATACCATTATCAATAGCCGCTACAAATAAGAACGCATTTATATAGATTATTGTCTGTGATATGAGCAAAGACTACAGAAACTGGTTTAGTGTTCTCCTAAAACTAAATATTTCAAATAACAGCTTCTCTGCTGTCACTTTCAAAAATTGAAAGGCATGCCTGACAGATTTGTATAGTTTAGGTCATTTTCTATAAAAATTGAAATTTCCTGTTTTATTAGTAATGTGAAAAAGATACAAGATTTAATAGCTATGAAGCTTGTATAGAAATTCATAAAGTTTATAGCGGCCATTGTAGTATACATTATATTTTACTTAACTACAACTGCACTTATAATATATAAAACAATAAATAAATGTATAAAGAATATATTTGTGCCATATAAATATACATCCTTGGACGGAAAAGGACGATAATAGAATTTGAGCGAAATTATTCTAAATTTAATTGTTAATTAAAATGTCAATAAATTAAAAATGGTGCTTACGGTTGTAATTCTATTAATTTAAAAATAATCCAATTATTGGTAATGAAGTGACAATATTTGGATTATATAATTAATATATGATTAGTTAGTCCCCATAATGAAAATAAAGCATCAAACGCCTTCATATAAAATGCCGTAACCACCAAAATAATAAGACACGCTAAATTATCGTTGCACGAATATAACTCAAGGAATCCAAATTGAGAAAATCAATATAGGCCATTAGAAAAAAAAAATATTTTCAAATTTCGAACATTTGGAATTATTGTTTCGACATTATTTGAACCCTAAATACAAATAAATGTTAATAATATTTCTTCTAAATGTAAAATTCCTAAAAATTAAATGTTAGTTAATGCACTAAAATCACTGAGATACGAATCTACGTTAGAAGATAAGTATTAAAAAGTAAAATTTACAATAAATTATTCCAATTTTTGAACATTACAAAATCACAGTTCAAAATTACATCATGGCATACTCGTTGATAATTATCGATTAATTTTATCTTATAACTATTAGGTACTTAGAATTAAGTAGATGGCATACATGCCAATTCAATTAAACATGTGGATCCACACAATTATTTAAAAACAATTATACTGAACGTCATTTTAACATAAATAATGCCCTACTTCATAAATATGGGAGAAAATTTAACTAACTGAAAAGTTCTTTATTTAAAAGTAGTATGAATAAACCACATTATAATATAACTTCTAATACCTTTTCAATTAGGACAATTGTCAACATTTTATCCATATTTCATCTGAAAAATATTTTAAATCTTATTATTAATTATATTTCCTCGACTAAAATAGATTTCACAATGACAAATGAGTTGCAGCTGAGGCTAGACGTACGTCTTATGAAATAGGCTTTTATAGCCAACTACCTATAAACAATTACAATACTACAAGGCAACTTGAATATAAATTTAAAACTTTAATCTTAAGTTAGCTTAGTTTTAAAACAACCAATTCAATGTTCATAATAATATTTGTTTAGAATGTCACTACATTATGAAATAAAATCTACAAAAGATTGACCAATGAAAGACTCATATACTTCTGCACCTAAAAGTAATGACGTCATTAAAATTAATAAAATATTATAATCTTAAAAAATACACTAATTTGACTATACTTTTCCAACCACGTCTTCATCCATTTTGTGATGCATTATAGTTTGTTCCAGAATACAATAATGCACACAAGTATCAAAATTGTTCGAACCATAACCTCACATTTCGAAAATAAATTATTCAAATTTACACTTGCGTCTCCAAGTTTGGTTCGAAAAAGACAACTTTTTTCTTAACTGTGCCCTGTGAGGCCTTCGCCCGTAGTCATAAGGTTAATATTCGTATATAGTTTTCGTGTTCGTAACTTTCAGCGGATAATCTGAGCGCCTGTTCCTGACATAAGGCTGATAATTCTTTGAGCCATTCGTCGAGGATCACTGCGTTTAATATGCAGCGATGAATTGCTGATTTATTCCAGTATGACTCTTGGGTGAATGCTAGCTGTGGTGCGGGTGGCTGGATTTGTGGTGACGGGGATGCTGTTAATCAATCAGTATATATTATAACCTGAACATTTTGTGGTTAATATAGGGAGTAAAAAACTTATTTTTAATATAATCGGGGGTTTACTTTGAACTACTAGGAAGGGTCAATATTCTAGAATATATGAAATAATAAAATTTAGTATGTTTTATTAATGTGAATTAATCTACACTAATATTATTTAGTTTGAATAGACTCCAAACCTACTTGACCGATTTGAAAACAACTTCACCATAAAAGTCCTGCATTATTGGGCTAGAGGCTAAAGTATATTTTCATAATAGTTAGGGATATGAAAACTTCGATATTGTAACCCAAGGTGTAATAAAGATCCCGATATCGTGTACGCTTCGGTAACCATTGACAATAGACCATAGTGATGTACTACCGATTTATAGAAAACATCAATGTGTATAAATATTTTGTGTGTATACCAAACCTACATATACATTAGTCCCCTTTATTCTTATTCGCGTATATTACGCGATTTCAGTCCCTCGTACAACTGTGAAATTTATAATGATTTGGACGGAAAAGTTAAACGAGAATCATTTGCTTTTGAACACGCGTTATATGGTTTCATACAAGCGCGTTATGCGAATACTACTACAACGCGTGTCCTATAACGCGGAACCAATGTATTGTCTATTTATATTATACATAGCTTTTTTACAAATTAGGCTGATATTTGTAATTTTTAGGGTTTTGGCCAAAAGTTATGTTTATTTTTCCAAGAATTTAGTGATAATGAAAAACTTACGTGGTGCCTTCCTGGAGAACATATTGCTAATACTAGATGAGAAACTACGTCTTTTAGATTCGCTTCTACGAAACGAACTGTCTTGCTGAAGATTCGGATTCCGCGCTTTTCCTGAAATATCAGAAAAACTGATTATTACTCTAATCTTGTAGATTTAATTACAAACTAAATTAATATGAAATTAGGTTTTACAAATCTTCCGTGAAATTGTAACGATATTAAATTCCAAATGTCTTATTTTTCTCTCAGTTTGCACGCTAGTTATATACGACGTCTGTTATTGGTAATATAAGCATTATCTCAAGCGTTCAAGTATTACTTAACGAATTTGGGGGGGTGTGTCCTCTTGTAAAACGGTACGATGTGGGCCGGGGATTGAATTACGCGTTATTGTTACTACTATTTTCTATTACTATTACAACCAAAGTTTTGAGGTATAGAGTCACTGGGGGTGATCACGAAACGATTTACTATTGTATACAGAAGTGGTTACGACGCGTTTTATGGGGGGGGGGGGCAGTCAAGAATCTCCGACGTTGCGTGAAAATCCTCTCAAAAAATTGCGTGACGTAATACTTAAACGCTCAGAACGACACATTGATAAACTGTTGAATACTATGACTGGAGTAAAAAACGTGTAAATAATCATTAATTTGTCAAAACATCCTCTTTTAACCAGCCTCACAGAAGCAATTAACAGAATAAAAATCAACGATTTGTATAGGTTAGAGGGCACCGCTTCTTCATACTCACTGTCGTCGTTGGTAAGCGCTCGCCGAACTAACGTTAGCTCCCGTTGTATGAGGAAGACTCTCGCTCGATCCACCAACTCTTCTACCTTCTCCATCCCTTCTAACGCTATATCTACTTCTTCACGTAGTTTATTTAAAATCTACGAAATTAAAATAATATACACAATTGATCAACTTTTGTACCAGAAATACCTGGAAGTCCAGTCCAGTCCAGTCAAGGAAATATTTATTATTACTTAGAAAAGCGTACGAAGTGGTTTACGATGATGACATTATAATTTTATGATTACGTAGGTAATTTAGTGTTAATTATACTATAGATACCTAGGTAACATTGAAAATGTTTAGAAAATGAAAAAAGGCTTAATGTAGAAATTAACCGATACTTTTATTATTTTTCGAAATAATCTCCGTTCCTCTCTACACATCGTCACATTCGATGGAACCACTGCAGAGAAAAGCATTGGGCCCATTCTTCCTTATCCCATTCCTGCCCTCTTCTATGGCATTTTCGTACGCTTTCACCGCATCTTCAGGGCTCGTAAAGCTAACCTCGAATTTTATCTTTAGTTCTTAGGAATAAATGAAAGTAGCAGGGCGCCAGGTCAGGACTGTATGGCGGATGACTCATTATCTCGACACCTGCCATAGTCAAATATTTACCAGTGCATGCGAAGGTGTTTCTGGCCATCGGTTAAAGTATGGTGATTCCATCTGGTACAAAACTTCCTGACGCCTAAATGTTCGTGTAATATTTTTTGAACTTGACTCATACCAATGGCTAAGCTTGCCCGTATTTGCAGATAGGTGACTCTCATATCTGTCTTTATCATGCGTGACACAGCACTGATGTTATCTTCAGTAGTCGCTGTTAAAGAAGGTCCCTCACGCGATTCATCATTGAGGTTGCTACGTGCAACGCTTAAACTCGTTAAACCAATTGTAAATAGTGGCACGAGATGAGACTTCATTAAGAAATGCTAATCGCAGCCTATCATAGCTTTGTTGTTGAGTAAGTCCACAATAAAAGTCATAATAAATGATTGACCAAAAATTTTTTCGCGTTAGATTCATTTTCACGTGTAACAAGAGTTTTAGATTTGCCGCCAATTCACAAAAACAAATGACAAGTGAATACAATATATTGCATAAGGTTACCAAAGAGGTCTAAAATTGAAATTCAAAAAAGTTTTCATTAGCAATGTTTCTAACTGGCCAGTTCTAAACATTTTCAGTGTTACCCACGTATAATATGCTGCAAATCAAAGCGTTTTAAAAGTAGAATGTCATGTTACTTTGCGACCTCTTTAGTCGTTAAATTGTCGATTCTACATTTCTAATAATGACAAAAACTATAAAATACGGGCTCAATTATTTTAAACGATGAATGGACTACATATTATAATGCATGGATAGATATGCATCTACTGATAATTAAAATTAATTTTACCTTATCTCGTTTATATATTTTGTTGTTTAAACATACTTAACAATCATATAACTTAATTAATAAAGAGGGAAACAAGGGGGCTTTTCGCTAAACAGCATTTTCTTTCAGACAAAAAAATATATATCAATTACAACAAAACAAGGCCGGTACTCCGGAATCTCTCTGTAAAAACCTTGTGATGCAAATACCCTTACCTGATACAACGACGGTACATTAGGCGTCAAAATGGGGCACAGTACAACTGCCACCAGTAGGACCGATGGAAATGAGCACAGTTTGCAGATGATACTCGTGACGTGGCAGTTGCTCGTAACATCCGATTCTAAACTACGCGACGTCTTCCTAAGAAGACTGCTTAATAGCGGACCTGAAACATGATTTTAATAATCAAACAAGTATTTAAATGGTGGAGAAGGTTTATATTCTATTTCGTATCTCAAGTCACAATTTCATATTGTGCGCTGTCAAATATGTCAAACTTCGTACTGAAAAAATGGTTGACACCTCTTAGAACTACATTTAAGTTTGAATGACATTCCAGGCTTAGCCTTCATTTTTAATGAAGCTAGTTAGTACTGAGGTATTAACGAGTAGGTTATGGTTATATAATTAACATAATTTTGATTATATTATATTTTCAACAATATTATCAACTATGTATGTAAGCAAAAAGGTTAATTAAATTACTAACTTGACAAAATATTTGACATATTTAAAGTGTGACATACCAATAATACTATCAGTGCTGACCCTCCAGCTTCCCACGGGCACGTCAGCCTCACTGAACTCCTCGAGTTCCTTTTCAAAACTCTTCCTAAACGAATCCTCAGCAAATCCCTCATCACAATCCACCTTTAAAAAGCTATTATAGCCGCTAGTTTCCCCAAAGGAATTCAAACTAAGGGTTTCCTTTTCATCAATAACTTGTTGCTTTTCCTCCAAACATTCCTTTCCTTCCTTTTCCTCTGTCAAGGAATTGAGACTGTTTTCTTTTTCGGATGTGTCACTTTTTTCTGACGTTTTAAAAGTGTCATATCCACTTGTGCAAATTGAAACTAGGCTATCAATAGTATGCTCTGTTTCTTTGATATTCGTGTTGTTGTTCGGTTCTCTTTTGGGAGAAATTGTATTGTATTTCGAGGACCAGTGCGCACACGCAATGGATCGCGTAACTATCTCAAAGCGACTATCGCAAAGATATGCATGATAGTTGCCGATTAGGGTTTCGTTCGGGTTCTGAAACGTTTGTAATAACTTTTTAAATATTATTCTGAAGTAACTTAGTTCCTTCAAGAGCATACACAATTATCGTGATTATATATAAATATTTATTTATTATCAGTAACTAAATTAATGCGGTACAACAAGGTGAAGAGATAGCTATTTATTTTAGTTGGCTAGTCCTGGATTCGATACTCAGTTACACACAAAAGTTACGTATGGAATAATAGTTAATAAAATATTCGGTTGTCGTGAGATATAGACCTTACCCCATAATCAAAATTGACATCCTGGACTAGATCATTCATAGCAATATCTCCGTGTACTCCGTTCACTCTCCTACTGTCATTACTACTAAGTTCCAGAACCTTCCTTCCACTGGCCGCCATCTCTTCGACCCACGCTTTTGTCGTTTCTAATGGCCTCTTACAGCATTTCGGGCTTAACTCCAAGAAGGCCAGAGATGCCAGCCTATACATTTCGGGATCTGATAATTTGTGCTTCTGCGGTGAGACCATGTGATGGCCATTTAAAAGGTACTTGAATACCAGCTCGATCATGACGTCCTCACAATTTAGATCAATTAAGGTCTCCATAAGGGAGAGTGTTACTAAGGACAGCTGAAAAATATATTTTGTAATATTATTATATATTTATTATGATTTGAAACATCCATAGTCGTGGGTAAAAACGATTGTTGGCGTAGCGTGTCGCCACTGCATTTGAGTTGTCGTAATTTGATCAATAGACATTCACATTAGTAGGCTTACAAGTGCGTTGCCAACCTTTTAAGAATCGATACGCTCTTCTCTTGAAGGACTTAGGTCGAATAGGTTCGGAAGTACTTATAACTGCATAGTTTTTGTTTATTTAGTTTGTATTTAATGAATTGAAAAGTCATAAATTTGGAAATAAATCGTAATATTTTATTTTTTCCATTATGCCATTATATAAAGTTTCCGTAGTAATCTGTTAATCTGGCATCCCGTGTCTTCATAAGACAAGTTTATTAAATATTAACTGCTACATAATTCGTATAATACGACAAAAATATAGACACATTTCCGTCCTATTGAGTATTAGGAAATTTAAATTAAATAATTTGTCTCACCTGCGAACTGCTTTCAAGCCGAGCCAGTAGAACATCGATCATCTTCACTCCATCATATTCATAGGTGAAGAGAAAATGTAGAACTACCCTCATAAGTCCCTCTGGCGTTATACAGCGAATCAGTAGCTCAAAGTACGCTGTAGCCGCCGCTTGTTCGATGGCCCCAGTCTGCAACGTTTCCCCTTTCGTCTACGATCGTCGTACGGTTAGTATTTCGTGTTAGGCGCAGGTATGACGGCTGAGTGACGGTTGGTAAACAAATATAGGGCCACAAACTTAATTCATTATGTGAAAATTATTTGACTGGTTAATTGTTTACCACTATTTATGTTAATATGCGTAATTTAACTATAATGATTATTAAATATGGATTATTTTAAGAAAATTATAGGTTTCTTTATTGACATGAACGCATTTGTACGTACTAACACGACAAAGAAACATCATTATCATTCAAAAAGGTTATATATATATATATATATATTCTTTGAAATATCCTGTCATTTTTGGAACTGAGGTTTTAAATGTAATAAAACGTGTTCACAAAGTTAATTATTATCATAACAAAAAAAGAAAGGAAAAATAAACCAATTTGTTAAATTGATACGTTAGAACAAACATGCATTGTGTAATCTAAGTGAGAATGTCAAATTAATAAATGAAAAGTCCGACTCGAAGGACCAAATTACAGAAATGGATGAAAGTAATATAAAGCATATTAACCCTTAACAATAAATAATAACAAAAAACAATGAGTAAAATGAAACAGTTGACATAATATAATTGTAACAACATTTTTATATGGAAAACTTGAGCAGCTGTGTGGACGGACGTATTAGGAACTAAAAAAGCACACATTTCGATTCGAACAAAAAGCATGTAAAAAACTATACAAATTTGATGAAAAATTGTTGAGATCTCAGAAACTCGCAGTATCGTATTGAATATACGAATACTTAATGGCAGGATCGACACATTTTAATACTTTTGGCGTACTTCTCTATAGAATCTCTATTTCTATATGAATCTCTATTTCTATAAATAGGCGAATGAGTTGTTTCCATATAAAAAAATATAAATCTCTTATTTTGGCAATTGACTCTTGTTTTTTACTATTGTTTATGTTGAGTACTGCACAAAAACAAAATCACACAGTCACTAAACCGTCTCAAACAATAGCATACCAAACCCGCGCTTACCACGAAAGCTTCCTTATTTCCATATATTTTTGCGACAATCGTTAAAGACAACACAATATTACGTAAAATAGATGTACTTATATAGAATAAGCTATAAGGGTTATATTCAGAATTAAGACTTAGCAGGAACTGTCTCAACTGACATATTGGATTTATACTTAGCGTTAAACGTGATGTTATAATCAGCTTAGCTAAGTGTGACTCTGGTATGTCAAAAATGTATTGGATTTTGACATACGGGAGTAATAGTTCCCGCTAAGGGATTCATACATAGCACTAAATCGTGACTGATCCTAAGTTATATTCAGAAACGAGACTTAGCTAAGTATGTCTCCAGTATGTCAAAAATGTAATAGATGTGTCGAAATCTAGTTTCTGAACATCACTTTAGATGCTTGACTGATCATTAACGACATTAAAAAATTTAATTAAAAATATAGCCGAAACAGATTATACCAGTTACAGTCCAGTTCTTAATGGTTTTTGTATATACGAAAACCATTATGTATTAACCAAGACAATGTACAGTAAACGCCTCAACACGGTACTCTTACTAGCATAACGCATTTTCATATTTTTTCAGCCCCTCGTATATATAATACGTAACGTTTTATTACGTATACGTATATAACGTATAAATAC
Source organism: Pieris brassicae (assembly GCF_905147105.1). Lineage (NCBI taxonomy): Eukaryota > Metazoa > Arthropoda > Insecta > Lepidoptera > Pieridae > Pieris > Pieris brassicae. The sequence continues at coordinate 18,368,851 of NC_059669.1, read as the reverse complement.
GCTATATTTCTGTACGATTTGTTTGGATTACTGTACTAATCTTTTCTTGTTTCAGGTATGTGTGGGAAGGTGTAATGTGTCAGGGTGTGTAAGTGTGTGAGTATTATAATGAAATATTAGTATTATAAAGCTTTGTTGTTGCATATCTGCCGTTAGTTTAAGCATTTTGTTTAAGCTAATTGCAGACATTTTAACTATGAAGCTTCATGACAGTTCAATTAGATATCTGATACATAAAAACATGCAATGGACTGAATGAAAGAATTACGCTTGATTGTTAGTGTTAATATTCAAATATAAAAAAAATGTTAAAGAAAAATGAACCATTATGAATTATGAAAAGCTTATGTGATATCACCAAAAATCGCGAACAAATTAGGTCGTATACCTGTAAAAGCGCTGGACCCATGACAGGAACAAGAAAACCTTGCAATAGCAAGTCCAGAAGTTGTGCTCTTATCGACGGATGAGCGACCTAGAAATATATGTTAAACATAAATATTATGGCACGTATTTTAGAAGTCAATAAAATAAGTTTTATTCACGTTTCAGGACTGTTTTTTTCTATGAATTTTGACAGCGCTGAAGACGACATTGTGACATGAGATACAAATTAGCATATGGATCTAATTGAAACAGACCATCATCATTTTATCATTACTTAATATTAATCTTTGGAAAGTTATATTTATTTTTATATACAAAGTTATATAATAGAACCCAAATATATTGTATCTTCCCCTTAATAGAGATTAATAGTGTTATTGGATTTCCATATGATAAAAATGACATTACCTGTGCTACTGCATTGCAAAACTCCAACGAATCTATGAACAACGTCAACTTATGCACTTTGTTGACATCATCCGGAGTTAGACGGAGAATGCCTTCCCCTAATGTGCGAGGAAGAAGAGAATACAGACCACTTAGACCTGTAAGCATTAAATATGATGCATTTTTTATTTGTTCCTGGCGAACTGCAAAATATTATCAGAATACTGCAGTCCTTTTCTTACCGTCGATCGCACTACAAAATGTAAATTAACTGTATAATTAAAATCTTTTTAATGACGTAAATGTATGTTATCTCTTTTCGTCACGTTTAAAATATCACAAGAGTGATGAGGATAACTATATACCAATTAATATCGTCTAATAAACTCACCAGTAGCAAGTATTGGACAAGCATTCCCCGCGAGCAAACATTCAGCGAGTTGTTCGGAACGAGCGGACATCTTTGCACAAAGAAGGAACGCATCGCGGGAAACGGAGCCGCAAGAACCTTCGCGGTGCACTGATGCTAATAACAACTGGCCTATTATAAACCTGAAATATTAAAAAAAATAGCTGATATCCACCCGTTCCACCTTGACGTCTGGCTTTGAGAGCGTTTCAAGACATTTATTTCCTTGTACTTTATAGAACCTGTTGCCGTTTTAGGCATTTCCGAACCGTAACCACTTGGGCCTTCAAAAGAAAAGTGTACCACTATCTTAAAGGTCGACAACGCACACGCGAACCTTCTGACGGTGAGTGTACATGGGCGGTGGTGTCAGTTACCATCACGTGAGCCGTGCCCGTTTGCCATCTGTTCGATAAAAGAAGAGTCTGCGGAAAAAGGATCGTTGTCGCATTTGAGGTCGAAGCAGTGCTAAGTGCAAAGTAACCTATTCGACTATTTACTTAGAAATTCCGTAATTATTGTTCGACACTAATCATCTTAATACTACGCCGGTTCTTTTGATGTAGTTTCCATTTAACCAAAATACTTAAATTTATTGCAAGTCATTCCTATCAAAAAATTAAATTGAATGATGAACGATCACTTCTACACCAAGTAGTGGAGAACGAAAATCCATAATTGTTTTCGATTAATAGCATAGGAATGCTAATAAATGCTCTGAAATGTGAGTTCAGGGCATGAACGAGACTTATAGAGCAACAATTACATCAACAATAGGTCACCAGGTTGATGCATTCTTAATAATATAACAACAATAATATACAAAAAGTATATTTTTTGAGCCTAGGACATTACATATACGTTTTTGTCATCGACGCTCGCAATAAAAGGCCGGTGAAAGAAAACTGCAGACAATAAGATTTATAGTAAATATAAATATTGAATTTACCATTAGGATATATCTAATAAATTAAATATTTGTCAGCCAAAAATTAATTCAAAATTAGATCAGTAATCTCTAAATAAAAAATATTCAATACTATACAATAAGTTGATTTGTAACTTACTCTGGGATCGATCCATTTTGCGTATGCGTAGTTAAGAAAAACAAATCGACAAATTTCAGATTCTGCATCAACGTTATACATAGCTGATTGAGTATCGTTACAAGTTGACCTGCAAATAAATTTTATTACGAAAACAAATAATGTAACTTTCATAGCAGACAACTTGACAGTGACATTTACAACGTACAAGACCGAACGTTGTCCTTAATAAAATAATTTTAGTTTATTATTAACATAACGTAACTTACTCTCTAGATTTGGCGGCGCCAATTGGTCTCTAAAGCCGCTTAACAATTTCAGAAGTGGTCGTAAAAATGGTTCAGCTGCTATAACCTGAAATTAGTTTTTTAATAAACCTCTTAAATTAATATGTACTAACACCACAAAGAAACATCATTCAAAAAGTTTTAATATTTGAACAATCCTGTCATTTTTGGAACTGAAGTTTGAAAATTAATTATTATCATAACAAAAGAAGAAAGCAAAAAGAAACCAATTTGTTACATTGATACGTTAGGACAAACATGCAATGTGTAATCTAAGTGAGAATGTCAAATTAATGATTGATAAGTCTGACTCGAAGGACCAAATTACAGTACATATTGAATAATAATAATACTTTTGGCCCATTATGAATAAAATCAAACAAAAATATATCTCAACAATATTTAACTTGGATATTCGAAAATCAAACCAAGGATGACATCGCGAAACAATTTTGTGATAAAAAGATGTTGTGCAAATAAATTTAAATTCAAAACTACTTAGTAAATTATTTAAATATGTTTACTTATATTTTTATGTTAAGGGTTATATAAATTTTAAATATGAGTTTTTTTTAATATGAGGAGTGTGAAGCAGAATATAATGGTCATCATATACAAGTTTAATAAATGATATTGCATACTTGTGATCCATAAAAACTTATGAGATGCCCAAACAGCCGTAGCTGTTCCAATCTTAAGGCATTTTCATATCTGTAATCAAAACAAACATTAATATATATTTCCAATTCACTTTTCTGAGACTATTAACTAGACAAACTCAAATCTTTATACATGACAATCTATTAATGCCTATATTAATAACCTGGATGTGGTATATTATACCCAAAGTAATACACCAAACAGCCAAAGAATCAAATACAAAATGTACCAAGATATTATTTATACATCACAAAGTTATAAATTGAAGTGAATTAGTAAGATCAAAAAGGACATAACAGTCATAATATTGTAATCCCAACAATGTCTCACAATAATTATGTACAAATAGCAACAGTGTTTGTTTTTATCGTTATTGTGTTAAGAGTCATTCACAGAAATATCATTATAGTTCATAGTATTCATGTTACATTTAGTTTATCTATTAATGTTAGCATCCTAATGTCAAAATAAATATTATAAAAGTAAATGAGGTAGCGGTATACATTTTATATTAATATTGTTTTATTTCTTCACCCTCATAATTCAATATAATCTGCAAAATATCCAATTGAGAGATTAATTTTGCTCTTCACTTACATTTTATCAGTCATTCGATAATATACTGATAATATATTAATAAGCTTTATATTTTGTAAGTGGTAAAAGAAAATATGAAACTGTTTGACTTATATGTACATAGAAACCCAAGTTTTATATTTTACAATTCTTATAAATTTTTCATGTTCAGTTACAAACCTTATATGCACTAACATGACCAAAATACCATTTACTGTGAAGATGGTTAAACAAATTATCATTGAGAACTAATAAATTATTACCCTATTATTAATTAACAAATGAATCCATATAATTACACTGTTACCTGTTAACTAAAAAAATAAAGGTATTTTAGTTTATAGAGGGCTGGACTAGTTTATTATTTTGTTATTAATGGGATAAGTTTATAGATACCTTTTAGTGTATTTGTTTCTTCACTTGCTATTTATTTAAGCTGTATTGAATATTTGTTTTATTAGGTCAAGGAAGTTATTGATAGTATACATATTATGTAGAGGTTCATGAGTTCATTAAATAAATGAGTCACAGGAAATTGTAATGCTGATAAGCCTTGCCTAGTTAATTTACATACATATGCTTTATTGTGAAATCCAGCTTCTGATAAAAGTTATTAAGGTTAAGGAAATATGTGATTAAGAATTTGACATACAATAAATACAAGCTACCTTATTTTATGAAAAATTGTTGAATTTGTTTTACTTATTAAACTATTGACAATCAGAGTTATTTTTTAAATTAACTGTTATGATAGATTGTCAGGAATGTATATACCTAAAGAATCAGGCAGAATTCATAACTAGTCTGACACAATCCATAACTAAGATATATATATTTTTTCTTAAAAATAAAATTCTATCAAATACTTTTAAAAGAGAAGAGATCAAATGCTTACTTTCCAGTACATAGAGTCCATTCATATAATTTATCCAGGACATTCTCACTAAGCAAATATTCAAAGCATGGTTGTGGATTTTGAGTTGTACTGATTTCTCTTGCTCTCGCCTCTAATACAAGAAGAGTAGACAGTTGCTCTAAGTGATTAACAACTCCTAATACATCATCATGTAAGTGCTGTGGCTGTAAGAATATCAAATATATTTATATTATAATATTATATTTTTTATATAAATAAACTAGAATTTGGTTCACAATATTAGCAAATATACTACATTTTAGGATATTTTAATTTAATTTTATTAGAAAGATAAATTGTTTCATTACAAGATGTGAAAGAACTTAAATCATTTAAAAATTTAAATTACCTTAGACTTCAAAATGATATCATGAGCTTGTTGCCAATGCTTGCAGAATGAGTTGTAGCATGCTTGGGGCTCATAATCATGCCGAGGGTCTAATGTTCTTGACAATTGTCGGGCAAACATTGTTGATGTATTGCGGAGCCAACTCATAATGCATCACATTTAAACCGTCTATAAAAAATGTTTTTCAAAACATATATTACTATGATTTAATATGCAGTATAATAAAAAAAAATAATAGTAGTGTAAATATAATATTTTTAATTTTGTAAGTTATAATTGAAACCTACAAGATTATGTAAAATTATAGAAAATCCATTTGCATAATATGATAAATTAATAATTGCTCTCATTATGACTAATTGTGTAAGTTTCACTTAAACCTTTACTAGTGCTTAACAGTACAAGTTTTTGTAATTCATAACATCATATCAGTCTTCACCACATCACTACTGATATTCAATATGCATGAACTTTCACTGTATACACATTGTAACAATCAATCTCAGCAGAAATTGTGTGAAATTGCATTTTTATGAATGGAGACAACAATTATCATTATATTTAATTGACACAGTAAATTTCTAAGTTAAGCTTGAAACACTAATTTGTTATTTCAATTTAACTAACAACAGTTTTATTCTATAAGAGCTAGAAAAGTTTCCATGGGCTATATAAAATATACAGTATGTAAATGCATAATAAACCTTGACATTACACTTCCTATATTTTATAATTAAAAAAACATGAGGATATTTTAGTAAGTAGGCCGAAGCACAAGGAATACGTACATTATTATATCTTCTTGATTCAGAAATAGAAACTAAAGCACAAAATAGAGCATAAAAATTACATGATACGCAGTTCACTTATGTCACCAGCATCACTCATATATTTTTGTTGTTGGTTATCAGTACGTTTCAATTTACACATATGGAGTAATTTACTACTTTCAAACTAATATTCATTTCAATTGAAAATTAGAATGCTTGTTAAAAATAATGAATGAATATACACAAATTCATAAGCTGCATTATCAACTGAATCAACATAAATCACAGGATCCAGACTAGAAAAATATTACAAATACAGATAACTAACATACCATTGTAGAGATAATATTACTCAATAGTGCCACAGACTAAAGAAGAAGATTAAAGTGGAAATTTGTATTAAGAAGTTACATTAATTATTATTGTTAGTTGTTAAAATAGAATTTAGGAGGTAACTTAAAATATTTGACTCAAAGGATTACGCCAAAATATTCATAAATATCTCACTATTAAAAAAATGAATTTTAGTAAATAAAGGCCCTCTAAGTATTCAATTATAGAAGCGAGATACAAAAATTTAGTAGGATCCGAATGAAGTTAATACTCTCAATAGTTGACAATAGCTCCAGCGTCCGTCATTGCAGTGGCGTTTTCAAAATATTTTTACAAAAGATTTATGTGTTAATATTTTAAAGTACGATTGTATAATATAAATAAATACAATGAATAAAGAAAATGAAACAAAACAATTAACAGAACCTAAAAGAGTGTCAGTAAAATCCGCGTCTGCTGCACCAAAACCTCTAGACTTTGATGCTTTTATTCCATGGATTTGTGACGAATTTGCAGTTCCTTGCGAAATATATGTTACTCGGAAACTGCAAGGTAATAGGGGGTTTAACAAATCACTTACATAATAAAATTTGTTTAATAATAATAATTAACACACACACTTAGTCCATAAAACACTCATCCATATTTACATAATATACGTACAAGCTTAAAATTGAAAATAAAAATAATAAATCTTTTTCAAGGACTCTCTATCTCTCTCTATCACGAGTTTTTCTCCCAATATTCCCCAGTTACTTCTTTAAACTCGAAGAAGATCCAGTTAACATAATTTACCTACCTATTGTGTATTTATATACAACTACTGAACCCTTTATGGTAAACCTTAAACTGTTTTCTATGTTGGAACATGGATATATCATCATACTCCAATATACCTACTCAAATTCTGACAATAAAAGGTGCTTTATCATAAAAAATAACCGACGTGTTTTAGTGTTGAATAATGAATAATTTGAGGTGAGATTAATGCTGGTAACAATGGAGGCAATAAGTATCTTATTTGATTCATAAGATAGTTTTTTTTTATTAAGAGGGCTTTAATAATAATTTATCGGTACGTTTAAGGTAAATTGTATATAGAACGCGTGTATACAGCGAGGTGCGTAACACCTAAGATAAAGTAACTGTTGTACTGATACTTTAATTATTGTTTTTAGTAACATATTCATCAAACGATGCGGACCAAAATCAATTGATATTTTAACAGTATAAACAGTATAAAAGAAATGGAGAAATATTTGTACTTACATTAGACATAGTAAAAAAAATGTCGTTAAGAATCTATTTTGTCGTAATCCACTTTTAAGTTTTAATCATCAACAGAACTAGATTCATAAAGATAATAAGAGTAATTGCAAATCTGGAATAAACAAACCATATAAAAACAACATTCTTACAATATATTTTGGTTGAGTTGTACATTAAATACAGATTTTACCTCCGTCGTCATCGAATCTTCCCTTGTAAGACTAGTTGTACTATAAGTAGTAAGTACAGATACCGTAAAACTTCTTGAGCATTAAACAAGGGAGTGGGGGGAAGTTTGCGCATCATACACAGCGCGGGACACAAACGTCAACTGATTTGCAATCACGTTTCGATCCAATGACGTGATCGAAACGTCTGACGTCATATACGATACGACGATAGGTACGGTCTAAAAATCACTTATGCGCGGCAAGGACATATTTTGTTCTGATGCTTGTCGATATCTATACAAGGAGTGTGTAAATATTTCCCACTTATTCCTTAAACATGAAACATTGTAATTATACCGATTATCTTAAAGTACAAGTTATCCTAAATTTTTCTGTAAATTCAATCTGACGGAAAAAAACAATAGAGAACTTTAGTTATAAAAACCACTTACCTATACCGCTTAATTTTTAAGAGATGTTTGCTATTATAAGGTATATAAGGTTCAATAAATTTAAATTATCACTTATATTGTTTCTTTCAAAATTAATAAATAACGGTTGAGTCAGTTAAAAAAAGGCGGTTAAAAAGAAATATTTGGTAAATTAAATGTGTTTTTTAATACAATATCATGCTAAATACACTACGTATTTACACACAGTCAAAAAAAACATATACATATGTATAATTAATAACGATAAAAAAAAGTATATATTAACTCATATAATTTATGATATGTGCAAACATAAAGTGTACATTCCTGGAAAAAAAAAGTCCTACTTAAGTCTATATATTTTACTTACTATATATTTTTTTATTATTTAGAAAAAATAAAAATTTATATCGTAATTTGCTTTCTAATAAATGGTCAATATATATTCATAAAAATATTATTGTCTAGCCTCATATTTAAAATATAAGTTTTTAAAAATGTGCTATATAATATTAAATATTATATAATATTAAATAAAATTTTAAAACATAAAACACAATCCACAACAGACACAAACGACAAGCGTCTGATTTTATAAAGTCATCTGCTAGATTCATTCAAAACTATGGAAATGTATTTAGTTAGTTTAGCTGTTAAAGTTCGTAGTTTATTTCTGTTCAAAACATTAGTAATTACAAAACTTTATTATTATTATTGTTATATTTTAATAACTAATTATAAAATAATTCTTTTACAATCGACTATTTCACATTCATATAGAATTGATTGATAAAAAAGATTGTATTTTTTTTGGAACAATTGTCATCTTAACACTAAGTAATAAAATGTATCTACATTGAACAGTAAAGATTATGTTTCTATAATGAATGTTACCACCAGAGCATTCTAGTAAAAAAAACCTATCATTTCCAATTATACCTGTAACTTTTAATTTTGTGTAATGCAATAATTCACACTCATGGTAAGTGGAAGGGGTAAACAATATTAAATCCTACAAATTTCCCTTAGATAGTTAATAAATTGTTGTAGTTAATGAGCATTAGATTTTAAGTTATTAGGAGGCTTAGAATGTTATGTTTTAAATAATTGTTTAGAGATTACCAAGATACGGTATATTGTTTATAATGATATATTTTCAGCTGACTATATTTCAACCACCGTCGCCAACCCTCGTTCAACATCCAAATCCCTTACACTCCACGCTGATAGTAATAAAGTGGATGAGAAAGTTTACAAGTCGACGAGTCAAAAGAGTAATGGAAATTTTAACAAATTTACAAACAGTTTTATCTCTATAAATGCTTGGTATGATACCAAAGGACGTCTTGTGGAAATAACTATAATTGGATCACCTATTGAAATACCGAGAAAATTAATCATAGCCATTTCTCTATGTGTTCCATTTCATCCATCGTTATCGAAAATTACAATACGAAAACGAGGTTTGCGATTACCCGCACTCTACGAAGTAGGCAAATTGTTAGCACACTCAAACATTACTGAAGTGTTCATAGAAGATTGCTATGTGCCAGAGGGGTCTTATGATCTTTTATTAGAACGTGCGTGTAATTTGAAGCATCTGTCTCTACGTCGCTTATATATCAATGATGCCATTTGCGTCAGAATTGCCAAAAGACTCGATGTGGGAGAACCAGCTTCGAAAACTTTGCTTACGCTAGATTTAGCATTTAATACTATAACGGATGTAGGTGCTAAAGCCTGTGGAGAGACATTACGAACGAATCGCTGCTTAGTACATTTAAATCTGTGTAGTAATAAAATTACCGATATCGGGGCAGATTGTATCCTAAATAGTCTAATAATGTTTCCTCTAACTATAGAAGAGGTTCGTTCTGCCAAAATCCGACGATTTGAATATTTTATAAAGAAAATAGCAACTTTTAATAAAAATGAGCAGCTGTTGATTTCTCGTCGCGAAGAAGAAAAGATAAGTGGATCAGAAAGTAAAGAACGAAAGAAGAATAAAAAACAATCTCTTAATAAAACAGGACAAACAATAACTCAATTAGCTGAAAAGTTAACTCTGGAAGAAATAGGAGATTTTGTCGACGTCTTTGACAGCAGTCAAATACATTATATTAATAAAGTATTACATTGTAATGGTAATTTACGCCTGACCTCTCTTAACTTAGCGTATAATAATTTGACGTATATAACAGTTCGTAAAGTATACAATACTTTACTGTTTCAAAGAAACAATTTGGATAAACTAGAAGGCCTTGTAAGGGTAGTGTTAGATGGAAATAATGTACCAAATGATTGCCGTGAAATAGAGGGTATTAATAATATTCTCAGTAAAATTATATCGGATATTGACACTAAGCAGGTATATTTACAAGACCAGTTAGTTTGTAATACCACACAGTTAAAATCTGGTAAAAACGCCAAAAGTAAGAAACGAAATCCTCTGCAAATACAGTCTTTAACGTTAGTTAATTAAATAATGTATTCAGTCTTCATTAGGATTTTGTTTTTTTTTTAATTCCTTGTATTAGGTAATATTAATTCCCCTGTGTTACAGATAACTTGCCTAGAGATAAGATGATTATGTTATTTAAGTTTACATTTAGCAAATAAGCTATTATTTTTGTTTTTATTTAAGCAATGTTTAAGTGTATGGTTAGTGATATGTGTATTATAGATATTTGATTAGATTAATTTTTATAAAGGAATTATTTTATGTAGATTAAGTTTCTGCGTTTTTAAGTTGTTATCATAAAAAGTCTGGCATGGATACAATATGTGTAATCATTGGAATGCACAATAAATTTTATTTGGAGAATATTGTTTTTTATTAATCTTGGTAGCTAAAAGTTATAGTCTGATAACGCGAGAGCGATATGCGTGATTGTAAAATTTAAAATTATATTGACGTATATTATAAAAGTTACATAAAAAAAAATATTGCTTCATGTCAAATCCTAGATGCTAGAAATATCCTTTATATTTTAATATTTTCTAAAAAAATATAATCTGTATTTGTCAATAAATAATTAATAGGATTGGTAAGTCTATATTTATTTAGGTTCTATGTTTTTTTGACTGGGTGTTTGACATTTTTTTTACTTTATTGGGTTTTGTATTAATTTATCTATTTTTGATAAACTCATGTATTTTTACATTTTTTTTTGAAAATTTATTTATTATGAAACCAGTTAGATCTACCAGATCCGTGCGTTCTTTGAGGTCCACCCGTTCGCTACGTACATCTACTGCACATTCCACCACAGTACCCGTTAAGACTGAATTAATAGATTTCGAAAATGTTCTACCATTTGCTTGCGCAAAATTTAACTGCCCTTACGTTATCTGCGTGGAAAAAGCTCAGCGAAATGGTAATATTATTAATTAATAATTAACGAAAGATTTTATGTTACTTCAAGTCAAATGAACAATTTTACGAGATTTCGCAAATGATTTACAGTGGCATCTCGAAACTTGAACCTCGTTAAGTCGAAATCCTCAGTCAGTCGATAACAATTCCATTCCCTTCCGCGGAACCACTAAATATGCGATATCTGGAATTATTAAGACTTAATAATAACTCGAACAGAATGTTATTTCCTTACGAAGTATTGATAATACATATTTATACTCTATAACTCGAATTTCAAAAAGGAGACTGTAAGTCGTAGTTAGTAAAATATAATGAGGTCTTACTTGGAATTCCCGAAATAATACCAATAAAATCCAAAATGAATGTTCGGGTTCGGGACTTCTAATCTATTATTTCTGTCTTGTACACGTGAAATGAATGAATTTTAGTTGATCTGTTATTCAAATTGGACTCGAAAAATCGAAAAATACTCTTAGTCGAATTTCACCAGTTAAATCATGTTTCTCGAAGTTCTTGTTAAGTCGAAAACTCGTTGCCGTTCGTTTATATTCGAGTTATCGAGATTCCACTGTATAATGTAAATAGGTAGGATATATAGAGTGTTTGTTTTAAGGGTCAAACGATCAGTCTTGCGAGAAGAAGTGTATCTCGCATCGTTTCTCTGTACTGTTCTGAATGACGCTTAACCAGCGAGATTGCATTTTTGTATGTTGAAAGAAAACACTTTAAACCGGATAATTATAAACTTATAATTATTAAATTTTTCCGACATTTCGCGTGCTTTACAGCGTGCGTGGTCACGGTGACGGCCACGGTTAAAAAGTTTTTCTTTCAATGTGTAAAAGCTATGTTAACAAAAGACTACTATGTTTGTATGTTGTTTTAGATGATTTTTATAAGGCGCTTAAACAGCAAGAAGGTGTGAAAAGACGTATTAGTATGGCATTAAGTACAAAACGTGAAATTGCTTCAACACCAGAACCAGTTCAGCAAGACGATGTCGGTAGCTCAATCGAAACAGCAACACAACCTTCATCAACAACATCCATTAACACAGTGACTATATATTCTGTGTACGATACCTATAATTGCTTGACAGAAATACGTCTCGAGAGACTTAAGAATGTGCCGAGAGTTCTGTTGCAAGTTATGAGATATTTAGTTCCCTACTATAAAAATTTGACGAGGATCTCGATAATAAACTCTAAAATCGATGCTGCAATAATACATGAAATAAGTAATATTGTGAGAGTGTCAACTATAACGCAAGTTCACTTGGACAGAACACCAGTAAATGAAGCTAATTATGCAATCCTTTTAGATACATCAGTCATTAAGTCACTTTCTTTGACTAGATGCAACATAAATGATGATGTCTGTGAGATAATAGCCTCAAAGCTGCATATGTCAACTGTTGGTGAGAAATTATCGCTTTTAAATTTATCTTCAAACCACATAACAGATTTAGGAGCGAAATCACTTGCTGCCGCTTTAAGGACGAATCGTTTTTTGCGGTATATAAATATCTCCGATAACCACATAACTGATGATGGAGCTGTTTCAATTTTAAATGTTTTAATGGAATTTCCTTTAACTGATTTTGAAGTTTTGCACAAAAAGGAAAGATATTTTACATACTTGAGAAATAAACAATCACTGTACTTAAAGTACTTGGAACGACGATCATCAGCTGAAATTAGCAGCAAGCCACCTAAACGAAAAAAGATTAGTGCAAGAAAAGAGAAGGAAACTCAACAACCATCCATGTTGAATGATGATTCTATGAGAGCTAAGTTATTGGCGGAACAAATTTTAGGCCCATTCGTAGATCCATTCCAAGCGGACTGTATTAAACGCACGGATGACCATCTATATTGTATTGGTAATTTGGCACTCTCACACCTGAATATGTCATATAATAATCTCTCTTTCATAATGGTTAAAGCTCTTAAAGATGTTGTAACATATCAAAAGGGCATAAGAAAAGTTAGAACGCACAATGGATTGATTAAAGTTGTTGTTGATGGAAACAATCTTCCGATTCAGTGTGAAGAAATGAACTTTATCAATGACTTACTTGGCCGAAAGAATTTGGAATTTGTTAGACTTAGTAGGGGCTTTTCTAGGGGTATGCCATAACATTAGTTTACCGATTAATAAACAATTTTGCTTGATATACATTTATTTATTATAATATATTTAGTCAGATATGTATAACATACCTACAAAAGAAATTTTGTACTTTGTAACAGATAACTAGTTTTGGTAACTTTATTGTTACAGTTCTAATGGTATAGACACTAAAATATAGATACAATATATGGGGTGAAAATTAACTATAAACTTAGTACTACATATTACGTTTTAACTTACGACTAATAAGTTTAATACTTTGTTTTTATTCTATAGCACAAATAAAATACACAGCACCAACTCTTTCGTTTGTCAATGTGCTCTACTGGCTTTCTTAATAATTTCTATTTAAAATGTGGCAGTAAGAAGAACAACAAGGAAATTTTGCGCCTGACGAATTAAGGTGCTGTTAAATAAATATTGCTGTATTTAAGTTTTATCCTTGTTAAGTCTTCCGTTCATAGTTCGGCTAAATGGAGCTCAAAAACGAATTGCTTAATATATTCGGTAATTAGTTACAGTGAACTTATTTTCTAGGCGGTAAGTATTCTCGGTTTGGTGGTTGAGGATACCCCGTATTTGGGCCTTGGGGTCTGGTTGTACCAGTTGGAAAACTGGGTCCTGAAGGTCTTCCCGATGGATAACCCTGGTCCGATTGTGAACCTGGGTATCCTGGAGTACTTTGCGGCACAGGATAATTTCCTTGTGAAGATGGATATTTGTTTTGTGGTCCTATCGTAGGATAGTTTGAGCTACCTGGATATGAACTAGATCCTTGTTGACCTGGCCTGGTGTTGGGTCTTGTTCCGGGGTATGTCGAGGCATCTTGAGTTCCAGGATATGACGGGGTTGTTCCTTGTGGGTAAGGGCTGCTAGGGTATCCGGATGATGGTCCTTGGCTCCCAAAATGATCCGGATAAGATGTAGAAGGTCCTGGGTATGAGGGACCCTGCGGGCTTGGACTGCTTGGGTATGATGGAACTTGGCTTCCAGGATAAGAACCCTGAGGGCTTTGATTACCAGGATAAGAACCCTGAGGGCTTTGATTACCAGGATAAGAACCCTGAGGACTTTGATTACCAGGATAAGAACCTTGAGAGCCTTGGTTACCTGGATATGAGGGGCCTTGACTTCCAGGATAAGAAAGTTGTTGCTGAGATCCAATGATGGAGTAGTCGTATATGTTTGCGTTTAATTCATATAAACTTTGAGCTAAGTTGCAGTCAAATTGGTTCCACCAAACACAGACGAAAACCTCTTGTGAAAAGATTGTTCCATTCGGACAAAGAAAGTCATATGTTATGTTATTAGCGCACACGTGGAATGCTTGACAACGAGTTTCAACATCGGCATAATACCCCGGATAAGGCTGAGCATCACATCGGAACGATGTTTTGGGAACAAACGACAAAATGGGATAGTCTTTATCAGGTTCTCCAGGGATAGCAGAATAATCACCACCCTCATATGCTCCCGAATCAAATCCTGATCCTACAGGTCCAAATCCGGGTGCACCTGGTCCAAAGTTTGAGTTTCCTGGTGCAAATCCTGGGGCTCCTGTCACAGAACCTGGCCCAAATCCTGGTGTGGTTGGACGAGCTGTCTGTCCTGGATAATTTTGACCGGGATATCCGGGCTGTCCTGGATATCCTGAAGGTCCCGAAGGTCCAGTGGATCCTGGGTAATTTTGTCCGGGATAGTTATTGTCAGACTGACCCGGGTAACTTGCAGGTCCCGATGGGCCTTGTCCTGGATAATTAGCTCCTGTAGATATACCTGAAGGATAAGGTGTAGTGCCAGGGTACTCATTTTGAGGTGCACTGGGATATGAGGGTGTCGAACTTGGGTATCCACTTGAGGGATAGCCTGGCCGAATAGATGTATTTTGCCCAAAAGGCTTTCCTGGCTTATTGTATTCGTAGCCGTTCTGCGCTAATGCCACTGCCAGTAGAACTGAAATCAAGATTTTAATTCATTAGTCAGTATATAACTATTTCCTGTTATCGCATACTATCGTATATCGTAATCATTACTTAGATTTAAATAATTTTCTATAAAGTTCAACTGCATCAGAGCGTTAAATACACATTAATACCATTTTGACTTCATAATGATGACGTTACAAAATGTTGCATAAAATGTTAAAGCCTCCCTTGGATACAATGCGTCTGAGGTGTAAATGACATCGCGTGAGATTATCTTGGTCTTGCGCAAGATAAAATGTTCCTTAATAATTATGCATTGTGGGTGATATTAAAATATATTTAACAAATAATTACAAAAGTTCGATCGCTGCTTTTAGTAATTAAGTTTTTTTTGAGGTGGTTTTGTTTCATTGTGTAAAGATTTATCTAATGCACAACAGATTTATCTTCTGAAGTGACCTGAGATTTTAGCAACAAGCCCTCATTACGTTGAATAAGTGCAAACTTTCGTCAGATTGTTATCATCGCTTGATAGGGCTGTCCACGGTGAATTGTTTATTTATAATTAATTTGTGTTTGTGCATGTAGAAATACAATTTTAGGATTTGGGAATCCATTTATACAGTGTCAGGGTTCCCAGCTCTTCTATAACAAACTTAACACTAAAGATATATAAAAAACTAAGAATTTTTGTTTATTTTAAAGACTTTTTAAAGTTTTACGTATTCTTATTTTTCTAATTAAGGACAGATTTCAGATATAAATTTAGGAAAGTGAGGTTACTATTGCGTCGACCCTTTGAGTTGTTTGTCATATTTACTTGAAGTGTACTGGCAACCCTAATCATGACATTGAAACATTGCTAAATGTAAATGATGATCACCGCACTTAATGTTCCTATTATGTGTAAAACCATATTTTCGGAACATTAGTGACATAGGCATTGCCATCAGTAAAAATTACGTACACTTTTGAATAACATTTTAACTATATTCTACTACATTAAGATAAAATTACATTTACAATCAGGCCTTTTTTGAAATTCAATTCCTCTTATAGTGAACTAGAAATAGTACCATGCCGGATGACTGTTACCATGGTTACAATAAGTAACCTACATTAATCTTAATATATATAAATTACGCGTCACGTTGTTTGTCTCCTAAACTAACTAAAGTATGGACTGCTAAACTAATTTCAATTAAATTTGCACTGCATACAGTCAGTGTAATCTAACTCAAAATATAGGATTTTACATATATATATAATTCTACTGTACGTGTGTATGTCACAGAACTCCTATTAAACGGCTCGACCGATTTTAATGTTTTTTTTTGTATGTTGTAGAGCCCTGGATAGTTTAGATTCACAAATCAGCCCGGCAGATGGCGCTGCTGCTATTTTCAAACATTTTTAATATCCTAATCGCTTGAAATATCATGCAGGAGAACGTCTGTCGGGTCCGCTAGTAGTTATATGTATTTAAAAAACATCGTTCTTACAACAATAATACAAATTATAGAATATATATCTGCAAATATGAAATAGACGATGTAATACTTAAAATAGCCTATACCCATTCCTTAGCTTCAGTAGGTATTTATACAGAATACCATTCGTAATTGCTCCGAAACGTGGATTTTTTTTATGATCCGAACAAGTAATAAAACAGAATTTAGTTAAAAAAATATTTTACGTACTAAAGATTGATTAATCAGAGCTGGATGTCAAACGCGGAAGTCCCGAGTTCTATTTGCTCTGAGTACATGCGAATCGTGCTATAAAATGTAGCAACATAACGAGGAAGATCACGAATTAAACTAGATCAAGAACTAATCATCCGTGAAACAATGTTTGTTGACCGAACTCGAATTCTAACCATTATATGAAATTAGGAACGTGTGGCCTAACTGAATTTCGCACGAATGGCGTACGAAAAAGAATGGACAGACTTGATCACAACATAAAACAACACGGGTCAGTTGTTAAATTTGCTATTCAATTCAAGACAGATAAAATAATATATCAGTCATCTTTTAATTAAAAGCTATGTGTAGTCCTCAATATTTTTGCACGCTAAAATAACCGAATGTGTCAAATACGTTGAGAATACAATATTGCTACTGGTATGCTCAGACTGTTTTGTCCATTGATTGCCTCATTGTCTACTAAAGAATTGTAGGAATGTGAATTTTCAGAAAAACTTTTATCTTTGTATCTCCGTGGATATCGGTCGTAGCTGTCAACTCACATAATTATGCTAAAACAATGTGTTACAAAATATTCTAGACTCGGACATATTGCAAAGACTATATAGCAATCGTTTAATTATATAGGTTGAAAGATTACTAAATTGCAAATGTTAAGACGTGGGCTTGATTAATAGCTTGACTAAAGTTTTTTAAATCCGTTAATTAGGTTTAACGTGAAAAGCTCGAAAGTCCGCTTAAATCTAATATTTTTCAAATCTCCTTTGCAATGCTGTCTTGGCATTACTTTGTATTAAAACATTACATTGTGTTTACGTATAACATACATTTCTTTTCTACAAGTGGGCGTGCCGTATTTGTATTACTATCATTCCAAAAAGTGTAATACCTTATCACAAATTTTACATTTAGTATGTAGGAATGACAATTTGGTAACATTAAGTATTTTAATTCTCATGAATAAATAATCATAACAAAAAATCCATTACAAATGCAAAGTACAGCGAACATATTATCTAATTGAAATTTTGGACACACAGGGATGGTTACTTTTTATTTTGAACGTTCTTACGCTTCAAGTAAAATTTTATTTAATCTCAATCTATTAACTGAAAGCTAATGTTTTTAAAATGCAAAACTAAATACTAATTTAGATATTTGTTCAAAATACGCGATGTCTGTTGCAGTGACCTATGCATTCAATTGCGTTCACGGAGGCTTTGTTACGAACGTGGTTGCGGTCAGCTGTAAAGGCTCTATCTTACGAAGATAATTTATTCAAGCTTTTTCACTTAAGAGTTTATCGCACTGCAATCCGGAACAACTTAAGGTATTTTTAAATTGCTAATATCAATTTAACACCATTTTTAGCACCAGCAAAAGCATGAAAATGCTATTTTTTAAGCTAGTTTGATAATTATTGACACAGAACGTAAAGTAATACGTCTAAATAATAATAAGAACGTAATTCAAAAAACTACATATAGAGATTTCCCGGGTACAATATCTGTTTGCAATAACCTTAACTTGAGAGTTCAGCTGTATTGCCGAGTGCACTCGCGTTACGCACCTCGTTTATCTTTGCTTTATCTTTACCACGTTTCATTAAGAATTATGAAGGCTCTAGAGGAGGCTGTCAACTAAATTAGGTTGATTTAATAACTAAATAGAACTCGTTCCAATTAAGAGGTATATAATATATCATTTGATTTGTAAATTGTTACGTAGATTAGATATTTCTAAAATAAAGTTCATTCATGTCGTGAGAGATTTTAAAATAGACCTACCTATACAATTGCCGTTTATTGCGGACTTGTTTTGACGACTTCGCAACTGTTTTGGAATTCAAATAGGAATCGCTTTATCAAATACAAAAGTTGCATATTATTAAATGTGTCAAGTAGGTTAAATCATATGTTAGTCGTATATTTATAAAAAATCCTATGGTTTATGTTAATTTTATTTTCAGAGTTTTAGGAAAGTAAATATATTAAAAGAATCTACGTGTAAATTAGACTTATTTATAATAAATTATAATTAGCGCGAACCCTTTTCCGTATGCCAAAATCCATAAGGTTTCATCCATCGTACGTGTTGAACATACTAAAAGTATCTATGATACATTATGGACAACGTGTTCACACACTTATCCCAACGCAAATATTTTCGGTAATAAAGAGTAGAAAATTTTAAATGTTTCATTATTAACAGCTAATTCATCTCATAACAAAGGATTTTGAAACAATTCAATTAGTGGGGTCAAATTGACGATGTCGAATTAATTATACGCTCGGTTATACGCTGAGTTGTTTCTCATTCTTTACACCTCCGTGGGCAAATATGCCGTAGGCCGCATTTACGGCAAATTTTAGAACTAAGTTTGAAAATTGCACACGTGTTCATTCGAGTTTAGAAACATTGAGTAATCATATTTAAGTGAAGATATTTGTAATGTACAGTCGTCCAGCAAATTATCTCCTACTAAATAAAATAAATCAATGGCTCTACAACCTTTTTAGGTTCTGTGTATCTGTTTGTATATTTAATAACTAATTATTAAAACAATATTTTTTATAACGAAGCTACGGAATTCAGAACGCGATACGTGAAATAACTTTTTAGATTTAATTTATGTTTTTTAGTTTACTTAAATAACCGTTAATTCTTAATGAACGACTACTCATGATGTACACCGTATCATAAAATCATATAATTAAGGTAAATGTTAAAAACAATACAATTACGACGGGCTATTTAGGCTATTAAAGGATTAATATTAGTATTTTACAAATATTTGTTAATTCATTCGGATTACGAATAATGTTTTATTTATCTATAAAATATGGGTCAGCCTATGTAATTGTAAAGTGACACGTCGACAATGTACAATTTTAAAGTACTATTGAAGTGACGAACGTACGATAATTAAAAAATCGTAAAATTTTAGTTTTTAAACGCATTGTGGCAGTTAATAATTTGTACGAATAACATTTTAAATTATATATTGTAATGCCTATAGCTCATTTTTTAAGTCCTCAGTAGCGACGCCCGCAGATTTCAACTTTTTATTGAAATTTTCTGAGTAGAAATACTACCGTCGCTATTGGTACTTACACTACTTAGTGAATCGCCTAGGTATTTACGTTTCATGAAATATCATTAATTAAATATACTTACGGCATATCGTTGACAAACGTAGCATGTTGTTGGTGCTGGTCATCTTACTATTCACTAAACCTGAAAGATGAAGAATTTAATTATTTGTTTTATAAAAAAGTTGCTTAAGCGAAAGCCAAAAAAAAAATGTCCGAAAACAATTCACGAATCCCTTATAAATTTCATATGGTAAATAATAGTTTATTTCTTTTATATAATAAAAACTGACTCAAAAAAATATTGTATTTTCAAACCCCAAACACACAAACTATATTTAACTATATTGAAGAAAAAAAACGTTTCATAGCATTGGAATGTAGCCGTACTACTTTATATTTCCATATAAATCTATACATGCACTTTATAGATAATATATGAATTTATGATCATTCATTTAACTGTTTAAATCCCAAAAGCCACAAAGCACTTCACATCCAAATCACGTGAAAACTCACCACGCTCGCAGTGCAAGCTACGCTCAAACTGTGGTTATTTGACAAGACCACTGCTTTTATGGAGACCACCACTGTTTGAAGGGATGCGAAGAAGAACGATACTAGGTCATTTGGTACGTGGCTAAGAATTGTTATTAGCGCAGTTGTCGAGATAAAGGTTTTGTAATGCTTAGTGGTGCACTCGATTTGCGTTTATGTGCAATTTTCGTCAAATTAGTGTCTTTTCGTTGAGTTAAATTTTAAATATAGACTTTTATGTTCATTATTAAAGAATTCTCTATCTCTCTTAACGTTTGATAACAATTCCAAAACGAGATTACTACTCACAATTTCTTGATAAACGTTTTTTTTAGGGTTTTATAAAGTCATGAAAATAGAGCACTTACATTAGTTTTGTATGTTAAATATTTGTATTAATGGTTAATTCATATCTGAGAAGTCGTTTTTAAACTATGCTTGTTCCTGAAGTTATCGATTGCTTGTAATTTCTTGACCTATTTGTATATTTTGTTAAATACAGTAGTTGGTAACTAAAAGTAATGGTTTGTATCAATAACATCGAAACAATTATACCACTTTTGTTATTTTTTTGGCACATTGGGACTAATTATGTAATTTATTTAAATGTATTGAATTACAACTCTTGCAGCGAATTCTATGATCTTTACGTAAGGCAGTAGGTAATTTATTTAAAAAAATTAATTGCATAATTTTAATCAACAACTGAAAAGATAATTGTGAAGTTATGTTTTAATTTTAAATTAAAATAAATACACTTTAAATATTATGAAAAGGTTTAGTATTTAAATAAAAATATCTGAAAAAAATATACATATAGTATTCATCCATTTATGGAATGTTATTGAATAGAGATATCATACAATCATTTAATGTTATAACGATGATAGACCTGTCGAAAGAGTAGATAATTATGTTTAATAATAAACTCTTTTGCAAAAAAAACGGGCAATTAAGGAAATGTACCTAAGTTCGATTTCAGTCTGTATACTTATAATCGTTACTACGTAAAAGTTATTACGCGTAAAGTGAATTCTGGAAATTTGTTTTAATTTTGCATGAAATCTTTAAAACTAAACATGGCCGTAGAAGTGGCCAAAGACAAAATAAAGAATAGGAAGAATAAAGACAAAAATACTTTTTTCAATTAAATATACATAGTTATTTGTAACTGTAAAAAGGTATGATACTAATAACGAGTGTGACTCCCTCTAGTTAAAATCTTTTGAGGCAAGCTTTCCATGAGGTTTTGAGAAATCAGTCGTACTGATCTGCAATGAGTCCTTTTGGCTCCTTGATATTTTGTCAAGCATAGAGAAAACTGAAGTTGAACAACATGGGACCCACGGAGTAATTTAGGGCCCTGGGCAGAGACCACGGGTTTCCACTTCAGTTATAACAACTTTATTTCTCCGGGATTTGGTCCAGGTATATACGACAAGGTTTGCCCAACACTTCATCATCTACACTTGTATATACTACTTAATCTTAAGCCGCTTTTCATTCATCCGTTCCACATGACCAAAACCACCTAAGAATTCCCTTTTACCTTATACCTTAGGTCCTCTTGTAATTAATAATATAAGATAAATAACAAGCAAATATTCCTGCGTAATTCCTATATATTTTTGCATTGTTAAAACAAGTAGCATCTGTTATGAAATTTACATAGTCGTTATTTCAATTCAGAATACTTTGTTAGAAGTAAGCAATGCTCATAAACCTTTTGTATGGAATCTTAGCAATGATATCCATCATCATAATATAGGCCGTGCTACTTTGTACTATGACGTTAAAATTTACATATATAATTTAAATTATCTAGTAAATCATGTATGTATGATTTATCATAGAATGATAATCTCAGTAATAAAATAACTACGGTAATAATAATTTCTACAGTTGAAAATATAATATGGCTGGGAGCATCTTATTATACGAATCAAAACATTTTTACTCGCTTTAAACGTAGACTTAGACGTATATCTCTGTATATGTCAACATTAATACTGGTGCAAGTTCATTTATTCGTCCATTCTTTAGTAGGTAATTTATTTACTACATTTGCACCTGTTAAATAGTTCTAAACCAAAATTATCGAACAATCATGACTTTTTCTCTAACTTTCGCGTCTCGCTAACTCACTTAACGAACTCGATGCTCGAAATAACACATAATAATACTTGCCTCCAGAAAATTAACTGCTACACAGATGCAGAAATATGTCGGCCCCATTGCCCGATGCCAGCTAACGGGGTTTTTACAATTACCTCTGATACATGTGATTCACAGACTAAATAAAGTAAAAAATATGTTATTAAATGTATGGAACAAAAGATACAGGTATCACTTATTCCACGTCATTAAATTTAAATAGGTAGACATCCCTACTCATCGGCAAAGAAGACAGAGGGTGTAGGCCGAGAGAAAAAGCCGGCGTAAAAAAACTTGGTAGTCTTTAATAGCAAATCATCAAACATCACTTATTTTAAAACAAATATCGCAAATTAATTAGAAGTAGCCTGTCTAGCACTAGTCCCAAGCCCTTTTATCAACTAGATTGCAATTTTGCTTCTACCGGAATGTATTTTCCAATTTAAAAATAAGTATGGATATCTAAATAACGTAAGTCCCGTAGATGCTGTCATATTATTACGTCTTATTGTGGACAACTTGAGCCTATATTCAAGAATTAGATATAGATCTTGAAGCCAGAGTTTTTAAAATATGACATTTGATTTTTAATTGATTAGTCATCAGACCGATTGTAGGCTTGATTGACTACATACTTGAATTATAATCATTTATACGCAATAATCGAATATCGAACAGAAAGAAGGTGAGAAAAAAATACTTATTGTCTTTATTCGACTTCTTGGTTCTTACGGTAATGTTAAGTTGTATCTTAACGCAAACGATGACTCCCGTATCCCGTCAGAATGCTATGCGATCTTTTAGATACGTAACTGCTTACGGTAAATCTCTAATCTAATCTTAGGTCAATGGTGTATTTAATGAGACAAAGTCTAATTAAAAATCTAAGTATTTTTATACGTTTTAAACTCCGAATTCAAAATTGTGTATTTTCCGAATTCAAATTATTGGAAAGTAATCGCGATCATTGCTTACATAGGGCGTAGACATAATTTTTAATTTCTGCCCGTAGTCATATTATTTTAATCGATTATTATTTATAATCATCTGTGGATGATCAATGCCAGCTCCTCTACAGTCGCACGTGATATATTGGCATTTGGATTGTTCAATAGTTTGTTTTCCAAATTTCCAAGTTACAGATTGCGCTAAAATTTAAACTACCTTTGCTAGTATATATAGTTTATCAGCTGAAATACGTTGCGTTACAATTAACAATGCAATCAATTGGCGAAAAGTGTATTTACCTAAAGTAAAACAATAGTGAATTAACTGTTACCTTGAATATTTGAATGTACAAGTTATTTAAGGGATATGATATTGTGCGATCATGTTACTGATTGAGTTGTTACGGAACGATTGTGTGAATGCATTTGTATAGAGTTACTGTAACACAACACTCACATTTGAATTTTATGTAATATTATTTCGAATTAAAAGGGCGACCCTTAAAGAATACAGTTACGACATCAGATCTCGATTGATGATTTTTAATCGCTTTTGTAATACTATGCTCTTTATTGAACTAATTGGGTATTGCGCCTAAACTGTTCAGAGCACAGAATTAATAATAAAGTAACATAATACTAAAAACAAAACTGGTAGTTACTCGTAGTAATATAATTGAATGTATAAAACACAGTGGTACGTTGATGTCAATTCTAACGGTGAAAAATAAAAGTAGTATTTAATAAATACATTTAATAACCAATATTAATGTCCCAGATCTGTAATTCTATTGCAAGCTCTCGAACGCACACAATTTGCATCACAAATTCCCAAGAGAATTACATAAGACCCATTGGAGATCATGATTTTATTTTCTCAAATGTTATTATTTTTGGCATATCGATCATTGATGCTGGTTTTAGTCACGACTCCGTGAAGGCAGTTGACACGAAGTCACTTGGGAACATCTTTGCACGATCTTTTGCCTAATTAATAAAATGTGTTTAAGCCTGATAAAGCCAAACGTATAAATAAAAATTGTTTTTAAATTACGATTGATATATGTAACGAACAAATTCTTTATTATAAAGCCTGAAGATGAGTTATTTTATCCAATAATCATATTAGATAAAATATGAATCCATTCTATTGAGAAATGTATATATTAAAAATTATGTTGATAGTATTTTTATTGTACCTAATAAAGACAGTATTTAATTGAAGAATCTTATATATAAAAATAAAATTAAACTGTTGAACTTCACTGAATAAATTAACTAATTTATTTAACTTAGCGTAGATTATGTATGGTTTTTCTATTCGAACAATTTGGTGTGTTTATGATTTTGTGTTTACGTATAAAGGTATTGTAACCGATTTTAAGGTGGTAGGATGAGGGTTTCATTTCGACGGGTATGTTTGTAAAACATCAAAATCAATGCAATGAAAAGCAATGCACTTGTTTAAATTGAGCTAGCCGTTAAGATACTGCAACGTAAAAACATAACGCTCTTTTTAAATTAAAAATTCATAATTTCTTTATTCAATAACAATATAATTATATATAATTTTAATAATGACTCTTTAGAAACTTGCCGCAGTTGAACTAATATATTCTGAATATTATTTTTTTACTGTATTATGTTTTATTGCGGAAACATAAATGTACTCTATCTTGTATGCTCTTACGTATTTTGCATACGAAATATAATGTAGAATCAACATGATACAAACAGGACATGGGTCTCACTAACGAAGCTAAGTCACGCCTGAGAGGTTAGACAAGTCAGTTCGAAGCGTGAAAATCTTACATAATATTTTAATAAGTATTACTATGTCATACACTGAGATATATACATAGATTTCATCCCCCTCACCACTGTGCCAATATCGCCACCGATTTAGGGAGATGTGTAGTGGATTTTAACCAAATTATGTTATTTAATTTATTAATATAAGGTTATAACTAAAATAACAAGTATATGTTCAATCTGGTAAATGCAAATAAATTCGTAAAAAAACAGTTTAAGAAGTTGGGCTATATCTACCTTTTTGCATAATTTTTTTTTTGTAAAAAGCTTGCATGAACATCATCATTTTTGTAACTGTAGGTAAAACCACTAAATATGAAAATGTTGTTATTTTTACTAACATATTATAATAATAATTCAAAGATCCTTCAAAACATTAACACAATAAAAACAATTTAATTTTACAACTGTAATTACCCATTGCTTCCCATAACATTATAGGTGTAATTCGTGCCCACAGTGTGTTATTTTGATGTAATAGCATGTCGCATGTTTGTCTGTGGGCATCTCCCAAATTTCAGCTCAAATGTCAAGATCATCACGCGATGGTGTTTTTCCAAATTAAACGTTACTTAATCCATTGTTAGATAGGTGTACAACATCTAGGCTACTTTCAAGTGATAAACGGCTAGGCTGGCTTTTGATAATGTCCAATTTTTTATTGATATTTTAATTTATATGGCTAGTTAGATATATTAGATAGTTTTATATGTCTTATCCTATGATGGTCCTATGTATAAAATCCTCAATATATGCACAGCGAAATCATGAATGTACATATAGAATATAAATATGTTGTTGTTGGCTATTTTAGAATTGGTACGCTCTTTTCTTGAAGGCCCTAAGTCTAATTGGTTCGGAAATACTTCAGTGGGCCGCTGGTTCCACATGGTACTAGTGCGCGAAGCTGCCTTAAAAATGCTCACTTGTGAAACGACCATGTGATACGGGTGGAAATTTGTATTCTGCCTCGACGTCCGATGATGAAACTCAGCTGCAAGTATAAATCCGAACAACTACTCTAAACACTTTTCGTGGTGAATAAGGTCCCACGTCCCTACGAAACAACCCTGAATTAACACGGACTCTACGACTCGTAGCAATTACGACTAGGATTTAAATAAAGAAACTATGCTGAAACAAGTTGGGCAACACACGTGTAGTGTTTAGGTGACCTAATAAGTTGTCATCGTTTCATACCCACGGTGATTTAATTTCGCCCTTTAGCTAACTACTTGCTTTTCGTTGACCTCTATAATTTCGTTTTAAATGTAGGCACGATAAATCAATTAAAGTAAGGGTCTATTATCTGAAGCCTGTGGCTAGTATGATCTAAGCGTAATACATCATTGTATTTGAAATTTTCTTACGTTTTCTAAGAAACTTAAACAATGTTGTGACCATTTATAGCTTCCATGAATCTAACCTTTATGAAAATATTGCTATATAGAATATTACATATAAAAAAGGAGAAAGAAAAGAGAATATAAAATAGAGCGTCTTTACTAGGTTATACTGTAGAAACAAGTTATTCCCATGTGTTTGAACAGTTTTCTATTTAAGTATATTATTATTATTAAAAGTTAGACGTTAGCCAAATATTGTATCATTTATGTCTTGCGACAAACCTAGAAACAATTCACCTCGCTTTAATTAAGATAATTATTAGATTAATGATTAGATTTCAAACAATAAACCAAATGACTGCCAATTAAATAAAATTAGGAAAATCAAGATTAATTTAACGAAGCTATTTTACGTATGAAATTCCACGCTGTCCATACAATTACAAGTCCCTGTATTTCATAATGTCAGTACCAAATATCAAGTACCATGCATACGCCAGCCAACCATAAACAATTGAACAATAGATCGATATCCGTGGTTGTATCGATTTTTTGTATTATTCGCACGGAAGACAATCGAGTCAATTGTCAATGCCACTTAACAGAAATTTTATAATTGATAGGCAATGAACTATGTAATACGATGTAATTATGTTATGTAGTTCCGCTGAATATAAAAATAACATTACATATTAAAGTGTAGATTTTTTTTTGTTTTGATTTGCCGTTGTTTAAATTAATGAGCGGAAGTGACAAGATTAGAGATGGCCAGGGTTTTCCGGGTCTGTAACTTAAGGAGCGATAGTGATCCCGACTTAATATTAAGCAACTTGGTTCTATTGTACTCTTTATAGAGTATCGATGATGCGTTTAGCTATTGCCGAGCGTCACATGGGACTAGACTGTATTAAATTGTAGAATTCAATAAATATTCCATACTCTACATCTACATAGGTTTGCCCAGGATAAGACAATAATATCCAAGCTCGCAATCAACTCATAACTCGCTTGTCATCTGAAGATTTCTAATAAAGAACTTCTATTCACAGCATAAGCCAACACGCCGTTAACCTGGATTTTACTCATTATAATCAATTGAAGGAGGTGGTAGTGGTCCTGGCGCAAATAGAGGCTCAGGTACCCAACTTTTCCGTTGTTTAATTTTCTGTATAACGTTTTTCGACATTCCAACTCGTAGTTGTATATAAAGGTTTTTCAATTACTACCAAGAAAATTCACATAACTCACGCATATCAAATCATAATTCACCTATGACACGAAATGGATACATAGAGGAAACCTCACATTAAAGTATCATCAGTTTGATTGAATACTAACGTAATAAATAATTGTATATTCTTATATTTCGTTTTTATAAAGAATTTTTGTGTTCCCGAAAAGTTACTACTTATTATTACTTACTACTTACTATCCTTGATTTTAGTTTGAAATACCATAGAGCGGGCATGTATGTAAGCATGTTTCATTTCATCTTTTTTATTTTTTATTGTAGTAAAAATAATTGAATGCATTAGTTTGATTGAAGCAATTTGATAGTTCTAAATTCTAACTGTGTAAAACTATTTCAAACCTCTACGCAACGAACAGGCAAAATAAACGAAATTTGTTTTTTAATTAGAAAAATCTGTGACTTGGATGAGCAGTATTTATTCCAATTAATCGTATACATGTTACATCAAATAATAGGTATTATATTTCGCTCAGCAATTATAGAGTAATGTTAGAACAGTTGTGGGGATAATAGCGTCGTTCGTAACTCGAGTTGACCGGAAAGTTTAGCAGTAAACTCTCTAAACTGTAGATATTCATGCATTTGCATTTCCCACGAAATAATATAACATTTAAGAGATTTCTCAAAATATCAGTATTCAAGCCAAGGCTTGAGATTATAATTTGAAGCAAAAGGTTAAAAAGTCTTAGAGCCTGGACATCCCTTATCATAATAATCTTTTTTATTGTTGGTTTCTAATGAGCAACAAAAACGAGTACCTATAAACATATTGTCTACATGAGATGATTTTTTTACCGGTATATTACTAAAAAACATAATTATTTATTTAAATATTGAATTGTATCACACAAGATGTTGTGGTTTAACTTTAAGTTGTTAATACTTTGGTACTTAATTACATAATTTACCCAAGGAAGGAAGATTTTACGTACCTTCCATCTTTACATTTTAAATTATTGTAATAGTAATTGAACTAAAAGACGCGCCAATCTATGACGTCAGACGTCACTTCAAGCTTACTTGATTTCAGATTTGGGTTGCGCAACTTGTCATGAAATTATAAAGTCCTTATCGATAATCAATCTTCAATTATTAGTGGCATTCGATTATAAAACACGTCACCGACATCTTGAACTGATTACTTATCAGACATCTGCCAGAGTCAGATAAAGAAATTAGAAAGTCTAAAAGGTGTCTTTTTTTACATTCATCGTGGCATTATATTAATTTGGAATAAGTGCAAAACCTAACCTAACAACATGACATTAGTGAATGACAAATGTTTATTATTACGAGTTAGCTGTGGCGTGTGCTATTTTAATTTAATTTAGGCGAGTGTTTATAATATATAATGTTCTGTATCACTTAAACGATTGCAGATTGAAGTCTTTGCGGGTCACTCAATGCAACATGTCTAAAGCCTATGGAATCCTAGAATCTTCAATAACCATCTGAACGTTATATATTATGTATTAAGATTTGTATTATTAAAGAAAGTCCTGGTTTCAAAACTTTAAAAAGGCGGTAGTTATAAAAGTAAAGATTTTTAGTTCGTAAATAGATAAGATCAACATTTTGGTAAGTAAACTAAGTGGTCTCTAAGATTTGATAATAATTCGCGTGAGATGCAAACTTATGAGCACAATGTTACATTATGGGATGGACAGGTCAAGGTTCCACTTTAGAGTCATTTCGTTTTTTATTATTGCGGTCAAAGGTTTTTGCTTTTAAGTTTCACGTTAATTGCAACTTTGGATGATGGTAAGATTATTATTATTGTGAATTGCGGCTTAATAACCGATAATTAGCAATCATTAAAGTTATAAAAAAAAAATTGTACTGAATTAAAACGCGATAGTTATCAGACATATACAATTATTTGAATTGTTGTTTTTTATCCAATATTATTCTATATCTTTTAACAATAGTCCCAACAATTTCTTCATTGTCAAGTTTGAGTAAATCGTTAACATTATTTTACCTGGAAGACCTAATGGTCGATATCGTAATCCGCTCTTATTCCTACAAACGCATCTGTAACTCCAATCGTCGTTTTCATGTCATCGCAACTAGCAGACATTTCTATTAATTTATACCAAATGCTTTAAACGATTTTAAACTTTATGATTAGGGTATTTAAGGTTATGTTTGTAACGTAGAACTAAAATATGCATAAGATTACTCTTAAACTTTGACCCAGTAATGAGTTTGTGTTATAGAAATTCTTGCAATTGATTGTCGCTACTCTCTCAGTTCAACTTGTTGCAAAAGTATGTCTTTTCTCATAGGAAAATTTGGCATAATAGTGACACGTTTTTAGAATAAAGGCCGTCTCACACTGGATTACTTATGGAGGCACTGGATAGGGCCTGACATTGATGAAATAAAGTTCTTAACCAAAAATTGTTACTACTAACCTATATATGGACCTTTTCTTTAATGTTATAGGGAAAAGACACATTTATAATTTTGTCAAGGAATGTTAGCCTTCTATAGATAATTATTGCCTCGGTAACAATGCGATCCAGATATTTAGAGATTAGACTACGGAGTCGTCTAACACATTAAGTAAATAGATAGAGATACTCCTGTCAATCATCGTAAAACGTAGAATATCAAATAAAGGCTAACAGTGATTTAATTAGTAAATCAAAACTCGTGTACATTTTAATTGTTACAAGTTTCAAAAGGAATCAAAGGAGTAAATTGATTTTGAAACAGCCTTGCGCATTATTGATTTGAAAAATGTTATGTCCATTTATTCATTAAAGTTCAATGACAATTTAAATTTATACACATACCTTTAAAAAAGTCGTCATTTACTTACGAGCCATAAATAGCATTCTGTTTGGAGACTACGATATGGTCAAGATTACATAAATTATTATGTAAATTAAAGTAGAAGAAGTAAAAAGAAACACAATTTCAGTAAATATAAAATTTAATAGTTGGGTCAAAGGTAAATTCATAGTTTCACTAGTAACAAGAAAACATACATACAAACGTACTGCTATTACCTAAATATGACTCTAGCCAAAGGCCAAATTACGTGAATACAACTACAATTAGTAATTTTAAAATTAACATTACGGAAGCCAAAGTGTAATTTCTGTGCTAATTAACAATAAAAAATACGCGTATATTGATTAAATAATTATATTAATGAATGAATAACTAGGATAATCTACAATATGGTAAGGCATGTCTTAGTTATACATTTTTGTTACGAATTCAAAAGAGATAATAGAAAAGAAGAGGTGACAGCAATTCGAAATTAAATGCTATTCAAGTCGAAATTTTTTTTTCTTAACTCAGTTATTCGACAGCTGCGATCTTATTACGTCCTTTTTTGTTTGAATCCAATAGTTTCCAGTATCAGATTGGAATTCAATCGCCAATGAAGGGGCCCTAGTCGAAGTGATCTTTTGTTCGACAATCGTCTAAATTCACTAATTAACAGCGTTTGTAAAATACATTTGTCTAAGGCCAATTACATTGGTCCGCTACAGGATATACCGAAAATGACTTATTAATTAGATCTATTCTGAATTCGTTCCAAAAATAAAAATGTCTTTTCAAATACAATGAAATAGACTTTCGCTTAACTTTTAATAATGCTTAATAAGCTCTAGAGATTCCTATGTCTCATTCTTATCTTAAATCCTTTAGCACCACTTCTTAAAGAATTGCAATATAGGTGGGAATGCCGGACAACATTACATGAATCACATAAGTCAAAGAAGTCAACGCTACCTATACAAAAGCACATCGGAAGATCTGATTTTTCTAACATACAAATACGTCAATTATCTAATATTTTACGTTTCGACTAAATTCTCAGCCTCGAGCCCTATTAATGTAAAAAATGTGTGCAAGCAACTAAAAATGGTCGACTTTAACTGCCACAGTATTGAGAGTGGTTGTAGCAGGCAAGTGTATATTATCCCAGTCGGTACTAAGATGGGCTTCTGTATCAGTAGCCTTGATAGTTAGGCCTAGGGATGGGACGGCATTAGCGCAGTGCGGTAGGCGGAGTGTCACTGGTCGTAAAAATACGAGCCCCTGAGGCCCGCACATCACTAGTGGGGACAGCATTGCTTCACCTGGTCATAAATAATATATTATTCCTGCTAAATCATAAACAAATATACAGTGAAAAGATCGAAACGTGACAACACTCAACACACAAACACATATCGCAGGATTAGCGGATTAGCATGCAAAGCGAGCCACAGATATAAAATAATACAAAATAAGACTTGTAAAGACGAGTAAAACAAATGAGGTGTTTGAAAAGTACAGGAATGGAATGAAAAGTGCTTCAAACGGTGCACAAAAATCCAAACACTATCGAACATACGATTTAACTGTTGGATGAAGACAGCACGCTCGCCGCCGTCGCTCCTCAATCTTTAAGTAGGAGTGTATTGTGTGGCAGAAACTGTTTAAAAATGCTGGGTTAATAATGAGTAAATGTATTAAGTTCGACGTTTTTTTAATGTGTTTAAGAGTTTATGTGATGAATACGATATAAATATGATACATATTAACATGCTCTAAATACTCATGCATACTCCAAAAATTGCGGTCTCAATAAGTGCCAAAATGCCCTGCATCATCGCATTCGCAAACGTTAATTGCCAATTAGTAAGTGCAGTCTACGATCTACGGTAACGCGTGCGTAAAAAGCTTTACCGTTATCCATGTCGATGGGAGGTCCTCCTACGCGCTGGCTCAATCGCGGATCAGACACCGTAAAGTAGATCTTTTGCTTGATCCCCGGAGCAATTGCCTTTGGAGGTATTATAAGGGAAACACCCCAATGCCTATCCTCAAGAACCCCTCCTTCGCTATCGAATATACCCCAAGTAGTGTGTGGTGCATCTGGTTCGACCACTTCAGTTTTCTCATTACTTGTTTCTGATGTCAACTTAACAATAGTATTATCGTTGCTCATAATAGTTGTATCGTTTCGACTATTTGAAGTGTTTTCGGATGTGTCCTGGCTAATTTCAGGACTTTTTTCTACAATTTTTTCACAGAATGTCACAGTTCGATTCGGTTTTGGTCGGTCTTGCAAGTCCTGCGATGCATATGGCGTGCTTTGAGGTTTATTTTCGAAATTCATGCTACATTCAGAAGCATACTGAGTTTCCATGGATGTTGTAGATTCATATGGTATTGGAGACGACGTTATTTTGAGTGCATTTGATATGTGTTCGGCTTTTCCATGTAAACGAGGAGCATACAATGCTTCACCTTTCAAAACATTAGCCTCTAAGCTTTTTGTTTCTTCTTTTTCCGCATCTGTTTTAGATTCGGTTAGATATAATTTTGAAAAATCTATTTCCTGAAACTTCTCTGTTTCCCCATTCAATGCTTCAGTTTTGGTTTGATACACAGGTTCTCGTCGGGACAAATGATTTGCATCACTCAACTCATATGGGCTACATCTAGCACTATCCTGAGAAGGTACAGGCTGAACCTCTTTAGCTTCATGATTCGATTCATAGATTATACTTTCTTTTAAATCTCTTTTTGATACATACAGTGGCTCTCGGCTTTTTACCGCATCACTTTCATTAGCTTCCAATCTAGTTTGATATATTTTTTCCTTTTTCGCTTGATTTCTTTGCTTTATTATTTCTAATTTCTCTTCTAACTTAGCACTATAAGAAGAATCTTTATTAGCTAGCAAGGCTGCTTTCTGCGATAAAATTTCTTGTTTAGAGACATAAGTACATTCAGCCGATGCTGGTCTTACTTGTTGTGGTAAATCAAATAATTCATTTCGGGTGTCATAATCCGAAAAACTCGATTTCATTTGAGTTCGCGCACCATACGGTGATTCAGTCTGATTAATTCTTGCTAGCATATCTGACCTACTAATGTATGGTGGTTCACTCATGCATTTACTCATCGGGGAAGATCTACCGGGATATGTAACAGGTGTATGCAGGCGTCTGTCTGGGCGTATTGCATAGGGATTCTCTGACCAGGAAGTACTTGGCGGAGGTTCATAAGTTCTTTTCCCATAAATTGGTTCCTTACTCGTAACTGAACTATCTGACTTTTGCCTAAGCATTTCTTCCCTCGTATTATAAGGAGATTCTGAAAATCTTTGCCTAAGCATATCTTCCTTAGTAGCGTAAGGACTTTCATTTGTCATTCTTTGTCTCAACATTTGTTCTTTAGTAGCATATGGTGGCTCATTGTAAATGCTTTCGGTTTTTCGCGGTATTTCTTGCTTAGCATATGCATTTTCCATGATTTCATTTCTAGTTGCATAGGGATTTTCCCGTATACACTCTGCTCGCGTCGCATACGGTGGATCTATAAGGGGCATTGCTATCGTTTCACGGTTTCCGTATGGATTTTCGTAACCTTGACTGGATACTTCAGATCTACTTGCATACGGATTTTCACTAGAAGTGTCATATATAGAAGAGTAAGTTCTTTTAGGTTTAGGAATAGGATCATAAATTATATGTTCCTTACTTTGGTATACTGGTTCTGGAGGTAGAGGTTGGGTTGGATAAAAGGGTTCATGCTTATTTTGTTGTTGTCTTTGGTAAATCGGGTCTATTTTGGTAATCATATTAAAGCTTGGGGTTTGTCCGTAGATACCTCTTCTATTATATTCTATAAGTGAGTTCTGTCTGCGTAACAAGGGGGTAACTTTAGGTTCGGTTTCTATTTCACACATAGAATTCTGTCTTCTAAGGCCTTTTAAAGTTGGTTTGGCTTCATAATCTTTAACTGTACAAATGGAGCCATTCCTATCATCACAGAATGAACTTTGCCTTTTAAGAATCGGTTTTAATAAAGGCTTTTCACACGATGAGTTACTACGTTGTAACATTTGATTTCTTATTTGTGTGTTTCTCATATGAATAGATATGTCGCTTAAATCGGATTTTTCTCGTCTCAACATCGGTATTTGACCATGTCTCTGTTGCAAGTCACTTTCGCACAATGACTTTTGTCGAGACACTTTTTTATTTTTCGAGCGGAAAAGATCGAGGACGGCATTTTTAATGAATGATGGTTTTTTGGACAATTTCTTTTTAGTTTTTGGTGAGAATGTTTCATCAGGCTCCGCGCTGGAGTTCATGGCATCGGATGAGCTGCGGAAACCCACAACCAGACCCACTTAGTTACTCATGATGAAAACACGGACGTCTCGGATTTACCAACCTTCAATGAATATTGAATATTGAGAAATCTGACAGTCCTAATCGGAAATGAAATTTTAATAAATATGAATTTTGATATTATATGAACTGCATATTGAAATAAATGCCATAAAGGGGGATGCATAAACTTGGCAAGGTTAAAAAATAGGTTTCGGGAAATTACAAAGTGACAACTTAATTCAATATGCTTTCGTTTAACAAGTTGCACTAAAATGCAGACACGCACTGCTTAATTCGAAATCAACCATTCTAACATACTACATGTTATAATACGCCCCGACAGAGAATATATGATACAAATATATATTATTTATATTGTATAACCACATACAATACCATACTATAGACGCCCAAGACGTGTTAGTCGTTTGTGAAGCGATCGGTGTTTGCATGTTAGAGCAAATTGTACAAGGAATAATTCTAAAAATCATTTGGGACATGCAATTTGAGGGACTTATGTGTGTGCGTTTGTGAAGCGTGTTACCTCAAGTTGTGCATGTGTTGCGGCTTTCTATACAGTTCGAACGCGGAACCTCTTTGCTCACGGCTGCCGGCTAAATCTGGAGGAGAAATCGCTTTTCAGTGATTTGAAGATATTTTTATACCCTTAATTTGGAAGTCCGGAAAACAAGATGCAGTTTTAAGATGTTTTTAATGACTAATAACGTAATCATTTAGGTGAGTAGGTAAAAAAATACTAAATAAGTAATTATTGTTTTCATAGAAACAATATCAGTTTCTATCAAATCGTATTTACCGTAAGATAAATAGAGATAAAATTATATATGTATATATATATATTTATAAAAATTGTTGCAAAATATTTAAATGCGGATCTATAGCAACTTACCAATAAGGTGCGGGTTGTGGGGCAAATTGATGGCTCGATGGTGGGACGGCGGTCCTGAATATGGTGGGGATTGGGGCTGGTGGCCCATTTGCCCACTGTACATACCCTACAATAGAAAACGTAGATTCAATGTCGTATTTCGAATTATTAAGTATAATTTATCAAAAAATATTAAACAACATAATATTTTATTCATTGCAAAATATACCTTAAGACATATAAATAAAGATGATATTATAATAACAAGAAAGCAGTAATAAGGTATCGCTTCATGCGTTGTAAAATGCGATTTGGATTAATCTAATAGTAACAGTTTTGCTCAGTCACGTATGAAATATTTAAGATAATTAAAAAAAATCAGTTAAAAATAACTAACCTGTTGATAATGCGGATGCGGAGGCTGATGCGCGGGCTGGGAGTGTGAGTGTGAATGAGAGTAGTGGGGTGGCGGACCCATAGGTCCAGGGCCCATGGGGCCCGGCGGACGGGGCATCATATTGCCCATTTGGCTTGGCTCCATGTTCTAACAATATTAAGATATAACTACATAATGTAGAATGATTTTTTTTAAATTTCTATTTATAAATGTGATTTTGAATTTAAATTAATAAATAATTTTCAACATATCGTATTTTAGAATGTCAGTTAAAATGGAAAAATTAGTTTCAAGAACTATCGAATATTTTTTTATATGACATTTGACATTGCAAGACAATTGTGACTTGAACTTGAAAAAATCATAAATCTAAGATATTACAGTAGTGTACATACCCCATTCCTAGGCGGGTGATTATCCGGTGGCCGGTAATGTTTGGGTTTGGGCGGCGGCACTGGCTTATATGGCGGCGCACGCGCATAGTCAGCTTGAGATACAGAGTTTGTTCTTGCGCTAGTGAAGTGCAATTAACTAACTTAAGTCCAAAATAAACCACACAATTGACGTTCACCAGCATATTTTTTTTTTCATTTTTCAGTTAAAATTGCCGTGTGTGAATCGCATTATATATTCGTAAACATATGTCCCATTGTATACGTAGTAAAAATATAATATTGATACCACAAACAATATGACAAAAGATTTGACAAAATTATTAAAAAAATGTAATGCTATCTTACTACTAAGAGCAGTTTCTTCCAGACAACCCAGGCATCGATAAGCTAAAAAATTTAATTATGATTCAAGGAAAAAATTACAAAGAATTAAAAGTAAATGTATTTAGAATTTTTAATTAGAAGGTGTACTTGCTACGTAGCTTACACCTTAC
This sequence comes from Pieris brassicae, assembly GCF_905147105.1. NCBI lineage: Eukaryota > Metazoa > Arthropoda > Insecta > Lepidoptera > Pieridae > Pieris > Pieris brassicae. Next base: position 18,331,264 of record NC_059669.1, on the reverse strand, counting down.
ACTATGGTTAAAATAAATTTATAGCAAATCCAGCTTGGGACGCCCAAAACAGCACAGGTCACAGCCCATTCACATTAATTTTAGTGGGTACTTTGCCAGGCTTTGAGTAAGTTACAATGCTTATCAAAAGATTGAAGAAGTTATCAATCAATGAGTTACTCAATCAATTACTTTTAATCCTTTGAATTTTACTGTTGTTTATTAACACCCTAAGTTGTTGAATATTTACACTTTTATCTTATAATTTTTCCCGGGACTGGAAAATTTAATGAAAGTACGAACAATAATTACAAAAAAGCTGATATGCCAAGAAAAGGGGAGGCACTGAGCACATGTCGAAGCCTAAGCAATCTGTATAGCAGAAGAGCATATAGCAGGATGCCAAATAAAAGATGGTTGTAAGAAAGCGATAAAAATTTGGAAAAAGCTGGAGAAGGTCTTTTACCCGTGAAGGGGTTCCCATCGAAGGAAGTTAGTATGTAACAAATGTTAAAGTGTATATTGTTAACATTTGTAAAGATTAGAAATAAATTACAATAATTATTATAGTAGAAGACCCAAGATAGCGGAGACGCCAAGTCCACCTAACTTAGCTTAAGTTTATAATGTCCTTTTCTAGAAAAAAACAGAATAGACACTCCCCTGTTCACCTTCTTGGCCAGGGGTTCTGATACATAAAGAACAAACTTAATAGAATCGCATGCACATATGAAGATACTGTTTGTCGCCTCGAACTTAAAGTGTAAAATTAAAATGTAAAGTTATCTAATATATATCTAAAGATGAATAATGATAAGTTAATCAAATGTTAAAAGCAAGCGTTACCTGTACTTATTATGATCGTTAGTGGTGACGTTAGGCAGTGACGGGCCGCGTGCGTGAGTAGCTGTGTGAACCCCGTTCGGCAACGCACGCCGATAGTCGCTCGTACCATTCGGACCGTTTGGAACGTTCGGACCCCTACTGCGAGTTCCCATATTAATATTAAATAAATAGTGACTCAAGGCAAATTAAGAGATCGAAGCCTTGGGTGGGCCTTAGATATGTTTTCTTGATTATCTCTTAATGGCTATTAAGTCCTTCAATGTTTTGCTTTGGGTCAAGAAATTCGATATTTTCTTTACCGAACGATTCAGTACTTTTGTCCCTTAAAACAGTGAAATTTGTATTCCCATGGTGAATGAAAAGTACGTGTAGATTGCTGAGTCACTACTTTTTTAACGCAATTCATGTATTTGGCAAGATTTGTGGGATGCAGAAAAAATATACAATTAAACAATAAACAACTTTTGCTTTAGTAGATTAAATGATTCCAGTTTGACTTTTGCCCATTGTACTACAATAGTTTTAGAAATCTGAGGCCTGGACCTAAAAAGGTTGAAGCGCCATTGATTATTTTTTTTATTATTATATTATGTATCGTTAACATGTAAATGGAAGAGACTAGCCGCCCACGACACAGGAACTCTGTTTTTAAAACTAAATATCCTTTCTATTATGTACAGCTAACCTAAGTAAGTGACAACTTGGTAAGCGAGAAAACTATTAATATATAAGAGTGTCAACCGAGGCTCTTCATTTTGCCCTCCTGAGGTATTAGAAAACGTATAGTGACGAATAAGTGAGAAACATACTCTCACTCGCAAGTGTATAAGCGATAGTTAAACGCATTTAACTTTTCTATGCCGTTTATATGTGAGACAGACCCCGGCTGTGCCTCTGTAGAAACTTGGTTAATAAACATCTATAAGAGGAAAAAAAGAAAAGCTCTCAGTTATACAGGTTTGACCGTGTAATAATGTTTATTCGTTCTTTCATTACGTCAAAATCTTTTACCTCTGTTTAATACGAAAAATAGCTAGATGATTATTATTTACAACTTTATACAATTTGTTAATTTTGAATTATAACACTAAATGAGTTAACCCAAGCGCGTTAAATGATAATGTAATGCTATTTAATATACTGTGGAAGCAGTTGTTATAAGATTTACTTATGATATTAAAACTGAGAGACTTTGTAATAATCTAATTCTAAAATATTTTATGTTTGGTATATAGTCTATGCGGACAGAGAAGCCACGTGACGGTTATGGGAGCTAATATAATTTTTATTTAATGCGTTGTTTCATTTATTCCCTTTTTTACATAAAAGTATTTATTTCTAAAACACAAACATAGTGTTTAAATTTTTTTTAACCTACATATATAAAAATAGTTTGGTATCTGTGGCAGTGTTAACGCTGGCAACATTTCTTCGCTGTATTGCGATACTTAATCGTTGAGCGAGGAAAGCACCAGCTCTGGAGTCACCAGTACCATTTACCAGGCACCAACTTAAATCTTTAATAAGCGCCTCTGCACTTGAACGTCACGGCCCAAGAGTCTACTCCAAACAAGATCATATTAACAACATTAGTGTCGAACTATAAAGAAACAACAGTGTTGCCAACATAAAAACAGTGATTTAGCACTGCAGAGAGCTCAACTCCCATGACAATTCTCTTTCCGCACAGACTATTATGCTTCTTACTTATGTCAAACCTATTACATTTCTTTACCTGTACGTGTTATCTGGCGGTCGATAGTCTAGAGGATTATGCTCCAACGAGTTGGAGTTACGTTGCGGACTTTGTGTCATGCTGTTTGTGTTAGAAGGTGGTTCCATTTTGCTGCAAAATTCAAAGCTAATTTTCATTTTTGAACTACGACAAGTTTTGTAAATCAAAATATTTAATATCTTCCCATAAAACCCAACATACGGGGCGTCAATTTGAAGGTATGACGGTGCATAGTTGGCCGATATGTTATATTAACAAAGATATTAGTTAATACTTACATAGAGGGAGCCACTTTTAAGTCGTCAGGCGCGTTAGGAGGTAAACGCGAGCCCATACTGGTATTGTGTTGGTTGTTACTATTGTATTCATATGTTCCGTCATACGAAGTTTGCTGGAAGCAATAATATTATGTTCTAATGGATAAACCAATACGAAAACTAAAATATATTTCATATTATGAAACTTTAAATTACGTATGTCATACACGTATACTCTTTGAAAACTATTCTCAATAAATATTTATGTATTTTCTATTTTTACAGTAACTTAATACTAATGCATTTGAAAACTTCTATATATATATATATATAAAAATACTCGTGGCACAATGTTGGTTCCCATACACCTCCGAAACGGCTCGACCGATTCTTATGAAATTCAGTAAGTCTGAGAATCGGCTACTATCTATTTTTCTAACTCCTAAGTGATAAGTCCAGCCCAAACAATAATTTTTTTATTTTTTAAACAATTTTTTTTGTTTTTATTTTTTATGATATACATCATCATAAAAAAATAAAAAACCCACCCCTATTTTTTATTATAGTAGATAGGTTATTTTTATAAAACTAAAAAATTGGGTTATATATAAAATTGTCTGTAAAAATCTTCAAATTATTTATTTAACTTCCAAATACCTCAAACTGTTCAAGATTTTATTTAATTGTTAAACAATATACTATTATCTTTAATCATTTCGTCAAACTGTTACAGCTATACATGGCTTACTACTAAAACAATACAACATTATGTACCTTGTATTAAATTAAGATTTAGTTGTTACAACTTTACATTTTCACATATGTTCTCAGGCGTGTGCCTGACACATACCCACGCACACTCTTCTAACTCACTCACACACGCGTACATAGCCTCTCCGACTATCACACACACATACACACACACTCACATACACCGATACAACTTTATTTCTACTAACTTTTAACTAGTTGACTGCTTTGTTTTGTTTTTCTTTCCTTATTTAAAACGTTAAATTTGTTTGCCTACCCATATATGTATGTGCTTTTTGTTACCACTCAATATGACTTTGCTATGGAATGGAAGCCTGGTTATCCATATCACAAGTTCTTACCTAGTTTGGAAACCAGTCTCCCAATACCTTCTCAACTGTAATCTTATTTATTGCTGTAAATGTTATATGGAAGAAAATAAAAAAAATATAAATTATTGCAGTTCTATATTTAAATTTAGTTTTTTTTTTAATTATTGCTGTTCTAAATTTAAATTTAACAAAAATCTAATTATTGATATACATGGAAATTATTATGGTCTTTAACGTAATTTATATTAATAATTGTTAATTACCTGTTGTCGATGTCTATCAAGCGAGCCCTGTGTGGGCTGTATCACCATACTCGTAGGCCTCGCTGAGTACGTAGCGGTTTCATCGCCGCTGTTTTCTTTCGGGGGACCGAATAGACGCTCTTGCGCACTTGGCCGGCTCTTTAATTCAAAATATGTTTTTACACACATTTGTTTATACATTTCACAAGACTATATGTTAACCTATATTTATCGACTAAGGAATATCTAATACATATTGTTTTTACGGGAGTATTAAACATTTAACGAAACCTATAAATGAATCGCGAACTCGATTATTAATTACATTACCTATTTAAAAATATTTTGAAAAGTAATCTCAGTTCTTCGTCATATAACTACAAAGTATGCCATTATGTAGTTATCTTTTAGGTACTTAACTTTATCGAAGCACTTATATTTAAAACCCGTGTTTGATTTGTATAATAAAAACTTAAAGGTACATCAAAATTTACCAAATAACCACTTTTAAAAAAAATACAACAATTTAACACAATACGTCTAACAATAAGTATTACTTACAGTGGGATTATGTCTTAGTGAATGCGGAGGGCGACCGGGCGGCGGAGCAGGTAGCAAAACTCCACCCGCTGGACGCGTCACTTGCGACTGATTGGTAGTACGAGGTGGCAATTCGGGTACTGGAATACAAGTAAAAAGGTTGTCGAGAGGGGGAAAGTTGGACATGAAAGTGGTATTCAGTCCTTCATTCAACTATTCTATCAGAACTCCAATCTACTTAAAAATAGTTTACCGAGAACTGCGATTGTCCAAAGACGCGTAATTTATCAATTGCTTCGCATTGAATTTACAAGTGAATTGGATAATTGGTATCAACGAATCAATATATTAGCGATTTCTTTAGCTGATGTAATATTACTAAGAAATACAGAAGCAATTTAACCCCCAAAGGGTTAGTGCTCAAAGAAAATGAGTCAGAGAGAATAAAATTAGGAAAAAATATAGAACTTATTTTTTTCAACATAAATGCAATAAACGTATCTTTGGTACAGGTACCCTCAAAACCATATTCGTAAAAAAATCTATTTAATACCTAATATCGGATCAATACCGGAGTCGTTATCGGAACCTAAATAAAAAAAATATTCAATAGAAGCTAAGTGCTAGAAATAAAGGTTAGTAGATATAATAAATCTTACCAGTTCCATACAACGGCGAATGTGGCGGCGATTGTGACATCGGATTACATTGGTATGGCGGTGCTTCATTACTGGTCGGCATGTGAGTATGATTGACGCCGTTAGATTGACCATTTGTGTTTGACGCGAATCCATATTTGCTGTCGTAGCCACTTTGCTAGAAACAGAATTTCTTTTTTAGTATGCTTATTAAAACTTAAAACTCAGTTTGAATATGTTTATGCTCCAATAGATTTGAAGAACTTGAGGGTTGGGGCTTAGAAAGTTCCTTTGATACACAAACCAGGCAGGTAATACGTGCGTACCGATTGTCGTCAATTATAATCCCATAACAGGTAGTTGAGGGTAGAACCCGGATTTGTATTTATAATAATTTTGGTTATTTTTTGAGTACATACAATGATAAACTTACGAATAATGAATGAGCAGCGAATCTTACCGTATAAGGCGGAGGGACTGCGTCCACCATATGGCTTATGTCTTCATCACGATCCATGTTGTCCTGCGTTGTTGCTATGGAAGGATCAGATGACGACTTGACAAGCCTTGGCGCTGGTGGACTCACTTCCAAATCGCTTTCGGGACTAGACGCATACGACAGTCTGTTCTCCGTACTCGAAGACATTGAGAACAAGAAGTCATCAGATAACGGTTCTGGTCGCTGTGGCGCCATTTTGATATCCGCCATTTCGTGTCGCATCGAGGGTGGGTTATGGAATGGGGTGAGACAAGACAAATGAATGATTGTTCAAAAGGTAAGATACAAAATTCTTAGCTTCTGTGAATGATTAATGCGATTTCACACTAAAAATCAACATGCAAAATTATGTTAGATTCTTTGCAATATTTCTCTTAATTAATTTGGATGTTGATTTTTCCATCAAACGTGGTATATAACACTGGTGTTGGATATATTACATGTCTAACTAAAAATAACAATTAAACCATACAGGGGATTTACAAATAGCAACAAAATATACTTGGTAAATAAAAAAATATATCACAAAGGTAAAATAATGCAAGGCATATCTACAATGATTAGGTTATACAAGGTAGCGTAAACGATAAATATAAAGCACAATAAAAAGCGGAGATAATATGCTGAAATATTTACAAGCAAATCCAGAAAAGCCTTAGAGGTTACACAAGCGTCCCCAAAACCTCTACACATACCCCAAGTTCTGTTCTGATATTGGTTTAACATCTCTCTCTACTTCGATCTTATCCAGATTGTCTATGTCATCTAACTTTAAGGTCGGTAATGACAGGTTCTTAGACTTATTCAGAGACCTCTGAGATATTAAGGGAAGTGTTCGCGCTTCACTCACTCTAGTATTCATGAACGGTTTCTGATTGCATTTACAATTCGGTATTCTACAGATCTGCCGTACAGGCTTATCGAGAATTGGTTTAGGTATTTCCTTTTGCAAACGCGCCTTCCATTCTGGTACCTCATTCGATTTTTCTTTTTGGAAAAATGCTGAGGCTGGTCTAAACTGATCCGATAGTGGAAGGACTGACTTGGGTCTCTGCGGCCTATTGATGGGTAATTTCGAAGTTTCCAAAACACTATAAGGCCTGAGGTTCTGAGCCTTGAAGGCCTGGGGTTCGGGACTTAGGGTAGAGATTTGCAGGCGTCTCTGACGATATCTTTCATCGTAAGGGTAGCTGAATGTATGTCTATTTCTATTCGGGTTAGTTACACTGTACATGTTGTTAGGCATGCTTGGTGTTAATGTTTCCGAGTAGTAGTATGGAACTACATGATTTCTGTTAGCGTCATACAATTCGTGACGTTTGTTAGTCTCTGGTGAGAAAATGTTTGGTGAGCGGATGGGCTCCGGCGATTGGGGATAGTATTTGACAGGGTATGAAATAGGGTAAAAGGCTGGGTAAGGGGAAGGGGGAATGGGGAAGTAAATGTCCGACACCATTTCAACGTGCTACACGAGACAGACAGAACAGAAAGAATTTGGTTAATAGCGCCGATGTATGGTTGAAAAGACTGGGAAATAGATATTTCTAGTTGACTATTAAAATCCAAATCTTTTCAATGTGTTATAAAGTAATTTGAGCACATAAAATTTACCAAATGCACCCAACATCTTAAAGCGACCATCTCGAAGTAACTTTCTGTCGATACATAAATGCTATATATTTATTTAAACATATACACATACAATGCAAACAATATAGATTGACTCTTATATAATACCACCAGTTCACCACATGTACCGCTCATTTATATATAATATATTAATTAGTTTTCCTTCTAGAGATTAAATTAAATTTGAAGCTATTCCTATTTATAACACATACCTTGGTCTCCGAGACCCATAATTGCTGTTGCTGGGTTCTCTGAACCAGGTCACACAACTTGTTGTACCAAGTGTTAAGGTTCGCTTCGCTTAGGGTCACGGTGTGAGTGAAGACATGACCCCAAACCCGCTCCATGTGTTGGCATTGTTCTAGTAGCTTCTTTGAGGATTTATGGGCTGACCTAAAATTATTTATATGGCTCGTGAACGTATCACTTTCAAACATATTTTTTTTAATATTAAATTTGAAAGACTGTTATGTTTTTAAACGACTAAAAAAATAGGATGGAGGTGGTTATCAATGGTAACCTTACCTTTTATTTTATTTTTTGTTACAGGAGGCTCATTTGATGATAAGTGATAGACACTCGCACTGCCAGAAGGCTCGCGCCTAGACAAGCGCGCTGCCGGCCTTTTAAACGTACCAGGTTAAAAGGCCAGCAACGCAGTCGCGAACTCTCTGGCATTGAGAGTGTCATGTGATATTGTTCAATAATAAAAAGAATAATAAGAATTGGTACGCTCCCTTCTTCAAGGACCCAAGTGGAATTGGTTCGGAGGTGAGCAGCTGGATCCACATAGTGGTGGTGCGCGGCAGTAATTGCCTTAAGAAACGGTCAGTTGCGGAACGATGGACGTTAAGATCATATAGAATTTTGTATTCTACCATGACGTCCGATAATGACTCAGCTGCAGGTATTAGTCCTTACCTTACTATAAATTCTTACGCCTTAAAATGTTCAACGGTTTATTTAACCGTTTATTAATACAACGAGTTTTTTTTAATTAAAACTATATAGTACTTAGTAGTAAACTAAAAAAATAAACTTACTTAGGCAATCCCGATCGCAGTGTTTTGACGATATGTTTATTATCCGCCTTAAGGAAGATGACTATGGGATAAAACTGCGCATAGTTCAATCTGTCAACTGCGTTCGGCGTTATATCCAGTAGTGCGTGCTTTCCACGCTCCATTATAGATCGTATGCTGGATAACCGGATAATTCCGGATGACTTTGTCTTACTGTCTTCTAAGGTGCTATCCATTTCTAGGAAATAATTAATGAAATGAATATCAATAACTATGGTCAATGGTTCGACATTTTTTTTATTTTATTTAAGTTGTGGGATCCCCGGCTGTTCACAAGTATGTATGTTTAATTACATACAACACACCGTGACTTGATATTTGACCCAAAAATAATTGATGAGACATGCGATTGACATTTTTGTTGTAAAAAAAATTTATTAATTCCACGAAACGTTGTTGCTAACATAAAAAAACTTTACGGCGTTAAAATTCATACAAATTTCATCTTAAAAGCATAAACATATAATTTTTATACAAATAAATCAATTTCAAATATCATATCATTTACTTACTCGGCGATGCGAATTTATCAGGATTCTCAGTGAGCAATCTCTCTCTTGCGATATCAGCGGCCGCGCCCAAAATGATCACGGGTCTGACAAACCCTGGCTGCTTCAATACAACCCTTTCATATGCGGGGAATTTACTTATACTATCTGAGAGAACCACTTCGTCCCAGTGTTCCTGTAATATGTGTAACATTTGTATGTGTTTGATTTAGCGTTAGAACACCGGCTATGCACTATGGATTTTCTGTGTATGCGCATGTAATAATCGCTTATATGGTGAAGGAAATCATCGTGAGGAAATCGACTTTTGACTTTGGCTGATGTCCATTTTGTCTATATCACGAAATAAGCACAGAAATTTGAGGCCAAGGAATTTTTTGTACGTTTTTAGTCCAGATCATTATGAACTTCTAATAAATCTAAATTTACGTAATTGTATATTTTAAATAAATAGTTAAAAATAAAAATTGTGGGTGTCAAAGAAACGAAACTGGTTCTAGCAAATAAATTTAATTTAAGCACAACAAAAAATATATAATTCTGTTATTTATGTACATTATATATATTTAGATCCAGATTTGCATATTAATGGCAATATTGCCGTTGTCGACTCTTAAGTAAATGTATTTTGTATTGGCTTAAGTTATTAGATAAAATTCATACCTTCCCAAGACTCTTGCTGCGACGATGCGTAGATCTTCTCCTCCTGAAGAAGTTATGTTTGCCATCGTTGCCCGACATCTCTTTTTTCGTGGCGTTAAACTGAGCCGTTGCGAGCTCTTCAGCACGCGCCTTGTTAGGAATCGTGCCTTTTTGGACTTCTTGATTATTACGACCTGAGAAGGCATACGTGTTAACCTACTATCACACATTTAAACAAATTATTGAAGAGAATCTTCTTTTTCGGCGTATGTTACGCGTCACATTTTTCCGTTACGCACCATCTTTTTCTTGTCCCAACCATGGTTGATTCGAAGAGATTCGAAACCATTAATAACAATCACAATGATAGTAATAATTCTATTACAATAAATGAAATTCTATAATAATCTTAGTAGTAATAAGGTAAAATGAAATAATTGTATTATTTGTATTCATGTGTATGATAATAAAAGCCTTTTGTTAAACTTTATCTTATTTAACCAATTTCTGTAAAGTTGCATATAGTAGAACATTTTTCGAAAAATAAAACAACTTCTTACGTGTGTACACTAATACGTTACAATTATAGGATTTAATTAAAATGTATTTAATAATCAAAATAGTCCTTTTTTAATCAATTATGTATATTATCAATGAATATGCTAGTCTCACAGATTCAACACAAAAAAAAATCAATTCAACCACTTCAACTGAACAGATTATTATTTGTGCATCTAAAATGATTAAAATAATTAATAGAAAAAATAGCTTCAATTTGATATATAATTGATAAATGTATCGATATCATACCTGTTTACACCTGGCTGCGAAGAGGTGCGGCCAGGTGCGCGACGGCAATCGTGATTTTTTTAAAATATTTATGTAAATTGGCGTGATGAAGACGATATTTTAATTAAAAAACAAGTGAGCGAAATTTTATCCAAAAATTAATTAAAAATAATTTAAGTAAAAATACTAGTGGCCAATTTTTTTTAGGCAACTTGTTAAACTTGGCAAAGTAGTTAAATCAGAGAGTTAATTGAATCTCTAGACATTTAATTAAAGATCGATAGTCAGTCAAGTCGCTGGCATTTTGATTTAAATAAAGCAGCAATCGCTGCTCTCGAAAACGTTTAACTATCTGTCTGACTGAAAGCCAGCGTGTTGATTAACAATGTAAAACAAGACTCCGCCATGAATATATCATTTTCATATCATTTATTGTTATGTTGGTGTGATCGTGAATAACTGAGAGCTTGGAAATTCCGTGTTTGCTTATTGTAAATGGTTAGGTTAGTCTTGTTGCCTAGTAACGTTTAACAAACTCATTAAACGTTTCGTTCACTCACTCGTCTGACGGAACTTGAGCGACTTGATTAAACATCGATCTTTAATTAACTGTGTAGAGATTCAATAACCTAACCTAAATGATTTAACTACTTTACTGCGACACATATATTATGTTCTCCTAATTAAAAATAAACATAAACATTTGGTTTTTAGAAAATAACCGATGAACGCACTAATTCTGCAGCCGGCCCTTACTACCAAGCTATAAAATTACTAACATTAAGATAACTCTCAATCATATAACAATAAAAAGGGGTGTTATATATAAAAAAAAATATACCTATTCGATAAACCTGCCAAGCCCCTACAGTGCCATTGTGCAGCGTGTCCACGACGTGGAAGACGTCTCCACACCGGAACGACATCTCGCCATCAGTCGGTTCCGTGTAGTGGAAATGTGTCTTAATGTGGAATGAGTCACCAGCTGAAAAGAACTATACCCCTTACTCTCGACTCTTTACTTTGTGTAGATTTGTTTTTTTTATACAGAACTGGACACACGTTTGGCCATAACCTGATGTTAAGTGAGATGTAGTCTAGTGGAGTGCACGTCCAGGAGATCTATATCCCTATTTAAGTGCCGCTTTTCATTTTTCTATCTATGTGTTGCCGGGTAAGCTAGTATTATATACCATAAAAGTGACATTGGCAATGTTTCTTGTCTACGCTCTGTTAGCCTAATCTAAGAAATCTTAATTATAATTGAATTTGTATACTTTATTTATTAACTTTCGTATCGAGGCTAACAGATTAAACTATACACTAGCGACTCGCCCCGACTTTGAACGGCCAACTGTGACTCGGAAACCTTAATAAAATATACCTTGATCATTAATTATTCTAGATATAGTTCAAAACTCAATACATTTCGAGCAGTACTTTTTGATTTTATTGCGAACAGAGAAACTTTTTCTATATAATATAAAATTTAGGCATATACTGTCAGTGACTGTTTTTGTAGGCATCTACAAATTTTCTGTAGAACTCAATCATATATGTTTCAACGTTTGTAAGCAACAGTTTCGTACGTCAATTTTGCAAATTTGAACTCGAAAAACTATATATAGCATATACTCGGATTTTTAATTCCGTACAATTCTGACATTTCATAAGTGTTGCAACTAAAAAAGTTCTCCACCAAATAAGGGACAAATTTGACCCAATAAACAATTAATTGTTATATAATATAGCCTTTTTTATTGGTAAAATTATATGTAAAATCTGGTTCCCCTACAACCTCAATATCGCGATAAGCGATATTCAAATTACTCACGCATTTGTCCACTAACAACAGAGTTGTATTCTTCAGGCGAATGCTGCACGATGAGATCAATTCGGTCCTGCAGACTCAGCAGAAAGAGGACCGCTTCTTCGCGGGTCACACCCTTCATTTCCATATCGTTCACCTGTATTTTGATATATTTAAACAAAATTAGCCTTTATTGCGTATGTAAAAAGTATTTTTAGCCTGTCTTGAGTTCTGCAAAAATTTATAGACAGTTCTTTAGATTTAGTTAGATTACGTTGAATAAAAGTCTGAAAGTCTTAGGCTTTATTTATGTCAATCTTTACACCGAAAGTTAATATGTAGACCTTATCAAAATTAAAAACTTATAGATTTTCGTAACTTTGATATTGGCACGCGGCAAACACTTTTAATGGCTACGAAGACTTAATCATATGTGTAAGTGTGAGGCATGATAAAAGCGCAAATATTACTTAAAGGCGCCCTTATATTTAACCAAACTTTTAGCTTGCAAATTGTAAAAATAATATGTAAAAAAATGAGGAGATTTGTCGTTATATAGAATGTATGTAACGTAGTTAATTTAATTATTTTACATAATTTTAAATTTAAATTTTTCCGACGTTTCGCGTGCTTTACAGCGTGCGTGGTCACGGTGACTAAAGACAAAAGGTGTTGAATGTCAAAAGTATAACTTCTTTCAATGTATAAAAGCTATGTTAGCAATAGACAATACTATGATTAATACCTACCTTTTTAGGAGCTATATACTAATATCTGAAACCTTTTGTTACACCATACTGTACGATTTACCGGAATATATTTATAATTATTCTCCGTAAAATTCCGTCCTCCAGGTTCAAAATAAAATTCTCGAATTATACATAATAACGTAACATATTTTGCGATACATTTTTATTTATATAGATTACCTTGAGTATCTTATCAGCGGGCTGCAGGCCTTGCAAGGCGGCAGGACTGGCTGGCTGCACGCCTGACACAAACACGCCAGACCTATTCCCGCCACAAAGACGAAGACCCACTGATCCTTCCTTCTGGAAGCTTATTAGTCTCGGCTCAGTCCTAAAACAATACAATTGTTATGACATTTTGGAATCGTTGCATTATTTATTAATGAAAGATACATCTTTGCGTCTCGTTATATTTTTAAGGAAACTAGAGTTCATGCCAAAACGGTTACTTTTACCGTTCTACAGGTTACCGGAGACATATGTTATTTATTAAGCGTCTATAGGATAGAGTTATAATAATGAATACACACTATACTGCCGTTCACGGTCCGATCTAAACTGGTAATGTATTAGTAAATGAAAGATAACTACAAATTTATACTAACCGTAAGAGTTTCAAATTTAATAAAAAAAGCCAGAATCCCTATCATATACTAAGAATATTTCACCAGACCGAGATCGGACTGGGAACGGCATATAATGTTGATCAAGCCTTAAAGCAATTGACGTCAAGTTCCAGTTTAAAAAAATGCTTATATTAATTATAGTTGGTTTTAGTATTTCTTGTTAAATTAACTTACTGTGGTTTATTTCTTTGATTACTCATGCCATCTTCTTCGTAAAGCTGTCTTCGACTGCTGTAGTAATCTGTAAACAAATTAACAACTTTATTACGTATTGTTCAATAGCTTTTGTTTTTATACGAACCGTATTCTAAAATCAAAATATCTATCTATCTACATAAATGTATGTAAAATTTATTTGACAGAGACGTACGAGTAATATAACTAAGTTATAAACAATGTAATCAAATATTTTTAACCACCTATATACATATAAAAAATAATAAAAGGATAATTAGAACAAATTAAAAGTTTAGTCCGTGTGGCAGTGTACCTATAACGCTGGCAGCATTTCCTCGCTGTTGCGATACTTTTTTGTCGACGAAAGCACCTGGAATCACCGGTACTATGTACCAGGCACCAACTTAAATTTGATATAAGTACCTGTGCACTTGAAGCGCACAGCCCAAGAGTCACTACTCCAGAGGGAACAAAATCGAAGTTGGAAGAAAAAAAGAAAAACTACTATATATAAAAATAAATAAAGATATAAACTCCACAAAAAGACAAGATAAAAACACAAAATAACTTAAAATTTTAACTTAATGTAGTTATGAACTTCATTAAAAAAAAGAAATTGCTCTTAATTTACTGCCGGGCGCAGGCGTCGCTCTATAAACGGTCATGCTCTTTTTACTTTTATTTACAAAATCTGCATGGTTGAATGATGTAATGGTTAACAATCCCTATCACATTTTAAAGTAGTTTATTATTGTAATAGAAATTAATAAGTAAAGCAAACGTTTCACCTCTATCAGCTAGAGCATTTACAACTCCTAATTTACTGTACTGTTATAAACAAGACCTACATCCTAGCCTATCAGGCACGCAGCCAGGCAGATATGTGACCGAGTAGCTAAGCAGCAGGGGAGTATCGAAGTCTCCCCTTTCTTAAAAAAGGGCATTATTTTATATATATATATATATATATATATATACATATTATTTTTTCGAAAATTGTTAAAGTAATTAAAGATAGTATTGTCTTTGGTTAACATAACAGCTTTTACACATTGAAATAATTTTTTTTTAACCTACATAATTTTAAATTTAAATTTTACCGACGTTTCGTTTACATTTAAAATTATGTTATAATTACATATAATAATACAAATAGCTTTAATCCGGTTAAAAAAATTTGTTTTCTTTCAAAGTAATTAAATTTAGCGCGCATGGACAAGAACCGACGGTTCCCCAGGCTCCTTTAATTAGAGACCTCGGCAGAACAAAACCGCGCCGTCACCGACCACCAACCGGTGGGGCTGACGAAATCATCAAGGAGATTGGCTAGTGGATGCAGAGAGGTCAGTGCAGGGCGTAATAGAGAAATGGACTAAATTAAGAGGCTGATTTTGTTAATTAACAATTGAGTGATAAGATTGCCCATGGACACTCGAATTGGTCCGGAAACACTTCAGTGGGCAGCTGCTTCGACATAGTGGTGGTGCGCGGAAAACACTGCCTTGAAAAACACTCAGTTGTGGACGGTGGACGTCGAGGTGATACGGGATGTAGTATTCTGCCTCGATGTCCGATGATGAAACTCAGCTGCAGGTATTAATCCTAACAACTTCTCTGAACACTCCCCATATTAAATGCGGTAGATGTTATATGATGTGGCTTAATATTCTCTTTTCCTTCTTTTAGTATCTTTCTTATAGTTTGAAATACGGAATATTAGAATATTCGGCACATAAGACGTGCGTTTCAACTGTAATCTTATTTATTGTTGTAACTATTATATGGGGGACAATAAATAAATTATTATTATTATTTAATGTAAATTCCTAACTTCAAATCCTGAGTGTATTTCTATAACACAATAAGTAGGTCATTGTAGATAAGATACGCTTTTGAAGTGATAAAATATATAAAAAATTTAAATTAACAGTTAATCTTAAAAATGTTTAGAAATTATTTGTACAAATTAAAACTTTAATAGATGTTTTTCGTATTTACAAATATATATTTTAAGAAAAACACTTTTTGAACGGATTAAAGCTATCTATTATTATTAAAAACTTATAATTATTTACATAATTCTAAATTTTATATTTTTTCCGACGTTTCGCGTGCTTTTCAGCGTCACGCACGCTGTCACGTTGACTGAAGACAAAAGTTGTTAAATGTCAAAAGTATCACAGCTGCAGAGAAAGTTGTTTTATCTGAATTTATTGCCCCGAAGTTGATATCGATTCAATCAATACAGATAATAGCTTTAATCCGTTCAAAAAGTGTTTTTCTTAATGTATAAAAACTATTTTAACAAAAGACAAATATATTTTTACCATCATTCCTAGGAGGTGGTGGTCTCGGTGGCTGATCGTCCAATGACATTTGGCCTCGGCGATTATCCGACCCTCGGACTGGAGCTGCTACGTACAAGTTCTGCCCGCTGCTTGAGTACGGAGACGAAAGAGATTCCCCACTGTTGTTCGGGTATGTATTGTGTGGTGTCGCTTCTGTGTTAATTTTATTAAACATATATTATTTTAATTATTAATTAATTAAACATTTGTTAAGTGCCGAAAAATATAGATTTTTTTAGAATTCGACTCTTGCTTGCTTGTAATTTATAATCAGCCTCATTATAAAACAATAGAGTAAAGGAACCTTGTTACCATGGTAACAAGGTAATAAATATCGCACTCAATGTCCATAATTCTATAATAAAGCCGTATGTATGAATTAAGTTATTTTTTTATTTCTCTCAAGTCGAATCCAATATAAATAAAATGAATTTAACTATGTTTAATGGCGATATCCATATTTTGCTTACAATATATTTTCACTCACCTAAACTACTATAGTTGTTATGATAATTTCCATTACTGACGGTCTCTTCTCTTATAAGTTCCCTTGTGATGACCAAATTAAGTCGATCTTTGCAGGAATCTATTAATTTCTTTGCTTCTTTCAGTGTCATGGCATCTGTTACTGGTGTGTTATTAATTCGAGAGATCACATCACCCTCGCAGAGGCCCTGCCCTGCCTGGTTCAATTGTTCACGAGCGCGCATCGTCAACTCTTTGACATATATTTTGCACCCAAGCACGACTCCAAAGTCTGAAAGTATGTTATTAGTTGTAGTAACTTTCTTTTGTTTGCTAAGCATTTTTGGTTTCGGAAATGTCAATCCATTATTTATAAAAGAAGTTTATAGTTCAGAAAAAGACTGTGGCTGTCATAACTCAGAACAGTGTTGGCCCAGTGGCACAGCTCAAGTCTGGAGCTGTACAGCCATACACTAATGGTTATCCTATTTGTATATTTCGAGTTTATTCAGAGAAGGAACAAATCGTGAGCAAACTGGCATGACTCAAAAATATACGAGTCTAACTATCCCTCCTAGGTCCCTTATGGTTAGTAAATATGGAACTTAACATCAGACTTCGTCTAGATTAGTTTACGTTCAATTCGGATTTCGACAATTTCTAGGGAAATTAAGATATTTTTGGAAAAGATTTGTATACATTATAACACATGTAATATTTTTACAATTAATAACATTCAACGACACAGTTGCTATGTTAAAGTACATTCACACAGTGATGTGATTGTAAAGATTACGTCAATAGTTTTACCGATCAATGAGTAGGTATGTTGACTAATACTTGATGTTTCAAATATAATTAATGTCATAATTAACATACCTTTATATCTAATATGTTATATAACACATAAGCGAGATATTTACGTCATAGCAACTCTTTTATACATACATTTTAGAAGTTTCTGTAATCTTATTAAATAATCAACATGCTTTTACTAATTGTTTGACTGATAACGCGCTTGTGATTCGGAGGAATAACGTTCGATCCCCGATGAGACAATCATTTTTTCGAAACTAAAGGCAAGACTGATGACATATAATCAAAAACACATATTGGTCTGTATCCTGTTGAAGGGTCACGAGACATCTTTTATGTTCAGTACATAACTTAAATTTGAAAAGAAACAATATCTACGGTACGTACCTTCCTTCTTCCCATTCCTCGTCAGAGCCAGCTTGATGGAGGTAGGTGCTGTTGGTGGTGGTGCGGGTGCTCGTCTTCTCACTACAAGGGAAACTGTAGCCCCAGATTCCCGTAACACTTGCACTGCTCGCGCGTACTCCACATTCTCTAGGGGTACGCCATTAACTGATACTATCCTGTCATTAACCCTGAAAAAGTAGAAGCCTTTAGTAATTCTTGAGTCGTAGATTTTCTATGAACGAGTAAAGTGCTCTAAAAAGCAACATATATCTCGTGTTTTATAAACAGAAACAGGAGCTAAGTGGTAGTACAGGTGGTAGTGGCAGGACTATAGAGTCCGGGACGTCAATTCGTAACATAATATAGAGACATAGCGGTTGGCTATTTTGCAATTTGATACAATTGGCCGAACGCCCTACAGTGTCTAATGGGTAACATCTCGAGTTTGATGCCCCATACGTCGTCTGTATTAATAAACTAAAATAATGGAAGTAGAGCCTTGGAACTGTTTAACAGGACAAGGTGCAGACTGTGTTTCGTTTAACATTGTAAATATATTCTCAGTCGTTTGTAATCGGACGTAAATATAAAATTTTCCCTGGCCAACACAAACAACCTATTGATGACCATCTTTTACTGTGGATAATTTAATACATCGCCGGCACTACAACCTTTTTCAGGTCTGGGCCTCAGATTTCTGTATCTGTTTCATGATCATTTGTCAAACTAATAGGCAAGTAGGTGATCAGCCTGTGCTTGACGCACGCTGTCGACTTTTTGGGTCTAGGGCAAGCCGATTTCGTCAAAATGCTTTCCTTCACCCTTAAATGCGCATATACAAAGAAAGTCCATGGGTGCACAGCCGTGGATCGTACCTACTACCTCTGAGAGTGGCACGCTGAAGCCACTAAGTCAACACTGCTCTTTACTTTGGATTAATACTGTTTATTCAAAGCGATTAGCAGCTATATTTTCTCTTTCTCTAATAAGAACTTTACCAAAAACTTTTGAAAATTACCAATGATGTGTTGCGAGGTTCAATCTCCTTGTGATACCTATACAAAAACATAACGATAGTATTTTACGGCTTTATTCACTAACCAGTCAAAATTATAAATAGATATTACGTATGTCTAGCAAAACATCTCTTATACACTTCCAAAGTATTTTTTCGAATGAATTGTAGTGTGTACTAAAAGTGTGGGTAGATAGTAAAACATTACTTACTGTAATTTATCTTCCGCAGGTCCTCCTCGCAGGACATCAGACACTGCAATCGAAGGGTCGCCACTAGCAAAGTGGGGGTTGTCTCTGCCCCCAGATACTGCGATACCGAATCCATAGCTCGGGACTCTGTTTAAACGCACTCTGTGAGTCTCCCAGCCGGAATTTCTTTCTGCCGTCTGAAAGAACACGAGTCCTTGGTTATTAAGTACATTCAAGTTAAGCTAACGTAACATAAATTTTAAAAGAAGCAAACTATATTACGTCAGTCCCTGAGGAGCCATAACACTTACTTTTCTGCTAAACATGTTTTTTTAACTCCTCAGTCCCTAGAAAATCGATTGAAACTGGTTTTGCTGTATAGTATTAAAAAAAATATTGTCACGCATTTTGTATGTTCATAATAATCATATTTGCCATCATAATCCCCGAATGTTTCGAGCGAATTGACTACGACTAAATGTAATAAATTCTTATTAATCAAAACTCAAAAAGGCTATTATACTCAAAATGATTTAAGTACGAGTGCACGTAGGAATATTAACTCCGCATTCTTGCAACTTTTTGTAAGCTTTATCACTAGCGAACAAATCTTGCTATATACTTATATGTATCTAAAAGCTAGTTGCCTGAAACATAAGATTAAAGCTTTTCTCTCCTTTTTAATGCGTGTAGTTAAGTGTAAAACTGAATAATTACCATAAGTTATCCTATTTAATATGAATAAAATACGTATAATATCATTTAACAATAACACAATTAGTTACCTACTAATATCATCCAAACAACAGTTGAATGGGAACGCAATATTAAAAAACACAAATTTGTTGATACTTCTAAACAGAGGAAGATAAAATAAAAATCATCATAAATAATTGCTGAATAATATGAAAAGTATAAGTGATAGATATTACATTACCAATTACTGGAAAGCAATGATATAAGTTTATTCGTAAGCTTAAGTAAGCTCATTATAGTGTCAACCTTATTCACCTATGCTATAGTATTTCAACTATAAATGCATACATATTATATCATTTGTGTATCATATTATCGTGTAAATAAACGAATATAATATTTCAAACGATATTTTAACATATTGTTTTCAAAACTGCTACAGATAATCATTTAGGTTATTTTAAGCTAAAATTACTAAAACGGTTTTTATTTCTTGTGTATGTCAATTGGAAAAGTCTCTCGTAACACGTAATTCTAAGACAGAAGATAAGGCTGAGGTATATTAAATATTGTTGTGGCGTCCGGAATGTACGCAAATTGGTTTTGAGGTCTTCAGCGAATTGAGACGATAAGCAACGCATTGTGTTGAATTACAAAGCAGTAACTGTTGATTCGATTATAATACGTTTGCTTGATTCCGAGAAATATTGTCATTATATGGAGTGCCTTTGGTATAGCTTTTTATCAACTACATAAAAAATGTCACACTGCTGGAGACTATGTGTAAACGAATTTATCGACGACCAAACTAGAGATATAAAATGTTAATACGAATTAATCAAACCTAGATGAAATACTGTGATCATAGAACATTTTTCTTTAGTATACAAATAAAATCGATAAGTACTTCTCTAGATATAATTAAGAAAAACCATACAATAAGCTTCTTTAAGAAACGGATTAAGATCGGCCTTACAAAATGCATATCCTATATTAACTTCGTTTGTACACCTTGAAACTTTCACGTACTAATAGAATTGTATTAGATATAATATGGCCTTTGAAGGCGACTTCTCACGGTCAGGAGACTGACACACCCAGATGCATATTGCAATCATTTTGAATCATAGCTTTTCGATGCATTACGCTAACTATGTTAAGCTTAAGATTTATTATGGGGTTTATATGCTAACTTCAAAGAATATAATGGTGGATTTATAAAAAGAATTAAAAATGTGTCAGGAGTATAATATCTGTCATTGTGTTTAATTTTCTCGTACTACTCGTAATTTTCCGTAATAAAAAAGTAGAAAAAGCTGTAAGTTATTAAGAAATGAGGTATAAAATATTCTATTAGTATTTGTGCAGACTATATACAGATCATACAACGGTATGAACATAGTACTTGCAATCATAAGGGCACAGTTATTTAAAGGATTCCTGGTTTTCAATTATCTAGGGTTCGCATCAGACCACAAAGTAACTACTTGCTTTGTTCAGAAATGCACCGGTTTAAAGACCCTTTTTAAAATGGCAGTAAAGTCATAAAGAAAATATACACTATTTTAACGAATGTAGGAATGTTATGAAGCCAGTTAAAAACCTTGTGACGTCTTAAGATCTACTTATTTTGTAAGACAATAAGTAGATTGTGAATGAGTGACGCCTAAATCATTACCAATGCTATTTTAACACGGTTCTAGTTATCATTTCAAAAAGGTAACTAAATATTATTAAATGTATTTTTTTTTAGAATTAATAATCGTATTAATAAAATGTCAAGTCGCCAGGGAAGAAACACACTTCCGCATGAACGATTTAGCAACACATTATTTACCTAAATAAACGTGATCTATTACGAATAATATTATCTATTTATTAAAACGTTCGTTAATATAAAAACAAATAACATAAACTATTAGGCATGCAGAGGGCGGCGTAATCGCTAACGAGCGATCTCTTCCAGGCAACCGTAGTAAGGAAAACACACGCAAAAAAATAGAAAGTGTGAAAAATGCAAGTGCATGACGAAATCTACAAAGATAAAATAACACTGAAAATATATAGAATTCCGAAACTTAATCTAAAATAATAGGTGTTAATCTATTTTTGATGCCAAATTCTAGAGTCATTAGATATGATTTTTCTATTTACTTTTCCAGAAAAGGGTGATTTCATTCCAACTAGATTTGCATATTACACTCTCATATATCTTGTAATATATTTATGTATGCTTTGATACTTCCCGGATATAGAATCCCAGATCTCCGAAAGGTATGAAGCGCCTTAAAAGAGCAATGAACAGTCAGCAAACGCACGAGAGTCGCTTTCTTATTATTATAACCTTGTTATATAATAATTATGTGCATGTTATAAAATGTTATTGACAGTAAATTACGGCGCTATAGGTTAGTCCTACGCATAACACCTACGCCTAAGTTTATATGCAACAAAACATATGTGGGCAATAATAGAATCTCAAGTTATGACATACTAATTATAATGATTTTATTAACAAACAATCAATTATTTTACGGCCGGCCTCAGCTAACACAGAAGATATCTTCTAAATAATGTCTAAGAAATGTTTATTTCTATATAGAAACTGTGAACTGTGTTGTTTATAGTTGTACGAAATTCTTTGCACAATTCATGGGGATGATACATTCCTACTTAAATTTCATTAATCGAAATCATTAAGTAAGAAGGTGAAAAGCCTCCGGTGCTTTGCTATAAATATCACTTTTCGCTAGGAGCCGAAATCAAGAATTGACAGTTATTACCATTATATATATATATATTATTTTACTATAATAAGTTATGTTTATAAAATAATCTAACTTTATTAGTAGTTAAGCTTCATTGTATATATTTGAGTTAACTGGATCGACTAAACAATTAAAACTACTACACTCACTACATTTGTACTTAATACCTGTGATTTGTCGTAAAATCCAAAGTTGTCAATTTTCATATTCACACTGTAACACAATTTATAAACAATTACAAATAGGTTGTACACTATCCGGTAATGTTTATTACGCGTCCTACGTTGACGCTGTCTCGCGACGTATGAGAATTCACTGTCTTCCGTAAGGTTTTATACAGGTGGTATATAAATCTTACATATTAAAAAAACTATAACCAATACCATTAAATTTTTGATTATATATTATATCGTCATTTGTATAACATTCTGATTGATTAATCGTAAATTTACTAAAGGTGTTAAGCAAAGCTTGGTAAGGAGGGACCACGCACACTGAAAAGTACGCGAAACGTCGGAAAAAAAATTAAATTTAGAATTATGTAAATAACTATAAGTTTTAAAAATAATACATAGCTTTAATCCGTTCAAAAAGTGTTTTTCTTAATGTGTAAAAGCTATTTTAACAAAAGACAATACTAAGGAGGGAAGGATAAGTTTAATATATTTGTAACTCTGTTATTAATATGAAACTACCAGTGAGGCCGATTTCTTTTTGCGAAGAACGTAGTATAACAACCCTCAGAAAGGTGAGTCAGGTACGGATAACGGACCTATTAAGGGTCTAAGTGCGAAAACCTAGTCCACAAACCAAGGTGTGTCAGAAATTACCCTATCCAACTTCTTCGTAAACGAATCACGTAGTCGTCGTAGTCGTATACCATCTTAAACTACACTTAAATAATTTAATTAAAAATATATGGGAAAGGGGGCATCCTGTATATAGAGTTGAAAGTATGGGTGTTAATTTCAATGAGAGTACGGTACGGTACACCGAGACCAAATTGTTTTTTGTTTAGCAAATACCATACAATACTGTGAAAGAAGAATTTTATCTCTTTAGAGCAAACTGGTTTGTCAATGAATGAGTGACCCCGTTGTGCAGAGGTGGGATTGCGGAGTATAGTGTTACAAAATGAAGGTTCGGTGCCCGTCACGTATGATACGGTCTGGTTAATTGCTACTTTTGACGTACGAATGACATCACACTGACACTCCCTATTTAAATTTTGCCAGCAACGGAATTATACGAGAATAGGGAATGAAACGATTCACAGACAAAAAATAATTATCTCCTTTATCAATATAAATTATTTAGACCGTAATAAGTTACCTACATCCTAGTACCTAGATTTCCCAATGTTCAAATTACAATGCCGTGGTCGCAAAACATGGTATGCGAAGACATCATTATTCTGTTTACAATCCAGCAAAAACCATGCCAGAGTTGACAAACTACATTCTAAAATAAAACTTATTTGATTGTGATAATGCACAAATTTAACTGACAAGTTGTAAAGTAACTACATAGTATTTAATGTACGTAACTAAAAACAATGGACATTCCAAATGTTAAATGTATGGTTTTATTTAAATTACATTAACTTAAGCATTGTGATATGTTTAACAGAAAGGATTTTTCCTGTTACATAAGACGAAAGCATATCTCTGGCTGGTTTATAGTGGGCAAGTAAAACACAATACACACTGATTCAAATTCTATGAGGCATAGTGTTAATATAGAATGCAGATAATATTTTGCAGTTATACATTTGAAATATTTTGAACTGACTGATTAAGAATTTTCCCTCGAGAGTTGATGTAAATTTCTAACTGGTCTGACTAGTTCAGTTTTCTAACTAGATTAGACCTTCGGAATTGAAAAGATCCATGTAAAGATGCTAGTGATACTGGAAACATAAATCTTATACTGTAACATTTTATGTATGTGATTACTTTCTATAAATAATGCGCTTCAAATTACAGAAAATACCTCAATAACAATAATAAGCAATTTGGTTATCTTTTCTCGCCAAGTGTCTTCCTACAAGACAACATGTAATAAATTATGGATAGGGCAGTTTTCAATAAATAAAATTAATTTTTCATAGAAAATAAGAGTATATTCTAGTAAAATACATATTATAACATAATTTTATGTATTACAATTATCTTAAAATAAATTAATTTGAAACATTACAACTAATAACAGCTTTTTATCTATATTTCTATTTCCTTATTTTAGATGCTCTATTTTTTACAGATTTAACAGATGTTAACCCATAGCTTATTATATAGATAAGCATAGTAAATATCTAATATTGTAACCCAACTCTAAAAAAATGGATAATCTCCTGTCATTTTTTAAGTAAGTTAAAAAAATAAAAATTAACCATTTGTTATAACACCTAAATAAGGCAGCAAGTAAGGAGATAAATATGGCATATGGCAATTTTTTAAAACATTTTTAGCAGATCTATTTGATCTGCATATTTATACATACCACCACCACAATAACTAATTATATCACAATGTTACTACATGTTAAATTGTAACTTATAAAAATAACTTTTTAAGGGTACTACTCACATTACAAATCATGATCAAATTGTGGCCAATGTTTTTTTTTATGAATACCAAGACTATAGAAATATAAACTTAGATCAGGTTTTACATCTCATAAACTATGTTGATTCATTAAAAGCAATATACAATTTTTATGCATCCTCTATAGGTTTTACAGGATATCCAGGAATAGATGATACATTAGCTCCTTTAAATTTAAATAAACTATCAGGTTTTACTTTTAATTTTTCTATTAAAATTTTTCTATCATATCTCATAGTATTAATATTATCATGACGAATTAACTTAATTTTTTGTATTATTTTATTTCTGTAAGCAATGTCAATTGTTTCATCTTTTAGTATTTCAGATAACTCTTTTAAATCACTTGGCAAGGAATCAACTTCATGCTCAATAAGGAGATTAGGCTGATTCTTAGGTAATGGATTATATGTTGACGGATTCAGTAATCGTGGCTTTTTAGGACAAATATGTAATTCTGGAACTATATCTCTTGTGACTTGCTGTCCTTCTTCATTAAAAACAATTTTTTTGTTAAAAGAACATGTACATAAGTTTAAAGTATTATTTTCTTCCAAAATGTCATCTTTGTGTATCAAATGTCCATACTTGGTTTCAATTTTTTTTATAACTTCTTTACATTTTTTATAAGCTGTATGGAGTTCATTCAGATCTTCTTTGCTTATTTCAGTAATTATATCTGAAGACGTACTCAGACAGCGTTCGGAGGCATTTTGACTGGAACGTCTCTTTAGGTTTTGTGATTTCTTCGATTTTTTGAACATGTCCAAGCCAGATAACGCTGGTTCGTTTAGCGGTGTGTCACTCATGTTTTGAATCACCATATTATCAATTTTCGACCATTTTTTAAGTAAAATTAAACATAAATCACTACTTTGCACTGAATAAAACACGTGTCTTTATTTTCAGACAAACATGACACTACTGCCATTATAACATTGCGACGTTTCAGACGATGTCAGGTTGACAATTTACAATATTTACGTAACAGTAGATGTAGTTTTCACACTCATTATTAAGTTACACAACATAATTTTAAACGTGTATCAGATTTTTTTTAAATATTGCAAGTAATCACTATTACTCATGTTCCAACTTCTTAAATGTACAAACGCGCAATTGCCCAGCCGTGCCTCGTATGCGGTATGGCAAATGGCGACTCAAACAAGATGGCGACTATTCAAAATATGATGCGTCGATAGATTAACCTCACGACTCGTATTTGCTATGCATACATGGTACAATGGTACATTGCGACTTTATTCAACTCTTTATGAAAATGTTAAAATCAATTAAAACAATAGACCATTTTTATCACAATTTTAAAAACAAAATGAAATTAAGTACTTATGTATATCATAACTAGGTGATACTATTTGCCTAATAACATGCTTAAACTTAAGATTTTACTTTACTCAGTGGTTTTAAAATTTTAATTATATTATCATCTATAGAAATTGGAATACTATGTAAAAGAAAATAAGTATTTATAATTCTTTATTTTTCTTCTTTTTTTTCTTAGGTACAGGATTATCTTTGACAATACTATCAGCTAGTATTTGTTCTGAAACCTCTAATAAATCCGCTTTTTTATTCTTTTTCTTTGACCTTTTTTTGTTTCTGTTATCAGGTATATCATGTTTGACTGCACATTGAACTTCATTATCACAAACTTTACGTTTGTTCTTCTTTTTTATCAAAACTGTATCCTCCGATTCATTTGGGGAGTAACAACTTGAAAAGATTTTGTCTGGTTCATCATTAGATCCTTGAGGAACAAAATCTTCCCTCTCATTGTAATCTTGACTAAAGGTTTCTTCTTTACTTTTTTTTTTCTTCTTTTTTGTTAATTTTTCTCCTCTGTCATCATGAACATTTTCATTATTTTTATAAGAATTATTGTAAAATAAGGATTCTTTTTCCTCTACTATATTATCTCCATCTTCTTTTATACAAGAAAACCCTTGGAATACAAAATCTGGATAATCAGAGCTTTCATCACAGTTCACAACACTTGATATTTTTTTTGACTTCAAAGCAGACATTTTTGATTTAAAGTAATCTTCCATGCTGCCCTTTTCAGTAAAAATTTTCTCAGTTGATTCCATTTCTTCCTTACCAATATCTGGAATGGTTTCTTCCTTAAAGCTTTTTTTTCCAAAGATATTGGCAAGGTCTTTTTCACTGTACCTTGATAAATCTTTACCTCGAGTGAACTTATGATAGTGTATACGTGCTTTACTTTTCTTTGACTTAGTTTCTAATGAAACTCCACTATGCAAAACTTCTTTAGTCTCATCTTTATCTAAAAATAAAATGATAATATAATATCTTAGGTTTTCAATAAATTACAATAAATGTGCTGTACATATAGGTACTTACTATTTGATAAATTCGCTAATAAAGCATTGAAATCGTCATCATGCTTGGTCCACTGGTCATTTTTATCTTCATAACCAAGACCTTTGTCATCATTCTTGTATTTGGCGATCACATGTTCAACTATTCCATTTTCTTTTGCACCTAACCCTTTTCCAGAACTCCAACCCATTTTCTCCAACATGCGTTGGCCAAACTTATTTGTATCATTGCTCCACGCATTATTTTTAGCACGGAGATTGATTATTTTCTGTTTTCGTCGTGGTTCCGCTAACATAGACATTTTATTGTTTATAAATCAACACATTCCCAAAGGCACGTTTGCTTTATGTCGGATGTCAGTTTTTTAAATAAATTATGAAGTAAAATGGGTGGAGGGTGACTGACACTAGCCCTGCACAGCTTAATATAGTTATAGCAGAGGGCCGTATACAGATAAAGTATCTGGGATCACGTGGAATCGCCCAGCCACGCGTCGCCTGTGCAACGCTCGCATGGTACGGCAACATCTACACTTACCTACTGTTCTTTTTAATAGATGGCGCTTTAAGCAACAAACATTTAAACAATCAATAATTTCAAATTCAAATTGTCTACAACGACATTATCGACATGGAAAATACCTATTTATTATTTTCGCGTATATCATCCTTAGATTAGAAGATATAAGATGTAACATATTATACATTATACAAACAGTTAATTAAATTAATTGCTTATAATAAATATGTGTGCGAGTAGTAGCGCAAGTTTTCTCACGGCTAAATCACTGAAGCGTTTTAAATAACTTACACGAAGAAAATTATTAAGTAATAAAATGTACAACTTAGATTACGAGTAAAGGATGAGTAACATAACATTCTATGATGTTTAATTTAGTTTCGGCTGGAAAAATATTTACGTAATAATCGGCTAGAATGGGAAGGCACTGGGGACACATTTTTGCGTCTGTTTTATGCATAATTTATGGGCGCGTGGGTGACTGGTGTAGTTGTCATACATCGACAATTTTTTGTTTTCTAAGAAGTGCCCAATATTTAAATATTCATTGTAAAGTCATAGCAAGAGCATTGAATAGAAATATGTATGGTGTTGGCTGCACGAACTAAGCGTTTAAGAGTCGATTAATATTTTGGCTAAACTTGCTTCTCGGATTTTACAAGAAAATACTTGTAAATTCAATATCTAGTACTAGTTTTTATTTAATGTTAGTTGACTGGTCCGTAAGAAAGTAAAAGTTTGCGTATTATGCAAATTTCTAACTTTGTAACTTTCCACATCTTAGTTTATTATGCATTGATTATCAGATCAAAAATACGTTAGTATTGAGATTACGATGATAAGATGATGATATGATAAGAGACTCATTAATTGTATAAGTATTTTCAGTGGGAATGACATTTTCTCTTATGAGCAAGTTCCACTGTAATTTTCGCAATGAGCTTTGAATGCCTCTTTTTGAGGGCTGTAACATCTGCGCTTAAAAACTGCCTATAAACTATAAAAAACTAATACAAAATAAAGCCGCTTTCGCATCTACATTATTATATCGGAAAAGGATTGTTTATGATTATGAGGATTATCTTCTAAAGGTAATGTCAGACCTCGCCCTAAGCGTGAAACTTGTCAGGCTCGTTTACTTTCAATTTAATGAAAGTTGAATATTTTACATGTAAATATAGGTATCAATTTCCATAGTTTTGTCACTAACTCTATTATAATCGTTGTTGATACGTGACGGTTTCTGAAATCAACATTCTGTTCAGTATGCCGACGACAATCAGGGCGAGAGTTATCAAGGCTATTGGAGACACATAACCAGGGCAGAGTTTGCTATTGTTATATTATTGATATAGCGTCAACTCATGTTCTTATATTTGGTTGAATAAGACAAATCTGAATGGCAAACATTGCTGACAATCGCAAATAACAGAACATAAATACAAACTCTTTACAGGTATTAAATTTCGTTTAATGTTACATATAATATACCTCATAATTAGTTTAGTCATTTTTTCTTTTAACAGAGATGCAGTCCGTTATTAGAAAAGTTAAACACAGCTTAACTGTGTATTTGGAGGCTGGACGATAAGAAAAATAGTAAATTATTGGAAACCGAGCCACTTTGCCGACGACAGCTGCGAATTGGCGCGAAACTGGTTTAAAAGTGACGTCATCTGACATGTGGCTCTTCCAATTTTAGCCGATCTTCATAAAAAATGAGCCTTTTTCGGGTCTAAATTCATTCGATTTTACGGCACCTTATTGTTAAGTTACAGCTTTGTCTGAAGCTTTGTTATTATGCTGACAGGTGATATTTGAGGCTTTTTGTATAGTACGAGGAATGTCTTTGTTTTATTCAATTTCTTATCATTTAATCAATGGCGTCTTGAGTATTATTAGGGTAAGAGAAATTATAATTTCAGGTTAAAAGTGTTTGCCGATAGAATGAACTAAAATTCCCAATTACTTCCGTTTTGTCCGTTAAATACGATTTTCTACTACCTGTAATTCCTTTCATGTGAACACATTATCATAATAATATTTGTAGTAGGTAATAACACGCCAATACAATAAGCTAATTTATAAATAATACAAGTTTTTTAAGTTTTACCGAATGGAATATCGCAAAAATTCGTACATACATACATGCATAGAAATAGGACTTAGCTTAGCTAGCTTAGAAGCTCGCATACAAAACTGACTCGATTCATATGAAGAATATGGAATTCGTTGCTTTAGTTATCTTGTATTTTTTATAGTAGTTAATAAACATACTTTTTGTATATCAAATAGAACCAACATTTTAGTTCAGTATTTGTTTTGTATTTTATTTAAGTTTGTACTTTAAAATTTAACCATATTATCTCTATCTTAAAGTAGTTATCGTAGTTATCATACAGATGCGTACCTTTATATTTGGAATTTTTAAATACATACATAGTTAAAATAAATAAAATAAAAAGTGGACAGCTCCCGGCCTTCCCGTATCCTAGTGTTACTGGAGGTCGTAGCAGAACGATTATGTGGACTTGTCATGGAAATCGAAAACGACTGCTATGGAAAAAGTGTAAAACTAACAAGAAAGACGTTTTGAAACCTGGATGCTGGTTAGTGAAGCCAATCATACCATAAGCATTCGATCAAAAATGTCTTGGTTCAAACTTAAGAGATTTGAGGAATTCATTACGAAAGCGAATTTATATAATTGAACCTATTGCAATGATTGCTACAATTTTAATACCAAAGGAAAATTTATGGAAATACTTTCTAGTACTGGTTTGGAATTTGTTAACCAGTACATTTAATATTGCGTCTATAGATTAATATAAATTATATATTCTCAGTTTTACAGATTAAGTCATTACATATTACTGTATAATTTAAACTGTTTTAAAGGGGGTCATTAATATTTTAAAAACAATAACAGTTAACTAAAACCTACAACCTCTAAAATTATCGTTGCATTTTTCTGTACTCTTAAATACAGTGAACGCGTTGATTTGTTTATTATTATGATTAAACATGAGCTTAAGACGTCTTGGTAAATCTATCTATCATCATGACACTGTGGACAACAATATGAATATGAAGTGAACTCTACGAATGAATAGGTATATAACAAACCCAATTTATATAATCTCCTCTATGTCATTATTTTAATTAATTTACTTATAATGTAATTAATGTGGCTAGCTTTCCGTCTCAGGTATCATATACGAAACCAGTGCATATATATATCACAAGTCATTAAACCTTAAATTATTATTAACAAATTTCTAAGAAGAACGGATATTGTAAACTTTGTTGGCATAACTTACGAGTTACGTGTCATCGTATACTTAAAAGTTTATTGAATAATTGGGGAGTCATTGCACTTATTCCTAGATCGTTGAAACGTGTTTTGTCTCATCGATATTGCTTACCTGAGAATCACTACGGACATGATTCAAATTGTTGACCACTAATCCGTTCTCTGATGCCATGGTATCCATTGTAAAATCATCATCCAATCACACAATAATAAATAAAACCACTACACATATCCAACCGGCACGAATTAAACACAACCGCAATTCTAGCAATAAAATATCACAGTGCAAAACAAAGACACAACATTAATAACTCGATATAACTTTGTGTCATTGTTGGAGTTTTAATGAAACAGTCTAAGCCTTGTTTCGCCGACCACTGATCCTAACTAAGGACGCCAGCGAAAAAGCCGTGCGTGATTTCTCAGGACTTTCAAAACCAAATGGTCATATACGCTATCAATCTTTGCATACCAGAGTGGTGTTATGAAACGGAGACTCGTTTAAACGGGTTCGACGTGGGTAAGAAAGGGACGACAATCTCGCAGGTACACCGTACCGAAGTAGACCAACAGTATCTACAGGTTTTGTTCCCACTACGAGCGGACTCTGAGCCTCCGAGCTTGAAAGTTATAGTTGAAAAACATAATAAGCGCGGCGCAGACGTTGCTAGTCTTGACACTGACTAGTTTTTGCAATATACCACTAAGATACCAGTATTATAAGACCTAGATACCTTAGAATATCCTAAGCAAAATAAAGCAGTTTTGCAAGTGATATGCGAGATGATGAAGTTAAGAAATACAATTGATTGTAGAGAAATCATTGTCCGAATCTATATAAACCGGTTCAATGCATCACCGGTGAAGGTCGTAGCACAGCTATGTTAGCAAGATTTAAATCGTAAAGACCATAATGAACCCTATGCTTTTACAATACTATTGAATTTCCTATTTTGTATTCGATTAATTTGAGGATTATAGGCAGTTCGCATACAAATGCACCTTAGGGAGGCTAGGAAATCTTACCTGGCCCATTCGCTCTATATGATTGGATGTTTTATAGCTATCAATACAAAGTATATGCAAGAAATTGATGGGCCATTTTATTAGGCGAAGTGTTTGTTATGACCATGAATTACTACGTGAATCATTGAAGAAGAATCTTCAGGATAACCGGTCTTGGACAATGTATAGAAACACAGAATTAATATAAGAATAAAAAGGATGCTTATTATTTCATAAAAGGTTTATGCACAAAGCCGAAACAGTATTTTGTTTGGTCGTTAAATATTTAAAATATATATACGATCGAATACAAATACGATCTACTTTCATAGGTAAAGTTAAAAGAAAAATAGACATGACATGTCCCGTCAAGAATTTGCTCTCATTGTTATAGTTTCTGCAGCATTTTCCTGCATTGCTACAGTTTTAGAAAAAACTAGCCGTCGCCGTAGGCAATGATGGTAAGACCGTAAAAATTACATTAAATCATTATTATTTATAAAAAAGATACTTTTTAATAACATGATTGAATTATTTTCGCAGGCTACACAAAAACTGAAATAGTTTATCAACGGCCTAAATATGGCCTAAATAGCAGCTTTTTTCGTGACTTTTCATTCTTAACATTCATCAACAATATGACAATAGTATATTAGGATCTCTCTCAAGATGAAGCCAGGAATAAAACCCTCCCACTTATGGAATTGGACACCCAGAAAATGGTATGAATCTGTTCTCAACGACCGTCTCTCATTAAAACGAGACCAAAGAAACAAGTCTGAACAGGTGAAGACAAGCTTAATTGTTATGTCGCTTAGTTTATGTTTTGCGTATTCCTTTGGGTTACTGGATCCAAAGGAAATGACAACAAAAATGCTCAGGGAGAGATCGTGTGACCCATCACCACAAAGCGTTGAAACTGAGCCAGCACCAGCACCTAAAAAAACACCACCAGAACCCTCCGTTTGTCCTCCAAAGAAGAAAAAAGAGCTACCAAAATGTCCATAATACTTCCAACTTCCTTGAAATAAAAGCAATAAAATATGTACTTAAATTTGTTTGAATGTTTGTTTTCGTAGAAACCTTAAAATAGTAAACCAATATGAAGCAGGTGTAGCAATATAGGCTAATTATAACAAATTATGTTAGTATTATATATGTTATATGCATATTTAAAAATAAACAAGTATTTTCTTATTTCTGTTAAATGGGTGCATTGGCATAGACAATCTAAATTGCTATAATCTACACAAAAATAGACAAAACTGTAACCCCTGTATTTTTCATAGAATTAAATGCAAATTATGTTAAATCTGTACCTTGTTTATGGGTATTTTATTCTATATTTATTTCTTGTATGTCAAAAATTGTCAATAAAAAACTAAACTCTAATGTATAACAAATATTTGTATATAAAACTATTATTTACATAAATTAAGAAATTATTCATGTTTTTTTTCTAATCCGTGCTTGTAATTTGTTTTGATATAGTCTGTAGAAGGAACCTTCGGAAATGGATGCAAAAGCTCAAATAAAAGTGACGTTTATCGTATTATCAATAGCTTCTGTTTTGGGATACTCCCTAGGATTCTTTTCTTTAGACCTATCTCAAATTCAACAAAGCAAACCAAGGCACATACAGACGAAAGACAAACGAGATGATGGAGGCACGGGGACCGTTCCACATGTCCCAAGTGCTGTGTTACTAGACACTATAAAAGATAAATCCTAAGAGTCGAATTTAATTTTAATGACGTAATATATTTTCTTTTAATATCTTGTTTTAATGTCTTTAAATTAAAAAAAAACATAGTTAATGTAATTCATATCTTAAATACGAAAATATTATTAAATTGAAAATGACGTTGTTACCATTATACTTATAAAACTGTATAAGTAAATTCCTATTACAGGAGAAGGCAGTCGGATACATAAACTCAAACTAAAGAAAATTTTAGTGAATTCTGTCAATATAATTTTTTTAGTTTCTAGCTTCATCAGAATACATTTCTTAATTCCAGTCTATTAGACCCCATAACAGTAATTTTAGTTTAAGTAAACATTTTTTAGTAAAATAGCAGCAACTTCGTTTTCATAACAATAATTTATATAAATATGATATTAATATTTTCATCAATGTTTAAACGTAAAAACGCAGTAGAGTGATTGTCAAGTGAGTGTGAGTGTCAAGTGTCTATAAATTAGCATTAACCATCGAATTTTAACTTCTATGACACGTATTACGTAATTTCTTCATTGGTTCATGTATGATATTTTTAACTGGCAACGAAATTATTTATTTGTCAAAACCCAAGCCGCCAAAAGAAAAATAAATAAATATGGTAGCTAAAAAAATATTTCTGGACGTTGTGATATTTTCATCATCTTTTTACGTTTCTTACAAATTAATGTCTCTCTTCATTAAGAGATATCGTTCGAAGCGTGTGCAATAAGATGCTAATATATTCCTAAGTATGAAAGTCATTGTAATTTTCACGACGGTTAATAGTGCAGTGAGTTTTTGTTATAATTTAAATAGACGAAGGAATTTGTAGCGATGGGTGTTGCTTGGGTTATGCTTATGTTAGTTTTAAACACGTAAAGTTCTGACCTTCGCAGTGATTATGCAGTAAATAAAATAAATACTCGACATCGAAAATAAGAACAAAATGAATTGAGTGTCTAAAAGAAATTAATTCGTGCTCACAAAACAGAACATTATCTCTGTAGCTACACAGAACATTGTCTGTTACATACGGGACTGTGACTTTGGAGCCCTGCGGTATTCGAATTGGATTGTTTCATAACTAACTACGGTATATTACCATATTATTCATAGAAATATACATATTATAATCTAATTGAAGCTATGAACAAAAAAATCACAGTATACGCCCCCAGATCATCTGGTGCTCAGATAACATTGTTATCTATAGGTGGGTCATTTGTTTTTTATTCGAAAATTTGATATGGTTTTGAGTCGTCACTTATTCTGATAGTTGTTACAGCTACAATTTTTATTACGAATGGAATGTAACAGACCTACAATTACTCCTACTAACAAAATGTA
Source organism: Pieris brassicae (assembly GCF_905147105.1). Classification (NCBI taxonomy): domain Eukaryota; kingdom Metazoa; phylum Arthropoda; class Insecta; order Lepidoptera; family Pieridae; genus Pieris; species Pieris brassicae. The sequence continues at coordinate 18,295,873 of NC_059669.1, read as the reverse complement.
TATTACGGATATATATTAAATAACAATTAATTTAAACAGTTACAGAAAAAATATTTTAAAAATAATGATAGATGCTTACCCTTTTACGCCTTTTTCTTCCAGGAAAAGTATTTATTTGTTGCGAAGCAGGCGGTATATGGAAGAAATAGGGTGGAATGAACTGTTCAAAAGATGATATTGGGGTGCCCCTTGGTGCCATGGAACGTATAGTACCATAAACATTATGGTTACGTCCCTGACTTCCGTACAAGTTAATCATCGCACTGAATGAACACTAGTTTCAGCACACGAAAGTTTCACTTGAAAGCGCGCGAAAAATGTAACATAATGCACAGATTAAACGCTCGAATTCACTCACGATGCCACAGACTACGTACACTATATTTTTATTAAAAAAATAAGCTACCCAAAGGAGGTTCTAAAAGGATCCCAAATGATAAATATTCTATTGATATTTAAATCTTTAGGTCCCTGATGTTTTTAATGAGCGTGCAGGCGTCCAGATGTGATTCCACTATGTGCGTGTTAAAACAGACAATCATGTTCACATTACATATTATTATCATACTTTATCTGCTTTTTCCAATAGAGTACTTGAAGCGAGACATATCGGCAATGCAATGTATTTGAAAATGAGAGAAAAACATGCACACGCATAAATAAATACAAGCAGATACACTTGGTTAGTTTTAAAAAGTTTGTCACTGGTTCATTTAACACAACACTGATTTAAAGCTACATAGTAAACATTTTTTGCAAGTTAAATGGTGGCAAGTCTGTATAAAGCATGCATTATTAAACGTTTAACTCAATTATTTCACTTTAGTAGTCATAATTCAATGAGGTAGAAACTTCTATAATATATTGCTGCTATTATAGTTGCTTATATATATTATAGATTTATCGATAAAAAATTCGGAGACCACCGTTCATTTAATTAATATGTACTTTTAAATTAAAGTATTAACATTTTATGACTTTTAATGTACCACTCTTGTTATAATTTTCTTTATTGTAAACGAATCAGGAACTAATTTAACACAATTTATTTAACTTGTTTAACTGATATAGCGCCATCTAGGTGATACGCTGTGTACTAATAAAGAAGGTTAATAAGATGCGTTTTATTCTTCTATAAAATTATACTAGATGGTGTTAAACTAAATACTTTATAAAAAAATATATTATGGCGAACACTAGATGGCGCTTAACTTATCTTTATTTAAAAGTACGGCGGAGTTCAATATCCAAAATACTAGTATTAATTTCATCGAGCCAAACATGTTTTTATAAGACGGATCAAGTATTAAATACGCTCTCTAATGCGTCCCGTAGGAACTACGACTAGGATGTAGTTACCGCTCCAAAACAGATACTTGTTCTAATAAGTGTCTTTAGAAATCGCTTTAATTTTCTAAGTTTATTTTCATTGCATCTAGTTTGTCACTGTGACACTGTCAAATAAGTTAAACAAATAATATGGCGATCTGGCGAGCATGATAAATTATTTAAAATGATATTACTACGACTGAACACCTGTCGTGAACCTTTTTTAAAAAATGGCCACAGCCAAGCTACCAAAGGCACTCTTCGGGTTGATATTTACTAAGGTATCCTGCTTTGCATTTAGTGGAAAAGACAATGGCTTTGGCACCAGTTATGTTTGGGCAGGCTCGCTTGAGTCTGGATTACAAATAGCCTCACAACACCAGAAACCCGTGATGGTCATCATACACAAATCGTGGTGTACTGCGTGTAAAAATTTGAAACCAAAGTTTGCGGACTCTGCAGAAATACAGTCACTAAGTAAACATTTTGTTATGGTGAACTTAATTGATAATGAAGAGCCTAAAAGCAACACTTTCGCGCCGGATGGAAACTATATACCGCGGTAAACAATTAAAAAACTTCTTATTACGTGGTCTGCCATCACTTTGTTGGTACATTTTTCGTTAACAAAATGATAGAGAATAGCCTCGCAAAAATACGTGCACAACCATATATCACGCCCTTGTATTGTTGCAGAATAATGTTCATGTCACCAAAGGGCCAAGTAGACCATGACATCTACAATGTGGACGGGAGCAGTCAACACAAATACTTCTACAGTCGGCCGGAACAAATTGCGAAGTCAATGAAAAGGGTTATCGAGAAATATAAAATTAAATGTGAGTATGACATAAGACATTTAAATTATTTCAAGCATATAAAATGTTTAGTTTCGGCACATGGCCAAATTTTGCGTGGTGGGAGAAATCACGCATGTTTTTTTAATATAAAGGGGTTTTAAACCACTTCTAAGTATCGCATCTATTGACAAGCAACTCACTTTCTGGCAATTATACATAACAAATTAGTCGCATGCTTAGTGCAGACACAATCTGTGTCTATTTAGCATAAACACGAACATCTTGATTCATGTGTGTGTGTTACTGATTTTCATATGTTTTCAGAATTCACATAAATTTAAGGGAGTAAGAAAGCATTTAAGAAGATAATAACTGAAAGTACAAGTACTACACAAAATAATTATTAATTAAATATCATAAATTTAAATAGCATCTACTTATTTTCATTGAATTCATAGAGATTTCTACAGTTAAACTTCCCTAATTTAATATTTTTTTCGCAATTCTTTAAATATGTCATCGTGTAGTGATGACCTTAGACTTTAAATAAATTAAAAAACTTACATCTTCGATGACTGGTTCGACGTACATCTCCATGGTGTTGTTGAGTGGAGGCAGTGGTACCGGAGACGCTGCGGCCGATGATCGCCGTGAGATGCTGTTGCAGGAGCATTGCGATATTGAACGACGTGAACGGGGAGATTCTCTGGAAAGAAAAATACTTCATTTTTATCATAGTCTTGAGCGTAGGAGCTAGAGAAAAATTATCTAGGAAACACTTATCCGAAGTTATGACCAAGGGTTGTGTAGCGTATAGCGTTTTTTGTTAAGTATGGAGGTTATTGGCTCTAAATGGCGCAGCTATCTGTATTTTCTGATATTTGTCTTCAAATTTGGGATTGTGTTTATTTTATATATAGAGAGAACTTTAATGTAATTATTCAACTTTAAGCAAGAGGAAATTAAATTACTTAAATTATAATTGAAGATGTCATATCATGTACACTTGTATAGTTTTAGTTATGCATAATTATTATTCCTGAATTGAAAAACATATAATTTATTTCAAAGGTCTCAAACAACTCAAAACTATTTTAGTCCTAACGAGAAAGATTCGCATTAGTTTTTGGTGCCGATTTACCTTCTATTTCTCCGACACACGTGTTGCGTTCGTGCATCGCATCTGCACCTCACAGGCACAAAATAGCCCAGTTGAGGCAACGGGGCTGGCTCCGTTGAATCACTAGAGTCACTCCACTCCGGCTGGCTGAATGGGTCAATATCCAGAGCAGACGGCATTGCGGATTGGAAAAAATCCTCAAACTTTCATTCCATTTTTAATTTCAGAACTTAATCCGTCTCGAACATTTTTCATTCTATTCACTCGCTTTTCGAATAAATTCTTTTCACTTTTTGTGTTTGCATTTTCATGGATCGATTTCAGTTTATGAGCACTATTTTTTTATTTAAAATATCACTTGTTCGACGACCGCGTCGTGTTTTATCGAAGTAATTGCAAGTTTTGACTTTGTAAACAAAAAATTAGAACAGATTATAATTCGGTTGTTCAATTAGATAAGATTAAATGTCGTAAAAGTTTATTTGAGTTCATTGATAAGTCAACGATTACAGCTAATCAGCTACCGCGCGACGTTTGTTGTTAACTACAAGCTATTAGGCGGCTTGAGGCATGTATATCTTTTAATCATTGGGTTTTCTTATTTCCTTACTAAACTTAATTATTTCCTTAGGCCAGGCAAACATCCTCTGAGATAAACATTAAAATATGTAATGTTGGCCGATGAGATTATTGTTACGAAGTTCGAATAGATATGATATAATGTATAATTTATAAGTATATTAATCTAATTAACATTATACATAATATAAGGTACAAGCCTCTGTTTTGCAATAGTTTTAATACCGAGAATAATTAAAAATATATATTTAATACAAAATTGAAAACTTATGTATATTGTACTACATAAATTCTGAAAGACCTATCAAATTTTTGGCAGAAATTCAAAGCACACAGTAACAGGGATGGCTCCTAACGGACAACTAACGAGAAAATGTCCATACAAGTGATGTAGAGCGGAATGTATTTAAAGCGTAGGTCAGGAATAGTCAAGAGACGTCGTCAAATTAAACCGTTATACATTTTTTCTTTGAGGCAATGTTATTCTACATTTCGTAATACTAAAACATATTTGTATGCATACAAAAGTATATGCTTTTTGGGTCACGTCCGATCCTAATCTGTTAGTAAACCTCTAACGAGCCGCTCTAAACCGATGAAATGATTCTGATGAACTGAGAATGATGATCTACGTGGTCATCGTTCAAATAGAAAGAGCATTATTGATAGATTATTTATTTAAGTATAATTCATTAAATCTTCGTGCTCAAGCCAAAACAAAAACTTTAATACCAAGTAAACTATATAAAAGACTGTTCTTTAGTAGTAAACTCACAAAAGCAATTACACGAAATTACTAGACAATTCTGTGTGTTTTGTTACCAGTCTAATTTCCTGTATCTTCCCAGGCTAAACGTGAGGGTATGTGCATTCCTAAGCTTTTTTATCCGCATCGCGTGAGTCACAGGCGTTGTTAACGACGTTATACCGGGACCCGTGAAATTTATATTCACACAATTAGGTACGTATCAAATATACAAACTTAGATACAGACAAGTATAGATTTTATGGGCACTGCAACGCTTATTTTTGTGTTAATTATAGACTGTTTCGTGGAACAACAACTGCATTTACATAAAAACTATCGTTATTCAGTCGCATGGTCACTATTAACATCTTATAGTTTTAGAAATCTCGAGATTATTATCATTTTTAGAGATATTTATAGAGATTTTTAAAACCCGAAACTATCAGTTTTACTTTACGTCGTTCTTAGAGCATAGGCAGCTAATATTAGAAGACTCACTGTAACGATAAAAATTACGAAAAATAAATTTAAATTTCTTTTCTGATATAACCATTACCGAAACATTTTTTGCATGCCATAAAGAGACAGATATACTAAGTTATTTTATTTATTAGGACATACATTTTTACGAATAATTAAGTTGGTTTAGTGTTTCAAACATGTATTTATTTGTTTGCTTTCCCCACAGGCCAACTCTATTTAGAATGACAGATATCTGCAAATGTATTCCATTCGTGTTTGCTTCCTTTGTTTATATGTACTTCATTAGTTAATAGCTAACATTGTTTTCTCTATTTCTCATAGTGTAATGATAAATTGTGTTACTTTTGTGGGAAGATTTTTTTGGTATAGTTTACTGATTAATAATCGTCCGTAGATATGAGCATTTAAGTATTATTGCTATTGAATTATTATATTTTTGCGATATAAAAGCAAAGTATTTATAAATTACCCATGGCTAAAGCTGGGACATAGAAAAGAACAAAAGCGGAAGCATTTGAACGGCTGGATCGTTTTTTAGAATGTTTAAGAGAACATTTTTCTGTTTGTAAGACGTGTGGACAGGACTACGTGTCCCGGGTCCGCTAGTAAATGTAAAAAGGGACGTAAATTGACAATAAGTTAGTAGATGTACAAGTACTTTCTTAATAGATCATAAATAATACGTAGAATTAGATACACACCTCATACTAATCCTATAAAAGAGGCATCTATGCGTCATTCAAGGTGCAATACCGAGAGCTATTATAACTATATAATAAGACTTTTATATTTGCAATAGGATAGCGTTCGCGACAATTGTGATTTATGAATATACATAATTACAAAACACTTTATAAAAAATAATTAAGTCGATAAGTTACGGACTGCTACACAAAAAAATATTTTGGTTATTAATATGCAAATGGCGTGTTTTCAGGTGATTCTAGGTTCGATTGCCGGCGAAACTAATGTAGTAATTGATAGGCTGAGAGTTAATATTTAAATGTATCAATAAAGAACGCGCATATATCTGATCCTTGCCTATTGTCTACGCTTCGGTGGACAGAGAAATTGTGACCAATTCGTATTCCATCGTCACATTAATTTATGTATACATTTTTTTAATAAAGAAATTAACGATTTTTTTTATATTTTTGAGGATTCATTAAATCCATGCTGTGCATCGTAGAAGATAAAGCCAAAATATTTATGTTCTTCATTACTTCCGGTGACAAAATACCAAGGTCACAACGCCATAGGTCTTGTGTGGTCCCACACAATGTACAAAATGTTGTGTGGGTGTACAACTGTTTGTTTTAAACGAGTACTCGAAATGTTTACTTACTACCGGCTGCGTTCACCGCAGTACTGAATAAAATACACATTTTTGTCCCTTCTCATTTCGAGCATTGTTAGACTGTGAAGCGAAAAAGGGGTATACTTTTGATGTTTATATAAATGTCTGTAGTCGATAACGTACCTTTTAAAACGAACGACCGAATTTCTGGACAGTGATCTATGTAATTTACGCGAATTTAATACGTATTGTCTACTCTTGTACATTTAATGACCAACTTCAATAAATTTTACCTATATACATACATATTCGTAAAAAAACAATCTTGTCCTAACAGGTGATCCTAAATCAACAAGAATGCATTTATATAATATGCAACCAATATAATATAATTACGAAAAACATTTAAGCTACAGAAAATTTAAGAAACTTTTTAAGAATGACTAACAAATATTAGAAATTTTGTCAAACTCATTAGACAATAAAAAAGGTCTGCTAACTAATGTAATACAGCGTATATCTGCATTTTATAAAGGTTAGTTATAACTGGGCACATATTGGTGAATGAATTCATGTAGCTATTAAAATGCCAAAGAGAATTAACTATCTAGAAGCAACCTCATTAATAATTAAATAATTTCCTCCAACTATTAACAGTCGCTTATCGCAGAAAAGTATACAAAAAAATGCTTAATTTGGTACATATCGTTTATAAACATTTCATTAAGTCTGCTTCATTGAAAGTAAAGGTTCTACCTGCAGTATTGGTTTAAGATTTTGGCTCATATAAAGATAAATTACTATTCGCTTACGCGATATAGGTATTGGTATTAATGTTCATATTTTTAAGGTATTGCTGACACGTGACACATTAAATCATCATAAAGTAATAACTAGTAATTAATGAATAAGCTTATTTGTGAGGTTTAGACTGATGTTTATAAACAGGCAATAATTCGTACAAATCGATGGCCCCATAAAATTTCACGCGTAAACATTAAACACGTATTAAACTTATTATTGTTAGCATATTTTTCTTTAAATATTGCGTTTGACCTTTAAGACACACTAATGCGATTTTATATATACAAGCTTTCCTTTCCAGTGATTACTTTTACTTTTTCTGGCTGCATTATGGTGTTTTTTTTTTTCGATATCGTATTGGCTTAGTAGTGTATTTATTTTTGTATTTATCGTAAGTATCCAAATGTTTTCCTCATTCATGAGTAAACCAGACTTTAAATGTATTAATCAGTTTTTAATTTATCATCGTTCGTTTAATTTTGTAAATTGTGAATGTAATTTTATCCAGAAAAGATCAGTGCTTTAATGGTAAAATATGATTAATTTTGTTTTTTTAATAGTAAGGCAATTGTAGTCTAATCCGTTCGTTTAAGATTACTGTGTATCTTTGTTAATATTATTAACATCACATGTATTATCTACGTACAGTAGTCCAAATTGTGTCACCTAAATTAATCTTATCCTGCTGTAATTACATTCTTATTCCAGAGTACATAAAGTTCAATATTCATTGTGTAACAATACCAGGTGTACGGTGACTCATCGATCATTGACTTCTGTTCGACTACGTATTGGCAAAACTGCGATTCATTCTAAGTATTGGAGTAATACTTTAAATCTTAACATACCACTTTTACTCATGACAATTATACCATACTTCAATTGAATTTAAATGTAATTATGTATTATTGTTAGCCAAATTTACTATATACTTGTATACTACTTGTACTACACAATTTTTTATCAGAACTACTTATGAACACATGAAACTTACGAAACTGATACCTACTAAGAAAAACACGGTGACCGTCCCTTCGTACATATTACAGCCATTAGGACTACTCAAATACAAAAAATCTATTTGGTTTTTACAAAAAAATGTGTCTAATATGCTTCAATTCTGGCATATACGTAAAAAACTTTAGTTTTAAACAGCGTTTTATTGGTATATAAATCTATGTTAAAGCAATGATTTGTAAGTTGACTTCGGCCCTATAAATGCAATAAAAGTCATCTAAATTAACTTTTAAACCCACGATGACATCAACGACATCGGCATTGTTTGTATTTTTAAACCGGCGCGGCGCCGGCGCAGACTCGCCTCACAAATCCTTTATTTATATCACTCCTGTTATCCAGAACTGTGTGAAAATTGATAAAACAAAACGAATGTTCCCATAATATTCCCTCTTGCGAATATTACGAGAAAAATTACGTTACTCATTACCTAAATAATATGAAAATTAGCAAGAGGAAGAATATTTTTTTTTTCGTAACCCTAATAATTTAAAAAGTGAATACTCCTGAATAACTAAGCAACTGAGGCGATTGTAGTAGATGGAGTATCTACTATGCATCTCTATATAAAACAGTAATTGCCACCTGTACACTTTGAAACTAAATATACTAGTAAAATCACACTGGCAAAAGCTATTCAATAAATAGTCTTAGCAACGTCGTCCCTTGATACCTTTGTTTTGTCAATGTCATGATTCACCTTTAGAAACGCAACCCTTGAGTTGACTTTAGCTGTATTAAAGTGCCGTCTGTGACCTTAACCCGTTTTACGGGTAGATGAAAAGGTTTTTTTAGTATTATGTTCCAGCGCACTGAATATTTTCTAAATTATAATATATGTACTTTAACAACGAATTTTATTTTAAACAAAAATAAATCTTTATTGTACTACAAGGGCAGAGTTTATTTATCACTTCATTTTCTGAATTATAAGCTGACTCCGTTGTTGACGCAACTAGAATACAATCTGTGACTACATTTACCCATTTACGTTATTATTACATTTTATTCTGGCCCTGAGATTTCTGTATCTGTTTCATGATCATTTGTTAATCGAATAGGCAAGTGATCAGCCTTCTGTGCCTGACGCAGGCCGTCGACTTTTTGGATCTACGGCAAGCCGGTTTCCTCACGACCTTTACCGTTCGGTCTAATGTTAAGTACTTAGAAAGAAAATCCATTGGTGCACTGCCGGGGATCGGACCTAGACCTCAGGGATGAGAGTCGCACGCTGAAGCGTATACCGTTTCATACATTTAACATTTAAATGTATTTTATACAAATGTAGTCAATAACTAAAAAAACATTTTACTCATGTATGCCTAAAAATTACAAAAAAAATCTTAGATTTTGATACTGATTTCCTAGGGAGCCCTATCGCGAACCTGGCAATATTTTCACACCTGCCCGATTGAACTCTTCAAACGGAACATTAAAACCATTACACTATAATCACCCACGAAAACTTTGTTACTATAGCAAGAGTTCCTTTGTGATATTGAAAAGGACCAAAAAGTATACTTTGCAGTTTTGTGCAACTAGTTTTAATAGTTCATTTGAAGATGTTACGGCCAAAAATTAAAGTTCACGTATAACAGAAAGCAATCTCACTAATGGAGTTCGCATTTGAGTCTAATCTTTTATGTAAACACTATGCAAACTTTTGTATGCGAATACAGCGTAAAAGATCTTTTCAGTGTACAGATGATTTTACTATCATATTTATAGTTAGACGTTTTGTTATTACAGTGAAACCTGGTTAAGTGGGACCTGAATAAATGAGAAACCTCTATTATGGTTGCAACGAAGTCCCGGTTCTTTTTCATTAAATTACCTCTGTTAATGGGACTTTTTGAACCTGGTTAAATAAGATTTGAATTCTAAGAATTTTTCGATGTTTACCTCTATAATTGAGACTTTGTAGCTCAATTACCTGTATAAGTGAGACAAATAATTCAGGTTTCAACACGTTTTGACGTGTTTGTTTACATACATTTCTCGTCGTCTTTCGCGCAAGCTTTGATTGTCAGTACTACATATCTCATGTTTTGCTAGCAACTAGCAATCAAATACAAACAAACATAACCGATTACTTTAAGTCATAAACTTTACCGTATTTTTTTTCGACGCAATATATTATGTTTGTACATTCATACCTACATTAAATTCATAACATCAAAAATACGCATTTTTACTAACATTTCCACCTCTAAGAATGGAATAACGGCACATTTCGACCTCTGTAAATGAGACAACTATAAATTTAAACGTGTTTAATTGGAAAACTGGATCATTGAAACCCCTCAATAATTGGTACATACGTCTTGGTCCCTTGAGATCCCAATTAACCAGGTTTCACTGTATTTTGTTCAGTTTGTGTTGCAAGGAACGGCCCGTATCTTCAATGGTTATAAAAAAAACATCATAATGTTGACGTTAGGTGTCAGATTAAATAAGTGAACGATCAGTTAATCATTACGTCGTGGAAATCCGTAGTAGTGCAGCTTTTTTGTATATAACTGTTAAGAAAGTATCGTGAAACTTATAAATACTACAAGCCTTGCGGTACATCGATTGAAGTACCTAGTTATAATATTTATACTTTCTGTCTAGTCTAGTCATTGAGTATGCGTTGGCATAGACCAAGTTATTTTAGGTATATGTCGCATCAACACCAGACAGCTATTACGCATGTATGTAGATCACATCCTGACATTTTGAGCGCTGATATTACAAAAACGACAATAGTAATATGTTTTAAAAGATTGTGATTATAATTAGCCTTCTGTCTATGTTAGCCAATACTTACGAATAATTTTTATCTACTAAATATATTCTACGTTTCGTGGAATAAAAGTTGTACAAACTGCTTATTAGAAAAAAATCAACATCCCTTAGACACATGTCTTGCCCTTGGATACGATTTTTTCATTTAGTTGTCATACATTTATTAATAAAAATTTTATTTTTATATCAATAAATGTTACAATAACCGAAAGCTGAACAAAAATTGAACATACTAACATGTATTATGTGTAAATATAGCTTTCAAAATCGTTCTTTGTTACGAACCAGCGATACATTTTATAATTTTGTGTAAAGAAAACAATGTAACAAAACTTAAAAGGTTTCTAATACTATGACATTGTTGTTCAATCTAGTTCTCATAGTTTCTATATATTTACAATGCATCCATCCGCACGAAACATAAATTTTAAAATATTTTGTAGCCTTCAATTGTATATTTATCTCCATCATCTACATGATACATGATGTTCATTTTCAGCAAAATAATGAAATTTGTAAAACCTATAGAGCTGTACTGTTCAAGATTGTTGTAAAGAGATTTTTTTTCTTCTCGATCTTTATTATAAACGAATCCAAAACAAATTGCTCAGGGGAGTAGTCAATGCTTCTTGGTACATTCGCAATAACGACCTCCATTGGGCGGATCTCATGTAGAGGAAACGGCACAATAATCAAAAAGATTGCTGGAGCCCAGGAACAAAAGCTCCACCATCACGTGAATATCGAGGCTATTCAACTTCTTGACACCACGAGACTAGTGAGAATATTGAATAAGATAAAACCATTTGAATTAGTGTTAGTCCATGTTAGTAGTAAGTCCTTAAATGGTAAGTGAAAAATAGAACACAAGAAAAGAGTCTTAAGTCTTCCCCTTATTAAAGACAGTAAGAAGTGTTATTAGACACTTTCTTTTGTTTAAATATTAGTAAATTAGGTTAGACTTAAATTACTTGTTATTCTTAAGTTAGGCTAGATCGTAATGCTCCATGATGTCACAGTGAGGACTTATGTATTTAAAAAAATCTCGATGTTTTTTAAAATTTTGTAAGCGTTGCGAATTAGATTTATATTTATTAACGCTAAATTATTTGTAGATTAAAACTAGAGAAATTATCTCTTAAATTGGTTTGAAGTTCGCTATCAGTTTCATTAAACGATTTATAGTTATTGTACAATTGACTGCCTCAACAAATTAATCGTTTGCGTTGTTGTCTTTTCTTAATTCCATGATTCCGTTGATGAACTTCTTTAGGAAAGCTGCCGCCACAAGTGGCGAGTGGCAAGAGGCAAGTGGCGGTAGCCACAAGTTATCGAATATTAGCCCCCCCCCCTTAAATACAAAATTGTAAAATTCTGGATGACAATAACAAAATCATTTCATGTATTCATAGGTAACTTTATGTACACTTATGAAGGTCAGTAAAAAATGAATGCTTCTCAATTTACATTACCTACAAATTCCCAAATCAATTGCGATGAACAAGAACTATCCATCATCAATCGCCAACGATCTCTTAAAAAATGTCTGTAAGTTTATTTCTTTCTTTGGTCCTTTGTTTTACACGAATTTCTTAATATTTATTTATAAGGGTTATATATCAAATACGAACATATTAAGGTAGTAGCAGCCTGAAAGCATGCGATACTTTTTATAAGAAGTTTTTTGTCTTCCATCATCGCCTTTACATTGAGTGCCTCTCCTGTCTATATAACTGTAATAATAAGAATATTAATCCAGTGGCTCTACAACCTATCTATATGGGTATACTAGGGTATCTATATATGGACTCAGATTGCATCTTTATCATTTATATTTTATAGGCAAATAGGTAGGTGATCGGCTTTCTATGTCTGACACACGGTTACATCGTTTTTATGTTTGAGGCATGCTCACGAGGTTTGCCTTCAGAGTTGGAGCAAATGCAAATTGGCCACATAGAAAAAAATATCCATATAAATATCTGCGATTCAAACACACGACCTCCGGGACGATGGTCAAAGGCTAAAGCTACTAGGCTAATACTTCTCTCTCAAGGACTGTATAGATGTATAATTTATACGTATGTTTCCCTACTTCTGTCTCTGTAGATTATTTTTTTGGGTTTAGTTATAAAATTTCATACTAAATCATTGTCCTATTATACTCAGTCGAGTACACGAGAAATTATTATGGACAAAGATTATTATATGTTTTAAAATCGATAATTAAAAACATAAGAAATAGTTTATATTAGAAATATTTTTAAATTATTATTATAAATACATCAACAGAGTGTCCTGACATTGAAGTCACGAAGTAAAAAACAGACGGTATATTGTCTATGAATAAAAAAAAAACGAGACAAATGACAGATTTAAGAGGTTCGTAGGTTGAAGCATAGTTAAAACTATCTACTCGTAAAATAGTTTAGAACCAACATTCAGTTGACAATAATAAGTTTTCAAGCCAATTCCGAAGTCTAGATTGTAGCCTATAATAGTGTATACTTTATTCGTGTAACTAGGGCACTTCCGTGGCGTATGATTCAAAATATTGAGATCACTTGAATCACGTTATTAGCTTTCAGGTGCAGATGGAAATGTTGCAATATAATCACTCTTACCGAATTAAAGTTGTCTAGTGTACATAGGCACAATTTAACATCTGTCATATTTAATAAGAGGTAGAATATATATTGTGTACCGATAGAAATTTTCTTTAAGATGCGATTATATTGCGTATAGTCGCTGCAAGCTCAGATGTCAGCTTCGCTTTTTTTATATAACAGGAGGCAAATGGATAGACCACTCATCTGATGTTAAGTGATACCACCGCTTTTGTTTTACTAAACTATTGGTAAACAGATAACAATTCACTGGGAATTAAACTCAATATGCACTTTCCACTAAGCCAAATATTCTTGGAGACATCCAATGAAACATACATAATACGAAACTGAAGAAAACAATTAAAACATGAACACAACGAATGGATTCTTTTATCAATGCAGTTCAAGGGGAAAATAGGATTTGAAACAAAATTATATCCTTGAATCCTTCCCGGAGTTCGAGGTTTCTCTGCATTAAAATGGAATAAGTTATTTTACACGTGTATGAAATGTATATATTGTTTATTTTTAATAATGTTAAAGTATTTCTAATAAAAAATCTATTTACGATTTTACATTAAGTCAGAAATATTTGCCTAGCACATAATAGCCGGGTGATAGTTAAAAAAATATATAAGTAAGAATTTACTTGACACAAATACGGAAATTTAATTAGACTCGTCTGTGTTATTAATAATTTCGCGTCCATACTCCACTCAGGTCAATGTATTGTGCAAATAATTTAATTACTTTAACATAAACTGTCCAAATTATAAGCATATAAATAATTAAAACACTTTAAATAGGTATCAAAACCTTACATTTACGATCAACGAGTTTTTCAAATTTTATTTGATCACTAACATTCACTTGCACTTTCGTTTTTTTTTTTAATTTGTCACTGGCCGAAATTAAATTAATTTTCGAAATTCAAAATACGATTTTCGCGTAGCGTCAGTTCACGCGGGTCGACGCTATACAACGCTCGCGTCGACTGGCCCTCAATTCGGCCGTCTGCCAAAGAATCTGAAAAGTTATATTTATATTGTGATATGAAGTTTCAGTCGTTAGCGAAGTTAATTCGTCTACATAGATATAAAGAGTCTGTCAACGTAAACATCCGCAACGCAAATGCACTGGGAGTAGCGGAGTGCGTCGTTTATTTTTGTTAAGCTGATTCATTGATGGACCCGGAATAAGTTCATTTGATCTCGTTCTGTCTAGTTGAGGCTTAGACCGTATCTATAGAAATACAAATGCCTGATTTAGTTTTCTAGGTTAATTTTACTTCTGCGAATGTAGAAAAATGCATATCTACGAATTTTGTCAAAAACCGTTTAAGATTTCTTAGGGCAGTTGATTTAAGAGGCGTTTAGCGAGCGTTGAGCGTGCTCTATGTCTGACAATAGATTTGTTTGTTATGTTTGATATTTCTATGTCAAATATTGTCATTGATTCCGTGTTTTTTATGTGTAGTTTAGCTAAATATTTCTGGTGCAAATAAATAAATAATGTATTTTCTTTAACCCTATCGAACCAACAAACAGTTCGAATTCTATTTGACTATCAAGAGTTTTTTGTTTCATAGTTTCTTTATTTCTGCTTCGCCGATATTCGATTATCTGTTTATGTAGTCTGGCAGTTGGTTTCTAATGTTAATACAATTAAGTATATATATTATTATATTTCCCCTTGTAATTGGGTTGGCATCTGCGAATTCTGCAGTACCTTATTTTATAGGTCAATATCACTATGTCAACTGCAGCAAATTGAACCGGCTAGTCAAAAGATTGATTGTTTCGTTACAATGAGACTTGATTGGATAATAATTATGTCCTATATTAAGAGGAATAGTGCAACTATTCATAAGATATAGATTTGAAATAATATGTGAAAACCTTCCTAAAAAATATTTTTGGGAAAACGTTTCATAAACGACTTTAGGCGTAACTATGTCATCTATTTTTCTAAATTATTATTTATAATATTGTTATTTGTCACATTAAAACGAATACCAGATATATTTGAAAATATATAACCGACAGTTCGCGCTCTTTAATTTGGCAGTTTACATGGCTACATCTGTCAAACCTGACAGATATATTAATTATGATTGTGTAGTCAACCTCCTTGGGTGAACATGTTGAGGAGTATTTAGGTCAAAATATCAGACATAATCTATGAATATAACCTTGCAATACAAAATTAGATTATAGGCTGTGCGTACGATGCATATTCTTTCAAAGCCTTTTAAGGGTTTATTAAATATTGACTTATACTGCAACAATTATCAGACAAATAATAATTTTGAAATTCACGTATCTTGAAACCACCTTCAGCAGTGATCCTCAAAAATAATTTCTGTGTATATGCACGAATTTTAGTACGTTTTTATAGCAAATATTTTAAAACATTTAAGATTGAAACGCGTTTATCTCATACAGTGGCACTCTTCGGTAGTGATTGTATTGATCAAGCAAAGGCAAAACTTTCTTTTGGTAAAACTTTTTGTTGGAGTTTGAATATGTAAATAATGGCTGACATGTCAAACGTGAAAAAAAGTTTTAGTTTCGAATATACGTAAGTACATTTTTATAACAGAAAATAATCATTTTACATAAAATTTAAAATGGTATTCTAATATTCGAAACTAAACTTTTTCTTCCCAAGCGACGAGTGTTGCCTGCCATTATTTACATATTTAACTCCAACACTATGTAATGATAAATTTAAAAAATATAAATTCGTGAACTTTAAATGTGTATTTAAAACTAGTTAATAATTATATATATTGATGAGACCTTTTTAACCCCGTAAGGGACTAGCCCTTGTGAACCGGAAGTATACCAGTTACATTGAATATCCTGGCAATAAGATTCTATTACAATAGAGTTGTGTATCGACATATCGATTTATGAACATTCGATTTTTCTCCATATAAGGTAATAAGTATATATATACGAGTTTTGACAAAGTTTTAATAAATTAAAGTTTTTTGCAATTTAGTTTTATATAAAAACTACAATCTATATAAAGTATGCATATAAAACATACTAATCATATATCATTGGTATGTTATAATTGTAAACATTAACAAATTAATTGAAAATTTAATAAATTATAAACGAGTTAAGAATTATTGCGTTTATTGTTGCCTTTGTTATTACACGTGTAATTTATACGAAATAATTAGAAATTTGTGTTTATATAAATAATATTTATTTAACCTATTTATAAGACTATAGGGGCTCCCAAGGGACTAGCGTTAAATCAACTTTTAACAACCATTTTTCTGTCATTAAGAAAGTTTTATTAATTCATAAATTAATTAATTTATTGGTTATTATTACTAATTTAAAATTATAATTGTTACTGAAATATTTGCCATTTCAACGTTCTATCGATATAATGAACAAATGAACATCACTAAACTACCACACCTCTTAATGCATGCGCTGTATCAACAAAAGCGCACGTGCGCCTGAAACAAAGATAATCATCGAAGCGATTACAGCTTTATTACTATTATGGTATATGTTTCGTATATATGAGTTGTAGAGTTTTATATAGACTGTCGTTTTTATATTAAAATAAATTATATTGGATACTTTGTTTTTGATATTAAAACATATTTCGCATTACAAAACAAATTTTCGAACAAATGAATAAATTTATTTTGCCTGTCCGATTATAAACCCTTATTCTTGGAATTACCCAAAGAGCTAGACTTTTTTTCGATCAATACACACCACATTGTTCTAATATATTTCGTATCATTATTCACTTTACGACCAGATAAGCTCTCTCGGCCAGATTTACAACTACTTGCGACCCTCCCCAGCTTCGCAGAGGCAATCGTGAATATACTTCTTCATGTATGATTTTAGAGATTAATACAGCCATAAGTAGTACACTAGAACATTGTATTGCTAATATACTTATTTATTAACATTTCGTTACCTCATATATATATATAAAAAACAGGTTTCATAAGTTGAATGCATGAATGATAAACAAAAACATGAAATGACATGTAATACTAGATATTAACTAAAACCTAATTCGTAGAAAATAACAATAAAGAATTAAAAGCTATTCTTAGACATATGTCATAATTAATATATAGAGAGCAGTGTTGGCCAAGTGGCTTCAGCGTGCGACTTTCATCTCTGAGGTCGTAGGTTCAATCCCCGGCTGTGCACCAATGGATTTTCTTTATATGTGCGCATTTAACATTAGCTCGAACGGTGAAGGAAAACGTCGTGAGGAAACCGGCTTGCCTTAGACCCAAAAAGTCGACGGCGTGCGTCAGGCACAGAATGATCACCTACTTGCCTTTGAACTTAACAAATGATCATGAAACAGATCAGAGGCCAAGACCTAAAAAGTTTGTAGCGCCATTGATTTATTTTTTATTTATTTAATTAATATATAGAAGTAGCTAATTACGAAGCAGAATTTAAATGCACAAAAACAGCACAGAATATTCTTAAATAAATGTAAAGACTGAGCTGGTCTGATGAGGAGTATTGTAGGAGATATTGCTGTTTTCACTGCAGTGGTTTTTGAGTTAGATACGCTGGAGAATTTGTTAAAAACAACACAATAATAACATAAAAGTTAGATATTTGTGAGATTATTCGCACAAAATGCGCAAACTTTCCTCCATCACGCTAAATTTGACCAAGTTACGTGCCGAGACTAATACTCAATTGTAACAAGCGTTAACCGCGCTAGCTCAACTTTCACTATAAGGTAAAGGTCAGAAACTGAACCAGTTTGCCAATAAGCTTTTCTAATACACAGATTAAGTAGAAGTACTGGTGTTGCCCTCCGTGGACTAGTGGTACATTTATCAACGAAGCAATAATTGTTTCTTAATTATTTTATTTAGTTTAAGTACACTACAATACAATCTATATACTCTAAATTACATATCAGTTACACTGAACATAAATTTTCATAAAAAAAACAATTTAACACAGTCCTCTCAGTAATTTGACACTCGTTGATTTGAATCTGCTTCTAATTTGAATTTCCTGTCCCATGAAAAATGCAAATTTAAATTGATTTAAAATTGAAGGAATATTATCTTGCTCGCCTCGCTCTCTTATACATACGATCATTTGAAGACCGCGCGTCTCTGCTTCCCTAGCATGTCTGTAGGTACATGAATGTGTACAGACCTGTCGTTTGTGAAAATTCGTGTACAGACCTATCCTAGAAACGTCTTACTACCACACACTTCTAAGCCCTCGGAACCGACACGACCTCTCAGCACCATCAAAAATTCTTTGGGCAATGATAGACTGAAGTCGCTCACTCAAAAATTACGGACAGAGACGGAGATTACGGACTTCTTTTCGAAATTTAATTTGTGAATAATTGTATTTAACTGTTTATAGATAATATATAGAAATAATAAATAACGAATTTTAATCCAGGCTTTATCTATTTGAGTCCCCCTCCCCCTAGTGATTACTTAAACGCTTGTTGTTTTGAACTTTAAAATTTATCTGTGGTCCGTTGAGTTTAAAATTATCCAGTCGTTTTACTCTTGCAAATACAATTTATAGCTGTTACTAGTAATTACTGACTTAAAATTACTTATTTGCTTAACAATGTCATAAATTGATCAGCCCACTACTGAATATATCAAGCTCTTAATGATTAGCATTTATCCTGTCGTCGAGTAGAATATTCGAGAAGAAAATTCGAATGAGAGGTGCCTGAACTCTTAGGTTGGTTATTTGAAAGATTCTTGGAAATTAATAAGGGACGACAATGTTAATATTCTGTTTTTGGTTTGATGACACAGAAGGCTCACCTCTACCTCACCGATACTGCTTCATACGTACAAGACTCATTTTGTGCTACGGAAATTGAAACAACGAATTCGAATGATAACAAGTGAGCGATTAGCTGCTGTGGTCACTCACAACGAACCCTATAGACGTCACCTTACAAAGAAAGTCAATTAGATTTTTATACATTTTTTGTTCACGGTTAAAAACGGAGAGTAATAAAAAACTGACATCCCCACGATAACAAGTGCGTTGACTATAGCATTAATAAAAAAGATTTCCAATTCAGTTTATAAAATGTGTAAAAACTTACTTGTTTAAGTTATGATTCATCACCATGTTTTCTTTGGCAGTCGCTGTAGAGTATCCTGAAAAATAAATAAAAAGTTTAATATGTACGATATGAGCGAATTTTTTGTTCTATAGTGTAAATATTCGTATAAGAATAATTAATTATAAATTATATTAGATATATATATATATATATATAGTGAAATTACTTAAAAAATACTTCAACTTTCCTTACAGTACTAAACAAATACGATAATGTAGAAAACAGTATTTTTTTAATATAATGAAATACATAACATTACACACAATATCGCTACTGTGAACTTTGCGAACAATTATATATATAGACGTCGATAGTGTCGTAGACTGTCGCATCTTTGTAACGAGGATCTGTGCAACGGACTGGTTCTGACCCTTGGTATAGGACTAGATGATCAGTTCCCTAAACCTTAGGAATTAATTAAAAACAAAGTCACGATTCAATTTCTCGTAAATCGGACCGTACCTAATAAATTTACGCATGGAGCTACGTGCGTAAAGTTCAGAGTCTATCTAATGTCGTTGTCATGCCAGTTTGTTATTACGAAATCCACTAAATATTTTGTTTCGAAATTAAACGGGGAAAAATATCTAAATTTAATATGCAACAAATATTTTTTATTAAATAAGTTTTAATAGTCAATATTATTTATGTTATTGTAGCTATGGTTTTTCTGAGTAATGTGTTTGTGAAAACATATACCACGATAACTTCATTTTATATTAGAATACTGTATCGACAGTAGGAAAAGTATACACACTGTAAACTCCATGTAACGTCCGACGATTTAACGACGAACGTCGAAATCAATAGCTTGTCTTCCATAATATTACACTCTTCATAGCATTATACCCACCCTCAATAACGACAACAATTGAATAATAAAGTACTTTGTAGGTGGCAAAAATTAGTAAAAACTGCGCAACTGTTCTGTTCTTTTGTCGCTTTATTATCCTAGCCCGTAATAAACTCTACTGTCGACATTCTGCATACGCACTTTCTAAGAAATTCGTTCTTATGTTTACAAATTGGCATTGCTTGCACGTGTAGACTTGTTGACCATGACTAATAAGTAGGAGTCATAGATTAGATCTAAAGGGTTTTCTCCGCGCCATTTAACGACAATTCTCTTTAACGCCATAAAATGCAAAGTCCCTTCAGTGTCGTAATATAGAGTTTACACTGTATATGTACAAAACTTCTCGACCTTAATCACTGGGACCTTCGCGCCAGAGGTTAGACTGCTCGGACTCCCTTTCCTTTAGGTTGGAGCAGTTAACTATTTACCATCCTCCCTATTCACGCACAGGGTACAACAAAGGTTTAGTGAAACAATCTTCGCAGTTGATTCTTAGACAAAGTCTGCAGGGTGACAGGCGTGCATATAGACATTTCATCACGCGTACTTTTTTCGTGTTACTTTAGCAATCATTTGCGATTCATATATAAATGATTTTAACTTAAAATATTACACATTATACTTTTATAAATGAGGCAGCGTTAAGATAAAAGTTTCAAGCCGTTTTGTTTCAGACATTTACAACATAAATTTATTTTTTAGGAACTATTTTAAAAAAAACCTTTTCTTTATTACTTACTTTTTCCTTGCGTTGTTATTCATGTAATAATGCTGGCAACATGTGCAGTATGCACGTTTCAATAAGTAAATCAAAGTTAACCTTGTAAAATGAGAACATATAATAATAACTCGGTAATAATCACACAGTACGTACATGTTACATTTGTTCATACTTACGTGTCTTGTAAGTTGAATTATACATAGGTAGGTAGTATAATCTCTATCTATATATATATATAAACATCTCGTGTCACAATGTTCGTTCCCATATTCCTCCGAAACGGCTCAACAGTTTGTTATGAAATTCAGTAAGTTTGAGAATCGGCTACTATCTATATTTCAAAACTTTAAGTGATAAGGGGTGTCCACTCCTAATTTTGTTTTAATTTCTTAGGAAAAAAAAATTGTTTTTATTTTGTTAAGATACAATTTATATTTTATAATAGTAGATAGCTTTTTTTATTGAACTAAAAAAATGTTTCCTATAAAAAATAAACACGGCAATACAACGTTTGCCGGGTCTGCTAGTATTATATATATGATTTGGGTTTCAAACTAATAATTTTCAATATAAATAATAATTGTAATAATTATAAAATACGTGACAATAAATTATCTATATGTACTACTGTACTGAAGGATTCCTTATTGTGTATCTAATATTGATTTTTTTATTTGTTATTACAGGGAAATTAACAGTGTTGTTGCAATATGACAATTTGGGTAGATATATAAGGGTCAAAGTCAAACAAACCTTATTGTTGAAGATCGTCGTACAATTATTATTGCCGTCGTACAATTAAGAAAAAAATAACTAATGAAATGAGTTAATGCGTCATAAAAATGCTTTTAATGCGAATGTCAGCTGACATATTTGTAATTTAAAATTACTTAACATATTGCAACATCTTCCTTTTATGGCAAGTCGTTGTGGATCAAGGTTAAATGATTCAAAAACTTATCTTAAAATTGGTCCACTTAAACAGAGTCTGTACTTGACATACAAATGAAAAACAGTTTAGGACTTTTTTGGTGGCCAAGTAATCAAAGGCTACAAAAACACAACAAATTTATTTAACAACCCTAACTATAATCGTATTCTACGCTTTCATACTATGAAATGTTTTATCCTCATAATTTATCATTTATTTTACGACCAACGTCTAGTGAACGTCAACTAGATCACGTAGTTCATAATATTAAAAGTCCTCTTTAAAGGTACATTTTAATTTCGTTCGCTAGTAAATTCGTTTGTTTGTATACTTGTGGCTTGTTAACTCGTAAAGCAAAGTTTGATGACCTTTCGTGGCTGCTAAATTTACAAATGCACTCGAAATGTAACCAATCTAAATGGTGCTTGCTTTAACTCAAAAGTTGAATATGTCGGATTTTAAATAAAGAATGTTCCTGGGTATTGCTACACCAGATTATAAGATTTTAATTTATTCAAACGTAAGAAAACAAACTGCGCAAATGTTAAGAATATTAAATTTTATAATATGATTGTGATGATAGGACTGTATGAAGCCAACTTATAACCTGTGGCCATACTAAATATTAAAACCTGAGACGAACGATAAGACGGAAGACGGTATGGTGACGGTATTTTTACTTGTGAGCGATGTTTTAAACCGACAATTAATTGCTCACACTAAGTCATAGCTAAATGTTTGTTTTGTAAAAATATTGAATAAAGCGTATGTTTATGGTATACTTGCGTAAATACAATAATGTTTGAAGGTATTTTTTTCAATTGATGAGGTGTTTTGATCATGTTAAGATCAATAGAAATTACACCCTTATGCCAATATAGTGAATAATAATATTATTATCAGTGCTTATTAAATGTTATCAGAGAAGTTCAATATGAGGAAGCTGGGGTACATTGAATTTATGATAAAACTACTGCTCCAGATGAATTAGAAGATTTGCACATTATTAGAATTATTATATTAATTTCAAATTAATAGTCCAGTTACAGTAAAATGATTGTTGTAACCTAGAACGCGAGTGTATTTTTACTACTGACATTTTTAAATTCAAGGTAACGTTTAGATTTTATAGGTGCATATTTATTAAATTATATAATTGAAATATCAAAACCCTTCTTTTATCATCATGTGTAGTTTGTCCCTTGCACTCTCAACTTCCAATCAATATTGATAATACATTCCGTTGTATTTTTTGCAGTTATATATTAGCCGTCGGTCAAGTAAGTTCAACATGAATAACATTTTAATATATCTGATTACTCTATTATTAGCAGAAATAAAATATTTTAATTGTGGCCCCATTACGGAGACTAATTTGTATAATCCACACATGGATGTAATTGTAAAAATTGTTGATGAACAAAACCTAACATCGGTGCAAAATGGCGATAATATACCACTTCTCAATTTTGATTTAAGAAATACAAGTGAAGGTATTATAAAACAAGAGAATGGATTAAGAACTGAGAACAGTGTTCAGAAATCCTTCTTTCCAATGCTAAATAATGAAACTATACAAAATGTTATCGTGGGTTCAGATTTTTCCCAAACCGACGATCCTTTACTAGAAACATCAACCGGAGTGAATGGTTCTATAATATATGAAGATGGAGTACCTAGAGCCAGTTTTGAAGTTGGTTGTATTCAGGGTTACGCAAAAGCAGCTGATGGTTCGTGCCAAGAGGTTTTATATGACTAAATAAATATCACTTTTAACCCAGACATACTTAAACGATAACAAATGCGAAATAATTAACAAGATTATCAGTATAAGTATACACGCGAAGAAAGGAAGTAATGTTTACAATGAGGACAGTGATTTTAATAATATTACTGGTAGCGGTATTGCGGGTAGATAGTGGATTTTTTGAAGATATTTTATTAAAACCAATCAATAAATTCTATAATATGACAGAGAAGATTCATAAAGCTAAAATAGATGCAATATCAAGACTTGATGAAAAATTAGGTAGAGCCACAAGTCATATTACAAATTTGTTTGACGGCCATTCAAAGACAATCAAAGAAAAAAAGGAAGAGCAGGGTGGTGATGTATATCATTCCGAGAAAATTGTGTTAGAGGATCCAGTTGCGTCGTTGGATGTCAATTGTCCAGAAGGTTCGCCTGGAGCATTGAATGGGTCCTGTTTACCAGATATTTATGTGCGGTATAATGATGACATTGGAGATAAAGAATAATTTTAGTATGTTAACCATAGAAAGTAGGTACAGTATGTAACCTTATCAGCTTATCTACCCAATAAAATTTGCGTACGTAAGTCTTTGAAAATCTAAAATATAGCATTGAAAAAACCCTTATGTGAGGGAACTCACGGTAATACGCCATGCTCCGCAACTATTTCTTTCATAAAATTTTCTGTATCATCCTGTGTGATCTTCAAAAGACGTTTGGCGTGCTTTATGACAAAAATGATGGATTTTTGGGTACATAATGTGCTATTTGGTAAATTACTTACTATTTTTAATTCTTGTTGTTTCTTTGTGTTCTTTTATCTTCTTTTCTTTTTTTGTGTTGTGTAACTATTAACATTTGCAAACAATTTTGTAACATACATTTTAATTTATACATCTGTGTAAAATTATTTTTAAGGTGTAACTTAAATAAAGATCTATAACTATGTCTTTGTGGATGTTATCCGAAGGGCTAGACAGTTTCAGAAAACCCAAGATTTCTATTAAAAGAGCTAAGTCTTCGCCACAATGAAACTTGATCCAAGCTCCAATACATTAACCACTCTTCGTAGACCTCCTTTTTTTAAATTATTACGTTATTCTAGCTAACGTTATTTATAAATGCCTAAAAGAGTTTTGCTCTTGTCTTTGTTTGTACCTGTAACCTATTACGCATAATATTATTATTTAACACAAGCTGATGCACGCGGTATTTTCCGCTTCGGCTATTATAGTATTGGTAAGTGTTATTTTATTATGTATCGAAATTAAATAAATAAATATTACTAGATTTTAACTTATTCTGGGGACACGCCAAAGTCGAGCAATGTACCATCCTTTTCTCAAAGTAGTTGAGGACATTTTTGGCCCCCTATAACTTTGTTGAGAATCAAATTAGTAACCTGAATTTTGTCTGAATAGCCAAGTCAATCTATTTATATAAAACATAAAATATTTGTACTATTGATTTGGTCAGTATAATATGTTGTTAGGTTAGTTAATTACGTAATAATGTAGAACTTAAGTACTGAATAAATTAACCTACTTGGTATAAGATGGATCTCACAACTTTTTACGGTAGAAGAACTGAGATGAGAGAGGCATAGTTAGATTTCCTTTACAACTACAACACATGTAGAAATTACTTAACAACTAACTTAAAAAAATTAAGTTCATATATGATATAGCTTCTAATTGAATCTAATATACTAGTAGTACTAGTAAATTATAAACGCTTTATCAGCGATCCCAACTAAAGCAGAAGCACTTGGCCGTGGCTAATAAAGTATTATCCTTAAAATGAATTCGATACGTTCTCATGGCTTGTACAGCGACATCAATTTTCCTAATAGGAAGTTCTCAATTTTTTAATTAACATTTATATTCAGAGTTTTTGCATCTGATTCAAATGCTGCGAGATAACAAGTTTAGGTATGCAATCTGTCTGACTTGCTAATTCAATTACGTTGATTCCAGCAGAGGTGACCTAATTACATCATCGCGAAATTAGTGAAGGCATAATTTTGAATCTACTAGTTTTACCCGACAACGGATTAGTCGTGACATTAGGACTATATTCCATTTATTACTGCTTAATTTAAAAAGGCAAGGCGCCTTTGTGGTCGAATATTTAGACTATAAGTTTCACAACAATCATAAATAACTTAATTTATGATATATATATAATATAACGTCGTAATGAAAATTAATATTACATTTACCTCTTTTTATATTTTATTTGCGGATATTTATAATTAATCGATCGAAATGTACCACTTTCTTTGCGAATTAACGATTTATTATGTAATAATTTTTTAAAATAGATTGCTTAAATCAAGAATGACGCATCTCGCATAAGGAAAATAAGTTAATCAATCTTTTATAGAAATCTAATAAGATTAAGAAGAATGCACTAAAAACTACTGGCGCTGCCTTAGCCTTTTAGATCTAAATTAAAGGCCTCAGATTTTTGCACCTGATTCGTGACGATTTGTTATTTCTAATAAGCAACTAGGTAATCCACCTTCTGTACTTGGCATACGCCCGTGACTTTTTTAGGTCATGCTAGGTTTAAGGCATGCTATGCCGGCTTTTACACGATGTTTTTCTTCACACAAGCAGAAAGTCCATTGGTACACAGCAAGAGTTGGGGCTATAACTTCAAGGATGAGAGTGGCAAGCTAGAGCCAACACAGCACTAATAAAAAGGACTAACAGGTAAGGAAAAAATTATACCGAAATGATGATGACACTGTAGTGAAAACATTTATTATAAGAAAAATTTTTTTTTAGCTTTAATCCGGTTGTTTTTGATTTAATGTGTAAAAGCTATGTTAACCAAAGACAATACAACATTTATTATAGACCTCTAAAACATGTTTATTTTTCCTATCAAGTACTGTACGAATTTGACTTCATTCAATAAATCAATTAGGACAATCAAGTGCAGTTGACATTCATAACCATTCATTGACCAATCTATGAATTAATTTTATGGCATAAGCTTTACATACAAGGTATTGTAGCCAAATATTACAAATATAATAAATACTAATGTACTTAAAGTTTACTTTAGCACTCATTCATCAAATCATCAGTCTAACTTCTAGATACAACTGGAACAAGACACCTAAAGAGAAATAAACCTAGTGTAGTGAATATAAATGCAAGTGCGGTATCTCGTACTTACAAACATAGTGTCAAAATATTATAGAACACTAAGATTTTTAATCAACTGTAGTAGTAGTGAATGTAGTTTAAGCTATTCACTAGAGTTGTTGAAAATTAAGTCAACATAATATTACTTATTAGCCATAATTATTGTATAGGCTAGATTTTGATTCATTAAAGTCGGAATCTCTTTTGTGAACTTTATATAAAATAATTATAATCATGACGACAATTACAAACAAAGAACGTATAATAATATAGATGATGTCACGATGTGGGCCTGGGGTATGCCCTGTGCATATTTCGATCAGGCAATCATTAAGGCAATTAAAAATAATAAAGAACTTTGTTTAAGAATTTGATTAAATATTTTAATGGACTTTGAAGTTTGATTATTCACGTATCATGCCCACGTGCCAAAAACATACCCATATTTGTTTACTTAAAGAATACATAGTTAACAATTTCGAAATAACTAAATCGTTAAATATTAATAATTTAAGTTGGCGCCTGTTAGATAGTACTGGTGAATTCAGAGCTGGTGCTGCAATACAGCGAGGAAATGCTGCCAGCTTGTTTTTATTAATCGTAGTTATTATGGTTTTATGAAACCTTATATTGAGAATAAACTTCAGTGTAAGCAAAAGCTTTAATATATACAATATAAATTTTTACACAACTTAAAAAAAATATATGTACCACAGTACTTAGTTACTAATTATGGAATTATATTACACGATATTTCCAGAGATGATTTCCATAGACATATTGACATTCCACAGACATTTTATGACAAAGACAATTACATGGCAGATTCTTTCAAGGTTATATAAAAAGTATCGATAGTAGAGTTAGAAGATTCCCATGGCAGATTCACACGCGGCGTTATGGTCTATGAACACGGAGAATCACCGCAGGGTTTGATGGCCTTTGACCCTTGGCCAAGACAAGATTCTGACTTAAATAAGTAATTTTTAATTGTATTTCTTTATCGGACGTTCGGGCGAAACGAAAAAGTTGGCGTAATTTTTAATAAACTTGCAAGGGCCAAAGTATATTTTACTTGGAATAATGTTTTCAAGCTTTTACCAATCAAGCATAGTAATAAAGAAATGCATACATTGGTAACACCTAATAACCTCGCTGAACTCGAGGGTATACGCTTATATAGATTAAAGCAGAGTAAAATATGTAAAAGAAAAGGGGGAGCATCAGTCGTGACACATTTTTTTTACTTGATAACTCGTGGCAAGGGACGATATTTTTGTTATCCTGTCATTTTTTTGTAATACATGCATACACCAAAATCGCCGTTTTCATTTTGATTACTTTCTGTACAGTTCTATAAAACATAAGTACTTGGAAAACGAAACTAATCAATAATTTAATGTTACTTACTGTTATGGTGATGTTATTAATAAATAGTGGTGTAAATATGTAAAGAAAAAAATCAAAGTATTTCTACTGAGTGATCCATTCTGGATCACATATATGAGTAATTATATATATTCATCGCTTTAGTGGTCTTCGTTGTTTACGCGTGTGATTTACTGGTGTCAATTCTTTACGATTTTCACATCTGTCGGTTTTCAACCTGCACACATGTCCTTCCCGCTTACATTTCAATTGCCTAGCACGCTTATTTGTCTTTAACTTTGGTGCATTTCCTAATTGTTTTGTTACTAACACTATGAGATATTTTTATCCTGGCATGCTTTTTTAATCAATTAAAGGCTTATCAAATAAATCTCAATCTAAATAATCAAATAAACAATATTCCGTGATACTTATTGAATTTTTCAATTATTCGTAAGCATGCTTTTCTTTTTTAAAGGCAAATACTAGTAGTTGTTGTTGTACATATATAAATTTGTTTGATTCTATGGAGTATACGTTTTTTAACTTGTACAATGTTCATACTAATTGGTGTAGGTACAAAACGAAAAATATCTCTGTCATAATTTTTTAAATTATAACGGTAATATACATTATTATTTGACCTATAAAACCGCATTAATATTCACTTGCATA
Organism: Pieris brassicae; assembly: GCF_905147105.1. NCBI lineage: Eukaryota > Metazoa > Arthropoda > Insecta > Lepidoptera > Pieridae > Pieris > Pieris brassicae. The sequence goes on along the minus strand of NC_059669.1, from coordinate 18,266,700 downwards.
ACGAAACTAAAAATTGCAGTGTTTGTAACAAAAGATGTTTTTAAACACCTGGCTATAATTTTATGAATTCTGCAAATGCAGCTGCCTTGCCATTTCGGGTTAATTAAATATGACATTTCGAAATAATTTACGGACTAAATAAAAAAACTTTCCCGAAAATATTTTTTCGTCATTTTAATAAAGTTTCTGTTTAGTTTAGAAGCTTTGTGATAAAGGAACGCCAATATAAATTTATTTGACAATTACATTTATAAAATAGTAGCAGATGTTGTCCTGTACACTTATCGTAAATACAAAAAAAAAATAAGCTAAAAAACCATATATTTCTAAACCATTCCCAAATCCACTTAAACACACACAGGCACAGAGTTTAATATAAACGCACGCATTGAAAATATTATATTTATAACGACTATCTCATTTGTATCTTTCATATGGTTCATTATATTTAGTTATTTTTCAATGGAATAAGTTACTAATATATACGTACTTAGCGATAAATCATCAAAGTACTTTTGACCATAAAAATAAATTTATATGAATTTATCTTAAACTAACAATAATTTTATGTCAGTTTCTTTAAAAGGAAATAATAAAAAAGAAAGCGATTTGAATATATAAGGTATCGTTATAATCGTAAACTCTATGGTTGTTAGTTACATAAAATCTCGCGTGATATTTGGCATTCGTTAACTGGAAGGTTCCTGACACATAAAGCTAGTTGGCTATAGTAAAGATTAGTTTGTGATTCTGCACGCTTCGAGCATCACGAGATTGTTTTTGCTCATTAAATCCATCATCCAACATCCGTGAAATGAAAGCACACCCTATCTCTATGTCATGCTACATACATGCCTACAATCCTTGAAAATGTGAATGCGTTTGAAGATCTCGGACGGCCTATGTTTCTGTGGCTTTGAAAGGGTGAACTGTTTCTTCGAATTACCCGTCTTTATACCTATCGTAACCTATGGCAATGAGGTGTATAGTAACTATTTAATCAATTTTAGGATCTTAAACTGCATTACTATAGCGAGGTCATGTCTTAGGCGTTTTACCTAAATTGGTATCTTTATAGTGTTTAGCGATAATCCTTTTATACAAAATCCATATAAATTTGTATGAAAATGGTCACGTAACAAAGCGTGATCTAGTGTCATTCCCACACAAATTCGTTTAGAGTCATTGTGACACGCCAGTCGAAAAGTGATTTTGTCTCAATTCGCTCCACAGTGATAGTTAAGGATATTGGAAAATTGATCATTTTTTACTTTAAAATCTACTTACTGCGTTTCGTTAACAATTTCCAAGTAATTTCTTCCTAAAACCTGTAATTTATTTTTCTTAAGTGAGCAATTCAATTTTAGATATTACAAATTATGTACATTACATTACATAGGAATTTTAGAATGGCTAAGGTCGCATGGCACATGGCAAAAAAGGTTAGGAAACTCTGCTTCATCTGCTAATTATCTTGCAATTAATGTCGGATAAAGAGCCGTATGTTCTGAGAGAATATTTTTTTACACGCATCAATCTAGTAATTAATATCCGCTAATAGTTTTACAAACGCTCCAACAGCATTACCAAATTTCAGATTCCTGAAAACGACATTTCGTAATTAATTGACATTGAAGACAATTTTACTAACTTACTTAATGATAATAGTAGATATTAGGTTTATATAAAAATGTTCTAATTTTAAAATGTTTACAAAATAAAGGTGCGCCTGCTCTTGGCGGTTTATCGTGATATTAGTTACATAGATTTTCCATATGACATACAATTCTTTTTGCGTTTTTTTATACTCAATGAGAGAAACTTCACGCTAAGTCTCGGCTCTGAATCTTGTCCCGAGGAAACTTAGGGATATTCCTGCACTATTATGATTGTTGTTTCTTTCTTGCTATGGGCCTAATATTAAATTTTATAGAATTACTATAGCGAACCACTTGCCTGGTAATTGCGACTGGTGCTCAGTATTTAAACGTTCTTGTAATTGGTAGGAATCATGCAATTGAGATAATAATACTTTGCTGTAAGCAAAAGGGGGTTGAGCGCTACTCAAGTACTGCATTTTACAATTTTTTTACAAAATTGCATTGTGCTAAGTACGCGTAACACTAAAACATGTTTACTATTAATATATATATTAGAAATAACATATTTTTCTTATATGAAAAATCGTATAAATGACTAATGAATATTGGGAAATTAACGTTCTGGATGACATCTCTACCTGTATCTCTACCTATCTCTATTCCATTTGATGCTTTATTTAAATTGAAGTTACATAAAGTCATTTTTATTTCAAGCATTTGATAAGCAATAGTATTGTGACAAAAGTATAAATTTATTTAGAGTAGGTATAAATGGAGTTATATTAAATAAACACATTTACATTTGGTAAGTCAAAGTCCAGTTGTTGGCCTCAGCTTCAGTGTGCAATGCTCATCCCTGAGGTCGTAGATTCGAGACCCGATTGTGATTGCCTAATGGATTTGTGTCTATTCAAAACTAACTCGTACGACGAAGAAAACAATTGTGAAACCCTTGCATGCCTTAGACCCAAAAACGTCAACGACATGTGTCACACAGAAAGCTATAAAAATAAATGGTAACGTAACAGATACAGAAAACTGAATACCAGATTTAGAAGCAATACTGGTTTTTTAATTATATAAAACGGTTGTTTTTAAACTGTCGCATAACCTTTATGATTATTTAGTAGAATTACAATATAAACTAAAACTATATTTATGGTTGTCGCGATCTATTTCAAGAAAATAAAAGTAGGTAGGAAAGTAAAACGAGTATTACTAACATTGTACACAAAATAATTCCCGTAGAATAACGTGATTTTTTAAATAAAATGTTTGGAAAAAATCAGTAATAAAATACATTTATAGTACAACCCAAGGAAGTCAAAAACGAGAAAACATTAAAACAGTTATAACAGTGCTTTACGACTTTGATTCCCGGGACAAGTCACTTCAGTTTTTTAAAATGTAAGAATATAGCTTCTTCACAGATTTAAACATGAGCAAATAGATACACTTTTTAGGAATAAATTCAAGTTATCTAGTAACAGAAAAGTCTATTGAATGTAATTCAAATTAATGTTAAATAATTTATTATCGTCTTAATGGTAGTTGCTAGTTAGATAAGTTTTAATACAGTTTATACAACAGGCAGTGTTTGTATGCAGTGTTGCTAATAACTAGCATTTTGAATCACAGTTAATAACTAATTATATTATCTATATTCAATAAAATACATTTTATAGATACTACTATTTTCAGGTTTATATTAGATATATTTTTAATACTGTTAACTTAAAATTTGGATTAATGCGGATACTTAACAGCTTCAGATGTTTTGGTTGATTTTAGAGAATTAGTATTACACCTTAGAATATATCACAGTTGCTACTTCAGCTTGCACTGACGTCAACGACTAACCTAAAGTAATTACTTGGATACTAAAAAGTAAGAAATCTTATTTAACTTAAAACGTGAGTAACCATTTCATACTATCTTTAAAATATTGAATGCTTAGACACAGCTTGAGGATAGAATTCCAGTTTTATCAGTTTGCTTTCTCAGCAGGTAGTGAAGTTTCTTTAGTGGCCTGGGGCCTCGTTGTGGACTAGAAGCTTGTAGTATACAGTAAACTGTGGTAACTAAGTGGCGTGAATGCAAATTAAATGATGCAATGCTTTAAGTATCTAAAACAGTGTTTTCATTCACGACAGGATTCATTAACGGCCAGCGGATATAAGGGAATTGAAATTCAAAACGTTAATAGCCTTTCTATGAGGCAATTTTCATACCTAATCAGACTTAAAATAACTCGCAAGTCAACTCTCCATCACTCCTTTTTATCGCTAAGTTTTGAATCATAGAAATTGTTTGAAGTGGAGCAAACCTATCTTAAGGAATCGGATCATTTAAATATTCATTAAATTTATAAAAAGTTTTATTGATTAATTTACGCTTAAATTTATTAAGTGATAATTGTCTAATTTCGCTTGGATGTTTGTTGTAAAAACGAATACAATTTCCATATAAGTTATTTGGGGTATTATACTGGTCAGAAAGTCACCATTTGTTTTAAAATCGTTTACATTTTTTGTGCATATAACAAGGCTTCAAGAATGTATTGACAAGAAACTTGATTGATTAATTTCAATATTATTATTGTTGCAGTGGCGGCCAACCCATTGCGAGGCTTCCGGGGGGAAGGTTTTTACTAGGCCCTTTGTCCTTCGTGACAAGTAGGTAATACAAAAAGTCTGGTTGTTTGATTTAGGTATTTGTCATGTTTGAAGAAAAATGCTTAAGTTACACGAATAAATTAAATTGGTGTTTTAAAATATTTTTCATTGAAAGGTTTACAAATTTAACAAATACAAAATGATTTTATGATGACATTTTGAAAATTGGAGTTTGCGGCTTTTCCTAAGGCTTTAATCTTTAATTTAAGCACAATAATCTAATGAATAAGCTACATCACTCTCGATTGTAATAATAGAAAGCGCTGAAAGCCGATCTTGTGTCATCGAATATGATATGTTTCCTCCCTCAGATATGTTTTAATAATTTTAAGCCTTGAAAACTCCTTTAAGCAGAGGCAACTGTAACAGGTGTGGTTGCAATAATTCTTAGGACTATTACGATAGTGGAGTAAACTTCAGTTAATTAATTTTCTATTATGTATTTTAGCACGAGATAATGTCGTCGTTTCCTTCATACACACGGATGAACATATTCAGTTCTTCGGACAATTCATGTCATCAATATCGCCTGATTCTCGTACTATCATAGATACCTAGGTAACACTGAAAATGTTTAGAAAATGAAAAACGATTTAATGTAGAAAGTTGCCAATACTTTTTTTTGTTTTTCGAAGTAATCTCCGTTTCTCTCTACACATCGTCGCATTCGATGGAACCACTGAGAAAAGCAGTGGGTCCATTCTTCCGTGGGGTCTCTTCTATGACATTTTCGTACGCTTTCATCGCATCTTCAGGGCTCATAAAGTAAATACCTCGCAGTCACAGGGCGCCAGGTCAGGACTGTAAGGCGGATAACTTATTATCTTAACACCTGCCATAATCAAATATTCAACAGTCCGTTTTGCGCTGGAGCATTGTCGTGGTAAAGGAGGTTGCCCTGCTTCGAGGGCGCTGCTGTCGAATTTTTAGCAAGGCAACAGGCAAACAGCGATTGACATAGCATTCTGCAGTAACTGTCCTTCCATCTTCTAGCACAACTGTCGCGAAATGACCTTTCCGATCAAAGAATCAGGCAATCATCTTTTTTCCTTGACTTCTTCCTTTTTTTACCTTAGTTGGAATCCGATCCTCGAAAGGAAACACCCACTGAGCCGATTGTCTTTTGGTTTCGGGTTCGTAGTAATATATCCAGCATTCATCACCTGTGACGATGTCAAATACAGCATTTGAGTCACCGCTGTTGAACCTATCTAACATTTGGCGACACCAGTCTATGGTGGTGAAGGTGGCGAAGGTGTTTCTGATCGTCGGTTAAAGTATGGGGACACCATCTGGTACAAAGCTTCCTGACGCCTAAATGTTTGTGTAATATTTTTTTGAACTTGACTCATATAAATGCATAGTCTTGCCCGTAGCTGCTGATAGGTTATATTTTCCTCTATCATGCGTCGCACAGCACTGATGTTATCTTAAGTAGTCGCTGTTAAAGGACGTCCCTCACACGGATCATCATTGAGATTGCTACGTCCATGCTTTAACTCGTTAAACCAATTGTAAATAGTGGCACCAGATGGGGCTTCATTAAAAAATGCTAATCGCAGCCTATCATAGCTTTGTTGTTGAGTAAGCCCATAACGAAAGTCATAATAAAACATTGACCGAAAATTTTCTCGCTTTAGGTTCATTTTCACGTGTAACAAGAGTTTTAGCCGGCAATTCACAAAAACAAATGAATGCAATATACTCTTTAAGGTTACTAAAGAGTTCTAAAATTTAAATTTAAAGCAAGCAACTTCATTAGCAATCGTTCAAAACATTTTCAATGTTACCCACGTATTTGCAAGTCGCTGGATTGCTTCAAAAGTTCACTTTAACTTTCCTTTAATTTTTTTTTATATTATACATGAAACCAAATAGAGCATATCTCATGATGTTTAAATGAGACTCAGAATGAGAATGAATGAGACATGAGACTTAAATCTCAAACCAAGCTTATTTCTCAAGTTAATAAAGTTTATATCTCAAATTAATAAAGTTTTATCTTAAGTTGATAAAATTTAATGCTCAAGATTATAAAGTTTATATTTCAATCTAATAAAGTTAATATATCAAGTTAATTAAGATTATTTCTTAAGTTAATAAAGTTTATATCTCAAATTAATAAAGTTTATATCTCAAATTAATAAAGTTTTATCTCAAGTTAATCAAGTTTATTGCTCAAGTTAATACAGTTTATAGCTCAAGTTAATAAAGTTTATATCTCAAGTTAATAACATTTGTATCTCAATTTAATAAAGTTTACATCTCAATCTAATAAAGTTTATTTCTCAGGTTAATAACATTTACCATATTACAATTGAAACTACAAATTAGTAGGTATTTATTTTATTTTCTACAGAATGGCATTTTGACCAACTGTCAATTTGTTGAATCTTCCGCTAAATCCTTTAAAGTGTCACATATTTCACTTAGGTTGTATTTAACGGCCCTCACAGATGCTGATGTCACTTGCATTTGAATAGTTCACGCACTTTTAGTTTTTTTGATAAATACCAAATGAGGTAGAACATTTTTTTTAAACAATTTTTTTTCGTATTAATTTCACTTCCGAGGAAGAACATATCTTTTCCTGTGATTTATATGTCACTACTAATGTCTGTTAGTATTAATATTTAATTTTTATTCCGCATCTTTAATAATTACTATTTTTAATTGATTAATTTATGAGGACTGGATGTTGACGTTGCGCCTACCCGCAACCATTACCTTCAGAGAGGTTTTAGCGATAACGATTTTACATGAGCATTTAAAATAGAGTGTACAACCTTTGCAGCAAACCAAAAAAAGATTTTGCTTGCACACAAGACGATGCTGCATCTCCTAGCTGCAATTCCAGCTATGACTCCCACAAGATAAAAAATAAGCAAGTTGATTAATTTCAAGAATACGTTTTTGGACCACTTTTTTCATCACACATATTGTCATATTCTTGGCCTCTGCAGTTACGCAATGATATATCTAACTGTTCTAATTCATTGTTTATATAATTAGTCAAACTCTCAGTCGTGTTTTTTTCGGCGGCTAAGAAAATAATAAAAAGTTCTTCAATTTCATCTGAATTTGTATAAAAAAAAATTGTTCAAGGAAAGTTTAAACGTAGAGAAACAAAAAATAAGTAAAGAAAATACAAAAAAAAACCAACAAACGTTTAAAAATTAAAAAATGCTATCTGTTTAGTATTTTGTTTTTTTAGAAATAAAAAATTGACACTTGGTTGTTATATATTTAAAGATGCTCTCAGAAATGTTTTGTGGAATAGCTGTAGTATGAAGTCCGATATCTTTGAGCTGCTCTAATAATTTTGTATTAAACTTTGATACAAGTTCAGTCCAAGTTTTGTATTACTTTTCAGATCGAAGTAAATATTTTTTCCACTTATTTCGAGTTAAAAACACATGAATATAATAACATATTACTTCTTCATACGAACACTTCATACTTCATACGACACATTTGCTAAAAAAAGGTAAAACAATATGTTTTTAAAATAGTCTACTTCTATTTCACTTAGCTTTTTTAGTCACGTACATTTTTAAAGTCGTCGCCTAATTGCGCATAATTTACAAGTGGTTAAATCACGAACATCTGTGGTACGTGGTAGCTCAAATTACTTGTCCTTGACAGCGAGTGACTCAAATCGACATACAGTTTGCTAAATTGTAAAGACACTAGCCGATTTGAAAGTTGTAACGGTACTGGCAGTTAAACGCAGTGAAAATACCGCTTAGCTTTTGTTGACAACTTTTTACTCTATACAAGATTCTTAATAGGTCGAAAAGTGAATATCCTAAATATTTTATAGTAGAGAGCCAGTATTGGAGAGCCAACGCGATTATTCGTTGAACTTTGAGGGTTGCGGTTAGACCTATGTTTTAGACCAGTGGCTTGGACTTCCGTTGCTAGGCAATAGGCAATAATGTCATAGGATTTATACGACCAGTGGCCATTTATTCTTAGTTTAGTTCATGCCTTGAAGCCTAGTATAAAGGCGCTCTTAATCTAGATTATTTCTTATTTGCTTTTATTGGATTCAAACGATTTAAGAAATTCAAATTGAAAACGTTTAATAATACAGTCAATAGTTTATCTGTCGTAGCAGTCAATCGCTCAATTGAGACAAATTGTATTAAAATGCATTATAGTGGTCTATGTAGTTTTATTTGAAATTCATATACGACTGCAATAAAAAATGATTGTCCTTATCAAAAAACACTTTTTATGTAGACACTGGATACACCCTAGGCTTTGAATGATTTCTAAACAATCTTTTATAAATCTCACTTCTAATTACAGGAGGAAAAGGAGAACGAAATCCCTAAGGAGAATTTTACTAGTATTTTATTTATGTTGTCTGTATATATAATTAATAATTGGAATGAACTATTATTACCATTGGAGCATAACCACTTCCGTAGCCAAATAACATTACCGCACACTTTACCTACCTACCACAAATTACGTATAACACGGTACCAGCTACCAGCGATTCTGACGAAAAAATGTATATATATATATATATATATATTATAAAAACTTAACCAACCTTGGTTTAACAGTTCCCAATGAAACACTAAGCCCTGTTTTGTTCAATTGTGTCGTGTTACTATAGGCTTTTCATATTATGGCATCATATTAGTTTCTTAGAAGTCGACAATGTGAGACAACCACGGATCGTGGACAGAGTTCGACGCACTTTTGTAAAACAAAAGAAATTTACATAAGTGTCAACAAAGTTCTTATCAATCTCTCTTATGGGATAGCCGGGAGGGGCACTTCCTTTTTGAGAACTACATTTGAATTTGGAACTTTTTAGGTTTCCTTATCCGGAAAACAAATTCAAATTAAGATTTCCTTAAGCTTAGAGAGTTACCTTCGCTATCACAATTACAATTCAGCTCTTGTGTAGAAGCAGCCGTACTCAGGATCGCTTATTGAGAGTTAATGCTTACTTAAAACGTTGGGTTGTTTTAAATAAGCTAACCGTCGATTTTATTGGAATCTTTGATATTTTGAAGTGGTTCCAAAAGGTTTTTTGTAGCCCTATGGTCCTTATAACAGTCGTTAACAAATCTTGCATTAAACCATAACTGACTAGTACCATTTCATTAATATTTTTAATAATCTACTTTTATATATAATGGACGACTGTGAGTACGTTTTGATTTGTTAACTTCAATAATCTGCAAGTTGATACCTGGGTCGTAACCAACAAATACCTTTTGTTCTAATATAAAAATTCTCATTAATTATACTACTATACACAATAGCCACGAATAAGTATAAAGTACCACGGGGCTTGAGGTCGTAATTTTTAATAGAATTGGTCTCATAAAGATGGGGTCACCAGCCATACCCGCATAGATCTTACTAACTTATAGATTCACTAAACAGTGATTTCAAACCTTATATTAAATAAATAAAGTCTATTTATCCTCACATTTATTATACTCACCAGTTCTCCCCTTCTTTTGGACAATCGACATGCAATTTTTCAATCAGTGTAATTGTCACAGTTTACGTTATTACACAGTATTATAATTTAATTTCCGTACTAGTCATTTTTCTATAGTTAATTATCTGAATATTTCACGAGAAATAGGAAATTGCATCTAATCAAATACCACGAGGCCTTAAGGGCCTTTATTTATATCTAGGGCGTCGTTTTTTTGAGATTGAAAGCCCTTTTTTGATATACTTTAATTAAGCATTATTTATACGAGATATTATTATAATTACTATCTATAACTTTTGCTTTCTATATGATAAGTATATCGCCAGGTAATATTTTAAGTGACTCAAGTGGTTATTGACTTTCGTTTGTTCCGAAATTTGTTACAAAGTCAAATTGTTACGGCAATTTCAGGGTATTTTGTAAAGTTGTACCAAACTATTTAATATCTTTGGTTTTATAGAAACTAGGCTACTCGTTTCTCGGTACCTATACTTTTACCCTAACTTATAACTTGTTATGACTTCGAAAGTACCAATTTAACCCAGTTGCAACTAACTTAAGACAATTTTCAAGTTCGCTCACTATTATGAGGTCTAGTTATAAAGTGGATGTTGAAGCTTTACAATCGTAAAGCATCTCAGTAACGATAACACTAAAATGCTCAGGCTACTTTACTTTTAGAACGTAATGAATAAATAGGTAGGTATTAATTAAATATTAAGATACTTCATGTAGGCCAGTTACTGACAAAACGATATTGTTTACATGATTCCAACCTAAAGGTTTCCTCGAGGTTTGAATGCGGAGATTTGAAGCTATACGCCATGTGTCTTTCCAACTAAGCCACGGAGACCCTAATATCCAAGCCTAAGTACGTAAAAACTTTTAAACTACCTACTTAATATTAAATTCTCTAAAAGCTATAAATCTGTCGAATATAAACAACTACTTACCATTTATAACATACTTCCGTCGATCATTCATAAGTTCCTTAGCTAGTTTTGGACATTCATTGTTCAACACAGTACACAATTCTTGTAACTTCACACCGCTTTGTTTACTAACAACTTCTATAAAATAATTACACTTTTCATTACCACTAGCACTGGTAATTACTTCTAAATCGTTTACGCTAAATAAACCCTTTTTCACGAGCACATCTAATACATTTGTATCACATAGTTCTCGAAGTAACGTACTTTTATGCTGCGAAAGGCAAGCACATACATCTATCGTCATAGCCATCGTTCAACTGAAGAAAAAATTACGGATTACAACCGTCGCCGGTCGGCACTTTGTGGCAGCCGGCTCGCAGCTACATACTCCGAACTCGGGACTACGGTGAATGCTCTATAGCTATTATAATAGAGTAAACTTTGCATGAGTCCCTAATATTATAGAGTAAGTCAAGTATTTTTATATGTATGTATATATTTATGGGTAGGTAAGTTATTGGGATTTATTTAAATGCATCAATTAAAACGAATGTTTGTTTTTCAAATAGGCCCCAAAATTAATGTATGCGTATATTGTCGTATATAATATATCGACATTTATTTGAGTACAAAATTATTAAAACCCCCTCATAAATTAGGGGGTTACTTAGGTTAACTATTTTAACAAGAAAACTTAAAGTAAGCAAGGAAAACCAAAGAGAAAATTTGAACCATACTTAAATGATTAATGGGCAGAAATATATTTTATTTCTAGTATTTATACTACGCAGACAATATTAAATAAAATACTGGTGTGACAGGCAATTTTTTTTAATAAAAAAATTGTAATACTACCATCTAGTGATTGAATTTCACTTTTATGCAAGAAAAAAAAGTTTTGGGTTTACAGCGAACTCTACCAGCATTAAATATAACATATAATTTTCTTTGTTATCAATAATAATTAATAAAATAAATATTTATATAATATATAACTATGTTTATTTAAACGTTTTAAATGTAATAATTTTATTATTTGTTTGTAGGCTGCTTTCAAGAGTCTACTGTTTTGACGTTTTGTCTGTTGTTTGACATCATAGACTAGTAGATTTTATATCTGTGGTTTGTTTAAATGATTAGTGTTTACTGTTAATGCATCTGTGACCTGTGTTATGCTTAACCTTAAAGTATATACAGAAATAGTAAATACACGTATAATCGCTTCTAATTATTAGTGTTGAGTGAGTTTTATTAATTTCTGTTAAAATAATATATTATATTGTTGATATTGTATGTATTGCAACTAAAATAAATCATTGTTAAACATGTCTCCCAAGACTAATAGGGGAAGTGATGGTAAATTATGTTTTATTTTATTTTAGTTCATAAGTATTCGTTAAATGTACAAACGAAAATCATTAAATACTATTTTCAGCTGGTACAAAACATTTATTCTTATTTCAATAAGTATCTATCCTTTCATCAAATGACTTTATAATTTTTTTTTCTTTACATGTTATTTAGCAATACTACGTTGGAACGCTCAATAGTTATATTATTCTGTAAGTTGTGGGTCCTAGCCATTTTATTATCTTTGTTAACCTAATTATCTTGTATTTTTTAGATACCGACTCCGGGTCAGATTCAGATAGTGGATCCAGTGGCAGCCGCAGTAAAAGTGGCAGTCCTCCACCATCTGGGAAAGAAGGTAGTAGGTCTAGGTGAGTTATAATTTAAACTAATTATGTATTTCATGTTGTATCTAAAGGTATATATCATACTGCAGGCTTTATTCTGGTCTATATGAGAATAAATCATATGTAACAACAAATTGCTGATTATTTTAATTATTTATTGATTATATCTTAAATAATAACTTGAATAATATTAACTTCAGGTCAGCATCTCGAGGTTCTGCCAAATCAGCAAGCCAGTCACCAAAATCTAACCACTCTGCTCGATCAAGAAAGTCATCTGTAGCTTCAAATGCTTCTCGAAGTAAATCAAATTCACCTGCAGGATCAAATAGATCGGGATCTGTTCGAAGCAACAAATCTGGTTCTTCAAGTCCTAAGTCCCTAGCATCTGGAAGTCCTAATAGGATTTCAAAATCAAGGTATTTGTGATAATTTATCACATTCTTGTTTTTTTAATGAACACACGGTGTATGAATCATGTTAAATACCATCCCACACTATTTTAATCAAAATATTTGTGAACATTGTAACTTGGTTTAAGGTCAAGATCCAGAAGTGGATCTGTTAGTGGAAGGTCTAGATCAGGGAGCCCAAAATCTGGTCCTCAGACACCAAAGTCACGATCACAGAGCCCTAAGTCTGCTTCTGGAACTCCAAAGTCAAGATCCCAAAGTCCAAAGTCTCGATCTCAGTCCAAGTCACCAGCACCTAAGGCTAAAAGTGGATCCCGGTCAGTGAGTGGAAGCCCTCAGCGAAAGTCAAGGTCTAGGTCAGGCAGTGCTTCATCAAGGTCTAAAAGTGTCGGCAAAGATGACAGTCGGTCAAATTCACCAAATCTCATGATAGATGACCAGGAGGAGAAAGAAAAGTCTAAGTCCAAGAGCAGATCTAGGTAATAAGTATACATTTATTACTTATTTATTTTTAACTCACTGTGACAATTTAATGTATGGTGGTTGGAATTAAATGTAGAAGGTGATGAAGGAAGTATCTTATACCTTTTACAGAATGTGCCTTATATTAAAAAATAGTTCATTACATGGTACATGTACCATGTAATATATTTGGTGCCTTCCATAATAAAAGATATGTAAAAAATACTGAAGATGTAGTGCTTTAAGAAACAAATATAAAATTCCAGGTCAGGTTCAAGACAATCCAAATCTCGTTCAAGAAGTAAATCCAAAAGCAGATCGCGATCACGTTCAAAAAGCTCAAATGCTTCTGATGCAGGTAATTTATCTATGAGGACATAGTAACATATAGGTCCTGTATTTTTAATTTTATCACTGTCGTGTTTAAATCATGATAATGCAGCAGTTAAGGACCTTTAACAAATTGATACTCCTGTTTTAGTTTATCTATTTGAGAGATATATCAGCAAAAGCTTCTCCACGAGGCAGTAATGTGTTTGCAGTAAAGCCTAAAATACTTTTTGTTTTACAAAAATACCCACTAAATGGGAACTCAAATTGTCTAGTTATACCTGACTTATATAAAATGTAACTTTATTCTTTATTTCAGGTGAGAAAAAGAAACGTGCAGTATTATCAGACTCTGAGAGTGATGACGATAAAAGTAGTAAGAGGAAGAAAGATTCTGACAGTGGTTCAGAGACAAGTGGTAAACCCAAGAAGAAAGTCAAAAGGCTTGATTCGGATGATGAAAATCAGGAAAAGGCTGACGGGGATGGTGGTAAGTAGATTGGATGCTATAGAAAGAATTGAAGTGTTGGCCCACAGGTTTAATAAGATTGGAAGGTCTCGGCTCGAATATTGTACTAAATGTAGTTGCTATAACACAATTTTTATACAGACCCCCATCATCCATCTTTATCTATTACATATAAATTATTGTTATAATTGTGGTTTTTATTTTTTATGTTTAGACACATACATATTTCACAGGATTAACAGACAAATTATAAAGAGGCTAAAATAAAGGGTGTGTTATAAAATTAAAAATGTACTTAAGCAAGTATTATCACTTAGTATATTGTATTTGTAATTTAAAAGTTTTAGGCCACAATATAATAACATAATTTTCAATCTCAGTTTAGCATATTATCATTATTTTCAGTAACGGCTGACGCCCTTTTTGGCGATGCATCTGACATAAGTTCGGATGAAGACAAGGATAAGAGATCTGACAGATCCCGCTCGAGGTCTAGAAGTCGGAGCCGAAGCCGAGATAAATCTGATGATGGGAGACGGTCTGATGATGATAAACGGAGCGGTGATGAGGTTAGTCTTTCTGGCATATTCAAACAATTTGTATTTATTAAAAAATGGTTAGACTCAGTTATATGCCATATGCTGTAACCAAGGCAGTGAGATAGAATAGCTTAGAAAGAGTTAAAAATCATATGTTTTTGTAGATAATCTCCCAAAATGTATATATTGATAATAAGTAATTAAGTATGTATGAATTCAGCTAATAAAAGGGTTTTTTTTAATTTTTGAAGGTTCCGTCATCTAGCAAAACAAAAGTTGATCAAAAGATCTTAGAAATATGCTTGTCCCATGCCAACTAAAAGCTTACTGTACATGTGGGTTAAAAAGATAATCTTGAAATATTTAATGTTTGCGGCAGCATCTATTGTTACATATAAAGTGGCCACTATTGGGCCTGTGAATATTTGAAATTTTTAGTAGTAGCTTTTAGTGTATTTCATGACATTTGTCTTTTAAATGCAAATCATTCATTCAGATCTTTCAAAATCTTTAATATAAAAATATTTTTTTTAGGAAAACCGAGGAAAACCGGAAGAAGAAGAGGAACTAGAGATCCCAGAGACCCGTATTGACGTGGATATGCCCAAGATATGGACGGAGTTGGGTAAAGAGCTGCATTTCGTGAAATTGCCCAACTTCTTGTCAGTTGAGACGAGGCCTTACGACCCTGCTACTTATGAAGACGAAATTGATGAAGAGGAGACGTTGGATGAAGAAGGTCGAGCCAGGTAATATATTTTGTCTTCGTCACGATTTAATATTTTGTTTTATTTATTTACTATGTTATTTTTATTATATCGTATTGCTTAGTGAAATTGTACGATATAGATACTCCTTCGATTATGTTTAGTCTAGTATTAAAAAAAAGTTTGCAATTAAATTTATTATGAGGTTTTTTAACACCTTTAACAGGAGTGGAACCATTCATTCATATATTATTTTTGCTTTACTTTCACTATTTACACGGTGCACGCAGTAAAAGCTTTTAGAAAGGATTTTCTTCCGCTTTTGCAACATTGCTGATTCCTTCGCTCATATTGGTGGAGGGGTGTTAACACAAACAATTTTAACTAGTCCCTGTGATTAGCGCATTTAACCAACCAAACTCTTCCGATTTCTAATTCTAGTCTAGGTTACAGTTAAATAATTATGAGCCTAGGTGAACCCACTTAACGCTGTATTAATAATATAATAAGGTAATAGCTTCACATATTTAAATCTTAAATAATATCAAAAAAACATTTAAAAATAAAAGAATACACGATATAATTGGACTGTTTTATTAAAAGCACTTTCCAGCTAAATATTTAAAAAACCAGTGGCGCTACAATCTTTTTTTTAAGTCTGGGCCTCAGATTTGTGTATCGTCAACTTTATGGGTCTAATGCCAGTTTCTTTAAGTTTTATCTGTCACCGTACTAGCGAGTGTTAAATACGCACAAGAAAATCGAGGATCGAATCTATGACCTCAGAGGATGAGAGGCGCACGTTAAAACCAATAAGCCAACACTGCAGTCTAATTGTCTAAAAAAATACAAATAATAAAAAACTTCTCGTAACATAAAATTACATTCCAATAAAACAATATAGATTATCTTCTTAGTTAAAATACGGACACATGGACATAGTATCAGTATATTATTATATTAGTTATTCACTAGTATTGTAGAAAATAAAGTCAACATAATATCACTTATTAGCCATAATGATTGTACAGGTTAGATTGTAGTTCTTATAGACAATTCAGTTCAAGTCGCAGTTTTTGAACTGTAGGAATAAAGTTGTTAATATAATTGTGTATTTACAGACTGAAGCTCAAAGTAGAAAATACAATACGTTGGCGAACAGTGTTCGACAAAGAAGGCAACGCGGTGAAGGAATCGAACGCGCGAATGGTGAAATGGTCGGACGGAAGTATGTCTTTGCACCTCGGTTCTGAGATATTCGACGTTTATAAACAGCCTTTGCATGTAAGTATTCAAACTCCACTCTTGCTCTGTGACTTACAATATTGTGTACTATGGTCTTAGAGACAGTTTCTATATGCAAATTACTAGACGTTTCTATCGAGCGGATGACTGCCGTTTTGTTTCATAGAAAAAACGACTCGTAATTAGTTACAATATTGAAACAAGCGTCAGTATAATTGTTTATTTTTTAAGTAATTTAATAATTATAATATAAAATTTTGACAGCTCAAACGCATACATTTCATATTGTAATGGTAATACACGAATTCTTTTGGATCGATATTAATGACATGTCAGTTTATACATCTACAGAGCGCAGCGCTTATCTGTATCAATTATTTTACTACAGAGTACAGTCTAAACACCTGCTTTGAAAATATACGCCGATATGTGCCTGTCCCATGTCCTAGACAAGCTATATAGAAATAAAAATCTTTGAATATAATTTTCAGGGCGATCACAACCATCTGTTCGTTCGTCAAGGTACAGGTCTCCAAGGACAAGCGGTGTTCCGAACGAAACTTTCATTTAGGCCCCACTCAACCGATTCGTTCACTCACCGAAAGATGACGCTCTCGGTCGCAGATCGTTCGACTAAAACCTCTGCTATTAAGATTCTGTCGCAAGTCGGATCAGACCCTGATGCTGATAGGAAATATCAACTTAAGGTAATTTTTTAATGTTTGCTCAAATGTGATATTCAATCGGCCCTGCTATAACTGCTAATAATTTTAGCATATAAAGCTTTGCTTAATGATTGCTAAGAATGAATGTGAGTGAAGAAGATATTCTTCTTCTAAGATGCGTGCTTCTATATCTCTATGCCTACTGCTGATAAAGGCATTTTTTTAAATAATGTCTAAATACAAGTTATGTAGAGCAAGATGTATTGCTTTCAGTTCCTTTCAAGCATCTTGTATAAGAAGATAGAATAGATTGAATGACGTAGGCAATGATTGCCACTTCTCGTCCGTACTACGCCCTCGAATTAATGTTTAAAAATTATTTCATAATTTTTCTGACGTTCATATGTGTACAAAGTTCACCAAATGATCTATTATATATATCTCTTATCGAGTCCATAAATAATTACAGAAAGAAGAAATGGAGCTCCGCGCTGCTATGCGTTCCCGCGCATCTACAAGACCCAAGCGACGGCCAGGCGGTGGTGGTACTGCTGCGAGAGCCACTAGAGATGACTCTGAGGATGAAGGCGGAGTGTCTCTGGCCGCTATCAAGAATAAATACAAGCAAGGAGCTAAAGGTACAAATGCTTTTATCTGTATTTGTTTCATGATTATATGTCAAACTAATAGGCAAGTAGCTGATCAAGCCTACCTTCCTGTGTTTGACACATGCCGACGACTTTGGGTCTAAGATAACCGTTTTCATTACAAAGCTTGCCGTTCGAGCGAATGTTATATGTGTACATAGTGTGTGAAAGTCTATTGGACCACAGCCAGGGATCTACTCTCATCCATGCTGCACTCCAATATTAGCAATTTTAACTATTTCATCAACTTCCAAGTAGTTACGGATTACTGCCACACAACACAAGTCACGTTGTTCTAGTCAATTTGGAGTTAGATGTGTTTTCACATAATGACATTTATAGAAAAATATTATGACTATAAATAATTAGAATTGTTTGAAAATATTTCAGGTCAAGCCTCAGCGATATATTCATCGGAATCAGATGGGTCTGATATGGAAACGCGCCGTGCTCGAAGACTCGATCGGGCGAAGGCTCTCAAGGACTCTGATGATGAAGGAAGTGACGCAGATGCAAATACCCAGAAGAGTCATAGTGCTTCTAATTCTGGGAGTGGGAGCGAGTGATGTACTAGATGGTGAATTTGGTGATGATGAGTATGGCGATGAAAGTGATGATTTTCTTGAACTCAGCTAAGAAAAGAAGATTTTTTAAGTTAAATATATGGAAATTTGTTTTATGGTATGGCCTTACAAATAAACTGTTTGTTCGTTTTAGTAGTTGTGGAATTGTGATTTTTCCAAAATTGATATTAAATTCCCTTTATGTTGTAGTTCTGGAAAACATAAAATTGTACTCGTATTATGACGATTGTTCGATGAATCTTATAGTAGTTAGTATAAGTTGTGTAAATAATTTTGCAATAAAGAATAAAAAAATATATTTTTATTTTCTTTATAATGTGGTTAATAAGTAAAATAATTAAAAGCTTTTTATGCAACCCAACGACATCAACCGTCATATATTTAACAATACATGCAGCTAATTTAATTATAGTGTAAACTCTATACAACGACACCGAAGGGACTGTGCAATTTATGGTATTATAGAGTTGTGGTTAAATAGAGAGAAGAAAAACTAATAGATAATCCATGACCCCTACATATAAGTCATGGTCAACAACAGTCTACACGTGCAAGCAATCCCAATTTGTAAACAAAAGAATGATTTTCTTATATGCTCCCTTCGGATGGTGTATGCGTTCGCGCCCAGCTGATACAGGGCGGTAGGGGGCGGGCTTATAGCCCTTGATGGGGGCTGCAGCGCGCGGGGAGGTGCGCTCTCTACTCGCTACGCGCAGCCGATGGGGTCAAGTCTGGCGTGTCAATCCGGTGGTGGGTGGCCAAGGAGTAATCTCAACTTGGTATCGGGCAGCTCGCGGTCAACCTCCGCCGGGTGATACCCCCGGCTGGAGGCCCAGCTATCGAAGCCGCGGTTCCTGTCCTGGTGACGTCGGGACCCGCGGAGAAGGCCTGGAGTGCCACGCCGCGATGTTTTGGAGGTGAGAATGTTGAGAGGCGTCCGATCGATCAAACATCCTGTTCGCGAGCCGTGCAACGAAGTCGTCGATCGACTCCATCCGCAGGTCTCGTGCTGTGGTGGCGTTTCTCACGTAGCGTGGAGCCTTTACTGCACGCCGTAAGACGGTGTTTTGCACGGTGCGCAGTCTTCGGCGATTGGTTTCCTTAGCAGTGAGCACATATAACTTATCTGAGCGTGGTGTGAAGGGATAGGTGGTTTGTGATGAGTGGGCAAAGCTTTTATGCCGCCCACATGGCTCACCCTACAGCTACCCTGGTGATGTGGTGCTTCATGGTGAGTCGCCGGTCTATGGAGACTCCTAAGTAGGTGACCGGCGTCTTCCACGGCACGTCTCGATCCAGGAAGCGTAGGGGTGGTGGCAACCTACCCCGGCCGAAGGCAACAGCCTGGGTTTTGTCTGGGTTGGCGGCGGTCTGTCGCCGACAGTCGAGTTTATTGCGGGTTATGATAGTAAAGCGACAAAAGAACGTACACAGCTGCGCAGTTTTTACTAATTTAAGCAACTTAAAAGTACTTTATTACTCATTTGTTGTCGTTTTCGAGAGTGCATGTAATGCTATGTAAAGTGTATCATTGTATGGAAGATACACCATCCAAATTGATTTCGCTATAGCGTTTTCGTTAAATCGAGGGACGTTACATGGACTTTACACTGTATATAAATTATTATAAATTGTTATATTATTATATAAATTAACTAACTAACCGTACTTAATCACGACATTATAAATTCTCATAGAAGAATACCATCATCATAGATTTTGTATGGTACTTTGAAAAAAATATATTTAAAAGGGGATGTAAGGCGGCTGTATTCGTTCCATTAAGAAACGACAACATCCAGGCATTTTTTACCTTATTTCACTATTAAAATTATAACTTAAAAAACTAGAAATGCTATAAAAATACATCTTTAATGGTAACAAATGCTGTTGCTTCATACACAATTTGACCAACACCAACTATCCTCCAAAGGCCAGCGTCTTCTCTTGTAATATTTGGTATTAAAAATCCGCAAGACTCAAAACTGTGTCTGCTTCTATCGTAAAACCGATCATATGTAGATCTTGGCGCTGTGATCTCGCAGGATGTCATATTATCTATTGGATATGCGAAACTGATTTCTAAATCTTCTCCTACATTTAGCACTGGCTTAGGTGGTTTTGCTGGTATAATTTCTGAAAAAGGATTACAAATAATTAATTTTTTGATAATGGGCTATTCTTAAAAAGACCTGTTCTTATTCGTCAAACGGAAAATCACGTGACATTGGCAGCGACAATCTCAGCGTTTACATCGAGCTGACAAAAGTTACAGGTTAACTTTTCGAGTTAAAAAAAAGTCTTAAAAAGCCGGCAACGCACTCGCAAGCCCTCTGGGATCGAGTGTCCATGGGCACTTGGCGGTGAGCCTTCTACCCGTTTGCCCCGTTTGTACTATATAAAAAACAGGCTCTGGAGCCGGCCAGTCAGTGTTAGGATTAGTCGCTGGAAGGGAGGATCCCTTTAGGTCAATGGAAAAGCAATATTTTCCTTCCTCCGCACATCCTTCGTACCGTGTTCTTTTTACATTTATACGGTGTATCTAATAAGGGCCCAGGGCTTCAGTGTCATTGACAACTTCGCTGGCCATAATGGATTTCAAAACAGAACAAAACATTCAGCTATTTATAAAAAACTCAAATTTCACGTTTTTCAAGTCATCTATCACTTTCCATCACATCGAAAATACAATTTAACAGAAAGACACTTTAGTCAAAGGAGTACAATTAGACTGAATTATGAATAAAGGGAATCCCCACATAGCATAAAACTCGAATAGCGTAATTAACTTACCAATAATCTCTACACTTATAACTTGGAATACTTCAATCCACCTTCCATTTCTTATATAATAGATACTCAACACCCAATTGCCATGATCCTCCACACTTAAAGGGCCTATCATAAACTCGTTTCCCTCCAATTGTAGTTCTTTTTCTTGAAAAGTATCCATTGGGTTGAAAATACTGCCTGCCTCATTAACATTGAAAATCCTATATTTATTAACTGGACATATAATTCGTATCCCTGATGTAAAGTACGTTATTTGTATATCATTGTATTCGTCCGTCGATACGTTATTAGCACGGAGCTTCGGTTGTAAGTCAAGGGTAACTGTTCCTCCATTAGGTCTGTGGAGATAGTACTTTGATGTGTTGGTTAAAGTTGGCGCTGATATGATGATAATATCATTCAATCCACAGGAAATAAGGAGTGGAGATAGCTCGACTTTTTCGTTATCTGGAAATGTATTTGATAGTTTTAGAGTTTCACACTTTCACACATACATAATAAATTTCCATGAATCTAGTAATAAGCAAATATATATACCGATTGTATGCAAACACGCTAAAATAATAATTTAAATAGACTATAGAATACACATTCGTATAAGTCTTTGTGATAGTGTCGCAGCCAACTAGCTTAATTAGCCGTTCAATTATCAGCCTAGCCTTTTAACTAAACGGCGCCGTTTAACTAACGGCCTGAAAGATATTCCGTAGCGTTTGTTACAACATTTAATAAACTGTCTCGCTACGGCCATTCGTACGATATAGTCATTATTGGGAATAAATAAAAAAGATGAAACATGACATTAAAAAAATTATTTCTTTTAAAATTAAATTGCTTCAGTCAAATTCACATTATCATTGTCATTACACTCTTCAAATAATTGTTGTTTTTCATGAAACTTTGGGAAACACCATCGTCGCCATCCATGGAAAGTCGTGGTTTCCGACGCCATTTTAACAGAGTGAGTGATAGTGGCAGAAATTGAAATTAAATTTAAATTAACAGTCAACAGGCTACTAACAGGTTTTATCTAATGACTGAATATTATTCAGGCGGCCAATTAAAAGGCTAGGCTGTTAATTAAACGGCTAACTAAGCTAGTTGGCTACGAGAATAATATATAATTTTCAAAGGTTTTCGACAGTCGTGACCCACTAACGCTAAACGAATTTGTATGGGACTGACATTGACTCACGCTTGGTCAATATATCATTTGATAAGATTTTGGCAGACCTAAAACGGTTTGTTTGATGGATTGAATTCAAACAGCCCACAACGCTAATTTAAGATTGCAGTTAAATTAAACAAATGTTTGAGTTGGTCTTGCGTGAACAGGAATTGAAATTGGCGTGAAATCTGCTACGAATAAAATGGATTCTCAATATATTATAATGCCATTATTGCAATATAGCTAATTAAAATATAACAATTTAAATTAAACAATCTTTTAGGATATAAATGCGAATTTATCACATTATTCACATAAAACTACGACAGACGTTCAAGTGTTTCAACGGAGAACACGACTGTTGTGAAGCACTAAAATCGTCCATAGATAATGTAATAAAGTTTCGTTTACGCACGTAAAATAAGTTTGATTTCAATGTGTAGTATTTACGAGAACCAAAGACAATTTAGATTACATACTAATAAACTTACAATAAGCGCGAATTAAGTTCGGTAGCGGTTTTTGTGTGGATATGTTTTTTAAAAAAAATCTTTGTTTGAAGAGCTGGATAACAACTGACTTTAATAGAATAACACAAAACAAACTTGGATTATCTAAGTGTTCACAAATCTAAATTACACTTATGTTATTGGACATTATGGGAAACTAGAATGTTAAATTACAATTTATACGTGTGGTTTACCACTACCAACTAAAGGGTACAATATTGGCTTCAAGTGTACGATGATTGTTTACATTTGGTTTACGGTTCTAATTATTACCTTAAATATTTATATAACTATATATTTATGTAACTTAACTAAAGTTAGGTTTCATAACTCGCGTTATGTTTGAATTGATTTACCTACTTGTAATTATTTATATGCATACTTGGACAAATAAAAACATTATAATTGTTTAAGGATCGGAGGCAAACGGGCTGATGGCTCCTCTGATGTAAGTGATGCCGCAGGTGGTAGGATTGTATCCGTCAGTATGAGAAAGCTTGCCTTGTTTTTTAAGGATACGCTCTTCTTGAAGGACCTCGTGTCACAGACCGCTAGTTATTGTTGTGTAGCATTGGTCATTTATGGAACGATTTTACGTATATACGGTAATAACGTATTTTGTTAAAGACGTGATACGTACTATGATGAAACTGTTACAGGTTAACGATATTATATTATATTTATTAGTCAACCCTTGGTAAATGTGGTATCTAGTTTAAAACCATATAAATTAACGCTTAAATCGGTTTATGAAGTTATATTTTGTGTTCAATACTTGTACTTTATACTACAAGCAATAGTATAAAAAATACCCGATAATAAATTTACTATAACCCGGTTTAAACTAGTAAATCTTATAAAAAATGTACCCACGTATTAATTTCGGTTCGTCAACATTCACAACGATACTCGCTACGGAAGCAAAGAAATAAAATAAATAATGAACGCGTGTGTTCATGACTTTAAATGTAAGTAGACTGAACTTCCATATCACATTTTTCGATATCAAATTCTTTAAAAAGTACAGACAGGTTTTCCGTTGTCAGATTAAAATGTGAATAATTAAAATTATCAACTTATGTTGCCGGTCCTGCATCAGAGAAGCTTAAAATTATAAACAATAAGTATGTACTATTTAAAGGTAATGTAAAAGCGTAAAAAAATTATTAGTAAATTTTAACCCTCTAATAGTCAAACATAGCTTTATATGTATTATTGATGCACCCAAAATAAATAGATCAAATTCTAAATTTAAAATATTGTGATGTTTACTTGTAATCTAAACTTTAAAGATACAGTAATGACAGCCTTGGCTGAACAAATTGTTACTAAATCGTCAACCAAGAATACAAATATTTCGCAGTTAATATCTTCCTAATGAACAGCTGTCTTGTCTTAATTGTCACACCTGAGTAAGCCATTGTTTGAGTGATTTGTTTCAATAACTGTCACCCGCAAGTAATCATCTATATGAATTCGCTGAAACGATATGCATGATGTACGATTTCATTTAACAATTACATATTAAAATTAATACAATTTACATAAAATGCGAGAGAGACTTAGTTACGCTTTCACGTCATTGATTGCAATGGATACTGCCGGGTGAAAGAAAAGGTAATGTTTGTGGAAAATTATTTTATGTTGATTTGCCTAAAATTTAACGAATTTACATCTTCAACCTGCCTTATGTGTTTATAAGGAACGCTTATGTTTCAAATTATTCTCATAAGTAAAGTTTCATTTTACCCTAATTATAATAATCACAGGCACCAGCTAGACATGCTATAATTTATACAATGATGATTATGAACAAAAAAATCCCTTTACTATTGACTAAATTTATGGCTTAATACAACGTTAGGTGTGGTTAGGCGTGAATGACCCAAGTAATACCCAATTTGGATTTATTTTATCACCCCTCTAAGTACTTTGAGATTACATAGATAGTGGTATCTATTTGGGTTCGATAAGCAACGATTTAAATTTTATCTGGACGACAATTTTAAATATATCTACGAGTAGGTATTTGGAATATATACCTGCTTTTACATTCTAATTTGAGGCAGTGTGGCGTGTGACCAACCTTGGGTCCTGTTTTAAAATCCAGGCGGTGCACACATTTCTTTTCTAAGCGCAATTCACAACGGTAAAGGTTAATTTGGGGAAAACTGTATGATTTAGTTAAAGTTTATATATATATATAAGCCTCAACTTTGCGAATTTTAGTTTCTATGAGATTTTTTCCATTCTCTTCTATAATCTGTTATAATCTCAAGATTTACAGTAACTTAACCAAGAGCCTAAATTCTTCACATTACATAAGTTTTTTTATAGTTCTCGCTTAACTCGTACGCTCTAAATATTTTTTATAAATTTCAGGCAGGCAATAATACGTAATAAATTAATGGTTTTAACTTTTCAATAATATCATAAAAAGCTTGTTTCTTATTCAAACTTATTTGTTTATGAGGCTAGAGAACTTTATCAAGAATAAAATGAATGCATAGTTGATAATAAATGTACGTTTAAAATTCTAAACTTTTTTGTAAAATGTAAAAGAAGTGATAATAAAACATTTACATTTTATCGATATGTTTTTTGCGTCATTTAAGCGATAAAATAATGAAAGATAAATAAAACTCTTTTTTTAGTGGTGATATCCTTAAAAAAACCGGTTTTTAAAAAAAATTCAAAGTTAAAAATCATTTATTAATATAGGTAACAAAATGTACACTTATGAACGTTAAAAAAAAGGAAATATACATTAAATGCAGTTTTCGTGTCTTAAATACCAAACAAAATTAAAAATTATTTATTTTATCTTCCAACCTGTAAGTTAATCTAAAAGTTCTATTCCGGTTTTATTTCTTAATTCAATTTTAAATTGATTAAAATTGAAATAAAATTATTCCACGATCTGAATTGTACTTAAGTTTTTCGGAATGTATTTTTTTTAATACGAATTGTAAACAATCCAAATTTCACTGACATAAGAGAGATTAACGAGTGATTAAAACAATAAATTAATCAATATTGTTTTTATTCTTTTTTTACAAAGCAGCAACAGCTGCATCTTCAATCCAACGTGAGTAGGACGCTACTTTAGTATTGACTCCTGGATATCGGAGAGAAGCACAACCTTCGCTGTAAGAAAACACTCCAACCACTACGTTGTTATGGAGGAGGGGGCTACCCGTATCTCCCTGAAAAAATGATATATTTAAGACAATTAATATTACATTAATGATCATGATATCATATGATCGTAAAAAAAAAATCTTAAGTTGAATTCGGCAATTGCGGTACTAATTTGGCATTTGCGGTACTATTGTTACAGCAGTCCGTTTATCTTTTGCTCTATGACGATAAAACTCACCTCACACTGACCCCGAATACCAACACCAAGCCATCCAGCGCACAGCATATTGTCAGTGACCGTGAAGTTAAGCTCGCTGTACCGGCTAACGCAGGTGGCGAAGTCGGTCACCCAAATAGTTGTTTCACGGAGATCTGACGAGATGACGCCATTGGTCTGGAAGTATTTAACGAGGCTTATTTTTAATAATAACTTGACAGTCCTAAAATAGTTTGGATACAACTGGATGTAGTTCAAAAACAGAATAACACATACTTTCTTAAACACGCATCTTCTAGTTTAAGAGTAGAAACAGCAGTTAAGAATTATCAATAATGAGGTCAATTAAGAACGAAAACTTGAGAATACCATCAATAAAACTAATTTCTCTCAGAAATTTATTCAGAGGCAAGGGGTTTTGTAACAATACTTTTGGTGTCGTGAAGGCGGTTTTTCAAGGCCTAAAGATTTAGCAAGGAAACTTGTGTCAAAATCAAATACATTTTTGACGTACAGAAGTCAGACATAACTTAACAGAATATTGGAAACTTTTGCTACAGTCCACAGTCATAGAGTGTCAAGGTTTTAAGAGAGGAAGACATTAAGAATCTGTACATCAATGATGCAACAATTTAAGCTTTCAAGCGACAATATTATAATATTTTTTGCTACAAATACAATTCTTTATAGAATTTTATATGTTTGATGTTTTATTTCTCGTTTACTAAATGGAAATATACCTACATGATGTTTTGTGCCTTATTAAATAATTATTATATTTTAAAAACAAAAAGTCAATAATTTTACTTCGAAATAGAGGCAACAAAGTTATTCCTCGACATATTCCCCTTATGTATTATATTAGGTCAGTAATGCATTAAAATCTACCCGTAATTAAAAAAAACTGAAAACATACTTACAGATGGAACTCCCCAGCCAATAGCTTGCACAGCTTCCGCTGTGGGCAAACTATACGCCCCTCCAGCTATATAAGCAGCTTGAACAGTTTCCCCATAGGTCAAAGGTATGGTGGGCCGAACAACTGCTACATCATTCACCCTCGTGATCTGCTGGAAGTCTGGGTGCGTTGTGATACGTCTTATGATGTGAATGAGGCCTAGACGGTTGGAGTATGACGAGCCTACTCTTGCGCGCCATAAAAATGCATCATCCACTCTGGAATTATCATACATAGATAAGCTGGCAAGAATCGTTAGAAGTGCAGAGTAATTCGTTTATTGTCTTTTATTTCTTATACATTAATTTTGGTCTTCTGATCGGGCCAAACAATGCTTTCGACTTTGGCTCTTACTGCAATAGGCCAGACAAATTCTTTAAAAGGACAGTATTATTATAAAATAAGTTAATTTTTACGGTATTTGCCAATATATATATTGTATACTACAATAAATATATTCAGGACTACATAAACTTATATTTTTCCTTTCACTTACACAGGACAAATAATGTTGCCTATACAGTATGATAAGAGACCCTACTTCTATTAAACAAATAACGATTACAATTATTGACGTAATAATTAACTAACTTTAGAATAAAGCTAAGAAAATACATACGTGCTGCCAGTAAAGAAGCATGAAGCAGCTGTTAAAATAGCGTTGTTACTTATGATGGTGCCACCGCATTGGTGTCGAAAGACTTCACCTTGCTGTCGTAGCAACGATGTAGCAAATGGATAATTCCCAATGTCACCCACAGATCCGCCTCCAATCCGACTAGTGAGGCTGGCTGGTAATTTTTACAAAAGGTTTAAGATTTCTTTAAGTATAAAATCGTTATGATTATTAAGAAGGTTTCCCACTCCCAGGCATTCCCCAGGGAGAATTTAAAACGATTGCGATTGGTCCAAAACAGTTATTACGTCCTTTCGACAATCACAATTGAGCGCAACGTATCTTCTTGCCCCTTTCATTTTACATTAACACAAGAGTAGTGAAGAATCGAAGCGCTTATGGATTATACAAAGCCAGACCCGTAAGGTCATAGTCGTGTACTTAGGCCATGGTTATTTGTACATGATTGTTTAAATACATGTATAATTGTGGACCTAACTACCGGCAGCTCAACATTCTCAAGCGCAAGTAATTCTAACACTCAATACATACAGCGCACTATTGTGCTATGGTTCATTATAATTGCATTTTCTAAATCAAAATACTCGACATACTTCCGAAATACAATATTTCACAAAACCTTTCACAACATGAAATTAGGAAAGTAGGTGCCCAAAATTTTTGTATGACTAAAATTGTAAAAAGCAAAAATAATTAATTACGCAACCTAATTTGTAAAAGCTTGTATGATCCTAGTCCTAGTGCCAAGATGTGTATTTGAGATAAATTTAGTTTTACAGCTATCCTTTAACACTAGTAGCAACTTACTTGACTTACCATCACACGTTGTGATTATAAATACACTTAAAATAAATAATACTTTCATTTCTACTTCTATCTACTGCTGTATTGATTTTATTGAATAGTATCATTGTTAATAACAGATAAAATTAGTACCTAATCTATCATTATCTGATTGATAACCTATAATTTGTAAAGCCTGTATTTACTACTTATGAACTTGTGTAATATTATACATAGATTTTTTAGGTTATTAATAAATTTTTCTGGCTATAATTTTTGTCCGCTAAAACGTTATTGGCGCGTAATCTAGAATGACAATGAAGACAAAGACAAAAGGTAATCCATAGGTCTAGTTTCAAAAGTTTTAAATTTTTTTGGCTGACATATTTGACAGTGCTAAAGCTGTGATGTGATGTGAAGATGAGTGGATGTGGCTTCAAGTGAGTTTTTATTCCACTTCATTCAAAATCATTATAACATCTGTGCTTAATAAGACGATTATAATTAAATGTTGTTGAAATATATATGAAATAAACAACTTCTTATAATAATATTTTTATTGAAACAAAAACAATGAAATAATGTGATTTTTTTATCCTTGATTTCTTATTTAACATTTTTCGTCAGTATATAATAATAATCCTTTGAATAATGTCAAATGTAACCTCAAACCTGGAAATAAATAGTAATTAATTTCACCCTAAAGCTTCGTCAGGAATTGAAAATGTCCAAAAATACACTTCATCATAAAATATAAAACACTTATTAAATAGATATTTTAAGTAAATATGCCATTATATAAAAATATTAATAAATAATACTATATTATAGAATTTATTTAAGCCGCCGTTGATGTATTGTTGAGTGGGGGTTTCCTGAGGCTATTTCTGAAGCTGTTCCGTACGGAAGCTGAGCGTTCCGCGGCCCATTTTCGATTCTTCTGAGGTCCGAGTACAATCGCCACTAGGAGCATAGACAGGCCCACAACCATCACTATCACCCATAATGTTGGGAAACGGAATCCTGGAACATTTTATAATTTTTCAAAATAGAATTAAACATTTCTGAAATTCACATTTGTTACGCAATGTTTCCATCACGCACATCTTTCAGGTAATTAAAAAAAAAGGTGTAGGTAAGCTTGTAGGAACATCCATATAATATAATTCGTATCTTAAGTCACAATGTCGCCTTCAAGTCGCCTGCGAAATGTGTCAAACTTCACACGGAAAATATGGTTTGACAGCTCTTGAAACTAAATTCAAGTTTGATTGACATTCTAGAATACGGGCTTTACGGGCCTCTTTCGGCTGTTTAAATGTTGTTTACATTTAAACAGGTGATCCGCTAAGTATATTTATTTAGATAGGTACCTAAACATTTTTATATGCCTAAATATTGATCCGAAAACCGTATTAATCAAAAATAATATACCTGAAACACTTGTATCAGGCACCCTCAAGGCCATATCAGTAACTTTGGTCACCAAGTTTTCCTTGCCGCTGACCTTGACCATCACAGTCCAAGGATGGCGGTCAAGGGTTGTTGGTGAAGAAATACGAAGCATGCAGGAGCCGGCCGCACTTTCTATAGAGGTGCGATAGCCCATAGGAGCGTTGTCAGTTGTAAAACCTGAGATGTTAAATTCCTTATATAATATATAATTCCTCTAAAATGCACACAAAAATATTAAATAACAATATTTGTATTGGTTGACCTTGTTTATTATTAGTTTATTTATAAAAGGTGAATAAAGATAACTTTAGGGTATTTTTTGATTCGCATCTTATAATTGAACATAGCCACGTCGAAGTGATAACCTAATTTTTTTGTTGAAGTGGGTTAAGGCAAGCAATCACAAAATGTTTCTCCTGTTATTTGAACTCGGTTAAAAACAATAACTGGACTTGATTTTAAAACCTTAATGATGTTTTATTCGTGTTCAGAAGAGGGATGGAACTTTATATATATTCTTTAAAATGCTCTTGTTCTTTACACTCAATCGATTTGAACTTACTTCACCCAGTCTTCACTGAGTCTTACGGAATTATCTTAAGGATAAAAGCTAGGTTATAATTACCTAGTCCGTCGATGCGAACGAAGACGCAATAGTCTATCCATCCACTTGGTAGAGCGTCTGCTTCGATTATTAAATTATGTCTACGCAAATATTGTTTCACTCTAAGGGGCTCTGAAAAAAATATAATGGCATTTAGCAAACATGAAAAAGTAGATAAAAAGACAAGCAAGCAATTTTTGGATAGAAGTAATGTTTTTTAAATGAGTGTTTAAGTATTATTGTAAAAATGTAGTGTTTCTTTAAAAAGTGATGTTTTTGTAATGTCGGTTTTAAATAACAATACAATCCTTAAAACGTTTTTGTTTGTACCTTGAATACTTATTGAGATAGGACGTCTCTGCTCCTGGGAGGCATCGGTAAGTCCAACATGGCAGCTCCAAGTTCCACTATCGTTGGCAGAGAGGCCCGGGAACCGAACGCCACATTCACCAGCATCAAATCCAGCTCCCACATAGTTTGATTGTCCTGAAATTGACTGGGATTCAGATTTTTGTATCTATTTCGAGATCATTTGTTTTTTTTTAATAGTAGTAGTGAGTAGCCTTCTGCAGCTGTCTCATGCAGTCGAATATTTGGATCTAAGGCCTCACATCGTGAGGAAATTGCCATGCCGTGATTATGATGATTATGCTATGTGGAACCAGCTGACTACTGAAGTATTTCCGAACCAATTCGACTTAGGGTCCTTCAAGAAAAGAGCGTACAAATTCTTAAAAGGCCGGCAACGCACTCGCGAGCCCTCTGGCATTGAGAGTGTCCATGGGCGGCGGTATCACTTAACATCAGGTGAGCCTCCTGCCCGTTTGCCCCCTATTTTATAAAAACATGTTTTTCTTCATCGTAACAGCAAATATTAAACGTCTTCCCAACGGCTATACATGAATATTTTTTATCCGGATACTACTTCATGTATGAACAATATTTACTATAATTTAATTCAAGAGAGAAGAGCTGAAATGAGTCCTGAGTGAGATTAGATAGAGTGAGAGTCTCAGTGCGGAAACGGAGTCCACAAACCATAGTGACGTTGAATGTTCAAGTTGAAAATGAAATAAATTAAGGAAAGGAAAGAGACAACTCGTACTATCTAAATTTCCAAGTGATGAGTTGTCCTATGCGTATGTATGACTACTTACCAGGGGAGACGTGGAAGATGGTGCCATTACTAGCTCTGAAATAGCAGTATCGGATAGCCGCCTGAATGGAACAGGACAGAGTAATGCTTTCATCTTCAAAAGCATAAACTGAAAAGCGATCCGCTGATAGAGTTGGCTCTGGAAAATAGAATTAAAAACACTTTATAGAAGGTTATAGACAAAATACATGAAGTACATGGCCATAAGCGAAGCCTTGTGGAAGTATGTCGAAAAATACATTACTCTAAATGCATTAGTCTTAGTTTATCTAATGAAAAGCAAGGTTCTGGGGTGTAAAGGTAAAAAATTAAATAAATAGACGTATCGCCTACATTGTTAAAGATTACAACGTTCATAAAGTTCTATTTCATACGAATATGGAAATGCCTTCAATATTAAAAATATATTCTTTTGGTATAGTAAAAATCTATTTAGCTCAAAAGTACCTGTTATAATCGCAGCTGCGACTTCAACATCTTTAATGACCCAAGGACAACGGACAGATAAGTGGCCGAAGTATGTGTCATCCTCAGTCTGAACACCACATCGCCAAAGACCGATGTCTGATACCACGGGATCAGTTATTTGGAGAGCACAAGTGTGGTTCTGTGCGACGGTGTCATAAGTCCTATAAATTTTAAAAGTTGTTGACATCCAACATCATGCGAAGGCTACAAGAGATGAGATGATGAAAAATTGCGTTGGCAAAACTTGGTGAAGGACGGAGAAAAATCAAGCAAAAAAAAGAAATAATTGGAGACTGGACCGGCTTATAACTGAGCATTAAAAAAAAATTATCATTGCAACGTTTAGATGTATTTATTTATTAACACTTCGTTACTTACGTTACATTTATAGAAAAACAAATAAATAACCTAATACATAAAAATTAAAAGGGATTCAGCCGGGCGGTGAATGTAATTTGATCAAGCAAAAACAATAATTACTATTTAATTGTCTGGTGGATATCGTTTCAAGTATACAAAGTCAGATTTCTGCACTTCTTTATTTATGGAATACGTTTGTAAGTATCTAACTCACGAGAAAAAATCTCAACTTATTAGCTTTTTATCTTTATCTATAATGCGATATTAAATAGTTATTTTTTTTATTTAGTCGGGATACTATAACAGAAATCGATCAAGTAGTTATTTTACGGGTTTATAAACAAACGATTAGGAAACATCTTCCAAAATCACAGCTCCTATTTGGTTTTGTTGAAGGTAGTAAAACTTAACTAAATATAAATTGGCAAACTTTTTTACTAGTACATTTTTTGCTCAATAAATTTTCTAAATTTTCTTGCTGAAAATAATAAACGACTAAAATATAAGAGTCTCCAATCCTATATGTTTTCTAGGTACATAAAGCATACTAAATATGTAATCTTTGAAACTAATATTTATAATATCAGTATTTAAAGGCCGGCAACGCGCTACCGAGCATTCTGGCAATGTCCATGGGTGGCGGTATCACTTAACATTAGGTGAGCACCCTGCCCGTTTGCCGTATAAATAATATAAGAATAACCTCATAACAGTGGCTCCGTGGAAGCGGTATCGGCTCTGACTGATTCCCTCATGAGCGAGCAGAACTTTGCCTGATGGATCACGGAACTTACAAGCTTTCACCGCAAATTTACTCTCGATAAAACATGTCAACGTTACAATTGGTTCTCTTACTACCACATATGGGATAACTGTTGACTTGGGATCTGAAATGGAATTTCTTATAAATATCGCAGTCAAAAATGTTAATTCCTTAATTTTCATTTAAGACACAGACATTAGACGTATGTCTAATGTCTGTGTCTTAAATGAAAAAAATTGATAGGAAAGCTTGGTCGGTAGCACATTTCTAAGATGGTCGTGAAGGTTTCGACGGCATTATTTTGTGCATTAAAGATTTCTTCCAAATTCTGTAAATAAGAGTTTATTTCTAAGTGTTTAAAAACTAATTTTTCGAGCGTATGGCATTTGTTATTGCATAGCTACTTACCAGCCTGCTTAACGACGACAGTGAAAATAGTTTCTTCTGGTAGCACACTGCCGTGCATACCAACTGACATCTTCCAATATCCAGCATGTTTGGAAGTGACTCTATCGATAGAAATATTACACCTTCCAAAATCTTCAAAAACAGTAACTGAATATGAATCAATTATTTTGCAATATATAGCATCCTCTGGTCCAATCACTTGATTAACGGGAGCGCCCAAAGTCCAAACGAACTCCTGAGTACTGTTTTTATTAAAATTCCCTGAAACAAGTTAACGCCTGATGTTTCTGATGTGGAAGATAATAAATTAGAATAAAAGTGATAAGATTAGTGGCGATTTCAGATGAAAAACAAAGCAGCATCTAATAATAGCATATCTTTGAGAAGATAATATATCCATAAAATGAATTTATTTATTGGAATCAATCGATATTAATATTTTGATGTAAAAAAATACAGTAAGGCACAAATATATCTTAACGCATAAAATTACAAGAGATAGTCTTGTAAAAAATTACAACGATGATAAATTGAAATTTTACTGTAAACAGATGACTAATTCACCTATACTACGAGTTTGAGTGAATTATCATTTTTTGTTTACAAGTCGAATGATTTTATATCTATTTTAGAACTGGCGTCCAGTATAATATTTTGGCTATTTAAATTAACATTTTTTAAGACACAAGTGGTTTACCTACAACAGTAACTTGAACCGCTGCTTTATAAGTGATTGTGTCTCCATACACAATAACCCACGTGCCGTTGTCATCTGTGG
Source organism: Pieris brassicae (assembly GCF_905147105.1). Classification (NCBI taxonomy): domain Eukaryota; kingdom Metazoa; phylum Arthropoda; class Insecta; order Lepidoptera; family Pieridae; genus Pieris; species Pieris brassicae. The sequence goes on along the minus strand of NC_059669.1, from coordinate 18,232,060 downwards.
TAACATTGTTGATATTGTACGAACAATAATTGGAAATTTCAGTAGTATTTTCTTTATATTCAATTCCTTGAGGTCTATACAACTTGCAAGTTTCCGGTACTGTGGTTGCTTTTGCTAGACCGATATGGAAATTATTGCCCTTTGCAACTATCAGTACGCTCGGAGAGGCCTCAACCGCTTCTGCAATCCGGAAATTGGTATTTGTACTTATTTTGTTTGAAACGTATTATAATTCCATTTCTGTATTATAGGAGATGTAATGAACATACTTCTATATTTTATAATACGGTAGTTCACGATTATAATGAAAATGTCATTGTTTTTTACTATTATACATACTACTAGCGGACGCGACAAACGTTGTCCTGCATGATATTTCAAGCGAAGATAATAAACAAAGTATGAAAATACCGACTGCAGTCTGCTGGGCTGATTTGTGAATCATAACCATCCAAGGCGCCACCCAAACGCATAAAAAAAATTCATTCAAATCAGTCCAGCCCATTAAGTCAGTTTCAGTGACATGCACACGTAGAGTAGAATTATATTTACAAAGATATCACTTTTTTTTCATAGTCTTATCTAAAACTAGGTAAATCAATAAATTTTACAATATCCCATAACTTATTCCATCAGTTCATGCAATGTATCATAAAAATGTAATTTTGTGTATAGGACTACATTTCACATAAATTATTTCATTCAGTGGTTATCTCATCTGTAGGTCTAGAAAAAATTGTTAACCTCAAGGTTCTAAGAAAAGTTTCTAACATAACCGTAAGCTAGTATTGTCTTCTATTAACATAGCTTTTACACATTGAAAGAAAACACTTTTTTACCGGATTGAAGCTGTATTGTGTATGTATTATTATAAACTATCAATTAATTAAAATAACCGTTAAATAATAAAGTTATTCTTATTACTATCGGTTTACATTGTTGTGAACAAATAAACTTTGATAGACTTATAATCATAATTCAGATGTAATTAAAGATTATCCACTTATCGACAAACTTCGATTTTATCATTGGACGTGACTTCTTGCGCGTACTATTTAATGATTTTGATAGGAGATTTAGAGTATTATATGATTATAATTATGCCATTATACGTAAAGACTGTCTCACCTTCTACGACCACGACGAAATTCAGTATTCTTTCTATTGGGTCCAGTAACCGTGAGCCGTTAGATTGTAAAGACCAGTTTCCGACGAAATCTTCCGAATTTACTGTGATTTTAACGCCACATGATGCATCAATGGCAGAATGTTTCTCAATGCCTGCAACCTCATCTTTTAGTAGATCATACGTCGTGCCATTTGGTGAGGTGATCATACATGTATCCGAGGTAACAAATGTGAAGTCTTGAATTCGAAAAGTATGATTTGCGCCAATTTGCGTCGATACTGTTTCTTCATCTAAATATTCTGGTACTATATTTGTAGATTCTGAAATCATTTAAGTATACATTATGATCAGTGTATTCGTAAGTGTAATTTTATTTAATGTGCTATCATGTCGTAACAGTAATATTTATATCTTATCTTTTATTGGATTAACTTTTTATTAACATATATAGATTTACTAGCCTACCCAAAGTAAAATAATGGTCTTGAATAGATAAATACGTATACAAAATCATATAAACGTAATATGTACATATTGGTGGGTAAATTACTCCCATTAGTCGTAATAGACGAGAGTACGAGTTTGAAATAGATATATTTTCAGTTGGCTATTATTATTTGCTGGATATAAATTAATTCTGTGTACGTAATTTAAATTTAGATAACACTTTATCAATTATAAAATCACTGTGTTTTGATATTAGAGAAAAAACATTCAATCGACGATAAGCAAACATTAATTTAAGTAATTAGATTTAGGTATCTTAGGGATCTCGCCTTACTTACACGTTGAAAATATGCATTCCAAAATGAATTCCATAAAAATTCAATTATTGAGTAACACAAAGAAGTAAATTCTAACGTTTGTGTCTAAAACTCCAATATATCAGAAATATTAGTTTTACGAGCAAATGTCAGAAGAGCTGAATGATTTTTGATGAATGATATAAACATTTTATTTGGTATAGCTACTGTTACATTCCTAGGTTTAAATTTAATACTAAGGCAATTGCTTCTTTCAATTGCTCCGCGTTACATACTACAGTACCTATAGCGTATCACACCACTTACTTCAAACAGATTAATCATAAATGTGGTAGAATGTAAACAAAGTATTTATCAAGGTGAGAACGGCTGTTATGTTTGAAACATGAGTTTATAGTTATTTAAAAACATCTTGCAATGGTTCTTATTACAATGCTATAAATATCTGATAAATGCGGAGACAATACTGTTGTATAATATTGAAAAAAATATCGTACTAACGATTAAAATGAAGTTAATTCTAGGATTTAACAACAAATTCATGGTCGCTTATCTTGTTAAATGACAATCTTATTTACTGTGTAAGTGAAAAAATTAAAATACCTAAAGCCGAAACTTTATTAACCAAAGGTTCGCCATAGGTTTAGTCGCATTTATGAGAATTTAAAGGATAAAAAAATATAATCAAGGTTTTTCTAGAAATTATTTTTTAAATATTTACTGTCATATTCCGTAAATACCTACACTATGTACATTGTACAATAAGGTTACCTTGAATTGTATCGGCGATTACAATAATATTATAAGATATTCTTAAATAGTTTTAAAATCACACAAATTAAAAAATATATATATTGATGGTTACGTAATTTTCTACTCTTTCTCATATTGTGAGACATTCTATTTTTGCGATCATTAAAAGATATGACTACATATTCTTAAAGAGAAACATTGCTTGAGTAATAATAATAATTAATCAAATTTAATGAATTGTTTTTGATATAATGGTGCAATGTGCTTATCGCACCAAATGTTTAATTAAATTTGACTATTATTTTATGATAAAACTTAATTGTCTCTAACTAATTACGAAACAGAGGTAAAGTTTTTTAAAACTTTAAATTTACTTACTTAACTTAAATTTAGTTATTTTTTACAAAAAGACACTCATAAGCAAAGAAGGAAGGTTCAAATTCTGACAGGACATGGTCCGTTTGCCGAATATGTACTTCGCTTTCATTTAAAAACAAGCTCTGCCTGCATATGAGACTCCGTTGTCCATCAAAGCTTAAACACCTTAACACCTTATTCAAGAATGTCCAGTGTTCGCATATCCGAACTGGAGCAACCAATTAATACACGGATAACTGTGGAGCAGTTAGCATATGTATTAGGTCCTTACATATGAAATTGGCGTTTTGTATGGGAGGAACAAAAAGTCGAATATTGTTAAATATATTTAATTAATCAAAGCATGAACCATTGTTTTCTATGCACTTTTGCCATCTCATAGGTCATTGATCCCTTTACTAAAAAAAACAGTCGGACGGGAATCAATAAAATCTGTGAAGGCGATTTGGACTGCCTCATCAGAGTAAAATTTTTTCCCATGCAAGAAGTTGTCCAAATTTCGAAAAAAATGGTAATCTGTTGGAGCAAGGTCCGGGGAGTACCGAGGATGTCTTAGACATTCCAAGCTCTTTTAATTTCTATAATTTGAAGCTCTTTTAATTTGGTAGCCGTCTGTTGTGCAGTGTGTGGTCTAGCGTTGTCGTGTTGTTGTTTAGCTGCTAGCTTTTCCATCATGGTTTGCAATTGCTGACAATAGACATCAGTCCTAATAGTCTGGCCAGATTTGAGAAAACTGCAATGAACAATACCGGCACTAGTCCACCAAACGCTTACAAGTAACTTTTTTGGGGTTAATTTTCGCTTGGGGCAGGATTTGGCTGGCTGGCCAGGATACAACCATTGCGCTGAGCGCTTTCGATTATCGTAAAGAATCTATTTTTCATCACAGGTAATAAATAATAATGATTCGGTTTAAAATACCTTCATTATTGTGCCGGTTCAGTAATGTAACGCAGCAGTCGACGCGCGTTTGCCGGTTTGCTTCAGTCAATTCATGGGGTACCCACCTTTCAAGCTTTTTAATCTTCCCAATTTGCTTCAAGTGAATTAAAACAGTTTTATCACTAACACCGCAGCCTGCAGCTAAGTCGGACGTGGTTTGCGATGGATCCGCTTCCACAATAGCCTTCAATACTTCATTATCAACTTGGGTCTCAGGCCGTCCACGGGGCTTGTTCTGCAGGTCGAAATTTCCAGAACGAAAACGTTGGAACGAAAAACGAACTGTGTTTTCCCACCATACACATCATTCTCCCTTCGAGTCGTATCCGCAGCACTAGTGCCACGGCGGAACTCGTACTCGTAAATAATGCGATACTTTGTTTTCCATTTTGTAAAATGAGTGACGCCAACAGAAAAAAACAGAAGAAAATAACAAATGAATGACGGTCATCGAAGCACAAATACATGAGTAAATAGCTGTATTGAATTCCTAACCAAAGAGGAGGTATTTGAGGTCAAAGTCGCCAGTACGACAAAACGCCAATTTCATATGTAAGGACCTAATATTAGTAAAGAATGTTGTCGAACAATTGGCGCGATTTTCACCCCATATATCCCTACACCATCAAATAATGAAGACTTTAAAATATCCCTCACTTAACCCAGGAGATCTGTCGTACACATGAATAAAAAATAATTCGACGTAGATAAAAATTGTATTATTGCAACTCCTATTTTGTACTAAATGTTTATACTGATGTATAGCTGGTGTAGCTACCCTGAGAAACTTTACCAGGAGCAGATGTGTTGCCAATCGGCTGAGGGTTTTTAGAGGAACCAGAAGTTCAGTTAGTATTCCGGGGCAGATGCGTGAACAATTTCTTCCCAGTACGAAAAGTATGTACATATTTTAATTTTACTGCTACGCGGCATGGTTGGCGGATTGATATACCTATACATTGTATTGTATATTTGTCACAGCCAACTAGCTTAAGTAGCCGTTCAGTCAACTGCCTAGCCATTTTACTAAACAGCATCGTTTGACAAGCGGCCTGACTGATATATATATTTAGTCATTTGATACAGCTAGCCAAATATGAAAGAACGTGAAGTTTCATTGATTGCCTTGTCTGTTCATTTCTATTTCATTCCACTTTCTGTATACTTGGCGTCGCTCATAATTTCCAAACTTACATTTTAATCATATTAAACAACGAACGACCGCTTCTTAAACGGCACTAACTAAAGTAATGCGGCTAGGCTGTTGATTGAATGGCTGATTAAGCTAGTTGGCTGCGACATATAGAAATAGAAATGAGGATAAATAAATAAAAAATACTCAGTAACCCTAGGTTATAAGAACGAAAACCACACATTATTTTGCACGTCCCTAGAAATTAGTTAAAGATTACAGTAAAAACACGCATTTAAACCAGTTTGACGCTTTCGAAGCGAACACTTTTACACGATAACACATAACATACACTATATACGTATTAACAATTTAAATAAATTTCAACAGTAAATATCCCTATCGCGTATATTTCTATAGATACAAATATTACCTGCGAAAACGATGGCGCAGGCGAGTAAGATGTACGTCCGCATCTTGCCGCAACACTATTAACACTGCGCCGGCGCATGAAGCAACCTTGTGGTGACACAATCCTTTTGTCCTTATAATTATTTATCATCTGCCTCGGCATTCTGATAAATAATCCGTGATTTCAACTCGCACCTCGCTTCACTAACAGCCTCTCGTTGTCACTCACCTTATTTAAGGAATCTATTGGAATCTGTTTAGAAATTGCATTTTTCATCTTTTTTATATGGCAATAGTTTTAATTTTATGCCAGTTTCTAGTAAAAGGTAGGGAAACTGGACGCGAGAAAAAATACAAAGACATCAAAAGGAAACAAACGGATAAGCTAGTAAAAACAAAATCTTAATATTATTATTGATACTGAAAGAAGATAATACATTATAATACAAGTAGTAATTGTAAGGAATTCAGAAAAGAAAATGTGGTGACCAATGTCTTATATCTTCTGAACACTCACAAATATTACTATCAACAATACGAAGCCTTGCTAAATGATGAGGTGTAAATACATGTCCTAAATGCATTCTGGAAATGATAGAAGTGACAATTTTAGAACTTTAACATTAAAGAACCATTTACTGATGGATCGGATCCTGGGTTGAATATCAGCATAATGTTTGCGCTTGACTCGCTGCTTCTCAGCCAAACATTAGTCCATGACTCCCAAAGATTGGTTTTGGGAAGAGCAGCTAAATCGTGACTATAATTTATCTATGACCATACTTTATAGCTTCTCTGGCAAGCCAATCGGTTTTCTTGTTTCCTTTCCCACAGTAACTTGGAAACCATGCAAAGATATTGGCCTAATTACTTTGAAAACATATCAAAAGCTTATCACGTATTTTGCAAATAAAGGAAACTTTTCAATAGTTTGTGCACTTTTTGATTCTGAAAATATAATTGTTCTATTAGATTTAAATAAAATACCTAATTAATTCTAAAGCCTTTAAAAAAGCAAAATACTATCCAGTAAAAACCAAGGATACAGGAGGAAATTTAATCTTTTGTATTATTTTATTTTGTCAATGAACTAGAGCAACTCGTCAGAAATCAACAGATATTTTAGAGGCATCTGTAAAAATATAATCCCAGCCATCCCAATTTTTTTCTGGACTACTCATAAAACGAAAATTCGGCTCAAGAATATTTTGCTTACTGATGCCTATATCATATCTTATATCCGGGGCTAGAATTAAAGAATTGAACTGTGTCATAAATATCGGAAATGACTTCACTCTAAAAATTAACGAAAGCTCATTATTAGACATGGTAATCATTTGTGACGCCAGTAACGGGATGTATGAATAATATCGTTCAATTCATGCAGTGTTCCATGTAGGGGATGGTTAGAAAACTGCATAGATTTGAACCAGAATCAATCACATAGGATTTGCCTTCTTAATTTTGAAAAAAAGGATCGCAGCGTTCTAAAGCATTGGTTGAGCTGGATTTCATTACTCCTGTCACAATTCTCAAAGCTTTTTTACTTCCCAAGCCACTTCCACCATCTAATAGAAAGGTCCCATAATCCAGGACACAGATCTTACAAGAGCGTTATAAACATGTTTTAATATAAAACGGATGAGCACCTCACCATACACCTGAGAGGCATAAATTCATGACATTAAGTAAAGGGAGTTTGTATTAGAATTAACAAGTTCTTGTGTATGTACATAGTGACAATTTACCAATTTTATTTATAAAAACTGATAAATGTCTAAATTTTCTTGTTAGCTAAATATTTACTATTTTATTTGATATAAATTAGATTGATTATTGAAGATAAAGTATATCAAACATGTAATTCGGGAAGCTTTTTTAAATTCAAATTAGTTAAAACCACTTGTTTAATGTAGTGTAAATATCCCTAAAGATGTTCTTATCCATACAATCGAACTGGCAAAGGTGCCACTTAAAGGTAAGTAATAAGTTTCTTTATTTATATTACTTAGTACATCTTAGGTTATGAGTTTGGTTTATAACTTCCAATTAAGAGTTTATAATTACGAGAACCCGACTACTGACAAGCCATAGTGTTTGTGAAATTAACTGGGGGACAGACAACTTAAAAATATTAATTCTGTTTCAGCACGAAACAAGGGATAGCTAACATTATCATCTGGATATATTGTTAGAATTTTAAGAAGAAGCTGGAATATACCTTAACAAAAATATTATCATGTCAGTGTCAGCTAAAATAGATTATCACAGCAAATAGTGTAAAAATTTAAACTAAACAGGATGCATCTTAAATTTTACTAAAAGTGAGTCCAATATTTTCTTAACATATTTTGTTAGAAGATTTACGAACAACATGTAACATGGGAACTATAAAGAAGACAAACTGATGTTGGTAGTGTTGAGATGAAAAAAAGCCACTGTTGCAATCTGTATCTATTAATTTAAGATTCTGAAATAAGACACAAAAATAATAGCTAACATATCTTAGACAAATCTATAATCATAAAAACTGAATAGAAGTTCTATTAAAATGATTTCAAAAATATTATAATAAACATACATACATACATAAACATATTTGCTTTGATACATAGGTATACTTTTTTAATAATAGGAATAAGCTGTGTCTAGAAAAGAAGTTAATGTTTATTTGTTCGATAGCAAATATAGTTTAAAAGATTTAACCATACCTGATGTTAAAATATTGAAATTTAAACAATTTAATTATTAAAATGTATTATTAAATATATATATATATATATATATATATATATTTATAAAGTAAATTTTTATTAAATTTTACAGAAAACAATATATACAACTAATATTATCATGCTAGTATGTCATAATATTTCATTAATGAAAAATTTTGTATGCCGACTTTAGCACTAAACACACTGAGTGGGTCTTAGCTACAGATTTGCTTTATTAATAATTGTTTGATTTATTTTTGGGTCTAAAAATATTACTTCCTTAAAATAGTTAAATTAAAGGTATTCAATTGGATACTGTGTGTGAAATTACTGAGCCATATAACAATAAACTTTTAGTAATATATTAATTAGATAATTAATTTAATATTATATTTGGCTTATTAATTGTATTATTGAACATATTTCTTAAGATATTTTCCATAAGAAACACAAATGTATCCCGTATATTATTAGTTACTTAGTTAGTTTTGATTAAAACTTACATTAAGCCACTACACAAGTTTATCCTTCTTTAAAGCTTTTATATGTTTATGCAGGGTTTTAAGATTTCCCTAAACTTTACAATAGTTAAATTAGAACCCCATATTATAGTGTCTACACAATACAGATACAACCTAACACATCTCACTAATTACAATTTAAACAGATTGTTGTATTACAGCCATCAACGGTAGTTGTCAAAACCAAGGAAGAGAACTAACCTAGTCAATTATACCAGTGTAACAAAATCATTGTTAAAAAGAGATATCAAGCTGAGACCACAAATCTGTTTTGAATATAGTTGGACAACCGTAATTTTTATATGAAAAATTTCTTTACCATTTTTTTGTTAAGTTAAGTGTATAATATAATGTTATTTATATTAAATAATATTATATATATAATGATATATATTATAATATAATGATATTCTATACTATAAGTATAGTATAATTTATTTATACATCTGAACACATTGTTTTATTTATTTAATGACTTGCATGCTTAAAAACAATATAATGTATTATGTTTAATAAAAACTTAAACAACTTTTAATTTGACGTAAAAATCGACCTCACTGACTCTTTTAATCCACGTGAAATGGCATTATCATAATGCCAAATCCTTACAATTTTTGGGTGTACCTGATTTGAGTATGAAATATTTGTTCCAAATATAAACAATCTATCTCGCGTAGCGCTTTTGTCGCGGTTACCAGAATGCTAAATCGTTAAAAAACTCCGTAACGAGTAATTTAAGACCGGAATCCCCCCAGAGTAAGAGTTTGATCTCTTTTAAGTTTGAAGGCCGATCAGGAAAATATACTCAGGATCAGTTTAATAAATTAATCTGTGCTAATGTCTAAGCATTAGTTTATATTTAGACTAATACGTCTAAAAATAAGGCAATTGAATATGCTTGGTTACAACTAGGTAATAGTGTAAGCTTATGCCCTGTGTTTAGTTTATATTTGAAAAGAATAAACGTTCAAAAAAAAATATTTAGCTTACAACTAAACTCGATCAAAAATATTTTCTTTTCAGAATGACATAGGACTGCCGTTAGAGTGTCAAACACAGATGGCATACAGTTGCCCGGTATATAATTAATTGGAGAGGCAGAATTCGTGTCCTAGGACTACACCAAATATTTTGTTTTCTGTTGCACTATATTTAATAATTGTTTTGAATCAAAAACCGAGTTTGTATGATGCGTAATCTTCATAGTTTTTGTGTAAACCTTTTACGCGAAACAGTAAAAGTTTCATACATCTGTTCATTGTGAAATATTTGTACTCTGTGACTCATGCTACTGTATCGGGAAATAAACCGCTTGACCGAACTCTTATTAAACATAAAACATTAAAAGAGGCATCAAAGCTTCAGATAAGACCTAATATATCTACAATAAGAAATAATTACGACTGCATTAGAGCATTAGATACTAGTAACTTAAATAGTTTCGTTAACTTTATATAACAAGCATTTATATATATAATAAAATGTATAATAGCGTTACGTTAACAATCAGTATTTTTTTGTATATCTAATCTCACATATATTAGTATTCTACTTGAATTTTCAACTCTCTGAAGGCGATTACAATAACAAGAAATTATAGAACCTAAACAAAATAGTTTTATTCATAAATTGGTAGTTAAGAATACATATTTACCGGAAATGTTTTTGAATTTTTCACGGTCTTTCAGTTTATTATTTCTGCCACATCAATGCAACAATAATAATTATACAACGTAGTTTAGAACAATAAAACGAATGATTTTATTATTATAAATATTCGCTTAATAGCGAGGTTATATAATATTGCGTAAAAAGATACTTGGTTGCTATTACGAAAAACATGGGACAATATTAGCAAATAATAGCAACATGCTGGGCACAACTAATTTGAGTGTCTTAACTCATGGTTATAATATTTTACAGACTCGGTCACAGATATATAAGTAAAAAATGGAAAAAGGGGCCTTAAAACTGTAATATATGTTCTTTTTCCCTTAGTTGGTGTTTGTTTTTTTCCGTTAGGGTTGTCTGTAAGAAGTCTTGTTAAACGATTTCTTAGGCCTCCCGTTACCTCATAATTTATGCAACATCTTTTTTTATGTATGTTTAAGCTAACGAAGTGTAAATAAACAAATCATATTAATGTTTCGGTAACACTTGGATATTTAGGTTCAAAAATAGAGTTTTGACTTGGGTGGCTCGGCGTTTGAGTCTCGATTAATGTATAATAAATCATTCCAGTTGGGTCGCATCCCACTAAGGGGGTTAATATCTAAGACCAGTTTAAAACTAAGCTTTATGATAGGAGACTAAAGGTAGTGGCATAACGTTTAAGGCTCCAGATGCTACTCTGCTGATAACAACGCTTAGATTTGAGCTACCGACCTAAGTAACGTCAAAAAGTCGCGTCTACGTTGTCTACGTACAATATACATAGTTCGATTTTCTTAAAGGTTGTACGTCTGGTAATCTGATAATATGAACACGACTTATATTGGCCTAATCTTGATATAATATATTGCGCATTATGTATTATTTTTATGTAGGTATATAAATGATACTCGTGTATCTATGTCGTTATAATGTGCTTTTAGTCAATCGTTCTAATTGAAAACGTGAACGTGCGTGAACAGAAAATTTAAGCTTCGTTTAGTTCACTATACAAAATATTAAGAAAAGTAAAATAAATACATATAGAAAATATAACATACATATAGTTGATAATGTCAGCAGTTTACTAATTTAATTATTTTAAATTTAAATTCTTAAATCCATCTATGTTTATCTATGATTTCTTAAATTGTCAAAAGTGTAACATTTAAGTCCTACCTTGTAGAAATTAAAATGTAGGGGTTAAAATTTTTAAGCATATTTTTATTTATAATAGCTTTAAATAATATGGTGCAGGTACAACGTTTTTAAAACATGGTAGCCTTTGTTCACTAGCTTCTAGTCTAAGTCTTATAAGTAGATATATTATATAATATCATATATTATAATGATAATATATTATATGTATTTATCTAATAAGTAGATAAGATTTGGTTTTGTTCACATTCATTGTTTTAAAGTTAAATTATTATTACATATATATAGAATAGATATGACGGGAAACTCTGCATTTTTTCATTTTATAATGGCGCTAAAAAAATTGTAACTCGTAAAGTACATCGCGTATTTACGGAAACTGTAAAAACTTTTTTATACAGTAAAAATGACGCGCCTGCCGTCATATTTTGCCGTGATTCTAAATTTGAATTTCGGTTTCTCACAATTAGGTAGACTTCTACAGTACTAGTGGATAAATAGTATATATTAGGTCCTTACATATGAAATTGGCGTTTTGTCGTACTGGCGACTTTGAGCTCAAATACCTCCTCTTTGGTTAGGAATTTCAAATTCAAATTTGTACAGCTATTTACTCATGTATTTGTGCTTCGATGACCGTCATTCATTTGTTTTTTTCTTCTGCTTTTTTCTGTTGGCGTCACTCATTTTACAAAATGGAAAACAAAGTATCGCATTATTTACGAGTACGAGTTTCGCTGTGGCACTGGTGCTGCGGAAACGACTCGAAGGGTGAATGATGTGTATGGCGGTCATGTTGCAAAAGAAAACACAGTTCGTTTTTGGTTCCAACGTTTCAACGTTCAACGTTCAAATTTCAACGTTCTGGAAATTTCGACCTGCAGAACAAGCCCCGTGGATGGCCTGAGACCCAAGTTGATAATGGAGTATTGAAGGCTATTGTGGAAGCGGATCCATCGCAAACCACGTCTGAGTTAGCTGCAGGCTGCGGTGTTAGTGATAAAACTGTTTTAATTCACTTGAAGCAAATTGGGAAGATTAAAAAGCTTGAAAGGTTTGACTGAAGCAAACCGGCAAACGCGCGTCGACTGCTGCGTTACATTGCTGAACCGGCACAATAATGAAGGTATTTAAACCGAATCATTTCCTGTGATGAAAAATGGAATCTTTACGATAATCGGAAGCGCTCAGCGCAATGGTTGGTTCCTGGCCAGCCAGCCAAATCCTGCCCCAAGCGAAAATTAACCCCAAAAAAGTTACTTGTAAGCGTTTGGTGGATTAGTGCCGGTATTGTTCATTGCAGTTTTCTCAAATCTGACCAGGCTATTACAGCTGATGTCTATTGTCAGCAATTGCAAACCATGATGGAAAAGCTAGCGACTAAACAACCTAGGCTGGTCAATCGCTTCACGCCACTGCTACTTCACGACAACGCTAGACCACACACTGCACAACAGACGGCTACCAAATTAGAAGATTTTCAGCTTCAATTGGAATGTCTAAGATATCCTCCGTACTCCCCGGACCTTGCTCCAACAGATTACCATATTTTTCGAAATTTGGACAACTGCAAGGGAAAAAATTTAACTCTGATGGGGCAGTCCAAATCGCCTTCACAGATTTTATTGATTCCCGTCCGACTGGTTTTTTTAGTAAAGGGATCAAGTGCATAGAAAACAATGGTTCATACTTTGATTAATAAAATATATTATATTTAAAAATATTCGACTCTTTGTTCCTCCCATACAAAACGCCAATTTCATATTGTTACGAAGACGGGTCGACTGCCATGTTTCTAGATTTTTCCACTAGTTAGAGAACTTTTCAGCAGGCTGTAATATGATTTCGGACCGTTTCAGGAGAGGGTCAATCACATATTAGAGAATTGTAATTTCCATAATGTTACCCTAGTTTTCAGGAAGCTGAAACCTTTTTTCAGTCGGTTTCAGAACATGTGTAGTCGAGTGGTGCAGTTTTCAGGAGACCCGTTTTCAGGCGTTTTCAGGCCTAGTTATACCCCTTTTATGAAGGAATATTCTAGACCGAACTTTCTAGGTGTGAGACAAGGACGAAATGATACGAGAGAAGATCAGAACTTTCTCGAAACTAGACGAGCACTCTAGAACGCCGTACGACAAGGACGGAGTAACGTGCGAAAGAGACAAAGAGTGCGAATGTTCTAGAATTGTGCAATCGCACTGAGTACAGTAGCAAGCCCGCCTAGAAAGTTCTCGAATATTGTTTAGAATTATTCCCAGGGATATATAAGCGAGCCGAAACGCGACTAGTCACTTAGTTTTGAATGCGATAACAAGAGCGAAACACCGAAGCGATAAAGTGCGAATAAAGTGAATATAAGTGATAAGGTACTGTGTGAAGTGTGCATAAGTGAAGTAATTAGTGACTGTGTTTTTGTGTGTGTAATTAGTGCATCTCTGCAATTAATTTGTGCCCATAAATTCCTCATTGATTTATCAAGAAATAAACCCTTGAATAAATTCACGGCATTTTCTATCCGATCCCCTAGCTCGTAACAATATGTAAGGACCTAATATTAAAAGAGTTTTCGTAAGAGTTACTTGAGAGGCGTAAAACATTAAAGTAAGATTTTTGTGACATCTAATATTTATATTAGGCTTTATACAATTTTGCGGGCATCAAGAAGGATAAGATTTAACAAGAGTTATGTAGCATATTTTATAATCATGTTTACTGTTCTAGATTTTTGTAACATAAATCCATATGGTAAAGTACCTACGCATCAGACTGAGGACCTCCCAGAGCCATTGTGTTTGTAGGGTGGCAATGATTTCTGTCAATTAGTGGTAGGGAATAGAAATCCGATCTCGTGAGCGTGCGATCTAGATCTCGTGCTATATTGCGAGATCAATCCCGAAGCGTTACATGACGAGATATCGTAGGATTACCGAGATTAAGTGGCAGTAGTATCAGAAAAGTTAATCTCTTCGACAAACAAGCGTATCTCTAAGCGTCGGGCAAATACAACCACTTGGTTATATTTGAAAATCCCTGTAATTATGAAGATGACTTGGAACAGTTGAAAGGCGACGAAATTTTCCATGAGCCAGTTACAAGGGGTTTATTTTTTAGCTTATAGTTTGCTTAAAATAGCTTACTCCCGCCGGTGCTAACCAGTGTTGAGTATGAGAGGGCTTTCAGCTGCTGTGAACAGAGCGACCGAAATAAGATGCCGCTTATCAGACAACACTATCGATAGTCTTTGCTTCTTAAGAAGTTATTTTTAAAATTACTCCTAAATATATATGAGAGAAGATAGAAGTAATTCTCGAAATTACTCTTTATTTACCACTTCGAAGGTTTGTCAACAATTAATGAATATATTTAGTGATTAATTATAAATAATTAGTGAATAAATAATAGGAACGAAGTTATAATAAATAAGAGTTAAAATAAATATTTTTCCTTAATGACGTATTTTAACTAAATTTCGTTCATCGTGTTTAAGTTGTTCGATTTAAACAATTGGTGTTCCAAAACTATACATGATCTCGAAAATAGTGAGATGTCGCCAGATTGTAATTCGTATTCCCTTGAGATCTTGAAATAACGATGTTGTCTCGAGATTGCATTCCCGTCTTATTCGGTTTCTACTTGGTAAGTATATAAAACACGACATGAAGTTTGTATATACTATATACTGCACCTATATACTAGCTACTATAGGTACTCAAATCAAGAAATAAATAATATGAAAATAACTAATATAAATCTGTATCTCATCCTTTCTATATGGAAAGCTCATGGTCACTGTACAGTCAAGTTTAGTTGAGTGATTTTGCCTGCGTCATACACGTTGTGTGATCATGTAGAAAACTGTATGCGGCGATTACATGTGAACACCGTGTTGCGACGCGTCGCCAAATTAAAATGCGAGTACACAGTACACATACGACATGTGCCAGAGACGTAAAGCTTATAATATTTAATTTATGTATAACAATATAAACGTTTGACTGAGAGTATCTATAATATTTTTCCTAATAACCAAATACAGTATGCACATACTAACCTTATTATTCAATTAGTTATGGATAGATAAGGCAATATCCATCGTAAAACAATTATGTTTTTACAATAAAATTTTATTTATATTTTTCTATAGAGGAAAGGATAACAATAGATTCTCAGACGTTTATTCGTATTTAAGAACAATAAAAATGCTTAGTAAGTATAAGAGGAGCTACCTGTTATCATTCTTGACCTCATCAGATACTTGAAAGTTCTATGACATTTAGAAGCTAAAGAAAACTACTGAGGGACTTAAAGGCACTTAACCGGTTCATAATTACGCAAGCCATTAGAATAATTGAATGTAAAACAAACGTCCAAGCAATCTCAAGCTGCCATTAAGCCGATATCCTTTGCCTTTTCTCCAGTCAAAAGAAATGTGTAAATGACCGTGGCACACACAATGTGTATGTAGAGCGAAACGAATGTCATACAAATTGAATTTGTTTGTATCAAAAATGAACTTTAGTGCTCAGTCTTATAGCATATAATAGCATAACAGGATGTATACTTAATACATTCTACATATTTGTTGTTAATTCCCGCAGTCGTCTCCGCTTGCCGTCCGGAGTGAACGTGGCCACCAGTCGGTGCTAATCGTGTTTTGAGTCAACGCGTTTTGCGTGGATAACTTGGTGTTGTGTTTGTGTTCATTTATTAGTCAGCTGTTAGAAAATAATGTAAGTATTTAGACTAAATATTAAGTTAGGGTTCATTTTATTTTGATAAATGTTAAAGCGAAAGCATGGCCGCGATTCCGTTACATGTGTCTTCTTTTGAACTTGACTAACGAGTATAAATCCATTTCCTCAAGCAAACGGATGTAAGATGACTAAAGAAATATTTAAATTTTACTTCCACTTATCATTAGTAACTCGAGTGACCAAAAGTTTAAAAAATTCTAGGACAACTACATATAGCTTTTCTCTATGAGGTTTATATTTTATCTGCAATTAAAATTTAAAATAAATGTCAGTGATAAATGATGATAAATAATAACATAGGAATTGTACAAAATTGTATACTTACTACGTACGATAGACAAGTACCACTGTAACTTTAGTATTTGTTTTAACTTAAAAGTTAAAATATTTTAAATCGGTTTGGCATATGAAATTCTAGAAAGTAATAAATTTAATAGGTATGCAAATGTTCGTATAAATCTAAGGAAAAGTAAATTTCTCCGTTACTCTACCCAAGCTATTCTTAACTTCGTTCAACTGTTAAAACCTAAATAAATGTTATACTAAACTTATTTCTGTACAAGAAATACCACGCTACAGGAAAACTTCTTATTAATCGGTATACGTATAAATATTTATAAAGGCTTGTTTGTTTGGTTATCATCGCTTTGGTATTCATAACACGATGTGATGGTTCTGACTTTTGCCACACAACTTGGCTGTTCATCCGCTCAAAAATCATATAAATTGCATAAATCCTATTTGGATATTAAACTATATGATAAAATTTATATGAATGTATTTACGATTTATTATAGTTATTTATTAAATTCAAATACCGATCTCTTCATCAATTAATGATTTTGTCTATGTAAAATCTCAAAAGGTACCTAAAAAAAGATTCAGGTCAATAAATCTATCTATCTAAAATACATTTTTATTCATTTTGTTAAAAATATTCTGTCACAGGTGCTTTTGTGCCTTATAAAGAAAGAAAAATGAAATAATTTGGGTTAATAACCGTTGAAGACGGTTAACTAAATGTTTTGCCGTACTCGCGGTAACCAAAGACAATATAAAAATTGTCTCTGAGAAAAACAGTGACATTACGGAGTACACCCATTACGTACGCCATCTTCAAAAAATTTACGTGTTAGTGAGAAATTCACAGCTTATTTATTACAGGTTACTTTTATAAAATAATATATTAATTATATTAGCTCTTAGAAGTACTCAGCTATGCTATACGTCAGTCTCCAAGCAGGTACAATAGATTTGACAAACGACCGCTAATATTTTAACATAACACAAAACTGTATGAGATGTGTAACGGAGTATTTGATTTAGGAAATAATTATACAGTTTAAAACATTTGAGACAACTGTGTTTATCACCCTTCGTGGTGGTCACGTGGAAGTAAACTTTCTGATTCTGACTTTTATTCTTGATTCTTGTTGAACTTCTTTTTTAATACGTGAGCCTACTTCGCCTGACACGCCGACGACGTTAAATTTTTTCACGAATACTTGTTAAATAAATATATAAGATAGACAATTGATGGACAGATTGCGAACTCAGAATCTCTAGGCTGTCATTGCTGCAGCAGTGTTTTTATTAGAAAAAACTTAATTGTCAATGATTATACTGAAAGTAATCGAACATTTTATTATGGTTAGCAAAATAGTCAGCGAATATATTTTTGACGTAGGTATGTACATGTGTCCTGTCACCTATAACAATTACCATTATGCGGAACAGTTATTTGCGTGCAATTCACATACGATTTAAATTGAATTTCTATTAAATTCATTTTGTCACGACTATTTTTTTGCAAGTTCATTGACCATAATATCAGCAAAATCGGCTCAATAGACGCGTATTCTTTAAACATTAGGTACCCATACACCGTAAATTCAATTTTTTATTTTTCATCGCAGTTCTCCCAGTGTATTAGCTCAGATAAATAACGAATAGTTCAATTTAGAAAATGCCTTTAAGATACGCAAATTGTATATATTAATTAATACATATGTAAATTGTTTACTATATCCGTTTATTGTTCGAAACGTCTGCTGATAGTACATCTTACGCATCTATTTTAGACGGCTGACTCAGTAGCAGACAAAGGGAATTTGAGTTGCGAATGAGATTACGATTTAAAATGTTTTGCTTAATCTACGACATATTTCTATAACAGGAACTTTAGTCATTAAGTTTTAGTTATATAATTTTTTCTTGCACCTTCTTTGAGTGCTTATTGGTTACTTTAATTCCAATATTATCTTTATTAAAATGTTTAGGAATTTCAAGGAATTAAAAATCCGTTATTAGACATTCATTATTTTGGCACCTTATTATAATAATAAAATATTAACATTAACTTTATTAAGATAAAAAAAAAACTATTTTGTCGAAAAGTTTAGTAGTTTTCAGTATTTATTATTTTCGAACCCTATTGTAGTTGTCTTAGACACAAATACATTAATAACATTATAAAAAAAAATCTAATGAATATCTCTCAAGACGTTCAAAACATTAAATGAAGGCTTATGGTATGATAGTAAATTTATGTATACGGCAGTCTCTAATTGTTTCACACCACCGCAGATTCGCAACACGATGTGAAAGAACAACGACCGCCTTTGAATGTCCTCACATTGTAATTAATTTAAAAAACACCCATGTACCGTGTGATCCATAACCGTCCCTTTTAATTAATTAATTCAATAGCAATAAATTAGTTTGCCTTAGTGGCCTAACACCCTCATTGTGTCGAAGACACGCTGGTTTCCACACAAAATTTTCCTTCATCTGTAACTGTTGACTGAGCAATATATACATATATGCACTTAAGTCCTATTTGTTACGGTGGCATTTTAAATAATCTATATTATAAATTTATAATATTACTCATATAAAAAATATATTCTTATTTTTTTATTCATACTTGATGGTATTCTAGAAGAAGGAATGACCCTTATAAAAACATTTGCTTAGAGTTGCACCTGTTAAAGCAATCGACAAAGTAGCCCAAGGGTATACATCTGGATGCGAATATCTGGTACATCCATTATACCGTATCTTTTGTTATATCAGTGACAGTTAACAATGGCAAAGAAATTTGCCGTTGACACGGTTTAAAATAAAATAGGTAATATTATTGTTAAGCGCGCCGTCGCGATTTCCTTGTACGCATAACAATAAATTTTAAAAACTATTTAGTGTATCAGATAAATCACAGAATACATCAAGCAACAAGAGATAAAATTGAGTATTGAGTAGTGACTTTTAAACAGAAACGGAATATTGTTTTATGGAATTTCAAATCATATATATAAATGAATCTCTATTTCACTTGGTCATGGCATCACGCGTGAACGGCTGGACCGATTTCGCTAATTCTTTTTTTGTTGTGTTTGTTATGGTTAGGAGAAGAAAAATTAAGGAAATTGCCCGAAAAATTAGAACATTTAAGAATACTTTTGTTACGATAGCAATTTTGTTTTTCAGTGCATATAAAACCTTTTTCATGTAACCTTATGGCGTTTGATATAACATTGACAGAATGCATGCTGCAAATAACGTCAAAGAGTATGTAAGAAAAATGAATATCATTTAAAATAAATGCTTCGATCAGAGTTATTATTTGGATAAAATACATGTAAAAAAATTACAATCGCTAATTGTTTGTGGCAGTAATCTTGAATATCCATGCTTTTGGAATACCAACAAACTATTTATTCACGCGCCAGAATAACAAACAAAGAATATTATATTATAAACAATTAGAATAATAAACACTTTGTTTCTGAAATATTGTTTAGTTATTATACCGATTAGTAATAATTATATTAATATTCATAGTTAAAACAGGACGTCTGTCGGGTCCGCTAGTCGCTTACAAAATTAAACTTTTTTACAACATTAAAAATACTTGAAAATTTCGTTAAGTTATAGAAGGTGCCTTGTAAGTGTATAACTCTGGGTGACAAAGTTTCTTTTCCTTTTTACGACATCAATGCATACAACCTTTATCAATGTAATGACCCATTTACGTCATTTATAAAGTACAGCATTTTCATACGTGTTTAAAACAACTAGTAAATAACTATTGCATCACTGTTATCGCGTTTTAATTTACTTCATACATACATATTATTTTTAACAAATAATTGTCTAAAGAAGTCACGTTTAGGATCACGAATCTAGCTTCAAATTATACGTCATTACGTGTTCACTTTAAGCTAAAATACTAGTCATTTATTTAAACGGTTTGCTTAAATAACTAAATTGTCTTGTATAATCAGCATATTACTACACACTCAGAACAAACAGTAGGTAATTATTATTTTAGCTAAGAGTCTTAGCGCACCAATACACCGATCCTGACCCAACTCCGCATTCGGACTCGCCTATATGCCGATAGCGAGATATATCACATTTCGGCCAAACAAAGCGCAAAGGCGGTGAGAACTTGGAGAAACTGATCGTAATTCGTAACACAGAAATGAAAAGATCACGTGGCCGTTCACCAACCACATGGACATATCAAGACTTATCGTCGCCCGTATATTTCAGGTTCCTATAATGCCATCAAATGCTAAGTTCTTTCAGCATTATAATGGAGTGGTGAAGACTAGTTCGGCTGCAATGTTAGGAGGAATGTAAATACGTGTTGAATGCGGCTTACATCTGCGTAAAAATCTTACAGGGTTACACAAAATTTTAACATATTTCAAGTCATCGTTTAATAAATTTGTAACTCGTAGTAGGACTAAAGATATAAAATTTAATGGCAAGAATATTTTTTGTTATTTTTATACCCAAAATAGATGACCTCTGCTAGTCGCAGGGACAAGTCTAAGTGCGAACTAACAACGTCAAAGATGACAAGTCTTTGGGAACCTTCTATAAAGGCCGCCGTGCCGATGTTATGGTTTAGCATTCACGTGACTGCATAAAGGTACTTAACAGTATATTAAACTTTTTAGCATAAAAAACGGGCTCCTGAGGAAATTTACGTTCCGAGGATCGACTTCATTTAGGTAATTATTATTATTAGAGATACTTCATCTTATGTATTAATTTACACGTAAACAGACTACGTTGGACAATTAGATTTTATTTACCTGAAATCGTCGAATCGAAACCTTAGAACGTAAATTTCTATAGGAGCCTTCCCGTGCTCGTGTATTAGGAGCCGAATTTCAAATGTATAAATAATATAACGAATGAATTTTCTCCAAAGACATGGAAAGTGAATCGACTGTAAATTACTTTAATAAAAAAGCCATTTTCTTCGCTGAACTTTCTAATGCGTCGAATAAACGAGAAATATCATTAGTACATTGTTCGAAGTGATCCCAATAACCTTTGACCTTAATAGTGATTAAATACCTAATGTAATATAAATATAATACAATTTTTTTTTTATAGAAATGAAAAGCTCGATTTATATGAATACTGGGAAACAAGCCATTGCAGCTGAGACAGTTCTTGAGCTTCTGAATAATAAGAAATTTGACTGTATTGTGTGCTTACATATTATTCTTTAATATACTACTAGTAAAATTAGAAATACCAAACGAAAAGAAGGAATTCGTTATCACAAGTACCTAGTTCTCACATTTAAAACTGACCTAACAGTATTCTTAAAAGAAACAGTACAAGCTATATTAGTAAATTTAAACCAAGTCACTCGATATGTCGAAAGCCGTGCGCATGGGCAAGGAATGCATTGCGAGATCAAATGGACAAAAATAAACGCGTTGTCATGGCAACCGCCTCCCGCGCTACAGATTCACAAGAAATTGTGCTATTTATTCCATTAACGACTTCACTTGTTTGATTGCTGGAACATGAGTAAAATATAAATACGTTTCAATAGCATTTTCTTTGGAAAAGTAAAGGTGCTCTTCTAAAGAACATCTGTTTTCTTTTTCTTATTAATACTCCTTTAATTATGGAACAAATTTTTATAAAAAAAAATTCAAATGTACCATTGAAGTGTTAGGTAATCGGTCGGGATTAAAATTGTTTTAAATGGCCCTAGTATCGTAATATTCGTTTCGTGTATCGAGCCACAAATGCACAGGAATTTGAACACAAGAATATACGAGTATAATTATCTAAAAAAACAGGAGTAATTAGTATTAGACTATATAAAATAACATACAATTTAGGATAGCCTAGAAAGTTTTTATCCCATACATAAATACATAATATGTTTTTAACATTAAGGATAGTACATAGGTATTTAAACTGTTATGATTAGTATTGTATTATAAAGAGGATTTTTTTTGAATTAATCCTAACATGAACTAATTAGTTTTCACTCGGGAGGAATTTGTATGACGATAGAGAAAGGACGTAGAGTCGTTGATTGGAAAATTTGTTAAAATTTATCCAATGCGTGAGTAATCAATTCCAGTAGCATTTTTTCTGACACCATTACGACCGGGTTACGGATTTTTGCTTTCTGTTCTGCCATCCTATTACCTGCATTTAAATCTGGAAAATATATCGTAATATAAGTATATAATAATCACGTGTTTCTCTATTAAAAGTGGCATCATATATTATTACATACGTACGCGTAGTACGTAACTACATTAGGGATATCGATGTCAACTTGGTCTTAATATTGAGTTTTCGTATTACGTAATGTTTGTGTCATCAGCGTAAAAATAAATTGAAATTCATTATCTCGTTAGATAACGTGATTAGGGCTTTATTAGGACTCTGCTAATGCCAAGTACTAACTAATATCAAGTCAATTGAAATCTTTTTAGTTTGCTGTTCGCGCAGATTTTTAAACAGCGTATGTAATATAACTTAGATCAACCTCTTTGTGTTATGAAAATACTCTTCCTTGAAACTTATCTCTGCCCAGAATATCATACAAATTTATTCTTTCACAACTAACAGCAATAATACTGGGAACTAATGTTACTAGACAAAAATAATTATCCACGATATATGTGCGCTATCTATCGAGTATGAGTCAGCTCCAGTAATTACTTCGATGCAAACAAGTATTTATCTCCAGTTGACTATTTAAGTGACATTTATAAATGGTAGAGACCTGTGTTTTATGTTGACTTTCTGCGTATTAATTTAATGTACACAAAAAAGGATTTATTACACATGTTTCTTTGTTAGAACTTCTTCGTTAAGTCTTAAGAAAACTGCAATAATAGCGAGTAACGAGTACGTTATCAAAAATGTTTATAAATAGCATTAAATCGCGTGCGCTGTTAAAATATAGCGTTTCAATATTATACTTTGGTCAATATAAGCAAAAATCAAATAAAAAGATTGATGGGTTAACGCGAGGAATTGTTTTTATCCTATATTTTTACTACATAAAGTATTGTTGATAGTCTATGTCATCTTTCGGCCCTAATTATCAATTGTATGTTCCATAATGAAATACTACAAGCTGAATTCACCGGGTAAGACTTGTCAATATGTAAAACTACAATTTACAATACCTAAAACTGTAGGTAGGTTTTTGCCTATGTGTTGACAACTTCGTTTGCTAAGCGTCGTGAAGACTCTCTTTAGTTAAGTTGGAGGGACAAAAATCCATGCGTAGGTGGCCAGTGTTAAAAAAGAAATAAGCCTGAGGACTTTTAAACTAAAACAAAAAATATTCATGAGGTTTCTTCGTTAAAAAAAGCTAAACATCACTTTTCGGCAAACATAAATCACTTACGCCTTAACTACTTTCATTTACATCCGTGTGAGTTAATTTGAATGAACAAAGAGTACATTGTTTAATGGGAATTCGCAGACATTGTACTGCGAGCTTGATTAATTATTACATAGTTTTTAATAATAGAGATAGTAATCGGCCTTAGAACACAGAGTCTGAGTCTCGTTCAGCAGCTATTGCACGTTCTGGTAGACGAATTTGATCCTTATGACATGGAAGATAAGACTTAAAAACATTTTTAAGATTGCAATAAAAATTAAATATATACTGCACCCTTCACAACACATACAATTCAATTGTTGTTGATAATATGTATCATTCTATAAGCGTATTGGAAACTTCAAAAACGTTTGAATATTCTTATTAAATAAGTATTATTATATGGTTTTTGTTACCTCCATTTTATTTATGCATAACTAAGTACTCAATGTACTCAAAATAAGTCATAAAAATAATGCGAATTTGTATGTAAAGTACCGGGTTATTAAGACCACATAATTAGAACAAACACATGGTATAACAAACAAAAAGACGTAGATGTAAAAATATTAAAACTGTGAAGTTCCTTATAAGACAGACATCTACAACGAAAAATATTCTTTGTCTTTTAAACTTAGAAATTTAACCAGGAAATTTACAACATAAGTCTTAACAACATCATTATAGAAGCAATAACGCCGTTTAATTAAAGTACCTAACTATATATTTGAATTTATTTTTATTTTTACTGCGTAGGTTAAGAAAATTGATGAAGTAATTATGATTACTAATAAACTTTATAACTATACGAGTATATATTCTTTGTTTTTAGTTTAATTGTGTATATTTAAGTTATATGTAAATTAAAATCTGTGGTTATTTATAAATTTATATAATTACATAAATGTACCGTACGGTTCCTGGGTCATCGGAGTGCTTTAAATAATGGAGGATTTTATTTATTATATGTATTGCCTGTTTTAACCTCTCGCATACAACAATATAATACAAGCGAAGAGAGAGCTTACGTCTGCCTATACTCTCGGGGCGTAACTCCCATGATTAAGTTAATTTTTATAAAGCGAATTAAAGCATGGTAACAGTTGAAGAGAGAGCTTACTTCTGCCTATACTCTCGGGGCATAATTCCGACGATTTAGAAAATCGCCAGGCTTAGAAGACTAAGAAAGCCTGAGTGAGCAAAAAGTACAATCATGGCTACATATACATTACAAATATGTAATGTTTTTACTAATTTAAAAATTATCTATTGACTTAAAATACGATTCTAATAGCATTACATGTACTTGCCGCTAAGCCAGAGTTACCCTACTCACTTATTGGTTCACAATGCAAATACTAGCACAATTATTTAAATTCTATTATTCTTTGCAATATAATACTATCTCATTAACTATGTAAGTTTAAAGTTATTTATAATTGTAAACACAAATGAGCAAGTGTATCCGTAATAACTGTTGTTTCAATGTCTAGCCTAGTACTAACGAAGAGATAGAACTTTTCAGATTCGGAGCAGATTGCGTATTTTAAACAATTCTGCTAATAATATAGTCTTACCTTATTAGTTACTCAAATGGCTATTACGTAATTTGCATTAACATGTTTTTAAATTGTATCATATATTTTAAACAATATATATGTCTCTATATCTTTTAAGGTAATTTGATTTAAACATTTTTATGACTTACGTGACTATGCGGGTAACGCGTGGAAATTATGATAATCCAGCACTAACGTAAACATCGAACCCGGAACCCCTAATTTCAAGGTAGTTGCTTAGCAACAGTAAATCAATAGTGTTCCCTTTTTTGAATTATGAAAATGTTGGAGCATGATTACAATGTTTATTTGATAAAATTATTCCCCGGTTGTTAGCAGGATTAACTTAGTATGAAAATAAACTACATTATAGTTATTCAATTACAATAAAACATAGAAAAATGTTGGTGAGGTACTTTAATTAGTTCTGATTAGAGAGACATACAGTTTCGTTCTTTACCCGAACTAGCATTCGTTGATGGTTTCCTTTTGACGTTGTATGGCTTTGTGGTTACACCGTGGGACTTTCATCCATCATCATTTTATCATCGTAGGTTCGATCCCTGGCTGTGCACCAATGGACTTTCTATGTGGTAATTTAACATTTGTGTCATTTGCTCGTTCCATTTATTTGTGTAGGAAAACATAGTCAGAAAACTGGCTTGTCTTAGATCCAAAAATTTGACGACGTGTATCAAGCACACGATGGTAGGCTGATCACCTACTTCCCTATTAGATAGACAAATGATCATGAAACAGATACAGAAATTTGAGGACAGAGTAAAAAACGTAGCGCCACTTTTTTCTACTTTTGACATAAATTTTTGTTCTGTGTAACTTCTAGAAGACCTCAATCATTCAGATACCTAGCAAGATGACTATAATTCATAATTTCGTAGAAGCATATAGTTTGGCGAGACCAATCAGTGGATAAATTTGTATAATAACTTAAATTAAATTATATAAATGAAATCAATAGTTTTCTAGGGTATGTTGAGCGCTGTGCCGGATTTAACAAGCAATCAACCTACTTTCATAGTAGTGTGTGGTTTTTATATTATTTATGGTAACCCAGATAATGCAAGTCGCCACACCTTTTAATGGCATCGCTTAATTTTTCAAGGTCACATTTTTGTAGGTTAGAATAACAATTTGCGTATTATTCATGTGAGAAGTACGTACACATTATTATGAAAAAAGTGTCTATAACGGTAAACCATATTTGGTTGGCCTCATGGTTAATGAAAAATTCCTAAGACACAGAAGTTCTGCTATTGTCAGCTATATATATCAATCTCTCACGGAAAATTGTCTGCCTCTTTTCCTATTGGGGTTTACTCACCCACTGCCCTATTATGCTTTGAATAAATAAATACATTTCAGGTTTCATTCATATATGACATATGTGAGCGTCGGTCACTTTCCTTTTACATTTTTACTCAAATTCCAACGACAATGCAAAGGATTTCTCTTTTATGTTTTCGTTCTTTAATCGGAATGTAATCTGGTGAGTTTAGATCATATAAGTTACTAATATGTGTATGTATTAATTTTTAATACTCATACAAATACGTAACCAACGTTGAGGAAGTTAATTTTCTTTATTTTATACATATATCACGTATGTGTAAATTATATTACACCTCTTTTTACAATGTATAGAACATCAATATATTACGTGTAGTCTGTGCAATTCCTACAGATTTTTAAAAAAGGAACTATGGCCAGCAATAAACAGAAATATAATGTGTAGTCACAAGGCCGACAATTGACATTGAATAAAGGATAACCCGCATGATCAAACGCGATTTGATTGATCATCGACTTGATTTTGAATACGATAAAATGGAATTTTGCCTTCAAAGTGAAATGTGAAATAAACCTCAATATCAAATTATACAAAAGCATAAGATATGTATCCTCAATTGAAATTGCATAATTTAAAAAAAAAAACTAAATTTCCACTTTAAAATGTTAGCATAAACCCTATATAATGTCGTCATTTTAGATAAGATTTTAAGGTCGGTAGATTTTTATTTAGTATTTAGGTAGATGTTATATTATAAATTAATATATTCCATAAACATGTAATAATTAATTAGGTTTTCACATGCTGTGTGTCTAAATATCGGGACTCGAAGTTCGAATGTTGAATAAAGCGCGACGCGGCGTTGCCGAACTTACCGGAGTATTCTAACGTTATGAGTTATGGTGATGAATGAATAGCACCGAACATTAATTTGATTTTTAAATGTATATATAAATACCCTATTTGAATAATTATAGTATAAAATAATATTTGCATTATCCAGTACTCCGAAGTATACACATATGTATTTACATATTTTTCTTATCCACGGCTTATCTCCTTGGGGTGAGGTGAACACACCACCTACACAATAATTTGTTGATGTTTTAGTTCATTTGCTAATTTAATTAAATTAAGTACGAAGACAATATTGCACGCTTCAAAATGTAATTAGGTCCACATGTTATTCTTAGCATTCAGAAGCCAGACAAATCGCCGGTAACTTTAAAATTGTAGGATGCCCATGTTTTGTTGACTTTAGATACATATATTTTTATATAAAACTGATCAAGTACCATATACATTTTTATATGAATTGATCGACGAAATTTCACACTTTAAAATAATAATTAAAAAACAAAAATCATCTTAAACTATTCTTGAATCTACAAAGACAAAAAAAATCATCAAAATTGGTTGAGCCGTTTTTAGATAGGAGGAGTCTAATTATAAACAGATGCACAGAAAATATATAAAAATAAGTGTGTATTTGGTGTAGATATAAAAGATAAGATATTTATTATTTTGTATATGATTTAGCGGTTCATAAATTTAGAGTGAAGTATAAGCCGTTTGTAATTAGCTTTATGAAAGGTGAAAATTTATTGCGTACGCGTGAGAAAGTACACAGATTGACCTCTCGTGACCATGCTTTAAAGCAGACATTGTATTTCAGGTAAAATACATTACACTTGTAACTACACTTTTTAAGGTGTTCTACCCTTAAATGCACTTTGAATAATATAACTTGTATGCTTTCGTTTAGTCAAATGAGATTTATTATCTTGTCAAAGATGAACCAATAAACAGCGACTTAGTTAATATTAGTAACATTTACTCAATGCAATTTTGATCAGCGGTATTTTATATATTTTCGTAAAAATACAAATTGTATGAAGTATTGAATACTGTCTGAGAATTTCTAATAGGAGGGTAACACTAATGATGAGTCACGTCAGGTGCTTCACCTCGGCCCTCGTGTTCACTGGGGTGCAAATATATCCCCCTTCCAAAGCTTGCTCGCAAGACACAAGTTTCACAACTTGGAGTAGTACGCGGATTTAATCTATTTTACTTTGCAAAGAAAACAATTTTGTTTTTCTTTTAATAGATCAGCGTATATTTTTTATAAATTTTGACAGCTTTAAAAATTATTATTATATGTACTCTATAATACTTGCCAGCGTCTTATGGGTATAATTTTCAAAAAGTGAACATTCTTATTGACAAATGACCTCTTGTGCATTTGTCATAGTTTTGTAACAGTGATTTGGCGCCAAATAGGCCAATCAAAAGTAACCACAGATTATTTATAATGAAGAATTGGCACGCTGCACGCATAACCGCCAGGTACGCAATGTAATTAGAGATTTGGGCCACATTGCATCATTTAATGCGTTTAATTGCTTTGGTACCATTCTGATACAACAATATTGTGTATTGTAGATGTATCAATATGTAGGTATTGAATACAATTTCGCGTCGTAGCTCGATATGACGAAGTTTCAACCTAAAATGGCCATAGATTGTAATTAACAATTAAGATTTTTTTTGTATTATTTGAATTGTCATTTTCTTGGTAATTTAAATTTCAACTTCACTAATCAATGTTATCTGAAACTGTTGGTAGCTACTGACGGATAATAGTACTTTATTAATACTAATATGTAATAATACTAGATTTATACAGCGACTATATTGGTGCTTTTTGTTTTGCGTATAACATAAACAGAATCTATTTTAGTGTCAAATTTCTATTTTACTCGGAGAACAACACATCTTCTGATCCCTTTTAAGTTTACGTCACAGTGGGAGATAACAGGACAGAAATAGACAATGCTGTAATTATAATGGCGTTCTTCGGAAGATCCATAGTACAATTGAAAAGTTGTTTCAATGGAGTAGATTATAATAATTAAAGTAAAATTAGCTTTTAGTTTTTTTATTTTATATTTATTCTTGACCTACATAGTAATATATATATATATAAATAAATTACTGTTCTCTGTTCGTTTGTCTAGATAAAAAACATACTAAAAACGACTATTGAATTTCCTAATGGGAACTGTTTCTAGCTGGGAAATGCTTTGTGTCATTTTAAAATGAAAAATTGTCATTTGGTCGTCATATATTTACAGATCTTTCAGAAATTTGTGTTTCATAGCTGTAGTATACGGTCGGATCTCTCGGTCGGTCTGTATATGTAGGTGATACGAAGTTCACTGGGCCATCAACTATAATCAGAAACGCATAAATATAAAAATAAATTAAATTTAAAGAGGTCCCTGTGGCAGTTTACCTTGTATACCTTTACTGTGGCAGCGTTTCCTCCGTATTGGAAAAAAGAATTTGAACTTTACAGTTTTTATTTTCTCCTTATTACTAATTACTTATAATTGTTACATTTAGGCTTGTTTGTATGTTTTCAACGACGTACCAGTGAGTTTAAATGCGCACAAAGACAGACAGTTCTTTAGTAGATGAGACCCGCATGCTGACTTTAGGCCATCATTGCCTTTTTTAATGTCTTTAAATAAGCATTGTTTTTTTAAATTAAATTTTAATGTTAAAGATTCTTCTTTACGTACGTCAAAGGTAGCATTTTTAAATATATGTTTGCTCTTTAAAGCTGAAGATTGAATGTTTAATGTCTTAATACTGATTTAAAGTAAAAAAAATCGATCTCACAGTGTCCCCTTGTTACGTAATGCGAAGCACTCTAGACGCTGAAGTATCAATTTTTGCGAGGAGCATTTTTATAAGTAGCCTTGTAGACAGACTATTGATCAAAGCTCTCACACTGGCAACCTTCCAGACTATTGAGAATTAAGCTGCGTATACAAATTAGTCACACTCACAGGGATGACCTGTTTAATCTGATATACGGAAGGGGTAGACTGATCATAGTACCCTTAAATCGAGGAAATCAAAGGAGGATGTAGATTTTCTTGCTCCCCGTCGCCTCTATCATAGTACTAGCTCGGACGCCTAATATGTAGCTGAAAACATACATTTAATATTTTATTTAAAATATATAATATATATTATACAAAGCGAATTATAAAAACTCCATCTAAACATCGTCGTGTGTGTATTCAAGTGGATTCGAGTTAATTTTTATTTAAGTTTGAAATTATTGTAATTAAAATATGTGTACAGGACGCCTATCGTCAGCTGGTATGTATGTAAATAGTTATTAAGTTTTAAAAGCGACCATTATTTACATTTTTAATTGGGTTAATAACATGTTAATGCCTTTATTGGAATTTATATAAACAAACAATTCTAATTCAATGCAAAATTGTGAAATAATTTTTATGCAACAGTCATTGAAAATGCTTGTCGTGGCTAATCGAAGGCTCTTGCCGACTAAACAAAACGAAATTCGTGAAATCGACAGTTTTGTTGCGACATTTATTAAATTCAACACGATTTAGTGGAACTACATCTGTTTTTTCTCTTACTCTTTCTGCTTCTTTATAAGCAAGGTTCTATGCCTGGCACATGAGTTTTGGGCTTAAGGCATGCCAGCTTTCTTCTAATTCACCGTACGACATAGAAAGAAAAATGCAATTGTTTTGTTTAATAGATCATGCTCATAAAAGCTTTTAATTCAAACAATAAGTTTTGGCTTTATTTACGACATGTTTTTTGTATACGGCTTTGTCTTGCTATTTGATAAAAGGTTATTATTCTCCAGCCTTCATAATTTTACACCATGGAATGCTTAACATGCTTTGTATAAACTATTATAATTGTATATGCACATAAATTATTTAATACCAGTACAGATACCGGCAAACTTCTTGAGCATTAAACAAGGAAGTGGAGGAATGTTTGCGCATCGTACACAGCGCGGGAGACACAAACGTCAACTGATTTACCAATCACGCGATCGACACGTCACTCTCACCCACCGCGAATCACCTACCTAAAAGCGCTTCTGCGCAGGCAACGACGTTTGTTCAACATGTTTGCCGGTATCTGTACTTACAATAAACTAAATACATTGATCGTGTATATTGATATTATTTGGCACTCAAAGTTTTTAAAAGTCTAAAAATCATTACATATCAGTCTTATCGGTTTAATAGACCCACATAATGAGTTCATCTCATCCGGTGTTATATTTGTTTAGGCTACACTAATATTTACTGTCAGATTAAGGTGTACTTCCAACTTGTGAAGCGAATCTTTTATATTTATATTGTTTTACATCTGGTATAATATAACGGAGAACAATGGCCGGAGTTTGGATTTTGCGTATAAAATCATCACTAACGCACATAGTCGAGACTTAAGTGTGACTGCTGTATGGCAAAAGTATTGGATTTGTTACATAGCTTAAGAACTCGCCTTGTCGGAGAATAAATTAATCTCTGCTGGCTAAAGGTTTTCACTTATATATAAATGGCAAATCCATCCATAATTCGGAATTCAGAAGTGAAGCCACCGCCGAAAAAAATATTGCAATTTCGTTTTTGAGTCGGTTAGTACTTCAATTGGTATCGTATGTCACAATCTCTGCTTGATCACTGTCAATCTCTTTCATATTGAAACGTTTTGACGGATCTTGAAATAAGATTCTATTAAATTGAAGTTCCTAAAGGCCCAGTGCTGTGTTCATCCTATAAAGCCACTCGAATAACATTGGATGAAATTGATGTGTGTGAACTAAAAATGCTAATTTTATAGTTATATATCCTGTTTACCGATCAATAGTAAGTCTATAGCCTATTAAGTACCACTTTCTCTTGGCTACTGGCGCCACTCTTGATCTCGTAAAATTATTCTAAACAGTTTATTTTATATAAGAAAATGCAATATAAATTATTTCTTTAAAATTAATAAATATTAAGTTTGTATAAATATAACTATTTCGATTGTATTAAGATAATTTATATTTAATGCTTTCTATTTCATATATTATTTTCATTATTTTTTTATTACTTTCTCTAATCTAGGATAAATTATTAAAGCTATATAAGACATTGTGGTATGGCTATTTGAAATGCGTACATTTTTGAACTAGAAAAGTTCGTTAAAAAATTGTTTCGTTTTCAAGCTGTGTGAGATTTAGAAACGAGGTTTAGCGCCATCTATAATGCTCGTATAATAAAATCTAATACATTTTTGCAAATAGATGGTCTGATTCACCCAACTTTGCACACTCTCATAAGTATGTACAAATTGATATACTTTGTTTACATACTGAAATATATTATGTGTGTATAATATATTATGTATTGTGAAGTTTTTTTTAAATTATACGCAGTTAAAGTTGCGTGCACTTAATTGCAAAACTTTACAATTGTTAAGGTTGATACACTTTCACTGTTAGTTGTCAGACGTTGATAGTTCGATTGACGTATACCTGTCAGTTGTCATTCACTGATAAGCTAATGAGCTATCAACTTGTTGCAGTATTAATGAGTCGTTAGGACAAAATGACAGGAATATATCGCAGTAGATTTACTAATGAAGTTCATTTAATACGAAAACTATGGTATTTTCGCCACGTCCTCATACGTTATAGAAAAGTTTAAATGTTTAATAATGTCGATATTTATTTTAGAGAGGAAAAACAACTTAATATTTTTGAAAAACGCTAAATTGTCACACCTGCTAAACAAAATCAGTCTTCTCGCTTTATAAAATATTTCATCACATCCTCTTTGGTAAGGTGCAAAATTTGTGTTAGCTAACACCCCCAACATTGGCGAATTACGCGGATAATTAATATATAATTAATAATATGTTTCGCATACGGGAGAGTCTATTTAAAAATAGGCATATATTTTTGATACGTATGTACTAAAACAACACGACGCTAATGAGTTATTTGTTAACTAATTAATTAAACCGTTACTTCATTAGGAAATTGTTTATTTAAGTAAATACATCATCGTCATAAATTGGACCAAATTGTCTAATAAATTGTTATTTATTTTCAGATACTGTCCATGAGCCATGTGATCATCACTATCGGATCATCAGTGATTTAAGATAATCTGATAGATAAAATATTAAGATAAATTTCGTGCCTCGAATTTAGTTGTGTGGCTGACGGAAACCGTCAGTTTTCAATTTGATCACTGGCAATCTAAGCCGGAACTGGAATATATAGTGCTTATTCAAGCCTTTGTGAACTTGTGAAAAGTGAGGACTAGTAGAACTATTAAAATGGCAACTACGGGCAGTGAAATGTGGCTTCAATGGTTTGCGTGCTGCTATCAGCCGGCTGCGCAGGCGCAACGTACGAGGCGGAGGATAGATAGATCTATGATTAGTGCACCAACCAATTTCCAACATACCGGACACATAGGTAAGAACTAAGAACTTATATATACATATACAACTGTATACTTGATTGATTCCCCTCGATGTCTATAAAAAGTAGTTTGTCGCTGAGTAAATAAAACTAGTTAAGTGCCTAAGCCGGAAAATTTAACCATCAAAGTCAAATAGTTCACGCGTTTTAGATTATCCTATCAGCTGCTCCGCCATCCTTTGCGTTAAAAATAAGCACATCACACACAGCTTTGTCGATAATTTTATCACGTCACTAAAACTCTTTCAAGTGGTTCTTGAAAAGTGTAGCGTTAATCCGATCCGATGATTGTGGTATCGATAAAACTGTCAATTGATTATGAACGAATAACCTTCAAGTAGATGTAAACGACCGCGGTATTATATGTTATAATATATTTATTTTCTACTAACGAGTAAATACTGTGTTTAATTTAACATGTTTTTTAAAAGTATTTTATTAGTACCTACTTAGCAAGAAGCATCTAGCTTATATTAAACAAAACTTCAATTGACTTTTTCTTTTTCCAATATATATATATAGATTTATTATATAAATTTCCTTAAAATAAAATTAAATATGACGTCAGTGATGCATACTCCATATTACAGTGTTGGACTAGTGGCTTCAGCGTGCGACTCTCATCACTGAGGTCGTAGGTTCGATCCCCGGCAGGTGCACCAATGACCTTTCTTTCTATTTACGCATTTAACATTCGCTCTAACGGTAAATGAAAATATCGCGAGGAACTCGGCTTGCCTCAGACCCAAAAAATTGACGGCGTGTGTGGCACAGGTGGCTGATCACCCTTGACTATCAGATAGTCTCGCTTAAAGAAATGAACATGAGAAATATACAGAAATCTCACCCAGACCTAAAACAATTGTAGACCGCCACTGATTTTTTTATTGATCTGTTCTACAAGCATTATGTGAATTACGACACGACTCTTTGTGTGTTTTCTTTATTTTTCTAACGTATACATATAAAGTCCTATGACTAGCGACTTAAGCTTAAAAAGTACAGTATATATATGTGAAAAAGATCTTTAATTATGTCCTTTTACGATGAAAGTACGAGGTCGAACTATTTCTAATTACATATATATTAGATGCCACTTCAGGGGATTGGTAAAAAACCTCATCAAATGTTACCTTTTGCGGACATTACAGTATTCAGTATCATCTACATCACGTACTTACGTGAACTAACCGCCGAGGGTTGGTGGGCTTTTTGGAGGCTGAAGCTCTTCTTTTTTTGCTTACCTTAACAAAACCTATTGACCGGACGTAGTAATGTTTAAAATTTTGATGTCACTAACTAATTGTTAAAATATATGATTCACTTTAATCTTCATAATCAGGGACAAATAAATTAATATTAAAACTATAGTTTTGCTTTACAAATAAAGACATCAATTCTTAACATATATAGAATACATCGTAGTATAAACTAGTTATGTAATTATGTTATGTGATCCACATAAAAACGGCCATTTGAACCATCCACAGAGGTTATATAAAATCAAAAACTCATTTGTATGCGTCGTGCTTACTCGTGCCCATTTCGGTAATGCTAGTCAGTTCGTTTCCTTATATGGTACAAAATGGTTTGCGTCTGCTTTGACGTGGAATGCATTTATTGAAAATCTTTAGAAAAAGTAGAATACTAATAGTATATATTATAATAATAGATATTTTCTATAATAAGGTATCAGCCTTTGAAGCTAGTTTTTAATTGCTATCGTGTTCTGAGACACAATAAATAAATAAACAGCTGATCGGGACGGCCATATAATTTAATAGTGTTAAAAATGTCATTATCTACGCCATAATATAAAAACAGAATTTGGATGTATCTTATTATATCACTGGTTCAATTCAGAAGTACCATAAATAAAAATAAACGCAAATATGTTTTTATTGCAAAAATACAATCGTAATCCATTTATTTTCATATTTGAAAAAGATTCCTACTGATTTTGCATTAGACGATACAAAACGTAATCAACCGTTTTTTTTTGAAATAAGGTTTTTTTAATTAGCTTTCTTGTAAAAAAGTATTATTTTGATTTGTGGTACTTTTGAATTGAAGCAGATGCAATATATTACACTTAAAGAATAAATAATATATTCGATATAAAACTTACGTTTATAGTTTTGGTAAATACAGTAGAAGGCGCCCTCTAGCGCTGCAAGGTAGGTACTAGTCACAAGCACAATTTTGACATAAATATATTATGTACAATATATGGTTGGTTCTGCGAACTCAAGTAACCGTCCCTAAGTAGTTAAATACTATTTACGTTTTGTTGTAACTGTATTTTGTGAAGGCCGTCGGGATTTTTCTTGAAATACAACTTTAGCTAGCCTAACATTCCATTCATAAAATACACACATTTCCACATTTATCACTTTTTATAAATAAAACATACCTTATTGGATTTAAATCAACTAGTCACGACATTACAGGAAAACTCATTGCCTATTTAATAAACAGGTAAAATAAATTAAGCTTGTCTCTAATACAAAAGGTGGTTAAAAGGCCGGCAACGTAATCGCGAGCCCTCTGGTATTGAGTGTCCATGGACCTGCTCATCGATTATTTGTGCTGTGTTAAATTGACGACGATATCTTTCTTTATAAATTTTCACATTATAAATAACTTCGCAACCAATGCAGTGCTAATTAAGTTCTAATTAATACGAATGCACAGTAAAGTTCGTTCCATGTTCTATAATTAATTTTAATATCTTATACGTGCCGTAATACGTATCTAGAAATCAGTTACCAGTGTTTTAAAATTACTTTTACCTTATAAACTTAACTTTATGAAATGAAATGACATCACGTACACTGCTCGAACTTAAAAATAACATTACAGCTTAAACACAGTTTGATAGAAACATATTTTAGACTTTAACAACTCATATTTGCCTTCTAGGTTTAAGTATGTACGCTTCGCATTCGCATTAATTATTTCTAAGTATGTGTTGTACTAAATAAACTAAAGTTCTCTGCCCGGATGAGACTCACCCAGTACAATATAGTCAGCATTTGTCTGTTTTTGTTAACCATTCAACATAGCTTAAAATACAGATGGATTATAGTGACGTTTTAATTATTGTTCTTTATTCATCTAATCGTAAAATGTGCTTTATTTTTGGAGGCGTAATAATAGGTCTATAACTAAAAGTTTTCTTAGACTTTTAAAGACTTAGATACCTTATATTGTCGCTGACGCTTTAAATATTCAACATTAACAAATTACTTTATAAAATTTAATCGAAATGAATGCGATGGTAAGCACGAGAATTAAATTGACACATACCGAGCAATTACCTAAGCGCGGGTAACGAATTAAACTAATTAATTAAGGCCAATTAAAATCGACACGGCTTACGCTCATAATCTACATAATCGTTATTTATTTATAAACTTATTATAGACAAGACTGGCTTACAAAACATCGATAGACGTCATAG
This sequence comes from Pieris brassicae, assembly GCF_905147105.1. Lineage (NCBI taxonomy): Eukaryota > Metazoa > Arthropoda > Insecta > Lepidoptera > Pieridae > Pieris > Pieris brassicae. Next base: position 18,194,418 of record NC_059669.1, on the reverse strand, counting down.
GAATTCAGAGTAAAAATGAAACTATCTTGTTAACGTTGGTCATTGTATAGACGGAATTATCAATACAACCGCGAAAACAATATCCAAGCACGCGTTTAGTCATTGGGTGTTATGGATACAAGCAAATAACTGGGCATAAATTATAAACAATGTTTTTATTTAACAACTTTTTTATATACTAGGTCTATGATTGATTGTTTAGCAAAGTTTCCTTAAAAATACTACTTTATAATACATTAGTGTTTATCTAACTTTGCAATGGCGATTTTAACACCAACAAACTATGACAATTGACATTCGTTCGAAATTCCTTCCTTGTGCACGCAAACTTATACAGTTTATTTACTTTCGTTTAAAGACATATTTTATAGAAATGACCTATTACCGTCTATGTTATAATTCTTAGTAGAATACTTATCACAGTATTCTTGTCCTTATAGCCAGTCGTTCACACACACAACATGTTCAAACGAGTTTGTGCGTTTGTAATCATGACTTTGTGATCATCAGTAAACACACACAGTTAAGTCTTCAAGACTATGGAATCGTGAAAGAAACAAGGTCGCCCTGATGTGTTTATAATAACGTCATGAATAAGTTTTTATTTTTAAATTATTTTCGTTGTTTAGTGTTTGTTTTCCGTCTTCAGTCGTGACTCATGATTGCTTTTTTTGCACGAACTCAGCGTGACCCTGCTTAATAGCAAGATTGCAAATGTTTCATTCAATTTGCTAAGTTGGTAATAGATATAAACATTGAAGGTTAGGTTATGCACCGCAAGTTATAGCTGCCACGTTAAAATAATTAAAAGTCACACTTCTAGTATAATTAGTGTAATGAAATGGTGTAAAAATTATAATAGCAAACATTGGCTGTTTGTATTCAAAATTTAACCAAATTCTTTTTTTATAAATTTTGCTTTTAAATATGTAGTTACAATGAAATGTACATAACAATTCAGGACCATTTTTGAATATTAATCATAAAAATTAGGCGAAAAAGAGAAAACTCATAATACACACTTTATATATTTATTTTTTGTTAAAGGTTTAAATTACGTAATTAATAAGGGCATATTGTGGTTAAGAGTGCCATTTTCATTCCAGAGGTCGTGTATTCGAATCCCGGATATGCACTCATGAGATTTTTCGAGACGATTCCCTCGTCACTCCGTAGGATTGAAAACATAGTGGGGAAACGTTATTAAGAACAAAAACTAGACGTTTATCAGGCACATGCGGCTTATCACCTACTTGCCCATGAATTAAAATCCATAAAAACACCTAATAGAACCAAATTACTTCACCGTGGAAACTAAAGTAGACATTATGATAGATAATATTTTCTAAGAAATCTTTCCTTCAGAGTTAAGACGTCCTATCGTTACTTTATTTTAGTAAAAAATACATAATATTCTTCTTATTGATGTTGCTTGTTATGAAGACTAATGTATGATAATTAATATGGGGCGTTTAGAAAGCTGTCAAGGTGTGGTCCCATTATGTTATTAAATTAATTTTACGTACGAAGGTCAAGGCATTTTCAGATTGATTACATTTTCAGTTTCACCGCTACATTTACTACTATCAAAAACTTTGGAGGACATTTAAAAAGAAACTCTTTTATAAAATTGCTCGGATGTTTTTGATGACTTTAAGTCGACTTACTAGGTTCGATTACTAGAAAATAGAATGTAATTGTCTCGGGTTGGAAGATTTTGAAATTTTGTTGTAATTTCTTGTAGTTGTTTTACTATTAATTTACCATAAACGAATACAAAATTGTGTGTGAGCTATCATTTTTGGCATGAACCCCAAGGGCAGCTGTTGGCAGTTGCATATATTCAAGTATCTATTATATGTCTAATCAAGGTTGATCTCAATGTGTTTGAAGAATGTAATATGAGATTTGTGTTATCTTGGCTTCAGTTAAAACGTTGTATATTATTGATATCCAAGGGCATAGTCATTCTGGACGAATAAATCTAATTTATGAATTATTTTAAAACACTGCTTATATAAGGAAATCTATACAAATTAAATAGAGTTAACTATTCGTAATTTTTATGATATTTATTTCTCTTTCACGAGAAAATATACTAACAACTAATACAGTTATTTGGCTAGCTTATAAACTAGTTGTATATTATACTAGTAAAAATGTTTAACAATAGGCAAGAAACAGAAGACTTTAGATAGATCTCAATTAAAAAACTAATTTTACCTATTTTTTTCCTCGCTCAACGATTAAGTATATCTTAATGCAGTGAGGAAATGCGGCCAGCGTTAAAAGTACACTGCCACAGGGACCAAAGGTTTTAAATTTGTTTTAATTTTCTATTTATACCTATTATATATAGATGCTTGGTATTCTTTTTATCTGTATTATAAATATGAAATATAAACATTTCATTGTTAACATATATTTAAGCTTTAAGAGGCCTAACAATTATAATTTAGTTTTCAACAGTTGTGGTCGATAAAAGAATATAAATATAATTGTTCTTTTATCTTTTTATAAGACAATTATAAATTATTAACAAATAATATTATCATTTCAGGCTCAACAGATGTAGACATGCCGTCATCATTGCTTCACTCAATCCAAAACCAGATGCAGAGTAAAGGCGGATACGAAATGGCTTATGGTGTTAAGGTAACAGACCATTTCTTTAAAAATATCACTGTTGACGTGGTAGGTAATACTAGTTTCATGTGTATGACACCAATGTATGATGCACTTATAGATACAAGAACTTTCCCCCTTCTGATATTACCAAGTTACGTGCCGACATATACCTCTCAAACTCAACAAGTAAATTTTAGTTTGATATTCCTACCTGGACCATTTCTTTCGGATTCCGGGGCTCCTAGCGACAACAATCTTAAATAAAATAAATAGCCGTAAAATAATTTTATATTTTTAACAACATTCAATTTTGTGTTGCATTATTATTTATATACACTTTTACTTTGATTTATTGATTGTGGATTAATTAGCGTGAAATGTTCACTATTGTTAATTCGATCGCTTTTTATTTTAGACTTTCTCATCTCATTGTTTTGTGAAGTCGCGTGACCTTCGATGTGACTTTTCTTTAGTCAGGTGATCAGCCTTCGATGTTTTCAAAACTGAAACATTTATTTCCTTATCGAATCAGATTTGCATGGTTCTGAAAATCGATTACATTTATTCGTTTGCAACTTAGAGCTCATTCTGAATAAAAAATATTTAATTAATAGAGACTACTGAAGGCAAAGCCTATGGCGTTATGTAACCTCCCAACCTTATGGAAGCAATTTCGATGTAGTTCCTGAATATCCGTAGCGCTGAAGTCGGGATCACAATCGCTATTAAGTAGTAAATAAATACCGATATGAATATAATCTTCTTACCTACCCATTTTCATCACAGCTAAATACATAGAAAGTCACGAATGAGCACTTTTTAATTTCTAAAACTTCAAAAGGCATTTATCTAGACATTATCGAGACAAAATTGTCAACTTCATTACATCTTCTATACATATATCTAATATAACTTTGTTTGCAGGTTTACTGATCCCAAAACGGTGGTGACGTCACAGAAGACAAAGCGAAGTGAAACGTGGCTAATTATGATCTTTATTTATTAAATAGTTTACTTTAAGTTTAGTTTGTATCCTCTTGTATATATAAAGTCAACACCGAAGTCGGTAGACAAATGAGTTACCTTGAAAATAAAACTTGTAAGTCAAAAATTTAGCTAGGTGCTCGGTTTTAAGTAAAGGCCCTTGTAAATCCATCGGACATTAACAAAAAAAGTGGTTAAATATATGTGACGTGGTGGCAAGACCTGGGGTACGCTGAAGACTTACCTGAAACATCAGGTCTTATAAGTTTGTTTCACGAAATACGAGACAAGTATGTCTGGCCATCGATGGATAAAATGACTCCAGCCTTATCAATTATAATAAATAAGAATATTGAATGAATTGGATATGTGCCTTTTTAATCCTTCCCAATATAAATTTATTCATCTTGAAGATCCTTCTTCGAATTTAATATCTAATAAGAATTCTTGATAGTAAATTGTGTTTCTTTAAAAATGTATCATCGTTTATTATTGTATAATCTAGTCGTTTTAAAAATCAAATATTTGACATAAAACGCTTTTCTTTTAATATCTTACCACTGGTTTTTAATATTGGAGCTCAAGCTGAGCTGATTTGAGATGGTTTTCTTCAGCACTAGTGTGAGGTATCCCATCTATACGACACTTACTAGCCATGACAGGAACCGCTTATGTAAATAGGAAAGCCTTAATTAAAAATATTACTTTGCACATTTCCTTTACACTTTCTTTCTATATGGCAAGTATAATTAAATGTTTCCAAATCTAAGAATTTTATGTGTAACTTTGAAATGAGTTTGAGAAATTTATCTTAAGTACCAAATTGTGTGCGTCTTTTTGTTATTAATATTCATGTTATATTTAAGCCTGTTGTAAAATATAATTTCAATCTCAAGTCTTCATGCCCGACTAGCTTTGGGCATACTGAATGACTAATAAAACTTTATATACAAATTCAAATTTCACATTCAACGCTATAGTACGCTCGAAGTTCATCACGTACAGTTTATATTCCTTAACGTATTGTTTGTAATTGCATTACGAAATCAAAAAAAAGAAATATATTAATACAGATTCTGTCAGAATGAGCGTTGAATATGAGATTTTAATTATCCTTAGTCTGTTCTCATCCCAAAAATTGTACTATTTTGTCATTTTCTTGATAAAACGACAAATTTATACGGTTATTGTAATAAAATATCAGTTGATGATTTATAAATAAAATATGATAAATTACTTATATTTTTCATTGCCTTCCAATTTTTCATGTTACATCATGTAAATTAATAAATATATTTTGGAGGTACTGAATGATATATAAAATAATAAACGTCTCTGACCAGTTTTTTAAGTCCCAGCTTTCACTACATCCCCATGACATGACAACATCTAATACAAAACTGGAAATTCTGTTCAACGAAGGATTGCTTCTCCTTATTAATTTCCGTTCCCCCTTGGCAACAGATCGAGGCGCTATCGTATCCAAGTAATTATGGGTCTTTGACTGTTGACTTGGAACCTTTACTTACTATGACATGAACTAGAAAATATTTGCTTAGGTCAGTAAAAAGGAAGGTTTTGTAAGCTAACGAAATGTAGGTTCATTTGAGGAGTTGATTGTGAAATGTAAATACTATGGTACTAAAGGCAAAGCAGTTTTTTTATAGAGTTGAGGGCAAGAGGCTCTCTCGATGTTAAGTGATACCGCCGCCCATGGACACTCTTAATGCCAGAGAGTGCGAATGTGCCTTTCTGGCCTATTAAGAATGGTTCAAAGAGGAATGGTGGAATGAATGGTTAGAATTGGTTCGTTCACCTGTGTGTTCCACATAGTAATGGTGCGCGAAAAAACTGCCTTAAAAATGCTCAATTGTGGAACGACGAACGTCGATGAAATTCGCATGAGATTTTGTATATTGTCTTAACGTTCGACGATGAAACTCGGCCACTGGTATTAAACAACAACCCCTGGCACTCTCTATGGGAAATGGGTTATAAGACGCAGAGAGAACTGTTCGTCGACGATTCAAACCGCTCTTGGTTAAACAGGTTCAAGTGGAAGGAGCTGGTACTGGGGAACGCACCCATTGAGAACAGTACTACATGTGGGACCGAATTTGCGCTTTATACAGTCGCAAGTGATAGCTCGGTGTGTAGTACCGTCTCGCCTTGCTGAGCACGGGTATCTTTTTGGAGGCTAATTTAACCTTCGTTTCATGACCGCGAAACTGAACGTCGTTTGATATGTCAACCAGTATACCGATGCTGGCTGTGAAATAAAGGAGAGGGTCTTCGAAAGGAAGCATAGGGTGTTTTTTAGCGGAAAACTCATACCTTCTCGAGTTAAATTGGACTGGATTTAGTCGAGGCCAGACCGAGAGTTCACGCAGCAGCGTTTAGACTACAGGCACCAGAACGTTCCGGTACGGATAGACAAAGTCAACGAGCCGATATTTATTGATGTAGGTAAATTATGATACACATTTTAAGTTGATTTTTACCTAATTCTGTCAGTTTTGAAATGAAGAGCGTAGAACGGACTAAAAGAACTAGCGAACATCGTCACTTTTTTTAATCAGAAATAAAAGCCGTTTTATTTCTTGCAAACAACAAACTAAACTTAATAAAACTTATTTTTTATATGTACCTACTGAGTTATAAATATCTATTTACTAATTACTGTGCAAGAACCCTGCCTGCCTCAGGTGAAGGCCTCGTCCAAGGGTCTTATTTACATATTTAGCTTTTTGCTTCTTATTTTGGGTTTTAAAGAGTTGGCACTGTCTTATACTTTGTAGCTGATTGGCCAATAAAGATATAAAGTACACACACAACTTCAGAACCTTAGCCACTGGGGCCTTCAGGCCGGCCAGTCAGTGATTAGACTGGTTTGGAGGAACAGGAAACGATCCCTCTTCCACAGTACCTTATGTTTTGATTAGCTACAAGCTTACATACATACATATGTATATGTCAGATATCTGATCAAGCATCAGATGCCTTATAGGGAAGGAACTTATAATTTGTAATAAACAATTAAAACCATTTTAATTTATGTAATTTTATATTAAATGTACACATTATATAAAATCCATATTTGAAAAAAGAATTTATATTAGAATAACGTTTTTACAAAATGTAGCCACAACTGAAAAAAAATTGCTAACACTATAAATTTTAATGTTTTTACTGCTTAGTTTTACATAGAAAATAAATAAATCTGTGCAATAATAATAATTATTATTAATGTCAATTGTCAATAAATTGTAATACTGGTGTTTAGGGTAGGACCGTCTTCTTATATCGGTTTTACGTTCGGTTCGATGTATAGACGTAGGATTCGGTAAATATATAGGAATTGGCTCTTTTATATTATCTCTTCCGATGACGATGCTCTGATCGCGCGCCACTTGGTTTAGATTTTTCTTTGTACCGGGAGGAGTCTAAAATTAAATTAAAAAAATATAAAAATCTAGTATATTTTTGCGCATATTTTCAAGTAGATTTTGTGTAATTATTATTATTATTTGCCTATAATCTAAATACTAATTACAACTGTAAGTTGCTCAATTGTTTTTGAAATATTAACAAAAACAAAGTGCAAAAATTGAAAGACCTGTATTGTTGGCGAAAACTATGGTTATGCATTAGAACACAATTGTCGATAAATTAAAGAATTACCTCTCTCTCTATCTTTGTGGTGGTGACGTCGTTCCCTAGATGTGCAAGAGTCGGGGGAAGAGCGCCGGCGTGCAGGCTGCGGGCCTTCGCCCCACCACCAAGCAGGGGGAGCGGAAGCACGGGGGCGAAGAGGCGATCCGTTCATGTATGGTGGCATTGGGGGCATCTGAAACGCGTTAATATACATATGTATGCATTTTAAATAAAATAATAGTTTGTATTGGATATTGGGAAATGTATTTTCGTAAATTTGTAATAAGAAATAAATAATTAGCTATTTGTTATAGGTTACACAATGATTGATTGGAGATTATTTGGCCCAATAGATGTAGACGGCTCGCAGTTGCGGTTAACTAACCGGTGGTATATATCCTGTGGGCGGAAGTCGGTAGGGCGCCGCGGGAGGAATTCCTTCGCCCTCGGCGCACACCACAGGAGCTTGAGGGGCTCTAGTGGGACTTTCCGATGTTGCCAACTAAAATTCAAAAGGTTATATAATATAATAACAACAAATAATAAGAAACCGACCGGAAAAGGATATTTTAGGAATTGAATGTGTAGGACACATTCAATTAGCCTATAACGTAAGCCCTTATACGAACGGGTTTATACTAGGTGAGTCGTAGTTTGTTCAATAAGATACATAATAAATAATGATACTAAAAAAACGATTGTACGGTACCGGAATTAAGATCGATTTAGCGCATAAGATTACGTTTTGTTGTTTTTTTAATTTTGGCTGCAATTACGCATTTATATACACACCTACCCTCACTTTTACACCATCACACAACACAGCCAAATTAGGTATCTAAGTTAAATGTTTTGAATAATTATTATTTTTCGTTCCCTTTTGCAAATTTGTGAAGCTTTTTGTAGGTAAGTAAGGTATGTTTTTAGTGTTATTTTTTGTTATTATATTTATTTTTTATTAGCAGTAGGATTATAAAATAAATAGTGAACAGACGAATAATAAGACATACTGTCTTGAAGAATTCAATATGGTAGTAATTTAATACCTGCTGTTTGAGATTGTTAAAGTCGTTGCTCATGTCTCGGTATCGCTGGAGACATTCCTGCCACATACTGGCCATCTCGGACATTTCAGACCTCTGCTTGTTTATTTCCTCCTATAAAATGGTAACTTATATTAAACTATATTTACTTATGATGATATGCGCACTGTCACCAAAAAAAAACTGAAACAAATGTTTGAATCCGCGAAAAGCAATCTGTTGCAGGAAGAAAAAATATGAAAATTATTAACTACAACATATTATGCAGGATCTACAAATAGTAAATGAACAAATATTATTTAAATTATTTAGTTTTGTTACTTTGTATTTCTTTATTCTTCCACTTTTAGCGTATACAGATTTAAAGGACTTGGCCTTTTAATTTATTCAATTCGACGCAAATGTCTTGTAAAACACGAATAAATACCAAAACAACTTGGGCTAATAAATTTTCGTTACGCACACCTAGCTAGTTAGCCTAGTCACGGAATGAATTATAGTTAGCAAAATAGCATTAATATGACCCTTAAGCATTTGATTTTTAAATAATGTACCTCGAGCAACTTTACTACAATTCAATTACATCACTTATGTAAATATTATTTTAAAATAGATTCTTTACTACAAAATATCTAACGATGCCTCCTGCTGACAGAGGATCTTTGACAATCTGAGACAAATCTTTGTTTTTAATTTATCTTATTATTATTTATTAGTTAACATGCCATGTGGGACATGGTGTAATGGTTGCAGCTCCTTGATCACAATTTTGTCAATTTTATTCATTAATCACGCCCTAAGCTTTTAGTGAGTCTTGTGCGTTTTGTGAACTATTCAAGGGAAAGTTATTACAATAAGTGTTGTTCCCACGAATGTAATAATCCAATGTAAGTGCTTGCTCCTATTTCACCATGCCTCCTGCTCATGTCATGTGGAACATGGTGTTATGGTTGCAGCTCCTTACAAACGTGTAATACAAAAACAAACTCGGCGATTAAAAGGAGTGGCGGTGAGTTTATTGCCAGTTCTTCTCGTCCGATCTACGCCCTTGATTTGAGAACTGGCAGTAAATTTATAATTAGAAGAATTTAATGTATATTTCTTTTTTCGACGTTCATAAGTGTACATTGACACTATATGAATAAATGATTTTTGACTTTGACTTACCATAAGCCGGGCGTCCGTATCCCCTACATCCCTCGCGACAGTCTCGTACCGTCGCATACATTCCCGCCATAGGCGAAGTTGGGCTGCTGCAGATTCTTGCATGTGTTCAGCTGATTCTTGCTGTAATGATTATTTCTTTATACTTCATTTGCAATAGATAAAAACGATAAATTATTAAATTTCAAAAAATCTAAGGGCTATACGAATACGATATATTTATTGTATTTTAAAAATAAAATATTTCACTTCAAACATCGTCGAAGCACTTTTGTTTTTATATAACGGGGCAAACGGACAAGAGGCTTAACATGATACCGCCGGCTCGCGTGTGCGTTACCGGCCTTTCAAGAATTTTTCTTTTGTTTTTGTTTGAATTGACTCTGTTATAATTAGTACTCATAGCGATAGCTGACCGCTTTAAATAATTTACCTGGTCTTTGTCACGAGATGGTGTTTGTGAAACGCCTTTGAAGCACCGCATCAGCTCTTTCCATAGTCGCATCATTTTGTCCATCGCCTCCCTTTGTTCCGATATCTCTTGCTAAAAACCAAACGGCAGGAGTTAACTATGTTTCACAATCTACTAATAAATAATAAGATCATACCTTGACAACTCTCAAATAATTACTCCTTCCACTTATTGTACTAGTCTCGCCATCCGCCACACTTAGGCCTGAATCTCTTTCTCTCTCCGAATACCTCTCTCGGTCCTTGTAATTCTCATCTTTTGACGCAATAGAACTCCTCTCAAATCTTTCTATATTCCGCCTCGAACGTCTTTCCTTAGGAACATGAGAGAAACTTCTCTCTCTTTCATCATAGTATCTGTCTTTAATCTGTCGATCATTGAATCTCCTTTTGAAGTCATCGTATTCTTTATCCTTCACTCCTTCGCTTCTAACAGAACGCCTATATTTATCATCGTCGTGAACATTGTGTACATCAAAACTTCTACTGGTTTTTTGTTCGCAATACCGTTTTCTGTCCTCGTAATAACGGGATCCCGTATCCATAGGGATAGCCCTTTCCTCATAATCTTTGTAATCTCTACGCCGTGATTTGTAATATTCATCATCAAATATTCTAGTTTGCACACGCTCAGGCGGATAATCATCGTTAGTTTTCCTGCTAACGTCAAGTTTACTTGAATAGCGTTCTTTGTCTTTGACACAGCAAACACATCTATCTTTACGATCTATGGGGATATTTTCACGGCTTTGGCCTTTAGGTCGGAATTTTTCATAGCTTCGAGTGTAGGCAGGTGAGACATCTCTGGATTGCTCGCGGCTGAGCCGCACTGGTCGTTGTTCAACGTTGTATGAATCTTTTCGTGAAACCACTTCACATTGAAGTGATTTGTGGCTTTGTGTTCGAGCCTGCATTACAAAATTAAATGCTGAAGTTATAGTTGTAAATGTTAGGCAATTTTTTATACATAAGCAGAAAACGTATTAAGCCATATGCTGGGGTCAACATAGAACATAAAGTATATATTTTTACTTACTATTTGCTTACTATCATAATTCGCCGTCTTTTCAGACATTTGAACACACAGTTTGGCGAATGTCTCAAGCAGAGCACCTTGGTCGACGGGCGGTGCGCGAGGCTTTTCTTTAACTCTGTAATAAAAACCTTACAAAGTAACTTTTTATAATATTATAACTAGTCTGGCCATAAATACTGTTACATAAAAACATTTTCAAACAGGAGTGAAAACTTCAGCAAAAGTGTATCAAGATACGTACTGCATCTTCGGTTATGTTGTGAATCCTCTCAGCAATACGATTTTTTAAAAATATACCGTGGACTTTACAGCTGGATTCTGCACTTGGTCACAAGGCACGAACTACCCAAGACTTGCTTGAAACAAAGGTTCCGGACTTTATAAGAGCTGAAGATTGACTCTTATCTAGACCACACCTCAACCCTTTATACTTCGAATTATGGTCAGTTTTTAAGGACAGCCTGCTCTAAACGATACGGCGACATTGAGCCTCTTAAAAAGTCTTTGGAGCAAGTGGCGAAATTTCCCTTGAAAACAGTGTGTAAATTCTTAGCTTCGTGGCCAAACACTGTATAAAAGCTTAAGGTGGACATTTCGAATAGAATATTTTATGCTGAGACTTTAATAAATATGTAGGCATGTATAAATTTTACTAATATTACATTACTTCATTTAAAAAAATGCATTGTCATTTCTATCAGAAGATAGGTTCTGATAGAAAGCCTGCTGGACTAGGTATAATTTGACAGATAATATATTGCAAACGCATAAAAGTCTAATGCACGAGAAAGAGCAGAGGTCATTTGTATTTTAGTGATACTTATTCATATTAATATTAGGGAAATGCGAAACCACGTCTTTCAAAGGCATTATAGTACTGCGGACCTCTGGCCTACACGAACCCATTGTTTATACAAAATTACCATCCGATGGCGTTATGAATTACTTACTTTTCCCTTTCTTTATAGTCATCCCGATATTTATGATGATGATGGCGTTCCCTCGAAGCTGAACAGTCTCTATCGCGACTACCACGATGCTCGTGCTTCTTGGCGTGGCGCTGCCTGATTTAAAAAAATACTTAACCTGAGATATTCAACTATGGAACGAGAACATAGGTAATTGTGTACTGAAGGTTGGTTAACTTACAAATATCGCAACAATAGGTATATCGGATACGGTTAAAATTAGATTTATTGTATAATTATTAAAACTAGAATATGTAATAAAGCATAGAAGCGTAATTAATGCTGATTTAGCTTAGTCTCAGTGAAATTCTTCTAATGTTCTAAATTATATTTGCTGAATACTTAATGACGCCAACTGTATATATATCTTCGTAACAATTCGTAAATAAAAAAATAAGAGGAATTACGTCGTGCAAAATCCTAAAGACATTGGTTTGCACTTTATTCATATGTGACTAACCTCTAAACTATATTTGTTAATCTTTCTTATAGAAAGATTAACAAATAAGCAGGCAATAGTACTTAAATAAAATCTCACTTTTTCTTATCACGTTTGATGGCTTCTTCTAAAAAGGCATAAATAAAGGAATCTTGATCTTTGGGAATTGGATCGATGACGTCATCTGCATCCTAGAAATATACATTAAATATATTTTATATTATAAGAGATACGTTTAAATGCGATCATAAAGTAGGAAATACCTCTGCATTAGGGCAAGATATCAGAGTTCCTGGTCGACATGATTTTACCAACACCGTCGACAACGTTTACATCAATATTAGATTTTAGAAACTAAAAATGTACCTGAGGCGGAGACATCGATCGAGGAGTTGACACAAGTCCAGCTTTCAAGGCAAGTGATACTCCGTCACGCCTGAAAAAGCGTCTATATTCGTTCAGTACTTAAGCAAGCATCATTAAGACATGGGGATATATACCTAGCAGTTTGGTCTAATTATTCTTTGGATGAACTATATTCGTAAGAAATACTGTGTAATATCTAAATTGTAGTATATAATGACGTAGAACTTATTAAGTGCCTATCTCGAACCTAATCCGCTGTTTTGCTGGTATTTTTTTTATCCTTTATATATTGTAACTGTATTTTTTTTTGTAGCATTTATACCTTAATTGTCATAATTTTTTGATAAAAGAGTTAGTAACATATAGCGTAGATTTAGTACAATTGTTATGTGATAAACTTTAATTAAATACATAAAACTGATTAACAAAGTTTATGAATTACTGAGAACATAATCGTTTTTCGATGATCATTATATATATAATTGCCCTAATAAGAAATTACACCATAAATGTCTAATGTCCTAATACATATGCACCAATATCAAAATCCGTACCAATTACTAAACATACTGCTATTCAGTCATCAGTTCGATACTTACCTATTTATTTTTATTTCTTAATCTACCTATTAAGTCTATATTTAGTTTTATTTATCACACAACGTCTTACATGGATCTCCGTTGTCTTCGAGGCGACCTTGGGCGGCGATCTCCAACTTGGGATTGCGATACTGATGGACTGCTGTCATATGCCGGAATGTTTTGGTTATTTTTTGGGAGATAAAGCAAAGTACATAACAACCAATGCGGTATAAATATTCACTATAATTTTTAGATTACAATATCAAAATAGAGCAATTTGAGAAGCAACTATCTCATGTAAATGTATAATAAGGTACACTACTTCTTTTACTCAGTCATAACATATGTAGTTTAAAAATCCTTTTTGTTAACACGTAAGTATCCTTAATCTACTATAAGGAGCGAAGTTAGTGAAAAAGCTTCCCTAATTAAACTAGGTTATACTTTATCAATTTAAAAACCTCTTTGTAGGTGCTACTTCCTGATCTATCGCTTTAGCGGGAATATCTTGCAAGCTAGTCTTGGCGGAGGTACCTCGTCGACCATTTCCGTGACATACCTGCATTTTAATATCACTACAATATCTTTTTTCATAGAAGGTTCTCCTATTTTCAAATTAATTGTGTGCAAAGGTACCCGTTGTACATATTATTTGAATAGTTTAACATTAGCTACGAAGGACAGAAACTGCTCAATCTCATACTTACTCCAACAGACTCATCGGTGGCTACCGAATTGCTATCTTCGTAGCCTTCATGCTTTTTTCTTGCCCTCTTGCGTTTAGCTGCATCGAATACTTTAAATAATTTCTTACTATCGCTTGACTGGCACTCCATCGTATAACTTTATTCGGATCGATGGACATTTGAATTTACATAATAAAAAAATAATTTATCACAATAAATGTATAAATTAGAATTTAGCAAAATTGTTATCCAAAAACACTACTAGAAATAAAATGACTGAAAAAGTTGAATAAAGAATTGTCACATTTCAAAGAAACCATAACTGCCAGATTTCTATGCAGTCAATACTAATGTTCTACGAAGAGTAATGTAGATTACAATTTAATGTTAAAACAATGGTGTACAATGTGAAGACAACTTCAAGTGATACCTGTTACAGTATCGGTGTGTAAAATTTATTGTTAAACCAAACATCTTATATTTAAATGTTTCCAATGCCAATTGTTATCTACATCGTGTTTATGCATTTTCTTAAAGAAATAATGCGTAATATTTGAATACTAGGTGTTGTATGGAATCAAGAGCCAATTTGAAAAGAAAATAAAATCAGATTCAATTTCAATATATTATAGATTATTGTAATAATTCACATTAAACTTAACTAAAACTTATCGCCCACATAAGCTCCTCGCTCCAAACCTACTCTAGAGGTATTCGGTATAAAATCTCCATCATAAAACCAATCAACAGATTCAAGTCCCATTTTATTATAAAAATCAAAATTACGAGTTATAATACATCTGTTTTTCAATCGAACAATAGAAATCGATTATAGCACATTGACATTCTTGTAAATAAATCATCGTGGACATAAATAACGAAATTCAGATTGTACACGCTCGGCGCGTAGGGCGGGCGGGGCGCTATCGCTATATGTACACGTACCCATCGGTACGCCGCCGCCCGCCGCCACTCGCCTCTCACTCACGGCACTGTTCACTCACTCTTCCTGCGGTTCGTCACACTTTTGTTGGCTGCAGTGGTACAGCACCCCGGCCAGCTCGTGCGCGACCTTCTGGTCCAAGATCTGGCTCATTACCAGTGACAGCAGCCTCCTCTCGTGGCGGCGGATCAGCGGCCGGTTTTCGGGGTGCTCCGCAAGACGCAGCAGCGTGGCGGCCGCTCGCCTCAACATGTCCAGGGACGTACCCATCGCGTCTGGGTTATCTCGGAGCGCCGCCACCCCGTGCTGGTTAGCGACGCCGAGAGCCGTCTGCTCCGCCCTCTCAATAAAAGCGACCAGCTGCGCCACGGCGGGCGCGTGCGTAGCCACCTCGCGGGCCGCGGTACCGCCCGCCCCCGCTAGGTAATGCAGCAGATTAACCGCGAACTCCCGCACCACGGGCCGCTCGGGCCGGCACAGGTCCCGCGCCAGCCCCGCACACAACGCGGCGATACGCCCTCGCGGGGGCGTCGCCAGCACGAGATCTACGTTCGCATCCGTCACACACAATTTACAAAGCGCCTCTAGGGCTAATCTTCTAGGAGACAAGGGCGACGCCGGGGAGGCCGTCGGAGGGGCGTCGCCGGCGACGGCCGCGGGACACACGCTCCAGTGTAGGAGGCCGTCCAGAAGCGGCCTCGCCACTGCTTCCGATTGACCGGACAGCTCTACGCTGCCGGCGATGTTGGCGCAGCAGACCAGCGCATCCTCCCGTAGTTGCGCCAACGTGTCCCACCACCACTCGCTCTCGCCCTTCAGGCTGGAGCAGCACGCATCCGCGTCCACCTCGTCTCTGGCGGCACGCTCGTAGGCCTTGGCCCGGGCCGCCCGAGGCGCGTGTTCGTGGTGTAACAGCAGTAGCTTTCCAGCGAGAGCTAAGAAAGCGCTCGACCTCGAGAATTCCGCCTCGTTTCCGGGCACGAAGGTCAGCCCGCGGAGAATGTTGGATAACGCTATACACCGCTTGGCGAGGGCGTCCCGCGTTTCGTTGATAAGATTAAGGCTAGGCTCATCCCGCGTGTAGCATTCGTCCTCGTAGTCCTCCAAACGTCGTCTTTTGAGCACTCCGGCGGAATCCCGAATTTGCAACGCCGGTTTTCTTTCCGGTTCTATGTCCATCGGTTCCGCCTCCAGGTTGTCACCTTCGTCCGTAGCCGTCGACGGCGGTTCGGAGGGGGGTGGGTCGGCCGTGTCGGGAAGGGCAGGCGTATCGCTGGGTCCATCCGAGTGTGGCGACGCCGGAGGCGCGGGCGGCGAGGGAGCTCGCTCGCCTGGCAGAACCCGTGCGAACGGCAGGTGTACGAACTCGGCGCGGAAGCAGGGCATCACGTGGTCGAATCTACTGACAGTGTCGGTTTGCCAAGGCTCTATCACGTCCTCGACGTCGTCGTTGGTTTCGGGATCCTCGGGCGCAAAAAGAGCGTCGTCGTCCAGCTTAGTTACGAAAGTGACGGGCACGCGACGACGCGACTGCAGCGTGTAGTTCTCGCCCGTTGTAACCTTTATGCGATCTGCGGGGTCGGGAGGCTCGATACGTCGAGGTGGCGGCGCAATAGATTCTTGGACCGCCGGCGGCGCGTACCAGGGCTCGGGAGCCGCGGCGGGCGCGTCGAACACGTCGGCGAGACTCCGTTGGAAGTGCTCCAGCAGCAAATCGAGCAAACCCGGCAGATGCTGGAGACCGAAAAAGCCGATGCAGGTGTCGTCAAACAGTAAAATATTGAGGATGTCTAGAGCCCAGCAGGTCTCCGCGAGAAGACCCGATTTGAGCGCCATCATGATTCGCCACGCGTCCACCGGGGCGACGTCACCCTTTGTCAGTCTGCGTCTTTTCTCAGGCGCGGGCACCGTCGCTTCCACACATTCCGGAGGGAAAGTCAATTCTCGTTTAATTTGTCCGACACCAGATGTCGCCCCCTGAAAACATTGCTTCATTATACAACTGTGTTTCAAAACAGGCTCAAAAATTTAATCATTCGATTCGAGTAGAATCGATATAGAATGTATAAGACAATATTACTGTTAGATGAATAAAGTTCGCTAGCAATATTATACATACATAAAACTATACAAAGAATACAAGAAATATAATGGTTATAATGAAATGTATGTAAAGTGCAAGGTGCATTAGCGCATGACTCACGGGCGAAGGCGCGGCGGGCGAGAGATCCTGCGGCGGCCGCGGCCCGCCCCACGTCGGTCCGCCCGCCGCCTACAAAAACACCGGCCGTATGAGAACCACGTATTACTCGTGTGCTAACACGAATGAGCAAGGAGAAGATTCGTAATGAAGTAAAGACGAAAGTCAACAAAGAAAATTTAAACGTGGTTCTCATACTAAGCTCGACGTACAATCAGTGTCCGGAAGTTTGTGAATTTGTAGCGGGACAATGGAATTAGAATGAATGTTAGACGTTTAATCAGTGCGAATTAATGGTGGTATATCACAATCAGTGCAAGTATTGACAGTTTCAATTCGTTAGTTACGATTAGCAAAACTATATTTTATCCATTCAATTTAATCAATGTGAGTGGAATTTCCATCTGTAAATAAGCGTAAGCGGTAGTGATGACGAGGTAGCCCAATATGTCTCGGGTATTATTAGTAGATATTAGTTTGATTTTGTGTACATACCGGTGGATGGTAGGGTTGATGCGGCTGATGCGGCTGTGGAGGCCATCCCGGTTGTTGATGGTGGGGCAGGGGGGCGTGGTGGGGCGGTCGCCAGCCAGGTGATGCGGCACGCTGAAACCCGGGACCCCAACCGCCGCCAAATCGAGGCCCCGCGGGGCTCGGCGGCGCCCCGGGTGGGGCACTCGAATTGTAGGGCTCCTTCGCGAAGTCTGGATGCCGCCTAGGTGCTCCAGCTACGCCGGGTGGACCCGCATTAGGAACCGGGGGTGCGCCCTTGCCGCCGTATTGCTGTAGTTATAGATATAATTAATACATTTTAATCTATAGTTTGTAACGTCCCACTCCATGGATTAGTGATGGGTGTTGAAATGCCGAAAATGTTATGCCATTTTTAGTAATCTTTAGACAATATTTTATTTTCAGAATTTCAAACAAATAGTAGTAAAATGAAGATTATGATTATAGACAATGATATAAAACATATTGTCGATTTTTCTAAAGATTTGAAACTTTTGAAAACTAAAAAAATACGACACTATGTTTTTGATTAGAAACACTTTATACACTAGCCGTGAACCCACATACAAAATATAAACGATGATAGATCCGTATACTAAGAGCGGATTATAAGAACAATCCCTAGAACAGCGATATAACAAAGCTTCGCTCGCTTACATGATCCTGTGAAAGCATGCAAATGATTAAGTGAAAGTATTCCGTTTATGATGTGAAGCCACCACCACACACTCTAAACCTTATCTTCCACTTTGTTGGGTTAAATTTTGAAAAATGTCGGTTTCGGCATGTGCGATCGTGTTAGCGACCGACCGTCGCGGTTGAAAAGCCAATTATTCACACCGCAAGCCAACTTGTTAACGAAAACTGAAAGTGAATAGCTTGAGAATTTCGTTAAGCGAGTGGTATTATCGGAGAAATTAAATGAAGCCAAAACCACGTATGAAGTCGACGTCCCGCCCGGCTCGCTGCAATGTCCAAAACTTTGGTGCGTCAATAGCTTTGACAAACCAGAGGAATTGAATTTGCATAGACATTGTCTCGTCACAACGTAACTGATATGCTCGACATACATATTTTACCATTTACTCATTCAGTACAAAATTGATGCCAAAACTTTTTTTTCAATTACGTATACCACCAGCCTATACCTGGCATTTGCACACCGCACGAAAACCTGTTAGTAATGAACTATCGAATAAGATATCCGCTGGTATCAATTACGAGGTGGCCGAGCAACATCCGCGACAGTGCCCCGAGGTGGGAAAGTGTATCGCCAATGGTGGGAAGCGGTGTGGAGTGCGTGGTACAAACGGTGGTTCCGTACGTATGGTCTGGAGGCGGGGGGCAGCGGCGCCACCAGTTGCCTCGCGAGCTGCGAGCCCATCAGCCCGCCGCACGACGCAATCTACACACCGCCAATGCATCAGTCGGCGTACGCGTACACGTGCACGTAATGCGTGCAAAGCACACGCTCAAATACTTTGTGAATGTAGGTGACGTTGAATATATTTGTTACGCGGAAAGCTTCTAAAACGCTAGGTATGGCACACCAACGAATATATATTTCATCATGTCATCTCCATTCACAAAGAAGAAGTCACAAGACATAATAAAAGTGACATAAATAACATTTTCACTGTACCCTCTCATTCATTATCAAAGATAATAATTTATGTTGTTGCTAACAGTACTGACCAAATTTGTTATCTAATATAATAAGGATAAATAGAAAAGCGATAAAATAATATTAACATCAACATAATATTATACATATTACAGCACTAACTTATTGAGTAAACCGAAACTACAAATAAACATGCTCCAAATAAGTCTCGAGTAATAAAACATGTGTTTTATTTCACCAGTACCTAATATGGACATGTATTACAATCAAATATTAACACTCAACAAACTTAATGAATTTTTTTGACTTATATTGCACTAAAGTAGATTGTTTCTTGTATGAAATTGGATCAATTACACACTTCTTACCATTCTGTAATCATAGAGAACGTTCAAATACAGACTTACTCACAAGATATTTATGTAACCTAATTTTTTATATATTTAAAAACATACCTCATGCGGTTGTTGCGGCGAATGTGGCGGGTGTGGCGGATGTGGAGGGGGGTGTGGTGGTTGATGCGGGTGCGGTTGGCGGTAATAGTCCGTGTAGGGCTGCGCAGGAGGGGCCCCGGCCGGAGACGGTGGCGCCGGGGCTCCGGGAGTCGCGCCAGGGCCCGGAGCGGGTGCTCCTGCACGATACGGCCCGCCGTAACCGCCATATCGGCCGTATTCACCAGGACTGTAACCCCTGCAATTGTATATTTGTCACATGGAACTTTATTTTATTCACTCTTAGGTCGAACCTACTACGAACTATCCAACGACTTATGACTGAATTAAAAAAGCATTTTCCTTCACTTACAAAATAAATTAGACTAAATATACTGCTTAGAGTTAAATAATAATCTCAAACTGTATTTATTATCATAAATATTATTTTCAGTAAGTCTACTATATAATAATCATAAACATACCTATCCCCTTCAGGGCCATATGGCGGATAAACTGGCCGATTAGCAGGATACGGGGACCCATATTCATAACCATATCCTTGTTGGTAACCTGAAATACAATAAACAGTATATGAAACGAAATAATACCAAAATCACACATGTAAGTAAAACACAAACATTCTACTTTATACTAAGCAACAAAAACTATAAAGCACTATCAAGTTCACACACTTCAATGGTATGTATTTAAATGACGAAACTTCAATGTTCTAAAGTGTTATTGTAAGTTAAAACTGTTAAGAGCAAGTGTGAAACATTCTTCTTTGACCCGTATTCCAAAAGGTTGCTTGAGTAAACAATAATTGTAGTGAAGACATTTCAGATCTTGTCAAGATTTTTATGGAATACAGGTGTTAGAGTAGTAAGTGTCAAGAATCACAAACAGCAGACTTGAGGCCTTAAGATACACAGTCACAGATCATGGTGAATCATTACAAAGCAATTTATTTTTATTACAGCAACTGTACAAATATAGCTTTTAGATTGTCATATAATGTGCACTATGCACACGTTTCAGACCAATCCTTTGTTCAATTAGTAATTTTAAATCTATAACATTATCTAGACATAAGCAATAGCAAATTTTAAAGATTAAAAAATGTATTAAATGTCCCTTATACATTAAATTACGGATTTGTATAATTTATCAATAGCTTTTTAACAGAATTTGGTCATAAGTTCTTTATTTTTATGTTTGTGGATATAGAAACCTAATTTTCGGTCTCAAAGCTTCCATCTTGTCACAAACTTAACTTTCTAATCTAAGCGTCATGTATTTAAGTCGTTTTTGTGGGTTAAAGGTCATTGGTCGAAAACGTGCGCATGTGAAGTGTTAACGCATGTACCTGGCGGTCTCCGCGGGCCGGGCGGCTCGTCGAACGGGTTGGACGCGGCGATGTCCCCGCCCGCCCCGCCGCCTACAACCACACCACGCTATACCACCCGGTACCATACTATGCTTTTCCAAAACGTATCAACATTTACCCAAGAAGATTTATTTGAAAGGGACAATGAACTTTTATAGCACAATCAAAAATATTAAACTCAAACTGTGTATTGAATCATGCTTTAAGCGCTCAGGTGACCAACATTTTCAAAATCTGATGTTTGATACTTGCGTTCAAAACAAAATGGTGACAATACGTTTTGGAATACTAGCTGCGTACTATCTCCCTAATGGAAACTTTTACTATACGTTATAGAATACTTTTGGCACAGGGATAATATTTACACAAGGCAATCAAGCAAGTGGTATTGAACTCGTGATACCAAACCAGAGCCAGGAAAATGGTTTCCTATCTTCTACTCTATGCATCAAAAGTATTCTAAAATTAAAGTGCCATCTAAATTTGCATAGTTTTGGTATGGATCAAAAGAGATTGTTAGATATTAAATCCATAGTTTGGTGAATTCTTGTGCATTTGTTATGTTAGTATAAGCTATATTACAACTATATGATAGATACAAATGATGTGAGCATTTTGAATGCGAGAGAATATCATCATGTTTTTTAAATATTCGAAATATTGTATAAATAGTACCTTTGAAGATTTTTTACTTTACATTTAGACATTTTAGTTTCCTCATAAGTAACAACACTACATGTGTGTATTCGAGTCTAAACAAGTTATGTCAGTGGCACTATTTATACTCTCTCGACGTGAGTGTAAAATCTTACAAGCTAAAAAAATAGAACAAGCTTAAATCTGTGTGTTCATAGTGACCATCTATTTTGCACATTGACAGCAGTATCGTGCTTCTATTTGGTAAATATTTACAATCTAACCATCCTGATTTAGGCCAATTAACTTGAAACAATTGATTGGCGATTCCTTTATATGTTTGTTTTAAATTTCAATATGATTGCGTCAACACTCTTATTTAAATAATGTTTTATGAAGTAATACTTTGTTGATATTTGTTTTGTACTGTCCACTCGAAACGATTAATTGCGATGATTCAAATAATTAATGACATTTAGGTCAACTGTTTTAAAATTTGCATCATGCGGCTTTATTTATAAGTTATCTGCGTTATATCGCAAATGACCCTTTCGAAGTACATGATGATAAGTTGTGTGTGATTATCCTTGTGTTGAATGTGTATATATGTAAAGATCGTGTGTTATACCTTGCTGGGCTGGTTGAGGCGGATAAGGCGCGTAGTGAGGCTGGTAGGCGTCAATAGGTGCTCCGCCAGCGCCGCTTCCCGCAAATTGCTCAGCGTTGTTTGAACTGCCTGCTGTAACATATAAAATATTAGTTACTAGTAAATGGACTCCGATTATTTATACACAGTGGATATTTATTTTATCAATTAAATAAAAGACGAAGAAAAATAATGACTGGCAGGACTATTTTAAAGGTTAGGTACACACACATTTCTGCTTCGAATTTTACTGCTAATTTTTAGGCAAAATAGTTGCCCCGTTTGTAATTAGACAAACAAATGTTTCGCCGGAAATCGAATTTGGGCCCTAGTTTAACGGTCATGGTACCACTTTAAATACAGAGGTGGTAAATAACATGCAAGTTAAATATATATACAATTTACTACACTCTACCATGTTCCATACATAACATACTATAAGATTAAATTAGTTCAAAAAAATCTGTTTAAAAAAAAGGATATATGTAAAGTAAATATATTTACTTGATCGTAAATAATCCTAAAATATTGGAAATCCAAATAACACATGCCGCTATATGCGCAAACATTTTTAAGCTACCACTACTCACGATACATCCAAAGAATTGTCAAGTCTCTTACCCTTACCTGCATTAGCAGCGTTATTGTTCTTCCCGCTCTTCTTCTTAGTGGAGGCTTCTACCTGGTTGATGATGGGTTGCGGGTCTATCCCACCCCGATCAAAATGACATTCGTAAGCTAACAGATTCTTTGTGTAGTGCTTCCGTAGCGTGTAAGCGGCGGACGAAGAAGCCCCAATACCTAGTAAGCCAGCTATGTCTTTCCACGTTTTGTTTTTCGTCACCTGAAATTGATGGAATCCATTTAATATTGACATAAATATTCAATAAAGGAAATATAAGCATAACTCTTGTTAATAGTGGGTTTTTGAAACAACTAAAGCCATTCTTGTATGAGGATATATTTGAAGTACTATAGAAGTCGACATAAAATAGACAATATTTACAAGGACAAGGCTTATTGTAAATATTAAATAATTTAAGAAATGTGGAAGGCAAAACAAAAGCATAAAATAACATTTATAGACTAAATTGAATTTTTTTTGACGAAAAAGGTAATTGTGATGTGAAAAGTTATTTTAATAAAATCATTAATAAATTGCGTGTTAATTATTCAAAAGGACATTTAAAAAATAT
Organism: Pieris brassicae; assembly: GCF_905147105.1. Classification (NCBI taxonomy): domain Eukaryota; kingdom Metazoa; phylum Arthropoda; class Insecta; order Lepidoptera; family Pieridae; genus Pieris; species Pieris brassicae. Next base: position 18,170,819 of record NC_059669.1, on the reverse strand, counting down.
GGCTTATTTGAATGGCTTTAACTTTCACAAACAGCCATCACTAGTATTATTAAATGCAATTTTCATTACACAAAGACTGAATGAGAACATTAAGAATAAAACGACAGCAATAATTTCTATTGTTAACGACTAGAAATCTCACCATTAATTTTAATAATAATGGAAACACCTCTGTTCTTAACGCTAGCCCTGGCAACACTAATGTTTATTTAAAATACACTGTAATGCCTGGCCCGTAATGATAAAAATTTATTAAGTGTCGTTAAAGCCTCAAACTTTATTGCCATTCACATAAAGCTGCACACGCATCCACATTAAATCGCTAAGTATATTAGTTAGGGTTACATCGTTTTTTATAACATAAATTACTTTATATTATAAATGTAGATGAGATTTTTCACGCTTGTTTTTAGGTACATTTAGTAGGAGTTAGATGACGGCACTTTATAGTATATTTTCGAAACATTTCGAGAACCGTTAGTAGTTCTTTCAGTAAGATAGCGGCTGATCTTAATCATAAGCGCGATTGATCAAATTACTTCTAAAACTCACCTCAACAAATCCACCCCGGTCGCGCACAAGTAGATACAGCCTGTAGAGATCCAAGGGCTGCTTGGAAATGGTCGGACAGGCGGGTATGGGCGTCCGGCGCTCCTCCATGAAGGCGAGTAGCCTCTCGACCCAGCTCCGCCGCTCAGGGGCGTCGTCCATCTCGTAAAGCTTGACCAGCGAGTCCGACTTCTGGCGCAACACACGACATCATATACCCCGTAACTACTGCTCAGGCGCAGCATATCGAAAATATGCACATTTTGTCTATAGACATTGATGTATATTTTTTCCTTTAAGAACTGCAAGACTAATACCAAAATCCTAGTCCTAAACACTAGACGACAGTCAAAAGCCGTTTTTGACAAGCATTCTCTTCTAGAGAAATATTCTTACTGTAGAAGACTGCTCGCTTTGTATAACTTTTAGTCGTAATTACTTGTAATAATTAGGACTAGTGTTTTGGATATAGAGTCCTGGTTTAAGCCAACGTTGTAGAACTTATTGTTGTTGGAAAACGTGCGCCTCAGTAAAGGCATTAAACGCAATTCGAGTGATAAAATGTATGATTTAGTGAACATATTTTCGATATAAACTGCTATTTAACATGCTACTTTAAATTAAAATAAAATAAGCATAATGTAGCATTGAAGGGCTTTTCTAAAGCATTTTGTTCGTTATGAAACAGATCGAATCTCTAATCGCAAGACTCAGCTTAAACACTCAGCGCGAAAAATAAGACTCCCGTATGTCAAAATGAAACGTTTTTGTCACACGAGTTATACTTAGGGATAAGTCTCGGCTCCTGATTCTTACCCTAAGACTGTCGTTAAATAAAACTAACCGGCAAAATATGGTTATTATATACAACATAAAACCAGATTCTCGAGCCAACACCAATTAGAGAAAGGTAGCAGAAAGCGTTCTAAAATTTGAAACTTTTTGAAGGAATTCAAAAATGCATGGCAACTTAACATAATACCTTGCATTGCGGCACTAATAACGGAAAATGTTCTTTACCAAAGGAAAACTAAGATGTTTGGTGTAATGATTTGATTATACATAGTTAAACTAAAAATAATGAAGCTGTCAAAAGATATACATAATTTTGTAAGTCAGTCAATATAATATCAAGACCTAAATACATTGCTATAGAAGAATTATAAAAAGATTTTGCGTTAATAAATTTGATGAATACAACAACATAGATTTCGTCATAAATATAATATAGAGCATAGCATTTGCATTGGCCATGCTTTGTTATTCAAATGCTGAAATTACGGCAAGCAATATTTTGCATTCTGTTATATTTCCAATACAATCAACATTACACCAACCAAATCCTGCAAAAGAGATAAAATATCGAGCACTACTCATGCTTAGTGATTTTTAACTTGATATAAACCTTTGATCTGTAGGACTCCGGAGGTATGTGACTGTTAAACACCTGAAAGATACGACAATGCAATGCTTACCAACTCCATTTTATATACCTAACTTGCTAATTTTTAGTTTAGTTATAGTGTATTTTAAAATTGTGCTACAGGTGCAAACAAGAAACAATGTGCTAGATTAGTTATAATTATTTATTAACATCCAACGAGTAACAATACAATAGAAACTTAATTTTGATTGTGGTCAAGCCTGAATACTCTGAGACAAAAGGTTATAAATCAAATAATAAAGCTTTTCAGATACTATTAATGACTACAGTATGACAATACAGGACGATCGGGCTTTTAAGCCCCAAATATATATTGAATACTTTATTCCTTTTTATATTATATTAGTTTCCAAATGAACGCGTCGAAACAACTCAAGTACTTGAAACTTACAGTATGTTTATAGGAAATAGACCGTACGCCAATAATCTTTGAAACAGAAGGTGTTTAATAGAACTTTAATAATCATTTATTAAATTAATCAGATAATTACAAGTCCCTTTTAATGCTCCCCGTGTTGAAAACATTTTATAAACTACATTTCTATAGTATTGTTATACGTAGGTTACACCATAGCTATTGATTTACCTAAGTACACCGTGGATGTAAACTTTTACATTATGGATTAGAATGTGTACTAATAATTTAACACATACATAAATATCTGTACAGTATAAGACGTGTATTGTATCAATGACTGTGTTGTAAGTTGTTGAATGAATTACGTAATATAAACACGTTGCTAACGTAATATATTACATTAGGTAATACAGATTAATTGTATGTTTGTAGGCTAACTAACGTAGGCTGAGTGTTGATTGGGTGTCCTTGTTTTAGTATTTGTAATAATAATAATGATAATTTAAATGTAATATAAATATTCCTATATGCTTGTTTCTAATGGAAGGAACGTCTTGATGAATATCAATTTGTAACGTTTGTGGTACAATTAGTGATACACACACAGGTCTAATATTTGATGTATTTTTAGGATTTAATAGATAATGCACGCTTTAATTTTTGTGGTCCTATAGGTATTTCACTCACGGGACTAGAGGGTGGTCTTGGCCAAGGCGACGGCGAAGTCTCGTAGTCATCGTGGGCGGAGGAATGTGAGCCACCTCCCGGAGAGGGCGAAGGCGCCGCACTGCCATAATCCTTGCGAGAGCCCTTGCCTGTGCCGCATGGCTCTTCGCCCGAAGCTGGAAAACGCAGAATTTAACATTTAATCTAATTTTTTTATAAGTAAAACTTAAGACAAGTTTAACAAATATTGTACGAAATAACTGAAAATTATAATGGTTAGTTAGTATAAGGAAATGAAAAAATGTACCTGCGGATGCATTACTAAGCGTGCTCTGCTGGCTGCCTTCGTCCAAGGGAGCTCCATCGGGGCCGGTCGTGACAAGAGCCGTTGCCGGAGGCGCTGGACCGTTATCGTGAGCCTCTCCCGGCGCATTTGGCGGTCCCATTGATTCACCCGGCGGACCCATGTGACGGCCCACACCACCCTGAAAACATATTATATTACTAACTACTACTTAAAAAAGTTGAATAAAAAGATTCGTAAAAGATAGCCAGCATATTGTAAAATGAGATACATTTATAGCTAAGAAATGAAATGTTATGTTATTGATCAAATGATATTTCTTCCTTTTAATAAATTTCACTACAGCTTCCCTGAGCAATTGCCATGACCGTGGAGTCACGAGATTTGGAATGTTTCATATAATACACACCTTAAGCGGTGGATAGTGTTGTGAAGGATGCGGTGGCGGCGTAGGTCGGTACCCGCCATATGGATAGGGATGGTTACGCGGCGGTGGATATCCATAGGGCTGGGGCGGGTACGGCGCGGGCTTATAGTGGTACGACTGCGGGAGCATGGCCCCAGGCGGCGGAGCCCCTGAAGGAGGCGGGCCGGCCGCCGGGGCCCCGGCTCGCACTGGCGGGCCGCCGCCGTCCGATAATGACGATGACGGTCGCGGTGGCATACTGACGTTCTGCGTACCTGGAAAATTAATTTAATTCATAATATGACTGCGATACTGAGAAAGAATAACATGTCAACATATGCATTCGAAATAAAAATTAAAAATTCGAAAATCGCAATGTAACCGCTTTGCTTTACTTTTTAAATGATTTTCGGCGTTGTTTACCACCAATATACGTAATAGTAATAGCTGTTGTTGTTCTTTCTTTCCATACACTTGACAGAACGTAGAATCAGGATTCTTATATTTTGTATCTTATAATAACGCTTAAAAGATAAAGCCAAGATAGTTAGTAACAAGATAAATACACGTAATAGCAAACAGCTGTGACGATAAAATTGTATGTTTTGTTCTATTTTTTGTGTGGCAGTGTGTATTAATATGAGATAAACAATACTGCTTCTGTAGATAACATTAATTGTATGAAGGTCATACTATTTTTATCGGTCAGTAGGTGAAAATAGACGATCGCTGTCAATATTCGGAGAGTATTTATAATAAAATACGAACCAATTTGTAGATTTGATTTGGCAAATCAAAAAATTCAACGCCGAAACAACGGGAATATGCAAAATACCGAGGGAGGCGCTTGAATTAAATTGTATCCGAGAGTGCAAGCAATGTTTGAGCGTGTGATCGATCTACACTCACGATTTGAATAATACAGTTAACGAGGCTCGGCTAAGCCTGCATCAATCGAGGGAGACGCACCGGATCACTTTCGTTTTCATCTGGAACGTGAGCCGCATGCACCGCTAGCCTGCGAATTCTCTGCACTTTACCGCGACCGTATAAGTGCATACGACATACACATTGACCGAGGCCGAGATTTGCGACGAAAGTGGTATTGCAGCTTTTATGTGGGTCGATTTGACTGTTACGTTACTGTTACGCGATCGTCTATTAATCTTAACATTGAGCGTTTAGTTCTATAAATGGCGAAACCCTTTCCAGTTTTCTCGTCTACACTACACTGTGTGTCACGGCTCGAGTGCTACTAGCAATATGTAAACAGTTGACCAAGAAAATTAATATAGAGACAACCTTTCCTCACATATTTTGAAATAGTTAAAGACAAGTTAGTTCTTGCGTAACTAAAACGTCAATGTGTTTTTAATGACACGAATGCTAACCTGGATAGACTTCAGATAAGAATATCTCGTATTAAATGCAGAACACTTAAGTTAGGTCGTTTGATAATCTCATTGTCACAGAACGATGAGACATTGGGTAGACAGCGAGGCGCCGGTGAATCATAGATAAGGTAATGTGCCCATCCATATACATAATAGATATCTATGGTTTACGTATGTTAAGGGACACCGGTCCCGCTTTTTATAAAGAGGCGACGGCAAGCCTTGAGTATAAAACAAAATTGAAATTGTAAAAATGCTCGCACAGGCTTATCCAAATTAGATCAGAACAAAACCGATTGATGTTGTTTTATTTTTACTGCTATGCTAATTTTACTATAGTAGCATTGTTTCATGTCTACAATAGGATGAACGAGCTCATGTGAATACAAAATTAGATAATTTCCCTTACTGTCATGTCTGAGAAAAGCAATACAATTTCATTACTGAACGTACATTCATACATTTAGATAGAAGATCTTTTCATACATTTACATAAATGTACTAAGCATAACTATTACAACTACAGTGCAATCTCGATAACTCGAATGTCAGTTAACGAGTTTTCGACTTAACAAAAACTTCGAGATAGGTACATATGTTTTAACTGCTGGAATTTCGACTTACGGAGGCGCGAATTCTAGGTGTATTTTTTTATTAGTAGAGTCGAATTTGAATTACAATTTTCTAAATGTATTCATTCATGGCACGAGTACAAGATAAAAACAATATATTTGAAGCCCCGAACCAGAACATTCATTTTGGATTTTATTAACATTATTTCGGGGAGTTCCAAGTAAGACGTCATTATAGTTTACTAACTAAACCTTAAAGTCTCCTTTTTGAAATTCGAGTTAGTAATACTTCGTAGGGACAACATCTTGTTCGAGTTAGAAAGTCTTAATAATTCGAGAGACTGCGTATTCAGGGGTTCAGCGGAAGGTAATGCAAATTTTTTTCGACTTACTGAGGATTTCGACTTAACGCGGTTCGAGTTATCGAGGTACCACCAAAGTTTGAGCAGCTAAACACAGTATATTATATAAAATGTGACCACGATGCCTATTCAACGAATCAACGGAAAAATATTAGCGAATAAGACAAAGTAATCAATTAAGAAATTTTTATGATATTTACATAGAAAATTGTTTTAAATAAGCTAATATATAAGAAAGATAATAAATAAGAAAACAAATATACCGTTTCGTCAACAAAGCTGGACAAATAAATTAATTTTCAAAAACAAACGATATATAGCGGACCTTCTAAATATTAAAGGGCAAACAATTTAAGAGTAGGTCATGCCAATTAAAGTTCTGTAACATTTCAGTTACATAAATAACGATTAATAATACTGCACGATAATTTAATTCAACGTCGGACAAGATAAATGAAACCATTGCAAAGAGCAAGACAGTGCGCGTGAGTTTTACAATCGTGGTAACCAGCTCTGTCAAGGGCGGCCACTAATCGAGGTCTTTACTTTCTACCCGCCGCCTAGATTCGTAATAAACATATAATTAAGAAAATATAAATCAATTTAATTCTTTTATTTGGAACAATTTCATTGAAAACTAGAAAAACTGTGAATTCAAATTCGATATACCCACGATTGAGCCAATAATCAACCCGAGTATAAACACAATAAGACATGCTAAACTCTAATCAATGAAAGTTATCAATAAACAGTTAACAAACTGAGATGAATCACGTAGTGCCCGTGGGCAGTATTCAACCGCAACAGGTGAAACTGTTATTTCCTGAATTTCGACTGAGTCACCTCATTCAAGTTCTCCTACACGATAATGGAAACTAATCAACACAAGATAAGGAGCATTTTGCATTGTTTATCATTGGTCATATTGATGTCACGTATGGTAGGTACTAGAATGCGGTAAGGCATATGCGAGGTGCGTTGTATGGCGGACGCATTCCGCGCAAACCTATGTTTATTAGTGGTAATCGATTCGTAATTTACTGCCACGTTTTGATATATTACTTTTAGTAGCACAATACAATTAAATGATTTTAATTCAAATTTTAAATTTTTCAATATCGTTATTATTATTTCAGAAGCGGCTCTCATTGCGTTAGAATGTTGCCCTTACATGACGAAAATATATTTGTCTAATAGTAAATCACATTAAATGTCGGAATAATTACAAGTCAATATTTTAGGTATTGCAAGAAGCTTAAATGAATATCTTTTGTCATAGAGTAGATTCAAAACAAATTATCCATTATTTAATTTACATTCATACAATCGTTTGACTGTCGTTTGACATTTATTTGCATTGCTGTGATTTAAGAGAACTTCACGTTCAATTCATGACTTATCATAACCATTATTCAGTCCATCGTGGGTTTTACTCTGCATAATAACGGATGTAAAATGTATTGTATGAAAACTTAAGAAATATCTGGGCTAGATTGAAATATCTATTAACATATACGATCTACAACGATTCCGAATTTAAATAATATAAATGAGATGAGTACTAGCTCTTCAATACAATTTTTATACGATCATTATTTGGATTACGTTGCCAGGGACTCTTTCAATTTCTATAGTTTGTTATCATCACACCGTTTATACTGTAGACATAGAGGGACCGGTGTTTAACTACACTGAGTAATTGAGAAATGTAGTTGCTTGTATTGTATATTTACGTGGTCGTAATGCTGTATAGTTATGACCACTGCACGGCCAATGCAACTACCACTTTGCGGCGGCTACTAGTATATACCGCAAGAAAGTGGTCACACAGAGTCGGAGCAGGAATAATACAATTAAGCTAATTCTGAGTTATAACTCTCTTTAATTTAGTCGAAAATACTTATTTATATACTGGTATTATTTAAATAGAGAGTGAATCTTCGTTTATATTTATGCATATATTTTCATTTAAATCCGCTCCATTTGGAGACTATAACTTTTTTAACCAATTTAATTTGTGTAAATTTAAAACCACATCAGCCATTTCGTAAGTCTATCGAAACAAATTTTATTAACTGGATATCTCATCTTTATTTCTTGTACAACTTTCATCAGCTCAGCTTCTATATTTTGCTATTACTAGTTATGGCAACAAGAGCTAGAGCTTCATATATTCGGTAGTGGGCTGATCAATTTAAAAAAAAAGCGTTGTTAAGTGCCTATCTGTTACCTAATCCTAAAGAAAAAAATTACTAGTTATCGGATGTGTAATATTTTAACTATCATTTTTTTTGTTCTAAAATATATGTTCACCATAAATGTGAGGTATTATATTCTCCGCGAAGCCTGTGAAGTGCCCGAGAGACTTCTGTGCTTCTGGAAGGAGTTAGGCTGGCTAAATTAGCCAGGGCTTTTACGCACAACGGACCGACTACGCGTCTAAGTGCGGAAATTGAGTCCACCCTACCTACCTACCTACCTAAATGTGATGTATTTTAGAATAGATAGATTGCAACTTTATTAAAATGCTTATATATGACGTGGTGTACTTTAATAAATAAATAAATATAATTACGTTTTATGACGAATTTATTCCTAAATTTGCGTCAAAAGCTTGAACCAAGTATCATTACAACAATCAACCCTTAATGTAATTCTGTCAGTGCCATGCAAAACCGACAAAACCGTCTCCCGAGGTCGGATTCGTCCATTGTTGCAGACTCTATTTGTCTGTCAATATAATGGTGAACGTGTGACAATAGCGTTAACAAGAGCGTCCTAGTTGAAACAAACGGCGACACGGCGGCGCTGTCCGCCGGCGCTCCATTTAAATTGATCACTGACGGCGAGCCAGTTTAATAAACACAGCCTGTTTCAGCAGAATAGATTGAACCAATTTTTCTATCTTTGACCGAAATGTGTTTTATGTTTACAAGACCAAATTTGAAATTGCAGTACGAACTGGACGTTATTAATTATATTATGCTCTGTTGATTAAATACGAAAGAGTAACTTGAATAATATAATGTAAGAAATGGAAAAACTTGACTGATAAGCACAACCAGCGGCGACAAAATGCGAAAAGCAAAAAAAAAAAAACAACGTGACTCGGTTTACGTTAAAGGGTCATTAACTCAGCTGACGAGAGGGTAGGCGATGTAAGTGAATGTTTTTAACGGGCGAGAAATCCGGCTGGGAAAGAATGTCCGCACCATTAGGTGAGGGTGAAACGGGGTGAATGCGATGTCGAACCCCCAACTGACCTTGACTTACTGAGATTTATCACTTTTCCGTCGTTATTTGAATATAATTAATTCCTGGTTAGGCAACCGCATATTGCAACAGGTCCCGAGCTCTTATTAATTCAACACGTTGACTCAACATAAATGATGATTGACGTTACGTTACGTTTAATGTCCACATTATGACTAACATGGCAGATGTTTGACATTTGGTAATGTGGGATACAACGAGATGATAAACACAAAAGACCGTTAATCTGAACAATATGATTATTATTGTCTTTGGTTAACATGGCTTTTACATATATTTAAATTTTACCGACGTTTCTTTACGCGCTTTACAGCAGAAATGTAAATAATTATAAGTTTATAATAATACAAATAGCTTTAATCCGGTTAAACATTTTTTCTTTCAATATGATTATTACCAGATGAACATTTCTTTTTGATATTATTTAAACATTGTTATGTACATAGTTGAGTTTTACTGACATGTCAATTCAACAGCCCCGCCAGCAGCGGTCTCTTTTTAAACGGATTGAAGCTATGTAGCGTTCGTTTCCGTCCGTTTCCGTTTTCCGTCCGTTTAAAAAGTGTTTTCTTAATGTGTAAAAGCTATGTTAACAAAAGACAATAATGTACGACTTGATTAGTCACACAACAGGAGAGCTAATACATTCTGCCACAACTGACCAGTTGATGCATCGTCAAGATGGAACGTGTGCATACGAAGAGTAGTACCTTAGCAGGCTTCCGAATTACCTTATCTCTTAGTCTGTCTATAATCGAGTGGCAAGAGGTATGTGCTCGAGGGTATCTTGACTCCCAACAGTCTCCACGAGTGCCTGATAAAGGACCAGACACTAATAGCAGAAGAATAACACATTCATTAGCCAAATTTAATTTTACCAATATGCTAAAAAGTATGTGTCCAACTAAATAATATATAGTATATTCTTGCTTTTGTAATTAATAAATGTTCAGCCATTGAATGACAATGAGAGATGTGAGATTTAAAGACTTCACAAACGCTAATCGCAGATCATTTCGGAGTGTAGGTTTACTAAAAACCTATCTCGCTTTAAATTTCTTTAAAAGGACGTCGAACTCATCAAGGACGCGGGACACGTGGCAGTAAGGCTTTGTGCGAGGACAAAATATACACAGGTGTTTAGTTTTGTATATTTCCCCGGTTTACTAAAAGGGAACGACCCCGTTCTATGAATGATCTATTTGAAATTACCAATAATGACAATTTATGACGACCATTACAAAAAATCGCTTTTATTGCCTCCTTAGACAATATCTTTAGATCAGCTCAGGTGAGGACATAAATTAATGAATGTTCACTTTCGTTTAATGTTACAAGTTCGATTTTTTAATGTTATTTTATTAAAAATAACTATTATAGTAAAGTTGAGTAGCTTACTTAAACATATACTTGTTGTGTCTATTGAGATAATGTAAAAATTATTGAGTTACATGAGAACTAAAAACTTATCTTTAATAAAGTTATCATTCCAGATAAGATATGCAATAGAACTTTATAAAAAGTATATACTTTATCGCTCGCGACATTTAAATGTGTGTATACATTTCGCTTTAAGCTTGGATTAAACATAAAACCATAATGTAAAGAACATAAACTTTTGAACTTATCATTCATTTTCACTCTGGCAATGGCTCAATATATAAACTTCCCGTAAGGGACATTACGGCTGGAAGAATGTAAAAAGTACACAATTTTCGGCACCAAAAATTCAGCCAAGTTGACTCAGGGTCAGTCTTATCTTAGCCCGTGGCATTCCTCTACTGATACGCACGACAGAATGACTGCGAAATGCTTTTAGTGTCCATGTACGATTTAACGCTATCAGAGCAATCAAATTTAGACCGTATTACAATAAGCATACAATACACAATATAAATCGTTCGAGTCGTATCAGTTCTGCGCAAAATAAACCTTATAGAATGAAAATTAAAGGCGTTTTTGAAAGTCACGTTGCATACGGGCGACGAACAATACGCAATTCACCTTCGGACGCGTCGGGTTGCGGTGTTGCGGCTTCATTGTATTCCATAACGATGGAACTCCGATTCGAAATGAGCACAATACCTTCCACAAACAACTTTATTTTTTATTTCCCTTAACTCGATATTTCATTTTGTATACTGATTGACATCAAGAATAAACACGTAATGATAAAAATGCTTTGAACGCAAAAGGCTACGTGGGCAAGGAAAAAATAAAAAATATTTTCTGTACAGCGATGTGCGGAGGGTCAGAAAGGTCAGCTTCAGCGAAACAATTTTCTTTGTCATTTTGTAGAGGGTTAAATGTTATTGTTCAAAATGTTTCCTACATTATGTTTCAAATTGTGAACTTCGTCACCGTACGCATAAAACTTTCTTTTTGAGCAGCTTTGCATATTTTTCCAATAAAAGTTTATATGGACTGGTTATGAAGCCCGACCAAAAATATACGTTGCCGTCAACTCACATTATCCAGCGACAGGCGGGTAGAGAAACCAACAAAGTGAGACTTACACATATATGTACGTACATAGGAGCGAAGTATTGCATGGCGTCCAATGCGGGCGGTTTCGTGGCAAACGAGATCCGTTGGTGAAGGTGTATTGCGGTCACATAACCGGTATTTGAACGCGGTACGATCGCCGTTCGCCAAGTCTTTTCAAGTTTAAGCTGGCTGTTTTGAGAAAGCAACGTTTACTTGACGTTAACTTAACACTGTTCGCATTCTCCATTACGAGCCACAGTTATGACAAACAGATCGCTCGAAGGCAGGACGCGATAAAATAGCAATGACGTTATATGAAATTACTTTCGCTGCTTAGTGGACATTTAATTAGAAGTGATGATATAAAAGTTAAAATAAAAATGTACTACTTAGAAAACAAATATTTGCGTAATTCATCAATAAACATGATTGCATTCAACTTCTAGGCAGTGCAAAACAACTTACACGTGCCGGTTATTCAAGTAACTGCACAAAAAATGTGTTATTTCTTCGAAGAACTCTAGTATGAATTAGTGAAATTGTTTAAGATGTCAAAAAAATAACTTTTTTTTATTTAAGTTCCGCTTTAATTTTTAAATTCAGTTTGTAATGTTCCAAATTGGATAGGTATAAAAATATCCGTTTAAATAACTAGTGTTCAAAAATGTTACCTTCTCAACAATGAACGACGATATTTAAGTGGTCTTTGTGCGTATACTTTTAAAAGGCGAAATCTAAATTACGGTACAAGAAGCGAAACGCGGTAACTTGAACTCGACAATATTTTATGAATGGAACGGCCTGAGATCAAATATCTAGGTTAGTACATAGTCGTCAAACAATTCTAAGCCGGCTGCGGGCATCTACTTAGTGACCCGAGTTAGCGACCGGGCTGTTTAACAGACTTCTTTATTTCGATGACAATCACAAACCTTTAAGGTTATCAAACTACTGATAAGTTATAAAATAGGCTACATACTACATCTTTCAATCATCAATTACTTTCTTAATTCATATATGTTTTATGAATTCATAAAGTGCCACGAGTATGTTACAAGAACATTATTTTGTATTCTATTCGTTCTAAATAATATACTGGTTGCGTGAGTGAACCGTCATAGTGGAAAGGGTGTTTTCACTTTCTCAATGGTAGTGTGAATAAACATTGAGCGAACGTAGGTGATAACTTTTCAGCTAGGTATATAAGGTTATGTATCGGTTGAAGAGCAAGTCCGGCCGGCGAGCATGACGTGTAGACAGACGGAGGTAGAAAGGTCCTGTTTTGCGTGCTCGTAGCGATGGGGGCAAGTTTTTCACGAGGCCCTATATACCGCGACCACCCCTCACTCGTACATAAGGTGGGTGGTGGGTGGTTCGCGCCCGCAAAAGGGGCAAAATACGGTGTACTCTGGGCGCCCGCTCTATGTGGGTCAATGTCGGGAAAGCCCGCGTCTGCTACTGACGAAGTATGCACAATGAATCCGATCAACACGCCTTTGGCGAAACTACACAGTTGGCAAACTATGTACTGACAGTGATGACCCTTATTGCGGTTGCTTAGAGCTCACTTTGATATTACGCGGCTTCAACTACGTCGTCAATTGAAGTTCAGTCTGTACCTAACGACTAATACTAATTACTTGTCAAAATCTAACTAGTCGTTGGCTTACAGAATAAACACATCTCATTGTAACATTTAGATATGAAAGTCACCAAACATACTTCTTACGTCATAACTTTTTTGGAACCAAAATTTTATATGTAAACGCAAACAAACCATACGGAACGGCACTTAAAGACTACCTTCACAGTAATCATATCAGTTAATCAGACTTGAATCTTAATCATTCATCTATAACTAGTCTGTACTTTATTTGTCCGTATTACTGGGTTTGTCAACATTTTACGTGTATAATATGATTCGGTATGTGCGTGTGCATTATAACATTAGTGAATAGGTTTGAAATGTATAAACTAATTGTCAGTGATGACTCGTCAAAAAATGTGATTGTCAGGACGTACAAAATCTAGCTTGCACGCTACTTTCACTTACTATATAATGGTACCAGTTTTTATATTGGAAAGGGTTTCCGAGCTGTTTAATATACTAGAGAATATTGCGCTTAAATAGATAAATTTATGCATCACAGCTGCTCGTAAACTTTAGGTATTTACATATATTCGATGGGTATATAAATACTGACGCTATGATTCTTTAAAGGTACATAATGTTCTTGTAGATAATACTATCTCTAGTTTACGTATATATAATCAAAAATATTGTTATTGTTATAATATGTACGTGTTTCCGATCCTTCCAACTATACGCACTTGAGTAATCAACATCTACGACTTTGTGCTAATACTCATTCTAATACATTGATATTAACTTATATCTACTTAATACTCACCGACAGCCGGTGACATGGATCGCGATCCGCTGGAGCCTGTGGGGCTCGGTGTAGGCCTCAAATGCGGCGTGCTGGCGCGCCCGGCGCCGCCGCTGCCGCCCGAGTCATTGCTGTTCTGCCCGGTCAGATCCTGGAATATCACACAGGAATATTAATATTCAATCAAGCCACTAATCCAAAGGACATTCTTTTCTAATATTTCAATAACTTAGATTGATGATAGACAAATGAAAACAAATCGTCTTGTTCTGAATAGGTCTTCCAAGTTTTTGTTTACAACATCTGCTCAAACATTTGTATGCATATACAACACATCACTGTATTTGCATACACAATTAGTTAACAAATAACAGTTACCCGAAGCACCTTGACATTACAACCTCGCCATCAACAATAGCAAAGTCGTGTCAATAGAACACGGCCCTTTTGTTGTAATGGAACGTATTCAATATAAACACGTGTTTCTTAATATAAAATTATGCCTCCTTGATATTTTAATAATTATAAAACTCTCTGTTTTATACCTTATCATTAACACCGTAAAGCATTCAATGATGCTGACCCATTGACATTACGAACACGACAGATAAGGAAACTATCAAACACATGGTATGTGTCATCCAAAGGTACTCACCAAAGCAAAGGCCCGTTGCTCGTAAATCAGGTGATCCCTTTCGATAACCGGGCAACGGTACTTAATACCGCTACCGGAATATAAAGCTCATTATCGAATCATACAAAAACGACTGGCAAACACGTAAAACTTGAGCTTCATAAAGTTGAAAACGGAGCAATAATTCAAGAGAGAAAATGTGAGCCGTGTAGCGCATTCTGTGTAGCGGCAACAAGCGAAGGAGCCCGTCGAGCCAACTCACGACCCCCCGCTGTCGAGGTTAGCTCAGCCGAGGCACCGGCGTCGATCAGACGAGTCCGGAGGGTGGCGGGGTGCGGGGCGAGAGGGCCTTCACGATAACCGCCTGATGTTTTTGCTGTGCTTCAAGTTCCAACCCAGCTCGCTCGCTCGACGCAGCCGCGCGTTCTTCATTTCGTTCAGAGTCCATTATCTATCGCTCCGTCCCGCTCGCACTTATAGCACGACTCGTCGCGCCTCGCCGCACCGGCCGCTGTTTTATTGCCAGTCCACGATTTTAACGTGCGCTCGCAACGTCCGGAGCACAAAAGTTTTTATGGAAATTACATTCCGAATGCGCCTCACTCGCTTGCTCGCTCGGGAACGTCAATATAAAAGCACGATAACGAACGGACGAGTCAATTAATTATTATTGTTGGAAGCTGTCGGGACGTGCTGGGCGACTCTATCTAGATTCTGTATCTGTGTATTTCTCTGAAGCAATCGCATTCACATTGTATTACAGAATTTATTTCGATTTGTAATTCTGTTCGTGCTAATAACGAATGGAATGCTGAATGAATTTTTCCTTGCAACTAACTCTTTTAACATTTTTTAAAAGTATGAATAGTTTTGTTAGGCAGAATAAAGCGTACATCCCACCTACAAAAATCTACGATATCGTCAACAAATTAATCCACTGTATAATCGTTTAAATAAAATGTGGATGAAATATGTAACTAATAAAAAGTTGCAAGTTGGGATATAAGTTGATCCTATTTAATAAGTACAAACATAGGTGAAAACTTATGTCTTTTTAATACAATTTTAAATACAATTATACAATATTTTACGACCACATAACGCCTCCTAACACTCCGCTCTCAAGTCTGCTTGACAGCGCTGACAGGCTCTTGCTCAAAATTGCGTGAAAGGTATATATAATATAAGTATTCTTCGGTACACTTGGCCCGTTATTAATTTGAACCTTTGGATAAATGAGGCTTTGATGCAATGATTTGGTTTTTCTTGAAATATATTTTTTAGAGAAAAAAAGCCGAATCATTTGCAACACAAATATACTCCTCGTGTGTAAAGTACTAGCAGTACTTTTTTTTTTGAACTTAATGATCTAAGGTAGCCATGTATTAGCTTTCCCTCACTTTTTTCTGGCACATTGTGGTTTTAGATTTTCCTGTTTCCTTTCCTAATCATTCTATATTCAATGGCCGCTGGTATACACTGTCAGTCTTTGCCTGACAAAGAATACATTGATATATACAGCGCGTCCCAAGACTGGAACTTTAAGGGACCTATCGTAGATAGGATATTTTGCTGAAAGAATTTATTTTATTTTGAAAAGTAAGTATTACTGTAATCAATGATTTTGTAAAAATTACTTGTCTCTTGTCTTAAATGTGAAAAAACACTTTCCTATCCTAATCTTTCCCAAAAGAAGAAATCTTATGTTGTTTGATCTGGGGATAATTTCATATAATAATAATAACTAACTCTCATTAACTATTGACGATCACCGCGGACTTCTCCTAAACTTAAAACCCTTACATATTTTAACAAAAAATAATCGAGTTAAACAGTGTAATTAGTCTAATTTTATTATTACGTTTCGGCTTACGATTTCTACAAGTTCATTTAAAAATAATTATGTTTTTAGTCTGTGTAATATTTATTTTTATAAGAAAAAATAAAATTGCAAATAATGTCTTAAATTGTTGTTACGGTCGTTGAACTGTCAAATAGGATTATCATGATAATTTTCATATTACATCACATCATTAATGTTTCTATAATCGTAAAAAAAATACAATGTTTGATAAACAAAAAAATTAGTGTAATTCATACGTCTGTTTTTATAGTATATTGAAGGTCAATTGACATGCTTTAAGAGTGACGCTTTGGTATACCGTAATTGGTATGATTCGATTTTTTTTCCTAAAAGCCGTTTTGTCAGCCATTATGTATTCAGCTTAGAAAGTTGACTCGGTCATCAGAATTGTGTGATGAAAAATACGTTAAAGAACTCGATAATATTTCTAGCCGTTCCTCCAATATCTTCCTAATGCACTATGCGTGTTCTTTGTTTAACTCATACACTCATACAACAACTTTAAGAACCGAAACGATCGCAAGTTACACAGACTACATACAAGTATGGTACGACACAATAAAGGGTGAGCAATGTCACCCGAGGCCATGAGATTAATCGGCGTAAAAGCGTTCCAAGATCATTCGACGAGTTCATCGACCGCCGTGTGAAAATGTTACCTCGTAAATAAATAATTCACAAGGCTAGTGTTCTCTCAGAGCACGTGGTAGCGGGGCACGTGTGTAGGTACATACGTAAACATTTACATTACATAACCGGCTCGTCATCGGCCGTGTATTCAGAGCGAAATGCTGGCTTTATTACGATTGCCTTTAGCCGAGATTGCCGCATAATCACGATTAGTTTGAACGTGCTGCGCTCGCCCTATTTACATTTCTCTGTGCGGACCAAGTGAACACCACAATCCATTCTCAGCGGCTCGGCTACTACTAGATTGTTTGATGCATTTGCAAAGAGTGCACTTAGATGCCACATTAACACCAGGTTAAACAAACTATTACATAGTCAATATTGGTTTACATTTATAGCTAAATTATAATAACGGTTTAAATTAACGACGTTATTACAATACCAATTGCATTATTTACAAACTTACGTATATATCGTAATAGTGTTTAGTATAATGGTATATACTGTAGAATCAGTTATACGAAGTTATATTCTTATGCTACGCGTCATTTAAATTTTTCACATATAGATATATATATATCTACTTTTAAAGTTTTGCATGATAAGTATCAACATGTTTACTGTCGCACTACAATGGCGTAAGTGTTATCAACATAACAAAATATGTAATTTAGCACTGCCAAGCGCTTAAATCCCTAGACAGTTCTCTTTCCGAATAAACCCTAGTAAGTTGCACAGAATAACTAAAATAGTGGAATTGATTTAAATATTACCCAATCTTTACAAATGTCGACTCTAACGATATTATTAGGATAACTGTAACCCTAAATAGGCAAAGATATGAATGAGATGAAAACGGAATGAAAAAAGGATTTCACAGGCACGTGCATCTGTGTGTATTTACGTAAAATAGAAGGTTTCCGAAAGACAAGTGTGGTTCAGTTTATTGAATGTCTTTATAGGCCACCTGTTACGCGGGTCGGTGGAAGAAACAGCTGATCGGGCTCGGCGAATTATTATTATTGCTGAACCCGTCTCGGTTTATTTATTTGTGACGCGAATGAGGTGCTACGGACGAGGAACGACTTTCCCCGATTTCAATTCCAAGAATAGTGTCGAATCAATGATCGTAAATTTCCATCACAACACTGTTTATATTAGGACTAATTTAGCTGTTATAAACTATAATTTAGAATGAAAAAAAAAATGCTACCACGTGTAATATGTATCGAGTAATCAAATGTCAGCACTCTTTTGGATTGAAAAGATTTCAATGGAAAAGTAAATATATATCAAGATTGTGAAAACCCAAAACTTTTAGCGAATTCCAAGACATATTAACCAAACATCAATCGACGCGTGTTGTCATTTGAGGAGAAAAAACACGGCATCGTTCGACAATGATGAGCGTCAGGCAATGCTGGCAAAATGACTAACCGTAATTACTGGGTATACCTTCACAAATGACATGTTTAAACCTCAAATAACAAATAAATGGCTTGGACCTTGGCTTATATGCAACCACGATTCTTAGTATACTTAGCAATCATTCTATGGCAAAGAATCACCTGCAACCGTGTTTTGTTTTAGTATCCTTTTTTTGTTTGATATTTGATCACGTATAGTAACTAAATATTTAAATATGAGAGGGTTTGAGACTTGGCACGTAATGGACCACTTTAGACCGCCTTCTGCGGCACACCTAGGAGATGAGAGTGACTTTATGAGTTCAGTGATTGAAGGGTAGATCAGATCATCAGAATCATGGTGAGCGTTATTCACTCATAGATATAAAATTGACGCGGTCATGTTTTACAACATTAAATTTAAACAAATATTAAATTGTATAACTTTCTGAAATTATACCTAACAACAGCTGATTTTAGAGTACTCTTACAACGTACCAATAATGAACGTTATATTAAAATCGGCAAGGAATTGCGTAGAATCAAAACCAAAACCATACAACTAAAAAAAACGCATTCAAGGGAACAATGTGACTGTCCAATTAAACGGAACTCGCACACGTCATCAAAAGGTGTTTCCCGAAGAACGCATACACACACACGCATAATCAGCTGACTGCTCCGATTTTAACCCACACTGAGGCGACTGTTAGAGAACATAAATAATGACTGCCCACCTAAATAGCTATACGTAACACATCGTATAATTTGTTTTAAACGGCCACCCGTCCCAAGAATGTGCGATACGCCAGTTTTCTCCACTCACATTAATTTTAATACGACTACATAGAGTCGATTTAAACAAAATTGTTGTCGGTTAGGACACTCTGCGTCGGAGCATATGGAGCGTGAGATCGCATTAAATAATCAGTTTCTCATAAACACAATAAGCACGCACACGCCGATAACAGAGCTGAACGTTGATAATAACAAGGTACAATTTCTAAAGTGATTCCACAAGTTGGATGCGACGCTACATAATCGCAATCAATCTAATGAAAGATCTGTGTGTCTGTTGTACTAATATCATAAAAGAAGACATAAAAAAGTAAGTGCATCGTGGAGGCAATATTTTAATGAGATGTAATTGTGAACATGTTTCTCCTGGCGACGCTAAGGTGTGCTTGTGTCCGAAGAATGCCAATAGGTTTATGTGTCTGAAATTAAGTCCACTGCTCAGAATAGAACGCAACGAAGCACTGTGAACACCACAGTATGGGTTTGAAGTCAATAATTCAAGGAACGCATTACGTTGCTCCTGCTATATCTCGACCTAGGACAAACAGAACGAGCAAAACTTACTTTATCTTTTAACATACAAAACTCGACACAATAAGTTTTTACATATTTAGGTATTGTTGTCAACTTGTCACTATTGAAATGTATCATAATTTAAAAAAAAATTGAAATAATAATGTTCACCACTTGTAGGGATAAACGCTTACAAATAAATTTCCGTCAACTAAAATAATTAACACACAATTGAAACATAAACAACCTCAAATAACATTGATAAGTTTGAAATGTATAAACGTCATGTTCACATACTAAATTAAGACAATATTAAAATGGCATTAAATAGGTCAAGTATTTGCACACACACCCAATACCCATAGAGTGGAATCGAAGCGAGAGAATACGCCTACAATTTTACCGACGGCAAACGGCGACCGCTTGAGAGAAAAGCTTAAATCTGTAAATTTTAAAGGTGAGCCCTAAAAGGGATGAGAATGAAGAATACAGATTTCAATTGAATGTAGTTATTCATAAAATTTAACTCTTCAATGACAATCACTTAATAGATCAATTCATAATCATAGAATTATAATTTTGACAATGTTCTTACTACACATTTTGAAAAGACCAAACTTTCCAACAGTCATCGGTCATATGATAATAAAAACAAACATCTAGTCACACTGCCGCAAAATAGAATCTACGAGTATTGAGCCCACGCACACACGCAAATAAGCGGTCGGATGTCACCCACACAGTCGTGGAACGACCTTATAGGCACACACACAGTCGCAATTCAACACTAGATAAGAATCGTCCCATTTTATTACATTCAAGACCTAAGTCGGCGATACTTACTGTGTTCGCAGGCAGCCTTATGATTACAGCCGTCTTGAATTATCTTCTGCACACTGTTTAAAACGCAAAGCCTTTTACACTTACACACACAGAGGACAGTTCACTTCGACTGATGATTTCCCGTAAGATATTAAAAATAACAGATGGAGAAGACGGTAAAACGAAACGCGGCGCGACTAGAGAAAAGGAGAATAAGCAGGATAAAATGGAATACTTTGGTTGTACTGAAATACGCTCGATTGCAGTAGCGGTGCGCGCGTTTCAGTTGGCGCACAACGACTGGCGCAGACAAGGCGCGCGGTGCGACGCAGCGGGCGGGCGAACGAGCGATTTCACCGCTGATATTGCGACGGCACGTTGCTTGGAGCCCGACCCATATTATGTATAGCTGTGCTTGGCGACTCTTTAAGAGAAAACGCGCTGGCAATATTATAGAGACGCTTAAATTTTGTGAAATGGTTAGTATGTCAATTTAAAGAGTTATATCAAATTGTTAATCTCGACGAAAGTAAACGTAACGCACAATATTTTGATAGCTGACATTACATTACAAAATTAATAAGGCTAAGCAATAATTTAAAGAATTGAAAACAATTAAACTCAACTAAAGATTCAACTTTATAGCCCAACAACGAAGCTTAAATTTCGATGTGCTATTATGTCCGGTAAGTGTATAAACACTTGAAGTAAAATACAATATCAAAAAGCGCTATATCAAGCACAGAAACTGTCTTTGTTAAAATAAATCTAACCGTAAATCAAGTGCTGAAAGCGCTTAGTTGGCAACATTAAGCGAGGGCAAGCGAGCCGAGCGGGGGGGCCTGCTCTACCAGCGAACCGACCGACACTCTAAAGTCTAACTCGGCCAGTTAGTTATTTGTTCGTGCACACTAGCCTTTTGTAACAAACATTGCAAATCAGCTTAGTTCTGGTATGGCTTTAATCATATATTGTGACTTTTGTTCAATCCACACAAACACGAAGCTATGTCCCGCATACCTACAACAGCATTATCACGCAACGCTATGGCGTTGTACTGGCCTGGCCTGTACAACAAATATACTAGATAGGATAGATAGGTACTATTCAATAAATTATTGAACTTAAAAAAATATTTATTTAGGGAGTCATAAAAGCTTATCGTCAACTGACTTACGCCTAAGAACATTGCATATTGCATCTATTTTAAATATAATTTTCGTTTTAGAATACAGATTAGAATAAAGATTGCGATAAAGACTAAACAACGAAGAAGCCAAATTATATGTCGTTAGGGCTAACACTAATCTTATTGCGAGTTCACTCACTACTCCTATGCACATATTGACATTATGTAGAGATGCACTGATTAGCTTATTCAAATGCGTTAGCAAGTGTGAAAGCTAGGATTTAATTGGGCAGTATTGATCGGATTGGCCGCGTGTTATAATGTATCAGTATAATTCTATGCATCTCATTACTGTGGCGGCCCAAACAATAATAGCATATTGGGAATACGGGTCACCTGTTATACGCTCTCAATACATTTAATCATAATTTTATAAAGAAATACATATTATTTTTGCTTAGTTTGTAATCCGTTCATATTATAAAAAAAAATATTTTATATAGACTTTATAAGTTCGTCGCATAAGTTTACAGTTTCTTAATCTGCAATCTTATCGACTTCGGGTCTGAAATTAATTCAAAGCTATTTAAATAAACTTAGGGAAAATAGCGATATTTTAAGACAAGTAATAAAGTATGTAAAAGGAATTGCCGCTGCGCGCGAGGATTTATCGTTAATTTTTGATATAGAAACCAGTTTCGTTAAGTGGCGGACGAGCGAGTCGATGGGATCGCAAAGCAAAATAAAAGAAATATGTTTTAGTAGGTTAGCGAGCTTGTTTACGATCGGATTCCTACGATCCAATTATGTTGCCATTAGTTACATAAGGTTTTGTGCGCGCTCTAATTAAACAATTTGTCTGGCCCTAACACCATAATAATTTGGGAAATAATTTTATTTTTAAGTCTCAAGAACCAACGTTTTGGTACATTGTAGATATCATAGCTTTGAGACTATACTTGTTTTTAAACTTGAAATGGACCCTGAGTGGACCGAAGGCTACATTTGAAATGTTAAGCGGACCTCTGACGCCATCTGTCGGCCGTTCAGGGTAGCCCGGACCGGATACCAGACCAGTTTCACGACATCGAACACCTGCAAGTCGCCTTCGTTGGACCTATCGTACTAGCTTATATAAAATGCGTAACAATTTTATTGTAGAAGGTGTTATCATTGAATTACGTAATAAGTTTTACTCAAATAATCAGCAGTTTTAAAATTATGAACTACTTCAAGATATAGAAAGAAAGAAATAGTAATAATTTTTATCGTTATTACTTAAGGCTACTTGCCGACGTTTGTCTGCACCCACCAAGGAACTGAATGTATAAGTCGTAATATTATGACGAGTTATAAATCTTTTCATTGTTTTTTTTTTCTTTATAGGCGGTTTCTGACACGCACCAAATACTGCGAGGCACAGAATCTCATCAGCCTTTTGAACGAACTAGCAAGTTAATCAAGAATTCTCTCCAAACCCAGGGACATGAACACGATGCTATTATAAATCTTAAAATGAGATAACAGTTGGCGAACAGTTAACGAACAATAAAATTACGTAAGAACACGCAAGACGATGCATCTCTTCGCCCGACCCTGCCATACTTCTCGTTGCTGACCCACATTCACTACCATAATCACATTACGTTACTCACACACGCATAATATTAGCATTTCCTTAAATGTTACCAAAGCAAATGCGGTTTTGCTTCAAAGTAATTCGCAAACAAGAGCAGCGAATTCAAATGCTAGTACATTTTGGAATTTTCAATTAGAACCAACACATTAGTATTAGAAATTGTAAATCTGTACATCCTTTGTGTTTCCCTAAAATTTGTGGTTGTAACGACAAACTTAATGAAATATATAGAACTTTTTTCCACTCACAAAGAATTGCTTTCTTTTTTAATTTAATTTATGTAGGTTATATACAAAAATCATATTGAACACAATTTAAACATTAAATAATTAATCGTTATGAGGTATTTCGCCAACAGGTGCTTACATTTTAGTGTAATTTATATATATATATATATTTAGATATTATTTTACTTCAAGTCTTTTAGTATTCAACTTACAAAAAAAATGGATAACACTGGTTTGTATAATTTATTTAGGTACCGCAAAATTTTCTAGAGGCCTAGACGGTGTGAACGAAGAAGGCACGGTTGTGGCGATAAATTGAATTTAGCTTGTTCTTGTAGTAGTTTACATTTAGGGGAATTATATGTGCTCCATCATAGACGTCGCCTCATAAATTTTACGCTTGGTGAAAACTTTAACTAATTATCTTTGATTAGAGCGCGTTGAATTATATTTGGTTTAATTTAAAACAACGTTAATTACTTTATGTTAATATGTGTACTTAACTCGATTCTGTAAATAATAAAATTCTGCTGATTTTTAAGGTGAATTGTTACCATAAATGATTCGTTGTTACCCAGATCAGGATTATTGGGACATGATTTTTCTGTTATTTTAATAAAATACACAACTGGTGTTCTACCTGTATGCAGTTTCTCTTTATTGGGTTGTGGCAAGCTCCAGTTTTTTACTTTACTTGGAAATATATTGACGGTTGTGTTGTTTTTATTAATACTTTTATAGACATATGAAACGTAAATGTTATCAATTAATACGAATACCGAAGATATTGACCTCTTTAAGTTGCAGATGGTATTCGAAAGATAAAAAATAACCGGGGTATCTAGCGGCATGCGGCGCCGTAACCAAACACGTGACAATATTATTTATAACAGACAAGTGACGAACTCTGAATGAGCATTTCTTTT
The DNA here is from genome assembly GCF_905147105.1 of Pieris brassicae. Classification (NCBI taxonomy): domain Eukaryota; kingdom Metazoa; phylum Arthropoda; class Insecta; order Lepidoptera; family Pieridae; genus Pieris; species Pieris brassicae. Next base: position 18,146,026 of record NC_059669.1, on the reverse strand, counting down.
CGTGATGAGAGAAATGGGCGTGTGTGCGTGTCCCGGTGTCGATGTAGGCCACTGTCAAGGTCGAATGTTTAATATAAAGTCTGGCGTCGGGACATTAAAATGGTCGGTCTCTCCCTGAGACCCCCTTTTATCCCCAAGTCGGGTGGCGGTCGCAATCGTTGCACTCGTTATTTATTATCTGAAGGCATCCCCCGCTCGGTGAATGCCTCCAGTCTTACGCTATACAGGCGCTTATATAAAAATGCAGCGGGTACAATAGAGGCAGCTTATCAGAGTCGGTCGTATTGTAGTGCGAGGGACAAACAGCTGATGCGATAAAATTACAACGTCCCTGACCTATTCCGTATGTGACGAAACCCACCGAATGATTACCTACTCTTAGGTAGATAAATGTGGGCGTAGCTGTTATCAAATACGTACGTCAAAATTACCACAGATTAGTTAATTATTATAAGGATAAACTTTAAACGTATAAAACTATATACCATAGACTATAGATATACTCTAACGGTACGTAATTAAAAAAAAACAAACTATTTGATTCGACTATTCTAAAATAAGATCTCAAAGCAGTGATTTCTATAGAGAAAATGGGATTGATTTTCTTTCTATCTGATAAGTTTATCGCTTGATGAATCCGTTACGTGTTCGTCAATCTCTGTTTAGCTAGTGACTAAGTAATAGAGTACATTTAAATGGATGAGATCCGCCAAACAGTTTCTTCATTAAATAATTATTATTACCATCGTGTAAAGACCTTTGCAACCTTGAGTTACGTAAACGGAGTCAAATCTGAGATTGTGAATCGATGAAACGCAAAACGTGCTTCCGAGAAACTTAGAACTCTCACTTTCACAAGAAAGACTTGGTACTTGCATCTGAACAAGTTCACTACAAATACACGAAGCGCATTCAACTAATACACAACGAATTAGCATTGACATTCACCTACAAAACAACTATGTAATTGTTTAAGTTAATACGCTGTACAATCGTAGATGAGAATAGACTGCAAATAAAAGTATGAAACATCTAAAAGATAAGGTCACATAATTAGAGTCATCTCCAACAGGGATTCCCCCTTGGACTACAGCCAACAGGAAGGAGTTATCATATAAATGAAACGTACAACCGCATGTATCAAAATACGAAATTCAATGGGATTATTTAAACAGCGTGACCATCTGTAATAAGAATTTTGAGGTTCTACTGAATTCATTTAATATATTAAACTGTTTCAATATCTTGCATATTATCTGCTGTTTCCATACTCCCTAGTAAGGATACAGCCAGATCTACATTCTTATATGTCAAAGATATTTTACATGTTGATTATAAGCGGTAGAGGTGAAACCTTTTTTGAGCGTTTGCATTTTTTAAATTCTATAACAGACCAAAAGCAATGGTCAGCAATATACATACCTACATAATGAACAAGATTTAGAAAAATCCTTTAGAGAAAGATTAATTACGTCTAACGTCTTAGTTTATCACATAAGCCCGTCCGTATATGCCGTGCATGAAGAATTCACGTTTGTTCGGCATGAAGTGAGGCTAGGTATGTTGCCGGCACGAACTAGTGAAGCCATAGTGCACACAACTTATAGTAGGTTAATCCAATTTGATTATCAGAGCCGTGTTGATATAATGATTTATTAGAGTAATTTATAGTTAATTAAAAATTTAAAGTTTATATAAAATGAAAATTTAATAATAAAAAAAATATTTATGTATCATATTTAACTTAAGGCGTAGCGGCATCAGATAACTTTCTTATTTAGATAGAGTAATAGGACTCTTCTTTTTTAGTGGCTTTCTTTCTGAAGGTTGTGTTGGTGTTGCGTAGCTTCCTCCATTCTCAGCCTAGTCATCGGCTTTAGCGTCTCTATAATACTAAAGCATGTAAGGATCTTATCTTGGGCGGTCCAGCGAGTAGAGGATTTCTTTACCGTTCACCACAAACTTCTCCAAGTTATTTGGACCCGTGCGTGCTCTATGCTGGATATGTACAGAGAAGCTTACGATGCTTCAGTAACACACTGAAGAAAGACGGGTTATTACTTGCAGTTATCTCAGCATTGATAGTAATAATACTAGGATAGTGGATTTAGAAATTAATTGTACCCAATATACTAGTAGTATTGAATGTAAAATGCATAAGCATTAAATATTTTGTGTTTCATACATATTTAACATGGTTATCGTAAAATTGTCTTCATAACTCTTAAATTAAGCGCGGGCGTCTTATAAAACAATGTTTTTGTTGTAACGTCTTTAGTTCACAGACTGTGGTAAGGCGCGCCTCATCGCAATCTGATGACATCATGGTACCAGCTTGAATCTAATACGAGTCAACAGTTCTATCGTTCCGTGCTGATATTGCAATGCGTAAAATATTGTTTGTACGTGGTCTTGGACAATAGGATTCTTCCTGTTAATAGTTGTATTCTTCTTACTATCATTTAACGGTATTTTATTGACATTTGTATCTTCACGTTTTAAAAATAAAGTGAATTAATTACAGCAGAATGTCTGTAACTCGTTAAGTCGAAAAATATTGCCGTTCCTTCAGATGAACCCCCAAAATACGCGGTATATCGAATTATTTAGACTCGAACTCGAACAAAATGTTATTTCCCTACGAAGTATCGATAATACATATTTATACTCAATAACTCGAATTTCAAAAAGGAGCCTCCGTAAGTCGTATTTACTAAAATATAATGACGTCTTACATGTAATTCCCCGAAATAATAGCAATAAAATCTAAAATGGATATTCGGGTTCGGGGCTTCTAATATATTGTTCATCGAAGTTCTTGTTAAGTCAAAAACTCGTTAACTCAAACTCGAACTTTTTTGCATTCCCCTTGGCATTCGAGTTATAGAGATACCACTGTATATAGAATACAAAGTTTTAGACAATTTTAACTTGAATACATTTTTTTTAATTATTATATTATAGCCAGGAAAGTAGGCAAGACTACACCAAAATAAAGTGTCGTTTCTTAACTTAAATTCATTTCAAGTAGCAATACGTCAATACACGAATACCACTTAAAAGCTCTTGTATTCTTTTCTTGAAAACTTGTAATGTTTTTATGTCAAGATTACCAAAGTATTATAGTCGACAAACCAATTACCATATTGTTATTACTGTAATAAAATATACAATTATAAAAATATATTAAGATTAAGCCTAAGAGTGGTAGTCGAGACGTGACATTACACTTTTCAATTCTAGAACAGAAACATAAGAATAATCACTAAACGCCATACTTAGAATCGTTACGTTATAGAAGAAAAATATTATAATGTTAACTTCAATGAACGGTTATGAAAGCAAATGAGACTTTTAGCATTAGATTTGTTATATGGTAAGCTCAGTTAAATCTTTACTACTACTAACAAAGCCGTTAACACTTAATGAACAACTAAGTGCGTTTATGAAATATCTAGATTTTTATATTTTTTTGAACACCTGACATCTGAAACCGCTGGTAAATAAATATACATAAGTGTAAACGTAAAAAATCAAATAGTAATTTGTTCTATGCCATTATGTTCTTGATTGATTGTTGTGATGTTACGTTGACGGGGACATGGGGTCAATGTCGACATTACAATAACATAGAAGCAATTACATTATTACTATAATCGTTTAGCTAATGCTATAACTGTACGAAGGTTAATAACCGCTTATCGAAATTTATAAAATGAATTACTTGTCTAGTTTAATTAGTGTGTTTCAATTGTTTTGTCTATTCATGTAAACATCAATTGCGATTCCTTATAATTTTAGGTTTTCTTGTTGCCGCTAATTAGTCCACTTTTTTATTGCAATGAATACTGCAACGACTTTCTTTTTCTAACATAATCTAAGTGACCTTTCAGTATTCAAGCTAGATTTGCATCATTTTTTTTACTGATAACTACGTAGTTAATTTAATTAAGCTTAAAGCATCGCGTGAACAAGGCAGTGAGGTTCCCATGATCGTCAAAGCAAGTCTGATAGAAGATTACATTTCAATACGAAGCAATAAGGACGGAAAGTATAATTACAGTACATAAAATGAAAGTGTTCAATATACCGATTTTTATGCCACGAATAATTTTAACCGAATATCTGCCAAAATAATAAGTACCTTATTCATTTAAACTAAAACAATTGAATGCTATTCACATTCAATAATTTAATTATGAAATGTGGTTAAAATATAAACAGGCAGGTGCATAAATTTCCTCGAAGTAAAAGCGCAATACATTGTTTAGTTTATGAAAATTCATAAACAAATGAGGTGGGGACGACCACCCGTAGTTCACCCCATTCTGTGGAGATCTATAAAACCTTCCCTTTTACTACGGTAACAGCCCACGAACATTAGAAATAAGAGGCATTCTAAAACAATAACGATATGGGGAGGGATCCTTTTTGATGTCATAAACGGGATCAAACACCTGACTTATAGTGCATGTCCCTTTATCGACCTGTCCAAACTTTATTAACCGCGTTTCAATCTCTGTGTGTATACGAAAGTTCGAGGTCTAAAGAGGAAAACAACCGAGATGGAAAATTTTAAGACAAGTGAATGTCGCTCTGAGATTGTTTTTTATGATACAGTTGGGTGTTTAAAAACCTTATTAAATAAAGGGCCTGACGAACACCAGGGTACTTTAACTAGGTGCTGCTTAAAATCAATGAGGCATACGACATAGTTGCATAATTAATTTAATGTAGACAGGTTACTCATAATCTTGTTTCTTATTTTTTTCCGCTCAGCTTACATTGCTACCGGGTATTATTTATTTTGGTAGTAGGCTTATAGCCATATCTGGGTAGAAAGTTTAGAGACTAAGAAATCTACAAACTGCAATAAATGTTATTTTTAAATTTGCAAGGATAATCCTGCCTCCTGCTCGTGTTTAAGTACACCAATTTTACTACAAAAATCCTAAATTTACTGAACCATCAAACATCTCTTCTAGACAGTATTTGTGTGGGTAGTCTGTAGTGCAGATTTTACTCGACATTAAATGTTATCACTTTCTACTAAAAATATTACATTGAATATAAATTGTACTAAGAAACAGTATTTTCCGTGCATGTACAATATACATGGGCTATAAGTATCGTTACGGGACGAGTCCGGTGCAACCTCGTTACCGGCGGTCCGTTTTTACAACGCTATTAAAACTCCACACGTAATTGGGGTAAAACGTAATTCCTACATTTCAACTAAGTCGGATTTTTAACTAAGATATCTCCGCTAGTTAAAAACACATTAAACATTGAACAAACTAAAGGTAACTTAAAAAAACAATGTTAATTATTGAAAATTCAATTACAAATTTCATTTGGAGGCGTTAATCATTTTCAATATTTGACAAATGGCATTTCAAAATTAATGCACGCCCAACGTTATGTGAAATAGCAAAATGCGAGAAGGCTTTATCTGTTTTGCGAGTTCAATTATTAAAATGCAAGTATAACGAGTGCCGACCGCATTTTGTTCGCGTACGGCCTCGCGGCGCATTATCGAAATCGGACCGCAATAATTACATTCGAGTTGAATGCGGCCACTCCATCCATCTGTCCGGACTAAAAAATATATACGCGCGATAAATTGGTATCAACGCCATTATTCGTTGGAAATGCAATTGTTGCAACTCTCTTTTGAAATATATTCACTAAGCTAAATTAATGCCGGTTCTATATTGCTAGGAACTCAAGGATACAAAAATGTGGGTCTCGCGAGCGCTGTTGGGAATTTGGGAGAACATTATACAGCCTTTATACAAAGTGAAATTTGTAATCTCGCGTCGGATTTGTAAAGTAAAATTTAACACTTCACATGTATTATTTTTCAACGAACAATGTTATTTTAAAAATATAAATACGTGAAGTGATTTATTCCTCTCGTATCCAAGGGACATACAATATTTTACATATACGGCATATCTATTTTCACCTTGTGGACTTTATCCGAAAATATAATATTCAAGCAGACTTTCCTTTAGCATAAAAACTGGTCGGACAAGTAACGTTCGCATGTTATAATTTACGTCAGATAAAGTTGACACCGAGGTCAGCATAAACATTGACAAAATTATTGGCTTAATCTCATTTGAGCATACATTTTATCCACGAAATTTAAAATATATAAAAGATGTGTATACTTCCGATATAGTCCAATTAAAATAATATAGCTTCTAAGACTAATTATAAATTTCTTTAATGACTGTACACAGACGAACTCTGTATAAATTAGTACGTGTAGTTAGAGCTCACAAATTCAATAGAACGTTAGTCACGTACATTGCTGTGCACGATCGCGTGTATTTGACATTAGTGCCTTTTGTATCAGCCGCGTCGTAGCCGCGAGTTCCACACACTGAAAACTAATGGATATTTTTTTGTTGTAAATGTACCTACTAGATAGACTAATTCGAAACAATAAGTAGAATAATTATAACATAAGCCTACCGATAACCGTAAAAGAAATTGAATGTTGTAACAAAATAAGTTATTAATTAATCACTAGATTGAAAGATATGTTTAAACGTGATTTTACAAACAACTTCGACATATAGAAGATAGTTTACGCATGATGAATTTCCGCCTTAATTGGAATATACATATACATAAAGAGGGGTTAGAATCTTTAAAAAATACCTTTCCAGTAAATAAAAGATCAGTCAGTCGTTCCTCTCCAAAAACATTGTTAATTTTCCCTCTATTTAAAATGTTTGTTTTCGCATACACGTTGCCTGATTACGACGTACAATGCTACCGTCATTCATTTGACTCTACCCCACTCAATCTAGTTTATTATGAACGTGCAGCGCACGGGCTTGCCTTTCATTTGCACATTTTGTTACACAAAATTCTTTTATGTCACAAGTTTTACGACGCATTAAGTACGTAATTGAGTTTTCCAAACATTAACTATTTAAAGCGAGAACAACGTTTATTTATATGAAATTTTATTAGTTTCTAATTCTTTAATTCGATTACAAATCTCATGCTTCACGACAAGTTAAAAAAGTCTCATCCTTTCAATCAAAGATAAGAGAGGTAGGGAAATAATTTAAACATTTCAAAGCATCTTTGGGGTGCAGTTGAGTTTGTGACACTAATGAATAGCATTGTAGGGACATTCTCAAAGCGCCCCTTCCGTCTCTAGGCCGAGTAATATTTTTCTTTGAGCCGTCATTCAGCTGACGTTGCGTAAATAAATAACCCGAATCAGAACCCCATCTCAAACTTACTTGGCATTTTCGCTAGAAATAATGTTATATTTTAATTTTGATCGTTTTTTTATTACAAAATGGGCTAATGCTCCTACGAGACGGCTGCCCAATGGACATCCATTTTGTTAGTGTAAACGTACGCTCTTAATAAATGTATCGTTTCCGATTTTGAAGCGATTAAAACAATTCACTAAAAATAAACTAATATACTACGTACTAACTAACTACGTATTAAATATAAATGGAAAGTGAAACTCGAAAAGCATTTGTTAATACTGAATTCCAAGGAAATTTTTAAAATTGTATCTTATCATTTCTGCAAGTCAACCCTTCAAGCATTCATAAAGCAAAGTCCCGCAACTGTATCTTGAACGTTGACGTCACTAAAAGAACGTAAAAACTTAACAGTATCGTGCAAGGAAGGCGGGGTGGTTCACTCGTAGGGTTGTAGCTCCCCTAGTCCCCGTAAATTCATTACAAAAAGCGACACATCGCAGCGCTCGCTTAAATAATTCCTCTCATTTGGTTCCCCCGGACCGCGAGACAATGCTAGCTCGTCTAACCGTATCAATCAACTTCAAAGCACTGTTCCATCTTTTTAGATACGATTTAGGGTTGACGTATAATATTTGAGACCCTAGCGGCCAGAGTGGTAGCGGACGCGATTAAATACAAGCTATTAAGAAAATTCTATTATATTGTATATATATATAGTACGTGTGAAACGTAAACGGACATTCTTAAAATGCTTTGTTTTGGCCTTTATTTAAAAAAAACGCTTTGAGCCTAATATACTTTCTTGGTATTGAGCTATTTCAATAGGAACATCTCACTGCCGGCACAGTAGGAGGATCCTAAAACAACAACACACTTGGACTCGGGCCATTCACTCGCCCGCATTGAACTAACTGTGCTATTGAATATGACGATATAAGCTTTACTGCTTCGTTACTTAGAATAATAAGGGTTATTAGAGCCACATAACTTATATTACACTCAAATACAATAAACTTCGTCACATTTTTATCATTTAAGTCGCCTTCTGCAACAACAATACAATAAGCGACAACCCTAAGCTAGGGCTAGTGTTTGTCAATGACAATTCTTTTTATCGTTATGTGTATACAACAGTGTCGACAGTCTCGCCACGCCGCCGGCTGTGCCTCTCAAATGCACTCGTTCACTTTGATCTGCGCTTAATGAAATAGCTCAATGATATGCCATCGCAAACGTTTACTCTATAGGACATGTTATTACGTAATACATATCGCATGAGGACGGGCAAAAAGAACATATCCACCCATGTAACAATAATTCTAAATATTAATACCAAAGACCTAACCTTTAACAAAGGTTACGGACGTAGTTTACTAACATTTAGTAAATGGTCCACAACTATTTACTACTGAAACCTGTTTATTATGTAATTAGGAGGAACATTGTTAATAATTCAATTTTGTATGTTATAGGAATGGACGGACAAATAAATAATATACAAAATGGGTAAGATTAAAAATGCAAAGCTATCAGTGGCATGCAACCGGCTTGCTAGCAGGTTGTCAGATTTTGAACACAATTAAGCTGAGCTTATTGTCAAGCGACGAGCGCGGGGGCGCAAACAGGCAAAATGAAGTGTCGGCGCAAATACACCGTGCCTCACTTGTTCCCGCGGCCACATGTGCTAATGAAAACACTCGTTGAAGATTACAATGTGGCGTGCAAATTAGGGCCATATTTAGATAAATTGAGCGAACGCATGTGAAAAGGGCCAACTACGGTAATTGGATTTAAATAATGATTTTATAATAGTATTATCGTAATTGTACTAATCAAAAACATTACTGGAGCCCACGAACAAAGGCTCCACCATCACTTAATTGTCGAGGTTAATCAACTTCTTGACACCACGGTATTAGTGGAAAGATAGACACGGACAAAACCATTTGAAATAGTGTTGATCCACGTTAGCCGTGAAAAAGTAGAACAGAGTGTCTTTCTCTTAATAGAGACTGACTACATATACATACACTACTTACATGAGACAATTTCTTATTATAAATATCCTTTTTATTAAATTAGGTTAGTTTTAAATTATTTATTAGCCTCAAGTTAGGCTAGATCGTTATATTACACGGTGCATTTGTGCAGAGGCAGTTAAAAGAACTATTATCGTAATTGCCTCTTCAAATTAATCTTCCGGCATATTAGTTGAACATTGAAATGTCGATACAAACACAAAGTAGTATGTATAAAGTAGTTTCGATATACACATATAACAAGTAAAATCGAAATTTGTTGATTTAATCGACGACTTACCGAATCTTGGTCATGCGCGTTTGGTGTGGACGGCTGGCCAGGCCTCGGTGGAGGTGGATAACCCTGAAAAGGTGGAAAGTTACCGTTTTAATACGAAATTTAAATTAAAACATCGACCGACCAGTTAAGGTCTCAAAGGAAGCTAATTGTTTTTAACATGTTCGTTTAAGAGTTAAGGCAATAAATAAAAAATATAGTTCATTCAAAGTTAAGTTCTATAGTTTTAGTTCAAATATCGTTAAAAAAGGTTTTCCTCCAACAAAAATACATAGACTAAAATTTGGAACTTTAATCTGTAAGTAAAATATTATAGAGAATACATAAAAATACACATATCAAATTGTTTAGAAAATACAATGGAAGCTTACATTCGGAGACATTTCTCATACAGCTTACGTCGTTAGTCAAATTTGACAAGTTTTGCGCTGTGATTCTAAATTATGTAAGAGATTGAGGGGACACCCGCGGAAATTTCTCGTACAAATCATCAATATAATGTAATCCATTTTTTTACCTTACAGGCAATGATCCCGCAGTTTAATTATTTTTTAGTATCTATTAGCTTTGCAAGATAATATAGAAATATAAAACTCAATTAAATTTATATCTTTTATCGTTGATTTTAACGTTTATGAGTTCAATAGACAAGTTTAAGAAATAGTTTCAAACGGCACTTATAAGAATCTCACAAAAGACTAAGCCTTAATTATCGACTTTAAAAACTTGTCCGGCCCGAGTGCAAAGTTATATTCACAACTCTTCCTTCGCCAACTTTGCTAAGACTTTCGACGTTTACAAAGGCGATATCTTTTAATTCCACTTTCGAGAATCTTTTTGAAACTGAACGCGAATCGAATAAAGTCGAAAATCGATTCGAATTTTAAAATTCCACTGGCGTAAATATTGTACAAGCCCGCAATTACGAAGTTGAATAAGCAAAATAAGTAATACTTTGTAGCTGGTCGTTTGTGCATGGTTATTCTATGCTCTTTGTGAATAAAAAAATTGAAATGGAAATTGTTTGATTGGTAACATTGTATGTTCTTTGCAGCCACATAAGTGTTTTGACCACTTTTGTATAAAGGTTGTACTATGTCACCTGGGTTTTTCTTGATATCCTCATTGTTCATTACTATTATAAATCAAAGCAGAGAAAATACTAGTTAAGAAACAAATTCACACTTCTTATTCTTCCGTTTTGGGTTTTTATAATTTATAATAAAAAATTGGCTGCGGCATCAAACTAGAATATGTTTTAAAAACACAAGTAAAATTTATCGAAACCCCTTTATCGTAAAACAATAAAACAAAGTCACTGTATCATAAATTAAATACTACCATACATAATTGCAAGTGGCATAACCTTAAAAATTCGTAATTACATATGAATTTATTGAATAAGTAACATTCAAAGCATATCTATAATTAGATTCACCTTGGGTATAAATATAAACTTGCATATAAATAGATTTAGGCGTATGACGTGAACGTTTTATTAGTTTTATCGCATTGATGAATAACAATGCTTACGATTATCTATGTAAATAAATTTCGTTAAAACGGAGCACCAAAGAACAATCAACTAATTAGTAAATTGCAGGAGTAATTTTTTACAGGAAAGAACTAGAAAAAACACAGATTTTCCGACTACTTCACATATATCATAATTTCTAAACTCATTTTAGAAACGAAGACCAGCTTCAAAACTATATAAGTCATTAAAAGTTAAAAACATATTTTCAATTCACAGAATAATTTACAACACGAATTTAATGCTAGAATTAGAACAATAAATAACACGAAACCCATTCATAAACTGAGAATAAAATCATGACAGACCAAAAGCGAACGGGAGCCTTTCAGTAACAAATTCAAATGTATTATTTTGCGAGGTTCGCAAAAGGGAGAGAGCGTTATAATTTATCCAGCACGGCAATTCCCGACAACCCCCACGTAGCGAGACTACATTCTACAGCTCCATAGTCAGCGCTCCGGCTTACAAGCCGGGCTAAACTTGCCGGAATCTACAACATTTCGCAGTTTGTTACACTATCCGCCATTCCACCCCGCGCCTCTCTACGACGCTCCTTATACAAAGACAACTCCTCAACAGCGAATACGAGTTCCGACTCAATGACGAGATTAAATCGAGTAAAAGTTGTTTAATGAAAGAGCGATCGCAACTCGACTGCCGTATAAAGGAAACTCATTATCGTCGGGCAAATTCAAAATAGTCTTTCACGTCCGACCGCATTCAACGTTCAATTTATGTTTTCAATAATGTGTTTTTTGAATGGTAAATTAAAAAGTTCTGCATAGAACTAGCCACAGAACGTCATTTGACTGCACGAGCCTTTGACAAACAACGTGTCTCTCAATAAAATAATGTCTAAAGTTTTTACTGACGTAGCGAGCGGGGGACTAGGGAATGACAAAGCTGTCGCACACAGCGAAGCATTCACTGTGGGGGAATATAAAACGGGTAGACCCAGGGCGCGGCGGCACACAATATCTTGTCAGTCTCTGTCCAGTACCTCGAGCAATCCAATTTAGACCGTTGTACATTCCGGACAACCACTGGCAGTTTGTTTATAATAATGTTGTGATAAAGAATAATTACATGAGTTATCGATACAAAATAAATGTCGACAAATTTAAATTCGATTTATTAGGATATTCGTAATAAAAGACCAGTGTAATTAATGTTGTTTCAGTGCTAGAGTCCAGTAAAATATAATTAGTGATTCCTCATTACCGCGCGGCATGGCCCCTCTGGACGTTCGTGCGTCTGCCGGCTTATGGTTATTAATAACGCTGCCCCCCGCACTCTCCCCTTCCGCCCCCCTGTTCGCCCGCGTTGCTGCACGTCTGACATTTTAATTCCGGAGCCGTACCTACACGTATACAGCCCTAATTGCTATCGATAAATATTTCATCGACAGTTACAAATAAATAACATTAAAGTAACCCAAACCCGTCAAAATGTCATGAAATGTACTTTATAATTAAACTAAATTACGGAAGCATATTTTGTTTAATATCAGTACGAGCTAGCGCGCCTAAGATATTAAAACATTCAATTGCTGCAACGTTCATAAAATAATAGAGGCCGTAATAAGAGAGCCGGCGCGTAGGTGAGCTATACGTTTGGGAACGATAAAAACGTTTACAATAGCATCGAGCGAGGACCATGAACATCACTAGCTACAAATGCTACAATGGCGGCCGGGCTCGAACGCAGGTCGAGCGCAACATGGCTGACTAGTAGGCGGTTCGAGCGACAGGGACGGAGCGAGAGCCGGGTATCTCCTTCCCGCTTACACTCGCTCGCAACGCTTGCATCGATCTCCGCTCGCTGTACTCGCCTCCAGCACCAGAAAGGCGGAACTAACAAAATTACAAAGCGCTTTCGAGCCGCTAATCATAAAATAAGATACGACGTTTCATTTCGACCGTACGACTCTCGAGCGATCACGATGCTGGAATGGTCCTCGACTCTCAAAATTCTCCACAGACATCGTAGAGTATTAACCGCACGAGCCGCTATGACTTTTGTTCCACCTCAGATAGATTTAAGATTTATGTTTCCCTTCATTGTCCAATTTTAAGGTATAGTTCTTGGGCAGCGTGCTCATCAGATAAGGTAGCAACAAAAGAAAGATATCCTTATAGCGAACAATGCTAGATTAGGATAAATAAAATCTAACAGCAGGTGGAATTTTAATAACATTTTCAAATTCCATCCAACAGAATGAAAACAGATAGTATTTCAACTTATCAAAAACTGCAATTATGACAAGTTTAGTTTGAGATGTACCTAGTCGATGGCCCACTCACCGCTTGAATGTTCTTCGCCTATTTCATGGCATGACTGACGTTTAATTTTTGCACCCCAGGACATGACTAGACGCGTTTATTAAACATGGGTTGTTGCTTGGAATTTTATCAGCGAATTAAGAAAACGATGCCTATCCTCGATAGTTAAATTTGTCATATTATTTACGAAAAAGATAATTTAATCGATCACAGCTGCATTTTTGTTTTTTATACAACGGGTAGGAGGCTCATCTAATGTTAAGTGATACCACTTCTAATAATGAAAATTTATTGATAAATGCGATAACTATAGTAATGCGTTAACATGAACACTTTATAATTTAAACCCGACTGACAAGACCATGTCAAAGTCATTTATATGATTAAAGCTGAATATCACGACTTAAAATCTTCACTGCCTTCTAAAAGCAGTGCCGCCAAAACTAGAAACACCCCGTTAAAAAGTATCAAAGGGAAGTGATATAACATTCTTCAACAGTCTAAAACGTGAAAACGACGCCAGTCCTATTCAATGTTTTAAGCTAATATATGTAGGATTTAATAAATATGAAAGGGACTGCAGGATGCAGAATTCATGGTACATTTTTGTGTGGACGGTAGCAAGACGAGACGGCATGCAAATTGCGCGCTAAGTCTCCATTAGACTGTCGGCAGTACCGACCACGTGTGCTCCTTACATACATGAGAGAAATATGTAAATCTACGGACGGAAGCGAGCCAAAAACAGTCGACTCAACTGTATAAAATACTTGTAGCTGAATCGGTAGATATGACCAGTTTATGTCTCGGAAAGAACTGAAGATTACCGACTACACAATAAATCTCAACAAACTCAAAGAAAAGTCAGGAAAAAAAACATTAGCACAAACAACAAAAAGGGTAGTTTCCATAAAAAACATTACGACCATAGAACACAAATAGTAATGTTTGGGCGATGGTAATTTAAAAAAATTGCGTTCGCTGCTAGCAGTTTAACGGGAGCGATAACAGTAAAGTTCATAACGAAAGCATTTCGAGTTTCGTGGATTACTCGACCGTCCTATATTCGAGGTGCAATTTCGTTAACGCTACAGATTTCCATATAAAATAACGTGGCCATATTATGGTGTTCATAAATGAACGCAGTTTTCGTTATTTTATTTAATAGCGTATGTAATTTCATCATAAAATAGCGGGCGGTATAACAACCGCTCGTTTGCATTTGTTTTTAGCTAGGTATTATACGAAATAGGTTATAATTTTCACATAGTCACTAGCTTTATAATATTTTAAGTAGAGAACTATCAATAATTATTGATCAATCAATAATACTGGCAGTAATAGTCTAAAAAATAAAGAGTTTGAAATGCATGGAGTTGTATAAACCATTACTTGTTATAATTTTTATAATAAATGTACTTTAGAAGATATAAGCATTTTAAGTTTTTTTTTAAATTTTGTTAACAATTCATATCAAGGACTGACACTTTTATGATTTCATGTAACAGTATTATGTTTAATTAGTTCAGTAATAATTTGACTGCCTTTTGCTATCTGTAGGGCCAGACTTAGTTTCATAATGTCTTTATGGTAAAGAAATTAATAAAAGTAACATAGACTTACCTGATGTGAACCAGGTGGCATGTGCGATGGATGTGACTCATGATTTGGTGACAGGCCGCCGGGCGCGCTCTGCGCCGACCCAGGGCTTGGAGCACCTTGCGGGTGAGTTGGTTGTGGTGAACCACCCCGTTCGTAGCCCTGGAACAAGTGATTTAATAATATTTTAAATATTATAGTACTACTTCACACTCATTCCTAATGTGACTTCGGCCAACATTTATTGACAAGCTTCCATTAAAACTTAAGACTTCTGCGTGATTTTAGAGTACACCGTGATTTTGGTTTTTGAAAAAAAAAATTGTAATTACATTCTAAATCTTAATTTACCTACCTGTAATTCAAAATACGGATGATCGATATGAAAACATTAGTATAATTTATCGGATACTAAGTTTTATTAATTGAAGGTCATTTAGTAACTGATTTCAAATTACAGAAAGAAATCAAAAGTATATATTCAAATAGAATATATTAATACAAATGTTCGCACTCAAAACCCAAGTTGCACGAAATGACTAATCAATCAAAGCATAACATTATCAGGCGGCATTACCATTATGATGTCAGACAAACAATAACAAAGCGAATATTTGCGATCTTGCCGGCGTTTGGCAGATTTGCCCGAGTTAATTGAGTAAACGTAATAATAGCTCTATTAATCACACCCGACGTTCGTCCTTGACCGCGAATTCAATGAATGAACTCAATCATTTTTATTATCTTCGATTTGTTTGTTACGCATGAGGATCAGTTTATTTACAAACATATATTGTTAGTGTCGTTATTAGACCATAATGTTTTATTTTTTATCATAGAATCTTAATTTCTTTGTTTAGTGGCGTATGCTCGTCTACCCCATAGAAATTTATTAAACCATCATGATTTGTGAAATGAATGAAAGAAGGTACAAGATTGGCTTTAACCTAACCTACCCATATCACAAACGCCACTTACAATGATAAAAAAACCTTATCTAATGTAATTCACTGGGAACTGAGACTATATCATTTACATCATGCATGTAATATTACCAGTTTTTTAAAGGGTCCAAAGTCATGCGTATGCGTAAAACGTAGGCCATGCCTTTTATTGTAAAGAAATATAATCTTTATGGTTCCCTTTTACTAATTGTACCTTATACTTATATTCATGATTAATTTCCCCAGTTGCTAAGGTTGGTGAAATATGTTTACCATTCGCCAACACAGACAATCGCACCGTTTCATAGATAGTCGAGCATATAAAACTTTTAACTCAAGACCCTCAATTAGCCGATAGTGATAACACATCTTGAAATTATGACTTTAAAAATAACTTTCTTTACAACTACTTAGATAAAATTGGTCGATAAACGAAATCTAAATAGTTTATTGCAGCACGTCGGCTATAACTGGTAAGCTCATCACAAAATGAACCCACGATATTACGTCCATTATTAGCAATTACACGGAGTGCTAGGCGTAAACGCTTCGCCCGATAAAACTATAATGTCGCACATATATTTTACAGCTTTTAAACACATACTTTTTCAATAGCTTTGGTCTAATTTTTTTATCATTACCAACAAACTGTAATTACAGGCTATATGTAGAGTAGGGAGAGATCAGTATTTTAAAAAGTAATTAGCCTTTATTAGTATGTAGTTCAGGAATACTCAATATTGTAGTAATAATAAAGAATTATTTTGCAGTCACCAACAAGCTGCTATATAGCTACTATAGCACACATGTAAAATAAACAGTTAGTGCTGTACAGTGGTGAAACAATAGGACGCGTACTGCACGATTGTCCTTGACCGTGTATTGTGCACTCACGAATAAGTACAGCGATCTAGAATGTGTTTTATACCGCGTTTATAAATAACTGTTGAGCGAGCTCGACGTGAAACACGTGTAAATTATAAGAGACTAACAGCTGTACTCAGAGACGTCCATCATTTGAGTTTTAATGGTTGATAAATAATTACAGCTATATATCTAATCGGTGCAATTATGCAACAAATTTTTTTTATAGCAACTAGGTAACAAGTCAAACAACATCAAAGTTTTTATAATTATTTGTTACTTGATGACCCGTTCTAGGGAAATAATTTTTAAAATCGTTTTATTAGTTTTTTGAGAAAGAAAATTAATTACAAACATACAAGTACAGACATCATCATTTCTTCTTCATAATTGTTATAATGAAATTATTATACACTTTTCCTTGGAATTATAATAAAACATAATTATTACAAAAATACATATTCATTATCTAAGGAACGCTAAACTCATTTATATTTATAATTCCTTTTATTTATGAGTAGGTATTTCCTCGTCCCTTTACTCACTCGCCCTGTGTTTTGACGTTTTAATGCGTAGTTTAAAAAAGGTATTTTTAGTTTCAATACGCAGTTACTTGCACGGTAATAACAAGTATTCACTTTTGTAGGAATAAAAACTTAAGTCAAATGAGCAGAACTATTCAGCAGGTGATGGCTGACATTTAGGCCCTTACTAAAAATAACAACTTAGCTAGAAAGCTCTTAGCTATTACAATTTCTAATATATTTTGTTCATTGAAACAGACAAAATATATATATATATATATTTTAATTTCATACGATAACAAGATCCCAAGGTAATTCTTGCCTTTGCGTTACATTCGCTTTAAAGACTTTTAAGATATAGTTAGCAGCATATAGTTGTTATGTGATCAATTGTTAATATATTATGATAACTGTGGCTGTATGTTGTAAATAGTTATTAATATAACAGTTACCAGTAAAGGAGTATGTTATTGTTGACAGACTTGTATAGTATAGGTGCAGTATCAGCGACACAATATCAATAGACAAAAATGTTACAAGTAGTTGGAAGTCCTATAATCTCCCAATGAGGCATGGGGCAAACAGATATGCAATTATTTACTTGATTCTTTTTTGGAGAGCTTTCTGATCCCACTGATCCGAAACAATTTTTAATTTGTCAATTTCGAGCTAATCAAGTGGTATAGAATTCATTGAACTATTTAACCGCCACAAAATCGTCAAGAGGAAAATATGATAATTCACGTCTAATTCATTCATTCATTACCGAGACGTCCTCGACACAGTTCGCGTCAGACTCATTGCATCAATCGCACAATGCTTTCACTAGGCAACTAGTTTCCGCGTCACGATTCAAGGCTGAACCATAGATAACGATATTTACCACAACGGCTAAGATGACTCATTCACATTTCCCTTCAGTACTCGAGATAATTGCAGACCGAGCGATACGCGAGATTTGCGCCTATTGCAAAGTTAACTTCACTACAGATACATCGTGAATGTGAGAAAAAGATACATAGATACACTTTCAAATGGCAACTTATTTAATTTCGTTTAGCTCCTCCTCCTAATTAGACACGCAAGTGCCCGATTTCTGGCGAAACAATTGTGATGGGTAGAGCACAACATACGCATAATAGAATCCTTAACACATTGCCAATAACAAAAAGTACTAACAAAATAGACACAGACATGTGTAGTTCACGATTGAGTATCACTAGATATTTTAAACATTCAGAACTATTCAGAACTATCAAACATTAAGAATGTGTGATGTGAAGAGTACAAGATACATAAATAATATGATTTCTTTATATGCAAACGCAAAACAATTTTTTAAAAATGTTTTTTCTTTCTTTTACCCAGTAAATATTAATAATATCAAATATGGAACCTTCGTCTTTCAATGTAGACTTCGTAGCTATTTGATAGAAGCGAAGAACCCTTGTCTCTCCTGAATACAGACAAGGCGTTAAAAGTGACGAGAGAAAAGTAGCATCGAATTCAGTGCCATTTTAAGTCCTAGAATATTTATAAAGATAACTATGAACCACACTAACAATTTAATTAATGTAGTGATATAATAGTAAATGGTCGCTTTCTGGTCTCTACTTGTTATCGGATAACCAGAGCTCATTTAGGTAAACCTAACTGTTCCACTACCTGTCGATACGTATCAAATTCTCCCTGTCATTAGGAAAGGACAAAAATGACGTCATAAAAAGAATCAATGACACTTTAGAAAAATACCCTCAAAGCAATATAAAGAAGGTGGGAAGGCAATAAAAAATTTTTTATCATATCGTAATCTGCAGATTGAACCTTTACGACGAGTGTTATTTAACAATCCGTGTCACTGAAATAAGTTTCATGTTGAGGGTGGGTTACGAGGTGGCCGCGGGCATAACAAAACAAAAAGAATTCCAAGAACTTTCGCTGAATAATTTGGAGATAAAACTTTTTCGTTTTGAGGTAACAGGAAATCGGGACTAACGCCTAGTTGAGTTTGGCCGTGTTTCAGTCGTTTTAGTCGAACCATCCGCGCCGGTCGCCAACCAATCCATCAAAGGAGGGTGACTGGTTTGGGGGTGGGCGACCCCCTCTCACCCACATAAATATTGCGGGTAGGTGAGTACAAACCCTTTGACCGAGTTCTGTTTACTTTCGTTTTCGCTCAGCTGATGGGCCCGCCACCCTCTCCTCCACTATTATTATGATAATTAGAGAGCTATCAACTTAATATACTAATAATTAATGAGAACGTGAAACATGTGGAAACAGTGCTCGACAAAACCTTGACATGTTATTAATTGTGTTTTACATACAGGACGTTGCACTTGACCATCCTGTTCAAGAAATACCAGTCAAATATTGGGGTTTAGTGGTTTTTGTTTTCTATTCTTAAACAGACGCATTTGCATCGTTACGCGACTGATCATCAAAATAAAGGTTTGTTTTCTTTAATTACCCGCGTGTTCAAACAAAAAAGGAATACTTAAGATTGCAGTGGGTTCGGACGCGGCAGACAGGGCGCAGACGTGCATTATTAGGTGGGTGGTACACCCGCGGGTGGTTAGGAGGCAGAGGGGTACGTATCGTACGTCATCACCTGAGGCGCGCCCTTGAAAACGTCGTCGCATTCATTGCACCCGGATGCGGCCCGGATTCCCGCGATACCCGCATACAACAGATCTCGTCTAACTATCCGCTCTCAACATTGCGTTACGTCACTCCATCGAAGAGAAACATCCCTACGTTGATGTATTATTGCGGTTTAAACGAGTTAAAACACTGCACAAACATTTTATATGAAATAAGTCGAAAGAGTAGGTATAATCCCTTTCAGGTATCAAGGATTCAAGAAATCCAGTTTCAAGTGCTTAGTTTGACACAGGATTTCAAATACAAGTATATTCTACAAGCCACAAAACTGGCGCTAAACAATCAAAATACATGAGGTACTTTTAAATTCTATTACTTTGTACAACATTCCTATTTTACAGAAGCTCAGGCTTAAACGCATTAAATGTACAAGTAGGTGACCATAATGTGATTTAGCAATATATTACAACTCTAACTAGTCTGGCCATTAATACTGTTACATAAAAACTTTTCTTTTATTCAACTTTTTAATTATTTTGAATTTGGAACACGTAAATTAATTATAAACTTCTTACGATTTTACGCCATTTCACATATTTTTTCGTGTTCATTATCAACTTACAATATTGAATGGGGTGTTAAAGAAAATAGGATTGCATTTATCGTCTTGGACAAAGTGGGTAAGACGATAGGCCATATTCCAGACACTTCAAAAGCTTGGGTATCAACCGTATGTTCGTATATCGTATTATTAACAGATACAAAAAACTTCGTCTGTCGAAGATCAGAAAAGATCGGGGCAGCCGTGTGCTGTTAGAAATAAAAAAAAACTGTTAATGCTGTTAAAGTCAAATTTCGTCGAAACCCCATTAGGAAGCAAAATACCTTATCGCGAGAAATGAAGATTCCCTAGGACTAGGACGCTAGGACTCTGTCGCGTATTATAAAACAAGACCTGAAGCTCGATGCTTATCGTCGATAAACAGGACATACCCTAAGTCAATCTTTACAATTAAAGAGAGTGGATCGATCCAAACACCTACTGTCGCGATACGCAGGTAAAAAGAATAGAATGAACCTATGAAAATTTTTTCACGGTTGAAGAACACTACAATAAGCAAAGTGATAAAATGGATCTGCACAAGTGGTCGGAAAGGTTTGGTGGTGTCTTATCAAGGAGTCACTAAACTACATTTTTATGAAAAAGGAGTGATAACTTCAGACAACGTGTATCAAGATACAGACATGGATTATGTTTCAAAACCTCTCAGCAATACACTTTTTAAAGATATACAGTGGATTTTCCAGCAGTATTCTGCACCTGGTCACAAGTTGTACGAACTACGCAAGCCTGGCTTGAAACCAATGTTCCGGACTATATAAGAGACTGGCCCTCATCTAGCCCAGACCACAACCCAAAAATTAGACTTCAAATTATGGACAGTTTGAGTCGTGCTCTAAACGATACGGCGACTAAAAAAATCTTTGGAACAAGACGTGGCGAAATATCCCTTGGAAACACTTTAATAAATATGTAGGTATACATTTTAATAATAATACATTACTTCATTTAAAAAAATGTATTTTCATTTGTAACAGAACTTATGGCTGGACTAGGTATAAGATTGTGTAAACTGCGAACCCAACTCCCCTTGGCAGTCAGTAGGACGTATGCCCTTACAGTATAGGCAATAAACGGATGGCTAGTAGATATAAGATATTAATCGTTAATGGATAAAATAAGTTTAGAAAATATATTTCCCCCTTGGTGCTTGACTAACTTTATATGCTAATGTAAATAACATTAGAGCTTAATAGCGTTTGGACTATTACATTAGTCACGACAAGTCAAGTAAGTCAACATTAGCTACGAACTAAGGATACCAACAATATACTTAGTCATATTATGGATGTTTAAAATTTAATTTCATATTAGTCAACTGTAATTTACGGGTAATCTTAACAGTCGTAACATTACCTTTTCATGATTGAAATCCTTTTTCATACATTTTAAATTATTACCCAAATTAAATAAAGAATAGTAATAGCAATGTCAGTACCATAAATATATCAGATAGACATGGTACTTTGTAGATTTAACCAGAAGGCATGATTTCAAAACGACCTTGCATCTTGTTTCTTAACGTCGATTTCTACGCGAGCCAAGAGCCCTCCTTCAAAACGTACCTCTGGCTTCGTTGCACAACGAGCTTACGTCAGCGAGCGCGCAGAACGGCTTACGTCATTCGAAGGCAAGCGATTCATTCATTATCAGGCGATTGTAGGCCTTACAGACTTAGATATATAAGCTGGTTTGCCTTATAGGAATTGTGAAGAGTGATAGATCGTTTATGTTCACGTGAGTGGATGAGGCTCCGACGCGAACGCGCCGCCGCGACGCCAGCTCAACGTTTCTAAGAAACGTTCGAGGCTCTCTAGTTTCATCTTAAACATGAATCGTGTAATATGACCATGAAGGGTCCTTCTAAGCTTAATGGAAGTTCATTTTAATTTCAAAGCGTGCAAAGTCATCTAGATGAATCTTCATTTCGATGAAGTAGATTTCGGTGTCTTAAGTAAATAACAGCCCAGTGTTTAGTAGGAATGATAATCATATTTTCTACATTGAAAGGCGATGTTTTTCTTATTTGTTTTGAATATTTCTTAGAAAATTGACATAAAAAAATAGTATAATAACGGTCGGTGTAAGAAAAAATCTAAAAAAGTCTCAATTTTATTTTTAGTTTCTTAAGCGCTAAGTCTATAGACCAGGGTATCTGTTTTGCTATGTTGGGTAAGTTTTCCTATAAGTAGGTTATTCCTAATCTTAGAAATAGTTTTCTATAATCGAAGTAATGATACATACCTGATGCGGTGAAAATGGAGTTCTTGAATTAGGCGCGCCAGGAGGACCCGGTGGAGGGTACCTCGGCGGATATGAGCCTGGCGGTCCGTACGCGCCGGGCGGTTGTTGCGGGCCGCCGGGAGCGCCCGCGCCGTATGGTGGCCCGCCGTAACCGCGAGGCGGCTGAAATGATAGTAAAAATCAATAATTATCATTTAGTTATGAACAATAGCTATTTTAAGTTAGACAAACGACAGTTATTTTTATTATTTCAGGATTATTGCTATGCAAACATGAGTTTTTATGGTTTTGCTTATAGAGTTATATGGTATAATCTAATTTTAAATCAATAACCAGATGGGTAAAGAGCAGCATAGCAGGTTTAAGTGGTATTCTAGTTGCACTACACTGCTAACTGTAACCCTGCCTGGGTTATGTAATAGTATTTTATTATACTATATATAACATTTAAAACACTAACGAATACATCGTTTGGGTATATATTTCTTAGTATCACCTCAGGATGCATCCGATACCAATCGCGATACTGAAATATCGCCTATACTTTGGGTTTCCCGATATATCAGCATGGGGGATATTTTAATTGCCGGTACAACGATGCTTTTCATACTTCGCGCTTTAAAAAGAAGTATTGTAAACGCGCATCTTGTTTGTTTGTTTGTAGTTCGTTGCATACGAGACACGGACTATCTATGCCCGGGGAATCCCCGAGTTTTATTCATTTTGTTGTCTCTCACACCCGCTTTGTCCCCGAGTATTCCATTTCGCTAGACACTTTAGTTGGCTTTTAACTGCTATTGCGCGTAGTATTTTCTCAATACAGATACCGGTAAACATATTTAAAAGATGTTCTAGCCTGCGTAGAAGCAATTTTTGGGTATCACTGGGTGGGGAGGTGGCGGAAAGCGGCGTGTCGATCGCGTGATTGGTAAATCAGTTGACATTTGTGTCCCGCGCTGTGTATAATGCGCAAACTTTCCCCAACTCCCTTGTTTAATGCTCAAGAAGTTTTCCGGTGTCTGTACAGAATTATAAAAAATTTACTAATTTTAATTTGAATTATTAACAGTTATTTATTTTATTTTAATTAAATTCTTAATTTTAATAACTTAACCTTCAATCTTATTCAAAGTTTGTGACTGTTTAGGTATACGTTTTAATAAAATTAACCAAACTTGATATATGTATTTTACTTTAATTTAATTTTAATTCAATATGCGTTGGTATCGGTATCGATATTTCAATAAGAGTATCGGCATCGGTATCGTATCGACAAAAAGGAGTGTAGATGCATGCATAGTAACACCATATAGGGGCGCTATAAGATCTTTCATATCATGGACGTAATATACTTTTAATACTTGGTCAAAATCACAGTAGGGTTACATAATATAAAAAGGATTCTAAAAGACCCGTTGACATCGTTTAGGTCACAAGCAAGAATGAGAGTAAAACTACACAAGTGGCGAAATTCAGGCAGGTTAATGCATTTGAAAAACTGAAACTGATATTGAAACAAACCTCAACACGAAAAATAAAATAAAACAAAAATCTCCCAATCCGACTCATCATCATTATCGTGGTCATCGTGGGAGATGAAAACCTTAAAGGACTATCACATTAGCTCGTACGACATGATAGAACCTGTTGAAACACACCAAGACCTTCACATAGCGACTCTTAATACAAGATCCCGCAACTCAACTCAAGACGATAAATTATATGAACTAAAAACTAGCCTTAGTTAACATTTAATGGGATTTATTGCGAATACGTTAAATGAGTAGAGATGGTGATGAAATCGAAGAATTACACGGCGTCGGATTTCTAGTTAAGAAAAAAATGCTAACAAAAATAGGGAAAATTAAATATCTACCCACCGAAACAAAAGAAAAATCATGGTCAATAATACACCCACTGAACCTAACAGGCAGGAAAACATTATTGCTATAGTAGATCTTTAAAATTATCTACTATCTACTATACTGTGTACAGTACACAATAGCACAAGCTCATAAAAACCTGTAAAGATGGCAAAGAAAAAAGTATTTTAGCTTAGCTTTTTCCAAAAAAAAATGACACAAAATTGGACTTTCGAATATCAAGTAATATGTTAACGAATGTAACGTGATACTCTATGGTACGAATGTATTTGGTCATAACTAAAAAGCAAGGTGTCCACAAAAAATATATTACACTAATAAAAAAACTATACTCAGTCAGTACAGCAGAAATTATACTAGAAAAATCTGGACTCGTATTTCTAATAGCTCGAGGTGTAAGGGAAGGAGATCCTCTATTACTAAAACTTTTTACAACGGTTCTTGAAATTTTATTCAGAAACCTAGACTGAGAAAAAAACGAGTTAACATAAATGGCGAACCATTAACTTCGCAGACATTGTCGTATTCTCTGAATACCTTAGGCAACAGGAAACATGTAACAAAAACTAGCGGAGGAGAGTGCTAAAGCAGGACTATCAGTGAATATCTCAAAGACTAAATGATGACAAATTCAAAAGAAGCCAATAAACGTGAACAAAGATCAAGTTGAATATGTAATATCTACTTAGGACATCTAACATTTAATAAAGAATTCATGGGCAACGAACTGGAGCGTAGAGTTACAAATACTTGGAAAAGATACTGGTCACTGTCAGAAGTAATGAAATACAAAAACCTGAAAATGTTCTACAAGACAAAAGTCTTTAATGCCCGTATATTACCATGCCTGATGCATGCATGTCAAACCTGGTCACACTGACAAACAAGAAAACAAACTAAAAGTATGTTAAAATAGCAGCGTGTTCTAGTTCTGAAATTGAAAGATAGTGTAAAACTAGAAGAAATAAAAGACATGATATAGTTTAGAAATACTGTTACTTCTAGTAAGACTGAAATGGAAATGAGACGAAAAGTGATGAAATGGCTACCCCGGTATGACAAAAGAAAATGAGGAAGACAAATAAAATTATGGGAAGATGATATAAGTAGAGCAGCTTTTAACTATGTCTCATTCTATTGTTTAGGAAGTTGAGAGCTATAAGGTAGTGATGTTGCTATTTACAATCCTTAATGAAATTTATGTTGTAACTTTACAACACCAAAGAAACAGTTTTCTGCGTCCTGCCTACAGTTTTCAGTCCGCAATTTCATGCTTATTAATGAATAACATCAATCATTATTTAATTTAACAAAAGCACTTCAATTACTTAAAGTATATACCACCTACGCTCCAAATTGCACATTAACATAACAAACCCCTTTTACTAACGTATAAAAGCCTCGTTTTACCAATAAAATCAACATGCCTTTACTGTTATATCAATTTTCAACGAGATAAAACGTCTAAATAATTGACGTCCGAAGTAATTCGCTGTGCCAACAATGCCGCCCCGTTTCAGTTTTCAGCTCTCATTTTGTTCTATGATGAAAATTCAATTATTCCGTACGAACCCCGCTTCGAGGCAAACGAGAGCCGGGAATGGGTCGGCTCTTTTGATAAAAATATTTTACATTTCAAAACTAAGACCGCCGTTGCGACAAAACAAGGTACGCCAGACAAGTCAGTAGATACGAAGAGTTTGGATGGCAATTAGGGATACGTTTTTACGAATATTTGGGTATTTTATGAACGATTCAATGATTTATGAGGGCGGTGTGTTATCGGGGTGCGGCGTGAGGGAGGCTAGCGCGAGGGTTGCGCAGGGCTCGACGGCAGCGCGCCATTGGCGGACACTGCATCGATCGCGCGACGAGCTATATGCGGCCCGCCCGAGCCTGCCTCCACCTACGTTAATAAGTAATCATCCGACCCCGCGATACCTCAGCGAGTTTTCCGGACAGAGCTGGAACCACTGAGACGGGCCTCGTATCTCCAGTCGAATGGAACAAAGAGCTACCGCATAGGGCGACATCCGTATTGATTTATGCAGTAATTGACCCGCGGGTACGTGCGCAGGCCGCGCATTCCCCGTCCCATACGCACCTATTTCCACGCACTATCTATATCATAGGAGAACAATGCATTACGATCAATGTAACGTTACAAATTTATTGACCAATATCGAAATACAACATGCGTGCTCGTTAATAAAACAATCTTACATACGGTATACAACAGACAAGTTCCCCTATCTGACATAAATATACAGCCCCTTTGAGAATTTCCCTCTACAATACATCGTCAAAATGAACATTTCAGTGACCTAGTTAACTAAAAGGGCTTTTGAAAAGGGAAGTTCCGTATTATTATCATGGTTGCTAAAACATCGTTTACGCTTAAGTAAATATTAAAATGGAATTAGGTTTATTTGTCTAACTTGCTACAAATCTATGAATTTAAAGGAGTATTGTGTAATATCACAATTTTCACAAAATGAAAACATCACATTTTTGATACAATAAATTAAATCTTTAATGTAGTTAGTACATAAAAAATGTTATACAATATAATTACATTAAAATATGAGGTTTGTGGAGTTAATTGCTACGATCTAAAATATTATTTATAGAAGTTGCTGCTATCTGAAATATTCTGTAACTGAATTTATTCTCCCTTAAGAAAAAGATCTAACAATGGCTAATTGTATTGTTTAGGTTATATGTAGTGCAGTTTCGTTGCATATATGAAATATTACTTACCGACCGATGCTTAGCGTATGGCAATAAAATAAAATAACTGGAAATAAATATACGCTTATAAATATCGACTGGATTGATTGATTTATTCGTTATGGGCGTGGCCGCAACACTTATATAATATAAAGCATATTACGTCGAATATATACTTGCATGAATTTGGTTTCAGGCTAATTAAATGAACCTGCTATATTGATTCTCTATAAACAGCAAACACTTTACTATTGAAATAATTGTTAAGTTGTACAATTATATTGTTTATAATAAGATGCCGTTATTAAAGACCTTATATAAATTAAACGTTAAATTGTTAGTCGTTTTCTTTAATACATATATCGTAAATATTACAGATCCTAAATCATGAGTCAATTGCAATTTTAAATTTCGAATTACAATTCAAGGTACTAAACAGAAATATTTTGACACAGTAATTTAGTTCCATCAAGTCGATAGTGCAAGTGCGAACCGTTAGGAATGTGACCGGATTTCAATCTAGAACTCCACGGCCGCCTTGCCTACATAGCTATTAGTTATGTCATTATCAACAGCCCTAACATTAACATAATGTAAGCGCAATAGCGTAGGATTATTTATATACATTTACATTTTACACCTCTTACTAGAATTTAATTTTCCTTGCGACAGTGCAAATTATTTAAATAAGATTGTGATTCAATTGTAATGTGGTTTTTCCTCATTAAAAAGAACCCGATGAACAATTTTTCCTTTCAATCAGCACCAACGGTTATTAAGCAGATCCCGCAAGGTTATATATTATATACTTTCTAAGCAGGTTTATCTTTGTATTTCTCACATTATTGTGTTTCTTTTACAATTCTAAAATGTCTACTGCTATATATAAACAAGCTCACTAACTAATTACATCTAGAATATAGAGTAGAAAAACACAACAATATGTTTGGGTGTAACAGTAAACTGTCATTAGTTTCTTCTAAATATTGATTTAATTTATTATCTTTCATCTGGAGAATGTAGTCATTGTATAACTGGATGCTTTAGCTTTATGATGATTATAAAACCGTAGAGAATTTTTTAAACTAAATTTGCACACACATTTATTCATATATTTTTTTGGAATAATTAATTAAAATATTTCTATAAAGTCGAATCAGGTGATGATTATTTAATTGAGTAAATAATTAGCCAGGGTTTGACGTTTTTATGTTTACTAATTTTCTTTAAGACTGAAGAATAGATGTACATGCATGCAAGAGCAAATGCTGCTTAGCCAGCTTTGACTTCATGGGGGCAAGTTCGCGCAAGTAATTTTAGCAACTTTTGATCTATTAATTTGACGGGGTGTTTGACAAAAGTTGTATCACATAAAAATATATAAATTTATTTAAATATTAATTAAAATAATATAGAAACATAGCTTTGTTTTGCAATCTGACGGTTAAAAACTGCCGTGGTTTGAGCTCAAAACAACAGTTGCACTTTCGATATTTCTATTAAAACCAAGGCAGCAGCGGATATAAATGAGGAAATATTAGACAAGCACAGTAGTTGATACTTTTGCGGCTTTTAGTTGTAACAATCCAATAGTTATAAAAATCGAAAATTACAAGCATTTGTCGTAAAGTCATTCACAAGTGTAAAGAAAAAGACTATGGAAGTTTCATCTACTATATAAAAGCTGTCGAAAAGATACAAAAAAAATCTTTAGTTTTAAACAGTGCAATGTTTCGATAGATATGCAGATCTTGTAAATGTTTTAATTTAGGCTTATTAGAATTTGTAGCAACATATATTATTTCTGCACGATATTTTTAAGAGGCGGATAGATCCCTCTACCGTATGCGACAAGATACTCACAATTGTTCCATGTACCTCGCACGAACACGAATTACCTGTCTAATTCGCCAATGTTTCGGGTTTTATCTATCTATAACACTAATTATGAGGATGTTGATATTTTCCACCTCACAAAAAAGAATGTCAGAAAATATTTGAAGAGGCGTGAGGATTTAGGCTTTGTTTAAGCCTAAATCCTGACGCCTCAGTAACAATTTAGTTTATGTCTTTGAAATATTAATTAGTCATTTGTTTAATTTTAAATTTCAATATGTTAGCTGTAAGATTACTAATAATAATAAATTAATTAAGAAAATAAATATTATAAAGCACGAATTAAGAAATCTGTTTTCAGGCAAGTGATCTGTCACTAGGATTAAAAGTTTATTACTGCTTTCAATCCTGTGTAATGGTTATAGAAGCACTTAAATTGACGAATGTATGAAACGCGAAAGTATATGAACATCTTTAACGAGCGCATGTGTAATGTGAAATAAGAATATATAAGATAAAGACTGGTTAACACAAATGTAAATGACCTATGACTAATGAAGACGCCGGTAATGTATGTATAATATCGGTATTCATACAAACAGTAGCAGCCCGTTTACATCGACGTGGCGGATACGAGCAAACATTACATAACTCTTTGATTGTGTTTGTAAAAAGTTGGGAATTCCCTCCACTACAGACGCACATTACACATACATGCCCTGTTCATGTGTGAGTGTAACCTTGCCTTCCTTTACATATTAAACGCCGTCGGGCTATCCCTTTGCGTATCTACAAAAAAAGCCGAGCCATAACTGTATTGTTGTGAGAAAAAGAGAAAATGAATGAGATGGGATTGAACGTTATTACTATTATTACTTTATTTCAACGAAGCTTCCGAGACGATAAAAGCGCACTGACCGGTTTAGTTTACTTTTTATGCTTCTTGTAGTATCAACAATGGGACGTAAAACGTTCATCACAGTCATCAGCTGTTGCCTTCTCCCGATTCGCGAAAAATAAGGCATAGAAAATAATTTTCAGTTTTTACGTATATGTAAACAAGGGTTAAGACTGTTACGTTTCCGTGAAGACACACTAACACAACCTATAGTATTATATTATTAAGGTGCAAAAACGATTTTTTTGTGTCTAATACAAATTTATTTGGCATATCTCTTCCTCCAATAGAACACATCAAAATAACTATGTGTGATAACATAAAATTTAGAGTAGCGCGTGTTAATACTTATAGGTAACCAGTAATAAACATAAAGGGATAAATAGCATGTTTAATATAAGGGCGATCCCATTAATGGAGATCATTAGGAAGTTATGCGGTTACAGAACGTTATTTTGGTCTGCACCGTCATGTAGATCGTAAATGTCAAGCTCAGAGTAACTAGGTAAAGTCACGAGGCAACAGGTGCCTGGCATAGCTATTATATTTTACTTGACCTAATAGAGCACTTAATCCATGAATATCACGCTGAGTGTAAAAAGAGCACGTATGTGCAAAAATTTGAATAGCATTAACTTATATGAAACATCACTCAACAGCTTTCTATAGGCAGAAAGCAGAATTTAACAAAATGAATGGTTTTTGCGTTTAGGTAACACCTTTAATTTTTCTTTTTACTTTAATACAAAAGACTGAAATATCAACC
The DNA here is from genome assembly GCF_905147105.1 of Pieris brassicae. NCBI lineage: Eukaryota > Metazoa > Arthropoda > Insecta > Lepidoptera > Pieridae > Pieris > Pieris brassicae. Next base: position 18,115,130 of record NC_059669.1, on the reverse strand, counting down.
TGTGCTTGTCAATCTTTAGTATCCGAAAAGCAAACACATCGAGGCAAATTTTGTCGTCAACATCTTCATAACCTCTCATTATTTTCATGAAATGCAGAGCTAGAATACATTTCCTTACGACTATTACTAAAATATAAATAGAAAATCATGTAAAAACGTCACGTCACCATCACGTGAATGTCGAGGCTATTCAACTCTTTGATACCACTGACCTAGTGAGAAGATTGAAAAGGATAAAACCATTTGAACTAGTGAATTAGTGTTAGTATACTTTAATATTAAGTGCTAAACAGTGAATGAAAAAATGAAAACACAAGAACAGAGTGTCTTCCCTTTAATAGAGACTATAAGTAGCGTTATTGGACACTTACTTATTACAATCCTTTTTAGTAAATTAGGTTAGACTTAAATTACTTATTAGTCTTAAATTAGGCTAGATTGTAATGTTCCATGATGTCGTAGTAAAGACACATGTATATTAAAAAAAATGTAAAAACGTAGATTATTTACTGTCATTTGACACAACAAAATGCGTTAAGACTTCAAGATCTTATCGTGACATACAAATCGATTACTCACACGCAACAAGTGTAAACAAACGGATTACGAGTGTTACTGACCTAATAAAACAACCCCTTTTCCCAACCAAGACTTCAATAAAGAACTCCCTTTAGGTACATAGTATCTCGGGTACATAAGAGCGGCGGTCGTGACCTTTTAATGTAGGTATAAATGTATAGCCACCCGTTCCGCTATGTACAAACAGCTTGGATTAAAGAAAAATTCACCCCTCTGTGTATATGGTGTCATTGACAAATCGAATTTAGTAATTTACTTTTCGTTCATTGAACTCATTCCCGTCATAACATTCTTGAATGAGCTTGAATAATATACAACGTTAATTGTTTTGAATTATCTCATAGACAAATATCTTTAAAGCAAAGTCAAAGACATAGACAGCCTGATTTGATGATATTGCACTCGTACGGTACCACCAACGTCAACGTCCATACAAACATTTATCCCTATGTTTGTATGGACATCCATCACTGTTGTTAACAGCAAGCAGATAAAACACGTTCAACATCGTTTAGTATTCAATGATTAGCAGTAAGTTAACGCAGAATAGCGCTCATATTCCTACGTACAATAATTACCTCTTTAGTATGAAATCCTATATTACTTACACTAATATAAAGTGTTTCACACATAATATGATTTAATAAGCATAACTGGTTACGACCAATTACATCAAAATATTGGCAGCATTCATGAATAAAGCTTATGTAACAAATGAGCGGAACAAAGAGTATCCAAAGACGAAACTCACATAAATAATTCGTGACGTCTTTGAAACACTTCAGTAGATTATAGAATGTAGGTATACACAAGTCATTTACCTTTCTGACTGCGTTCAGACGAAGGTCCTTGGCAGTGGCCCCTTTTGCATTCATATACATTATCGATGCGAGTTACGTCATATCGTTTGCATTATTGAGGTTAAGTTTAATTATATTTTTCATGCGATAACAGTGTATTTTTTCTTTATTAAGATAAATAACATGAACTTTACTAAATAGTGTTGAAAGGAATGTAATCTAGTAAAAAAGTTATAACAGTTTGACTTGTAATTTAATTTTCATTATTATTAAAACAGATTAACAAGAATTCTTATTTAAGTAGGACGTACGCATACGTGTATTGCTTACGTAAGTAATTTACGATTATATTGTAAATTTTATTAATTGAAAGGAATTATATATGAAAGGATTACGTTATTTATAATGATATTTTTGGACTACATATCTAGCAATTATGTAAATAATACATATTAGCTCCTATAGTATTTTTGTCTACATAAAAAACGATTTGGAGACTAATAAGGGCTAGCGTTAATAATTGTGTCAATTATGACACGTGCCAGTGTCGATTAAGCTTTAGTAGGTAATGATGAGCTTGACCTATACGGGTCTCCCTTGTTAATAATCCGTCGTTTTGATTGTAGTCAACGACTGGTACAGGGGACTGGCAATTACGTGACGTCACGACGGTTAACGACCCCATTACAACATATTGTATGAATGAATGCAGGCCACGTGACGAGTGACGAGTGACGTTTTTGTCCGCGAATATGAATCTTGATTTCAAATTGAACTTATAAAAAAACTGAATGTTTAAACGTAGGTCAAGTTCGCTCCGGTTTACGACTATGAGCTTTGTTAAATTGTCGACGAGATTGAGATGTCAAGGTCTTTGATTCTCAGTTAGCATAACATAGTTTAAGGACTGACCGGACATTCCATTTGGTAAAAAGCACGACTACTGGATACGACGCAGCGTTTAATTACACCAGAGTCACAGTGTTGTTGGTGTAAAGAGTTCGTAGTAGTTCGTAAGTAGTTCGCCAATGGAATCGTTGTTATCGATGTCATGAAAGTTAAAAAGCGTGAAAATATCTTCGATCAGTACGATGGCACGAGGTAGGAGACTGATACGTTAGTCCGAGAAGATAATCATTGATTTTACGAATTCAACATCACGGACTCAGAATGAACGATCTCCGTCGGCCCATTCATCTCGTTTTCATGTACACACCGCTATTGCAATACGAAAGCGAGAGCGAAATTTACTCGGGCTGAACTACGCACCACGTACCGCCCTAAATACGAAGAGAATAGAATATCGATCACTAGAACGTTAATTGATAATCAAGAGCTTTGTGAGCAAATTGTTGCTTAGTTATCGCTTTTCACTGAAAGGTGTACTCACTAGCTCCATCGACTTGACCATCTTGTAAAACCGCCTAAGACATTCGCAGCACATCTTTCTCAGTTTAATCATAATTAAATTCCACACATCCCATCACGCAGCTAAATCTAAATATAGCGGGCGCCGATATCAGCGGCTCGCCCTTGAACCAGTCGCACGGAAACATTTTATTATTATTACCGAGCTGTCGGCGAGCACGAGTATATCGGGTCGACGACCCCGCAACCACGTGTCTCCTTATCGAACTATCTAATGCGATTGTGGGTAAACAACAAGCCGAGATAAATGACTAATTCCACAATACTCGTTCACTTCAGTCATTCACAAAATGTGTCCTCATAACATATTCAAACGGCAAATTGGCTAAAACGATAGCACTACAAATATGTTAAGGCATATCAGTTTACTGATCACTAATACATCAGAACACAACGTCTGCCGAAACGCTGCACCAACTTGATTCTTGACTTGAAGTTAGTTTTAAGTCAATGCCCAAACCATCAAAACATTAGATGGAAAGTGAGTAAATTGGACCACCGTTCGCCGCGCAACTTGTAAGCAATAATTGCAAAGCTTTGACGAACAGAAGAACCGCATTGTGGGAAGTGGGACAACGTTACGTAACCGGTATTTGTTGGCCGGCCAACCTACACAGGTACATCCTTACAAATGCGTACGACCTTGAATGTGAACTCCAAGTGTAAACAGGCACGTGTTCGATGCATTGTTTTATGGCGATCCGCGCAAACAAGCACCACACTAACTTCAATTTGTATCGACTTCAGAGAACGAGGTATAAATGCCAAAATGTAATAGGACTGTATAACTAGGGCAACCTAGGAAGGGTTGCGACGCTTCTAATTTTAATATCGCTAACACAATTATTTTATTCTAACCTAACCTAACCTTTTATACATTACTGCTCTTCAACATAAAAAAAAATCTCTTTACCAAAGCAACTCCATCCTAAGGCTGTTTGTAGTTAATAGTCACGGCATCTATAGTTGTACTTCTCGTTTTAGTGATCGGGATGTCGCTATTAAAAACAATTTAGAGTATCGACATTATTGAAACCTAGAAATTATTTTTAATGCCAGCATTCAGGTTATTCCTTGAGCAGTCCAATTGGTCCGATGAACACCACCCTTTCAAAATCATAAGAAGCTGCACGAGATACATGTGTCAGCCGTCAAGCCGCCATTTCATTTACGTTGATTCCGTCAAACACACGCTCCGTTCTGACTGCGCTTCTACATAATGTATGCTTGTAATGCAAGAACGAAACGACACTGAAGTACGGCTACGTTGCTGCTCTTAGGACGTTTTGTAATTGAGAAGACGAACGCACAAATCTCCTGGAAGCGAGTAATATTTGCCTACACATCAAACTTTCACTATCGTTTCACTTTCGTTTTTATATCCGAACTAACAACGGCTAGCTTTGTTAGTTCTCCAGCACAGGCTTTTCTTTTTACCTCTATTCATCCGTTAGGCAATCTTTTGATAGTTCAAATTTTCGTTCCATTTACTAAGCAATAATAAATGGAAACTAAGTAATAATTGCTTAGTTAAGTTTTTAAAGATGTATGGTGTTGTTTTCAGAAAATAAAATAAGTTATACATTGATTTATAAATTTTCTTAAGAGGTCATCTAACGGACATAATAGCACCATACCACCATGTTTGATTTACCATTTGCAGAAACAATACAGGCTTTACCTGTTTGTTGTTTAAAAAATAATGTTACAGCCAAATGTCTTACGGCTCTTTACCCACTAAAAGATTATGGGACTTCAAACAATATGAAAATAACAAAATACTATTTGCTTTTTTTGTTCAAGAAATGATTAGAGAGAGACTCCCATTATCATATAACAGATTATTCCCAGAGGTCTACTCTAGCAAAAAGCTAATATTATTACACTCCAAAAGTTTACAATAGTGGTATATACCAGTTACAAGAAGGAAAGAAAGGTTATATGCCCTACACTTCTGAGCCTCTGTTATGCCATATTGTAAGCACTATATTGTAGACAAGTTACATTCACATAAAGTATTGCAAATCAGTCCATATACCTTAAATATCTTAATTATTAAGATGTATGGTATAATTATTATAATATAAAATAAACTGGGGAAACCTAATAAATATTGAACTACAGAATGACACTAAAGCATTCATTAATTTTATATCTCTTTAATAGACTTTACTTTGGTAAAAGTAAAATGCCACTCTTCATAGAGTAAAATTACAGTTTGACAGATATTGAAATACACAATACAGAAATATTGCATGCAAATAATGCATTTACTTGGTGTGCAGGTGAGCTTAAGAATTTCATCTCTAATACAAAATAAGAAACTCTACAATTTTTATTTTAGTAGCCAATAGAATTATAAATTTATCAATTTTTTATATAATTATATATTTTATAGAAATTGGTTGTATTTATAGTTAAAAAAATTTCAGTGATGTTAAGCACACATGCATAGCTTTTGTTAATGATGACAGACAAAACTACTTGATTTAATATAGACTTATATAAAAAAATATAATTTCACATACATGTTTGGTTGCATAGTGTAACACTTTCCACAATATCAATTGTCTTATAGCGTTGTCCACTCTACATCATCATTTTATCGAAGTAGAATATTAATTTTAAGCCTTATAGCCATAATACATATTATATGTACTAAACTATGCATAGACTAGTAGACAAATAATTTAACATAAACATTTCTAGTAGAACTTAACTATTCTGTTCTTCCGAGAAAGAGTTTCAATACTATCTTGTAGTAAGCAATATAATAGGGATTGAGTTTAGTGAAAAATTTAAAATGCTGAATAATATAAAGTAACATAAACATAATAGGAATCAATTAGTTTGATAATTTCCAACAATTTTAAAGGATATTGTTTTTCTATGGTATTTTAAAATATTCAAAGGGCATATACTTAAAATGCTATGGTACTTAATATCATGGAATATTTAGAATGTAAATTTAAATAAGCACTTACTGTTGAATTCCTATATGGTCCTCCTTGTGGGTTGTATGGTGGCATAGGTCGCGGAGGCGGCCAGCCTGGAGTGGGGCCATAGGCACCCTGTGGCTGATCATAATTGTTTGGATAACGGTGCGGTGGCGCGCCACTAGATTGCAATAAAGAGTTCAATGTTGGCGTCGGGCCTGGCGCTTGAGATACAGTTTGGCCCGGAAAGAATCTTTGTTGTTGAGGCGGCCTAGGCTTACCAGGGAAGCCGGGCCTAGGTGAGTAATACGGATCAGCGCCTTCTGGATACCTGTAGGCCCCGTACTGATCGGCACCGGGCCGATCGTGACCCGGCACTTCGCCTCCGTCTCGAGGCTGGCCCGCTTCGACAGACATAGGCGATTTACTCTTAGTATTCACAACGCCATCGAGCGGAACGCGCCCGACGGACTTATCTGTGCCGTTTTGTAACAGAGCGTTCCGAGATTCACTGAGCTGCTCCGATGGACTCTGATCTACGGTCGCTTCACTTCGCTGAGACTCAGCCTGCGTCGCAGCCATGTTCGGCTGGTGGCGGCCGTCTCTGCTAACACTTCTCGCGATCGACCGGCTCACTTACGTTACATCGAAAACGGGCGTCGGATTGCAAAACCGCGACGCGGACACTTCCATCACTAAAAACCCAAATACTTCGCACGAATTATAAAGCGAAATGACGAGAAATCGTTCACCGACGCACACACATCGATCACATATCTACTCCATTCGCATAAACGAGGTTATGGAAAAGGTTACACTGCTAGCGGTCGCTTTTGTCACTATCAAATTTATCATTTGATATCACTTACACATTTTAACACTGTACGAATTCACTAATAATAAACCTATTCACAAAAGTCTATAGGGAATGTTGGGCTGAAAACGCAATCACGAAACTTCCAAAATTATTAGCGTCCGCCATTAGCGGACTTGGTTTTTGTTCGGCGCTTCACTAGGCTTTTGCCTATGTTCACATCAGTCACAGAAAAATAAGATATGTTAGTTACTAATGTTGCAATAACAAACGATGTTTTTATTACATCTTAGATTTATTTAAATGTTTAGATATGTAAAACTCAATCTTAGTCCATAATTATAGTCACAAATTCTCTAAGTTAAAAATTATCTGTGCATGTTTACATTTCCGTACCATTGCGATTTGCGACCACGTAGTAAGATCAGTCATGCCAACATTATAAATATTCTGTTTCCGCTGGCGCCAAAAACTGTTACTTGTGGCTATATTCACAGCGAATTTCACAACCGCTTAGTTCATGTAATATACAACAATTATTTATATTCACTAGGAAATGCGTGACATATAGACAAGATTTTTTTCAAAAATATATTTCTTTGAGTGGAATAAGTTTCGTCAATAACATTATGTATTTGTTTTTAACCTTGTTTAAATAGAATACCAACACAAAGAAAATTAAAATCGTAATGCATGGCAACACAACATTTATGTTACTACAGATTATCGTAGTGTATACTTAGATGAGAAGGATGCTTTGTCCTTTTATTATTATTTTTTTTAAATAAAATTTCATATTAGTATGAATGTTATGGAAGTCCACTAACATTAATTACTTAATATGCTTACTAAATGTATTGTAAGCTTATTCCACTCGTATGCAGACGGCACGTGTATACGTGAAATTGTAAATAGTAGTCATGCCCTTTATTGTTTATTTACGTTAGGTATATACTCAATGCTAGTAAATTATACGGGGACGTACTGTAGCTGTCGGCTTAGTACGTTATTTCAACCATTATAACTAATATTTATAATGGTTTAAATAATCAAATTCGATTAAGTTTTACCGGTATGTATGGTACCGATTTACCGTCTTACAACAAAATCACTTAAACCATCATACGTGGATAGCTCCGGTACGATATTTTTCTAGCTTCAGTTTCCTGTTGTGAAAATTGTCTCAAATTATATATTGAATTTTACTTTTGCCTAAGTTCGATCGAGTTACAAGTATGAGTGTGTAAGCGATATCAATTATGTCTATACAATCTAAGGATAACATTCAGAATCGAGATTTTTTTTATTTTTTCTTTCTATCATCTGTAAAGAAATGTTTCGCTTTTGTCCAAATGGCAATATCATGCCACGATATTAGCTATATTGCCATTTGAACGATTGTCATCCTCATTTATTTTCTCCTCTTAAAGTTATTTAGATCTCTACATCCTCGATCGATCAATTCGAGTGGGGATGTAGAGTACTTTTGCATCTTAGGTCACAGCGCCCATCTGAGTAGTACATCATGTACGTGCATAGTAGGTAAATTTAGTTAACCATTTATAAAGTGGTGTTGGTAGCCAATTTAAGTACATCTACAAACTTAGTATAGTAGGGTATCTTCAATATCCAGGCTTTATTCTACTCACCCCGGCTTCGCAGGCGCTATCGTGACCCGTAAACCTTGAAAAATCATATATCTAAACCTTCCTCATTAATCATACTAGATATTGGTAAAAACCGCAATAAATTTCTCGCAGCAGAGAGATTTTTTGATTTTATCGCGAACAGTAACATAGATAGACGCGGTGGAGAACTTGTGGGAACGGGAAGCTCTACAACTTTTCTCTAGAACTCGACCATACTCAATCTCTGGAATTTTTTCTTTGCAAATTCAACTTTTTGTTTTTCGGGCTATATTTAGCCAACGACACTTACAAATAAGGTGTCTTAATAAATTTTCCAAATCAGTTCAGGGCATTGTGAGTTTACCTCATACAACCGCCAATGCTTTACCTGTTAATAATATCAGTAAGTATTATATATAGTTACTAGCTGCCCCCGCGAACTTCGTTTCTCCTTAACGTGATTGAACTTAGCCTACCTTTTTACTATATACCCTGTTCAGTTTTCTGGAATGAAAATTTGTAGGTTTTTCTGTAAATATTTCTCTACGTAAAATTCAGTTTCAAATTTTTTCAAATTAACAAATAAAATATAGGGGTGAAAATTGGGGTTGTATGTATTTTTGTATGATGTATCATAAATAAATAAAATGACAAAATTTTGTCAAAAAAATTAAATTTGGGGGACACCTATTAGTTAGAGGTTTGGAATATAGATATAAGGCGATTCTCAGACTTACTTAATATGTATAAAAATCATAAGAAGCGGTCGAGCCGTTTCGGAGGAGTATAGGAACTAACATTGTGACACGAGAATTTTATATATAGAGATTTTTTTTATCGAAAACAACTCTATTTCACACAACTACTTACATAAAATAGCGGATATTTTGTACTTTTGAGAAGTGCATACCATTAGGTAGCATCAATAATAAAATGAAACATGTTTGTCTCTTTCTTCAAATTGTACTGCAGAAAGAAAAGAACATATTTATATTTGACGCTATGAACCATTAGTGCCTAACGCTATGAACCATTAGTGCCTAACGCTATGAACCATTAGTGCCTAACTTAAATATTGTATGTAATAATGTAATGTAAGAGTTCTCAATCAATTTACACCAGTATAATTTTCATTGTAAATATAGTTAAAATCTATATCATTATCTACATTATCTTAACCAACATTCATTGTTTTAATAAAAAGTTTAATTTATTAGATATTAATTAATCTCTAAATATTTTAACAACAAATAATTTTAGTACGTGAGAAGAATGTTGTTGATTAAAAACAAAAAATATTTTTTAATAATAAACCAGTTATTTAAAACAAACTTTTGTTATTCAGCCTAGCAAAGACAACAGCTGTCAACTATGTATTAACTATTAAGTATATTTGTGTAATCGCATATGTGAAATAGAACCCATTTAAATATGACGATGATGAAGTATTATTAGTAAGTATATAAATTTATTTATTAAAAGTAGCCAAACTACTTCTACAAAATGTTTACCTTTGCTAATAGAAGCCCTTAGCCCACTTCTTAGCCTAAATAAACATTGCTATCATATCGCAATTACAAGTTTGCTAGAATACAGTAAAGTCGCTAAATAACCAAATGGTATAGTATTCATCCAAACTCTGCCAAAGGAAAGGTTTGATGTATGACTAAAATGCGACCTTTCCAGTTGTATTTCAGTAGAAGGTAGACTAAATATAAACAGTATTTGGAATCTGAAATGAGTACTCTTATACTGTTAACTTTTAAAGACTTTTTTAATTTGTTTTACACCATTTTACATGTTTGTTTTAAGGGTGAAAAATAAAAAGTAGCTACTTCAAAAATATAAAAGATGAATTTACCAAGATACAATAACCTAACTAAAACACTAATATTTGTTCACACCTTAGATAAAAAGGCTTGTTTTTTTAAATATGAGAACAGTTTTATTCAAATCAAACCTGTGTATGGTCAAGTATTTGTATTATTGAATAATATAGTCATGAGTAAATGACCGCTTTTGTTATAAAAATTGACAGGTGGCAAACATTCAGGCCGAGCTATGCACGGCTAGAAGGCTCTAAGTGGCATTACCAGCCATTTAATAGTTATTAGGCTTTTAAAAAGAACCCTAACTTTTTTTCTCTTTCTTGGCCTGCACAGTTTGTGGAACCCTTAAAACTTAATACTTTAAAAATACTTAAATGGGAAGCTGATTCCACATAGTGTTGTTGCAGGCAAAAAAGTACATTAAAAAAACTTTAATGGAGCAAAAACCCTTGTATAAATAGGGTGGAATAGCTCAAGTTTCATTGAATCAAACCTAGAATTACTAAGTACTATTGTGAGAGGATTATATGTATGTACACATTATAAATCAGAATCAGAGTAAGTCACTGTTATTGGTGAGAACTATTTATATTTAACGATACAATTTCTTAAGATTTTTTTATGTATAATGCAGAACACCCACATTATACATTTATATTGAATAATTTGCTATCAATTTATATGTATTATATTCCTATAACTATGAATATGAAAACTACAAAACAACCTTTTAAATGTTTATTTTGTCTTTGTAATACAGAAATTATACTTGATGCAAAAATACTCTTTTTCCAATAAGTGGTGTTAAAATGATTATCCCTTATTTTTTACCCTAATTTTAATTTAATTAAATGCGATTCGGTGTAATTAGGATTACTAAGGTTATTAGGAGGGCATCATATAACAAATTATTCATGAATTAAAATTTACCTAAATCATTGTACATAAAATTAGTTTGAATTGAAATTGAGCAAGCATTACTCATGCGAAATATCTCTTTCATATAAACATACTTGAAAAAATTATAAAAAATATCTATAAACACAATAATATAAATTAGTTATGGCATAAAATTATTCTAATCTCATATACCTAAATTAAGTACAAAGATCACGATTAATAATTACAAAAGGACTACCGACGACCGATTAACATATTATGTAAATTTACTAAGAGCTTTGCATACTGTTTTTGTGCTTGTATAAAAACCTAAGACTAAAGATTTCATTTTCGAAACTGTAAGAATGTAACAAAATAACAAATCCGACTGATGGTATACTAAATCTAGTTTGTACCCAAACCCCAAACTATAATGGGTTGAATTTAAAACCACTAGCCAATGATATAAAAAATAGTATTTTCTTTAACACTTTAGGTTGGACAAGCTAGTTTAGTATATATATTGTCAATGATTGTCTAATTATAAAACACAGAAATGTAGGTTCAAAAATTCATGGCCACCACTGCTTATATATTGTTATATTAAATTAAAAAAAAAATTCGTTCACATAATAAAATATCATTCCGGCCGTTTAGAAAGGTTTTTATTACTATTTGCTTGTAAATTGTAATTGCGTGGAAGTCCTTCATTAATTTTTAAATGCACAAAATTTAAAATAACATTAGTAAAAACATTACACAGCCATGAATTTTGACACTTTTTCTCCTTTTGAATGAAATTAGTTCCATCCCATTTGGAATGTTTACAATGTGGTGCTATTTCCTTATAATAATATTCATTTAATACTGAAACAGTCTGTTTCCCAACTTATACTATAAGGCAAAATTTAAATACTTGAACTTTTGATCGTGTCTGACTTAGGGGAGATTGACACTTGATGTAATGGATGCTAAATGGCGCGGTATCCTAATATTTACAATGTACAAATAATCTTTATTTCTTTATTTTTTAATTTTCTAAAAAGAAATGCAGATTTTTATGATAATAAATCAGCCACAAATTTTTATTTTCTTCAACAACACTTTCTGGCTTAATTTATTATGATTTTATTTCAAGTTTGAAATTAAACAAATGATATTACGATTATTATTCATAAGACTATTACATTTTATTAATCCCAGTTTAATATGTTGCTTTTTTTATAAAATTCGTAACACATACTGCATTATTGTTAATTTTGATTAAATCACAACTAAATAATTGACAGCGCGCCATTTATTTTCTGACAAGTGCCACACAACAGTTCATAGACGAAATCTACGTCAATCAGGAGGAGCCAAACTCCGCCATCCAGGTGAGATATTTCTGAATGTCACCCTTCGATACGGACTTGTTACATTTCGATATAGCCTCGAGGAAATCTTGTTTGGTGACCGGCAAGTCCAATTCCTCCTTGGCCAGTTGTTTTATCTGCTCCGGTTTCAAACCAGTGATTCTTCGTCTCATGGACATCATTGAGGCGTCCCTGAATTTAAGGATGATTATAAATTACGACGAAAAGGAGTGGATGGATAATAATATGCGCAAATGAATAACAATAGCACCAAAGGACAACTTGATACTTCTTAATTTCTTCATAAGCGACATATATCATAAATAAATTAAAAGCAAATGTACCAAAAATATAAATCATAGAAGTTTATAAGACTTGACTTATTTATTCCGGAACATAAATGAACTTGGTCCTAACAATTCGGACAATAAATTAAAATATGGGGATGATTGGTATTTTGAATGTGTCAATTTAATACCTGCAAACATTAGTGATGTCTGCTCCGGAGTATCCATCCAGCTTTTTGGCCACCGCTTGCAAATCCAATTCTGGATCTAGTTTGACCTCGCGAAGGTTTATTTGGAGTAATGCTTCCCGACCTTCCTGCGTTGGCAGAGGGATATATATTCTCTTTTCAAGCCGACGCCGGAGTGCCTCATCTATATCCCAGGGAAAATTTGTTGCTGCTAATACCATAACAACCTGAAATCATATTTCGTTAATACAAACAACTTGAATTAACTTGAACTAACTCTTACTATACTCTGATTTTTCATTCTGTAGAATTCTGACATTTCATAAGTGTTGCTACTAAGAAAGTTCTCCACCGAAAAGGAGGAAATTTGACGGCAATAGAAAATAAAATGCTACGTATTTTTTATGTTTTACCTACTAAAAGGTCTTCTAAAAATCTTAATATTTACTTACTCAAGTGACCTATTACAAAAATAACAAATATTTCAATATCACGAACAATATATCGAATTAACTTTAAAGTATTTAAATATATTATAAACCGATATATTCTTTAGCTGGTATCACTAATTATAGGTTTAGTAAACCTTTAAAAAAAATGTTAGCTGTCACGTCGCGTGTTTTTACTGTTTGTGATGAAAAGGGACGTAATTATAACTCACCGTAAAACTATACATTCACTAACAAATAAAATGTATACATAGACTTAGATGTTCAGACTCGCATTGAAATTGAAAAATGTGCCCGGCCAAAAAGGTATGTAATCCCTTACATGTACAATAAATGATAGCTGTCAAAATTGTACGGAATTAATAATCAGAGTATATACTTATGAGTAATAATGTGTAAATAAAGTACAAAAAGAGAATAAAATTTACTGCTAAAATTGGAATATTTTGTAGTCTATCTTGAACATAGTTGTAACAAAACCTAAACTTGTCCCTTATTTGTTGATGACACCAAACTTTCTATTATTTATTATATAATAATAAAAATAATAATATTTTTTAAGTATGACAAATTAACCATGATTCGAAAACCACAATTTGCTCCTAAGCAACTCCCAAAAGCTTGCTTGGTTTTATTTTATTTTAAAACATTATTAAAAGGTAGCAGAAATAAGTGGCAGGTTCGATTCCTGGCTAAGGACTTTGAACATTTTTATGCAGGTAAAGAGAAAATCTTCTGTTTTAAGGAAAACTTATAATTTAGGATTTACACTAACAATTCAATTAAAATACCTTTCCAGGTTCGTCTGTAAGTCCATCCATTTGAACAAGCAGCTCTGACTTGACTCGTCTCGAGGCCTCATGTTCGCTGTCCGAACCTCGCCGGGAACACAACGAGTCTATCTCATCTATAAATATCGTTGATGGGGCGTAGAATCGGGCCTGAAATTGTTATTAAAAAAAATGTAAGTAAACCCCATAAAATTAAAATATAACGGTTGAGTAAATGTAGCAGTATCATTGATCTTCATGGACTGGTAGTAATTCTCCTTTTATAGAAATCTGGATTAGCCAAATTATGTCAAAAACATTTGATCCGAGCTAACATACCATTTCAAACAATAGTCTAACAAGTTTCTCAGACTCTCCTCGGTACTTTGAAGTGAGGGTAGACGAAGAAACGTTGAAGAAGGTAGTTCCACATTCTGTAGCGACTGCTTTGGCAAGCATCGTCTTGCCTGTGCCAGGGGGTCCAACCATTAAAACGCCTTTCCACGGCCGACGGATTCCCTAAAAATATTTTTACTGTTAATTAAAGTGCCTTTTTAAAACTCTATGAACACTGTTGGTTTTTTAATCTTAATCTGGCAATATTTGTTCTAAACACATAGTATTATCTCTCACTTTTGTCTGTTATAATCATATCGTAGACACAATTTGACAGATGGAAACAAAATATTACTTCAGTTAAAAGAATTCAATTGGACTAATTTGGTTTTTATGAATAAAGATGTGTTTGCAACAGTTTTTCATTGAATCTTTGGTATCAATGAAAAAAGTTATAAATTATTTTGAGGAATAGAAAGCATAAGTACCAAGTAACATATTTAATTGAGATATTTATTATTTATTTCCTGTTCAGATTGGAACAAGACTCTTGGGAAATACCTTGTTTTATACAACTGTGAATTTTATCAAAAATAACCAAATATCAACTCGGCTTATCCATATTTAGGATTTATGTCAACCTTTGAAGATATGTCCTTATGACATATGATAATATACATTAATTTACTTTAATTACAAAGATACATTCTGGTATGTCAGTGCAATACATTGTGACTTCCTTCAAATTCATAATTTATTGTAAAGGCATACCTTGAAAAAGTCTGGCATCCACAGAGGTAAGACAACGGCTTCTTCCAACAACCGCTTGGCTTCAGAAAGATCTGCGATATCATCCCACCGTATGTTTGGGTTCTTTTGTACTATATCTCTTTCTGTAATAATATTATAATATTGTGAAGTATTGCTCAATATGAGACTGGGAAAAGTGAAATATCTTTAATTGATATTACAGAAAATCCATGTTTATCATTTCAGATTTAAGGTTCTATTACTGTATTGAAGCTTTGCATTTTCGTTTATTTTCCCTTGTGATATACATCAATTGACACTGCTAAACTAAATATAATCAAACAGAAATATGTAATGTTTAATATAATTCAAATTGTATTAAAAACCCAAACCTAAATTGTGAGTTACTCTATGCCGTTATATTGTTTGGGACTTTTGTCAGGACGAATGTTCTATAGTATTCCGGATTTCTGAATTCCCAGCCAATACGCAGAAATTATTTTTAAATTTCACTATAAAGGATATACGCCTCCTAATTCTATTTGAGTTCCTCTTTAACATCATATAAATATCTCTTATCTAACCTAAACCTGAGATTGTTTAAGGGCACGTATTTATATACCTTTATAAGATTTTTATGATTAAGATTACTACACTTCTTTCCTCTCTTCGAACTCTTTTAGCACGGATTGCCTGTAAGGTTACCGGGTGCACCCCTGTATTTATATTTATTATAAAGACGTTTTGCATTTGTGTTGTTCTCTGTGTAAATTTAAAATAAATAGTACTTATGACGTTACCTAACATATCGACTAAGTCGTTATCAGCTGAGGAGTTGGGCTCAAACCGTCGCTCGTCCTCTTTGTGTTTCTCATCATCCGTGTCTCTGTCTCCATTATTGTTGTCTCTGTCCTGCTTGTCTTTATTGTGATCTTTGTTTGTGTCTTTTGTTTTTGCTGAAATAAACAAAAATAATATTATAGATTCACTTGGATTCCAAGAGCAAATGAACCGAACGAAGTTTATGTGGTAGTTTTAAAGGCAAGCAGAGTCAAGTAGATCTTTAGCCCTTCAATTCTACCAAACCAAAACTATATTGAGCAGGTAATGGAACCACCGGATGATACGTCATATGCATTAAACAATTAAATATTTTTAAAAAAATGACAGCTTTAGATATCTTAAATTCGTTGAAAAAACACTGTTTTTATATACATAAGTATATACATCCTTTCATTCATAACATTACATTCTTAAATTGGTATTCATTTCAATTGTTATTGTATAACTTTATCAATGCAATCATTTCGCATAACATACGATTCATTACGATCTTATCATCAAATTATGCATGAAACATTACGTGCCATATAATCATATTCTCAGAATCGGAAGTTAATACGACCGCTCCTTTAAAAATTGAGACATTATATGCTTCAGTTATTATTGAGGACTATAGAAATAACCTTTCACTACAAAAGCCAAAGTTTGTAGTACGAACGTACAATCATTTGTTTTTAATTTGTCATGGCAACCGTTTACTCTTTCCTTATTGGGCAAAAACTATATTAATTCTACATTACAAGAGACACAAAGATAACATTAAACTTAATTGTATAAAATAAAACCTAAATATTTCTTTGCGCCAGACCTGTGTCCTACACACAGGTCTTCAACTATAGCATTAAGCTGTTCATGTGAAACTAGTAGCCGTGTCGTAAGTCTCGTGAGATTTCATTGTAACACTTCCCTGTGTTGCGGCAGTGAATAAATATCTCCTAAGCACTATTGTATTTAAAAATACTAGTTAGCACTTGTAATGTATGTTATATATTTATGACGGTGCAAATAGAGCGGAAGGTCTACTTTTTTTTCTATAAAATAGGGGGCAAACGGGCAGGAGGCTGACCTGATGTTAAGTGATACCGCCGCCCATGGACACTCTCAATGCCAGAGGGCTCGCAAGTGCGTCTACTATGAGTTTTCTAAACGCAAAGGTTTCCGTGTAATTTGTACGAAAGATCTTCGCCCCTGCGTAATTGAAAATTTGATTATCCTATATTATATGCCGTGATTTACTCACCGCTATGTGCCTTTGTATTAATTTTGGGGTTTCGTACATCTGAGGTCTTTCTTTGCGAGGTGGTTGCTGTCTTAGGTGCAGGTTTCTTGGCATCGGCTGTCCGGTTATTTCGCGGGTTGTTGCGGGCTGATTTCAATGGTGGGGGACCCCTATGTATGTTAAAATATGTAGATAACTTTAAATATGTCATATCTATTTGTTTCTATGAAATCTATTTCTTTTTAAATTGAAACGAAATAATTATTTTCTAGCTAATGACGTATATATATTTACTTATGTTCAACGCTGGTAGGTGAGGGCCAAGCGCTGGGATCTCTATCAGGCGGTGGTGGCCAGATGTCTGGATCTAGTTCATGCGGCGCGGGTGCCCAGATCATATCTCGGGTCGGTAAGTCTTCTAGATCTGCAAGAAATAAAATAATAAGGTAAACAAAGGAAAGTAAAGTGAAGACGATTTTTAGATACTACGAGTCTCCCTAGGTCATGCAAAAGCGACTCTCGAGGGACTGCAGTGCGCCCGTTTTCCGTACGTGGCAGAGAACCTGGAGTAGGTCAAGTCTCATACTCTTGCAACTTTCACTGACGTTTCATTAGATATGAATTCAGATACCATTTCTTGAGACACAGAATAGAACTATTTAAGCTAGATAACAAGGACTAATTTCAAAATTCGTATGCATTTTATTATATTCTTATAAAAAAATAAGTATATATATGTATATCATTTTGTATACAAATACTTGTTCGGTGACTCAACTAGAGTTAAGTCTAAATTTGGTAAACCGGACGCCGGTGATCTAAAGACATTAATGTCACTCATTAACAGGTTCTGGGTAAAAAGTGCACCAAGTTAACATTCCACATAATTGGCTTGAGATTTAACCGTTACTGAGAATTACTCGTGTTGAAGGAATGTCTTTTAATTGGAATCGATCGTCCGTAAGTTGTTTTAAGGCCCGCAAACGCAAATCTAACCAAGTATTTATAATTTTTTTAGGTACACAGGTCAAGTAGGTAAGTCAGGCTATGCTTACCAACCAAATACAATAAGTATTTTGGTAGGTAACGTATATCGTTATAAATTATTATTATCTAGCAGAACCGGAGGCTTTAGCATCCATCTAATAATTTTACGGCGTTTGGTCTAAATAGATTCCATTTTAAAAGGTCAATCCCGTATGCAAATATTTTGTCTGATCTGATCACATATAATGGAGCTCAGTGTGAAACCTAGAAGGTCACCAAAGACTTCTCCCACCGACTCCAAGTCTTCGTCTTCGTACTGGCCCGAGAAGATCTCTAACGTGCGGTAGCACTGACTTTCAGCAGATCCAGCGACGCAAATGGAAATTGAATCATATTCATGAGGCAAAGAGAGCTGGAAAGACTGGGAGCGAGTTGAAATATGAGGCTCAGAACCGAACGCGTTGGAGACTTATGGAGGGGTTATAACCCCTATAGGACATTAAGTCAAATATTAAATTAACTTATAATCGTTCAAAATTTTATTTATATTTAATTCCAGGTCTAAACTTCTTATTTATTACCAGGTGTTTTATTAAAGAAGTTTAAGTACGGTATAAGTGATTTTCATTTTGTGTGACCCACGTGAATTAGAATACAAAGTGTGCTATGCGTTCAATATGGTAACAAATAATCTTCTTAAATATAAAATTTAGCCTTACACAGGTAATAGGGTCAAGAGTGCTCACTGATGCTGATACCTACCTGACAAGTGGCTATTGAAACTTTCGAGAAAAGCCGTAAGTTCACCCACGCTGACAAAGTAGTTTACCTTAAGACATTCGTACACAAGAAACTTTTAATGTTTTTTTAAGATAGATCGTAAACCGACGACCTTTGACAAATTGCCTATAGACCAGATATGCCAGAAGGCTTGTCTCTACGGTTCTGCGCCGTAACTCTGCAACTAGCGATTACAATGAGAGTCGATACGATCCCAAGTAAGATCCTAACTATTATCGAGGTTTAAACAATATTGAGACAACAAACACGACATATTGGTCGGCTATTGGTATAGTTGTAATAATTTGTATATAAAATGTAAAAATAGTTGTATAATTTGTATATATTATATAAAACCGTTTGTTCTCTTTATAATATTAACACAGCATCTAAACTTATCATGGAAATTAAAAAATTATAGACATTAGATCAAACATCCAACAGGGAAAGATTTTTGCAATTTTTCCTTCCTCGAGATACAAATATGGAATCATAATTATGTTTGTATATTTCTAGATAGTATTTCGAATTTTCTATTCATATTTTCGCATTTTTAAAAAGTGCACCACTGTTCGTTTATAATAAGAGATGCTTTGATAACCTAATTTTTGAAACCCAGTAAAGACTAAGTAAAGATTTGAGTAAATATGTCGTGTGTATATTTGTTAAGCAAGAAATGAATTGCAAGTGATTGTGTGGGAGAGCGGAATGCTATTAAATCAAGCGCAAAATGTTCATTATGCCGACATTACCATTAAATAATGGCGCGGTTGACATTATTGGAACGTGCTATTTTTGCTTGTAGAACACGTTTCCGTAAAACTGATATGAATTGACGAACTCTGCTTATTGTACTTTAATACATCAACTTAATCGTATTATATCATTATATAGTAACCATATAATAGTAAAATATAATATCTATCATTTAAGTTTGCTTACGAACCCGCACAAGTAAATAAGATTTCGCTAAAAAAATTATACACACTTGACTTTGATTGTACCTATTGATAGTTGTGTAACAAAACGAATGAATTGATTTGTAAAAAGTATGGAATTAAAGTGGCTTTATTATTATTATTATTAATCGAAACTTGAATTCAGTTGACCGTATTAATTTAATTTACGATTTCGAAGGCACTTTTATGAATTTGTTAAAACGAGGAAAGAAGACACAGTCACCATGATTAGATATAGATAATCTGACTTCCGATGTTGTTTTAATAATTCAACGGCAATTTCTTGCTAAAATTTCAATTTAAAATATCTGACGGTACATGAGCTATTTAATTATAACAATTCCAAGCAACATTGGCACAATGGTCTTATCGCTATTGCTATCAGCACTTCTCAAACATTGACAGGAGCTAAATCAAACCATGTACCAATGAAGAATATACAACGGCAATAATCTTCACTGCATACTCCATTGTTTTAATGTGTAATGTTTAGGAACGCTAAAATAGATTTAAAAATAGTAGTCTGTCGCTTGGTTTGTGTTAATCGCTTAGTAATCTCGTGGGGATTGGATGGTTTTTTTTAGCAAAACACTGAAGCATCATGCAAACAGGCACGTGGCTCATCTGATGTTTAATGATTTGACCCATGGGCAGTCTGAACGCCAGAGGGCTCGTGAGTGCGTTGCCGGCCTTTTAAGATTTGGTACGGTCTTATCTTGAAGGCCCCTAACCAACAAGACCTTACCTAACCTATTAAGAACCTCCAAACAATATACCCAAATAAGAATAACTAGTTATTGCTACGTCATAGACAACTCTGTGGATGGCTGTGAATGTTTTTAGTAGTAATTGCTACGGTAGCAATTACTATTCATTTTTGATTAGTTGCTAGGCGAAGGACAGACAGGCATTATACTATCCGCGGTAAAAAAAAACATGCATGATTCATGTCTTACTCCTAGAAATCCGTTCTTTTATCCATATCGCAATAGTACACAACAAGAACAAAAGAACAGCGCCATTATACAACTATCTGTGCCGAATGTTTATGCTAGCTCCACACTCACGACATATTACCGTTTTTCTAAGCATGGCAACATTGTAACTTATGAGGCGTGTGTAAGAGATTAAAAATCACTTTACTAGAGCAATATACTGCAAATAACGCATGTTTATTAACAGAAAATAATTTGTTTCTTTAGTACTTTCAAAATTCTTGGGTAGCTGATAACAGAGCCTATCATTAACGTTGTTGTTACATAACTTTATATTAATGTGAATTATAAATATTAAGTCTTCTTAGGCTACAGTACAATACAGTGAAAGTTTAAACAAAGCTTTTCAAACATCCGGAAATAGTAAATCCTAATTTAACCGTCAAATTACTGAACATTAAATTCTGCGTATGACAGTTGAATGTTGAGTATAGAAAAACCAGATGAAACAAACGACTGTCTAATGGCGCTTTGTATATTGCCACTTTTTATAATCCTTGTCTTATATTAGTGTGTGTTTTTAATAGTTGCTTAAAAACATTGATTGATCAATTGAGCAAGAGCAAGCTTTGATAAATAACATTTATTTTCAAATTTAAATTACGACCTTTTTACTTACACTTGACTGTATGCAATTATGACTAGCAATCTGGTATCGCGAAAGCTCAATTTATTTAAGTGTACAATAATTGATTGCAGTATGCATTTATTAACATTTCAAATATTTTAGAGTAGAACCTCTCTAAGTCGTACCTGAATAAGTCGAAAGCCTCAAAAACTTGAAATGAAAGCCGTCATTTTTGTTCCCTTCATACACCAAAACCTCCCTTACTCGAAATCTCAACCCTCTATTATTCGAAACAATCAGTCAGACCCCGCAGGCCGCTTTGGTACATATTTTACTTCTGACTAGAAAAAATAATTTGGACTTCTGTATAACGAACATTCGAGTAACAATGTTTTGTTTTACAACCTTTAAAACTTATTACGTCTATAATAATATAAGAAAAATAAGTTATGGACTTTAAGGATTTTCCAATGTAAGCCACTATTGTTTCGTATTTCTGCTAAATCAAATTTTAATGTAAGGTGGCAAACACTGCCTAAAAAAACGCTTAGTGGTCAAACGACAGGCCGAGGTGATACGGGTGAAATTTCGTATTCCATAAGTCGAAAACTCGAATATTTTAGCATCTCCCTTGATGTTCTTACAGAGGTTCTTCTGTAGTAATATTGTATTAAAGCTTTTTATGATTGAAGATGATAAGACCTAATAAACATCAAAGTATCACCAACGACAATTACGATGCGTGCGCGCCTCATGTTTTCAAAGGTATAAATCAATTCGGTACGGTTCTTATTTTATGATCGTTATAAAGTACATCTTCTAAACCGGAAATTGTACATCGTGAACGCTTACGGTGTGTACAAAAGGATGTATTCAAAATGGTAGTGTCATTTTTGAATTACGGTATTGGAAATAAACTATACAAATGCATTTTTTTTAGTTATCAATTTACATCTTACATCGAACAAAAAACGTTTTCTAGACTATTCTGGGTTTCTAAGCATGACATAGACACGGACAAATAGATAGTGAGGTAGGAAATTCTTTGTATTTAACATACAAATACTGAATTTCTTTTTCTGGACTGGAATTTAGGACTCTCAGGCTAAACATATATAACAGATATAGTCTAACTGACTATCTTGATTCTATTTAGAAAGGAAACAAAATTAAACCTATTTGCCAGACGGTTACTCAAGTGAGGACGTAGCATAAGATTTGAGATAAGGCCGCGGTACAAGGTGGTACACGATCGAGATTGGAAAGTGGTTATCTGATCTCGACTGTACCAACGTCGTGACCGAAACGGAAAGTTCGTCCCTTACTGACATTTCCACTCACCTTTCAACACTTTATAGAATAATTTTAAAAGAAAAAAATTATATATCTTAATAGGTTATTAACAAAGTGATTTTCACTTACGTATAATAGACGGCAACAAATGGGGCTGCATTATTTCCTTTTTTAAGGCTAGTAAAAGAAATATTGCCTGAAATCAAATGTCAGCCTTCGACACATTACATGCATCAAAAACATTAGAAATTTAGGACATATAATGGCTGAATGCTGATGATGAAGTGGCTGGGGCGATTAGTTATGGATGACATCTAAATTTTCCCCGAAACGCTACTTGGTCCAAATGTTTCTGAAATCGATTTCAGATTATATTGTTATGGAAAGAAATGTGTGATCCCTATGGCATTTGTGAATTCCAATACTTGGAAGATAATTAAGTCGAAAGGGCACTGAAGTGAAAACGGTAAATGCGCTGAACTTCCAGACATTAAATTAGTGTAATTTAAGATGCATTGTCCGCAATTCGCTGTACGGATAAAATGTTTTATGACGTCCCAAGAATCCGGCACAATTGTTCTTATTAATGAATCAATTATACTGTGGTGTCGCACTTCACACGCCTATATGGGCGGAGTTAACTATTGTTCTGTTAAAGGATGAATTTAAAAGGGCCAAGGATGAACGCGAAACTAAGTAGACAATAATATTTGTCTTTCTATCTAGTCCACCTAAATACCAACCATGTGTTTATTAATTTAATACTTAGCTAAAATCATTGCAAATTATAATAACGAGGGAAACGATGACATATACCACATATTATGGGCTGATATTTAGTACAAGTTTAGTTGGAAAATGATGAGACTCTCTGATGGGTGATGTGATGCGATGGATTTAAAAATTATTTTTCCAGTAACTTAAGTGTATACACTGTGGTGCATTACACATAATCAGAAATTAAATATCAATGTATAAACAGTAATTTTCTTGTCGAGTACTGCGAAATCAATCGATTAAATACGTCAGATATTTACTCGACAATCAAAATCAATTTAAACCAAACATAATTTTACTTTAACATATTATTTTTCTTCTGTTAATCCAATAAACAGATTTTTTACTTTATTCATCCTTTTGTGAAGCCTTAAAGATCTATAATATTTCAGGTCACAAACGGGATAATTAATATAATAAGAAAAAATATAATAAAATGGTTCAACCATTCGTGGTCACTCAATGCCATTTTCCAGAATAACTGTTCGTCATCATCAATAACCGTCAGGACTTTGACCTTTGAAGGGGATAAAAATAAACACAGACAACGATCGCATTAACAAATCATAGTAATTTAGACCAATTAGACGTATGTTTCATAAAGTCTTTAGTACACGTCGTGAATATGTAAAGGTCGATGTATAATATATTTCTGTATAAAGCTGTTTGCTCTTCCAAGGACGTACTAATATTAAAAAAAATACTAAAATTGTAAGAGCAAACATGTTAAGCGTATTTCTAAACAGTTTACGGTTAAACATATTTTTTTTCAATTCAACAATCTTAGGAGTTCCAGATTTGTAACGTTTTTGTTTAAGTGATTCATCGTTTTATTTTGTACTTACTTCCACCGAGCGGTGTAATGGGTTTATCTCCCTCATGCTGGAACATCTGGACAGTGGCCACAGTCCCTTTCAGCTGCTCGTACTCACGGGCCATTTGTCGTTGGACCTGAAAACAAATTACATATTATCTTACCAATAAAAGATCGTTCAAGGTATTAGTTACCTTGTCGTATAACATGTAATAATATTGTACAACTATCCTCAGGGTCAGAAGCCATTCATTCGAACTTGCAACTAACTACAAAGACAAAACAAATCGCGCACATGGACTGTAATCATAATACTATATTAGGTACAATACATTAACGTTACGCAAGCAAGGGCTACCATTTGTTACGGACCAACCGCACGTTAATTTACTGAATATTAGTAGTGCTGCATCTTTCTGAAGTAGACGTACAATCCAGTGTATTAATTGCCGTATCAAAAATAAGCAGCGCTTCATAGGCGCAGGTAAAAAGCAAAACCACGAAGCTTAAGTATATGTAACGAAAATGTCATCTCTTGTGGTACCATCTCCGTTAAATAATGCGATATATATTGCGTATAGAGCAGTGTTGGCCTGGTGGCTACAACGTGCTTACTTACTTCCCTAAAGTCGTAGGTTCGATTCGCTAGAACGGTGAAGGAAAACATCGTGACAAAACCGTCTTGTCTTAAACCTAAAAAGTCGACTCCGTGTGTCTAGCACAGGACGCTGATCACCTACATGCCTACTAGTTAGACAAATTATCATGAAACAGACACAAAAATCTGAGGCACAGACGTAAAAAGCTTGAAGCGCAACTTATATGTATACATATATCGTATACGATACGAAAACTCGCTAAAATATTAATTACGCTTAAAACTCGTCATTTAACCTTATGAGACGCCAAGCAGTCTGTTCTCAAAGCGTCAATAGTAGTCTGAGTGTAAAAAAGTGTACTTGTTAAACTAAATAAAATTCATTTTGTGTGTGGGTGGAACAATGATTAACGGCAAGTTAAGTTAAAAAAATGGGTGTATAGCACAAGCCACTTATGAAGAAGTACTGCTTAACGACGAGGAAAACATTATTTTTATATTTGCTAAAAGGGTCCTATACACGGGCTACACTTTTAATGAAATATGTGGCTACATCATTTCCGACTACATTCCGAAAATAAAAATAAAAACATTTTAATGCAGCACATGGCTGAAAAATGTATATCTCGGCAATATTTCTGCAACAGTATATGGCTGATTATTTTGTGTTTACACGGTCTACATGCATGGATTGGCTAGTACCTGCGGCTTCAATGGCGGACAAACTATACGCGTTGCAGCAGCTTATATTATTTAAAAGCAAAGTAGAAACAAAAAAACTGGGGAAAATGTGGATTCCTTATTTCAATAGACTTGCTACATTAGATATATTCAGTCTAGAAATAAGAAGCGATGAACAATTACTTCAAAACTTTACACGAATGTCTAATAGTGACTTTAAACACATTATTTACAAGATTTGACCAATGATACAAGCAAAAAGATACTAACATGAGAAAAGCTATAGCTGTTGTTACAAGATTAGCTATAACTCTACGATTTTTAACAACCAGAGAATTTATATAAAAGTTCAAGTTATCTGTTCAGTCTCCGATGCTTCAATATCTGCTTGTATACAAGAATTTTGTTTGGATTAAAACAATACATTAAGGTACGACAATGTATTTATTAAGTAATAAAAAGTTAATCAGGTCCAACAGTAAAGGTCACTAGTTCCTGATAAGTTAATTGGGTCTACTGGATCATTGATTTGAAACTGCTTTGGAACATGCTGTAAATAATATACCATCATTGGTAAATGAAGGTATAGGATAGATGTCAGAATAATGGCTAAGGCTAAGGCTTGTGCTCTCTGCTTTAACTATCCGGACTTGGAGTAGCAGAGTACTGAATTTCAGCAAAATTTGCATGATTTTCATTTCTGCTCTACTTCGAGTGTATGGATCATACTTTTTCAACTTTTTTGCTCTTCAAAAGCAGAGTATTCATTTTTATTTTGTTCACCAGCTCGAAGTAATTTTTTTTTAGTTTGTTCAAAATATGCATTATTAGCATTATTTGTTTTGGACTTCTAAGAGGTTGGTGGTTTTGTTGAAAACAAAGAGTCTGGTGTGTCTAAGTTAACAACTTCTTGTTCTTGATGAGCAGTGTCTGGGGTTTCGGTCACCTGAAAATGATTTGATTATTTGAATTTTTTTAGACGCCATCGGGAGTGGCAGACTGGAAACAAATTGTAAAAGATTTCGAAAATCGTTGGAATTTCCCTCAGTATTTCGTGTGCAATGGATGGCAATCACGTGCGTATGTTCTCAAACTTCTTAATTTGTACGCCTCTTTACTCGAAATATCAAATTTTTGGGCAAGTACTTGCCACCCATCTTTATTTGCATTTCCACAATTGAGGGTGAAAATGCACTTCATTGATGACATTGTTTCATTTTCATGTTTCATGTACCACATATACTAGTCATTTTGATTTTTGATACATATTTTAATTTATAATAACACCGAACATTTATGATTTATAAGCTCAAACAGGAAACAAACACAAACGAGCATAGCGCTACTCGAACGAATCGTGGAAAACTTCACATAGTATGAAAAAGGGACGCACTTTGATCGTAAAGCGAGACAATAGCGAAGCAATAATATAGCTGAGATATATTGCAGTATTTTCGATTCCAAAGCGATAGTTCCGATCTTACGACTGGGTCACTAAACATTTATCGGACATACAAAAAATATTTGGCAATATATCCCGGCCATAAAAAAAATATTGCAGAGTATTGCATAGTCCAGCCGTAAATGCTGGCTGATGCTACCAGCCAATCCCTTGCAGCTATACATTTTTGTGAAAAAATTGCCCGTCTAGGAGCCCCTTAAGACAAATGATTATGCTAAAAATATATACCTACAACCGACAGTTTAATTATATTTTAAATCCAACATGTTTTTGTTTTCGGATCAAATTCCAAAGAGCACTAACGATTACATGGTATAAAGGAAAACACCTTCACTGGACGTCTTCAGATCCTTACATTTATAGATATATATATACTTTAATTATTTTAATTGAACTACCCACCAAATATTTTATTATTTTTTATGAAACTATGCTGACGCTTAATAGGATGCAAGGTCACGATCATAAATAAAACGAGGTTAACAAAAAACAATATAATTGCTTCGCGCATTTCACAAACGAATTCAATTCAAAGGCTTTTTCATTTCCCTAATCACCGTATGCAAGTGTAACAGCCTCATAAAAGCACACAATGGTTCAAAATAAACAGAGTGAAATGTTGCTATTGTTTAAATTTCTCGGAGAGTGCCCACATGAGCCTTGAGGAGAAGTGAAATTTGATCTCCCACATGATTAAAAAAATTACACAATCAACCGCCCACTATTCTACTGATGAGAAGGTGTTAATTGATCATAAAATACATAGTGCACAACAAAATTAGAATTGTTAAAATAAATCCGTGGTGCAACAACCTCTTTAGGTCTGAATGTCAGATTAATGTATGTTTCATGATTGTTAATCTAAAAGAAACGTGTGTGACCAGCCTTCTCTGCTTTGACACACGCCGTCAATTTTATAGGCAACCAGTTTCCACATGATGTGTTCCTTCGCCGTTCATGCGAATGGCACCTACGAGATGAGAGACGCATGCTTAAGTCACTAGGCCCTGCTTATTCACTGCTCTGAATATTTATTTATTCTAAATCCAAACAGGCGTTAAATAGCAAGCACTACTAGTCTGTTAGAAGGTGTAATATATCACCAGAAGGCATGCGGTAGAATTCGCATCATTAATGCTATTGGGGTAAGACTTTGTATCTACTACAAGAAGTTATCATTTTCATTCATTTGGTTTTGATACTGCGTAAAAAAACATAATATTTAAAATTGGCTTGCCTTCATTTCAAACCACATTAAATATACTCTGGTCTCGTTCAAGACACCTCGAAAACCTACATAACAACACCAGAAAGATCACGGCTTAAATGTTTGTATTTATGTAAACTGTAACGAGTACTTCAATGTATCGCGTTAGCATAACGCAATATACACGTTTACTTAAGACCGCACAATCCAATTGTAAATCGTCTTCCTACTCGCTACAATCGTATTATGCAATATTACGACTTCTTAATAAAAGATGAATAGAACAAAGTATACCTTTGAATATGTATAATGTACATAGTACTACACTGTACGAGAATCTTTATGTTATCTATGGCAAAACAATCATCGATTGAAAAATTGTTAATTTAACTCAACGACAAATATAGTGTAAATTAGGTTTTATGAGTCGGTTATAAATATATACATTTTTGCTTAGCCATGGATTTTTCCAAAGACAAATGATTGTGAAGTGAAGCTTTTTCAAAACGAGTAGAAAAATTATGCCAAGAGATAAAGACAAAGGGATATTGCGATCATGATATTTGGTATTCGAAATTCGAACACAATTCTTAATTTACCAGAGAGGCTATTCTAATTACAAACCTTTTAATAGGAGCTTATTACTCGGACAGACGAATAACCTTCAGAAAAAAATAATAGTAATACATGGGGTTCGGGGACATTGCGTAAACATGAAACATTTCACCTGATTTGTGAAACACCTTGACCGAAATATACTTAGGATTAACATATTATCGCAATTAAATCTACCCACATACTAAGTATTATGCGGGCTAATAAACTGTAGGCCTTCCGTAATTCTAATCGCCATTGAATAACTTAATAGCCCGGTGTCAATTACACGCACAAATAGTCATAGACAAGTTATTTAATTATTCAACTTCTAACAATTTTGCTCTATTAACATTTTTCGTGAAGTTGTTTAATCGCATTTTTTTATATATGGCAATAGTTTTAACTTTATGCCAGTTACAAATAAAAGGTTGGGGTAACTACACGCGAGAAAAAATAAACAAAGACATCAAAAGGTTTAATCGAAATTTCTTATATTGAATAAAATATAAAAACTATTTCGTTATGGTCTTCAAACTGCAGAATCATTC
The DNA here is from genome assembly GCF_905147105.1 of Pieris brassicae. Lineage (NCBI taxonomy): Eukaryota > Metazoa > Arthropoda > Insecta > Lepidoptera > Pieridae > Pieris > Pieris brassicae. Next base: position 18,085,774 of record NC_059669.1, on the reverse strand, counting down.
TGGTGTTACACTTTTGCAGCGACTTTTCAAAACTTGCGTCGTCGTGGTTAGATAAGACCACCATAAAAAACGTAGATGTTATCGTTTCGTTCTTTGACAAGCTCATGATAGATCAACAGGGTATATTATTTTAGATCTGTATATAGTTTATCAAATGTGACCAATTAAAAGATGGTTACTAATAAGAATTATGCATGTACTTATGTCCATTATGCATCTAATAATTATAAAGAAACTTGCATGACAATTATTTTATTTATTTAAAATGTTTGGAGTTTTCTTCTATTTTAGAAGGCGTTAAAATCGTTATGAAAATTTGATCTACATACAAAAAACGCGTACACGCGTAAATGCGTTTATCGCATTTGCATTAAGTAATTAGACTCCATATGCGTCATATATCGCCTACAAAAAGGTCAATGACATCGCCTAATGCCACTACAATAGAACAAACGAAATGCTTTGGCGACAATCCAGCCGCTAAATCAGACTAGGTGACCTAACTAGGACCTTTCTTCTAACAAAACGATTGATCTTTGATTTACTACTCTTAGACATACGCGTCTAAAGTGTCTAACTCTAAATTAAGATAAAAAATTACAATTTCCGATTTACTATTCCTCAATAAATTTAATTGTTTTTGAAGATAAGTCAGTTATTAATTAATTCGGAGTTTTAAGATCACATATTAAGAGACAATAAAAATCAGTAAAATATTATGCACCACTTCCTGTTACCAATTTTCAATACACACTATCCAATAATAAGATTTCATAGTATGTTTGACCTATTTAAATAAACTCGTTAAACCCGTAATATCTACAGTTGATTAATCAAATTGAAGTATAACAACTATGATTTATTTATTCGTCAGTTAATTGGTGATAGTTAAAAGGAAAAATGTTGCTTACAAAAACGTAAAGTAACAGTGTACACAATAAATGCTGACACAGAATAGAGATTATAGATTTTAATAGGAAATTAATAGAAAGTTAAACACACTGTAATTCGTCAATTGGATAACTGCCGAATTGTATACCACATAGTTATTATAATAACAAGTAAAACAACAATTAACGTATTAGAAAAATCCGAATAGATTGAGAAAGATTTTTCATTAATATGAAAATATACAGCATACATATTATAATCAAAATAGTAACTTTCATAGGATTACTAGGTGTTGGGATATACATTCCTACTAAAATTGCCCGATATTTAAGAATTGTAACTACAGAGTCCTATAACATCAAATTTTGTCAGGTGTATTCATTGACATATACATTAATTACTTCTTATATTATTTTACTTTAACATAAGGAAATATTTGATCGTGATTGTGATATGAAAACAAAAGAAAGCTAAGTATTTCTAAACTGAAATAATAACGAAAACAATCGTTAGATTCGTTCTTAAGATTGGAAAGATTTTTAATTGAAAATTTCTACTTCACCTATGTGCCAAGAAATCTCACATATGCTAATAATATGAACTGTGTATCAGCTATATTATTTCATATATTACAGGGTTTATCTGCATATATTTATGGTATGTTAAGTAATTCCCGACGTATCAAAGGGCTAACTGCTAAGCCGTTAGTAACGAGATCAATAATATACACAGTTTATTGAGTGTAACTTATTTCGTATATTTAGAATAAACAGAAATTGTTAAAAACTAGATTAAACGTTTTTAAAATAAGAACTAAATAATATTTTTAATTTAACATGAAACGCTGGACTTGCACAAGCTTTTTGTCTTAGCTTTCATAAGGGTTTTTGCCATAACTTTTTTTTATAGAACAGGGGGCAAACGGGTAGACTCACCTGATGTTAAGTGATACCGTCGCCCATGGACACTCTCAATGCCAGAGGGCTCGCGAGTGCGTTGCTGGCCTTTTAAGACTTGGTACGCTCTTTTCTTTCTTTTTATTGATATATAATATTTTTTATAACTGTTTCAATTGTTTGTTCTTTTTTCTTAATGTTTAAGTTATTGTATGTAGTTTTTTTTAATAGGGTCTTCGCAAGTTATTGCTCTCATTATTACTCAATAATTTGTACTGGTTTTAGCGAAGTATTATATAAATAAGAATAATTATGTAACATAATGCACGTATACAAATTCGTTTAATATAAACAACGCATAATCCGGAAAATAGCTATCTCAAACAAACATACTGAAATAGAATGAGAGCTAAGCAATCAGCAATCTTCAGTTTATTATTCTAAAACATCGAACATTCTACAAGATACATTTCCTGGCCGTTATTCACGGGACTAAGTTGTTGAACCTTCTAAAAAATAAACATAAAGTTCAACAGCGTCATACTTTGGTTGTAGTTAAAAATAATTCACTCGAAGAAATTCAAACATCGAAATTCCTCTTCAACCAATTTAAAACTTAAAAGATTTATAGACTTGTATTTCACACGATATTTATGTTCTAACTTTAACCCATTCGATACTGCCTTTGCTCGAGCTATAGTTAAAAACCAGTTCCTAAGCACATTCGCACAGTCATGATAAAAGGCGTAAGATGAAATCATTTAATTTTTTGTAATTTCCTATAAAACCGGAGAAAGTGTCTGATAATCACTTCGTCATTCGTGTCATACTTTTTTAGAGAAATAATGAAATTGCCTGATTATTTAGATATAAAATAATTCGCGTGTGACGTTCGTGATAATATGCAAAATACATAATTGGCACCACGCAAACACCGCAGCGGAAATAGTAATTATAGTAAAAGTTTATTTAATGGTAATTGTCAGTCATTTAATCTAATATTGAATAGTTTAATAATAAGTGCAGACGTAGGACGTGCGTTTCGTAATAAATAATAAAGGCAATCACAATACAATATAAACAATTGAGTGTTACCATGTCCAAAATTATCAACCCAATGTGTAGTACCCGAAAGTCATAATTACGATTCGCCGCGTTTCAAACTTAAAATCAAAGAAGGCAGAACTGTTGATTTATTTGAGTAAGATTGCAAAAATTAATCATTGTATTGACTATTTCCTGTCATTTGAATGAGCGATCGAGCCGCCATCTTGTCGAGGCGCCAAATTGTCTTTACCTCACTCTGCTCCAGGTCATTTCTGATTCTTTCCAATTTGTATCGTGGTAGGAAGCAGACATATCACTTCCAAGTTAAACAGTGAATATATTTCTTTATTACGGATACTGTGTGTGTATAATTTCCGTGCCCTAACAAGAATTACAACAGGTTATGGGCCCAGTGTGCGCAAAAATATCATTGTGAAATATATTCTGAAATTAAATAATACCCGTCGCCAGTGTGATTATAAAAATGGATTTAAAATTAAAACGTAATATAAAACCGTTTGACGGCGAGAAATACAGCGTTTGGAAATTTAGAATACGAGCCTTATTGAGTGAAATAAATGTGTTGAAAGTGATTGAGAGTGACCCAATTATCAGAGATAGCTCATGGGAAAAAAGTAACCGAATCGCAAAAAGTATAATCGTTGAATATTTATCCGATTCATACCTTGGATTTGCAAAAGAAGACATTACGGCGAAAGATATTATACATAGTTTGGACGCCTTATATGAACGTAAAAGTATTGCTACCCAATTAGCCTTAAGGAAAAAGTTGTTGGTCTTGAAATTACAAAGTGATGTTAGTTTGATAAAACATTTTTCTCTGTTTGATGATTTATTCACGGAATTACTCGCGGCTGGCGCTAAACTCGAAGAAACCGACAAAGTCGCCCACTTACTTTTAACCCTACCCGCAACATATGACGGTGTTATAACTGCCATTGAAACTTTATCGGAAGATAATTTGACTTTAGCATTTGTTAAAACAAGACTCCTTGACCATGAGGTCAAATTAAAGAACGAATATAATGACACAAGTGTTAAAGTACTGCAAGTTTCTACTGAAAATAAGGGTCAGTTTAGAAAAAGAAAATTTGAAAATCATACAACCAATAACTATTTTCAAAGGGATCATAAAGCAAAAAGGAAGTCAAATTTTATAAAATGTTTTCATTGTGGCCGGAAAGGACATGTGAAAAATGACTGTTATTATTTTAAGCGAATAAATCATAAAAAAAACTACGGATAGGCCGAGAACAGTGCAGACAGTTGAAGTTGATATTAATCAGCCATCCACATCATCAGCTGACGCGTCTGGTTTTGCTTTCATGGCTGGTGACTACAATTCGGGTGCAACCGCAAGCCAAATAACATTTTTATTGGACTCAGGAGCATCTGACCATATTATAAACAGGGAAGATTTGTTTAGTTATTTGATTGATTTGCCTATTCCTATAAACATTTCAGTTGCTAAAAGCGGTGAATATATTTTAGCTAAGAAAAAAGGAACACTACATGTCAGCAGCAATATGGGTGTTCGAGGAACACTAGAAGACGTTCTTTTCTGCCCCGAGGCGCCCTACAACTTGCTATCTGTTTCGAAGTTGCAACAGGCTGGAGCTACTGTCATATTTGATCACAGAGGTACCCGCATATGTAAGCAAGGTAAAACAATTATGAGAGGTAAGTCAGTTAATAATTTAATTACTTTAGATTTTGAAGTATATTTAAATGTGAGCTGCCCTGTTTCCCAGGCATGTAATGTTACATGTAATAATTACGATTTATGGCATCAGCGCCTAGGGCACATAAGTAAAAATAAGTTTTTGCAATTAAAAAATAATAAAATGATTTTTGACATTAATTTAATTGACAAAGTGATAACAAATGATAATTTATGCGAATATTGTATTTATGGGAAACAGAGTAGGCTACCATTTAATCACAGCAAGGACAAAAGTTATATTGAACGACCGTTATATATTGTCCACACCGACGTTTGTGGTCCTATCACTCCTTCAACAATAAATAACAAAAACTATTTTGTTTTGTTTGTTGACCAATATACTCACTACTGTGTTGTGTATCTATTAACACATAAATCAGATGTGTTCTCTGTTTTCAAAGATTCTGTGTCAAAAAGCGAAGCGAAGTTTAATTTAAAACTAGTTTATTTATATTGCGATAACGGTGGAGAATATTTATCTACTGAAATGAAAAAATATTGTGTTGAAAAAGGAATAACTTATCATTTAACTATTCCAAGAATGCCACAATTAAATGGTGTTTCGGAGCGAATGGTAAGAACTATAACTGAGAAAGCTCGTTGTATGATAAATGGTGCAAATCTTTCAAAATTATTTTGGGGTGAAGCTGTTTTAACTGCTGTGTATTTGATTAATTTAACCCCGACAAATGCTTTAAAATTATCCAAAACACCATTTGAAATGTGGCATAACAAAAAACCACAAATAAAATATTTAAAAGTTTTTGGTTCAACAGTTTATGTGCATGATAAGTTACATAAGACAAAATTCGATGTTAAGTCATGGAAAGGTATTCTTGTGGGATACGAACCAAACGGTTATAAAGTTTGGAATCCTGAATGCGAAAAATTTATTACTGTCAGAGATGTCATAGTAGATGAGACAAATTTTCTTCAATCCAGGCCTGCGTTGCGACCTGAAGAGAATATAGTAAATTCTCATGATAATGTTAACATTGACAACATTTCAAAGTCAATGAAGTCTCAAAATACTGACAGATATAAATCAGATACCTGTAAATCTGATGATTATGAAGTTCCTCAGAAAATTCGCAAAACTAACCATGACATCGTCGAATTTGAACAACCAAATGCACATTCTGATGATCTTTCAGTGGTCGTAAATAATGAGGACACAACCAGTTGTATTGAACCACGTAGGAGTGATAGGCTTAAAAGTCGTCCCCCTATTTCTTATAAAGAAATCGATGATAACCTTATGTGTGCTAGTTCAATTTTGTGTAAAATACCAAATTCGTTTCAAGAGATTAAAACACGAGACGATAGAGCTCATTGGGAAGGTGCAATTAAAGAAGAATTAAATTCTCTATTTTTAAATAAAACATGGACTTTAGTACCACGGCCAGATAACAAAAATATTATAGATTGCAAATGGATTTTTTAATATAAAAAATGATGAATTCGGAAAGCCTTTACGCTATAAAGCTAGACTCGTTGCTAGGGGTTTTAGCCAGGAATATCTCATAGACTATAATGAGACTTTTGCACCTGTTGCAAGAATAGCTAGTTTTAGATTTATTATTGCTTTTGCTAATCAATATAATTTACTTGTACATCACATGGACGTAAAAACTGCATTTCTTAATGGGGTACTACAGGAAGAAATATATATGAAAGTTCCAGAAGGGGTGTCTTGCAACAAAATGGTTATGTGTGTAAATTAAATAAAGCATTATATGGGCTAAAGCAAGCCGCTAGATGCTGGTTTGAAATTTTTGAACAGTCTCTTAGGCGGGAGGGTTTTCAGAATTCATCAGTAGATAGATGTATTTATATACTAAATAAAGGAGATATACAGAAAAATATATATGTGGTACTTTATGTTGATGATTTGATAATAGTGAGTGCTAATGTAAATACAATAAACAGTTTTAAAATATATTTAATGAGTAAATTTAAAATGACAGATTTACATGAAATTAAATTATTTCTTGGAATTAAAATAACTCGTTGCGATGATATGATAATGCTAGATCAAAGTGCTTATATTAAAACAGTTTTAAATAAATTTTGCATGCAGGATTGCAAACCTGCAACTACTCCTATGGATAGTAAACTCAATTATGAAGCACTAAACTCAGAAGAAAATTACACTGCTCCATGTCGCAATTTAATTGGTTGTCTAATGTATATAATGTTATGTACTCGACCTGACTTAAGCACTAGCGTTAATATATTAAGTAGGTACACAAATAAAAATAATAAAGAATTGTGGCAATGCCTCAAAAGAGTGCTTAGATATTTAAAAGGCACAACTGATTTTAAATTATGTTATAAAAGGTGTGAATATAATAACATCTTAACTGGGTATGTGGACTCCGATTGGGGAGGTAATGATGTAAATGATAGAAAGAGTACAACCGGGTATATATTTAAATTGTTTGAACATTGTTCAATAACCTGGACAACAAAGAAACAATTGTCAGTAGCAGCCTCCTCCACAGAGGCCGAGTATATGGCCTTATATGAAGCCGTTAGAGAGGCTTTATGGCTTAAATCTTTGGCAAGGAGTATTCATATTGATATATCCACTCCTATTGTTATATATGAAGACAATAACAGCTGTATAAGCATAGCAAATAATCCGACTAATCATAAGCGGACAAAACATATAGATATTAAATATCATTTTTCTAGGGAACAAATAGAGAAAAATGTAATAAAGCTAAATTACATTCCCACAGGTCAACAACTTGCAGATGCGTTAACAAAACCATTACCAGCGGTTACGTTTCATGAAATGAGGAGAAACATGGGTTTACAATAATAATATTTAATGAGTTGGCTACTATTTGTTATTAATTTAATTATTCTGTTATACTCATTGTGTTCTAATAATTATATCTAATGTATATAATGTATCGAATTTAAGATGATGAAATGATCTGATAAGGTTTTTCTGGGTTTTCCCTTATCCGAGCAACAAATGTTGGATCATTATTTTTGTATTTTCCCAGACTCGCTTGGAAGTTATATAGTTCTGTTTAGGCATTTGATTTGTACAAGAATTAATTTTTGAGGGGGCGTGTTGATTTATTTGAGTAAGATTGCAAAAATTAATCATTGTATTGACTATTTCCTGTCATTTGAATGAGCGATCGAGCCGCCATCTTGTCGAGGCGCCAAATTGTCTTTACCTCACTCTGCTCCAGGTCATTTCTGATTCTTTCCAATTTGTATCGTGGTAGGAAGCAGACATATCACTTCCAAGTTAAACAGTGAATATATTTCTTTATTACGGATACTGTGTGTGTATAATTTCCGTGCCCTAACAAGAATTACAACAAGAACCTCTTATAACCGACAAGCAAAATAATCGAAAATACTATAAGAGACATAAATGTGTTTACACTAAACATTTAGTGTAAATAATGTTCTCTACAGACTATATATTTGATCTGTTATCTATATATAAGCGATAATTCGAATATTTCACCAAACACATCCGAAAAAGACACCTATATGAAATGTTTTACCTATGATAGAAAAATTCATTTTTAGTTTCACCGTATTCGTGTAAATTGAAAACAATTTCTAATTACCGAAAAATATTCGAATGATCACTTAACGGTTAATTAAAATGTAAAAACCATGACATTTGTTTCAGTAAGAAACTGGTTTCTCACGTTTTTATTCAGGTCAACCGTTCAGTAAAACGTATGTTATAAAAACGCTATCAACACCTTCACCCTGCGTACGTTGAACTACAAACGGCTTATGGAACGAGGAAGGATACTGCGCGGAAAGCGCGCAGAAAGAACCTTCTTTAATAACAGGGAATGTATCTTTGTGTGTGTTCTAAAGGCAATATTTATAAGGCAAATATTTTGGTAAAATGATGCTGTACTTGTAGATGGGTGTTGCCCCCCCCCCCCCCCCCCCGCTTCCTCTCGTAAGCAAAAGTAAACGAAGTTCTCCAAAATAATAGTACATAAATCTTCGAAAATGCATCTGCAAATTTCGTTTCCAAGCATAGAAAATGTGTGGGTAATATGTGTATAAAAGTAATTACGTAATCACCAAATGAGATAATCTCAAAGAAACCCCCCTCCGCCCCTAAAGTGCTTACGTAATAGTTGAACGGCCCCGTAGAAAAAAAATACCATAACGATAAATGAATTAGAAATAAAGAAACATTTATAAATTAAAATTTAGCGTGGGACTAGCGTTAGATGAATTTTGTCACAACCGTAATTTGTTATTTATAATAGTAGTGCGCAAAAAGTATTTTACTAACATAGAACAAATGCGTTAATATGAATAAATATTTAAATAAATCTTCTGTTGTTTTTGTTACTCGTTCAATAGATAACATTTGTTGCCAGGTGAGTGATCCCAAGTGAGGATGTCTCTGTGTAAACTGATGAAAGAGACGACTGTTTAAGCACAGATATTGGTGTGACTTTTGTGTCTAACGGTTTTGTTCATTACTTTGTAATTAGAAAGTAATTATGCCTAATATTTGAGGCTGACAGTTATGAACAAGACTTTAAGGGTCAAAGTTGTATAGAAGAAAATGGCTCGACAGATCTTAAAATAACATTGCGGAACAATTATTGTTATCTGGATTGTCTGACGTTTCGTGTACAGGAAATATTGACACAATAGAAATGTGTTGTTTTTGATAAATAAACATTTGTAACAACTCTTGGTACTTATTGTAAACATAATGCAACATTAATAAAAAACGAGCTTCTCTGCATTAAGAGAAACTTAATGAATTAGGATAATGTGCTCTAGCCAACCTTTATAACTGAATCTATTAAAGTGATGGACCAGAGGGGTCGAGAAGCTGACATTCGTATGCTATTCGTAAGTTTTATTATTGAACCTGTACGAGGTATGCTGCAGTTCACGGTTGTATACAAAAAGCGGTAAGCACGTTCATTACTTGTTAGACACGGCTGTAGCAAAGGCCCTTCTCACTAGGGTTGGCTATTTAGTATGAATATATATATAGTGAATAAGATCGGCCCTATTTCTGTTAATATAAAATTAAACAGAATGCTGGATTAACACGAAGTTTTTCAAAGACACAATTAGGTAATTATTTACTTTGTCAGGGTATAACCTGGACAAAGGTCTCTCTGATATGATCACTGATATACACACCTTTGGAGGTAAAAATTCCACTAATGAGATATTAATAAAATATATTTTTCACTTAGAATCTCATAGGATGGTTCTCAATGAATAGAAACGTTATTTTTGGGTAACATAATGTCAGAGTTTTTCGGTATTTTGATTCATTTTTACGCAACCTTGCACTTCAAGTAGATCGACTACATTTTCTTTTAAAGCGAGTCTGTCAACTTTCAAGTTGAATATTCTTGTTACTCCGTAGATAATTAATGTATTGAATATTAAAAACCTTGTAGCTGACCACGGCTAATGGCCTTTCGAGAATTGAAATCTTAAAATTCATATTCCTTAGTAACAATGATTATTATAATTTACATAACACGTATAATTAAGAGCGATGTTCTGGCCAGCTGTTTCAGTCAATGTCGTTAGAATTAAAGAAACCTTATATATCAAATTCGAATTATTAAAAATGCTTTTAGATTGCCTAACTAACAGTGGGTAATTAGTTAGTTAAGTTACAGATGCATTTATATTTCTGAATACGTAGAGTGCTAAAGGAAATTCCTGACTCTTTGCCAGTGTATGTAAAGTGGTTCCAAATGTGTATACAATATTCCAAGTAGATGACGACTTCGAACGGCTAACTTCTTTTAAGTTACGTGCTAGCAGTTGGTCAATGAACTTTAAACTAGGCTCCTAAGAAACTGAAGTAGGCTATAGCGTGGATTGCAGACATGCCACCGTGGCCTAAATTAATGCTAAAAATTACTTTTTACGACTGTATAATATCTTTTTTTAATTTAATTCATTTTATTATTCTACTCCCGTACCATTGTGTCCAGTAACTTTTGCTATCTCTCAAATGTTCACTCTCTCCAAATCTAACTTTTAGAAGATACAATATATTATTACAATAAAGTAGTTCCCGAATGGTGTGTTACGCGTCTCACGAGATGCCCCGGCTACATCGGTAATATTTTTTGTTAACAATTCATGGGCGAGCCGGGACGCAATTTCCCGCTCTTTCAGTTGTGTTTGCCGCCTTTATATATTTAATTTTTTTTCGCATAACCGTTCCAGGCACGGCCTTCAATATTTATAGTGGACATGTAAATTGCGTAGCATATATCTATTATTTTTAAGCGTTAATTGCTATTACTAGACTTGCGGAAATCTGTTAAAACTGTGTACACTTTTATTATTACTTTGATATAAGGCTTGGCTTTAGTGATAAGGCACAGTACCACAGTAACTTCTTTAAGCTGTAACAATAAATTCAAAGGACAATTTTAATGTTACTTAAAAATTCCGAAATTATTCAAAGTGTTCTTTTGTCCCCATAGTTTTCGTTGTTAACATGAATTGCGTGCGAGCCTTCAGAAAATGGGTTATGCGGGTCGTAAGCGCAAAAAAGCAGGTAACCCTGGCTTCGTGAAATTTGTTACATTACAAAAAACCAATCGAGTGTAAAAACTCCTTTGTTGGGTTTCGCTGCGAGAAATACTAATTTGATAAACTACAAGGACGCGGATAATGTTTTGTGAGGTTCTTACCGACACGAGTTACAGGAAGCCATTTTACATTAAATACTTTTTGTTAACTACCGTTTAAGTAGGTAGGTATTTCCTAGATAAAATATTATTCGAATTTGTTAGTATTGTTATTTAAATATATGCACTATTACATAATAGGTACTGTGATTTTATATTTAATATAGTTTCTATATAGCGATATACTGTGTTAAAAAATTACAATTATTAATTAAATTTTATACACATAATTAAAACTTATATGTAAGACAAAGAAAGTATTATTATCGTATACCTTGGGAATGATAACCACGACAACTGTAGAATGTCACCATGACTTAGTAGGCGTAGACGTTGATGTAAAATAACTATTTTTGTTATTTCTTTTGGACTTATATGAGTAATATAAATATGAGGAGTATTTCTACTATTACCCAAGTAGTATTGAATATAACACTTTTTAGACTTAAACATCGATAATTTTACGAAACACAGATATCCAATGAATCCTCTCAGACAAATAGAAGGGTACTGAATCTTAAGGAATACAATACATAAGATACAATACAGAAACAATTTATCACAAAATTAAGAGATTAAAACTTTATCGAATAAATTATGTTTAATACTATAACCACACATCTTAACAGAAGCGACGTAGTCTCAAATTGCAAAATGCTTCTTAAGTCACAATCTCATCTTGAGATCTGACAATAATGCACAAACTAGGTATTATGTAGTTTTCCTTAAGTGCGTCGGTTAAAAATTGTTTGTACCGTGAACATCCTTGCAGTTTGATTATTATAAAATGAAAGCCGTCTTTATTTAACCAATTACAAATGAATGTAAAAGAAGATGTAAGGATATATTATCGACTATTTTAGTAAGAATTTATATATAGTTGAACGATAATCACGTACGATGCAACCTGCAATCGGAAATGCAGATGAACTCGACAGATAACACATTTCGTGACAATCTTTGTTACAGGATACACATACTAATAAACATACACTTGGTGTGGAACTTTTATTTTAAATTCCCTTTGAGGGACTGAAAGGAAAGTTGTGTGTGATATGCTAATGACCATTCTTCAATGCCCATATACGTTAAAGTTATAACTTGTTTGTAATGAGTCCAAGTTTTTTATTTGAAATATTAACTGTTTCATTATTTCCTTAACTAAGTTCATGAATTTTAATATTATATTGTCTTATCTAACTCATAAACAGAATTTGCTTTATCATACACTGTCACAAACATATAGTTATCATAAAACCACTTTAAGATACAACTTTTTTCCTTCTATAAGGTCTCCGTTGATACCTTGACTGTATTTACATATGGCCTTTACCAATATATATAGTTGTAATGCACAAATGAGACACACATTTGCATATTGATACCATTTTAGTATCATCTAATGGACAATATACTCATGATGCATATAATATTTAAATGAACTGAAATGAAATGAATAATTTGTTAATTAAATGACTTGGCAAACAAAAAAATTCTGAGATCTACATTGATAATGCTATATTAATATATATTATGAATAATTTTCTGATTAAATGACTTGGCAAACATAACTGAAATTTCAATGGGAACAATATCGGTTAGTGACAATGAGAATCACCTTATTAAAACTAAATCAGCCTATTCATATTCTTTTAACTGAAACACTTTTTCATTCCTTTTGGCTATACTCTGCAATGAAAAGAGACTAGAGTGCTTTTGTTAATAAGGTATATAAGACTGATTATTTTTTATGAATAATGATAAAAACCTCATTCCTGGTATCATGTCTATTAATCCTTCTAGGAATAATAAGTCTAAATGGATTTGAAAAATGCAGTGGTCTTGCAGATACAAAAGTGTATTAATTTTTGTACAATTACACATTATTGAAAATTTGTAATAATAGTAATGCTAATATGATTAGTTTATGTTCAATGAAAGGTTAATTATTTATGCTCCACTGACCTTAAACCATGTCAATGGCTTTCTATATTCAATATTGACAACAATGAACTTAGTACAAAGTAAGGGTTCAAGGTTTTATATCATAAAATGTTATCTTTAGGAATTTTGACAATTAGATTTCTTATTATTATACAAATTATAGTACTCTATTCTATTAATTGTTAGTGGTGTCATAAGTGGTTAATATGATAAAGATAAAGACAATAAAAAAGTAACAGCTTTAGCAGGTATTATAAAAATTACCAGTTCTCACATTTCACCATTCCATTTTTTCTACATAGTTTTTACTAAAAATGTACAATAATCTTTAGGTATATTTCAGTACTAATGTTATAAAGAGGAAAGATGTGTATTTCAGTATGTTTCTAAGGATTAAACTCTGGACAGATTTCAATTGCTTTGCTTCACCATTAGAATGCTGGATTCATTTTCTTAGTGCAACATAGCTATATTTCTTACTAAGTATTAAAAAAAAGAATTGTCCAGAGCTGGACAGGCCTCTAGTACATATCTTTAAATTAAAACCTGATGCGAGTCTTTATGACTTATACATTACATTTTAATTTTATGATAAATATTAATACTAATTTAAAAAAATAAAAATTGTTCCAGATAACAATCACAGTCTCCAGGCGTAGTGCCTATATATATATATATATATTATAATACAGACAATGCTTTATCAGAACTCTCTAATTATTAAGATCTCCCTAGGAGGCCTTTCGTCCGTGAAGTAAATTAGTCGTTATCATAAAAGGTATGGACATATGATTCAAGGTGATCAGCTCAAATATAATAAAAGAAAATGAAATGTGTAAACACTATTGACTCACCAGTTGCCACTTTGACTTGCGTGTAGGATCTGCAATCGTGATGAGAAGTCTATGGATCATTTGCACTGTACCCTCATAGTAGACGAGAGCCGACTCATAGTTTCCCATCAAGGCCATTTCGCGGGCAAGCTTTGTGTTCTCGCAAATTTCCCCAACAGAAACTGCCATAATTGTCATTCCCGCTGCGTACATATAACTGATTCTTCCCAGAAGACTACTTTTCCACACGGAGAGAGAATAAAACGCATGTGACAATCGTTTTACGAGAATTTATCATATTTAAAAACTTGGATATTCACATTTTAATTCAACAACGAATTTATTATTGAAAACTTAGTGATTGATTTCTTATCTCATAGCAACGGGTTACGGGAAATTTTAAAACCGTGCCCGTCCTTCGAGAGACAAAACAAACTTTAGCAATTTTGATCGACGACTACAGCAATTTGAATATGACGTACTTGAGAATGGCAATTGACACCTGCTACAGTCAAAGGACTGTGAAAGAAACACAGATATTTAAATAAACATAGATAATAAATATAACGATGTTTTAAATTTGAATTATTAAATTATTGCAACAAGCACGAGTCGTGATTGCCGGTGTCGGTAGTCTCAGTACTCGGATACCCAGCGCCCAGGCGTAGTGCCTATATATATTAATAAATAGTGTACATTATCTAATAAAATACACTTGAATATAAGCATTAAGCACTTAGTACTGACGCTGCAGACACACCAACTACGTTTATTCGTTGTACTATCTTCATTGCGGTGCCTTTTAAAAAGTCACACTAAACATGGATTTTGTATTATACTTATAAACTAGGTTTAAAATGTTTCATCTCTGAATAATTTTAAGGGCAAATTTATATCAAGGGGATGAAAGTAATATAGATAACAATAAACATTTTTATTGACACCTAAGTATTATACATAGTAGGAAATATAAATACAATTTTCAGCTATACAGCTTAAATCTATTTTTACACCAACAGTTCGATAATTTCTGATTAATGCTAATAGAACCAATATGTAATTAAATATTCTAAAAAAGAAAGCTTTTCTTCTATTACTAAGTTATAATGGAAAATATACTTTGAAGCCTCTACTTATATCATAAACACTGTGAGTATTTGTTACCAATACCAACTACATAAACAAATTATGTGATGTTATTTAAAATATAAACCTTTGGTTTCATATTTTTTTTAAATCCAATGTGTTTTATACTTTTAAATAGGATTTCGTCAAGAAAATATATATTTTTTTGTTTCACTTTTCAGTACACTGACAAACACAACAAAATAATTGCAATTAAGGTCTAAATGAAACCGATAGTTATTGGTTTATTGCATTTAAATGAACCCCTAAGATATATAACAAAGACATATTATGCACCCAATAAAAATAAAATACCTTATATATAAAAGTTACACAACTTAAACAAATATATAATTCTGTTCTTAAAACATATCTAAATGACACAAAGAACAAACAATTAACATAAAAACCACAAGCTAAAGAAAACATAACAATTTAACTTATACCTTAATAATTGAGATGAGAAAAACTATGTATTAAAAATGTCCTACCCTTATCTATTTTAACATGGACTTTTATTGAGCTAAATTTTATGAATTTTTTATCATAGAATATTATTTAATTCTGAACATCCGAGTTGTAATACTAAATTCAGATTTTCTTATAGTAAAAAGCTTTTAAGAATAGAACCTTTGATTATATATGTGTCATAGAACAATGCAACACATTTATCACATATAGCAATGGTCCAACTTTAGATAAATAATTTACAATTTCGGCTCTTCTACAAACATGCTGCTTTGAAAGTAATCATTTGTTTGAGATTTTTTCTTTTTTCGGTTTAGTGAATAACTTTGGTATTGGTTATATTTTTACTTCTATATCAAAATAAATATTTTGTTGCTACCTGTTTGACATTTGTAAATTCTTTAATTTTTTATTTTATAAAGGCAGGTTAATGTCTTTTGACAATATCTCCTAGATTTCCTTACTTAGCAGTCACCATATAGATTATTTTAATAGGTATTAAAACAGAACTAGTTAGTGTTATAAAATAATTAATATCAAAACAGCATGTTTATAATGCCTTATGACTACGTAATTTCGATGTACTCTATGACTACTATTCAAATGGATTCAGTCAGTAAAACTAATATAAACACAAAAACTGTTGTCATATAAACTGTTTTGGGTTGTTTGAATTTGTGAGTAATTTTTAATTATACGAATCTGGACTGATGTCATGGCAAAAACAAAGTAACCTATTTTAACAACAACATTGGGCTATTTGCGGTTGCTATTATACGTAAGGAGTATTTATTAAATGGCAGGTATACAAATTTAAAAACTATAACAAAAAACTGTCTTTGGACAAAGGTAGTTAAAGTAATTAAATTAAGTGTGGGCAGAGCTTAAGTTGAGTAACTACTCTCAGAAAACTAAAGAATTAATCCTTAATATAATGGATTTTAACATTGCATTTATTCTCTATTACCATGAGCAATCAATTTATACAAACAGAAAATAAAAACAAATACATTGTAATTAATTTCAAACTCCTTAATAAGTGTTACGTTTAGGGATCAGCCAATAGATGTTGCCCGCGACTTTTGAATAATTAAACAATAATGTAATAAAATGTTTTATACAAAATAACCGCTTTAACCCATTAAATATGTGGGAAAAAGTAACCTAACACCAACTCTTACCTTTTTGTCACAAAGGAACTCAAACAACAATATCCAGATGTTCCTTAGGCGCAGGCGCCAATACATGTACTTGTTTTGTTTTACCAGCGTGATACACTTGACCTGGACCAAATGGTTCTAACCGGGGATGCGCTGAAATATCCTTCTTGGGATCTGTAAAGCAAATTTAGTATTTGATATTAGACCTCGACACTGGTATCCTTGCTATAATGGCTTACGTTGGAAAACAATCTTAAAATACGGTAATACATTTAAAGCACAGTTCACAGTGAAATATATAAAAAAATAGTTATATTGTATTTGCATAAGGTTCCGGAATGTTCTACGGTGACATGCGTAGTGGCAGTCACTTGACAATTTGATGAGGGTAGACCAATAATTTCTATCAATGAGTTTTTACCCATTTATCACACATCGACTACAGTATATTCACACATAAAATAAAAAATATATTAATATTTTTTTAAATATAGAATGTTTACTAAAAGAAATTGTTTTTTTTAGTAACCTTTGGTATTAGCAGCGATGTATTTGGACAATCGGACGGTTGGTAGCGGCAGATAACCTGCCATGAGTGGCATCACATCTAATGTTACATTTTGAGGCTCGCCGGTGGACGAATCCATTGTTATTACACCTGTAAAAAATATTGATTTCGTCTTCGTTTATAGACCCGGTTAATACGATCGTATTTATAATTCGGGGAAATAATATGATGGTATAATAGGCAATAAGTTCCTCATTGTCATTTGGTAGGTATATTACGAACTCTTTGGTAGTTACAAAAATTAAAAAAAAAATGGCGTTGCAACCTTTTAGTTTTAGATTTATTTTTTCAAAGAGTAAGTTATCATTGCCTGACATACGTCCCCCCCTGACTATTTGAATCCATAATGCCGTTTTTCTCACGATGTTTTCCTTCACCGAACGAACATCAAATATGTCTAGAGCACAGCCGGAGATGGAATCTACGACTTTAGGCATTAGTGTAACTAGACCAATACTGCTCGTTACAAAAAAGTACAAATTACAAGTAAGAATAAATATAATTAATCCTACCAGCAGTTCTCCCTAAGACTGCCCACATAGTCTGATCAGCCAGCACCTCATACATCAATGATGTGTATTCAGTTTCATTCACCTAAAAAAAACTTTTTACTGTTACTTCTGTATGTACTTGAACAAAGCTTAAGAGACTCGAAGTAGTTTTTTTTTTATTTTGTTAAGACTGTTTTGGCTCCAGCGGCTAGTCCATATTGAGACTTGTTATTTATACATGTGCATATTGATATATATAAGAAAGGTGATTTGAAGATCTTTCAGCCAAATGCAGATTTAACCTACCCTCTGAACGCTCAAATGCAGACAACACACTTGACTTGCTCTGCAGAAATCCGATCCTTTTCCAGGTTCCAATTTCGTACGTATAACGAACAGTGTCGTACAATCTTGTATGTCAATCGGGCACGTGAACGTACGTGAGACCTTTTCATCTTCCAATCGGTATTGTACCGTGAATGTAGCCTTCATAGGACCAGCTTTAACCAAAGGATCTTTCAGTAGTTCCCACATAAACGACGCCGTTGTTCCGTCTGATGATATTTTCTGAAATTTTGTTTTAAGTAAAATGTTATTACTTTTTTAGACTACATTTTATAAAGTAAATACACTACAGAAATATATGTTTTAAAATAAACGATTTTACGAAAGGTTTCACGGCTAGTTTTCTATTCTGTTTGTTTTGCTTTTATAACTATTATGTATAATAAAAGTCCATTTCATATGCAATAGTATGAGCTTGGGAGCAATGCACAACGAAACTTAACCTACATACTGGCTACCTAGTTACATTGTCACACATATATCCGGAACGCACTGTAAGCGTTAATACAACTATTACACAAAATGCTTAGTTTTTATTATTTTATCGCATAAGGTATTTAGCATTAAGGATGTATTAAATATTAAGAGCGACTGCTCTTGCTGCTTAGACTAACATCGACCACCGTGTATAAAACAACACTTTTTCTTTAACATCTATTTAATACCGTCGCGATTTGACTACCTACACATTCAATAATAATATTACAAATACAAACATAACAATTCGTTTTTTCTACTTACCCTATTTATTCATTTATATAATTAATGAATGCACTAAGTATTTCATTAAAAAAAACAATATTTATATTACGTAATGAAACAGAAATTAGTTTTAAATTACCATATCATCATGTGCTTTTGGATTAAGATTGGACACAGTAGTGTTGCCATCACACTCCAATTTAGGCTCTGTCAGTACCAGTTGTATGAGATGTCCGACTGTAGACTTTAGAGTGACATGGACGAACTTTCGAGTATTGGAGGTGAGGAGCCTCCAGGCTGCTATCATAGGAGGAGAGAAATGTAGAGGGACCTCCATTACTGACTCTAACCAGGGGCAGGTTAGCCACACCTGGAATAAGCGGCAATGATAGATCAACATTTTGGTGAGTGCCAATCTTGGCGTAAAAAAATATATTAATTATAATAAAATGTTAAAATAAACAAGCTTAATGGTTCTAGAACCTTTCATTTATTTCTTAGGGTTATTGAAAAAGATTTCAGTAGTGCAGTTTTCAAAAGTATGGAATGCGCATATTTTTACGTAC
This sequence comes from Pieris brassicae, assembly GCF_905147105.1. Taxonomy (NCBI): domain Eukaryota; kingdom Metazoa; phylum Arthropoda; class Insecta; order Lepidoptera; family Pieridae; genus Pieris; species Pieris brassicae. Next base: position 18,066,299 of record NC_059669.1, on the reverse strand, counting down.
AATATTTATTTATTTATTACAGAAATACAGTATGTATAAATATATAAATTATTTGTATCCTTCCTTAATTCTTTTTAACCCTTACAGACTATGCCAATACGATAATGTCGAGAAACATTAAACAATTAAAATATATTAAAAGTAGTTTAGTCACACACTCACCGTGTGTTCAATACTTTTTTCCCTCTTTGGTAACAAAACAGCGAACAGACGTAAAGGAATTTTTGTAGTATGAAACGGTTCTGATGCCTCAACTGGTATCGTTAATTCCCGGGACAGTAAGGAGTTCACTCCATATCGGAGATGAAGGCCCGACGACGCTTTAAGGTGTATTGTTGTATTCTACAAGAAAAAAACATACTCTAGCCATCTCTTAAGTAACTGGTTGTATTATGTAGGCAGAGTTACGGAATTGTTTTCTTTTCTACTATTAATAAAAAGATCTAGATCGGTGTCTTGCAACCCTTTTAATGCCTCTGCCCCTAATGCCTCTTCTAAAATTCTTATGCCTCCCTATATAACATACTAAATACATACATGTTAACGAAACACTAAGTAGATTTTAAAACATATGATCATAATGAAATGAAATTACAAATAATTATTTAATTTTTTTTTTGCGAATAGCCTTAACATTCAAATTACCATCCAGTGGGAACGTGGGCCCTACGTTGGGAAACACTGATCTAGATATATTTCATAATGCTTTTAGTTTCGGGCCTTTACTTACGTTTAATAATTATTTATGTAGTTTTATTTAAAAAATTATAATATATAAAAAAACTATATGTGGTATGCAATGGAGAAGCGTTTATTTCATTGAATATCGCAATTTTATGATTATTTCATAGCGAAATGCCAAAATTACTTTACTTCCACGCACACAAGTGGTGGACTGAAATAAATAAGGCTTTGTAAATATGTAAATTTGCATAAATTTAATAAAGTTCATACCTCATCCATCCTCGAACAACCATTAGTGACAACTAACTCCATATCGTGTTCCAAACCCGCAACTAAATCCTTCTTTGGCTCAACTTTATTCAAATACACACTCACGCCTTGTGTTATCACTTCGAAACCCATTTTGGAACTTAACACATCAGATATAAAGTCTATTTTCCCCTCGACCAATAAAGATATTACACCCAGCTTAAAAACCCCGCATTTGGTCGGTATACACTCAAATAATACTTCATTTAAGCCTGGTTTTATGATGAAGTCAGTACAGCTTAGGTAAAATTCACAGTTAGATTTTACTTGTGGAACTGGTTTACGATACTTCGTGCTATCCGATCTTTTTAATATCATTTTTGGGTTTTGACATTCTATAGTGGCCTTTTGAAGGGATTTATCTTCTTTAAAATGGAGTTTTGAGGTAATCTGCATTGGATCTAATAGAGGATTCTTGGGTTTTAAGTCATCCAGTCTTATACTGAAAAGTACAATAAATTACTAGTAACCACTCGAATACAAGTTATACAGGTTCAGTCTCTAACACCGGCAGCACTGTCTCAAGATAAAAAGGCGAATCGCTAAAGATGCCATGACACGTTTAAGCAACATCTGGAAGGAACGAGAAATTGGTATCAAAACCAGAATTCCGATCGATACGACCTCTAGTATTAGTACCCCTATAATCCTGTATGAAGTAGAATTATATTGGCTCGAGAAAGGCAAAGAATTGATGCCTTTGAGATATGGTGCTGGAGGCGAATGTTAAGAAGACCCTGGACTTCCAAACTGACCAATACCGCATACGGATTCGCCTGTCTACCATGTGCCGACAACGAATTATATCATATTTCGACCATACAATGCGCAAAGGCGATGAGAACTTGGAGAAAGTGATCGGGGTTGGTAACACAGAAGGCAAAAGATCATGTGGCAGTTCACCAACCAGATAGACCGTTTATGTGAAAGATTCATCGTCCTCAAAACTATACATTGTAGTAAGAGGTGCTGGACAGGTGGAACCAGAAAGTCCGGTCCAGAAGTTTCTTTGATCACCACGACGCTCAAACTTAAGCTACGTCGAACGAACTTGTCTGAAGAGAGAGAGATAGCTTTAGTGCCTTTACAGAAACGTTCAACTTTCCATTTTTGTATGCATTTACTATGTTTTTTTTTAATTCCCGTAGCGCTGATTTCGCAATCTAAGGTTAGCGCGGTACAAAAATTCATTTTTGGGATCAGGATTGCTGCCGGTATCGCAATTGGAAGTTAGAGTAAGCTCAGATGTGCTTAATAAAGCTAGTTTTATTAAGAATGCCGTGGATTAGAAGTAACTACACAACATTTCGATTATAAACCAATATATTTTTGTATTCCCGGATAAACAATACAGACGGAAAACATTAACTATTTTCAATAATTGATTATATGATTTATAATATAATTTCAGAGAATGCTGCATTCAAACCCTATCGATTCAGAACTTAATTTTCTTTTAAAGGAAAGTAACTTGTTCGTAGAGCTATTTTCTTCACTCTACATCGCATCAAACCTAATGTGTCAGAAGGATAACCTGTAAGTTATAAATGAAACACACATTTAGGTTTCTCCTATACCCAGGGTGTTACAGACTTCATACATTATTAGCACAACGCGTAGCTGTTATAAATATACAAAATCACACTCAGCTCTAGTACTTCAATATGAGCGTTATTTTTGCCGCGCACCACCACTACGTGGAACCAGCTGCCCACTAAAGTATTTCCGAACCAATTCAACTTAGGGTCCTTCAAGAAAAGAGCGTATCAATTTTTAAAAGGCCGGCAACGTACTTGCGAGCCCTCTGGCATTGAGAGTGTCCATGGGCGGCGGTATAACTTAAGATCAGTTGAGCCTCCTGTGCGTTTGCCCCAAGTTTTATAAAAAACTAATCCTCACTTACCTTGTACTAAAACTAGAAACATCATCACTAGACTTGTTCGGACTAGCCTGTATACCTAAATCAGTCTTATTTTTCACCGGCGTCTTCTCTATTTCACAGGGGTCTATACAAATGGTAGCTTTCGTACACACCACGTCTTTTGGGAGAACACTCTCAAAAACCAGTTTACATTGAACCTTATTTTCTGTTATATAACCACGTTCGGACGGCAATAGGGTTGAGGAAATTAGTCGAAAGCAATCGCTAAGGTCCGCTTGGACTGAATCTTTATCAGTGAGATTTTGCTTGATCGACTTCATCATTTCCTCAAAGAAGAAATTTCTGACTAGGATCTCTAGTTCAGCTGTACTTGCAATTTTTGCTGATAGTGTAGTGTATCTGTAAGAGATTTATGGAAATTGTTAATTAAATTTATCAACCATTTGTTACAAATGAATTTTCCAATTTTCAACCTGTCAAAATCATTCATTTTCTTGGCAGCGGCAACCAATTCGAGCCTCGTTTGAGCTGCAAGCTCATGCCAGCCTTGTTCCTCGTAAGATCTTAAGGCGTCCACGAGAAATACAACCGCTTTGCTGGTCTCGCCTAACTCCGAATAGAAAGCCGCTAAGTCTCTACCAATTTGACGAGCAAATCTGCAAAAATACAAGTATTTGTTAAAAAGCTTTTCTCATGAATAAATTACTTGTAATAAGATTTATGTTTCAGCTATCTCAGCCACAAAGCACTTTTTAGTTGGATATTCATATTTTTACGACAGCTCTAAAGGTAATAATAATGCACGAAATATATATTTACAAAAAAAAAAATGTTTAATTACTACTGTAAATGAGTCACATAAGGAGGTTATGAAAGCTAAGTTTGTTTTTATGATTAGTTATAGTTCTGTGGAGAAAAACACAGTAACAGCAAAACTTCTTTAATCATTCTGTAAACATATCAAATACTCTTGGACTGTATACAATGCAGTTTATACGAAAAAAATATATATTGGTAAGACTAACCTTAATCTTCCAATATGCTTATACGTCCCCATAGCCAATTCGGCTAACTCCAAATAGTACTGCTGAAAGCATGTACTGCTGCATAAAGCCTCCTTCAGCCTCACGGTTGGGGACTTGTTATTTGTCTCTGTATCCCCCATTCCGGCTGACAGCATTACTACTAGGTGGAGCTGTTCCGATGTAGGTTCCGGAGAACCAGGTAATAGGCCACACAGCTTGCCGAGTTCGTGAAGCTAAAGAAGTAAGTTACGTAAAAATATTGGCGAATCAAAAGGTAGTTTTCAAAGCTAGACAAATTATCTGGGTTTTACCTGTGCATAAACTCCTGAAAACTTTACTTTTTTTAAATACAGCCTAAAGTAATTTTTATAACAGAAATCTGAACCCAGTGGTAGCACTAATTATAAATTTATCTATAGTGAAATTGATAATTTTTTGATAGCATTAAGACAGCATAATATTTTATGTACGGTACCTTATCTTTAGCATTATGCAACAAGGGAGCTTGCATATCAGTGCACGCTTCACAAACGCGTAACGTTTCAACGCAAGCCAAATGTGCCCAACACGCTGAAGCGCCATCTATTGACGGCGCTCCCAGTAATGATAACTCCACCAATGTATTGTGTACTGTGCTTATACAGCGGGAAGCGACCTGAAACAGTTTACTTCAACTTATCAAAATTTGATTTGTGCAGTACAGTCACAATGTTTATCGCCAATAATAAAGAATTATTAAATAAATATTTATATTATATGAAAAACATAGTCTTAAAGCTTTGTAAAATAACAGGGCACAATAAAATAGGTTACAATAACTTGTTGTTGTCTCTTATATTTAAATTGTTTTGTGTAAAATCTAAAATTATACTTAATATAACCCCCCCCCCCCCAGGCTTGTTGAATTAACCAAGTGCCTAACAAACTACAGACGCAATTTTTTTAATAGAAATTAATTACCTTTTGAGCCTAGGAAACAACTCCAGTTAATTAACTGACATGATAACACAGTCATGTGGAAAAGAATTTCATGTTAATTTATTACTGGAACTTTAATGAGAACAATTGCATTAATTTACTGTTGTTTTTATAGAAGTTAATCCACAGACAACTTATCCTAGATATAAAAAAATAATATGTCATAGTATATAATATACTACACTTTCATTTCTACCGTTATTACAGAATAAGATATCAAACTAGTTTTATTATTAAATATGTTTCTTAAATAGTTAGTCCATGTTTTGTACGGATAAATAAAATTAATGCTTACCTCCTCTGGTTTTTCAGTAAGTAATAACATGGCACTCTGTCGTTGAAATAAATAGCTCCTAAAGTCTAATAGAGAGGCTTTTTGTTTAATTATAAGTTCCCTTAAATGCATTGGCACGGTTGTTGTCAGTCTGATGGCTTGCCATGATGTAATTTGTTGTTTAAATGTGTCAAGCCATTTAGGACTCTCTGTTACATTAGAATTGAGTACAAATTGAGAAAATAAAGCATCTAACTCATCATATTGGACAAGAGCTTCCTCATATAATCCAAGCATTTCAAGAACAAATGCTAATTGCTCCTGAAATAAAACAAGCATTTTTATTGTTTCTTATAAATATTGCATTAATTACTGATGAAAACAGGATATAATGTATTTAAAAGATAAGAGGTGAAAAAATACAAACCTGCAAAATAAAATATTTACAATAATCCCATTGTGGGTCATTCCTTTTTTCTCTCTGTTCTCTCATATATTCCTCAAACTTATTTAATGCTTTATTATAGGATACTAAAACTAAATGCCGTAGTTTTGCAACTAGTGCTCTCCATGACTCTGCACTTCTGGCCTCTGATTTAATAGGATTAATTACAGATATAAATCTATCTTCGGTCTGCTTTATAGCAAAATCTCCTTTAATTTTATCTAGAACTGTTGTTCTTGGTAAAAGTTTATTTGTTTTCCTTATATCATAAGTTTCCACTAAAACAATCATCCAGTCAGATACATTATTTTTTTCTAATTGTTTGAACCATACTTCTATATCTTCCCTAAGAGTTGTTTTATAATATTCTATATCCTGTAAGAATTTTTGTAACATTATTTGACTTTTGTCTACTATTTTACTACTTTTACAGACATACATGATTCATTTGTTAATCTTATTCTTGTAGAAATACAAAGCAATATCTTACCACACAATCAGTCCAATAAATATGTAATATAGGACGTTTCAATAAATTTAGTTCTGATTGCACTTTGTCCTTATTAAATTTTATGAAGGATGCCTCTAAATAAACAAATTTTGTTATCCTCCCAAAAGACCTTCGCCATTCACAGGAATCCTGAGGAATTGCTGCAACTAACGGAGCTTCCAGGGTACAAAACAAGTTCCAGTCTCCCGCGCCTAATAATACAAAATGGTATAATTAATAATGACCTCTAAAACAGGATAAAGAAACATTTAGTTGGTAGACACTTTTATAATAACTTACATGTTATTATTGGTTTGTTTTGCATCCCGTCTTTGTTTGCCGCAGAGCTATCTACACCCTTCATTTTTCATCATCAACTATTCCGCTTAGTTCTATCTACAACACTCCAAAATATTACTCCGTCAACAGGATAAGTCAACCCACATTTTGTTTAAAATGGATAGAGATAATCAACCATGTTAGACTTCATGAATCTAACGAATCCTAATAGTAGAAGATAAAAACAAGGAATCTAATTAGACGAAATAATCAAAATTAATTGATATTTCGTATAGAAAACCCAATGTTCAAACATTAAAAAAGTCAAAACTCAAAACGAAGTCAAAATCCGGGACGTCGAGACAGTAAACGTCATTCATAAGTGACATAGTTTTCATTTAATAATGTTAATTATCAATTATTCATGCTTGTCTATTCATTTACGTTTTGATTTGCATCTGTGGTGTACCCAACAAGCACATCACTCACTTTAATATACTGCTACTATGCTTCTGATTCGATGGTATTACATCGAATTTGATGATTTTAGATAATTATTAATAAAATAATTTATTATTAATTACAATCATCATAATATGTGTGTGTGTGTGTCATTTTGCCGATTCTTGTGCCAATGAATACATACATACATACATTTTTTGTTAAGCTAAGTCCATGTGAATATTTATGGAATTTATTCTGATCTGATAAAGAAGTCTCAAACTTTAGAAGAGAATTCCTATAGTTAATTAAGTTTTATTTTATGTTATTTAAAATTTAATGTAATAATGAAATAGTAACAGACAACAAGAAACTACAACGAGGTAGGTGCAAACTGCAATATAAACCTACAGCACAGAAACAGAGACTGCGGCGGGTGAAGCCAACTGAGTTAAAATTTAATCGTCTTTGAATCAGGCACCATACGTGTTTATTCTGCTTTTGCCAAGCCTCGTAACGTGATATTTATACTTTTATTAAATATATCACCGCGTTTTTAAAACATCGGTTTCACGAACTAAACTACTGTTAATCGATTATTTGACTGGGTTATGTTTACAATTTATTTACGATTACGGTTTATGCCCATCACTATAAATCCTTGAAAATGGTAAAATCGAAAAGGGAATACCAAAAATGTCGCACTGTTTTGGTATTGTCTTGATTAAAAGGAAATGAGATTTTTCTATTAACAAATGATTAAGAATTTATGTAGAGGAGAAATTTATATTTATAGGATAAACTAAATTTATTTTGTAATAAGCAAGTAAGTAAAAATACTTCCTTAATCTTGTAATAATAGAGATTGCTTTACATTAATCATTATTTTCATCGATTTTGTCATTATATTATGAATAATTGCTGAGATTTAGAAACTGAAGTAAATAACTACAGTTTACGCTTAGTAAGTGAAGTATAATGATATATTCTTGAATAGTGTAGTCTGTTTTTAAAAATAGATTGCCTATTTTTGCATATAATCATCGTACGCTTGGTTAATGCGAAATCGTGAATTAATTAATTAGATAGAAGACTACATTTGAATATAATTGCTTAGCGAGTATATTTAAAAGATTTTCTTGTTTTAGTCATGAATACGACAGCGCCTACTTCGGCAGATGCCTGTCTTAGTATCGTTCACTCGTTAATGTGCCATCGGCAAGGAGGTGAGAGTGAAGGATTCTCAAAGAGAGCTATTGAGTCTTTAGTAAAAAAATTAAAAGAGAAACGAGATGAACTGGATTCATTGATTACTGCTATTACCACTAATGGAGCACATCCAAGTAAATGTGTAACAATTCAAAGGACATTAGATGGTAGACTACAGGTGAGTACGTTAATGCTATGTTCATAAAATATTTACTTCAAAGAATATATATTTGGTTATGTTAGATAATTACCTTGAGATGTAGCCTGTAGTTTCTTTTATGGTACTTTTTATTACACATCGGCAAGCTATTCAGAGATACAACTTTTGTAAACTTGCTAAGATGAATACTGAAAGTAAGTTATTGTATCTTAGTTATATTTTCTTCATAAATAATAAAGATTTATTTAAAAAGAGAGTGAATTGTAAGTTAGTAAGATCAAAATTCTATGTTAATTCAAATATCAAACCTGGTTTAGTCTTAGTACATTTAGTAACAGTCGTATAATTCAGCTTATTTTGTCTGTCCTTTCATTTGTTAATTCTATCTTATTCAAATCAGGTTGCGGGAAGAAAAGGATTTCCACATGTTATATATGCTAGAATTTGGCGCTGGCCGGACCTGCACAAAAATGAACTAAAACATGTAAAATTCTGTCAGTTTGCATTTGACTTAAAGTGTGATTCAGTGTGTGTTAATCCATATCACTATGAAAGGGTTGTGTCCCCTGGAATTGGTGAGTTAATTACTTTGTTAATGTATTAAAATCTGATTTCCTTTTATACACTACCTGGCACTAATGCCTACTGATAAAAACAATAGCTGCATAAAATTAGTTTGTGTTGAATCAATTTCATTAACAGAATTGCACTTTATATTTTTATCTCTTGTTATACATTTTTGAGAAAGTTGACAAAAAGCTAAAACATATTTTTGTAAATAATATTTAATTGTAATGTTGTATCATTTATAAAATGGTGATTAAACAGGTAAAAATTCATAATTTATTTTTTAAATTAAAAGATTCTTCAGTTTACTTTACTTTAGACATTATGAATGATGTCTACATATGTCATTAATATTTATTTCAGACTTATCTAACCTTACACTCCAATCAGGGCCTAGTCGGCTAGTAAAAGATGAGTATACCGCTGGGATTGGAGGTAATGGTATGGACATGGATACTGGAGAGCTTGTCACAATACAACACCACGCTACCAGCCCAAGACATCCACATACTACTATAGGACACCACCATCAACAATTTCAAACAACTAATATTATATTAAATCAAGGACAAAGTGAGAATTATTTTATATTGCATGACTTTAATAAGGCAATTTATAGTTTACAAAAAAAGGTAACTACTTGTTTTGATAAATCTTAATTGTTAAGTATAGTAATGATAAAAACTTTAAATTGTCTAAAATCCAATTACTGTTTGTGTGTCATTTTGTAATTATTTTAAATGTCTTTTATTTAATTTGCTGTGCGTTCAAATTTGTTTTGCATTTCCGTTAGCGCCAGATGGCGTACCGAATATGTTTTCGCCGCATGGACAGCGCCCTCTACGACCTGGGGCGCCACAAATGGGGCATTCGCCTGGGCCACAAATGATTTCTAACCATCCGAATAGCCAAATGACGCAAATGGGTCCTGGTACTCCCCAGATGGGTAGAACTACACCACAAATAGGACCTGGAACGCCACAGATGGGCCCTGGAACGCCTCAAATGGGACCCGGCACACCACAAATGTGTCCTGGTACGCCACAAATGGGACCTGGTACACCTCAAATGGGCCCTGGCACTCCCCAAATGGGACCCGGAACACCGCAAATGGGTCCTGGTACACCTCAGATGGGTCCCGGTACCCCACAGATGGGGTCGAATGTGCCACAAATGGCGTCGCCTAGAATGGCGTCGGCACCCAACCAGATGTCACCTGGCGCTCCACAAATCACAAATATAAGCCAAGGGATGTCAATGAATGCTCAGCAAATGGTGATGGGTCAGCAAAGAGCTATAGCACCAAAACTGGAACCACCAGATACAATGGATGCGCGAACTATGTGGAGAATGAATCATTGTAAGCTTTTAATATTTTATTTGCACTTGATTTAGCCTGATCACTTTTATTTGTTTTATGGAGTTGTTTTATTTTGACATAGAAATAATGTATATCATTCATCTCTCTATTTTTTAAAGTTCAACTCCCAAAATCAGAAATTTTTGTTATCCTTGAATTTCATTAGGATGTCATTTTTTAGCGGCTATGCCAGTTACTATGTCCCCGGGAGGATCTACTCCTATTATAGATGGCGCGAACAACACGTTCTTCACAACGGAACAAACATCAGCCGACACACAACTTACGCAGTCAATGCCAGGTAGGTTAAGTAAGTAGATTGTACTGTAAACATTATCTTAATATAGTTGTAATACATGAACATCAAAATTCGTCAAAGAGTGAGTCGAAGTGAATTCATAAATTAACAGATACACCAAATAATTATATATGAGCGGTGTTGGCCTAGTGGCTTCAGCGTGCGATTCTCATCATTGAGATCTTGGGTTCAATCCCCGGCTGTGCACTGATTTCCTTTCTATGTGCGCATTTAACATTCGCCCGAACGGCGAAGGAAAACATCGTGAGGGAACCGGCTTGCCTTAGACCGAAAAAGTTGACTGCGTGCGTCACGCATAGAAGGCTGAACATTTACTTGCCTATTAGTTTAACGAATGATTATGAAACAGATACATAAATCTGAGGCCCAGACCTAAAAAGGGTTATAGCGCCATTGGTTTATATATTTCTGAAAAAGTTTTAAATTTTACGTCATCAAAACACGTTGGCTAATGAATTTTATCATAAAACTGAAAAGTTATATTATTTATTCGTTTGAATTCGCCAATTAAGATTTAGAAAAAATTGTATGCATTCAGGATATTTCTAAATTATATTTATGTTACAGCAGGCTCAGCGGCGGTATCAACTGTTAGTTCAGTACCAGTTACAGCTGTAGCATCTCCAAATGAACCTCAACAGAATGGCTTCACTGCGACAAGTCCGCCTCAGCAAAGCCCCTTGCCCCATCGCACTCAGCATCAACAAGGTAATATATGTATTAACATTGTTTTTAAATTTAATCAGTATTTTAGGGATGTAAAATAAATAAACAGATTAAAAAGTTACTGAAAAACTAGCAGCTCGTTGTCTTGCCTATATATATACCATTTCAGAACATATGTAACTAATTAAATCCACAAATCAAAACTTTTCAAGAAATTAATTTCTGAAAGTCTTAATTTTTATAAATATAGGGGTGTCTCAGCGCCGATTTTAAACTTTAATTATTTATAAAAAAAAACAAATTGTATTTGTAATATTATAATTGCAGTAAATCATATTGTATTAGTGCGGATTTTATGTACGGAATATTAGTCGAGATGTCTTCACGATCACGGTGAACGCACTCTTCAAAGCGGACTAGAAGAGCAAGACTCTCAAGACGTCTGAGAGTCTGATAGAGCTCTTACTTCTATCGTTATAATCTTCAACTGCTCAAAATTCTAGAGGGGCTATCATAAATTCTTGCTTTGAGATAATCCCATAAAACATCAGCTGGGGTTATGTTGGGATCTGGGTGGCCACAATATGTCTCCAAAGCGGCTTAAGATTCTTTCCGGAAACGACGCTTTTAGTGTGTCCATGGAGACCCTAGCTGTTTGGGCCCCATTTTTCTAATAATAATAATAATTTCCATACCCTATCCATGCAGCTGCGGTACAAAAAAGTTATGAATATAGTATTGTCTTTTGTTAAAATGAAATTAGTCGATATCAACGTCGGGGCAATAAATACAGATAAAACAACTTTCTCTGCAGCTGTGATACTTTTGACATTTAACACCTTTTGTCTTCAGTCACCGTGACCACGCACGCTGAAAAGCACGCGAAACGTCGGAGAAAAAAAAATTAAATTTAGAATTATGTAAATAATTATCAGTTTCAATAATAATACATAGGTTTAATCCGTTTAAAAAGTGTTTTTCTTAGTTATGAATTATGAAAATATACCGCTCGCCCGTCACTGTAACCGTTGCATCTCGATCATTCTCGAAGAAAATTACATAATTTATTTCGCCGATATTTCACACCATACAGTAAGTTTGAGGCTGTGTAATGTTTTCTGATATTTTTGTTTTGAAAGCAATCCAAGGACCAGTAACGGCAATTTTGACGATTGACGTACCCTTCGAAGTGAAAGCGTGACTCCTCACTACATTCCTAAGTCCTTAACTCTAAGGCCAAAGTTCGTTAAAAACTAGAACGGTGGAAGCTAAAAGGCAGCATGTTTTCTAACTGATCATCGTGGATGCTCCGCGACCTGCAGTGGCGAAGCGATCGATGGTTGAATATTCTCTACCCACGACTTAATTAACTGAATTCTAGGAACCGTCGCTAAAAGCCGCCGGTTTTCAAAGTGATTACAAAACCTGCGTGGTGCTTCACTCAACGAAAAGTTCTACCAATCCCGCGAGCCCCGCGGGTTACCGAGAAATTTGTGTTTAAAGTTTAAAATCGGCACTGAGACACCAGTCCTAACTAAAATGTTTTGTGTAACAATAATGGATAAGATTTACATAAAGATGATTTTTATTAATTTGAAATTTTTCGTATTTAAGACGTGTTTTTTACAAGTATCATTACTCAAAAGGTATTAAACTTATTTGATTTGTATTGATTATAACTATATTTTAGGATTGGAAAAAACTGAGGGGCTTTTAGATTTTTTGAATCAAAATAGAGCTTTTTACTAGAGCATCTGAACGCAATGTTTGTGAACTTCTATATCGGAAGCTCCCAGCACGCCGTCAAAAGTCGTTAGAACCGTAGAAATGTGTACGCATAATCTGCTAACTAATGTGTTGACATTCATGTACGTAAACTTTAATATGAAGGTATATACAGGTACCTGGACGGGCAATAACACTCTAACGTATACGCAGAGCCTTGCGCCACCGCCGGCCGCACCGCCAGTTCCTGTGGACGCACCACCACACCATCATCATTACTGTAAGTTTATACAGCCGTAAATAAATAAATTAACTTCATTATTTAGCCTGTTATTATGTAGTAAAATATGGCATACCATTTATGTATTTTTTTTAACAAATCTGCTTAATCTTAAAAAAGGTTATAGCACTTTAGGAAAAGTGTATCTATAGAATGCGTGTTAAGCTTCTAAATAAGCTTAAATAAAATGATACATAAATAAACTTAAAATGTGGCCATTATTAAAGAAGGAAGATTATTTTATGTATATCAATTTGTTGGAAGACATTGCAGATTTCTTGTACTTTTATAAATGTATAAAATTAATTTATAATTAATAGCCTAGGCCAAGGCTTTGTTGTCGAGAAAATCTCGTGGAATTTACCTTAAAAGACACTGATTGCTTGGCGACACTTTCTGGAATGGAAATCTGTTTTATAATATACAGATAATGGCAACCCCGGCGGTCTTCTATCTAGCCAGCCAGCGCCGGAGTACTGGTGTTCGGTCGCGTACTTTGAGTTGGACACGCAGGTCGGGGAGACATTCAAAGTGCCCTCTAGTCGACCTAATGTTACTGTGAGTTGGTATCAATTGTTTTCGTGTATGATCTGTTTATATACTAATATTAAACATGTTTTTGATGTTAACTTCTGTTTAGTTTAAAAATGTTTTTGAGGTTTAACTCTTTTTAGTACCTACATAATGTTTTTGACATTGACCCCTTTTTAGTTAAAAAATGTTTTTGAGTATGACCTCCTTTTAATATAAAGTGTTTTTGAGGGTGACCTGTTTTTTTATTTTGTTTTAATAATATTTTTCTTCAAGGTTGATGGCTATGTGGATCCCTCTGGTGGCAACAGATTCTGCCTGGGAGCGTTAAGTAATGTTCACAGAACTGAACAGAGTGAAAGAGCTAGGTAAGGAATTCTTTGATTTAAAAATATCAAATACTTCCTGTGTCTTGAGTGCAAACCTAATGCATAGATATTTACATTATTTATAAAAACTGAATCGGTCTAATTGCGCCCTTTACCTAAATTACTTGTCTGTCTCTTTTAATCACAGCGTTAGTACTTCGGTTAAAAGAGTGAAATTAGACTGATACTTATATGAACAAACGGATAGTGTTACAGTCACACCTAAGGTACAAACGATTTCAACTTCTATTCATGAAGTCATTTTGAACGCACTCAATCTATATGTTCAAACTGCTTTAATAATTCTTTGATTAAAAGGTCCCTTCAGAACCCGCTAGACCAGCTAGTCTTGGATAACTCAGAAGAAACTAAATTAATTCCAATGATCTTGTTATACCCTCCCTCCTCGCAAGGAGGTGTTTAGGCCCGTTCGGGTGTAAATTAATTTAATTTTATATACAGGTTGTATATAAAATTCGCTAAGTAAAGTAGTATGGCGTTTTTAAATGCAACTACTGCCATCTAGTGGTCGGCATGAAAATCTAATTAAAAAGCCATATAAAATTTCATATACAATGTATATTTCAGGTTACACATAGGTAAAGGCGTTCAACTCGACCTGCGTGGCGAAGGCGACGTATGGTTACGATGTCTTTCAGACCACTCGGTGTTTGTGCAGTCCTATTACCTCGATCGAGAGGCTGGTAGGGCTCCAGGGGATGCAGTCCATAAGATATATCCCTCTGCTTGTATTAAGGTGAGAGATCTGGGATAAAACAGCCGGATATTCCAATAAATATCTGAAGTCTCAATGTCAGCTTGAGCACTGTCAAATATGTCAAACTTATTTGAGAAAAAATAGTACGGTTTGATTTTATATTTAATTTTGATGTTATACAAAAAAATAAAAACGATTTTAATACAAATGGTGACGATTTTAAAACTAATCTAAGTTTACGACCAACCAGGCTCCAGAAAATTGACAACTCCTTATGAAAATTGTATTCGTTTTTACAACGAACGCCGACGAACTTAGAGAATTATCACTGAATAAATTCAAATCTCTCGTTAAACGTAAATTAATCAATAATGCTTTTAATTTAATAAACGCATTTGACTGAATCCTTAGTATTGATTTGCATTGCATTGCACTTATGGCAATTAAAAAGAGTGGCGGAAAGTTTCTTGCCAGTTCTTCTTGCCTTACGCGCAAGACTTGCCAACTGGTAGTAAATGCAAATTAAGAATAAATTTAACATCTTTCCTGTTGACGTTCATAGGTGTACTTGGCTACTTATATAAATAAAGTTATTGAGAGAAAGAGAGAGAGATAGATAAATGTATTAATCATGTATTCTAGGTATTTGATCTCCGTCAATGTCATCGCCAAATGCAGACGCAAGCGGCGACTGCTCAAGCGGCCGCAGCTGCGCAGGCTGCCGCCGTCGCTGGACATATTGCGCCTGCGCATCCGGGGATGAACAAATGTAAGTTTAATATTTTTTTTTAAATAACACAAGTCATGTAGTCTAGCATATAGTATATATTACGTAAGTCTCAAGAAAGTTATATCGCCCTGTAACTGCTGAGAGGTGACTAACCGGGTCTAAGGCACATTCGAAAACATTTTATTCTTGATTTCCTTTAAAGACAGAGTTCTTTTCAAATATGTAAATTAATAATTTTCTAAGGAGATCCTCCTTCGTTATATTGAACTTATTTTCATGTTCCGTAACCATATAATATATATATAATTGAATTCAGTCAAAATTCCAGGAGAGCGATTCTGTAAGAAAAATTAATTGATTTCGACTTAAACTGGGCTGAACGTGTGGATCGATTGATAATATAGAATTAAAAACTACCAAAAAAGATAAGCTTATTCATTAATTGCGCAACTTTTGGTATCCACTTCCAGGTTTATCAGCGGCCGCAGGTATAGGAGTAGATGATTTGAGAAGATTGTGCATCGTCCGCCTGTCGTTTGTGAAGGGATGGGGGCCTGACTACCCTCGCAGCTCTATTAAGGAGACACCTTGCTGGGTCGAAGTACATTTACACAGGTGGGTACTTTTACTTTTTTTATTATTTAAATATGTGACATCAGGTCAAGTAAGTAGTATGTAAAAATACTTTTCCATATAAACCGTCTTGTCGTGGATTTTTGGCAAAATATTTTTTATTTTGTAATTATTTACAAATACAGTAATTATTTACTTTTTTACACATATTACCCACACACTGTATTTGCTTGAAAACTAAATGCATTGTCGAAGTACCCTACAAAAAAATACATTTACGTACTATTATTTTTGAGAGCTTTTCTTACTTTTGGTGACAAGAGGAAGGTTAAGTTAAGTTGTAGTTAATGTGCTTACGTACTACTTGAACAGCCCCAAAGCATAGTGTGTTTGACATTAGCATGAGCAATAAATCTATCTTCAATTCCACACGTAGCCAGCATGAACTAATATCAGAATCGAATATTTTCCAGAGCGCTACAATTGCTGGACGAGGTCCTTCACACGATGCCTATAGACGGACCTCGGACTAACATCGAGTAGGAGTTGATCGGCTTCTTTTGAGGCCTTCGAGCGACCACACACCACTCGAACGCACGGGAAAGCGGATAGTGTGAGACTCTGTTGTTAAGTGTTGAGTAGGAATTAAAAAAGACAATAGTAGGATAGGGTTTTCATTCAGTTACGTAATTGCCATTGTTTTGTATGATAGGGGCAAAAGAGTAGGACGCCCAAAAAGGGCAGTCATCGCAAACCATCATTTTAGTGGTTGCGTTGGTGGTACATCTCCCTGGGAGACATCCATCGAGTGTCGATTCCACAGTTCGCTACTCATTATGACAGCGCCGCTGAGAATCTTCAAACACATAGTCATATAAAGTAATCTCGGGCTAGAACAGCACAAATAATATTCGAAACGGAAAATAGACATTAACAAAAATTATCATATTCTTGCTCAACACTAAATAACACAAAAGAAAAGGTGCTCTCTCACTCTAACATTACAAAAGTTTTAAGGCCTTTTTTCGTTAGTTCAACATCAATAGAAGATGAATATATCTTTAAACAGACCCTGATATAGCTTTATCAGCAATTGCCACCTTATGAAGCGTCCAAACTCCAACGTACGTTTTATTTGTTCAATTATCAGTTGCTCTCTAAGTTGTATAGGAAGTGTTAGAGCGAGACGGCACGAGTGAAGTGTTCAATGGCCTGAGTGGGAACATTTTGTGGTAAAGACTTAAAATGTGCACATGGGCGTGTAAAGGTTTGTGTATAGTGATTGTTTTATTTGGTGAGTTTTGTTGCCATTTCAAAAAAAAAACATGTATCTATTTTGTCTTCCGAATTTTTTGTTTGTCTTCCGTTGCTAAATTGTTAATTTCTCTTATGGTATGGAATACTTTGAATGAATATGACTAGGATTGGTACCCTATAAGGTTAAGCTTTTGTATGTACTCTGAATGGGGCAAAGGGGAAATAAGTTTCTTCGTCGTTTGATCAATCAATCAATTTCAATTGATCATACTTCTTCCGAAATAATGGTAAATTACGGAGACCCAATATTGTCATAATAATAGAGAGGCAGGGAAAGACCGTAGGCCTAACTAACCGATACAGGATTCTTTCATTTAGTAAAATATTTTTTGCTTTTTTATTGCCTATTTTAGTCATATTAATTCAAAGTTTGAAAATGTTAAAGTTGGTTATAATGTTGCACATTAAAACGCATCGCTCGCGTTTTATAAAATGGGTGAACTAAATTTATGTCTTGTCTACTAAGACTGGTATAATACTGCTCTATATATCTCGAAATGTACGCGAAAAAAATATCTTTGAACTGTTTTTCTGCGCATAGACAATAGACAGTACGTCATTGATCACAGTAATGTGATTTAAGATATTTACTAGTATTAAAGGGGAGTTTCAAAGACTTTTTTCTTACGTACTTTTTAAAGCGCAAACTTACCTATGAATATAATATATAGAATACTGCATTATAATAGTAACTAGATCTCAATTAATCGACATACAATTGAACACTGCCAAAAATTTAATGGTGTTTTTGCTATTTTAAACCAAAATAATTCTACAAGACATAATTATGGTTCAACTTGAAAGAAGCCAAATGGGAATTAGTGTTAAGATATTAATTTATAGTTGTAGTATGTATGGAAGGTTGTGTTTTGTTAGCTGAATGTGATTGTTTTATGATATTGCGTGAATTGAAATATGTTAAGGGGTTTTAATTAAAATGTAGATATGAAGAACATAAATTTATAAGAAATAAGAAATTCGTATCTCAAGTGAAAATATCGTCGCCCTGTCAAATATGTCAAATTTTATACAGATGAAATGGTTTGACAGAGCTCGAGATTTTGATTGGCGTTCTAGAACCGGCCTATGTTTTTTGTCTTTCGTTCTATTTATTTCCTGAACAAAAATATGGAGTTATTTTTTATTTAAAGTGGTTAAACATATTACTATTTTAATTCAGTTAAAATAATCCTTGACAAAAAATTTTAATTCACGCACTATTAATGAATTGAATAAAAAAACTGTGATGCGCTAACAAAATGATAGGATGTATTTTGAACAAGAAATAAAATAAGGTATAATTGTGGTATTTTTGTGTACGAAACGTTTTTTAATTATAATAGATGTATCACGTGTTTTTCTCTTTAAATATATGAGATTTATTTAGTTTGCTTTGATTCGCTTTTATTTTATTATGTGCAGATTTTTGATGTGTTGAACATGAATGTTTTAGATTTTTTTTATTGATTTATTTTACGTACCTACGGTATACTTCATAAAGTCTGATACAGGTAAGACATCACATTATTTATTGGTTGCATTTTAATTTTGTTACCAAAATATTTTGTCGTACTGTATATAAGCTGAAAAGGCGGTTAACAAATTAATTGGTACTTATAAGTGTATAGACTTAAAGTTTGACAATTGACAACGTATCGGAAATACCTCTTCACAGTGATGAAATCGATTCAAAGGGTTTTAGGTGTTAAGTGGTAATTTTTTAAAGATGTTGATGTTTTGAATAAGATTTTTGCAAATTCTACATGGGTGTACCGTTAACTGCTGTTTGTAAAATTGTTCGATACCATTTGACAGTTTAGTAGATTATAAAAGAGTTGAATATTGTTGTTTATACAAACATCTGTAAGTACAAGTAGCGTTAAAATATTTTGCAACATTTTATACGCGTTGCTACGATACAAAACTCGTATGATTAATTTGGAACGGAATCGTGATTTGTTTTCACTGTTATTGAGTTGGAATTTTGCTTGTGGACCACTAAGTCTATGGTTTTTTTTAAATTTGTGACTTATTACTCATTGACATTTTCTATACCGCACACGGTTAAGTAGCCTTAAGTGCATAGTTTAAGAGTGAAATTAAACAGAAATGAATATAAAGGTTATTCCTCTAATTGTAGTTTTATTTAGTTTTCTAATATTTTTTGTATATACAGTCCCGCATTTTTAAATGAAGTGATGTAATATAAAAATGTATACCTACATATTAATTAAGTCTCAGCAAAAATAAAAAAAATAAACTATTCGAAATGGCTTTTATACAGGCATTTAATCTGTTTAGGAATCTATAGATTTACGTTTTCGAGGGAAATTTCGCCATAGCTTGCTCCTAAGACTTAAGAAAATCAATGGCACCGCTTTGTGCCAGGCTTGGCTTGGCTTGCTTTTGAGCAGGCTTGGCCACGAATCTGGAATTACACAGCGTTTCCAAGGGTAATTTCGCCACGGCTTACTCTAAAGATTTTATAAGAGACTCCATATCGCCGTGTCGTTTAGAGCAGGCCAAGTCCTCTAAAACTGACCATAATTTGAAGTCTACAGGGTTGATGTCTGGGCTAGGTGGGGTCTTCAGCACTTACAATGTCTGGAACGTTAGTTTCAAGCCAGGCTTGGGTAGTTCGTGCTTTGTGACTAGATGCAGAATCCTGCTAGCAAGTCCACGGTATATTTTTAAAAAGTGTATTGCTTAGAATCAAGACTGTATCTTGATACATTTTGGCGGAAGTTTTCACTCCTTTTTCACAAAAATATAGTTTTGTGACTCCTTGATAAGGATACGTCCCACCATACCATCACTGACGCAGGATGATGATCACGTTGTACCTTCCCGATCACTGGAGCAGATTCTTTAGAACTGTGAGCGTTCACTTTATTATTTTGCTTATTGTAGTGTTCTTTTTTTTTTTTTTTTTTTATAAAATAGGGGGCAAACGGGCAGGAGGCTCACCTGATGTTAAGTGATACCGCCGCCCATGGACACTCTCAATGCCAGAGGGCTCGCGAGTGCGTTGCCGGCCTTTTAAGAATTTGTACGCTCTTTTCTTGAAGGACCCTAAGTCGAATTGGTTCGGAAATACTTCAGTGGGCAGCTGGTTCCACATAGCGGTGGTGCGCGGCAAAAATTGCCTTGAGAAACGCTCAGTCGTGGAACGTCGGACGTCGAGGTGATACGGGTGGAATTTTGTATTTTGCCTCGACGTCCGATGCTGAAACTCAGCTGCAGGTATTAATCCGAACAACTCCTCTGAACACTCTCCATGGTAAATGCGGTAGAAGATGCAGAGTGACCCCACATCTCTACGCAACGCCAAAGGATCGAGCCGCTCGGAGAGGGATTGGTCATCGACGATTCGAACCGCTCTTCGTTGGATACGGTCAAGTGGAAGGAGCTGGTACTGGGGAGCCCCCGCCCAGAGGTGAGAACAGTATTCCATGTGGGGCCGTATTTGCGCTTTATAGAGTTGCAAGCGGTGGCCCGGAGTGAAGTACCGTCTCGCCTTGCTGAGCACACCAAGCTTTTTGGAGGCTAATTTAGCCTTTCCCTCCAAATGACCGCGAAACTGAACGTCGTTCGATATGTCAACGCCAAGTATTCCGATGCTGGCTGTGGCTTCAAGAAGAGTGTTTTCGAAAAGAGGAGTAGCGACAAAGGGTATTTTTTTCGCGGAAAACGCGCAAACTTGTGTCTTCTTGGGGTTAAATTGGACTAGGTTTAGTCTACCCCAGTCCGAGACTCCACGTAAAAGAGTTTCGACTTCAGACACAAGTTTGTTCCGGTACTCATCGACAACTGCCCGAGAAATACCTGCCCGGCCAGTGTAAAGAGTATCCCCAGTGCTGTCGTCCGCATAGCAATGAATGTTGCTAAGTTGCAACATGTCATTGATATGCAGAAGAAACAGGGTCGGGGACAGAACACAGCCTTGTGGGACCCCAGCATTCACGGGTTTAAGGTCGGAACATGCTCCGTCGACGACGACCTTGATGCTCCGATCGGCTAGAAAGCTGGAGATCCAGTCGCATAATTTCTC
The DNA here is from genome assembly GCF_905147105.1 of Pieris brassicae. NCBI lineage: Eukaryota > Metazoa > Arthropoda > Insecta > Lepidoptera > Pieridae > Pieris > Pieris brassicae. Next base: position 18,044,918 of record NC_059669.1, on the reverse strand, counting down.
AGGAAGCCCGTAGGCTGGTAGCTTCGAGAGCAGTGCTTTGTGCCACACCCGATCGAAGGCTTTCGCTATGTCCAAACTAACCGCTAGTGCCTCCCCCTTGGACTCAATTGCCTCTGCCCATCTATGAGTAAGGTATACTAGAAGGTCACCAGCTGAACGACCACGACGAAAGCCGTACTGATAATCGCTAATCAGCTGGTGGCCCTCTAGATAACTCAAGAGCTGGCCATTAATAATGGATTCCATTATTTTGGAGAACAAGGAGGTTATTGCGATTGGGCGATAGTTGGATGGATCAGTGCGATCGCCTTTTTTAGGGATCGGATGTATCGAAGCGGTCTTCCAGCACTTCGGGACAGTGCCGAGCGAGTACAGGTACCGGAAAAGGCGCGTCAGGACCGGAGCCAACTCAGGAGCACATGTACGCAGCACAATTGGAGGGATACCATCCGGCCCGCTCGACTTATGAATGTCCAAGGAAGATAGTGCTCTGCGAACAGCACGTTGCTGGAATGTGATTTCCGGCATTGAGTTATCACACCGCGAAATCGCCGGTGGTGATCTCCCCCGGTCATCCAAAGTCGAGTTGGACGCAAAGAGACAGCCCAAGAGGTCGGCCTTCTCCTTCGCAGTGTGGGCGAGCGAGTCATCCTCTCTGTGCAGCGGTGGTATCGATGGCTGACAAAAATTCCCTTGTACAGCTTTGGCGAGAGACCAGAAGGCTCGAGTCCCAGAAGGGAGTTGGGCCAATCTCTCGCCAAATCTGGCGATGTGCTCTGACTTTGCCTTAGCGATTTCCCGTTTGAAGGACCTGGAGGCTGAGTTATATGCTTTTTTATGTTCGCTGGTATTGGCATCACGAGATATCGCCGCTTCCGCCCATGCATTAAAGCATTCTCGCTTTCGACGCGATGCCGCCTTGCAAGAACGCTTAAACCAGGGCTGTGACCTGCCACCGATCGGCACCGCAGAGAATGGAATAAAAAGTTCCATGCCCTGCAGAACCACTTCGGCGACAGAGGCAGCGACGGAATCTGGAGCTTCCGACGAAAAGCACATAGGCCCCCAAGGGTAGGACGCAAAGAAAGACCGCATCCCATCCCAATCTGCTGACCGATAGTGCCAAATACGACGACAACCCGAAAAACGGGGCCGAGGAGGGCGCGTAGTAGGCACAGTACTCCGGACCACACAATGATCCGATGAACCCAATGGCGGGTCAACAGAGACTTGATAGGTCTCCGGATGTGAGGTCAGCAGAAGGTCCAACAAAGAGGGTTTATGACCATCCACATCTGGTATTCGCGTAATCGCAGGGACCATTTGTGACAGGTCGTAAGCTAAAGCAAAGTCGTGAAAGGATCTTCCCGCGTGATCGGTGGTTTCCGAACCGAGCCAATCGGCATGGTGAGCGTTAAAATCGCCAAGTATCACGATTTCAGCGGTAGGAACCCCTTCGAGCAGGGAATCTGTAGCCAATTGGATGTGCTCAATGAGTCGCTCAGTTTCGGTATTTCCGCTATGGGACCTATACAGGCATGCGTAGAATCGCGGATGGTCATCGCAGTCTACGCGCAGCCAGAGGCTAGATAGGTCCCTTCCTTCAAGCGACCCGAGGCGACGAGAACAGATATCCTCTCTGACGTACACGCAAACTCCCGCCCGCGGCACAAATGAATGTTCCAATTTGTACCCCGGGTAGGAGAGGTAGGAAGTATCAGCCGGGAAGGATATCTGAGTCTCAGTAAGGAAGAATAAGGCCGGCTTCGCAGTTTCGAGGTGAAAGTGAACCGCGTTAAGATTAGAGTTGAGCCCCCTAACATTGGTAAAGTCCACTGAGAGCGTGGAAGGGGATGCCTTCGGTAAATTCTTCCGTTTGCCCCGAGATCGAAACTTATAGTTTTTTGAGCAGTTTTTGCCCACCCCAGAATACGAAGGGCAGCCTGTGCATCCACCACCGAATACTGATTGTTCCGATGATGGACGCTCAGAGGGGGATTCTCCACAGCGGAAACGTGTGGTACCCCCCTGGGGTAATCTCTGTTTAAACTGCATCTTCATATTCTGGGGGAGGGGGGAATTGATGGGCTCCGGGAGTCTCACTCACCGCACGAAACGCGAGTACAATAAGATGAACCTATTGCATCACTTCACGCCGGTTTTCTGTGAGACAGTGGTACTGCCCCGGTCGTGCCTGCCCGATTGGCTGAAGCCCGAAAGCAACAGCATGGCACTCCCACTAGGAGCATGGCACTCCCACTAGGGAGATTCTTCAATCGTGAAATTTTTTTCATCGGTAAAGAGGATAATTATGTGCTTTTTACCTGCGTGTTGCGACAGAAAGCATTTTGATGAATCCACTCGCTTTAATTGTAATGATTGATTTAGGGCAGGACCTTCAGGTTTTGTTTGTTTATTATACGCGACAGAGTCCTAGCGAGAATCTTCATTTCTTTGTGGGGTTTTCGACAAATTTTGGCTTTAACAGTATTAACAGTGTTTTAAGTTCTAATAGCACGCGACCGCTCTGATCTTTTCTGGTCTTTGACAGACGAAGTGTTATTGTATCTATTAATAGTACTACATACGAACATACGGCTCATACCAAGCTTTTAAAATGTATAGAATATGACCGACAGCTCCATACCCACTTTGCCATCACTACAATCCTATTTTCTTTAACACCCATATTGTAATTTGATAATGAACACGAAAAAATATGTGAAACGGCGCAAAATCTAAAGAATTAAGAAGATTTTTTAAATAATAGGCGTGTTCCAAATTCAAAATAATTAAAAAGTTAAAAAAAATAATAATTTTCATGTAACAGTATGGCCAGCCAGTTTTTTGTTTAAACCCAAAAACAAAAGACTTCAGTTTTCAGTATATGGTGATAAAGATCAGGTCTTGCAAAATTTGATAAAAACTACATCATGATATATCTAAAATTTTCGATTTATTAGCGAGCTTTTATAATTAGCTTTCCTAAAAACCTACTCGCAGGTAAACGCTGTACAAATAAAATAACATTTATAAGTCATCAGATTGCGAATTTTTCTCTAAATAAACGTGAGGTTACGACACGGTAATATTCCGAAATTGTGTAAAAATAGCCGAGGCCGACACTGTTTACAAGTTTTTACGGTCTTCATGTTCGGAGAACCGAAATGCCGAATTCCTTTCTGAACTTTTAATATTAACGAATAACGACGATTCAATATTTCGAACTAAAACGTTATGAGTTATGGCAGTTTTGCATTTATTTCTAAAAAGATTAAGTTCAAAACTGTCCTCAAACGGAGCCATTGAGTAACTAAAATAGCGTTTTCAAGTAACAAAATTTACTTTGTTTAAATTTTTGTATTCCTTGGCTTCTATAAACCTCTTTGGACGTAGAAATAACAACTAAAGTTTCATTAAAGGTGGAGTTAAAAGTTTGTATTTATGATAATTAAATAAATTTAAAAAAAAAACAGTAATTACGTCGATAAAATATTTGTTACGTCATTACGACTGATATTTTAGATATAAAAGCACTGTCAGTTTTAAAGTTGAAATCCCAATCGTGTTAATAGTAACTAACATTGTGATCATAGTTAAATAATCATTCTTGGAGCAGATAGGCTTGTCTCAATGATTCATCAAAAACCTTGCTTGAGTGCCAAAAGCTATTTCCGTTCAATAAAACTCCTATTTTTGCTACGGTTAGTTACATTGAGATTTCAAGATATTGAAGTATGAACACACATTGAAAATAAACATAGACTCATATTTCTTAGTAATGACAAAAAGAGGTTTTTTTATCTAGTTTTTGTTTTTTTTACATTATCAGACTTAGTCTGTGCTTGTAGCATACAATTTCGCTCATTTTATATGTTCAATAAATATTAAAAGATAAGTTGAGGTTTCATATCCTAATCTTTATTAGTAATACATAAGTATTTTTATGTATCGTTTAAACCGCAGTTTCTATAACATAATTACAATAAAAAATATAAAATTCATTGAAACGTAACGTGTGCAACCGTGAACTAAATAAGTTTTGTTTACCTGAAGTCTGAAGCTTGGTTGTGGGCGTAGTGATGCACCTGTGATAAAGATATACGTAAATTATATTGCCGTAGTGTGAGATTATAAAGAAATCTATCGATAAAAATGTTTCATAAACAATTCAAAAGAGGCAACAATCAAATGACTAGAATATCGATTGCCGTTTTTTGTGTCTTCCATACATGTTAACAGCTTTTAGACTACATTTGTTCAATGTACAAGATATTCATTTAAAAGTAATTTAAAGTTTTAAACAATGTCGATCTTTATATATCAGATCTTGATCAGGTATTTGCATCCTAATAAAGGAAAGTCACTTTATAAGCAGGTTATTTACCACCAAACAGGATTGCATTAAATCATCGTGTGCAATCATCATGCATTGTAACGTTTTAGTTTTCAGATTCTATCGACATCGTCCCATCCCTACTCTATATTGGGCGGACGGTCACACAAGCCGCGACTGGCCGGGCGCCCGCCAGCTACGAACGAACGAACCTTCTACACGCGACCGTGTTACCCCAAACGTGTTTAGTGTTATTAGGATTTATTACTATTTAAGGTATGTGAATAAAATTTTATACACTTTTTAAATCAAATTAGTAAGCAACCAAAGGCTGAAGTACCCGTAAGTAAAAAGTTTCGTTGTATTCTATACTTTCAGTTTTGAAGCTTCAAGCTTTTTAATAAATATTATTCAAACTTACTACTTTGTTAATTTTGTTCCAAAAGTCTAAGTACTACTAGTTCTTAGAGCTTTTGTTTTAAAATATGATCTATTATCTCATATAACTGAATTGTATTATGAGAAATAACTGTAATTTAAATAAATTTTTGGCCAATACTCAGGTATTAATAGGCTATTGCTTAATGGAAATACAAACTACGAAAATTGTGACTGAAAGTTGTCAGTACATATGAAATATATAATTTGAATGTGACTCAAACGCTAGTCATTTTATAAAGATAAGAATGGGCTTTTTATCACGCAATAAATCGTTGAAGAGTTTATAAAACGATTGATCTAATTGAATAAAATAGTTGCCATTTAATATTCCTTTTTCGATGAATGGGTAATGATTATATTCGAATTTGTAGCTCCGTACTGGCTGATAAATATATAAATGTTTATAGCCTGCATTACGCGCAAGATATACATAAGATGTGAGTAATGAAAACCAAAGTAATTGATTGAGTCAGGGAGCGGATTTAGCTCGCGGTATTTAGTAAACAGGAATATATTGTAACTGCCTTTTACGTGGATTAGTTTTCAGTTCCATTTGACAGGACAATATTTTGCTTAAATAAATGACTCTATGGTATATTAAGATACGTATGCCATATATTACAAAATACCCATAGCAAAATATTCGCAAATTAATTAACCATAAACAATAGAAAACTTTTGGTTTTTAAAATTGTTAATCGGTATTTTGTTTGTTTTTTTTTGTCTTCAAGGTAATAGATTTTTGATGTGAAACATCTATAGCCGCACGTAAAACCGATTTCTGGCGTGGCGACGCATGCCGTGGCGACGCATGCTATACGATGGTATATATACAGTCTATATGCAGTAGTGTGTACGGTGTATTAAACGAATTAAGTAGCCACGACTTGAAATAAATTCGTAAATTTTTTGTATTTAATAAAAATAAATGTTTATTCAATAAATAGTCATCGATATCTGGAAAAAAATCTTAATATTTTATTTTTTCATTATAACATATTTAGTTCCTATCACAATATGTTCTTATCTGCATATTACTTTTACAAAATAATGTCGATGTTTCACATCTGCCAGGCGTCCCGTGACGGCTCACATTTTTTTATTACCATTATGGTATACTATTTATTTGAGAGTATATTCTTTATAATATTGTAATGCAAATTCCTGTAATACGTTAAAATTTCAAAGTTTAATTTAAAGATAACGGCATTATTTAGGTTTAATTGCTTTTATGTGTAATATGTATAATAATGTTATGAAATAAGTCTTACAATCGTACTCATAAGGTTATCTTTGATTTCCCTTACATTTTACATCCGATTAGCAGTGAAAGACCTTATTACCCGACTACATTGATTTAAATATTCACTCAATAACTTAAGAGACTCTTAATTATGTATGGTTACCAGTTAGATAAATGTTTTAAACTTACAAATATTTTCAAAACGTAAATAATAATACAGCTCCAGGTGTTGCGGAAACTGGAGGTGGTGACTAATTTGTATCTTGTACCTGAGCCAACGTCAACGGCGACCTTTCAAATGCGCTTGCACGTAAACTTGATGCGTAATTCGACAGGTATTCTCTGGCGAGCTTTGCCGTCTGGTTTTATATTAAATATATTAGTTCCAGACATAGGTACGTAAAATAACGTTATGTATGTTTTTATCCAAGCTACACTGGAAGCAAAAAGCTAGAACTGAACCAGCTGGAGGTTTTATGCTCGATCAGGCGAAGGCCTGATGGGCTGTTGAGCCTTTATGATGACTAATTTCATAAATATTTACATAACTATGTAGAAAAATTAGCAGAAACATTGGCCAGAAATATCGTTTTATTGTCGGTTAAATGATTGCTTTATTCATAACGAAAACATATGTTCTGCTTGAAATTCCACAGTTATTATTTACTATGTACTTGTATACCGATACTTTTTCATACAATCTGCCGGTATATATGGCCTAAATAAATTATGATTACTTCACAATCGAATAACATATATCGTGTTCTTATTTGAGCCAGCAAATTTTAGTGGAACACCTGTTATTTGTGTTTGCAAAGACCTAATTTCTCTGTCTTGCTCTAAATAGCCAAGATTTAATAATACAATTTATCTGTAATATTCCAGCATCGTCTTTGCCAAATAAGAATATGTTTGGCGAAGTAGGAATAATTGTCTGGCTTTGCCAATAGGTGATAAAAACTATACATATATAGATAATATAATAATTCTGGGATCTTAAATGTTATGAATAGTTATAGAAAACAGGAAGCATGAAGCAGATTATTCTGAGCAGCAGTCGGAGTGAGTTATGAAATTGTTGATTTAAATGGGAAAAAAAATTCTCTCATCTTCATTGCTTAGAACAGCTATCGTATCTACGAGTATAATGTAAAGAACGTATAGTAAAAAATAATAACCTTATATCGGTTTGATTCTATATAGTATAAGTAACTTTAAATAAAAATAAATACATATAATAAATAAGCAGAGGAACTAGACGAAAACCATACTCATTTCGACAGATTCTTGCAAATATTTATTCTTTCGTAAATACGGTTTGAAAGAAATGGAAATTTGTAGATCGTGTTTGCTATCGGAAAGTGTAGTTGGTCTAACTATAGCTTGGCTAGAAGCCATCGGCTACAATTCTGGAGTGCCAAAATTCTACCACCGCATTCCGTTAACGATAAATTCTTTGACTATTTGGGGTTGTATTTTTAACCCTTATTTATATAATGTGGTATGTGCAAATAGCGTATGTTTTGAACCATAACCTGTTCAATTAGCAAGAATGGCGTAGTTTGGTTTTTATAACGTTTCAAACAGGAACATTTAAATTAATATTGTATCAGTCTTGCATCGGTCGGGTGTAAATTCATGGCTTAAATGAAAATATGAAAACTGAAGCTTTTTGCCCGGTTATGTACTATATATATGTATTTGTATGTGGTATGTATGTTAATGTGGACGGTGATCTCATTTACAGCTGGAGGTTACGTCCTGCGCACGCACTCACTAGATCATCAACGAAATGGCTGAAAACGGGTAATTACTATTTTAGTTTAGCTCTCCCTTTACTGGTTTCTGTACAAGATAAATTATTTCGAGTAATATTGTAGGTTAAATTACTTAAATACCTATTTAAAAAAAACTGTGTATCTTGTAGAAATATATACCTAACCTTTTATGTAAGAAACAAGCGACAAGTTTGTAGAATATATTGGACGCACTCTGCTGTGTGCTAACAATATAGAGGTAAAATCAATTCAAAGGCAGTTTGTTAAAATAGGTCAGCCGAGGTATAAATGTTTCTTAACAATACTGTACCTAAATCAGAATAGGTCAACTTTATCCACTTGCCTCATATCCAGTTGTCGTATTGGACAAAAATAACATTATGTTTGGCTGTTCTCCAGATACGGGCCCACGCCCGCTGGTCACATCGGCAGAATCCCAAACTTTGGCAAGACACAAGTAAATGTAAGTAAAATTATAATTGTTTGTGATAATATTACTTCAATAATGTAATAAACTAAAGACAAATATAGATATAAACACTCACACAATCAAAAGAAATTATTATTTAAGCATTTGATCTGATTGTTTTAATTTGATTTCTTTTTCAATCTTCACCTCCTAATTTCAGCAATTTGGAAGTAATGAACCGCCAGCATGCATTCAAAACGCCATGATGACAAAGGATAAAAAACCCTTTACCTACACTCCTGGGGGTTTAGACTTATCTCAAATCAGAACGCCAAGTATGGCTCGACGAATGGCACGACAGCGTTCATTAGAAGAACAGGAACAACCGTCCGGATATATGACACATGGAAATGGAAACTATCAACCTCAAGGTGGCCCGGCACCACCAGCTCCACCGCCAATGAAGATACCAGCCCCACCTCCACCTCCCCCACTCGTTATAGAAGCTCCTAATAACAAATCTCCGAAACCGCCAGCACTAGGAGAACGACCAGAGATAGTAATACCCCAAAATCCAATAGGCATGCTCAGAAAAACAAACAGTCCATATCACTGGGAAGCTGAAAAAGCTGAACTACAACGCATAGGCCCTGTGCCTAAATTTCTTGATAAGGTGCCAAGTCCGCTAACTGTTAAGTTACCGCAAAATATGCCACAGAGCTTTGGATCACCACAAAATAATTATCAACGACCAAACACATATGGAAATCAGTATCACTCTCCTGACAGTCCTCTTCATAGGCCTGAGGCACAATATGGTAACCAAAAAAGCATGTCACCAGGGGTAAATGGCTCACCACCTACAAGAGAACTTCTCCTTCGCCAAGATTCACAATTTAATAAAAGCCCACAACCTTATGGCAACCAACCACCATTGGTCAGTGGCACACCGTACTCCCCGACTCCTAATAGTCATTGGCGACAACCAGAAAAAAGAGATTCACCTGCAAAAATTATTCCACAATCACCGCAAGTAAACCGCGGGCCATTTTCACCAAATAACCAACAAAATACACCCATTTATAATCAAAATCCACAGATAAACAACGTTTGTCACACACTACCAAGAGTGACACAGCGGAATCAAGATGTACAAAATTCGATAAATAATGTTCAAAATGATTACAATCCTAACACAAGCAATGAAAATCCTCAATATACTGAAGCCCCATGGCGTACCACCACTTTAAATAGATACCCACGTGAACCTCAGCAAAAGGCACACAATAATCAAAGCGAACCTCAGGCCTACTCTCCACCATGGAAAAGCAACGATGTCAATAATAATCAATCCGAAAATAATTTACATGGAGGTTTGCCGTGGAAGCGAGATAGTAGAAATCCGAATCAAGTAAACGAAAGAGTACAAAATAATCCTTCTCGGGTAAATCAAGCAGATAGAGGGCCGAGTAATAACTCAGCCCCTTGGAGATCACAGGAAACAGAAAGATCTGCTCCCAACTCTCCGCCGGAAACGAGATATCAATCGTCAATATCAATTCCTGTTTCACCCCGAAAACAGCCCCCACCACCTCAATATAACAATAGTCCGCCTCAAAAAGAAGTCGTTTACGTTAATGAAGAACCTGTATATTATTGCCCCGAGAGTCCGAAGTCGATGCCTCCATGGGTAAAATCACAGAAAGAAAAAACTAAAACACCGCCTCCAGCATGGTGCCAGAGGCCTTTAGATGGGACCAAAATATCGCCTAGAGAACTTGAAACTCCTCCAAGAGACGCAAACCAAGAACCGGAATGGGTAAGAAAGAGTAACGAATTGCAAAGAGGAATACGTGACGTTGTAAGCCCTCCAAAATATCAACAAACGACACAACCTAATTGGTCAACGAAGCCTTCAGAGAACAGGAAAAGTCTTCCACGTGATAACACTCCACAGCAACCTTCAAGTAGAATTATACCAATACAAATGGAAGTCTCCAGTACTGAAACAAGAAACAGACAACAAGGAAATCAACAACCTCAGTTAAGGATAGTTATTGATATGAAGCAGAATCCTATTGCACAGAATCAACATCAGTCTCAAGCACCGTATTCACAGCCTACTCAGCGGATCATGAGAGTTCTATCACCACAATTAGTAAAAGTCGATGATGGATCAGCGGAACGAGACCTACCATCGCTTAATAGAAATTTCCAGAGTCAGGACGGTCAACCAAAAACTAGGATAATACCAATTCAAGTCGAGGGATGCAATGGTGGCGGAAACAAAAGGTTTGTATTTTTTATACAATTGATGAAGAAAAATCAAGTTGTCTGTTCACTTTACTAAGGAATTCATGTACTCATACAGGAATTGAACGTTGTACTTAATTTATTTTTGCATATCAATACTTAAAATAGTTTAAAGAGATTATGCATTTTTTTTCCTTTATTTGGTCTTATGACTTAGTAGTGAAAGAAACTGAATTTGACTTATGATTTTCAGCTTCGGTGGCCGGTATTAGGGGCGTCGTTTGCACTGTCCAAAGTAAATACATTTTATTGCTCAGCTTCTACCAATGAGTCAGAGTTACGCCTGCTGTATATTTAGCGCTTTAACATGCTCTAATTTTGTTTTTATTACACTAATCGAATCATTTTCGCTTGAACTTTTAATTAGTTATCTAATTGTAACACTTTCGAATGTTAATTGTTAGTAGTTATTTTAAGGAATTTTTACTTACAAATTATGTAATAAGATGAAACCAGCTCAGTGATTACCATGGCGTATAACCTGGGTAAATTGGGAAATCCCAGCTGATCTTATCTGCCCGTCTGTTATGACTTTAAAAAACATAATGATCGGTGTTTATTTTTGAGGTTGCCGTAAAAATATAATATTCTAAATTGGTACATTAATTGTAGTTAAACATGTCATATAGACGACATAGTATGTAATGACTTTGTAAATTTTCTATTCGCGATGGAAGGCTGGTGATCTGTCACTACAGATTCTATAGTACTGTTGTAGGCACCATCCGCTCACAAAGATAGTCAACACCTGCAGCATGTAAACCTGTAAAATGCAATATGTGAAGAGGCTAATAAACGTTATTATTGATTTTATATAATGAACGTATGGGATGAAAATCGGCAACAAATTTGTATTGTAATAGTTTAATATTATACATATTTTTCAGAGTATACTACCACAAGATAGCACAAGAGGAACCGCAGCGCCAGTCCACATCTTTTAAAGTCCTTCAGGTTGTAAATGGAACAGGGTCTGATGGTATACAAATAATAGAAGATAGGAAAGGCTATACGGACTTATAACATCTACCATAGCGATTAAAGTTTTACATTAAATAACGATCTAAGAAAGCTATCCTAATATGACGTATAACTAAGATTTCTCTTTGGATTTTTTATACCATTTTATACGAAGTGACGTTACATTTGAAGTTAAACAGTTAGTTAAAATATTATAGGCTATGTATAGGCTTGGGGTGTATATATATCACCTTATAATTATAAATATATTAAGTAAATATTACTAATGATTTTTAATAGATAAAGGCCCCGTATTCTAATCGAAACTTAAAGTGCGAGATGACAAATGTTGCTTTGTTAATAACAATACTCACAAGTAGATTATCTTCTTGAGTTGCGTTTTGGAATACAAGCCTACTTTTTGATGGTTTTAGTGAAATAGGTTATGGAGTCATTGAACTCTTTATATGCGGGAAATTGCGAGCTTGCTTAGTTTTAATTTTATAACTGTAAGTTATATGTACTATATGTTTAGATAGCTTATATATTAATTAATTATATAAACTTTTAAGTATCTTAATTAATTATTAATTAAACGCTCGTGTTTTGTGATCTTACTAATCGTAAAATAAGTAAAAACGGCTAAAACACCAAAGAATATTATTTTAATGCATATTATAATTTATAGATAAATTATAAATTTATTAATAAGTTATTTAAATTCATAGGATTTAGGTAAATTATTTGGTATTTTTTTACTTTTAATACATAATATATCAACATTTCTCCAACACATCTTGCACACTTCTTAGATTCTTCGATCTATATACATATATAAATCTCTTCAATCTATATAATTAACTTAATTAAATTATATAAATCGTCATATAATCTTAATATACAACACATTTTCATTTATTGTTACTAACATCATCAAAAAACTGTCGTTTGGCCAGAGACCTGTTATTATTAAAAAAAATCCAATTAACCAAATTTTGGAATTTGAAAAATTTCAACGTAACGTCCTGGTTTTGGTTTGATTTACTAAAATAAGGAATTATAACATTGTTCTTGGGAAATTCACGTATTTAAAATTCTCTATTTAACTATCTGAAATTTAATCTAAAGTAGATCAAGGCTGGAAGACTATCTAAACAAGTTATTTTTAATAATTTAATCACATATATCATTGTGTTTGTATTAAAGCAAGGTATGATAATCAGCGCAAGATTTGTTGAATTTCAAGAATAATGTCATGATACCACAATAATTATAAACAGACAAAGGGTGTGGCAATCTAGTCAGTGTGATCTTTTTCTAAGTATTTTAAATCTATTAAATATTTAAGATAACTCGGTAAGAACGAATTATTATTATTAAAACAATAAACCCAAATGGAAGTTTTATTCACAAATCACGTTTATATTCTCTCTTCTTCGTTTTCTAATTGTATATATTTTTATTTTGTTTGACTTGGCTTATATACCTTGTGGTATGGGACTGGGGAGATATAGCCTCAGACAGATCAGCCTTTTATACCAAAAGCATTTATTACTTCACCAGAAATAAAAACAAAAAATTCCAAGTAATACGCCGTGTAACCTAAGCTAAATTTCATTACAAAGCTAGTAAGGCGTTCTCGTTTTACGCAAATAATAAATATGTATTATTTAATACCCCTTTAAGATGGGGTTTTATTGTTCAGGTTTAGGGGACAATATTAATTTATTCAAAATTGTAAAGAAAATTAATAGATTTTTATACAAATCTCCAAGTTTATAGGGAAATACTTAATATTTTCTATTGTTAGGTTATCCCTAATAAAATACTACAGGTAAAATTAACAGTAGTCAGTACTATAATACATTAATAGAAGTATTTACCGTAAAACGATGACACCACAATTTCAGTTTTAGCGCCATCTAGTTATTTCTAGCCAAACAATATACATAAGAGAATGCTTGGCAAAACTACTCCGTTTTACGTAGCTTTTTGTATTAATGACGATGTATTTCAATAGAGAGTGGAATTAAAGATATTTGTGTAGTTTAAAGTGAACATTTATTTTGAATAATCTTTTTAACAGAGTACAGAAAGGTAAATAAGGTTTTCAATCCAAAATGTACGGGATTAAAAAAAAATATCTAACAACACACTGAAAAGACTGAAAAAGTTTAGAAAATGAAAAACGGCTTGATGTAGAAAGTTGCCAATACTTTTATTATTTTTCGAAGAAATCTCCGTTCCCCTCTACACATCGTCGCATTCGATGGAACCACTGACAAAAGCAATGGACCCATTCTTCCTTAGGGGTCTCATCTATGGCATTTTCGTACGCTTTCACCGCACCTTTAGGGCTCGTAAAGCGAATACCTCAAATTTTAACACAATTTTTTTTAGTTCTTTTAGGGTATAAATGAAAGTCACAAGTAACAGGGCGCCAGGTGTAAAGCCTGTATGGCGGATGACTCACTACCTCGACACCTGCCATAGTCAAATATTCACCAGTCCACCATGCGAAGGTGTTTCTGGTCGTCGGTTAAAGTATGGGGAATCTGGTACAAAGCTTCCTGACGCCTAAATGTTCGTGTAATATTTTTTGAACTTGCCTCATACCAATGCCTAGGCTTGCCCGTATCTGCTGATAGGTCACTCTCTTATCTTCCTCTATCATGCGTCGCACAGCACGATTATCTTCAGTAGTCGCTGATAAACACCTAAGCCTATTAATGCTTTGTTGTGGAGTAAGCCCATAACGAATGGCATAATAAATCATTGACCGAAAATTTTCTGTGCGTTAGGTTCATTTTCACGTGTAACAAGAGTTTTAGATTTGCCGCCAATTCACAAATACAAATGACAAATGAATGCAATATACTACCATTTAGGTTACCAAAGAGTTCTACTATTTAAATTTCAAAAAAGATTTCATAAGCAATGTTTCTAACTGGCCCGTTCTAAACAATTTCAGGGTTACCCACGTATAATATTCTTTTATATTATTTTGTATACGAATAATATTAAAAATACAAAAATGATGATTGAAAGTGCAATTATGGTTTATCTCGCCATTTGAGGTTGTAATAAAAAAATCATTCACTCGTAATAACATGACTTGTTGAAATTAATTGTTACTATTCTATTTCTAATAAAAGTTCAAAACAATTTAATCAGGAAACTTATCAATATAAACATAATTTACACAAGTATAAATTATTAAGTCACAAACATAATCTATTTAAATACATTATGAAAAGAATACAGTTCAATGTCATTTCTCCAGAAATATCAGTACATATGACGGTGGCTATCAACGTATTTGTAACGTCAATCTACGTTTGAAAAATACGTGAGTATTTATTTGTAGAAAAGCTCTAGCATTTCAATTCATTTGTTACTTTTCAATACATTGCGTACGTATATATACGTCTATCAGCATTGTTCTTATATATCCGTATATTTTAAAGTATACTAATAATTAATCGCGTGATTAAATTTAAATATTTATGTAAAATGGTGCTTCATTTGTGGTCTGCATTAGTGGATCGCTCGTAACAGTAGCTCGTACAGCGAAGGAAAGTAGGCTTAACGTAAACCCGAAAATTTATAACGTTTGTTAGGCACAGAAAACTGATTCAAAGTTTTCCTTCATATAAAGTTACCGATGACGTAGTAGCTGACGTTTGGGTCCAGGTCCCAATCACACAATCATGTTTCGCCACTGGCTTTATGCAATGCAAATGTGAATGAAAGAAATTTTTGTAAAACTGAATTAAATATTCCGTGCTTAACAAATTACAGTAGTGGCTTGCCAAAACTGTGACGCAAATTTCCATTGTCTCTAACATCATATGCATCGGCGATTTACTATTCTTGTCCAAACGGAACGAAATTTAGTTGAAAACAAATTCTCGCGTTAGTTTAAAATTATTTTATACTTTAATGTAGGGAGAGAAACACTCCTTAGTATATCATTATTATAGAAAGAACAGACATGTTTGTAGCGAGTAATGCCATAAATTACTGGACCGATAAAAAAAATCTTACGCACTTAGAACACCACATTATTTCTTAATAATATAATTTATTTCCAAAATATTTTTAAAAAGAAAATGCCAGCCGTATGATTCCGGAAATAAAGTTAATAGTGACTGTTCAAAGGATTTTGCAACTTATAGCTTAGTTTCCAAATGAAAACCGGATAAATTAACTATCTTAGATTTTATAGAATAATAACCTATACGGGTATAAATAAGTTCATGCAACTGTAGTAAAATGAGGTATGAAATCACAAGTGTAATTATAGTTACAATGTCTAGCCTCAAATATACTCTGTGTCCGTCAGTAGATCCGTTTTTCGTTCGTAATTCAAATATACGAGATACATCGTATCTATGGTTCTAATTAAGAACGTGATCTAGCAAAACATTGTTACTATAATGTCTACAATCAACCCCAAATTGCAAATGAAATAAAACAATAACCTGTCTACGATCGTTGTTCGTTAATTAACAATTTCATGAACGAACAGGCATAGAGATTACCGGCCGATAGCCTATTACCTCAGGTGACGGCGTTCCTATAAAATGAACTGGTATTATATAGAGGTGTCATTTTGGGTTCGCCCTATTGCTTAAGGGTTAATTGATATTGTGGTGATTAAAGAAATGATTGGACCTTATCCCTAAATGCTCCCTTTTGTGGTATATGCTTAGTTATGATATAGTGCGACACTGTCATAAATTCACCAATTCCTAAGTTCGAATAAAAACGCCGCCGTATATTTTTACTAGGTCTGCGGATGACATCACTATTTTGGCAGAAACTCCTAAAGAATTAGAAGCATATCCCTGGATAAAGCGAGTTCTAATATTTGTTTAAAATGAACGGAACAAAGACAAATATAATGAGCAACAGTCATAAGCCTATAAGAAAATATACCTATTGGGGAATACCAATAGATTTTAATACATATAAAAATGAAGGGAAAGTAGCAATAAGGATATCAAAAGCTTGGAATAGGTACTGGTCATTACTAGAAGTTTTAAATGGAAACTACAGTCTAGATTTAAAACAGACTGTTATGGATAGATGCGTTCTCCCGTCTATGGGAGCCAAACCTGGATGTTTACGGAAAGACTGATGTCGAATGTGATTCGTGTCCAGAGAGCAAAACGGAGCATCCTAAGAATTAAAAACATTCTCAAAATACTAAGTGACCAGATCAGGGCTACAACTGAGATCACAGATGCGCTAATCCACGCCTTACAGCTGAAATTCAAATCGGCAGGCCATATTGCAAGGTGTACAGACAAAAGATGGACCGCCGACGTCACCAGCCCCCCCTTATATTTTTACTATGCTTTAGACTAATAATGCTAAAATTAAGTTATCTCTATAATAATCTAACTTTAATAAGCGATTCGTCATGTTTAAAAGTACATGTCATTACTTGTACTTTTTAACAAAAGTGACTAAAGGTACATTGACGTCCAGTTTAACAAGGATTAAGTGGAAGAAGATGAAGAAGGCACCCTTAAGCAGAGGTGGACAGAAGATATAGAAGCTTTAGCAGAAACCGAATGCTGAAAAAAACAAGGATGGAAAAAGCTGGCGAAGGCCTCGTAAAGGGGTACAGAATGAAGTTAGGATATCCAGTAAAAAGAAATGTATCTAAGAAATCTAAACTGTGCATTTGTAAAGATTGAACGGATTTATTCCTAAAATAATTAAAACAAATAATTTCACAATAGGAAAACTAAAGGTCGAAATCCTTTCTGGGACTTTAACGACATTAGATTTTAATTTCGACCTGCCCTCATCAGACCCTTACCAAATAGAATTCTAGTTAATTAGGTTGAGTATTTATAGTATATTAAATGTTTCGGAGTATGTTGGTTATTTGGGTGTTTGGAGACTATTAATGGACTTCGTATCGAGGGAAACTTGGACCCTACAATAAAGTCTTACATAAGTCGGCTTTCAGGCGACTAATCCAGGTAAAGCTTCCGATATCATTAAGTTCCTGGTGAAGTACATTTTGAATGTTATCGGAGCTTTAAATATTTGTCTTAAATTTCGTTAAAACTGGGGTAACAAATGTTTGTGTGGTTTCATTAACATTTCATACAGATACCGGCAAACTTCTTGAGCATTATACAAAGGAGTGAGAAAAAATTTGTGCGTCGTACACAGCGCGGGACACAAACGTCAACTGATTTACCAAACACGCGATCGACACGTCACTCTCCCGCCGCCGCGCAGACAAGGACATTTGTTTAAGATGTTTGCAGGTATCTATACATCCCTTCCATCTTTCTATGGACGGTAGCTTTCTGAACCTACCTGAAAACAGTACTGTATCTCCTACTATAATAAGGTTAAGCAGGCGGTGAGCAACCTGAAAAACTTAGAAGAAATCATAGAACTTTCATCGGCACAAGACTTACTAATTTAGAATATCAGTTGAAATTGATCACATTCCGTCATAATTTTATTGAAACTATCGTCGAAATATTAATTCAAATTGCGAACTGGTATCACAGTTTGCTATCAAATCAAATTTCATCGTGGCCATTGATTGAAGCTTTAAGCCTGATAGGAATAAAAATAATAAATTCACAGCATCCAGTAGCTACATATTAAATCAAATAAAAACATCCACAGCATGTTTTAAACAGTTACAAACGAAATATAACTAGGTATTAAATTGTTAGTACAAAGCCATAATGAAGTGAACATAATCATTACTTTTAAATTATTTGACGCATTGAACAAGAACATATTACGTTTACATAACTCAAGTCTTGCAGGAATCAGGCAGTGAAAGACTAAAAAACGAAAAAACAAAAGACTGTTATTGAAATGATATGACACAATAAAAATATTCCTTCAAAATTTAAAATTTCATTCGATGTACGTTGCGTAGTGTTTAACTTTGATTTTAATGAACAGTCGCTATAAACAGTTATACGGATAACCTGTACTTAATCCGTAACAGATTTTTAGTTTTTTTTCAATATCGGAACTTCACACTTAACATTTGTTAGGAATAATAAAATCAAAACGTTTTTAATCGGCTTTGTTGTGGTTTGGATTTTTTAACTTTGTTTGCATACAAACGTTATGTCCATTTTGCCAAAAGCCTTCTTAAAAAAATTAGACAAACGTTATCAGTTAAATTATACATAAAATATAAGCTTATTTTCTATCTTTATCCAGGTTGACTTGACTAGGTGTTGACCAGTCTAATTTTATATTCAATTAACCGTTAACTGCATTAATTCAGCCAAAGCGTGATGATATATAGATAACATAGTCAATAAATGATAATTAACAAAAGGGATTTTCAAGTCGTACCTATTGTTCCTAAGTTCAGTGCGCTTAAAAAACAAACGAATCAGCTTTATAATATTAGTTACTTATATGAGGGTTTTACGATAAAGACCTGAAACTCTACATAACATATTCTTGATATTCAATAACCCGCCTAAATATCCAAGTTAATGCTGGTGGCAACAGGCAAAGTTCAAACTAAAAATTGAATAAGTTTCGTCACATCAGAATTTCCAATTTCCCCACTATTTTCCTTTATTCAGCTAACTTTAGACAGTGAAGAGAAAAATCAACAATGGTCGCCAAAATCACACGGTCGAAAATGAAAATATTTCGATTCAACACTTCGAGAGCTTTGTGAAAATTTTTCATTTTACAGTTATTTTGTTTCGTAACAATTGCCGGCAAAAATGATTGAAGCTGCGTCTATAGTTACTTTGATGAAAGCACTGATTTTTTTAAGGTTCCGTAATCAAAGCCGGAATGAAATGAAAATTCTATATTTTTTTGCTATCGTTTTTACAGGGTAAAGTGGGTTTAAGTGTGTAGGTCTGATAAATAGGTTGACACAAAAATAATATTCAGGTTAAAAGCTTTTGTTTCTACGTGTAAAGCGTTGTAAAATGCATCCTAGTTTTTTAAACGTAGGCTCCTGAACTAAAACAAATACTTTACTTTTTTTGAGTGAAAGCGAATGCTTTTAGAATCTCATTGGCAATCAATGGACCACCATTACTTGCCGTGCCTTTTTGCTTTTCGTTGAACTAGTAGCGACATTTATAGTCTACGGCTACAGTCACTACGTTGACATCACACCCTAAAGCGCGTTAACGATGTTATTTCGACCGCAAAGTATATATACAACTCCGGTCCTAAACGCGGCAAAGCAAAATTACATCAGAGTAAAAAGCCATCCTCACCGGGAAAAGCGAGGTCCCTTACTTCTTAATTCGCTCATTCCAGTGAGCTTCCGTTCTGCCCTTGAGGCAATAGACCTTACAAATGGCCCAACCAAGGTCCGACTCGCAGAAGACACTAGAGCCTTCAGACCAGCCAGTTAGAGGTTAGCCTAGTCGAAGATCCTCCCTTTAGGTCGGAGAAAACATCTTCATTCCATATTTAGTATACTTACAAAACACGCCATCTTGTTGGCAAATTTGTATGACACATGAATATTTTTGAACGTATTTAAATACAACTTCTTTAGCGGGTATAACTACGAATTTACAATTATAATCATCATGACTCGTTACGAATGCTATACATGTTTCGCGAACCACCGTCAGCGTGATGCAACAGGGCAAAAACAGCCTTATTTTGTATAGATTTAGAATATATAGGTATATGAAAAGATCTACCTCATTATAGCTAAAAAAAGATAACCGTGAACAAAGGAAGGTGCTGCTACTCCGACCAATAGCTAGGATCCTCGACCAGTCTAACTTCCGACTGTCTGACCCAAAGGGTCCAGTGGCTAAGGTCGAGACGCTGCATTTATCCATAGCGGTATATCTTTTGTATCGCGTTTTTTGTTATATATATTCTGTATACAATTTACTGTAAGCCTGGATATATATTTATTTATTAATGTTTATCACATCATACATATTGTTACGAAGACGGGTCGACTGCAATGTTTCTAGATTTTTCCACTAGTTAGAGAACTTTTCAGCAGGCTGTTATATAATTTCTTACCGTTTCAGGAGAGGGTCAATCACATATTAGAAAATTGTAATTTCCATAATGTTACCCTAGTTTTCAGGAAGCTGAAACCTTTTTTCAGTCGGTTTCAGAACATGTGTAGTAGAGTGGTGCAGTTTTCAGGAGACCCGTTTTCAGGCGTTTTCAGGCCTAGGTATACCCCTTTGATGAAGGAATATTCTAGACAGAACTTTCTAGGTGTGAGACAACGACGAAATGATACGAGAGAGAGAGAGAGAAGATCAGAACTTTCTCGAAACTAGACTGAGCACTCTAGAACGCCGTACGACAAGGACGGAGCAACGTGCGAAAGAGACAAAGAGTGCGGACGTTCTAGAATTGTGCAATCGCTACTCAGTAGCAAGCCCGCCTAGAAAGTTCTCGAATATTGTTTAGAATTATTCCCAGGGATATATAAGCGAGCCGAAACGCGACGAGTCGCCTTTAGTTTGGAATGCGATAACAAGAGAGAAACGCCGAAGCGATAAAGTGCGAATAAAGTGAATACAAGTGATAAAGTACTGCGTGTAGTGTGCATAAGTGAAGTAATTAGTGACTGTGTTGTTGTGTTATAAGTGCATTTCTGCAATTAATTTGTGCCCATAAATTCCTCATTGATTTATCAAGAAATAAACCCTTGAATAAATCTACGGCATTTTCTATCCGATCCCCTAGCTCGTAACAATATTATTAAATCTACTGCATAAGATATTGTAAAATATATTCCATCTAAAATGTATGACAATTGAAGTAAACAGAAGTGTTTAAAAAAAAATACAACTAAACCATATACAAGATAAAATAAGCTCACAAACATCAGCAAAACAGCGAATTAGGTTCGAGATGCTGTGTTGAGATGTGAGACCCAACAATGCTTTCTCTAAAACCGATCAGCCCACTACCGGATATATCCAGCTCCGGATAAGCACTGTTCAATCCGTTAAAATCGCGAATTCGAAAGAGAGGTTCTTGGACTCCTTGGTTGATATATAGATCATGTTCATATTTGGTATAGAAATATTGTGAGCGAAGTCGTAGGAATAAACTAGTACCTCATAAAACTCAACCTTGGCACGCACAGACGGTTTAATTCATTGGTGTAGTTAAACTATTTTATGAGTTTCACATAAAAGTGCAGCTTTATTTTAGTTACAATAAATAAACTGATTAAGCGACGTTGCTGCCTTCAATATTTATCTTGCACATTTCCAAAAAATATATTATGTCATTTGTTACAGGGTATTGTAGTGTCGTGTATGAGAGTTGTAGATTCGAATTGTCAGGTTTGATAATTAGATCATATATAATCATATTCTAAGTCGTGACCAATAAAAGTAAATTTTATCCAAAATTATTATTTATATCAATCAATCTCCTGAAGCGTGCTATGCTGATGCAGCAACACTTCCGCTGCCGCTTCGCGCGAAACCATGAATTTTTCCCTTCTACAAACGTTTACTCTGAACGTTTACCCATTATAATTAATTAAAGGGGTTTAGCAACTTACAAGATAATGCATGATTCTAATCTTGACTGCACCTGTACAGAAAAAATAGCAGAAATAAAAAAAATATGTTTATTATGGAACATAAGATATCACTTATTCCACGTCATTAAATTTAAATAGATAGACATAGGGATGTCTATCTATTCTCTTATCGGCAAAGAAGACAGAAGTGTAGAGAGAAAAAGCCAGCGTAAAAAACTCTTGGGCCGGCGTAAATAAAAATAATAAAATACGTAATGTAAATTTTATGCGTAATCTGGTGAAATCTAAAAAGTTTCTTTACAGTACATTCTACCAGATTCTATCAAATTAGTTTGAATACACAGTTAGCAATAGTCGTTTATGTAAGGTTTTAATAGACAAAAAGAATGCGATTTCCTCTGTGTGCTTCTTGATATACTTCTGGAATTATGCCAGCCACTAGATCATATTCCAAAATATTTATGTCTACCCATAGGCGTGGATCGTAAGGTGAGGCATGGTAAAACAATATAATATGGTATGATTACTGTGACAGTTTAAAGTTGATCACAGTGCGTGTTCTTGTATGTTTTTCAAAATATAAAATGACGATTTTTCAACCGAATACTTTTGGATACAGAAACTGAAAGCCGTGACCGTATTGGAATGGATTGCAATATGCATTTAGGTCACATAAAGTAATAACTTTCCCAGAGGCTCTCTGCCTCGTTTACCGCATTTATCATGGAAAATGTTCAGAGGAGTTGTTCGGATTAATACCAACAGCTGCTTTTCGATCATGAAAAAACTTCGAGTCAGAATACGAAAATTCATCTGCATCACCTCAACGTCCATCGTTCCACAGCTGAATGCTTTTGCCAACCACCTCGTTGTGGAAATAGTAGACCTTATGAAGTATTTCTGAACCAATTCGACTTAAGGTCACCAGCTTCTGGCAGTGTGAGTGTCCATGGGTTCTATTTAAACAGTTGAGTCACTTATTTAACAACAAGAGCTCACTTATCACAATTAATTATATTATATATTCGATATTCTTGAAACTTTTTCTAAACATACATAAATAAGATATTTAACGCCACATGCACTTGGTGTTCTACGTTTTAAACGAGAATAACCGACCATATTTATTGTGATATGCCAGCTCTTTTATTAAATCATGAAAAAAAATGGTTTCCCCGTGTCCCGCATCCTAAACTCGTGAAAAGTCTGAAGACGTGTGAATTACGGAGATTTCTTTCGGGAACAATGGAATTCCTTCCAAATGGCAAGACAAATTGTTATTTACATTAGACTATAATGAAGGCTTGATAAAATGATTTTCTAAATACTTCATGTTTAATAATAATAATCCAAAGTCCCTACATGGGACGCTCGCTATTTCAAGTGTTTTGACCTTAGATTGCATTTGTTTCTTTGGTCTTTTTTATAGACAATAAATGATCAGCCTTCTCTGCCGCAGTGCATATACAAGTAGAAAGTAAAATGTATTGTACAGCGAGGATTCGGACGAACGATCTTAGTGTGAGAATCACACGCTTACAACCACATCACAGCTCTATTCTTCTACGTACTAACAGCTGGAAATAATGTTAGTAGGTCTTATATCGGCCTATATTAAAAAGTAGGTGATTAACCTTTCTGTACTGGATAAATGTCGGTTCGAAAATTGTCATGAGGAAACGGCATAGCGAGGATACGAATTCATAACCTCAGAGAAGAACAACACCTAGTATACTCTATTTATTTTCGAAAAGTAACCACAGTTTATTAATGAGACAGTAATAAGATGTTTGAACTTGACTGGTACAAATATCTTTATGATTTAACTTTAACTAATGAGTTTTTATAATAATAAAACGTCTGGTCTCATACTAAATTGTATTCGAAACATAAAGTAGTCGTTCTATTGTCTATTAAAACTATAAAGTATACATAATTTCTAGCATGCAAGATCCTATACAAACCATAATCAGATTATAGAGATTATCCAGGGTAAATATAGTATCTATAATTTTACAAATATATACAGAGAAAAAATAATTATATAATATAATTATTAAGTATTTGCTATATGGTGCTAATTCCGTCGGCAAAAACGACTTGCTTGGTGGTAAATTAATTTCTATTAAGTTTAACGAAATACTGTTAACCGATGCTATAAACCATAATATTCGTCTCCAATAAGTCCCTAACATTGTTCAAAATTTAATCTTAATATATATAAATCTCCTGTCACGATGTTTGTCCGCGATGGACTCCTAAACTACTTAACCGATTTGAAATTAAATTGATACACCGTGAGCAGTCTGGCCCAACTTAAGAAATAGGGTAGCTTTGATCTTTAATTATAGTCGCAATTTTGTTTTATTGCAAATTATTTGTCTATAATTAATTGACAGTCACAATTATCTGTTTACTCCAAAAGATTCTAACAGATGTCGATACTTTTCGACTGGATTGAGTAAGTAATTAATAGATGGCACTGCTATGGTAAACCGACAAACGTGTCATATAAGCTACAATTCAATATCATGATTACCACGTGTTATTAAGACTAAAGTATAAATTTATTTTGTAGTAAACGAAATACCGTGAAATTCAATTATTTCTACTTTTTTAATTTTTGGTGTTAGCATAGCCAACCACGTGTTACGTAGACCGAAGTGTGAATCAAATTCAAATTATAGTGACTTAGTATTAAGGCTAACTAAAACCACATTAAGGAGAAACGAAGTTCGCGGGGGCAGCTACTTTATATATTATATTAAAATCTTAACACTAAACATTAGCTTCCATAATGACCTAATTAACGACACTAAAGTCATATCTCGTATTCAAGTTTCTCATCCACAAGACTCAAAAATCTTTGTCGATGTTCACATTTACTACCAATTGCAACAATTTATATAGATTCTACTTACATTTAGTTTAATAAACAGTAAACATAAAACAGGAATAAACATCGAATGACAAACAACATGAAGAAACCAGCGTTTAAGATACCGCCTAGGCCTAGTTTAAACGCTAGTGCTCATAGAAGTTCATTTATTATGTATAATGTTAACCAAAATGAATACTATATCGCAATGATTCGTTGCCTACTGAATGATTACAACCTTTAGAATGTAAGTACAATTGTTTTTAAGTCAAATAAAGTGATTTTTATTATTATTAATGTATCGTGTTAAAATAAGTCATGTCTAGTTTAAAGTTATATCGATTTCATTCAATTTACTTTGGCCGACTGTAAAACAGCATATCGTATTGTTGGCACTCGCGTTTCTATTAATATTTATGTTAGAAATATGGTTTGTTTCATATTGTTAATATTAAACGTTGTTATTATTAGCTAAGTGCTGTGTTTCTAGACTTAAGATGCTTTTACCGTCATTGAATAAACCGTAACATACTAGAGCGAGGTTTAAGATATTTTTTTCTTCAGGCGCGGAAGGTCAATCACCTAGTGGCCTTTAAAGAGAAATTATAGGTGAAATACTCCTCCCTATTGTTCCGCAAATAAGTAGTGACTACTTGTAGAGCATCCTTCTGTAAAGTGTACTAAAGTTATTTTATTTTTAGAAAACTATTCCAGGGTCTTAATTAGCACGAGTTTATTATTTACTTAATAAATTAAAAGCATTTGAACGCCGCCCACGCTATAGTTGGGCGGTTAATCCACGTCGTCGTTGGCAACGTTGCTTGTTGCTTTCGTATGTTATGTTCTATAGTTAGTTAGTATAGATACTATACATAAACAGTAATGGAAAGCATAACTTATATTAAAACCTAAACATAACAATCTAATGTACCTTTACAATTTAATTAACCTACATAGTTAAGATGAAATTATACCTAAAAATTATAATAAGAAAATTAAAACAAATTAAAAAAGTTTGGTCCCCCGGCCCTTTAACTCTGGCATTTCCTTGCTGTATTGCGATACTTATTCGTTGAGCGAGGAAAACACCAGTGAAGAAGGCGCCAACTTAAATCTTTAATTAGCGCCTGTGCACGTTGATCGTTGATCCACACAGCCCAAGAGTCTCTACTCCAAAGGGAACAAAATCGGAGTTGGACGAAAGACTCTTAAAAGTAACTTATATAATATCAGTTAAAAGTTTCTCTTTGAGATAATATAGATATACTTTTTGTTTTATATCTTCTGATTTATTTGTATATCCAAAACGTTTCTTAAAATTAAGATCTTATTTAACCTTACCTACAAAATGTTCTGTTGTTTGTGTCTTAATATTAAAACATTTTCTGTTAGTCAGTCATATGAGAATCGGAAATATAAATGGTAGCGGGAAATTTGTGAAAGTTACGCAATGACGCCAAGAATACGCGAGCTTTTACATCACGACTTCGCATCGACCTTGATGATAAAATGTACCTAATTTATCTACGAAAATACCATAAAATTGAACTAAAATATCTGCTTCTTACCTTCTATCATTCTGTAGTTTTCGATGGCACAGGTTATTTCACCCTTTTTTTCTATATGATTACTTTTTACAGTAGTTTATCCCAATTAGTAGGTATGTAGATGTGGAAGATGTGTTACGGAAAATAAGGTGGTTAATATGGATTAAAAAATCACAACGGCCTGGTTGCCACGAGGTCGGAAAGGAAAAGGAAGTTTACAGATCAGACTATTTAGGAATGATCTTGAAACCACATGGTGTGGTGGCTTAGAATTGTCCGATATAGAAACAAGCGGACAGAAGTTGTAAAGGCCTACTACGTGCCCCAGGCACACCGTAGACCAAATATTTTGTTTTGTGCTGTAACAAATAGTAATATGATAATAAATTTTATATGGTCATGAAAACAAATAAAAGGCTTTAATAAAATATAAATATCTCGATGCACAACCTAAATGTCTATAAAAGTTATTACTATATAAAACACAAATTCCCGATAAATAAAATGTTAATAATACAAAAAAAAACATTATTTTATCTGAAATGTAATTGATCAGTTTTACACCGTCACCAACTTTATGAGTTATTGATTGCAACTTCTTATTATTGAATAACCTGTGTAACCCAGCGAACAAAAAATATTCAGTATTAAATGTTTCTAAATTAATTCAGTTAGTGTCGCGATTTTATTTAAATAACTTAACACAAGGCTCGATATTAATGAAAATTACGAATACTGCCAAGAATTCTAACTTTTGAGTTTCGTTTAATGTATTCCTTCTCAAAAAGCTGAACACAATGGTTCGTCTTACCCTTAATCAAAGAGTAGGAAATGAGAATATTAAGCATTCACAACGAATGTTTCGAAACCATTTCCTTCCTCATCACTAATACGTTGTGGCTTTCTTATTGTATTCTAAGGATTTGTCCAAATAAGACCGGAGAAATATTGAAATCTATGTATGAGACATTTTATCATAAATAATCGGTACTAAAAGTTACTAATGCAATTTGTTTATTAATTTTACCAACGAATGATTATTGCATAAAGCTCGACCGCGCGGACAGAAATTCGTTTTATATTCTTTGACTTGCAAAAAGTAGATTACAAGCCGTTAATAGATTTGACGCCATAGAACCTTAATTTAATTTAAAGCAATTTCTTTGTTAAGCACTCTTAATCGTACAGCGTACAGGGCATGTGTCTGTACAGAAAATTTCCCAGTAAAATGCACAAACGTCCAAACATAAGGAAATGTAATAGACAGTTCTTATTTGTGTTACAAACCTACAAAACTGGTGATCCGTGTATTTTAGCAGACAGTGATCGATGGTGCTTCGTTCAAAAATAATAAGTTAACATGAGAATCCTTTCACAATGACAGACATTGATAGAACTTAATCTACAGTTCGATGGCTCGGATGAGAACTACGAGTGGTTTCCAACGTTTGTTCGAATTTTCACAGCAAGCAACGTCAGAGTAAAATTATTTGTTTATAAGCAGGGGCACTGATTTTTAGTAAAACATAAAAACTTGGTGATTATTTTAGTGATGGAGAGTTCTTCTCTTCCGTTCTACGCCCTTGATTTGAGAACTGGCAGTAAATGTAAAATTAGAAGCATTTAATGTATATTTATTTTTTTGACGTTCATAAGTGTACATTGTGTTACCTATATGAATAAAAGATTTTTGACTTTGACTTTTTAATGTTTTTATATAAACATTAACATAAATGTTCAATGAATCATGTTACAATTCATGTTAATGTTTGACGGATGTACTAACTGACTCTGTAATTAAGGTATTTTCCTATTATACTTAAATAATGGTGTATGAAAGTTCTTTAATACTAGCGTTGGATAACAAACACACCCCGTAAACAGTTCCTAATTTTTGTGAATTTCAGAAAAACAAGAAAGGCAGAGCAATGCTATACTATCATTACAAAGCTAAATATATTTGTCTTTTTTGGTTAAATGCGCTTATTTCAGAACTACTGGTTAGAATTGATGTGGTGGATTAGATTTGTTTTTATTTGTGTGTATTCTATATATTTTATTATTGGAAGGAGATTTAGTAGTATTGTTATGCTTGAATATACAAAAAACTATCAGGTACTTGTATTCATACTAACATGAGACATATTATATAGCGCGATGGAGTTTATTTCTTTATTAAATATAATAAAACTTATTGTAAATCGTTTTTACCTATAAATTAAAATATATAATGCGACTTATTTTATAATTAGAATACAAAAGAAGCCATATGCAAATGCGAGCTAAAATATTAAAGGAAAGTGATTTAAGAGTGGATAAAGTTGGGGTTGGAAACGATATAAAGTTTGTATTTTTAAAAGTTTTCGAAGAAGATAACGAGCCTTTAAGAATCCTGTTTCGCAAAAAGTTATTGTTTGATGGTATTAAAAAAGGCTTTTAGGAGGACATCGATCGACTTCTGGGAATACTTTCGGATCACGACTTTGACTTAGCTTAAACAAAATAAAATGGACAAACTTTTTTCTTCACTATATGATTGAAGATACAGATATTTAAAAATCTTTTATAGTTTGTAAAGAACCAAATTAAAAATTCCACTCGCTTGACGGCACCCTCTTTCCTCATAATCCTTTTCACCAACTAACGCCTTAGGCGGGATGTGGTAACACCAGTCATGCTTTCTAGCCGATACGCCCACCTCACAGTAATTGTTAGTGTCGAATGACTGGGTATACTAAGTTTTATTCCTAACCCAGCCTCTTGGCACTGGTAAGTAGAGCCAGTCCGGTCGGGTCCAGTACTTACAGGGATGGATCAGTATCCTCTTGAAGTGGACTTCTATTTTTCTGCATGAGAGTCTTCGATGGTAAGGTTACTTCGGGTTACCCTACACCAAACATTCACGCATCAAGATGAGCGGTGTGTCGAGTCAAGTCTATTTATGATTAAGACCAAACATTAAGTACATGCTTTCTTAAATTTTTAACTCTTCAACGTACCATACCTGGAACTGCTCCCATCATGACCATATCCCCTCGAGAAACCAGTAAGAACCTTGTTTATCTTCTCTTGCAATGAACACCGTTATCAAAGAAACAAGAATTTCAATTAAATTTTGTCATAAATACACTTTATAAAAGTCCTTCATAAAGGCCTATTTTAGTTTTATTAGAGCGGATCAGTTTTGTAGGCTAAGAATACGATGCGCTAACGATCATCAACAGAAATAAATTTTCAATGCGTAATTGTTCGCTGGAATGTTGTTCTTGACATCATAATTTAACTGGAGTTAAAAGAAGAAAATTCTGTGTTATGGGATTAAGCTACATTAAATATTAAAGTTTTTAAATTTTCTAAGATAAATAACGAAATTTTATCGAGTTAAAAGCCCTTTTCCTCCACTAATAAATTATTTAAAAGAAAATTGATTAATACCTACTAACAGTCTGCCGTAAAATGTTACGTATAGTTACGTAGCTATGTGTCTTTATTACATTTTAATATATAAAACGATTTCACTAAATTTTAGTTCATCTTTATTTTTTCTTCAAATATAAGATTAGTAAATTAAAAATAATGTTCTTTGTACAATTATTTCAATGTCTAGAGCGTAAACTATTTAAATAATATAATTCCAATTTTTTTTACAAGTTTAATTATCTTTGGAATATGAATTGTTTTCGTATATTAATGGGACATGACGTGAATTAGGAGTTACTAATATATTTGAATTAGCGGACCCGACAGACGTTGTCGTGTCTTAACTATGAATATTGATTTCAAATTGGTATAATAATTAACTAAAAATGCTTTATGAACCACATCATTTGTATGTTTTTCTGGCGCGTATATAAAATAGTTTTGTTGCTATTCCGATATGGGAACAGGCGACATATAGCTGGCAATGTGTAAAACATGGATTTTCAAGATTAATGCTACAAACAATAAGCGACTGTAATTATTTTATATGTATTTTATCAATAATATACATTTTTATAACATCCTCTTTGACGATATTTGCAGCACGCATACTGCTAATCTTAAGGCTCATTCAATTCTTCTGCTGACCTTTGGTTCGGAAAACCACAGCGTTTACAGTCAAGTCGTATCGAGTTAAATAGATTTTTAATAATGAAACAATATTTCTTCTACTGAAACTGATCTAACCACTGAAATTCAAATAGGTACCGTACGCACTCGCGAGCTTGACTATCAGCAATGGTTCTACGAATTGTCAAAGCATGATCAATATTAATAATATAGCTTTATTTTATTAAATAAAACACAAGATATTAATAGCAAGTAATAAAATAATACATTGTAAAACATGTCTAAGTAAACCCAAATAAAACACGGTCGTTAGAATTTAAACTAATCTTTAGTATTTGCTAAGACCGATTATTTATGAAGACACTCCATTTGTTCCAGTTAACCAAAAGAAAAACACATTAAATTGTATGTTAAAATAGAATATCGTTGTGAAATATAGTGTTACAAATTTAATGAAGTTCCTTGCAATTTGTGGGGAGCGTAAACTCAATATGAAAGATGAGATCCGATTATGCGCCGGCGTCTGAACGTGTTAATAAGTTCGTAAAATGTAAGATGTTTTTATCATGATAGTTCGGGTTAAGTTAGACCTTACTAAATCAATAGAAAAGTATCCTGCAGTTCTATTCGATAGACGTTTTTTTTAATATCTGAGAGCTTTAGATTAAATTAGAGATTTAATGCAAAAAAACGAAATACATAATTAATTTCTGTGCAAAAAATGCAAGGGTTATGGATACTAGACCAATTATAAATGATGAGGAATTTAATCTGGATGATACTACTGTATTTCTTGGAATCACCATGGATTCAAAATTTTAGTGGTCCCCTCATATTAACGGATTGGCGAAGAGAGTTAGTTCTGCAGCTTATGCGCTTAAAAAAAATCGCTGACTAACTGATGTCGATACAGCTCGACTTGTTTATTTTAGTTACTTTCGCAGCTTAATGACTTATGGCATATTATTGTGGGGTCATGCTGCTGATGTCAAAACTATTTTCATCCTGCAGAAGAGGGCTATTCGTGCAATCTATAATTTAAAATGTAGGGAATCTCTGAGAGGTTAATTCAAGGAAATTAATGTACTTACCTTTCCCTCGCAATATATTTATGAAAATATTATGTATGTATACAAAAATAGTGATAAGTTTACTAGAATAGAACATACGCACAATGTTAATACTCGGGACAACGCAGGCTGCAATTTCCCCGTACTAGACTTAGTAAATCTCTAAGTTAGTAATTCTTTTTTGGTAAAAGGAATACTCTTCTTTATTAAAATTCCAGAGACTCTTTTATCTCTGCCTTTTCATAAATTTAAGAAATGTATTAAAGAAAAGCTGTATAAAAAGGCTTACTACAAAGTTAGCGATTATCTTGTTGATAAAAGGGCCTGGGACTAGTGCTAGACAGGCTACATCTAATTAATTTGTTTTAAAATAAGTGGTGCTTGATGATTTGCTATTTTAAAAGAGTACCGAGTTTTTTACGCCGGCTTTTTCTCTCGGCCTACATACTCTGTCTTCGTAGGGATGTATGATTTAAATTTAATGACGTGGAATAAGTGATACTTGTATCTTATGTTCCATAATAAACATACTTTATTTTTTAATTTTTTATATATCTCTTTTAATAGTAGTAGATATATAGTTGTAGCTTTTTTAATAAAGCAGAACTAAATAGGTTTATATTATTTTTTATTGTCGAGGAAATATACTACTTTACAAGATTTTCACTAAACACATCCCATTTGCCAAGGCTCGGGAATAGCTAAATATTTTCCTTATGGAAAAACTGAAATTAATAGCGAGCGTGCTCCTGACACTTTACCCCTGCTTCACCATGGCTATATTTCTGCCGGTGACAAAGCTGACGTGCTACGATTTAACTATACGACATGCTTGGAAATTGAAATAGAAAATAATATAAGGAGTTTGGTACATTCAGGGTAAGCCGGGAATTTGATTGAGTAACGGTCAAAAAATTTCATAGGTATGAGTTACGATCATTGCTAGTAATGAGAAACATACCAATATTTTTACGTAATTTTTAGCTATTTTGAGCAAATAACTAACAGAATCTATGTGGTGGGTGGCTACTATATTTAACATTTTAAATACATAATTTAATAAATACATTTGTTGTATAGCTGTAATTAACGATTTTTATTAAAATCTATGCTTAGTATTATTGTCAAGTTTTTATAACTACATATTTATATAATACAAGGCTGAGATAGAAGTTAAATAACAAGAATTTATTTGTCTATTGTATATGTATATAACTCATAGAATGTGTGTAATAATGTTGTTTTTATCTGCTGTCGATCTTATTCAGTGTCAATTGCCAAAACTGCGTCAAAACAATTTAAAAGTTATGTGGCATGTATAAGCTCTTGCTCGTGTAGACTTAACCAAAATAATCTCACGCTATCATGCCATATAATGCTTTTAACATTGTATAAAAATGTAAGAATTTCCTGCGTTTATGGACAAATAAATTGAAAAACGTCACAAAAATCTCATATAACTCCAAAAATAATAACCCGAATGTTAGGGATCCTCGGATTCATTTAAAGTACGTCCGGCGCGAACGCAAGTCGCCTTTCGCTCAAACAATAAAATTATAATTCGTTTAAAAATAAACGTGGCGGCGTTAGCGTTTCAGAAGTTAGTTTAGTTTGGAGGGCTGGAAGCGTGCGGTGCGCGCAGGCAACAATACACAACTGCCAGGTTCGTACCTGTTCTCACCTCAATGTCATTATCACTTATACTAACTATTATACACAATCCCTCTGCGGTAGATAAAACAACAGTCAACGCGACACCCGCGATCTAACCGCTGTATACCGAACGGAAGCGTCGCCTCTAATTACTGCTAATCAGAAAAGTCATTTATATACCAAGTAAATATATTGTTCATTAATTAATTTTAATTTAGAAAAAGTTCTACTGCACTACCGTGAACTGAAGTTCTCCAAGTTATAAGTTAGTGAGGTGTCTGGAGAATTGCAAACTTGGAGTGTGAGTTACCCTGTTAGTAGAGTATGAAATCTAATAGTAAAGGTAAAGTAGATTATTCGTATTTTTTACTATTGATAGAATTTCTTATGGCACAGCGAATTATATGACGTCAAAACCTTTTTGCATATTTTCTAACATAACTCTGTCTCTTTTGGTAGCAACTGCGAGAAAGAGACGAAGTACCAGGGTAAAAAAATATACACTAAAATACTTAATAGTGTGAGTTTATAGTGAAGTTAAAATCATGCCTGCATAAACTTCAGTCAAATTATCTTATATTAACGCACGGCAAATTAATATAGCCATACTTAGGTAATAATTGAAAAAATAAGTGAAATCCAGTCCAGTATTTTGAGTAAGATACAAATATGTAAGAAAATGATACACTGAATTATGATTTCCATGATAGAAGTTCAATATGAAAATTAAATTCTCGTTTCAATTAGTAAAATCTTAAATTGAAAACTGTATACATTATTAATATTCAATGGTAAGCAAAAGCAAAAATGACTTGTGTAGAATAATAAACATACGGACAAATGAGACTCGTTATTGTAAACACAATTATCCACAATTAATAAATTTCACACAATGACGTAATAAAACAAATATACGTTGAGATATATTTTTATAAATGCGTGGGCGCAGACCGAAGATGTTTTGCAATTTTCTACGTCTTGTCGCAACATAAATGCAGTGGATTTAAATTTATTATTTTGAATGGCCTCGCTCTGATATCCGAGATTCTAGAGACAGTTTGTGTAAACTATAAATTCTTTAAAAATACACTCTGGATACATTTGAAAGACTTATTGCTATGACGCTGGAGTGGCGTTTGACGAACGTTTTTTGTAAAATGTATTCGAAATATCGTCACGCGGTTTCGTAGCGATTTATAGTCTAACGAGATAGTATGCTTTAAATTGGATTTTCGTCGAGGTTAAGATAGAAGAAAACTCTGTACCAAATTGAGTGCTTTTACCCAAAGAAAATTATAAAGATAATAAATTATATATGGAGTGGTTTAGGATTTTGTTATATATTACTTTAAAAAAATCGCGGTAACAGTTAGCTAAAAACGTTACAGCTAATTTTAATCTAATTGAATTTCAGAACCGAATCTCTAAGATTTTTTGATATATGTTGCTGAATTACAATTATAAATTATAGATACTATTATTAGGCTTAACATATGCATAAATCTATAATATATAAAACCTTATAAAGATAAATTGCTACAAAATTGTGCGTCCGCTATATAACTATATAATATAAGATAATTAAGGGATAATATTTTGCCTCTCATTTCATTTCTGACATAGAAAATAAGAACATTAACTGATAATACCAATATTAAAATAACTAAATTGGCGAGTTTCCGCAGACCGGTTGCCAAATTTAAATAAAACATTAGCTGGTTTGATTTACACGCCCTATGTTTACACACTAAAATATACAATTTAATTCTTCTTATTGTTTAACTTTTTAATTTTTCTTTATTCTCATTACTAGATACTTACCTCCATACGCTTAATGGTTCAAAGAATAAAAAAAAACCGGTGGCGCTACAGCCTATGTAGTTCCAGGCCTCAGATTTCTGTATGTTTCATGATCATTTGTAAGGCAAGTTGGTGATCAGCTGTGCCTGAAACACGACGTTGACTTTTCGTCTAAGGCAAGCCTCATGATGTTTTCTTTCACTGTTTGAGCGAATGATAAATGCGCACAGAGACAGAAAGTTAATTGGTGCACAGCCGGGAATCGAACCTACGACCTCAAGGATGAGAGTCGCACGCTGAAGCCACTATGCAACAATACTGTATGGTTTTACGAGGGATAAAAAATCATTCAAGTCCGCATCGATGAAAATGGTTTCCGCCGATTTTCCAATTGTAAAGCTTATAATAGGAATATTCGGATATGAGAGAAAAAAATTGTAGGAACACAATAATATAAGATAGTTATTGTTTCGAATCGCTGTTGTTGATTATGTATTATTTTACTATTGAGTTAGATATTTATTATTCTATGCGGAGTTTGCAGCTTTAATGTACCGTTATAGAAGGTCAGGATTATTTTTGTTTAACGACTATTATGTAGTTAATGACGCTATTAAAAGCGATTATAATCGGACGTTATGACTATGAGATTCATTATTCATTTTCAAAATACATCAATATTCGTATCACCATTTCCTAAACTTTTGTTTCCTCTGAACCTTTTATATTTACGGAATTTATATATGTGCAACTACTACTCGAAATGGTTAAAACTTTTGTTATTGAAATGATGTCAAGATGAATTACAACTTCAATTTTTATGTCGCGACACAAGAAAGTTAAGTTAAAAAGTCTTGCGACCCCGTCACTGTAAAATTATTATAATATGTACATAGCGCGCTATTGTTAACGCATCATTTGTACCTATATGTAATTTATATATATTATTTTTCAACAAACTACGACCCCCTATTAAAACAAACTCGAGCACCCTCAAGGTTCGCGACCTCCCGCTTGAGAAACGATGATTATGATCATATCTATTGATATGAATCATAAACCACAACGGGTTTCTAATCTATTTTTTATGATTATTGTATTATTCTTTAATAAATATTTAACAAAAAGAAAACGTCTATTTATAAACAATTTCAGGTCATTTAGACACACTTGGAGATCGGCCGTTAGACCCTTATCAATATACATATTCACTAATAATAATTTATCGCGTTTCTTCTCTAGTACTTTTTTTCTTTACATTATTTTGTATGCTTTATTACCGACGTTTCTTTGCATACATTTGTTTCAAACTATTACTAAGTAATATAAAATTAAATATATAAGGATTATATTTTTGTATTAGTTAGATTTATATGCTCACAAGTCCTGAAACGCGTTTATATAATTTTCTAACTATAAACAGTACATGTATTGACAAATTATTCCAACCACATATCAAAATTATAGTGGAATATTCAAACCATTTGCATATTTGTTCCCGTGCCAAGAGCTAAGAGTTTAATATACTATTTTATATGTCAATTATTAACAGACGTTTATATTAAAATGTTTACAGGCACTTGGAAGATTATTAAGACCTATTGTCTTGGGAATTACTATATTTTTAAATCAAATCTTGGACCTTGGGACTGTAAAACAAATGCTAGGTGGTGGTGGATGACATTTGTTTATTTTCGATGTTATATAAAAAAAATATTTCCATATAAAAAAGAAGAGTTTTCAGTATTCTCCTTCGGGTAAATGTCTAGTTCATCTTTCTCTCTCAACTCATATGTGTTTGAAGTCTATTTACTTTACCCTGAGTGAGCACATCGTCAAAATCTGTTGACACTTGGCGAGACAAGACGAGACTTAGCGCTGATTATTACTGTACTCTTATTATCACCTTTGATTGCGTAAAACTTATTACTTAGGTATCTTATATAATATAGAATACGTAAACAATTCTGATTCTCAATGAAACACGTAACAATGACGTATGACTTCATCCACACGTCAGCCAGGTGTGGATGAAGAACAAAATTTCAGATGAGAATCACACTTGCAAGGTATAAACGGGCACTTTAATTGTAGTTAATTGATGAGCCGTATAATACAAATAGGCAGTTATGAAAATATTCTTAATACCTGCATCAAACAGATAAAAACTCTACGTTTAAAACTCAAGTAATAAAAAAATAGGTCTTACTGCTCTATTTTTAGTCAAATAATCATTTACCTCTTGTCATCATGGCGTAAGTTAATTATAACATAAACATACGAAAGATTACTTTAGTTAAAAGAATGCCATTTGCAAGAAACAAGTTACGATTTTAGTCTTGCTTTTTTCACAAACTTTTAGTCCTGGGCCTCAGATTCAGCGTATCTGTTTCGAGGTTCTTCTCTGTGAACTGTGCCTGACACACATCGTCGAATTTTGGGTTTCCGCAAGATGTTTTTCTTCATCGTACGAATGAATCACATATAGACAGAATGGCTATTGGTTCAGCACCGGGGATCAATCCTATGACATAGGCTACGAAATCACTGATGAAGAAAGTAGGCTTGCTCTTACAATTATTATAAAGGCAATAGATAATTATCAATTTTATTCAAGGAAAATTTACAACATTTTTGGATTTAAAATATACAAGTTGTCCATTTGTTTTGAAATTTTGTGTTTTTTACGTGTCCATTAGTAATAAATAAAATCTTCTTTAAAGTTTTCTCTAAACAATCTCTCTTCTTTTATACA
Organism: Pieris brassicae; assembly: GCF_905147105.1. NCBI lineage: Eukaryota > Metazoa > Arthropoda > Insecta > Lepidoptera > Pieridae > Pieris > Pieris brassicae. Next base: position 18,007,160 of record NC_059669.1, on the reverse strand, counting down.
ACTTAATTCATAACGAATTATTAAAGTTTAGGTTTACCTATCATATTTTTAAAACATCTCATCTCTATACACATAAAAGGCTTTTTACAACGTTGACTGTTGATTTAAAAAAATATAAATCTACCAACATTTAGCTGTCATTTCACGACATCGCAATAGGCAATGCATCTCGCGGTGAAATAAAAAATTCATGGAATATGCAGATATTGAAAAAACATTCGCACGATATTTAAATATGGAATTGGAAATAAAAAAATTGTATTTTACTTTAATATATTAGGTCCTTACATATGAAATTGGCGTATTTGGTACTGGCCACTTTAATCACGATGTTCTCCTCTTTGGTAAGGAATTCCAAATTCAAATTTGTACAGTTATTTACTCATGTATTTGTGCTTCGATGACCGTCATTCATTTGTTTTTTTCTGTTTGCGTCACTCATTTTACAAAATGGAAAACTTAAAGTATCGCATCATTTACGAGTACGAGTTCCGCCGTGGCACTAGTGCTGCGACGAAACGACTCGAAGGGTGAATGATGTGTGTGGTCATGTTGCAAAAGAAAACACAGTTCGTTTTTGGTTCCAACGTTTTTCTTCTGGAAATTTCGACCTGCAGAACAAGCCCCATGGACGGCCTCAGACCCAAGTTGATAATAAAGTATTGAAGGCTATTGTGGAAGGGGATCCATCGCAAACCACGTTCGAGTTAGCTGTAGGCTGCGGTTGTTAGTGATAAAACTGTTTTAATTCACTTGAAGCAAATTGGGAAGATTAAAAATCTTGAAAGGTACCTCACGAATTGACTGAAGCAAACCGGCAAACGCGCGTCGACTGCTGTGTTACATTACTGAACCGGCACAATAATGAAGGTATTTTAAACCGAATCATTACCTGTGATGAAAAATGGATTCTTTACGATAATCGGAAGCGCTCAGCGCAATGGTTGGATCTTGGCCAGCCATCCAAATCCTGCCCCAAACGAAAATTAACCCCAAAAAGTTACTTGTAAGCGTTTGGTGGACTAGTGCCGGTATTGTTCCTTGCAGTTTTCTCAAATCTGGCCAGACTATTACGGCTGATGTCTATTGTCAGCAATTGCAAACCATGATGGAAAAGCTAGCGGCTAAACAACCTAGGCTGGTCAATCGCTCCACGCCATTGCTACTTCACGACAACGCTAGACCACACACTGCACAACAGACGGCTACCAAATTAGAAGAGCTTCAATTGGAATGTCTAAGACATCCTCCGTACTCCCCGGACCTTGCTCCAACAGATTACCATATTTTTCGAAATTTGGACGACTGCAAGGGAAAAAATTTAACTCTGATGGGGCAGTCCAAATCGCCTTCACAGATTTTATTGATTCCTGTCCGACTGGTTTTTTTGTAGTAAAGGGATCAATAAACTATCTATGAGATGGCAAAAGTGCATAGAAAACAATGGTTGATACTTTGATTAATTAAATATATTATATTTAAAAATATTCGACTTTTTGTTCCTCCCATACAAAACGCCAATTTCATATGTAAGGACCTAATATTAATGATAAAACTCTTTAGTAAAGACGTGATTTTTATAACAGTTAATTAATCTTACAAGTTTACAAGTTGTCTGCCCACAAAAAGTGACAGATTTAAATTTTCATTTCAAAATAAAATATTATACAATTTTAGTAGAAGTACGGTTAAGTATAGTCAAAATACAAACATTACGAACGCAAACAATATGTAAAATGCGTTTTGGTTAGGTTCTTATCTAGTAATGTTTTACTGTTAAGCAAAACAATCTTATCTATTCTTTACATGGACGTTGTATAGGACGTCATAAGGAAGTTTATTAATGTCCCTGACATGCATCTGGGAAAGACTAGTGCCAATTACTACACCTATACGTAATTATATTCGTTTAACGTTATTACGTTGTATATGTGACATCACATGTAGCTATACAAAGCCAAATATCTGCTATCAGTCTTGTTTATGATAAAAAATAAATTCAGAACTGCCAATCCTCAAATGGCTTATGTCATAGTGACAATCGACTTTCTGAGTATGAAAGGATAAAAAAGTTGATGTATTCTCTAATTTATTTATAAATGATTACAGCCTTGTAGATTGGACCCTGAGATTTGTGTGTGTGTTGCGGGATAATTTTTCACGGAGCCGGTTTCCTCACGATGTTTTGCTTCATTGTACGAGTGAGTGAGTCATACATAAGCGGAAAGTCCATTGGTGGACAGCCGAATCTACGACCCCACGGATGAGAGCTGCACGTTAAAGACACTACAGATACCGGCAAACTTTTTGAGCATTAAACAAGGGAGTGGGGGAAAGTTTGCGCGTCGTATACAGCGGGACACCAACGTCAACTGATTTACCAATCACGCGATCAACACACTCTACCGCCGCCCCCCCTCCTAGTGATTCTTAAAAAATCACTTCTGCGCAGGCAAGGACATTTGTTCAAGATGTTTGCCGGTATCTGTAATGCCGGATAAAATTTAAAAATAATAATATCACAAGTCACAGTTAAGGGACTAGCGCGAAACGCATGCTACTAAGTAATTAAGAAATACATATTAGGATTTTACTATTTTACTGCATGATAATATATACAGACAGTATAAATTCACAAGCATAGAATTTTAAAAATACTATAAATTTACTAAATACTTTAGTTTAATCTATGATAATAATTTAGCGAGTTTAGTAAATGTTACAATGTGCTACTTTCCCAATTTCTTATCATGACATGTTTTAATTACTTTAATCCGTTGATATTTACAAACTTACATGCTATATGCATCTTATGTATACATTGTGCTCCAGTTAACTGAGACATTCAGATAATGTTAAAACAGGTAAATATTGAAAAAAGTTTGTGTATAAGTGTGTGTAATTATAGTGAAGATTTATACCTAGTCTAGCCATAATTACGGAAACAAAGTAAGCATTTTTTTCTATTGCAAATAAAATTTATTACTTTTACGATGTATTACTTATTATTTAAAGTGTTCTGAATGGGCAATGCAGTCCTTTATACGTTAAGGCCAAATATCAATAGAAGCACGCACTCTTTCCATATAAAAATTCTTCACTGCCAATCGTACGGATTGTGTTACGGACTCCAAATTATCATGTCGTTTAGATCAAACCATACTCTCAAAAACCATAAATCATAAGCCAGTCCTCAGCTCTGATGAAGTTCGAAACGTTCGTTTCCAACCAAGACTGCGTAGACTGAGCTTTATGTCCCGGCGCCGAGACTTGCTGGAAGGACCATTCTTGCTTATTGAACATGGTGTTGGACAGCATTTCTTCGAATTATTTCCCTTACTGCTTTGACCATCTTTTTTGAACGAACACTATCACAAGCAGAGGAGGTCTCGTTGTACCTATTAATAGCCCGGTACACAAACATTTTACTAATACCAAGCATATGGAGCGTTTTAAAAATTGCATTTGGCTCCATACCTACCTTGTGTAATGCAATCACAGCGATTCGGTTCGCTTTACACTCCATTTTAATATCGCAAAATATTGTTGAATGTTTTGGAGCCAAAATGAGAGAGAGAACCCAATGAACAATGATACAAAATACAATTAATTAAAATCCCAAACACTTCATATATACAACACAATGTCTTAAAACAAAATAAAAAAGACGAAGAATGTAAATGTCCAATCTTACTGCTGAAAGCTTTTTCTTCGAGACATAAATAATCTAAATACAATACAACACTTAAAACTACATAATTTAGTTAAACTTTACAATGCGTTATTTGCTTTTTTATTTGTTAAATAATATTACAATTCTTAACTTTTCTAGGAGTAGGTACAAACCACTACAAAAAAGCATCGGAACAGTTTTTACAGGTCTTGTATGTTAAAAGTATATGTATATTAAAAGGCTAATTACGAACACCGGTGTGTTCGTCTATTGGCCAGGGGCTTTCGTAACATACAATTTTAACACAGGACGAATGAAGGACGGGGATATTAATACTTAGTCATTATAACAATTGGGACTTGAGATAACATTACTTTTCAAGAAACGTGACCCACTAACTTTAAATTTGTATGAAAATGGTCACGTGACAAGGCGTGCGCTAATATCATTCCCATACAAAATCGTTTAGCGTTAGTGGGTCACGTCTGTCGAAAAGTGATTTTGTCTCAAGGCCCAGGTCACATATATCTTTTATTTAAGATTTTAATGCAAATATTATTGTTATCCTACTATAACATCGCTTCATTTTATATCTTTAAAGCTTTACAAAAAGTACCGTGAAACTGAAACGTCAGATTAAAAAACACATTAAAAACTCTTGTATTTGCAATTTTTACAATGCAAGATAATCTTTCTACCTGGAGGGCACAAAGTAAATTCAATTTACCGCTGCACTGCGGAGTATAAGCTAATGCATCACTGCAATATTAATATAGGAGATTTCATTTTGTGAACGCTACTCTTGGTACGAACGCAAATACGGTACTATAACGTGAAAACAATTTTGTGATATTTTTAAAGTAAAAATGAGCAGACGAGACATAAACACTTCACTCGCCAGAATACTTGCGTGTTGAACGCCTTTAAGATGTGGTGGTACGCAATTTTCTTCTGATGGTTGGTGTATCGGTCCTCGGCATATAGTGCCAGACATTGTGGAGAATAGATATATTCGTATTCCAATTAAGAAACCGTGTTCAAAGTATTTTTCTATATAGGTTTTATGATACTACTATATTAAGGTTTATATATAAACGTTGTCAATATATTTACAAAGGAAATTAACAAACTTTTTCTACGTTTAACGGCAATGTTTTTTTCTTTTATTGTTAAAACGTACATAGTGTAAAAAGGTCCTTAGATGTCTGGCTACTTGCCATGCTGACGTCTCATCCGGGAAGGTGGGACAGGTAATGGTGATTGCCAAGTGTTAATGAACTTAGACAAACGTTTTACTCAGTCGGAGATGAACTTGGACGTTTCAGGAATTCTAAAGGCGGAATCGGGCTTTATTTTGATGGTATTTGAAAGTTGGATGACAATTAGAATTCAACCGAAATGTATACATATTTTTGTTCGGGCATAAGAAGTATTTATGCCAGTAAATTAATATAGTATAAGGGCTACGTGTATTGCACTTGGGAATATAAATAATTATTTTTAGATATTTATAAAGCTTATTTTAAAGCGGTTTTATATGATAGTAGCATTTATTTCAGGTAAAGTGTTTTGGTAAACCGTATTTTTTCAAGTGCCAACTTGTGTGGTTCTAGTGTATGGTTAGGTTTTGTTAGGAAACTGTATCCCTGAGGCGAATGAAAATTTGAGCTCCATATTTATGTGCCACTTTGCCAATAAACAAATGTGATATAATATACTTGGGTTGGTTCAAGAGCCGTAAAACTATTATTAGATCTTTTAAACCAGCGGCAGAGCAGTGTTGGTCTAGTGGCTTCTGCGTGCGACTCTCATCCCTGAGGTCGTACGTTTGATCCCTAGCTGTGTATCAATAGACTTCATTCTATGTGCGCAATATGAACGGTGAAGTAAAACATCGTAAAAACAGCTTGCCTAAGTCAACGGCGTGTCTCAGGCACAGGGGGTTCATCACCTATTTACCTATTAGATTGACAAATAATCATGAAACAGATGCAGAAACCTGAGGCCCAGACGTAAAAATGTTGTAGCGCCACTGATTTTGATTATTTAAAAATATAATAAAGTAAAAAGTACATTCCAGAGTGCGTGTTGCAGCGCACTTTCATAGAAAAATACGATGATAAAACCTCTTTGTGATTGTCTAAGTTTTAAAATAAAACTAGTGGAAAATAGGAAAGTTACGAGGTTATAAATTTTGTTAAAACCATTTATCCACTATCTTCCTCACTATATCTTACTGACGCATTTTCCTAACATATTTAATTTAGATATAATAACCTAGATTTTGTGTGCATCTGGGTATGATTATAATAATAAATTTAAAACTGAATAAAAAGGAAGATTTTTTTAGTGACGTTATTTGTAACGAAACTATATACCATCACTAATAAATTACACTTGATTTCTAACCTATGATGTATCAGTAATAAAATTGTATTGTGGTTTATGTTTTCATGTGTTTGCATTTTAAAATTTATGTATTAAGTTTCGTAGGTAGTAATCAAGTTTGTTGTATATTTTAGTTAATAAGATGTATTGCAATGGCAAATATCTTTCATTAAATAAATTACCAACTATACCGATTTATAATTTTATAAAATAAAATTCATAAATATAACACAGCAAGCATACAAATTGCTCCTAGATTATTCATAATATTTAAAAAATATAAACATTTTTATAAAATAAAGCACGATTAATAGACAACGTAAAAAGAAGAATAAAATTGTTGTTCGTATCTTTTGTCGCATTTTATAAGCTCTCATTAAGCTTGGAGATGGCGAAAAAAGCCGAGCTCGTAAAAAACACAGACGCGATATTCGCCCGTATTTTTGCAGCCATAAATATCAAAATAGAACGATCGTATAATGTACAGATGTTGTATTGATTGCGTTTAATGCATGCCATGTAGAATCTTGGAGTCGTGTCAAATGAGTAAATCCTCGGGATTGTGAAAGACTATGTCTGAAAATTGCTTTAGGTATGCAGAGAGAGAATGAGCTATGCCATTGTAGAGCTAACCTACATTGAGACAAAATAATATACCAAAGTTTGCGAAATTACGTGACAATATAGGAGTATATTTTGTGCTGCTGAAATTCTCTAACATTAAACACATCAGTTCATATAACATTCTTAATACATTATTAATACTACGGTATTATTTGACAATAACGAAGTTTGCATTTTATTCTGATTTTTAGTTAAAATAAAGATGGAGCATTAACATAAATAAGCAAATTCTAGAAAGATCTAAATTGTAAAAATACATTTCGTTAGATGATTTTTATAGTATTAAGAATATCCGGTGTTACACTTATACGTGTAAGAATTAACTTGGTCGAGCTTCTCTAAGTTATCGGAACCTTTGCCTACTACATGTCCAAAGAAGGTCAGACGATATTTCCATATTCGCAATACTTTTGTCACAGCTCCTTTCACTACTCAATAAAGATCCGAGATTGTTTAATTCGCCTTCTACTTTTAGGTCTTTGAGCTCGTCAGTGCGTAAATTTTGCCTGATCTGTCAACGATATACTTACGTTATTACTTCAATTGCTTAGTACGTATGGAAACAATTTAGCCGCTCAATATTAAATAACTCCACTCTACCATACTTTACTATAAAAAAATATATTCACAAAAAGTGTCTCCAGTTTATTTCAGCTCAGCACACGGGAATTCCGTCACCCATATAAAATTTAACCAATATCTAATTACCGCCCGCTTGGGGCGTTCTACAGTTAAAACTGAAAGTATATCGATGTATGGATCACTAGACTTATGCGTCAATCTAAAATAAAGTGTGATATTAAAATTTAAAAGCAAAAAGTATACTTAATCAACCTGATAATATTTATTTATCTACATTATAAAATCGTCTCAGTCAATGTCTCTCATTGCCTACAATTGCTGATAAGAATTTGAAATTAATTTGGTCCTTCAAGAAAAGACTGTACTAATTCTTATAAGGTCGGCAACGCACTTGCGAGCCCTCTGACATTGAGAGCGTGTGTTGGTATCACTTTAAATAAGGTGATCCTCCTGCCCCCTGTTCTATAAATAAATATATATAAATTAATGCTCATATCTAAAATATAAATCAATGTTAGAGATATATTATAATGTTTGAAAAATTTATATAGTGTTAGTATTCGAATGATTAACTAACTAAAAATGTTAACCGATTCTGCGAGTGAAATTCCCTAGACTATTTTATAGTCATCGCTAAATTAAGGCGATAGCGGGCAAAGCCGTCTAAAGCAAAATTACAATTGTAAATAAATAATTAAGATTTATTTCATATCAAAACTATAAAAGCTTTATCAATTAATGCATCCTGCACTCTCTTAAAATACTATTCTTCAAGGTCCAAAGACGACTAATATACTTAAAATAAATGTAATAGAAAATATTTGTCACATGCTGTGTCTATAGCTGATATTAATGGGGCTTCACAAAATTCAAAGTGTAATATAAACATTTCTTAAAAACCCTCCGAACAGCAGAAAAATAATTTCATTTAGCCCCTCAAAATGAAGTTATTTTTAGCTGTAATCATATCGCAAAGCTATCGTTAAAGTAAACAGGAAATCGCTAAAAAAGCTCAGGCAGGCTGTAGTTATTTTTACGTTTATATGTACTGTTTATAAACATCAGTTTTTAACGAGAATTTATGTTAAGGAAAGATTATTAAATTTTACTAACTTCCAACTAACTAAATGCTGAATGTCTGAAAATTTTAAACTTTGTGTATATCTAATATGTTAATTAAATAAATCAGTGGCGCTACAACATTTTTACCTCAGATTTCTGTATCTGTTTCATGATCATTTGTCAATCTTTACGCTGTTGACTTTTTGGGTCTAAGGCCATCTGGTTTTCTGACGGTGTTTTTCTTTACTGTTCGACCGAATGTTAAATGCGCACATAGAAAGTCTACTAGTACAGCCGGGGTATCGAACCTACGACTTTGATGCCGACGCTGGACCACTAATCCAACACTGCTCTATATTTAATATGTAATAATCCTTTAATTTGTACCACGTGCATGGAAGTTTATGAGTTATGAAGTGCGGCCACAATTTGTTTCCCTTCACACATATATTCGTACATTACAGTTACATATATCTCTCGTACATTAAAGTTTAAATAAATTGTTGAGTAATATATGATTAAGAGAGGCAGTAAGAAGAGAAACAAGGAGTATAAGTCTTATTCTTGAATTCTATCTAGTTTCTTTCTATGTGTGCCTTTAACACTTGCTCGTAAGATGGAGGAAAACATCGTGAGAAAGCCAGCCTTCGAGTCTAAGACAACTATGAAAAAACAAATGATTACAAAACAGATATTTGGGTCCCAGACCCAATTGTTTGTAACGTCGCTAGTTTTATAAGGAAAAAAATCAATCTTGATAATTTATAAACAATAAATTTAACATTCAATTATTTCTCATGAATTCGTTAAATCGCCCCCGAAGTAAATATATGTGGAAGAGAGAATTGAATCCTTTATATGTAGACGTTATGTTTCAATCATTTTGGAATATTGATAGTGAGAACTCAAGTACGTTATACCAGTAAATTATATTCAACCAGCTAAAGCTTGACCTACTAGGGTTGTCAGGTGCCATTTATAGAAAATATACTTTAGCAACTATATTTTTGATTACATATAAATATTTGTTGCCCGCGTGTCGCAACGCTTCTCTTTCATTCGGGTAATTATAATATAATCTTTGTGGTTCGCATCAAAACTGCACGGATATTAATTTGTCAAAAACTGCTAAATCGATATTGATGAGTCTTCTTCCTTAAGTTTACCAACAAAAGGACCATCTCGGTACAAATTTCGGAGAAATTTGTGGATAAACATACAAACACATAATGTTAGTAAAAGGATTAAAAATTGTACGACAATGGGATTAAAATATTGAAAGGATAGTTTACACATACAACTTAAGTATTTTTTATAATAATACATTGGAAAATTTAATTTTTCATTCACAAATGAGAGCGTATCAACCCTACCTGTAACCTATCGTTATAGACACTATCACCGCCCAAAATCTCAAAAGTTATCTTCGAAACAGAATTTGCCTTTCATAGTATGGGATTTTTACGTAAGCTAAAGCATTATTTTGTTAAACATACTATACTATTTCCTTGTTTCTATCCGCCCATATTTTATCAACAGTATCTTTACTGTCCTATTTGACTATAAAACGCACATTACTTGAATAATCGGTTATACAAAAGCAATGTTGGCCTAGTGCTTCCAGCGTGCGACTCTCATCTCTGAGCTGAGGTCGTAGGTTCGACATCCGGCTCTTATATCCGGCGGACAAATATACTTTTTTTCTATATATGCATTCAACGAAAATATCGTATAAAAACCGGCTTGCCTTAGACCCAAAAATTCGACGGCTTGTCGTAGGCACAGGAGGCTGATCACCTACTTGCCTTTAAGATTGAAAAATGATATTGACATAGATACGAAAATCTGAGACCTAAAAATATTGTAGCGCCACTGACTTATTTTATTTTTATTTGTTTTTACAAAAACATTTTTATCCTATAAGGTATTTATTTAGTTATCTTACGGACATAAGATAAGCTTTTCCAAAAAACTTGAAACCTATTCTACCAATATTAGTATGACAAGGATCATGGAAATATAATAATTTGTATTATTTAAAGTACACAAATTATTTCTGCTATTTATAATATTCTATAGAGAAAAGCTTATGCCCTCACCGGTATTTAGAGTCGCAATTCTTTGATGTATCCAGAGTTAGTTTTTTACGAACATTTGCCAATTAGAACAGCATTGAATACGAATCGTTCGTTCTACAAAATGTGCACTAGAAAGCGGGCGATTCCATCTATATTTAGATCGCAAAAAATAGTTTATTATGACACAATCATGAATCTTTCCATTCGTCTGTTCATGAACGTTAGAAGATAAAGCCGGGCTAATGGGCAGATTTAGTTGGATTCATGCCTAATGCTCTCTTGACAAGTTCGATTTTTTAACTACGTCACCAAAGAGGGATTATGCTTTTCGGACTTTTACGGATTTGTTTACAAAGAATTTCTTTTACGAAATCGATTAGATTTCGGACTTTAGTTCTATATATTGCTTGTTACATGAAATATGGATATAAGGTTTTCCTTTGAATAAATTTAATAAATATTATTTGATTTTTTTTATCGAAAATCATTCATGGCCTTTGGACGGCATTTGCCACTATGTGGTAAAGCTGGTTTGCTTTATAAAAAAATCTAAACTTACGATCGATAAAATTTTATATACCATTAAAGATCGAGATATAACAAAATATATATTTAAATAAAACTAATTCAAATATTCAATTGATCTAAAGTAATTATCACATAAAGATTATCTTTGAAAATGCAGGGAGAGTATATATAATCTTGTTTGAAGTCTTACATTTCAATTAAATTTCCCTATAAAATTATAAAGATTATGTTAATGGTTGCATGTTTTTCTAACTATATTCAAAAGGTTTACGAATGCAAAAATCCTATCGACTTCAGGAATATGCACTTATTGATAAAAAATAATTCACTCGATTGGACTCTTTTAACCAAAGTACTGTTTACCTCTCTATCAAATTGTGTTTACGCTGAGATGAAAGAGTATGATAAGTTAAAACGGCGATTAGTTTAGTGTTCGTAAGTATATGTATTTAAGCTTATAAGCGTAAAAAACTTGTTTGAAATGTTAATTGCGCAACAATGAAATCATTTACTACATAGAAAATTCAAGTTATAATATAATTATGCTATGTTCTTTTAATTGAGAATTTCAAATAGAATATTTGAAAGCGAGTAATATCTAAATACAAACGAGGTCTTTGTAATGGCTGCCGGACGAAGTTTGTTTCACTTCTTTTTTAAAAGTATTTTTATTACATAGAGGATTGATATACAACGGTTTGACGCGAACTATCATTTATTTTAATAGGGGTATGGAATGTTGTAACTTCAATATAATATTAAATTGTGTCTTTTTCAGAATGGCGACAGAAACAGTGACAGTAAATATAGAAGTAAGTAGCTTCTTTGTATATTAATAACTAAAATTCTCGGAATGCATTTACCAAATTGTAATAAATAATAGATATATATATATATATATTTAAAAAACTATACTTCTGTAGATGTTATTTTATATCTATAATTTTCGGGCCGTTCAAGTATTACGTAAGCAGATTTACTGCAATTTATAACTGCCCTCTCACCTTCCTTTTGTCAGCAAAAGTAACAAAAGCTCTCCAAAATAATAGTACATAAAACCACGAAATTGCATTTCGTTTTCAAGGATAGACAATGTGTGGATACTATGTGTATAACGTAAGTAATTACAGTTGACATAATCACCAAATAAGAAAATCAAAGAACCCCCTCCCCCTTACGTAATACTTGAACGGCCCCTATAGACATATGTATTATATTTTCGTTGGAAATATTAGTTTTAATTTATAGAAGTATCATAATGTACACATGGCAATAAGAAAATTAGATATTAAAAAGTATAAAACTTTTTCATCATATTCTGATACATTTGTCATTTTAAGAAATTCCTGTTACCAACAAATGGAGCAAAGGATCAGTGTTACTGATACTGGCAGCAAGATTTCTGTAGCTATATACGTACTAACCTAAATAATATGTTTAAACTATTTCTAAACCTTTTTCCTTTACATAATGTGGCTAAGTGAAAAATTTCCGCATACCTCGGTAACGATAGAAAATCTGTCAGTCTGTTGCAACACTCGTCACTACAGCTTGCCAACTGATTTCCGGTTTAAATTGTCAGCTGCTTTGAAACTTCCTCCTAAATATAGATCGACAACTAGAATATTTTAAAAATATATATTTTTCTTCTATTGTTTGTTTGATGGACGAAGTGTGTTATACTTAGACGTAACGGCTCCAAATGCGCATGGGCATTGCCAAATTTAATGTAACATATTATTATATTGTTCTTAATAAAGTTGGTTTAAAAGCGTAGTAATCTTTTTCACATCTTGTTTTATATAAGTACAATTTTTTGCTATAAAATCAGCCATCGGTTTATAGTAATAACATTTTCGTTTCGCAATAATTTTATGTTTTTAAGTTACTATCCTCGTTCCTTCACTCTTCTCTGTGTTAAAAATATCGCTTCAAAACTATTTGCTCTGCCGTGTAATTGTGCCAAAGCTTTGTGAAAGTTCGCTGACTGATAGACGTCTTTTTCAATGTCACTATCACGTGAAAATTAATGATCATGTAATTGACAATACGATATATTGCGAACGATTTCAGGGTGCGGTCTTAGTTACATTGATTTCAAAAAAGTAACTGAAAGCTTTTACACAAACTATTGATTACAATTGATAACAGGTAAATATGAAAGATTTAACCAACAGAATAAGATTTACCAAGACATAGACACGTATTCGTCTCCCTACATATTTATAAATTAGTCAGATTTTTATTATCCTCACGTAAAGTCAATTTGACAGATGGAGATATTTTTTTAATAAGTAGTAAGTTGTTTGCAGTATACTATAAAATTAAAGTTGTCGTATACAAAATGATACAACACATTTGATTAAAATTATTATTTTTTGGTTTAAAGCCAAAATGAACGCATAATAAACGGACTAACACCCGCTGTCGACACTAAATCTTATTCTTTAGCTGCTTTTAAACAAAGAATGTGGAATAACTGAAAGGGCTTCCGCTGACTCGCTATGTTTAAAATATTATTTACGTAGCGTAGCTAAGAAAAAACTAAACTATATTAATAAACATTTTCTCGTTACTGAAGTGATGCTTATTTATTTATATCGCCGTCGTCACATATGAATGGGAAGAAATGTTCATATGCAGCTTTTTTATGGAATTTGATTTGATTATATAACTTATGTTACAACTACTATACTACTACTATATACTATATACTATACTATGATACAACTAATATAGCGGTCATACAATTTTTATAGTACGATTTGTCTTTAGCATCAATATAGACTACAGTTTACTCGATTACCTCGTCATCTGCGTTAAAACTATACGAATTTGAATAAATATTATTTGTGCTAACTTTCAAATTCATTAGGTAGGTCAGCAACCGAGACAACAGATGCCAGGTTACCACAATTTTGTTTGAAATAATTTATCAAAGATAATTTATTCCTAGTCGACATAAACATTATCATATATGATAATCGTCATCATAACTATGAAACATACAGTATTTACAATTTCCTTAACCTACATAGCAATAATAATACTTAAAAATTCATAATAAACCATTTTTATTTAGATCTAAAGAATGTTAATTATTAATGTAAATGTAACAATGTCCTTAAGTATTTCAGAATTATTTTAAAGCTTTAGCGAGAATTGTTTTCAATACCTTAATATTTCATATCTGCGTCGGACTTTTATTAACGTTTTCTCAAGATAGAAGTTTCTTATGAAAACGCAAATGCACTTAAAACATTTAAAGTTTTAACTGCAGTATAAACGATGAACATCATTAAATGCATTACATTTTGTTTGTTGAATTATTTTTGTATTTCGTTTTTGTATAAGGTCTGTTAATGGTGTTTAACATATCAAATGAACAAGTGCTTTTCTTGCATATGTCAAAAATTTACTTACACTACTGTTTTGCATATGAAATATTGCATATTTTCGTATATATTATATAAGTAAAAAGGAAAAAAATGCATCGCCTTATACTATTATTCTAAATATAATCGTGCAAAGGGAATAATTTAAGATTTTGAAAGTACCAGCTACAAATCGAATAACCTGGCGGAAATGAAACCATAATTGTTGTGACGATTCACATTATACAAATCGTAGACGTGGCACCCGATAATATTGGGGTCGTGACGAAAATACATGGCGGTTGCGGGCAGACGGCAGTAGGAGGCAAGCGGCGCACGCGCCGAACGCGCGTAGGTTCTCGGCGTTCAAATGTAGCGGCTAATTTACTATCCCTTCTATAATTAACCGCTGCGACTAGTAATCTGAATGTTCCGTAGTGATACGTAAGGAGTGATGTGAAAATTTCAGTGAGAGTTGTAGAAACCTCCATAGTTCCGATCAGGAAGTAAAGTACACATCTCTTGTGTGAGTATTCCAGTTTAACGTTGTCAGTTTGCCAAAAAAACTTTTCATGTAAACATTAATAAATGATAATATTTCAGTAATATGAATCCTCCGTCAGCATTGGCCGGGGCCATGAGTAGAGAACGGAAACCCTTTACGTATACTCCAGGAGGGATAGACCTCTCTGAGATTAAATCGGAACGTATGGCCCAACGTCTTATGAGGAATGCAATGAACCAAGGTGTTTCTGCAACGCCAGCCCCTCCGGTTCAATCCCCTCTACCTATATCTGCACCACTCGTCATGCCTAATTATAATTGTTTGCCAGTTCAAGTATTCCCAACATTTACTTTGCCGGCGAATCCTAAGTCGCTTCTTAGAACAAGAAGTAATCCAGACCCGAACGAAAGATTACTTAACAAAATTGATAATTCTTCAAATTTTCATTCAAAAAACGAGACTGTATATTGTAACGTAACGAGCAAGAATATATTACCGATAAAATATGATGATCCAATTACCAATAATTTATCCTTTAATTCTTCGTTCGACTATGACAGTGGTGGATATTCAGTTCCTATACTTCAGATAAAAGACGAAAATACTTTGATGGAAAGTACTTTAAAACAAGACTTTAACAGAACCAAATTCGAAGAGGAGCAGTCAAATGCTTATAACAAAATAAGGCCTGTATATTTTAATGTCCCTCATGAAAAAACAAGTACTGACAATAAAAATAGTCATGAACAGGTTACGCTAAATATTCCAAGAGAAGAATGTGATCAAATCAGTAATAAAAAGGTGGATTTGAAATTACTTTTTAGTTACTATGTTTATGTCTTTATGTCTGTGTATATTGTATGGTACACATATTTAATCTACAATATAAAAGAAATGTAGAAAACATACTAATAAACTATAGTGAGTTAGTAACTTATATCTATCTCTTATTTATTAATCTTACTTATATTTAAGCATGTATATATTACGTACTACATATATGAGAGGGATTACTTCATATTTTAAAAATATAATTTTCATATCTGCTGTAAATACTATTAAATTTTGTAAAACTATTTTATTTTTCAGGAAGAAGACAAAATTAAATCAAACGGAGAAAACACAAAGAACGAAGATACAAATGCGGCTATTACTTTAAAACTACCAACAAAAAAGTCTGAAGCGAAAACAGAAAAAAAAGTTGAAATAGTAAAAAATACTTTACCAGATGGATCAGTTGAGGAAGTTAAAACTACTACAACTACAACCACTATCGATGGAAGAACAGAAATCACAACTGAAACTGAAACTACAACATTTCCAAAAGACTGCGGCGATGACGTTGAATATGTAGTTGAAGTTGAAGACGACGAAGAAGTGGAAGAAGAAGAAGAGGAAGAAGAAGAATTAAGTGAAAAAGAAGTGGTTTCTAAAACGGAATCGACAAATGAAATAGTTTCTAAAACTATTGACAGCAATGACACATCAGAACTAAATGGCAAGAAGAAGAGTGAAGAAGTTAAAGAAAATCAATCTCTTAACAATGGTGGTCAATTAATTACAGAACACGAAAGCCATGAATCTAGCACTACTAAAAATATTGTGATAATACAATCTTCTGAAACACAAGATTCTGATGTAGAAGACGAAGAAAATCATGATGACGTGAATAAATCAGACGATATTGATAAAGAAGAAGTTGTTGTATTCAAAGTAACCACAAATAGTGATAATACTCTTGATAAAACTACCGCACAGGGCAGTGAGATTGAACGTGAAACTGATTTCATCAACGATGATAAACCAGTAGATTCTGTGCCAAATGGCCAACAGGAAGTAGAAGAAAACGAAGAAGAATATGAAGAAATAGAGGAAGAAGAAGAAGCTGCAGACAATTCTGAAGAGGTTATAAATAAAGAAGAAACGTGTCAACATGAACTTAATCAAAACGACGAAGAAGTAGAAGAAGAATATGAAGAAGCAGAGGAATCCGAAGATAAGGAGCAAATCGCATGTATAAGAAGCGATGAAATAAAATCAACTGCATCTAAACAAGATGAAGAACCACTTAATGTCAATCAAGAAATAAATACAGACACTAATGAAAGTGATGTAAAAACAATACCAGTTCAAGTGTTAACTGAAAAGAAAGACGAATCCGAAAAGGAACAAAAAGAAAACCCTGAGAGTCAGCCCTTGCCAGCTTCAATAAATATTCCTATAATAGAACCTGCTGTACCATTGGATAAAGTTGAAGAAGTTGAAATAAAACCCATTGGACCTGCAAATGAAATTATCACAAAGACCCATACGGAAATAACAACCACAACAACCGGTAAGCCAGTTGGTAGTCACAGCACTCAGACTGAATATAATGTGGTACAAAATATAGTCACAGTTAACCGAACAATAAAAACATTGGACCATGCTTACGAAGAAATTCCTGATAATATTCCAACAATTAAAACCTTTGTGCCTCCTTCCTTAGAAGGCAACTTCCTAACATCGCAGCCGGCATTTAAGCCTAGCCAAGCTGGATTTACACCTGAACCACAAATTGAAAGACGACACAGTTTGTTACTGGAAAGGTTAAGTGTGGAAAGACAAATGCCTCCGGAAATTTATCAAAATAATTCCCAGAATAGTAATCAAACTTGGGAAGAAACCAAATACTCAGAAGAACCTCAGTGTGAGATACTTACTGTTAGTAATGTCAAACCGAGTATGATAAGTAAAAATCAACAATGGTATCAAAGAAATGAGATGGAAAATCGCTCTAGCACATTACAATCTACTGATTCTTTAAATAAGAACCAAACGCAACCTCAATTTAAACCTCAAGTACATTCATTTTACCAACCAAAGTCTCAGCCTCAACCTCCAACTCAGACTATTTATCAGCCACAACTTCGAGTACAGCTTTCGCCTCAACCAATATACAAACTATCAAATCCAGTGCAAAATATATCACAACCCTCATATAATTCACAGCAACAATCAAAACCAACTTATCAATCGCAACCACCATCTCAACGACTACATCAATCGCAGCCCCCAGAACTATCAAGTGTGCAGCCTATTTATCATCCACAACCTCAACCACAATATCAGCAAAGTTATATCGATAATACATCTGAAGAAACATACAAAAGTAGCACAAATAAATATGAACACAGCGCCTACCCGTCCTTCACTTCAAAACCGGTATGGGCCGCAAAGAGCTTGGATTCTCAGCCATTATCAAGTACGCTTTCAAATCAAAGCTACCTTCAGAAAGATTCCACAGAATCTTTTGAGCAGTCATATAAACAACAATTGTCATCGTCGTATGTTCCTCCACCTTGGGAACAAGACCCTAACTACGTAGTTAACAATACAACTTCAAGCTTTTACCAACCAGCGCCGCCTAAAACAGCCCTAACAACTAACACAGATTGGATACCGGCAAAACCTTTACCAAAATTCTCTAAGACAACTCCAACATCATACATACCACCTGCCCCGAACCAATCATTTGTTAAACCTGTTAGTACTTCTGAAACTCCAAGACAGCAAGGTCGCAAAACCTACTATAGCGAATATGAGCGACGTTATATTTCTGTACCAGAAGCAACATACATACCGAATGAAACAAAAATGCAACCGCAACCGGACCCTTCACCTCAGTACTATTATGACAATAATGAACCAGCAGAAGTCGTAGAACCCCAATGGCGTAAAGAGTTGAGAGAATTTAAAGAACAATCATATAAAACAACGATACAAACAGAGCAAACAACTGTTCGCCCGCCCTGGGAAGACGATCCTAAATACGCAACTCCTACTCAACACTTCACACCCACTCCAACGTGGACTCAAACTTTAAAACCAAGATCGTATCGTGAAAGAAGTTTCGAACCCGAATACATTGGTTCTCAGGAATGGCCAAAAACAAACACTTTAGGCCGTGGGCGGCCTCAGAGTTCGTACGTAAAGAATACCAATGACAGAGTGCCTGACAGGACGAGAGGAGTGTCTGTTGATAGATACAATCCTAATAATTACCAGTCACCTATGACGAGCGAGCATCCGCCACCAGCCAGTCATATTTTGGACCCGATTGTCCAAGGAAAGACTTATCACAACCCGAGCGTGCCCGCTTATCATTCAAGAGCTTCAGTTGAACCAAGGTAAACCATAAAATAACTACTTGCTAAAATACGAAACCAAGCTTATTGAAAACGAATATATTAATATACCATTAAGATGTAATGGGAGTCGTTGCGACCTATAAAACCTTTTAAAGTCAGATTTGACGAAACCGAACCTTGTGAATAATCTTGACACAGAAAAAATACCTGAGATTTGACTTATTGCTTTTTCAGAGAGCAGCCAGTAACTTATCAACAACCTCGTCATAGAGAATCGCGCGCAGCTCCCGTCCAATCCAGGTCATTCAAATACTTACAATGGATCACAGGCACTGACGACTGAATAACCAAATATGGTTTTTCTGAAGTTGTAATTTTAATGACGATTTATAAGTTAATATTTGTTATTTTCTTATGAGACCCTGTTCGAGAAGATCTGATTGTTTCTTTTTTTAAGAGCATTGTAACTTCAGAGAAAACATTGAAAGGTATAATTCCCGGCACGTAAGTTAGCGAGAGTAGAAAGATGCCCAGGTGTCTTCCTTCTTCATCTTGCCAAGTTACATGCCGAAATTGAAATAGTTTCTAAGTACGATTACTCGATACGAATTAGGTAAAGTTTATTTAATTTTGTATAACTAGTTCTTTGAGGATTTATTAATATTTCATTACTAAGCATGTTAAACGTTAAAAAAAAGAAGTATTAACATTACAAATTAATTTCAAATATACGACATGTTTCATAAGTTTAACCTCCACTAACTTAAACACGCATATGTTCCTGTAAGTAACAGTTACCCATACACTGAAGTTTATAATATTAATCTAGTCTTTTTTCATCAACATATAAGTAGTTATAAAACATACAAAACTGGTTACGTTGTTTAACTGGTCTAGTCTTCATTTAACTCTCTTTTCTTTTCTAAAAGTAATTTGAGTTGACTATCAATGCCCTCTAAAAATGCAACATTACACATCTTGCTTCAGTAAAATGTGAACAATGTTTAGTCTTACAAAAATTGGTAGTTAACAAAAATCTATATCGCTAACTATATAATCTAATCAATCAATCTTAAATCACTCGTTTACAAATTAAACAGTAAATATTGGATCTTAGTTACAATGTTATTTTAACGGCTGTAAAAGCCGATACATTGATGCATTTTATAAAGTAGATTTCCAGTAAGATGAAATTTACCCCTTAAAGAGTAAAATAAGGAAAATGGATGAATTATTTTTTGTGTCTACCACAATATCTTCTTTGAAATATGCATATAATAAATTAATCTTTTTTTAAACCTTTAAGCCTTTTACGGGTGAGACCGCAAGTCCATTGATTACCGGTTAGTAATCATATATGTATCAGATTTTTAGTTACATATATTTACTAACCGAATACTTGCCTATTTGTATGTTTTTCACATAATTTATACATATTTAGGTGGTAATATAACTTATACACTCATTATTAACTTATTACTTATATACATTGTAAGGGATTAAATAAAATTATGACAACTGCAGTTCTCATTAATCATTATATTAAAAAAATGTTATTTGATTATTTCTCATTTGTACAAACAAATTGTATGTAAAATAACCTTATGATCACTCGTGGAGTTGTTGATTTTTTATTTGAAATAAATAATAATTTTTAGTTTACTTTTTATTTCCAGAATATACATTTAGATAACTCGTAGTTAAAACGACGGGCTCACGGCTTGTATGGTTCACACAGAACCCAGAACCCTTATATGGACACAGGTTTGCTCTATAGAAAATGCACGTATCCTAGAAAAATAATGAAAGACCTTGCTGATACAAATACTGTGGAATTGGCGTTCGAAACACAGCGCCGGTATCCTGATATATTTTTTACGCTATTTCGATGTTTCTTTAAATATGCGAAGTGCTTACGTCGCAACTTATCATTGAAGTAAAATCACTAGCTTAGGGTGTAGCAGAATACCGCTGCTAAAATGAATAATCTGTATCTTAATATTGATTTAATTACGCGGGGATGTTATATTTTTAATTCCGACATTTTTTAATGTCCATCTAAACTGCCTAATATTAGGTGACACTCTAAGAGTGCTCGCGAGTATGTTGCTGGCCTTTTTGAAATTGGTAGGACCCTTTTTTTGAAGGACCTTAAGGCGAATTGGTTCGGAAATACTTCAGTGGCCAGCTGGTTCCACGTGATGGTGCGCAGCAAAAACCATTGATAGAATGTGGGTAATTGAAATGTCACAAAAGAAAATAAACCTACCCCAAAAAAGCCTTTAATTGTGTCCTAGAAAACTATAAATTATGGTTTCCACATTAATATCGATAATGCTATTTAAGCGGTGGCGCCGTCTTTTATGGTGCCCTGTTTCTTATGTTGCATAATTTTTATTGCGCTACTTTCATAGCATGTCCAATACGGATGCCAAACTCAAAACGAAAATTGATCGACTTTGCATAATTTAATAAAATTTAGTTACATTACTATTTAAATAAGGAGTTTTAAGCCCCTTAATTAAAAATAACGTTTTTGCTAACAAACGGTTTTTATAAACTTAAATGTCACAGGCAGAGGTGTTCGACCTCAACACCAGTGTTAACTACCCTTAAAACTGCACTTCAAGCTGCATAGTCTGTGCGGAAGGCGAAGTATTCTCTTTAAGAAGTACACTCAATATATCCATTAATTTCGTACTACATAGAGTTACAGTACCTACTCCTTCCTCGTAAAATAAATCATTTCTTATCCCGTAGCAATAAAGGTCAAAGACAGTTTATCAATAACTTATTGTCAGTTTCAGAGTTGTTTGAAGTTATGCCCGTGACCTGAATCTTTGAAAACATTCAATGTAAAATGTAGTAAAAGCTTTAGTATTGTATTTTTAAATTTAATTCCATTAAACGCGTTATATTGCGTTTTGAGAGCTTATTATATTTTGGACGTTTTTTCTTTAGTTGGGAATTTTTTCGGTCGAAATATAATCTAACGTGCTGAACAGAAATCAGTCAAAAGGATTCCAGTAGTATTCATAAATTATTGATCATTCACAATTAATAATGGTAATAATGAAACGAAAAAATACGGTAAAAATATTAGGGTATATAAAGGGCGATATATATTATGTACTTTGATGTTATCTATAATAACCAACCACTATTGAGTAAATTTACGAAAAGTCTTATTAGATACGAATACTAAAGTATATATACACTTTTAGGGCAGTCTATTAATATTACAAAAGTTTATGTAAGAAAAGTATATGTTTTAGAACTTTTCCCTTAAGAAAATCAGTCAGACGTAGAGCATATACCGAAATTAGAATTGTCTAAGCCACATGGTGGTTTCCGGTTCCCTTTTTACTACGTAACGTGGTCACGTAAAAGACAGGAATAAAGAACTAATTCGCCCAGTGAACTCGTAAAATTCTCTTTTTACAGCTTCGCTCTTACAGGGAAATGCTTTTCTCTAAACTACACCACTTATCTAGGCAACCTAGGTAACTGAGTGCAGACCATTATAACTGAAAGCCTATTATTTAAAAACGAAGAACATTAAGCATATTTTTATACACTCTTTATTTGTATCTCAATGAAAGGTTCATAAAATATGTTTAATCTTAATAAAATATGTT
Source organism: Pieris brassicae (assembly GCF_905147105.1). NCBI lineage: Eukaryota > Metazoa > Arthropoda > Insecta > Lepidoptera > Pieridae > Pieris > Pieris brassicae. The sequence continues at coordinate 17,984,578 of NC_059669.1, read as the reverse complement.
AATCTGTTTTGTTTGAACCAAAAATAACATAATACCATAATTTTTGAATTCATACACTTCGTAAATAGCGTAGCTTAGCTTATTTTATAATATATAATTTACGCTGTTTAATATAATCTTATTACACATGCATATTTAGACATATTAAACTTCTAGTACGTGTCGCCTAATAGTCGTCAAATATACTGTTTACGTTATTAACCATTCAATATTCACTGGCTAACAGCAGCTTCACTATTCATGTGGGAAATACGCTTAATTATATGGTATACAAAAATATTATAAATTCATATTATTTAATTATAATATAAAAATTGAAATTATAATTTAATAGCTATTTGCTTACATATTATAACTGAGAAATCACAAGGTCCATAAATAATACGTTTTTCTAGAAGAGGACATTTTTTTCATTAAAAAATATGTTTATTATGGAACATAAGATACAAGTATCACTTATTCCACGTCATTAAATTTACATAGGTAGACATACCTAAGAAGACAGAGGATGTAGGCCGAGAGAAAAAGCCGGCGTAAAAAACTCTTGGTACTCTTTTATAATCCATGGCTATAAATTAGTATTAAAATGAATAAATTACTACTAACTATACAACAAGTATTGATAGTTTGCTTCAAACCCGCAATTCAGGGCAAATTTGAATTTATATTTGGTAAATCTTCTTGAAGGAAATTATTTAATAGATGAAGCGGTAGGCAAAGGATAGTAAATAGGTACACAACAGGTGTCGGAATCCTAAAACGGAGGGAAGTGCCCAATTTGGGATCCCGAGGGAAGCAGTACTCGTTAGGCGATTACACTTCTAATGTTTTCGATGAAAAAAGTTCTCGGTTAAGCCTCCAGACAGTTTACCGGCGGCGCAGTTGGGATTTGAAACAGTAGCAATGATCCTAAACCCGTCTAAATATCAAACGCAATTGTTATAATACTTACTTATAATGCTTACTGTAATATTTTATTTAAGGTTGGATAAGTTTTTACCTTACAAAGTAGTAACATAACGAAATTAGGGAGGAGGGCTAAATATGCCTCTGCTTTATCTCAATGGTAAACTAGTTGAGGATAGGGTAAAATACCTCAGGCATTTCATTCTCTGTACTCTGAAGGATGCTGACGTTGAGCGAGAACGCAGGGCACTGTGTGTTAAAGCTTATATGGTCACGGTGTTCGTAAGAGGTTCTTCTTCGTCTTTTGTTTACATAGCTTTTACACATTAAGAAAACACTTTTTAAACGGATGGAAGCTATGTATTATTATTATTATTTTAGTCGATATCAACTCCGGGGAAATAAATACAGATAATACAACTTTCTGTGATACAATTGATATTCAACACAATATTTAGGATAATAATGTAACTAACACAATTATAACTATACAATAAATTTATTATATAAAAATATAAAACAATTTAAGTACAGCGTTACTGTATAAACGTATTCTATGTTGGGACCTTCCCCAGTTCGTTATCTAAGGGCTGCCATTATCTTTGAGTTGTACTGAAAATTACTCTAATCTATACCTCTGAGTGTTCCACTTAGAGGAACAATTACCAACGGATCAAAAACTCCACGATTTTCCAAGGTATTTTCCAAATAATTTTTATTTACTAACAAAAAGTGAGATCCTTTACTTTTAACAAAAAATTATACTAATTTCTTAACTTCTCTTTAGCCTTTGAAGCATTGGTATTACATATTATGAATTCTCGAGATTTGCGTCTTCATGGCTTGCTTTAATGAATTACAGGGCACTGAGGGAGACCTCATTAGCTTAGCGGTTAGCTTTGTGCTTTGCTTAGCTGTCGCTATCAGTGGCGGATTTATCAGCAGACTGAGTAGGCTGGAACCAAGCAAATTTCAGCTCATACTTTGTATGAGCGAAATTGCAAAACATATCTTTCCCCCTATCAAATTATACATGTCAGTCCTACTACTGGTTGTAGGCTGCCAAGTGGATGGTTTTTGTATAATTTAAGCTCAAAATATTTTACGTGCAATTTCAACGAAATTGTTGGATTCTAAAATAATCTAGGACATGACAATTGTAGAGGCGAGGGCGGAACAAAGTTCACATCCTGTACCTTGAAAATTTGTAAATCCGCCACTGGGTACAATAAATAAATAAAAAAACGTGTGCAGGTACTAGTGTGCATGTACCCAAGAAGTGAAACTTCTTTATGATCTTATTTTTCGAAAAATGATCTACTATATGCAACTTTACAGAAATTGGTTAAATAAGATAACCTTAAACAAAAGGCTTTTATTATCATAGATGAATACAAATAATACAATTATTTATTTTTACCTTATTACTACTAAGATTATTACAGAATTTCATTAATTGTAATAGAATTGTTACTATCGTTGTTATCATTATTCTATATTTTTGTTATTAATGGCTTCGAATCTCTTCGAATCTTAGGGGATCAACAAAATATTGTTTTTTCATATTACGTATTTCATATCAGTCATAGTACAATGAACGACTTAGAACTTCTCACTACATAAGTGCCTTAAAGATACATATTATGCCTGTTTAAATCGAAACTTTTCTTAATATTGGTAAAAAGATTGTTATAATAAACTTTAAAATTACTATTAGATATTTGCGCTAATTGATAGAAAACTCAAATATCTAATAGCTTCATAGATGACGATGGAGTTGTTTTCACTATCAAAATTTAACATTGCATTGAGTCATCGTTTGTGAATATGAAGTCAGTCAATTCCGCGTAAGCAAAACCGCAAAATGGTCGAAATCGGATGCATACATTTCCTAATGAACGGTATATCAAAATGTTTAACTAACTGGACTTCGGTGCCTGACAGGCCGCCTTTGGGAAATACAACTGCGGAATCCAATTAAACCTGAAGCCTTCCTCGAAGGAAAACTTTCACAATATCATAGAAGCCCCCGAGGATACTTTATGGGATTCAAAGATAGGGTTGGGATTTGGCCTCTCGGAAAGCTTTTGTTGGTTTTTCTAATGCTTTTACTATTTTGTGCGAAGGGTTTTGATTTATATTTTCTATGTTTAATCTTTTTAAAAGGGTGTACCTGTGGAATATTGTGTAACTTTTAGAATAGCGTATAGGTAAGAACGATTTTAATAATTTGAATAATTTGTTCTTATCACTGATGAATTTCCGAAACAATTCGACTTAGGGTCCTTTAAGTGCGTACTAGTTCTTAAAAGGTCCTCATCGCGTTCCCGAGCCTTACGGCAATGTGAGTGTCCATGGGCGGCGGTATTACTTAAGATCAGATAAGCCTCCTGCCCGTGTGCCCCCTCTTATATAAAAAAATCACTCACGTTTGAAGCAAACATGATTTTCATCATCTTTGACTCTGTCATCTTATCGAATATCGAATCTTGAATCACAGGAGAATCCTTTATGGACTTAGACCTCTGTTTCTCGTATAATCAAATAAATGTTTCTACAACCTTTTTATGTCGGGAATTCTGTGTCTGTTTCATGATCATTTGTTAATCGAATAGGCAAGTAGGTGATCAGCCTTCTGTGCCTGACGCACGCCGTCGACTTTTTGGGTCTAAGGCAAGCCGATGTTTTCCTCCACCGTTCGAGCTAATGTTATGCGCACATAGAAAGAAAATCCATTGGTGCCCAGCCGGGGATCGAACCTACGACCTCAGGGATGAAAGTCGCATGCTGAAGCCACTGCTCTCTGTTTCTCGTATAATGATTACTTTTTATTGGCATAGCTTTAATTCTATTTGTCATATATTTATAGTTTCTCATTATTCTATTATGATTATTGGACATACTGTGTTTGTCTGTTAAGGGCGTACAATTTGGTTTTATTGCTATTTATATTTGGATAGATATAAAATTTTATTGATTATACTGATTACCCGTTGACAAACCGTTTTTTTAATAAATCAATATCTGAAGCGTCTAAAGCTCCTCACCACCAAAGCATTGAGAAACATAGGTTTAACAACTGAGCTATCACTGCAGCTTTATGAATCAGGTTGCAACTAATTATGTCGAGTTTACTCACTCGATGTGTATTAATGTTAATTACTCTCAATTCCTTAATATAATGGGTAAACACTCTGCAATCAGGCTTGTCAATGCAGTATACAGGAATTGTAGTGATTAATACAAATGTAATAAAATTTCTGTTTCAAAATTGTATGAAGAACCGCCTATTTATAAACAATCATCAGCTGTCTCTTTTCATCATAACGTAAGCACAATTTGACAGATAGGGACGAAACAGTTCTTTTTTCAACAAAATAATAATTAACAAAAAAGAACATAAAATTACATATAACACATGACATGACATGTAATTGAACTAAAATCTAAAAAAAATATTAATTATATTGGCTTGGCGAGACATAGGTTCTTTAGACTTTAGACTTTACCTTATTATCGTCTTAAGGTCGTAGGTTCGATCCCCGACTATGTACAATTATTTTTATGTGCGCATTTAACATCGATCGCTGAAGGAAATCATCCTGAGGAAACCGGCTTGCCTTTAACCCAAAAAGTCGATGACGTGTGTCAGGCACAGGAGGCTGATCTCTTAGATAAACTTGATCATGAAGTATACCTAGGTAACACTGAAAATGTTTAGAAAATTAAAAATGGCTTAATTTAGAATACTTTTATTGTTTTTCGAAGAAATCTCCGTTCCTCTCTACACATCGTCGCGTTCGATGGAACCACTGAGAAAAGTAGTGGGCCCATTCTTCCTAAGGGGTCTCATCTATGTCATTTTCGTACGCTTTCACCGCATCTTTAGGGCTCGTAAAGCGAATACATTAAAATTTTAACTTTAGGTCTTGGGTATAAATGAAAGTCACAGGGCGCCAGGTCTATGGCCTGTATGGCGGATGACTCATTATCTCGACACCTGCCTCAGTCAATATTTACCAGTCCATGCGAAGGTGTATCTGGCCATCGGTTAAAGTATGGTGAATTCATCTGGTACAAAGCTTCCTTACGCCTAAATGTTCGTGTAATATTTTTGAATTTGCCTCATACTAATGCCTAGGCTTGCCCGTATCTGCTGATAGGTCACTCTCTTATCTTCCTCTATCATGCGTTGCACAGCACTGATGTTATCTTCAGTAGTCGCTGTTAAAGGAGGTCCCTCACGCGGATCATCATTGAGATTGGTTACGTTGACGCTTTAACTCGTTAAACCAATTGTGAATAATGGAACGAGATGGTGCTTAATTATGAAGTGCTAATCGCAGCCTATCGTAGCTTTGTTGTTGAGTAAGCCGCCCACAACGAAAGTTAGAATAAATTATTGACCGAAAATTTTCTAGCGTTAGGTTCATTTTCACGTGTAACAAGAGTTTTAGATTTGCCGCCAATTCACAAATACAAATGACAAATGAATGCAATATCTACCACAGCGTTCTAAAATTGAAATTAAAAAAAGTTTTCATTTGCAATGTTTCTAACTGGCCCGTTCTAAACGCTAGCGTTTGTAGCGCTACTAATTTATTTATTTTTAACTTTAGTTTTTCATTAAAACAAGACATTTCGGCTGAATTATATAAAATATAAAAAAAATTCGAACATATATCAGAAGGTGATTATTGCAAAGTAATATACTTACCACAAAATCTATTACCGAAAATACCCACAACAATACCGACAATAGTTTCGGCACAATAACCGTCAGTGATATTTTCCACGGTTAATTTGTTTTAACGGCTCAATTACTCATCTATTTAATGCTTGAATTAATTATCCACTCGTTACACATTAACAAACAAGTTTGATTTTCAATCTGTTTGCATTGAGCGATAGCGCGTGTTTAGGTTTGGGATTACATAAGGTATTTTATATTTTATTTACTAGTTATATATTTAAGAAGAAATCACACGCATTAAAAATAATAATAAACGAACTAAGTGTCATTTTTATTTAGTGCTGATCTCGCTGTGTTTCGCCATATTTTTTACTTAGCCTAACTTTTTAGTTGCTACTAAGGCAGTATGAAGTGAAGTATTTTGTAACCAATTTGACTTAGGGTCCTTCAATAAAAGAGCTTCTCACAATGCCTGAAACGCAATTGCGAGCTGTCTGGCAATGTGAGTCTCCATGGGCGGAAATATCACTTAACATCAGATGAACCTCCAGCCTCATTGCCTCCTGTTAGCTAAAAAAGCTCGCTTTTCCCGAATAGTAATATAAATAAATCTTAAGTATTTATAATTGTTAAATTTTTCTCTCCATAAAAACGTTTCTCAAAGTTCAAAGAATACATAAACAAATATTCGAATTGAACCAGTCGGTTTCGTGTATATATAAATACAGATTGTGATTATGTAATGATAATCCAGTAGCGCTACAACGGGCTGTAGCCCAGATCTGATATGGGGACAATTTACCTTTTATAGACAAGTATGATCTGTCTATACCTTATACGCATCGTTTTTCATCGTCTTTTTGAGCTTTCGACTGTAACCAGGTAACCCCCATGGTCTTTGGTCATTGCGTAAGAGCAATGTATTTCATCGTTGAGAATCGTAGACTTGAATGCTGTACGTTTTTATTTAATTTTACAATATAGGTCTATGAAATCTTGAGTTGAAGCTCAATATAATATATTAATAGAGTTAAAGTGTATACATTCTATTATATAGCATCGTATATTGTGCACGAATAGAAGAACAGTAGGTATCTAATAGAGCGTAAAGGCTTCAGACGGTGAAGTTATCATAAACTCGAATTAGTTCAAGAAACGCCAACTTAGTTTCACTCTGACAATATCGGCGCCAAGTTTGACATACAGTATATTTTTGACAGTTCTCACATATGAGTTGACGTTATATATAGCATTAAAAAATATGTCTAGTTACCAAAGTAGATTTTATATTTTTGATAAGTTTGAGTTTCGTTCATTGCCTTAATTAGTTAGTATGCTTTTATAACTTAAATGTTCTACTTTTTATAAATCAACAATAAAGCAAAGAGTAGGTTACATAGACACCTACAACGGAGATTTACAAGTACGTCAGAGTTATTGATTATCCCACTGTCTTCATAACTCAAAACTTTATATTGGCTTAGTGTAGGCATTAAATCTAGTAAACATATTTTGAAACGATATGTATTGCTGTCCAGTTGCGACAGTTGTTGACTTGTTAGCCATAACAAGTGTATTAGTAAAACAGACATTTTGACTCGATTTCTCTTAATTACACCGGGATTTTAATCTTCACACTGTTTCTGTTAAACTGTGTTCAAACGACTCAACTTTCTATAGTTAGATAAAAGTACTATACATAATTAGAAATAAAGACGCAATGCTAAATAAAATGCTGAATTTAATAATGAAGTACAGTGCAACGGATTAAAGCTAGAGTACTCATTCATTTAAATTTCGAGGTTCTGATGCTTAGAATGCTACGTTTTTAAGACTGTTTTTTTTTGAAGTTAAACTTCTTTATCGGCGTTGTAAAAAAAATTACCCTCACATTTTTCGGTTACGCGCCATCTTTTTCTTGTCCCTACCACGGGTGATTCGAAGCCATTAATAACAAAAAATTGAATAACTATAACAATGATAGTAATAATTCTATTACAATTAATGAAATTATATAATAATCTTAGTGGTAATAAAGTAAAATGAAATAATTGCAATATTTTTATTCATGTATAAATAAAAGCCTTTTATTAAACTTTATCTAACTTAACTTTATTAAACCAATTTCTGTAAAGTTGCAAATAGTAGATCATTTTTCGAAAAATATGGTCATAAAGAAGTTTCACTTTTTACGTGTGTACACGCACACATTTTGTATAATAAACGGGCAGGAGGCTCACCTGATGTAGGGTTATGAGTACGAAAAGAAAATATGTATAAATAGCTATGAGATATGAATTAACGTCATCATTTTTAAGTGATTGACCGAGCTTGCGCGCTTATTCTCTTCTGTTTTCTTCTCTTCTCTTCTTCTCTAAGAAAGTCTTAACACGACTTTGTTTTATATAATTGGAATCTCTTCGGACTGTATGGCCTATCCATTACCACTTGCGTGGCTTGATCTGCTGGCTAATTCGGTGTTTGTTGGCAGCGCTCCCATAGTCGCTCGTTAGCGATTGTACGGGCCAGTAGACACCCAGAATACGGCGAAGACAGCGGTAGACGAGGACTTGGAGCCAGTGAAAGATGTCGTTAACATAGTAGTTATTTAAAATGGAAATGTTTTACGATTGTCGTTACAGCAATGTGCGAACATAGATGTTTAGAGTTTAATCTGACGTTAGACAGTTATTTTTATTACTCTACCACACTACCCAACCGTGTCTGGATTCTTCCATAAAAAAGTGTGCGTGTACACACGTAAAAAGTGAAACTTCATTATGACCTTATTTTTCGAAAAATGATGTACTATTTGCAACTTTACAGAAATTGGTTAAATAAAGTTAAATAAGATAAAGTTTACCTTATTATATACTAAGATTATTACGGAATTTCGTTAATTTTAAAAGTATTATTATTATATACTTTTGTTATTAATGGCTTCGAATCTCTTCGAATCAACCGTGGTCAATCAAGAAAAAGATGGCGCACAACTGAAAAATGTGACGCGTAACCAAAAAATGTGACGGTATTTTTTTTACAACGCCTTACAACAGTAAAGTTTCACTTCAATAATTTTATATTAAAACTTTAGGACACGGTTTAAGAATACATCAGACAATAAGAAAAGCTAATTCGAGTATTTAGAATTCATGAACGTTTATAATTGTAGCTAGAACTTGCAATAGCACGAGTTAATGAAGTAAAGAGAAAAGAAGGAAATTAGCGGTCTATGTGGGAGCGGAGTAGACTAACTTGTGAAAATTTCATTTTGGTGCCGGACACAAAAATAGTTAACGAAATTAAGCGGAGCGCGCGTGAGAGGAATTCCACTGGGACGCATTCGTGTGTTTGTTTTAGGGGCGCTGAGTGTTTGGTGCCCTACACTTTTGGAAATATTTAACACGCGAACCGCTTAAAATATAGATTGAAAACAAGACTCGGTTCGTATATGCAGGTATGAATCTATAATGTCTCAGCGCACTTTCACCTATATAAGTTTCTTTTTAATTGAATCAATATTTTGACAATTAATCATTTACAATGGTCATAAAAACGACAAAAAAAGGGGACATAAATAGTGATGTTAATAATATTTTATGTTTAAATTTTGTGAATGTAACTATTTTGTATGGATTTATTGATTAATCTATCTAATTGCCCAAAAGATTGGCGACAGAGTTACCGAAATCCATCCCTGTATTTCGCTGTGATGGTCTAATGAAGCGTCTGGTAGCGTACTAACCGAAATATGAGGACAGTAGCGAGTAAAAAATAATAAATAGAGCACGTAGTGGCGAAGTAAAAACGAGTTTTCTGTCACATTTGTGTGGAAGTGTTAAGGTGTACCGCGCGTTACAAGATTTAGCTTTTATGAGCTTTCTCTGATAAATGCATATTAAAATGAAAAAAAAAGGAAAAAAAATGTTTTTATTGACAAAAACTAATTATAGTGTCTTTACATTGTATAGATATTACTTTTTTGGTTGTGAAATCTTAAGAAATAATTAAATTAGTAAAAATTTATCGTAAGACGAATAGTAGAGTTTTTGACAGTTTACCCAACCGACAATTAATAATTTCCAATTATCTGTTAGGTTAAGGCACTAGTGACTCACCCCACTAGCGACCACTCACCTTCTGGCAGTGTGAGTGTCCATGGGCGGTATCACGCACGGTAGGCTTCCTGCCCGTTTGCTCCTGTTATATAAAAAAACGATAAGTTTTTTAAAGATAAAATATACATACATTTAACATAACATGAGTAATAATTGGCAATCCAATAATTGGAAAGTTCTAAAATTACTTCTACACAATAGACCGTGGAGCTGTTCTTCTCCAGTAAACTTGTCTGATTAAGTGACGAAGGCTATCTTATTTACTCTTAAAATAAAGCAGCGTATCTTAGACTATCCCCGATTGTCCAAGTTCAAAGACGTCCTTCGTATCTAATACTTTTGTTTATTAGTCCCTCACTTAGATAAGATTCGTTGAACTCAATTAAGATTGTAACGGAATACGGTCACCTCGAGCAAACTTCTATTTGCTCAGTAATTAAGTTTAGGTATTGATATCTTGTTTTACAAAATGTTCACTAATTCTGTTGGTTTTAAGAGTGTAATACCGAATTCTATACATTTTATGCGTGAGCACTCTAGAAAGATAAACATACTTTATTTTCCTTTGTTAAACACGTTTTAATATTGATATTAAATATCTTCCTTTCAGTGGTATCTTTCAATATATTAAAACCCAAGAAAATATTTTTGTTTTTTACTATGTTTGATTAATTTTTCTTATCTTAAAGATATGTATAATTTTATCGCCTTCAATGTAAACCAACAAGTTTAAACTTATTAAGTATAAGTTAACGTCATGCCATCAGAATATATACATCGATCTAAGGGTGATACCCGTAAATCAATAGCTTACAGCAAGGTGCTTACGACCTTCTACGTCTGGGCCGCAGATTTCTGTATCTGTTTCGCGACCATTTGTTTTTTATTTATTATATATTATTTTTAATAGGCCCGAAGTCGATCAGTTATCCGTGACTGACACACGCCGTCGAAACGGTCTAAGGCATACCGGTTTTCTCACAATGTTTCCCTTCACCGTACGAGCGAGTGCAAATGCGCACATACACAGAAAGTCCTTTAATGCACAGCAGGGAAACCTAGAACATTAGGGATGAGACTCGCCAACACTGCTCGTATGTGAAAGACGCTTTAGACTTCCAGATGTTAGTGTTCGATAAAAAACATCGTAATCACGTTTTATAATAAGTTCAATTATCCCTATATTATATCAGGATTTTACCTCATACATGTTACATGTTTTATTACGCCGTAAAGTCAAAACATATGGAAAACCAATTCTATTAAAACACGGGTTAAAAGCCTAAAAGAGTCAAACAACACGTAGATAGGTAAAAATAAAAGCCTGCTGCGATTTCAGAGGCGGTGCGAACACACGAAATGGTCGTTTTTATTGCTATGCTTTGACGTTAAAACTTTGATCGTATACGAATTTTTTAAAACTGAAAACAAATTGTGATTTAGAAATCTAATATTTTATATTTCAAACATTTATTAGTTGAAAGTTGTCCACACGTGATCATGCCTATTTAAAAATTGATAAATATATCTAAGTCAACCTTATAATGTTTATACCTCGAATTATTTTTGTATTTGTTACTTGATAAGTTTTCTCTACAGACATATTGATTAGCCTTCTTTGCTTGACGCATATCTATTTTCGGGTCTTTTACGGTTTTCCTCACAACGTTCTCCTTTCATGCTAAGAGTATGTGTAAATAAAAAGATAGATTAGCCATTAGTGTAGAGCCAAATGCAAGCTCACGGACAATTATAACACCTATTTATTTTCTTTAAATATAAAAGAGTACAGATGATTCATAGGGATATGAGTGTACAATAAATATATACGCTCATATCCGTATGAATCCTGAATTCGCTCTTGATATCTACAGCAGCGACAAAAAAGACGGTACATTTTAGCTGAAACTTGCAATACAAAAGACAGCCCCAACATAATCCTTAACGGCTACCACACAATACATTAATACTAATATAGAACTACTCTTTGCAGTTTTCTGGTTGTACGGGTAATATACATATTTGTTCATAAACAATAACACTGCGTCATAAAACTTAACATATTCATTTTAATTTCCTCCCTTCGCCTTTTATGATGGAATTTTATTGGAACAAATTGTACCGTCAGCGGCATCTTGATTTAAGACAGGAAATGAAACGAATGGAATTAGCTTTTCTAGTTTGATTTTTTCTTCTAATAGCGAAAACTTTATGTACCTGTATTTTTTTTTGTTTGCTCCCATATAACATTTACAACAATAAATAAGATTACAGTTGAGAAGGTATTGGGAGACTAGTTTCCAAACTAGGTAAGGACCAATATGGATAACCAGGCCCCCATTCACAGCAAAGCCATATTGAGTGCTAACAAAAAGTACATACATATATGGGTAGGCAAACAAATTTAAAGTTTTAAATAAGGAAAGAAAAACAAAACAAAGCATAACATTGAGCATAGTTGACTAACTAGTTAGGAGTTAGTAGAAATAAAGTTGTATGGGTGTGTGTTAGGGTGTGTGTATGCCTGTTTGATAGTGGGAGAGGGTATGTACGCGTGTGTGAGTGAGTGTTACAAGGGTGTGTGTGGGTATGTCAGGCACACGCCTGAGAACATATGTGAAAATTATTTTAATACATTTAGCAGATTTTCCGTTTGGTCATTGTTCAAAGCAAGTAAAAATGTATGAACTATTTGCTTTACACATTTTCTATATGTTATGTAAATACCTACAAATCCTAATAACTTGTGAGAACACGACAAGAATGGTTGATCAGAAATTGATTAGTGACAAGACAAGAAGATGTGTATCTTTATCTAGAATGAGAACTTTAAATCATTTTATATATGGGGGTTTAGTCAAGATGCCTTAACGGTAGTGTGACTTTCTATGTATAAAGTCGAAAACTTAATTTGTATGAATATGCGTATCGACAAATTTTCATACGAAACTCTGCGATCGAAACTAAATAAATTTAATACATATATTATTATTTTTAAATTAAAAATTGGAGAGAAAAACCTAAAATCCAGTTTTCTTTTTATTCTAATTCGATTTTTCAAGGTTTATGGGTTACGGTTTTCAGTAAACAGACGTCGCTTATCCTCGATCTAGAAGCTAGAAAGAATAATACACTTTATTCTGGGTTACGAACGCACGGCGTTTTGGTTGAGAATCATACACTTTAAGATAAGCTAACCAATCTCCCCTACTAAATAGCATAAATACCATTTAATCTCGATTACATCCTCTGTAATCAAGTCATATACAACAGAACTAAACGTCCAGTTCTAAATGAGGTGGAGACAAATCTTCAAGATTGACGTGGTCAAGTTAATACCAACAATCAGCTCGTGTACGAGCGGAAGTTGTAAAAATGTTTACGACAAATAAAACTAGGCTTGCTTACTATGTGCAAGAACTATAAGTTTTAATAGTCTTGTTTTGGATCCTTCACTGATGAACGATATTAACAGGAACGTATCATTGCATTGTTTGTACTGAAAATCACTGTTGCTTGTTATAAAATTGTCTTTAGTTAAGACGAGTTCTGCATATTTAAATATTTTTTCTATTGATATAATCGCGAATTTATTACATAACTATAAAAAAATTCAAGATTTTTCTAATAAGTATTTTTTTATTATACACCCTGGGCAAACGTAGGAGAAGGAACATCTGACGTTAAATGATACCTGTGAACTGGTATGCGCCTTTCTTTAAGGACACTATATATACTCGGATATACTTCAGTGGGTAGCTGGTATAATGATGGTGGGCGGAAACAAATGGCTTCAGCGACTGGATCTGCTGCGATAATCAATCAATCAATGGATCAAAGTCCAACAATTTAACTTTCATGTGAACATCTCATCATTTGTCTCGAGAATAACTTAAAGCACGTCAAATTGCGCCCTGGCAAACAGGCCTGCATGTCTCTGCTTGGGTTTACAACTGGTAAAATATTTCAGAGTATAACTATATAAAGTGTTCTTTGTATATATTAGAACAGTGTTGTCCTAGTGCTGTCAACGAGCGCCTGCAACACCTCGTACGATGAAGGAAAACATCGTGACTTAACCGTCAACAGTCAAAAAGTCTACGATGTGTGTCAGGTACATAAGAGGTCAGGTGCACTTGCCTATTACAAATGATCACGGCACATATATAGAAATCTGAGGCCCAGACCTAATTGTAGCGCCAGTGGTATATATATATCTACCACTGGCTCAATATATATATAGGTATATATTTATAAATTTTAGTATTAAGACAACAATAATTGTATTGAATAAGAATTTGTTAGATATTCTTAACTAAAAATAACTAGGCAGAAATATATATAGTTTGGCAGTGTTGTGAAATGTATGTAAACTGTATTAAAAGAAATATATAAGAATATATTTAAGATATTTTTCGTAACCATTGTCGAAAATTTGTTATGCAAGCCCCAAAGTCTCGAAAGCTAAAAGCCATTACAAGTGGTCATTCAAAAACAAAAAGAAATTATAAAACTTGAGCGCGTAGAAAATTTAGTATTCTTGATTATGACGAATATAGCGTAATAAAACTTTGTAATCTACTTGGAGCATAAAAAACATTTTGTATGCAGAAAAAAAGCTGTGACTATGATAAAGTGACGTTTAACAAAACAAAATCTAAGTTGAAAATACTTGGAAGTTAGAAAATGTTGTTTCTATGTTTTTGTCACATAAATATCGTTGAGGTTAATGTTGTCTAGATTTATGCTGTTGTATATTTTAACTTGTGAACGTTATTTAGACAATAACGTTTCGTCTTTAATGTAGTTTTATAGTTAAATGTAACTATAACGTGAGGATACTTAGAACACACACTATTCGTTTAGACTGGTGTGGATATTTGTTGCAGATAGCACAGCAAAAAAAGATTCTGATATTAAACCAATTCTGGATTGGATGAAATCTTCAGCTGTCAATCCGCAATGGAGTGAAGTTGCATCTACAAGTACCACTACTAAGAGTTACTGGGCTCAATGGGGTAGTTTAGTTTTACATGATGGAGTGTTATGTCGTAAATTAACAAATGCTTGAGGCGATCATTTGCAGTTTGTTGTGCCAAGATCCAAGGTACGCGACATATCGGAAATGTTTCAAACTGACTTGTCTAGTGGACATTTATGAGTAAAAAGGACTCTTATTACGGTTAAACAAATATTTTATTGGATACACTATCGTGAAGATATAGAAGACTGGATCAAGAAATATAAAGTTTGTGCAACTCTTGAAGATTTCCAGACTCGATGGGAAAGGATAATGATACAAGGAAGTAATGGTGATGAGACGAGCATGTTTAAGGAGGGGGTAGTGTTATGAAGACGTGTCGACTCCTTGTTGATACTTCTAGATTTTTCCACTAGTTAGAGAACTATTCAACAGGCTCAAATATGATATCTGACCGTTTCAGGACGGTCAATCACATATTAGAAAATTGTGATTAGGCATCATTTTATCCTAGTTTTCGGGAGGCTGAAACATTTTTACAGACAGTTTCAGAACACGTGTAGTTGAGTGGTACACTTTTCAGGAAACCCGTTTTCAGGACCAGTTATACCCCTTTGATGAAGGAATATTCTAGACCGAATTTTCTACGTGGGAGATGATACACGAGAGAGGGATTATCGGAAGCTTCTCGAAGCCAGGCTGAACTCACTAGAACGCCATACGACAAGGATGGAGAACAATATGAAAGAGATGAGAGTACGTCGTTCTAGAATTGTGCAATCGCTACTCAGTAGCAATCGTGCCTAGAGAGTTCTCGTATATCGTACAAGATTATTCCCAGGGTTTATATAAGCGAGTCGAAACTCGACCAGTGAATTCAGTTTCGAATACGATTTCAAGAGATAAACACCGAAGAGATAAAGTGCAAATAAAGTGAAGACAAGTGATAAAGTACTGTGTGAAGTGTGCGTAATTAAAGTAATTAGTGACTGTATTTCGTGTGTGCAATTAGTGCATTTCTGCGAGTAATTAGTGTTTATAAATTCCTCATTATTTATTTATAAATAAACCCTTGAAGAGATCTACGGAATTTTCTTTCCGATCCCCTAGCTCGTTACAGTATTAATAAATTGCTTCTTGAGTTGTGTGTGGGAATGTAGAAATTGTGGGATTGTATAAAGTGTAGGTATATGTTTTAGGTGATCTTAAAAATCCAGTCGACTGTGATACTCTTTAATAAAATTAACTATAATACTTGTTGAATAAAAAAAAGTTCGTAGAATAATAACGATCGAACCGAGAACGTACTAGGAAATAAAATATGAATGGTTACAGCGTTTGAGTTAAGTTTTTCAAAGCTTGTATAAGAATACTGAGTTTACAAGTTTAATGTACTATGCACTCACAATGTTACGTTTTATGTGGAGTAAAATCTTAGAAGTTTTACAAGTACTTGAGAACACTTATTTAATCATTATATATAATACTACTGTACGTGTGTATCTCACTGAACTCCTTTTAAAACGGCTGAGCGATTTGAATGAATAATTTGTATACGTTTAGGTGCCACCCTGGAAGGTTTAGATTCACAAATCAGTCCGGCAGATGGCACTGCTGTGGGTGCTATCATATTTTGTTTAATATCCTAATCGCTTGATATACTAAATATTTTAGTACGTCATGACTTAACCTAAATTAATTCGTGTTATTATGATTAGGATTAATGATAGTAACATTTAAGATTATAAAAAAAAGGTTTGAATGAAGCTGCCTCTGGAAGTATTTATCCTGATTTTTGTTACACGTTGTATTATTTCTGAGTAATTCTGATACTAGGAATTGCGATATTTGCGGGATAAATTGATTTTTCTTTCCATGCGAATCACGTTGCGCGGCTTTAGTAGCTCATAACAAATGTTCATTGGTTGAATGTTCTAAATTACTTATTTGTGTTTATAGAATATCTTAAACAAAATATCCTTTTGCTTTTTGTAAGAACGGTACAAATAATAGTTTATTAAGTACTACTAGACTCACTACATTGGACTCCTAAAACACGTTACAACATCAAGTAAACATACTCTCTGTAAAGATATTTTATTATGCAAAGTTTGTCAGAACTTATGGTTATATTCAACTTTTTTCATTAAGGATAAATCAAGTGAATTACAAAATAATTACCAATCGACCCAATTCAATATAAGTACCGCCCCGTCCCTACATTACATTTATCATTCCCAAACATTATAGATATGACGGACATTCAAATTAGGTACACATTGAAATTCAAAGGCACAAATTGTTCGGAACAAATTCCCTACCGTGTAATGGCAATAATATATTTTGTCACAACACAAATAATTTACATATAACATCCACTACGGTACTTTAACATACTTTGGTCCCAGGGCGACGTAAATCAATACTCATCGAATACGACGATATTGAGATATGTTTTTCCAACCGTTCTAATTGATCAGTTGAAGATAGCACTGGTCACGCCAGCCATTCTGTCAGCGTTAGAGTTCTGCGGGGATCAAACATTATAAACATATTTACTTTAGTTTTGTATTTAGCAATTATTATATTATTATTTTCAATAATTATTATGTAGAGTATGATAGTAGTTTTTTGATACATGTATCTGTATAAGAAGAAATTTGTAAGACTCGTTCACAGTATTGTGAAATATATTATCGAATTACACTATTATAGTATTACAGGTGCCCTATGTATAATAGCACATTCGTCACTGTCAAGAACGCTATAAAGATTAATATGAATAGAAATCATCTGTCAAACAAGAATGACACTGGCTTTTTACTACCGGCATATTTTGGGGCACGATAGTTTGAAGGTATTTTAATAGTTATTTTCTTCGAATTTTTTACAAATAAATATTTAAAGAACTACTTCCTCATTACAAAAAATATATTTTTATTTACTTGAGAAACTTAATAAATACGAACGAGATGCACGTCGCTATCAGCCGTCCTAATTTTTGTCCACCAGGGTCATTCTTATATATCTTTAATGCCGTTTTGAATTGGTTAAACGTACTAATAAATGCATAATAGTTGCAGACCCTGATACTTAATATACTTCTTCAAATAATTTGTTCACGGCTTTGACAAGATAAACAAACTTGCTCGACGTGTAGTAGTGTGTTCGATTTTTTTAAATGATAAGTTACTATAGAGTTATTTAAATTTTTAAAAATTAAGATCAACATATACTTAGTCTGGCCATAAATACTGTTACATTGAAAATTAACAATGTATTACATTTGAATTTAGAATCTGTCATTTTTATATCATTGTTCATTGTGTTTTCTCATTTTGGCGCCAATTTGAACACACGCCACATTGAACAATATTTTGCGATATAAAAATAGAGTAGGGTGACAAAGAGAACCGAATCGCTGTGATTGCATTACACAGAATAGGTATGGAGCCAAATGCAATTTTTAAAACTCTCCATACGCTTGGTATTAGTTAAATGTTTGTGTACCGGACTATTTATAGGTACAACGAGATCTCCTCTGTATGTGACAGAAAAAGATCTGGCCGTCCACGTAGTTTTCGTACGAAAAAGATGGACAAAGCAGTAAGGGAAATAATTCGAAGAAATGCTGTCCGAAAGTATCAAATAATATTTCTGAAAGTTAATCAAAACTAGAAAATAAATGTTAATCCATTGTATTTAATTTCAGTCTATTTCTGTTTAATATGTACAATAAACATAATAAAGTATTCCAAGAGAATTCTAAGGAAAATAAAGTTTCCTAAGTGCTATATTAGTTGGATTGAATTTGTGGTACGATAAAGGCTTACGGTTGACTTTGGCGAAAGTTTGATTAATTCGTAGGCGATAAAATCAGTGGATACCGAGCTCTGTCAAATTAATGGGATCGAGGTCCGAGGGTGATTGGATTTATCGCCGTTTTTAATCAGAAAATGTTGGCATTATAAGTTTATTTAAGGTCTTATCGAAGTTCCATATTATAACAATCCAATAGTGAAACAGCACTTCATGGCTCTTCGGATTTTTGTCTCTAAGACGCGATGGTTTTTGATTTTACGACGTAGGAGCAAATTTAATACTAACAACTCTGGGTTGTGCTTAAATATGTTAGGTAAGTTAAGCTTTACAGGTATACCAACTTTTATTGGGATAAATATATAAACCGTACATATTATAAATAACATATTATGGAATAATTTTTGTTCTATTTTGAAAATAGAATTACGGAGCTAAATATATGACGGTATTCTATATTTAAAATGGAATTTTGTGGCCTGTAAAATGTGAATATAGAAACTTTTTAGTATCAAACAAACAAGCAGTAGGCATCTCGTGTTTGTGATACCGTCCTTCATGGACACTTATACTGTGCGTTGCCAGCCATGCAAGTCAAATAAATGTTCCCTACAGATGAACAGTTTACTGTCCCAACAATCAGACTGATTAAGAGGTGTTATTTCATAAAAAAATATTTTTGTATTACGCTCCCTTAATATTGTTATTTGTAGAATACGTTACTTTATTACAGCGATTTTCTGCTCGAATAATAATTGAATTTCGCGCTGGCAGATGTCGTCACATCCTGTTTTAGTCACTTGCATCCTTGCCTTGAGTCAAATAATCGTTAATCTTTGTTATTACTTTATATGTATACGAAAACACACATAACTATTTTATAAATTTATAAGAGCTGTGTGAGTAGTTGTTTCAGCGTGCGACTCTTATACGTCACGTCGTAGGTTCGATCCCCGGCTATGCACCAATGGACATTATTTCTATGTGCGCATTTAATATACGCTCAAACGGTGAAGGAAAACATCGTGAGGAAACCGACATGTCTTAGACCCAGAAAGTCAACGGCATGTGTCAGGCACAGGAGGCTGACCTACTTGCCTATTAGATTGAAAAATGATCGTGAAACAGATTGAGAAATCCGGGGCCCAGGTCTAAAGAGTTTTAGCGCCACAGATTTTTTTAAATTTATGAATATTTAAAACATGCTAAAACGTGGAGTGCTACGTGCAGGTACCTGCAATACCAACCAACCAACTGGATATTGTTAGGTACTTGCAGTGTTCCCACCTAAGGACAAAAGTTTTTCGCTCGCTTAAGCTTATGAATCGTCCAGATATTTTACCTAATCACCAAAGGCGTAGAAAATTGTTCTCATTTTTAGTTCGATTATGAATCGATTTTTTTTAAAGTTTGCGAATATATTGTTTTTATATTGGTAAAATAAAGTAAACATTGATGCGATCGAAGGTGTCTTAATGCATTGCCATTGGGGTTAGAACAGCTTTAAAATCAATTTCTTACGATCAAACGTATTCGAGTATCAACGACAAAGATATATGTCACTGAATATCCTTACATTTTATAGAAAACATTTTATACTTTAATTTTATACAAAAAATATTGTCTTATTTTTGTTCTTGATTAATAAAACCAATTTGCCTGATTATTTTGTTCGATGTATTAAAATATATTCCTCAAAGTTCTCGTTTCTTTAAGGAAACTTCTTTATCGGCGTTGTAAAAATAATTTACCGTCACATTTTTCCGTTACGCACAATCTTTTTCTTGTCTGTACCACGGTTGATGCAAAGAGATTCGAAGCCATTAAAAAAATATATAATAAAGTTATCGTTATAACAATGGTAGTGATAATTACATTACAAATAATGAAATTCTGTGAAATCTTATTGGTAATAAGGTAAAATGAAATAATTGTATTATTTATAATCATGTCTATGATAATAAAAGCCTTTCGTTTGTGGTTATATAAATAATGTAATAATTTGCCTTTATAGTCGTTAAAGAAGTTTTAGTATAAAGAATCTATTTTGTTAATGATAGTGATATTTTGATATTTTAAAGTACTAAAAGGGCGTAGAAATCGACGAACGTTTGTGATATTTTACACAACAAAATAAAATTACGATACATAGAAGTACTTAGATGAAAAAATATCTTATGTATTGCATATAAAATCAGTAGAGGATGTTGGATGAACAAGAGAAAGAATGAAAGTAGAATAAATGTCCTAGAAATGTGAGCGTAAAGAAGTATGTGTGGTGTTACATTCCGTGATAGGATAAGAAGTGAGATGCTGAGCAGTGTGGGATAAAAAAGGACGTAGGATATGAATACTTAGGTGGTATGTAGAACAGAGGAATGATAAGCGGTTAACAGGTAGGATTTACAAGGCACCTTGGATATTGTTGTCAGGTAGGGTTGTCCTTGTCGTTCATAAAAAAAACAATGGCGCTACAACCTTTTTTAGGTCTGGGCCCCAGATTTGTGTATCTGTTTCATGATCATTTGTTAATCTAGTAGGCAAGTAGGTGATCAGCCTTCTGTGCCTGACGCACGCCGTCAAATTTTTGGGTCTAAGGAGAGCCGGTTTCCTCACATTGTTTTCCTACATCGTTCGAGCGAATCATTATTGCGCACATAGAAAGAAAGCCCATTGGTGCACAGCCTGGGATCGAACCTGTCGTAGGTTCAGGGATGACAGTCGCACGCTGAAGACACGGGCCCTTTTGGCGTACTTACCTGGAACAAATCCAGAATTAGCACGAGCATGCACGGATGTTGATGAAGTGAGAGAGGTATCTTAGAACCGTAGCAAGTGGAGATCCGCCTACCCCTTCTGGACTAAGGAAATAATACTGAGATTAAATACAAAAACATCTAGTTTTTTAATTCTTCGAAATATCATATCAAAGTAAATTTTTAGACCGTGCGTGAAATAATCGAGTTTAGCATAAAAGATGGCGGCAGTGAGGCGTGTTATGTTTTCGCGCCCCTTGATCTTGGTTTCAAAATAACGTTTCAAATTGAGTTATATCTTGTAACCATATTATTCATACACAACAGGGATTAGCTACAAAAATACATGAGAATTATTTTGTGTGATATAATCACAGTAATTTTCCGCTTTCATAACAGAAGTTTATGATGTGTAAGATTCTAGGTGACCAAATTTAAATGTATGTATAACGCTCTTATAATTATTTTGCCTGAAATTAGAAAATATTATTTTTTTGTAAGATTTTAGTGGTAAATAAAACATGATATTTTCAGACTATTTACATAGAATTAAGGTGACTAATACAGTTCAAAATAGCAATATGAGAAAATAATAGTGGCGTTAGGTTTCATCAAAGTTTGAAAGCGTCGGTTGAGCTTAGCAACTTTGTAAATAGGATGGCTAACAGCGACGATCTCCTTTAACGGATTTACGAACAACTTAGGTTCTCATTAATCTTATACTAAATATCTATTTATTATTTTTAATTAAATAGTTTGAAGTACATTAAGTCATAGCAGATTTTAAATCTTTAAGGTTACGTCCTTGAAGTTACTGAAAGCTGTGTGTTGTGTTGTGCACATTTTTTTTCGTTCTCCAGTCTTCCTTGGTCTCAGTATCGCTAAAATAATCGACACTAATTGTTAATAATGTTTTTACCATAAGATACAAGAAACCAGATTAGATCTGGGTCCCAGATCTCTGTTCTGATCTGTTTCATCATCATCTCAATATAATAGGCAAGTAGGTGATCCAAATCTTTCGTCTGTCTATATAAACTGGTTTCCCTCACGATGTTTGCCATCATCGAGCGAATGTTAAAACCGCAGACAGAAGGTCCGTGGGGTATAGCCGGGCGTTTGAACCTACGGCTTCAGGGATGAGAGTCGCAAGCTGAAGCCACTATGGTAACACTGCATCATGAGGGAAACCAAAACCAAAATCCTAATGCCATAAGGATTGTATTCTTCGATTAACTTTATAAGTAATGTTTAGTTTAGTTAACATCTACTATATTTACGTCTTCTTATAGTAATTAAAGCATCTGCTTCTGATCAAAGTACGACTTTGATCAAAATCAACACATTCTAATAGATGGCGTAACAAACTGATAATGTATGTGTCAGTTGGTTGCATCCAAACCGATCAATGAACCGTTTGATCAATCTTAATATGGGAAGAGAGCTGAACTAACTTGATATAACATATATGTATATTACGATTGCTTATACAAGCAAGTGTAATCAATTTGATTAAGAATAATTTTATTTATTGCCTAAGACAGTTGTTGTTTGGTTGAAAGAAAAAGCATTATATTGCAGGCAGTCTCAAAAAGCTACTATTATTTTATTTGTATTTAGCATATATTATAATATTATACGTACATAATTACAGCTTGCCTAAGGTTTTCAGGACATGTTCAGTTCTTAGTGTTTAAGAAAATGTATACTCGTCCATGATCATGCTACTCCAGTTTGCAAAATCCTCGTTGCTAACTCATTCCAAATAATATTATACTTGGCTCTTCCGAAGCATGGAATCTAATACCGCTAAGAACCTTCTCGTATGCAAATTGAGTGCACCTGCAGTGTATTCGAGTGTTGAAGCTTAACATTTAGCTTAGAAACCTCATTCATCTACGATATTAATATGAATGGCTTTTCTTAGATAGAAAATGTTAAATGAAAATGTAAAAATATTGTGTTATCTTATGTATTTGTTGTTAAAAATATTTGTAATACGATTAAAAATTAAGATAAATGAATAAAATATCAAATACAGTAAACGCCACAAAATAGATTTTTTTTACATCAGAATGATACGTAGTGTATATGTCGGAGCTGCCCTTGTCATTATGTTACAGAACTCGTTCATTAACAACATCACAATCGTATCAGTTTGTAACCGCTAATTGTGATTTATTCAATTTGCCAATATTACTAAATCTATAAATTAACGACTATTCCATGGTCAGTAATAATAATGATTATGGAGTCTACTATCTATCTATAGACTATCTTAACTTTGAACTCTGTTTGGCTCTGTCGTCAATTCGGGTTCGATCGCGGAACGAGTACACAAAATGTCACGAAACTTGTTTATCATCAATTCAATAAATACAGGAAATGGTTGGAAACTTTATTGTTTCCCTATCTTATGCCGTCATATCTTTTGAATAATATTAATTTCGATATAAGCTATGAATCGTAAAAGACCTATGCCACTTGAAGACATAATCCTGTACAGCTAATTTCTCCTGGCCGCTGTCGTAAAATTTTATTAGACATAGTATCTATACTATAACAGGAATAAATGTACATTGGTATATAGCCATTTGACTACCTCATGATCAGCACCAAACTGCTGTTTTTTTTTCATTAATCGGTAGAGCTTTGATGTTCATGGTTACCACTCAGGGTACTTTACAGACACCCACTATCTGTGCTTCCAAATCACTGCGCTGACTACACATACTGAAAAACGTTAAAAAAGTTATTGCGGCCGCTAAGTATATATACTTCTTGACCTTAGTCACTGGGGCCTCCGAGCCGGCACGTCAGTGGTTAGATTGGTCCACTTTCTCCGTTTAGGTTGCAAGAACTGTTCACGATCCTTCCCCACACTACCATTAACAAAATTAGATAGAACAACACAAAAGAGTTGATAGGTGTTTATTTATAGATTCTCGATCGTATGTTAATCAAAATAATCGAAAAGGGGATATAAATATTGAAATAAGCCAATATTATAAAGTAGTCGTTTGTCACATACACAAATATAGCAATAATAAATATGAGTGAATTCATAACGTGTTGTCATCAAAATATAGTATTATTGAAGCCAATTAAAGTTACTATAATTAATGCCAAAATTGCAGCGACAAGGTGCAACCGCCAGTTTAATTTAATTGATAGCAATTGTGAATTAATTGTCTTTATTTATTCAATATTATTGCCTAAATAAGGAAACATTTCAATAATTGTGCATGATGACGATGAATAAAGTTAGTTAAAAGACAAACAGTTTCCTACAAAGTAGATTTTGCAAAAAAATTGTTAAGAGGCATAATGTTAGTATAATTTAGAGTATATATATAAATATAATAATAGCCTTAGAGATGGTAAAATTCCATTCTTGTTCTACGTATATTTGACAGTGTTACGGATTTTGAGATAATTATATCGCAATTGTATTGCATCCTTGGATTTAGGGTTTTGTCAGGGAAGGCCAATGTCCGCTAGATATTGCATTAATTACTGAATTTCAATCGGGAGTGCCTTTCGTCGGGCAGGGTCGTTATATATATACGTTTACAGTTACGATCACCACTATTAGTTGTTATTTCGTAAAAGCTAAACCAAACACTAGTTTTGATTTGATTCGTGACGATATCGTCTGATTGCACTTAAGTTTCTTATATGTTTATATTTATTTATAAAAGCCTTTTATTTAAGATACATGGTGCTTTCAAACATATTATCTACAATCTATGAAACACGGTTACTGTTCCTTAACTTAGAAAAGGAAGAGGTCAGTAATCAAAGAATGTCCTTCTTTAGAGCGATTACAAATTCCTCAGGGGCAGCTACCATAAAAGCCGACCGAGGTTTCTATCCGAAAAGTAAATAGAGCGGAAATTCTTCGGTTTATTATAATAATGGTTATTTAATATATGATGAACATTAAAGCCCGCTTTTTGATAATAAGCCTAAATCATAGAACAATTATTATTAATACTGTCCAATATGGGCTTTTGTCAAACAAAACAATATTTGCCTTATAATATTAGTAATTTTAGCTGGCATAAAATATAATTACATGCGGTAATGTGACATGTTAAACTCAGTACGAGTTATTTAACTTAGTGCGGTGACTGTTTTTTTTATAATTTAAAACAAGATACTTTTTCTCCAGTGGGCGACTGGAAAGGACCAGCTTTAGGATCACCCAGACATTGCGGAAATGCTGGCATTTTTAATTAGAGTTAGGATTAAGAGTACTCTGCCACAGGGTACAATTCTTTTTCGTATTATTTATTTAATGTAATTAAAAACATAATAATAACGAAAGCACGGTTTTTAAAAGTTTGTTCTAAGTTATTCATTTTTATGTTTATATCTTACTTTTAAACTTCGATATTAATTGCGGAACGGTGTAAAATAAAAAGGCGTGTGTATTGAGCTGTTGTTTATTAACGATTGACTGATGACAATTTTTTTATAAAATTGGACATCGTTATTTAAAAAAAAATTGTAATTATTAAAAAAAATCTTCAATGTACTACTAGCGGACCTGACAGACGTTGTCCAGCGATATTTCAAGTGATTAGAATATTAAACAAAGTATGAAAATACCGAAACACAGCGTCATGTGCTGTGTTGATTTGTAAATAAACGCATACAAAAAAAAACATTTAAATCGGTCGAGCCGTTTAAGAGAAGTTCAGTGACATACACACGTATAGTAGAATTATATATATAATTCCTATCTTTTAAGTTAGATCAAACTCCTCAATCAGACGTTGTCCTGTACACACGTCTTAAACACAAACATATAAAAAATGACATCTAATTTTAAATCTAAACCATTGTCGAATTAGCCATTTAGGCTAGATATATTAGATAATAATTTTATATTGTCCAACACTTTTAACTCATTAAAGGCTTTAAAGGTAATAAACAACCTCGTACAATGTATGAACTGTAAAACGGATATAAATAAGACAATTTATGAGTTCGCTCCTCTATTTTTTCAATTACTTGTACAATATGGCTTTATGGCGATACTTTATGACCCTCCCTCATTGAGTGAAGATATTTTGTTGCCAGTATCAAAGTTAAACTCCGCGATTAACTTAAGCTTAATGAAGTCGGTTAATAAAGTTTCATTACCGTTTTCAACTAAACTGATTATGTCGTGTTTGAGCTCCTCTCTTTTGAAAATACAGTGTATTGGGACTGATTCTATTATTATAAATAGGGATTATAACCTCCATTTAATAATCTTTTACATTTGAATTAAAAATATTTCAAATAAGGAATACTAAAAAGTTCTGCAGTGAGATTACAATTAGGACCCTCCTTACACCCCTCGGTTGCCGGCGAAATGTTACCTATTTCCGACAGACGGGCACAGAATTTCGTCTGTACTTTCGTTGTTACAGAACGTCAAATATCAAAATACATTTTAGCAATAAGAGAAAGTCATTAGTGAATAAATAATGTCACATTGGCATGTGTCGACGGGTTAAGACGAGCTTTAATGGGTGATCTAACTGCGCTTAACCACTGCTCTACTAGGCATTTATTGTTATTAGTATTTTTACATAAAATGAATTGCATGACAAGTTTTCTTGCAACTATTATTAAAGAGACATGCATTATCTAAGTATTTGCCTGGAGGGCGAGTATTTTTGTAATAAAACACACTCAAGGGTGCTATGCGCCGAGTATGCTGACTTAGCAAGCCCAAGTCACGGGGTAAAGCGTTATTTTTTTTAAATCTTCCGCAGCAATATACATACTACATTATTTATTACGAATTAAAATAACGCAAGAGTATTTGTTTAATTATATAAATAAAAATAAAATAAATATGTGTTTATTCATTTTAAGTACATATGCATTACAATGTGTAAGATTTGTGAACCCTTTAAAAGTAAGTAAGCGTCAGGGTTCCCAGTTCTTCCATAACAAACTTAATTATACATTCCTTAAAATAAATTTATATATAATTTAATTACAGCTTTCATTGCATTTTATTTATTTTGGATTTTTCAACTATTATCAGGTGCACCAGTGAGTGTGTGGGTGCAAATGTGTGAGTGAGTCAGTGAGTGAATGTATAAAGTGTGTAACTACATACTGGGGCTCAGAAACAGCAGATTTTTAACTAACACGTATAAAAAATATTTTTCCAGGCTTTTTATGATATTACACAAACTGATTTTCTCAATGTTGGCTCTGTCTTGGGCTGGCGGTATTAGCTGAGCGCATCTCTTACTCACAAACACCTACCCTCACCTTTTGAATACGGCGAAAAGAATTTTTTAACAGTTCAGGTATGAAATGGAAGGAGCTCCTTAAATCTTGGGCCTAAATCGGTCTAAAATATCGGTTTCCTTGATCATGTTTCTTGTATAGGCAAGTCCAGTAGCTTCGTGTCTACAAATTTTGGATATACCAGTTTCCTAACCATTTCTACCTTCACCAAACCAGTTGTGTTTATTTAATTTAAAATGTGGAGAATAGTGTATACATGTAACATTTGATAAAAGTCGACCGTTTAAAAAATATAAAAAAAACTTAGACCACAGGCTAAAAGACTTGATGCGGCAGATACAGCAGTTAGCACTTTGTACCAGTCCCCATAACCACTACCGTCATACTTGTGAATATTTAAATTCCTTAACTTCTCAAATTGGGGTTAACAGCGACTGTCACTATCGAACTTCCGTGCGAAGTTTTCCGTTAAGTATGAAGTTTTGCCGATATGAATGTTTTAATAGAAAGTCATGTGGCTTGCAGTCTTCTCCAACTATTTTTAGTTTAATAAAAAGCAGATGATTTCGTCTAGAAATTTCAGGTTATAATCGTACGGCAATATTTGTACAGCTTAATTATGATTGGTCCACTACTGAACAACGTGCGTTAAGATTTATCGTGTCATTTCGTATTTCAAAATATGTTTTTTAAAGATAATTGCAAACTTCTACTAAAGATTGGTATATATATGAAAATTATATTTTTATACCGTAACGGTGGAAGGTTAGATGTTAAGTAAGGACATAACATATTATATAGACTTACGTTTATAAATAAAGCGCTATATACTTCTCGTATCCTAATGCAATTGAATTCATCCAAAAGATATTATTTCAATAAATGAATGAACCAACTAGTTTTGTAGATAATTTTGTATAAACAGTCCGAGGAAACCGCGCTGAGTATAAATTACCATTTTGCTGTTTATTAGAACAACAGTTATTTCCGTACAATTCTAATGAGAAAATACTCTGTACGAATTAATTTATATCGTACATTTGAATTACAATCGTTAAAATTTTGATGTTTAATTACTGTAAGTCGTATGATTATTTAGATTAGTTTTAGTGAGTACACACTTAATATAAACGCGTATTTATGATAACAGTTAAATATATCACTTGGCGTTGCGTAGAGATGTGGTGTCACTGCGCATCGTCTACCGCGTTTACCACGGAGAGTGTTCAGAGAAGTTGTTCAGATTAATACCTGAAGCTGAGTTTTATTATCGGACGAGACAAAATACGAATCCACCCGTGTCAGCTCGACATCTGGCGTTCCACAAGTGAGCGTTTTTCCGCGCACCACCACTATGTATTTACGAACCAGTTCGACTTAAGGTCCCTCAAGGAATATAGTGTACCAATTCTTAAAGGCCAGCCGCACGTGAGCGTGGCCTTCTGGCATTGAGAGGGTCCATGGGCGGTGTATATCTTAATATAAGAGGAGCTTCCGACCCGTTTACCACCTGTTCTATTTATTAAAAAAACATAACTACATGTTTCGTCGTAATTACACTTCTACAGTCGTGGTCGGCATGAACAGTAATAAAGCACCATAAGTCGTTTGAATTGTCTATAATTACTATAATTTTTGTTTTTTTTGCTGAACGTAAATAATTACAACCGTCAGTTTGAAAGCACGAGGATGTGAATATTATTATATTTTAATAAGCTGGTGGAAAATTTACTTCGCATTTTTCAATATTGTTTATTTACTTTTAACTAAAGTATGTAGGTACCATTTTGTTCGATAACTTTTTGCCGTCTTGTAGGTAGGGACATGATCCCATTATCCCAAACATATTATAGTAGTTGCCTGAAAGAGATTGCTAGAAGGAGGACACAAGCCTTTTATTTAATTTAATTTTTTCAACATTATTATGTTGTAACGAAGTTTTGTTTAATAAACTAGCGGACCCGACAGATGTTGTCTTGACTAAACCATGAGTATCGATTTCGAATTGGTATAATTAACTAAAAATGCTTTATTATATACAACATTCTTGCGCGCGTATATAAATAGTTTTGTTGCTATTCCGACATGGGAACAGGCGACATATAACTCGCCATGTGAAAAACATGGCTTTTCAAGATTAATGCCACAAACAATTAGCGACTGTAATTATTTTATATGTATTTTAACAATATAATAATTCCGAGCGAAGCGAAGCTTTTAATGATTACTTAATATCCACCATATGTGACCATTTATGAAGTACATATAAATAAAATAAGTTGTTTATCACCCTGATCATTTCATGAAATGTACTGACTGCGGAAGTGTTCTTACTGTTCACCAATGTTGTATAAATAATCTAATCGAACAAGCCATGAAAAACAAAAGAGCAACAAAAACAATAAACAAATCATCCCATTATTTCATAAACAAAAGACAAGAAAAAGTATAATTAAGAAAAATTTTCGAATGCCTAAGCAGGTGTATTTTTATGTTGAAACTTTTATCGTTTCCCCTTCAAAAATGCGTAAGTTACAACTTGGGCCGGAACGAGTTGTACCAGTTCAAGTATCTAGAAAACAAGCATAAATTTACGAAGACGCCGCTGGTAGGGTGGCGTCAATTTAGACGTTCTTAGAAAGAATAAACACACAATGAATCCTAATTAAGGTATATATGGAATCGAATAACGCTGACTAATGTTAGGGTGACAGTATTTTTGAATTTAAATAGGATATGAGGACGACCTCAAATACTATACAAAATGTCGTATATACTTTTCAAACTAACTAATATATAAATATATAATAGTTTTTTACCAAAGCATTTTTTGAGATATAGTCTTAACTTCCATAATCTAATAAGGGAAGATATTTATATTGACATTTCAGTATTAGGCAAATGGCTAACCTAACACACGTCTTCAATATTTAGGCATACGTGTAACATTTCCACAAAGTTTAGGGTACAAGTTAATGTTGCATATATAAAAATCCGTTGCTGCAATAAGGGATTTGAACTACGGAACTCAGTAATGCGAATCGGAATGCTTGTATGTAAGACATAGTCGGTAAAACCACTCTAAACAACGTTTGGAACTGAATCGTGTGTCCTACACCTAAGCATGTCTTGTTAAACACCAAAATTATAGTCACTCTCTCACTGCTAAGATTTTAATTTAACTTGCGCCATTCTTCTTAATTTGTTAGTTGAGTTCTCAAAGCGCAACTCAGCTATCGGCCAGCATCTGCGCCAGTATCATTACAACTATTTTAAAGCTCTTTTTAAACTTAATCCATTTTGTTGTGTATATGGATACAAATTTCACAGAATAATTTATTGTATATTTGTGACAAGGACAATGAGAAGCTAATAACAAAATAAGATCATTTAATAATTTCGTTTTGTACGGGTTTATTATACATGTTGAATAATGTGTATTCAAACCGTGTAAAATACAATTTAAAGTAAGACTGACGTTTCGCGACCATGCATAAAATACCAAGCTTGGCCAAGCATGGTCATGGATAAAAAAGTTACTTTGTAAGTATCCTATATTAAATATAGAGTTTATTGTTTTTTATACTAGTATCCAGGAAATTCAGTGGCGCTACAACCTTTTTAGATCTGGGCCTCAGATTTCTCATTTATCAGTTTCATGATCATTTGTAAATCAAATAAACAAGTAGGTGATCAGCCACCTGTGCCTAACACACGCCGCGACCATCGACACGCGGCCGTTTGAGCTAATGTTAAATGCGCACATAAAAAGAAAGTCCATTGGTGCCAAACGGGGGGTGGTGCGTCACAGATCGAACCCACAACCTCAGCTCACGGATGAGAATCACAAGCTGAAACCACTAAGCATTAGGCTCATTTGTAGCCAGTAGCTATATATAAATAAAACATTTTCACAGACTGCCACCTTATTTATTAATGACATTATAGTTTAATTTCAAAAGCAGAATTGACAAGTGGGAACTTTTTTTTAAGGAGAGGACAGGCGTACGCAGGCCTGCTACATTCGACACCCTGATCATGACGGTATTATTGAAGGTATAAGCTATGTCAAGAAGTCCACCGCGTTTGACATAGCTTATACCTTCGCTCATCTACGTGGGAACATTAAGTAAAACTACACCAACCCTATGGATATTTGAGAAAAAAATTAATGAAATTCAATCTTGTATTATACAATCACTAAGCAAACTAGTGCAGCGAGTAAGCGGTAAACGAGAAACGGTTTGCGTAATTTAAACACACTTTGTGAAGCTTCCATTTAAAACGTCTTGCTTTTCGTACGAATCTTTTTAAACCCTTTTAAAGAAATCAAAGGACCAAAATGAGTTTGTTCAGTGATTTTGCGATAATGAGATTTCCAAAAAAAATATCCAAACATTTGATTCTAGGATTCAATTATGTTTAATACATTTTTGAAATTTAAATGTCCGCCTTTCACTGCGAGCAGAACGGTCCCATTACGGACTGTGCTACATTTGTAACGATGATTTTCATACATGCCGTCTCCACTTTGGTGGAAGCACATGTATAAAAGTCATCGTTACGAGTATAGCGGAGTGTAATGGGTCCGTTCCGTTCGCAGTGGAAGGCGGGCATAAGTGTTTTTGAAGGTGTGTTAGGTATCAATAGTAATTTTCACGCAATTGTTATTAAAAATATTAAATAATAACATTAATATAATTTTGATATATGTTTTATTTATAAAGTAATATTTTCTTTCCTCTCAGTATTCTGCTAACATAACGTTTCGAGTTAACTTTCTCCGATTTTTTCTTTAACGTCTAGTAGTTAGTGCAAAATTATAATTATTTGCTTATTTAGAGCAAACCTACAAATATAGGTTATAAAAAGTATGTGCAGCACGAGTGAGTTCATGAATAAAACACTAAAATGGAAAACCTTGTATACGCTCTTACAAAAACACACAATTGTAAGATCTGTAGTGATAAACACGCGAATTGCTTTATATTTTATTCAGCGCCACCTCGTATTGTCTCCCACGAATTTATGTGGACACGATAACGATCCAGATTACAATATCTTTTTATTGTCAGATCTAAATTGACGTTATTTATACAACGGATTATTGTTAAAATAATTAATAACTCGAGATAAGGTTTTATCAAAAAAAATCTTAGAAATTTATTATTTTTATCTGTTCCAAAATGTATGTTTTATATTTTTAAACGTGGGTATTTCATTTTTTTTTTGACAGATCACCTTATTTTTGGTTTTTTGATTTGTGATATAGTTGTTAGAATAAGCTTTTTGTGTATACCAGAATAGACAGAATATACTTTGTCGATTATGAATATGTTTCTAACGCAGGCTAAGTTGTAGGCCTTACGTTACTTACGTATTATTGATAAGTGTAGTAAACGATTTGATTGATTAGTGTTAACGTAGTATTTGCGGTAGTATGATATTAATATCGTGTAACTAGCACAAAGTCACAAACTTAGAGTTACTCAGCGTACTAATTTGAGATGGATGGATTGGACGGATTTAATTTAATTAATTTTTGTATATGCGATGTATGCTAATAGTTACAATATCATATAGTAACTATGTATTAGCATACATGGAACGCATTACCGAGGCAAAGCATAAATTTATATTGCGACTCCTTTTTTTATTAAAAATTTGTTTAGACATTACAAGACTAAGAGTACCAACATGATAGTATAGTTTAAAATCTTTCTTGTAAATTTTCATGAATGTTTATATGTAATATGTAGTTATTTACTTGCAATGTAGGGTACCTTACTATCTAACTTCCAATAGCGTTATCTGCAGCGATCAGGAGCAAAATAATTAATTTTCTTTTGTGCGATTCCAGGGTTGCGACATCAGCGCTACAGATATTTAAGAAATCGAAGATGCATGAAAACTATCGAAGTTACAGAGTAAGAGCATATTTCCTGTTTGCTTTCCACCCCTTTGTGTTTGCGTTGCACCTCTTACTATATACGAGGTGGTATAATAATTTAACGCCACACAAAATCCGAACTCGAAAATAAAAAAAATCGTCACTATTGTCCACAAGCTTAGTTGTTATTATTGAGTTATCTTTTTTAGAAAGCAATGGAATTATTTAGCTGATATTTACACTGCTGTCAAAATAAATTGGTAATACAAAAAAGTGCAATTGTTTTAACAGTACAACACAAAATTGTTTTGTTTTCGCCTAAATTCGTTTGATTGCATTTAAACAAAGGTTTTACGTATGAATAGATCTTTTAAACATTTTCAATAAAAATGCTATTTCATACATGCTTCAAAAAGTTAGAGTATAGGCATTGAGTAGAGAACCTTGTCGAATTAAAAGCTATGTATAGATGGCCTTTAATACAAAAATGCAATTTGAATTTTGGACAAATTGTTATTTGTTAGACTCGGGATTCTCAATACGCGTGAAAGGATTTTTTACTACCAAGCAGCTAAGATACTGCTACAGTAATTCATATAAAAAAATTGAATTCTATTTCAGCGTATTCTAATATTACTTTGGTCGTCTCCTAAAGGAGCTGTAGGTAGACACTTTTTTCTGTAAAAGTAGATGTTCAGTTGTTTCGCAATGTTCAATTTGAACATACGTTGTACGTAATTTAAAATCTATTTGCGTTTAATTCAATACAATATAAAACAAACTAGCTCCCGGCGTCTGTACTTAAATATTAAAGTAAAATTCAGAATTGAGACAAATCCCTAAGTATAACTTTCGTATATACAAGTAGTAAAAGAAATACGTAGTAAATCGAGATAACCTTTGAACTTATATACGTATATATCGCTGTGCAAACTGTGCTTTTCAGCGCGGAGCGTCTTATTAATTACCCATCAGCTAAAAGTACAATTTTTTTCAATTTGTTGAAAATACTTCTATCTTCATAGCTTATAGAAGTCAGTAGCTATAAACTCATAAGTATTTGCGTACAGTGGCACTCAGTTTCCTCTTTACAGCCAAGAACTTGTTTACGCAATAAATATTTTATTGTATACCTAAAAAGCGTTTTAGCCAGTTTACGGGCACAAAACGTGAGTTGGATGTGAGTGGTTTTGTAATGAATTGAGTTAATAAAGCTACGTGAATTTTTTACGATGTTTTATTGCCAAGTGTCAGGCTTTATTTAAATTTGAAGGTTTTTTAACGCTTTACTGTATTTAATGTTTTCAATAAGATAAGCTGTAGGATTGTCCTGTGTTTATGCTACTGTAGTGACAACACGATTGAAGTGACAACACTCAATGTTAAATAAATTTGAAAAAATAAAAATTTCCAATACAGTTTACTGAGAAAAAAACTTATTGTGATTACGTTAACTTAAACATGCTTAAATTATTGAACAAACTGTTATTTTTTGTGATGTTTACAGTTTTACACAGTCTCTCCTTATTAGGCAGGCTATACAACATCGCTTTTTTGCAATACGGTCGTCGGTGCCCACCAAACTATTTAAGTTTTTTAACTTCTTATTAGTTAATCATCGGAGAACTGTATAAACATTGCCTAAGCACCTAGTTTTAATCTAGAAAGGTATGACGAATAAGATTATTAAACGGCATTATTATTAAACGACTTAAAACTCGAATTAAGATTACATAATATGTATAATTCCGATGTGTACATATTTCTTTTATATTACGTAGAGAAGTTTTAATAGCGTGTAAACTTTCGGTAACATAAACAGACATAGTTGCGGTAGAAAATTATAATACCCAACACACTCGTTTGACACTCAAAACCCAACTTGACAAGCGCGAAAACACTTTAATATTTTATATTGCGTGAAAAACTCAACCTCAAGATAATATCTAGCTATCTCGTATTTCAAAGCCTCGAAAATAACGTGTGAACTCACCGAAATGGAGATTAAAAAAGGAATATTATATGGCGTGTCCAAGTTCTCAAGAATTATTTTTTACGTTTTAATAAATTGGGATTACTAGCGGGTAATCCCTCATGAGTTTTTAATTAACTGATATATTATATTTATTATTATTATCATAAATAATTTATGTTACGTTCCCTTTTGAACAATATATTTACAACTAGCCTGTCCGAATATTTTTTGGTATATAACGTTATTCAATTTAACATTCCAATTGTGAAAGAATATTTCAGTGTTATCGTAACAGACCTATAACAAAATAGTTGCTCTTTATTAAAAATACATCAATGGTGCTACAACCTTTTTTAGGTCTGGGTCTCAGATTTCTGTATCTGTTTTATGATCATTTGTTAATTGAATAGACAAGTAGGTGAGCAGCCTTCTGCGCCTGACGCACACCGTCGACTTTTTGGGTCTAAGGCAAGCCGGTGGTGCACAGCCGAGTATCGAATCTACAACATCAAGGATGTGAGTCGCACGCTAAAGCCACTAAGCCAACACTGCTCAGTTTCTCTTTATTAGTTGAAATTAATAAATAAGTTCTTAACGTATGTAGAGTATTAAGATATATACCAGTGTTAAGTCATTATCAAACACAATCACTCAATGCGAATGATTGAAGTGTTACATGCGATATCATTTCTACTACGAGTAGATTTTTATAGAATTTAGTATTGGAATCGCAGTTAATAATTTTTTGCAATATGAAGATTTTTATATTCTAAAATGTAATTTTATTTAAATACCGAATTCCAGTATTCTTCATTGTACAAGATATAAGACGCATTCTAAAATATTGCTTCCAACATCTAAGCATGTATAAAACAACGTCAGTAGCATTCAACTGTTCCCATTTCCCTCACTTTGTGCGAAGCGAGACAGGTATAATTGCTATATAAGAATTGTATCGGAAAAGCCTTTTAACTTTTCTTATTGTTTCGAATGTTTAACGTATATTTTAAACAATATTCTGTACTTTCAGTATACTTTAATACTTGTTTTATTAATTTAACGATATACTGTTAAAAAGGTCTATTAGTTTGGTAGAACATGAATAGATGTTTCACGTGTTATTTTACAAGTTGTATATCCACGGAAATGCTTTGAAGTGCAAGCATTCGCGTTAATGTAAAGCAAAAGGCTGAAGGCGTATTGTTACGTCAAACAAACGTATCACGTGTCGTCGTCGGACTGGATCCCGTTGACCAATCACAATCGAACGGGGCGCATAGCAGTTAGTTAATCGATTTACACACAGTCAGTGAGAGTTAGGTAACACTATACTAATAATAACTTTAAATCAATTTACGTGATCCTTTTGTTTTAATATTAATTTTTATAGGAACGTTTATGCACAGGGTACATATACCATAGCTACATTACCAGTTTCATGATTGCATATATGGTTCCATTATGTCTTTATAAGATATACTTATCAATCCACAAAACGTATGGTCAAAGTGTGATATGAAGGTTCTGTTTATATCTACCGTAAGTGAGGAGACATGTGTAAATGATATAATTGCGTACTCTTGAGAAAAAACGAATAAATAACAATGAAAATGAACATAAGCATAATAACAATACAATGCATATAAGATTTTTGTGTGTTAAATTGTGACTTGTTACCCAATTACATAAGTTGTAGTTAATTATGGAAAAATGATTAATGTGGCAGTAATTAACAAATTAATTATAATGTTTGATCTTTGATGTAAATCTTTAATATGAATTTAATGAAAGTATGTTCATTTAAAGCTTTTAAGACTTTGTATTCGGCCGATTTGTTGTTCTCGCTTGGTAAGAGTAAAGATTTCGTATGTGCTGGTAAGTCAGTGGTCACTGTGTTGGGTTCGGCTTGGCATACATCTATTTATTTATCGTTTTAAGTATTTGATGTTCAACTTGCTAAAATTAGTAACACTAACCATAATATATCTTGTTATCTAAATTTAAATTTCGAATCAGTATCGCTGTGAAGGTCTTAGTGCTATGAACAATACAAAAAACTTCGGCTGCCGTAAACAGCTAAAGATTGTTTATATCAAGACAATTATATATGTTGGATTTTACATTCCTCGCAAACTTTCATATTAGTTTTATTTCCATTCTGTTATTATATTTAATAAATTGTATGCATCAAGAACAATGTTCTCAAATATTTCATTCGTCTATAACTGGACCAAACTCAAACCTCTTCAAGGTTCTGATACCCGAAACAATTTAAACGTGGACGGATTAATAACTATTCGAATATACCGTTTCTAATCGATACGCCTAATTCGATTAAGATTGTTATTCGATTAGTCAGCTTTAACTCGATTAAAATGGATGAGTTTTTATTTTGAATTGTTGTTTAAATTTTTTCCCGATTCTATTAATTAAATTGTGTTGGATTTCAAACTGCTATGCTGTATAGATAGGTCGATAGATGAGATAGTTTATTAAGTAAACGGTTGATTAAATTTTACATAAATGAAAGCTTTTGCTGCCTCAGATAAGTCATTAAATAGTCATACATTTATGTCTGTCTTAGCTCAGTCGTACGTATCTATAGATACATTATAATATACTTTAAAGATATTTTAACAATGGACCAACAACAATATTTTTATGTGAGTAACTGTCAATTAGACAAAATAATATCACCAAAGTCCAAGGTAACAATTAACATTACAAAGTAATAAGTATCAAGTTACATTCAAACAAGAATCCTTTTTAAAAATAGAACAATAACTTTTCTAAACCACAAAGAGTAGTCCACTCTCAGCCTGGATTGCTTTATAGTATAATTCTCCACGGTAATCGGGTAAAAATACAGGGTTTGAAATAAAGTATAATACAGGCCCGTATAAAATGCATCAAAGCGTTCGAACGCCACCGGCCGCATAAAGAATTCACCTCAAAGAGATTTCTACTATTAAATTTGTATGGAAAATATATTTTTCTTTCAAACCGTATTAAATTATAAACCCAACACTCAGCTTTGAAACCAATGAATATTTAGATATGACTTTCCACTGTTTGTAGGGTCATAATGATAATAATCACCCTATTTCTTTATACATTTATAATTATCATTCAAATGTTATACTTAGTATAAAGATAAGTAATTAAGTATAATGAAAAATAAAAATTGTTACCTCGCTTTAATATAGCTAAAAATTATATAAACCCAAAAATATTCTGTTTCTTTATAAGAGTGGCTGACACACATAGTCTGTGTGAAGTGCGCATTTGAATTTGGAATACATCGAGCAATCCTCAAATTTAATAAAAAAACGTATTTTTAAACCATTTTTAAAATAACAACTCTATCGGTGGTAATTTTTTGTACAATTCCATTTTCGAATGCAAATAAACAAGCCGTTTAAATATAGAAAACATTTCGTTATTCAAATCGACACACAAACATAAAAGTTTATAAACCGAAGTTCGTTAAACAAAGAGCCGAATGACAATTTCGATTGCAACGTGATCACTATAGGAGGAATTTATTCGATTTTCAAATCGGTTTATCGAAATAGCAACAAACAGTCGATTGAATTCAGCCTAATTGCAGATAAAGTACTCAGCTAAAC
The DNA here is from genome assembly GCF_905147105.1 of Pieris brassicae. Classification (NCBI taxonomy): domain Eukaryota; kingdom Metazoa; phylum Arthropoda; class Insecta; order Lepidoptera; family Pieridae; genus Pieris; species Pieris brassicae. Next base: position 17,945,550 of record NC_059669.1, on the reverse strand, counting down.
AATCGATATTCCGAAAGCGATTCTTGGGCTCTAGACAATTAGTCTTAATTTATAATGGTTTATTTATGATTTTCTCTCCGTTAGTTTCTACACAGTGTTGGCCTAGTCGATTAAGCTTGCAAATCTCAACCCTGTGGTCGTTTTATTCGTGATTTTAGTTTCTATGTCCGCCAACAACGTTGGCCCAAAATCGACGTGGCGTGTATATGATAACGAAATAGATTCAAAAATCTGAAGTCAAGCTTTAGACTTTGTAGTACAACTGGTTTTTATTATAAAATGATTATAGAAAGAATAATTTGTGCACAGCTAGGATTGGTATGTACGACATCGGAGATGAGAAAGTCACGCTCAAGCGTCACCTATATTATTTATAAAGTTTAGCATTTTTTAAACCATATATACTCTTTGTTTCTCTTTAGTGAAGATTTAAATAGTGATTTTTTTTATTCTATAGCGTTTAATTTCAAAAACACTCTTTCTTCGAAATACTAAATGGGACAAGACATTAAAAAGTAGCCTACTATGTAAATGGGGGACGCGAACCCAGGACCTGAATATTAATATTGATGGGCTGAATGGGATGGGTTCGAAGGTTGACACACAACTAATAATGAATAAAATTAAATAAATATGACTTTTAGCCTAAGCCTAGTCTACCCTAACCCTCAAAAGACACGTGTATGAATTTGACAAATGTCGTACTATTAGTATGTGAGATACCTAGGCAACACTGAAAATGTTCAGAAAATGAAAAACGGCTTAATGTAGAAAATTGCCAATACGTTTATTGTTTCACTAGGATCATCATTGAGATAATCATCACGTCCACGCTTAAACTCGTTAAACCAATTGTAAATAATGGCACGAGATGGGGCTTAATTAAGAAATGCTAATCGCAGCCTATCATAGCTTTGTTGTTGAGTAAGCTCACAACGAAAGTCATAACAAATCATTGACCGAAAATTTTCTCGCGTTAGGTTCATTTTCACGTGTAACAAGAGTTTTAGATTTGCCGCCAATTCACAAAAACAAATGACAAATGAATGCAATATACTACACTAGGTTATCAAAGAGTTCTAAAATTGGACTGGACTGGATAAAACTGGACTGTTCTAAACATTTTCAGTGTTACCCACGTATTTTGGGTGAAAGAAATTTTGTTTTAACAAAATGGATAAAACGGAATTAAGGCTACGGTTTGATAAAAAATATTCGGACCTAGCACAATGATATTATTATTAGAAAGAACACTCTAAAATAATAATAAAAAACAAATTATTATTAAATAAGATGCATTGCCATACAAACGTGAAATCTTCCATATGTCTTCATTAGTAATGGCGGTAGTCACGTAACGGATTGCGGCTAATGTAATGGGTTTTATGGGAGTTTATAAGTAGGCCACGGATAATTACAGATATCTCATTATATACATTTGTCTTGGAGATAATTAATCTTGTAATGTTAGATACATTTCGCTGAAATTCATTAAAATTCATTACTTTGATACAAGAATTTTTTTTATATTTTGTTAATAATACTCAATTCATCCTTGAAAGACTTTCTTTTAAGCACGTGAAAATGCGCTTACTGAAGCCCGCGCTACGGATGTCGGATTTGATGCAGCGGCTGTGGGGCTGGGTAAAACATAAAGCTTGATCACCTCAGCCATCGCCACGCCCTTATGATGGGCCGAAGGAAACTGGAAGTATACCGTACAGTCAACCCCAGACCTCTCCCTCAGTCGCTCAACAGCCTTCTCCTGCTGCATACCATTAGAATACTCCATGAATAGTATAGTATAGTCTATGTTTACTTTAATAATTATTTTAAATAATGTTCTATGGTTGTAATAGTTGAGTATGGGTATAAAATCTGGAAGTTAACATGTAATAGTGGTTTTATTAGACAACGTAAATAAATTATTATTATAACATACCTATATACGATTTTGATATTGAATAAATTCACATGCAAAACAGGCGCAGAAGTGGATTTTTTGTTATTTATGTATTATGTAGCCCACTACGCACTATAATAAAGGTCTTAAAATCCCGTAGAGGTATAGAGCAGTGTTGGCCTAGTGGCATGCGACACTTACCTGAGATCGTAGGTTCGAGCCCCGGCTGTGTACCAATGAACTTTCAATTTCATTTAACATTCGCTCGAACGGTGAAGGAAAACATAGTGAGGAAACCGGCTTGCCTTAGACCTTTCGACCTTGGGAAAGTCGTTTGCGTATGTCAGGCAAAGGCTGATCAGCCTGGGCACATATACTTAATAAAAGATGACCCTCCTATTTCTTTTCAGCCAGTCCTGTAACATACTTCGACTATGTGTAATGTTGTGGAGCTAAATGAATATTAGAAATATGAGGAAATAACACAATATGGAAATAAATTATTTAAGTTGAAAGTTCAGTACTTCATATACTTTAGTATACTAAAATAAACAATATATTTAAACCATAAGTCACTCTTTACTTTAATATTTTCCACGTTCAAAACCAATTCCGGGGAAATATAAACCACCAGTTCATAGTAGAAGCGTAAACAAAATGAAATAGGATTAATAAAACTTAAACCCTCCGAGGATACTGCACAATATATAATTCTTTATTCATTTCACTTCCAATATACTACTAGGAACGTTATTTATACAGCTTATTTTGATATTGACTTGAAAATTTCTCTGACTTTCCACGATATTATTATTATATTACAAACTTAATCGATCTAGAATAGTAATTGCACTAAATTTTGATTAAAGGCGAGTAACTAATCCTAATTAAGTTGGCGCCTGGTAGATATTACCGGTGACTCCAGAGCTGGTGCTGGCGCTCAACGATTAAGTATCACTATATAGCGAGGAAATGCTGCCAGCGTTAAAGGTACACTACCACAGGGACCAAACTTTTTAACTTTGTTTTAATTTTTTTTATTAATTTTGTAGATTGTATTCTGATTGTTATGTTGAGGTTTTTAAAACGGTCTATTTACTTAATAGTGCTTCATTAATTGTATGAACATTCAAGAAACTTACTAAGGCTAAATTTGCTAACTCAATCAAAATCACTATCAGTTTACGGGATGGGAAAGGTTTAATCAAAGCAATAATTGCCAAATATACAAAAAAATCAAATTTTTAAATGATTAACGATCTCATGAATACTATTAAGTGAAGATGTAAGCTTTTAAGTGTACATATTATTTGAGAGATATTTTTATTATTTATGTACATACGTACACCCGTTAAAATTGTTATATAGGATAACAATAATCAATCTATTTAACTTCAAGGAATTCTATTTCAAAAGTTTTAACTCTAGAAGTCACGTATTGAAAATCGTATTTGTCGTACAAACACGTACTCGATAAACTTAAGTTCGATACATTGAGGTTTGTTTGCGGCATGATTCTTTTGAAGCTTGACAGAACTTAGTGCAATACTGTGAGAGCACTTGTTTGATAAATCGGTTTTACAAAACATGGTTTATCTCCCGATCGTATTTATCTTAAAAATAGTTTGTAATTTTTTATTTATGTTGTAATCCTACAGCTAATATCAATTATATATAACAAAAAATAATTTTACTATAGATATAGTCAAAGATGGAATACGTAATATATACAAAAAAGTTCAAACATTTACAAAATCAAAAATTCTATAAAAATTTTAAAATACATTTGACTAAGCGATACCTAGTTTGCCTGTGTTGCGTGATGGTGTGAAAGTGAGTATGTGGGTGTGCTTATGATGCAGATTCTTTAGCTTTATGGATATTGTTAATAGTCCGATTAAGAATACTCTGTGATAGTTCAAACAAGTTAAGGCTTAAATAGTGGTTGTTGTATGAAGGCTGCTCGATACAAAACCGAGGAAAAAATCAATGACACTACAACCTTTTAGGTTTGGGCCTTAGATTTCTATATCTGTTTCATGATCGTTTGTGAGTTGAATAGGCAACTAGGTGATCAGCCTTCTGTGCCTGACACACACCGTCGACTTTTTGGGTCTAAGGCAAGCCGGTTTCCTCACGTAGTTTTCCTTCACCATTGGAGCTAATGTTAAATGCGCACATAGAAAGACATTCCATTGGTGTACAGCCGGGGATCGAACCTACGACCTCAGGGATGAGAGTCGCACGCTGAAGCCACTAGGCCAACACTGCTCAAAAACATATATATTTTATTTTTTAGAATTATTATATAATATATAATTCTATGGAATTGCTAATACGTAAATTAACCAAAATTGCCCCATGGGGAGGCTTTTAAGGCACTATTTAGGAATTTTGCGCCAACCAACTTAAAACAAAAATTACTTAGCCAGGAAATATCAGAATCACCGGGTCTTACACCAATAAGCAAGCTTTGGATTGAATGAATTAGAACATAATTCAATCTAAATTATCTTACGAGAAATTATGCACGTCCAATAATCAAATCTTCCTACTTCTTTCTTGATATTAACAAACACATTCCATTTATAAATAGTCAATATAGATACCCTAACTACTGAGATAAGTCTTTGCGCAAAACAAAGTTTATGTTGATTTAATTTACAGATCTCCACGAAGTCACTCAATCAAAACAGCTTTTGTTTTTCCTTGATTTAAAGCTGCTGCATAATGCGACGCGCCTTTGCTACGTCGTAGCTTGCTACGAGCATTGCCACGGGTCACCACGGAACTATTTTAATCTTGCTACGGAATTAAACAAACTTGTTTATTAAATTCTTAGGGTTAAAGGTAGCTGTAAAATTAAAAATTAACAAAGTTGCAGCACTTTTCTAATAACGCCGCATCGTTTCAGTGACAAAATTTTAAAATTTTAATACGGTTTTTATAACTTCCACATGTGTTGCGAGAGAATATTAAATTTGTTTATGATAATATTTTGGTAAGTACACAGTACAGTATCTGTTTTAAAATTTAAGCATTTAAAATATGAGATATTTCTGTTTTTGTTGTTAATCTTTTTTAAGTAATTTACAAATGAAATTTCTTACTCCCGCTATAAAACAAGGTATATTTAATACGGTACAATCAATTTCTTTTGTCGTTCTATATTAAACAATTTCTAACAAAGACCAAAATTAAGGAACAAATTAATACTTTGAATACTTTATAAAGAATTATGATGAGTTTTGGTTCAATTAAAAGTTTGAGTCTTTTATCGGGGCAAGGCTTAGTGAGGCGCGAAATCGACCTCTTTTGTTTATATCGTAGTTTGACGATCGAAAATTTACGCAAAGACAGTTTTGAATTTCCATAAGCGTTTGATGGGATTTGAAAGTTGCTGACCTGCAACACAGCCTGTAAAATTGAGGTAGTTATTTTATAGCTAAGTTTATATGGGTCACACTGACAGAAATGAGAAAGAAACATTATTTTTTGGCTGTTTTCTTTAATGTGTTAAAAGATTCATATTCTAGATGTAGTTATTAAATTGTAGTTATTTTTCCTGTCTTTTGTACATTTTAAATATAAATATAGCCAATTTGCTCCAGCATAATGTAGCAATCTAATAGTGAAAGGAAGTCTGAAATAGTTTTTTAGCTTATTTATTACAAATACATGCTTAAATCCCCTATATTTTATTAATTTAAACAGATTCGTTTAAGAGGAAAGCTACTATAGGTTCATTAGTGTAATAAACGCTACAGGTTTCAATAACATTTCGATAATAACCTTGATTATGTCTACATAGCCGTAACAGATCCAAAATTTTAACTCAAACCATATTTTTAAATCATACAAAAGCAAATACAAACAAAATAGATAGACAGTCGCAGAGCAAAGCCATAAATTTTGGCGAAACGTATAAATCATTTACTGTTTAATTTACGCATACCATTGCAACTTTCGGTAATTAATTTGAGGGTTCATTAGAGAAATGTCAGTTTCCAACTGAGTTTTGGTTTGCGTGAATCTTTATATCGTTTGGTATTAAGTCTTTCGTAGGACGTATTTTATTATATTTTGACGTATTCTTCAATCGTAAATTGTAATTTTCTGTCGCTAGAAAGGAGGTCTATATATATAAATGAATCACTATTTCCCTTGGCCACGGCATCACGCTGAAAAGCTGGACCGATTTCGCTAATCCCTGTTCCCATGTCGGAATACCAACCAAATTATTTATATACGCGCCAGAAAAAAAAGTATTTTGTATATCATAAAGCATTTTTAGTTAATTATAACAATTCGAAATCAATATTTATAGTAAAGACAGGACAACGTCTGTCGAATTCGCTAGTATTATATATGAAAGTGGATTGCCTTAAATAAACGTAAATAAAGTTTAAATTATATAATGGCCATTCTAATTTGTATACATTGTACATAACAAAGTTGCTTCATAACATACATCACTTTAAAAGTTCGCAAATCGGCAAATGATTTCCGTTAACTTTAAGCATACGTAGGTATATTAGTTTTGATCTTCATAATATTCCTTTATAGTTATTTTTCCTGTCTTTTGTACATTTTAAAAATAAATATTTGGCGCCCGAAGGTTTAGCAGTGAGTGAAAATATCAGCGCTATTACTAGCGAAATTAATTAGGCGTAAGTAGATAAAGAACTGATGAATAAATGATTCAATATATAACCTGGTCATTAAGAAAATTGTTTCCGGTAATATCACACATTTTGGTAATGAGAAAAACTATTGACTGTTCTCTAATAAATTAAGATAAGTTTGTTCTAGTTTGGCTTTGATCAAGGGAGCATTTATGTTTATACTTCCAAGTTATATACACAAAATACGAATCGTTTTTCCTACAAATCGATATACAAATTCCATTTGGCAGCAGTTTCTTTAAAAATGAATCTATGACTAGTAATTTTGTAGTTCGGATCAATACCTATACTTGACTTTCATCATCGGACTTCGACGGAGAATACAAAATTTCATCTCCTCGACCTCCGTCGTTCCACAGCTTTACTTAAGCCCACTTTTTCCGTGCACCGCCACTATATGGATCCAACTACCTTAAATAAAAGGCCAGCCACGCACTTGTGAGCCCTCTAGCATTGAGAGTGTGGGCGTCGGTATTACTAAACATCAGGTGAGGCTCCTGGCGCTATAAAAAAATATTTGCTTGTTAATACATGATTTTATTTTAGTAGTTATCCGCCGTTAATTTATTATTTTTTCGGTTTGGAAGAAAATCTCAACGACAGTGATTCATATTTTTATAGGACATATCTTTTTTATGCTAAAAAAATCCTTTATTTGTCATTCGCTTTTTATTCATTAATTTCAATTAAAACCGCACAAACTAGTATGCAAATGTCATATTATGATTAAATCCATTTAAATAATTTATTCTATGGTAGTATCTCAAAACTTCAATGTTTTGTTATGGATGTTAGAAATCCCTCACTCTATAATAGGCCGTGACTTGTTTTGTTTTAAAATGCAAATAACTTTTGCTATTGTTTAATTGGTTTAGACTTTAATAATATGTAAAAGATAAGACGTTTTCTGGTCGAGTTTTAAAATATAGAAATTATATCGTACAGGTCTGAACAAGTCTGCAACTGAATTTTTACATCGGCGCCCGAAGGTTTAATATAATTGTGAAGCAACTGGAATTCCAACGGTCTGCGGAAATAAAAGAATTTTTGCTTCATTTGCCTCTTGTGGGAGTATTCGAAATGTATTGTTCGATCAATGATAGGAGCGATAATAGTTGTTTCATACGTTTTGGATAACTCATTGGATCAGATTTTTTTTGCTCTAAGGAATTACGCCTTAAGTGTATTTTGTTTCTATTCTAACTACGAGCCACATAATATAAGTGTTAAGTTCCGAAGTTCCCAACAATTTCTGGCGGTTTCCTGTTTAACTATTAATAATAAGCAAGATATGATAAAACGTAATAGCCTTGATTTTTGTTAAACATTTATGTATGCCTTCATTTACGTTAAAGACGAGTAGAATCCATCAAGAAAACAGCTTACCAATTCTTAAAACGCCGGTAACGCACTTGCGATCCCTCTGGCAATGTCTGACTGAATGAGTGCCTCTGGGTGTTTGCCCCTTGGTACATAAAAAAATTGTAACCGACACGTCGTCCAAACGTACGAACCCTAAGGTCTTTATTCAGTCTAGACTAATACTTTTCGAATATTTGTAACTTATTTATTTATTTCATATAGAAGAATTAATAATGAAATGATACATCGAGCAGCCTTATCGTTACTAAGCTATATATTCTAGACAAGCCCATTACTCCTTTGCTACACTCTACTACAGTCTCGCTCCTTTTGCCCTCGAAAGTCTCAAATATTTTTCCGTATTAATAAAATATATATAATCACATGTAAAATAAGAGGTAAGTCTTACAAAGAACAATTGCTTTTCTGTTTAAAAATGACTAATAGGATTATTTCTTTAATATCCATAAAAATGATATATTCCTTGCAAATGCAAATTTCATTACGGTTCATAATACACTTGATAGAAACAATTAGTTCATTGCCTTCCGTGTTTCGCATTCATAATACTGCTTTGTTTCATTTCGCTCAAAGATTTCATACATTCATTCATGAAATTGTTGTTTTCATAATACCTATTTGGAATACGTTATTTTTTTATGAACTAAAGAAAATCAACTATTTTTCAAAAATACTCCTCCAATGCTCTGTCACGTTTAGTATTAATATATTATTTATTTAATATCTACTAACATTGATTTTTTTATAGAACCGGGGGCAAACGGCCAAGAGGCTCATCTGTTGTTAAGTGATATCCGCCGCCCATGGACACTTTCAATGCCAGAGGGAATCGCGAGTGCGATGCCAGCCTTTTAAAAATTGGTACGCTCTTTCCTTGAAGGACCCTAAGTCGAATTGGTTCGGAAATACTTCATTAGGCAGGTGGTTCCACATAGTGGTGGTGCGCGTCCGATAACTCACCTGCAGGTATTAATCCGAACAATACTTTTTATATTTAATTTTAGTTAATATTTGTTTATTTTTTCCCTTGCTAGCTTGCTTATGTTCCAATTGTACTGAATGTATGTAAAATTTGAGATGTCATATTTTCTTGTATAATTTTACGTTGTTTTAGATCTTATAAATAAATAAATGTAAAAACCATAATTTTGTCATGTTTACCGGAAATTTATTCCATTTATTCCGCTTTCCAACCGAAAGTGGTTGTTTTCGTTTGTATTGAATCCTCTTATTCCAAGACAGAAACTATTTTTTCGTTTCATGTCATCTATCGTTTTGACAATGATATTGTACTATAAACGCTTAAAGAAAATATTTCGTAGTATTAAAATAAACCTGGCGTCCTTTGAAACAACCATTTTGTACTTACTAAAGTGTCTTTTAAAACAACATTGCGAACTACACGATAAACTTATCCGTCAAACTTTGCATCGTTACTCGATTGTCGCCTTGTTTAATGTTATTAGTATACAAAAAATTATAACGAATAAGTATAGAATTTGTAACTAAATATTATTAGTGATAACCGCTACCCGTTATGAGATCTTGCGTTCGACGCCCGCCTGTGCACCAATGGATTTGGCATTTGGAGAAAAAACAAAATGGAAAAAATACTTGACGAAACGGAAATCAACGGCATTTAGGCATTATATATCTCATGATCATCGATCATCTAATTTCCATAAAAAGCAAAACAAAAGAAAGACTACCATGTGTCTTTCTTTTGTTTTCTTTCCTGGAAGAGGGAACTAAACATAATATCAGAAGTTAAAAGTCAAAAATCATTTATTCATATAGGTAACACAATGTACACTTATGAACGTCAATATGTAGGTTCAATCATAAATTTTTTCAATATAACTAAACATTAATAATGTGATATTTCTAATTAGATTTATCATGACTTGTTATAGTTTTCGTTAAAACCCTTACGTTTCCCTACAAATGAGTATTACATCCTGGCCGTCGCATGAAGTTCTATTCAAAAGCGAGTATGCTATTTAAAACCCATCACCACTTGCAAATGTGTTTACTATTATTTCCCTAGGTGCAGACACATTAGAGGAATATTTAAATAACGACTAACATTACCGCAGCGCAAACTTTCGCCTCTTATGAACTTTCACAATTCTTGCAAGTTTTAAATGACGCTGCAATGCCTTTCTTATGTTAAATGTAAATTGTGCAAAATAAATGCTTCTTATATTTACTGTAACTGTTTGTACCGCATTCGTAAGAATAATAGTATACAATATAGGGTTCAGTGCTATAAGGTACGCATTTTGTTAGGGAGTATTTTTATTTAAAAGTTAATCAATGCTGCTCCAACCTTTTAGGTCTAGGCCTCAGATTTCTGTATCTGTTTGTTGTCTAAGGTTTCCACACGATGTTTTCCTTAACCGTTCGAGAGAAAATAAATGCGCACATAGAAAGAAAGTCCATTGGTGCACAGGTGGGGATCGAACCTACGACCTCAGGGATGAGACCTCGCACGTTCAGGCCGCTAGCTCTGCTCAAGCATTTTTTTTTACTAAAGAAACTGAATTAGAAAAATGCTAATTATTTCGTTTTGTCCCACTCATCTTAATTTTTTTAAAAATACGGATAACTGGCAGAGCGTTTTACGTTTAAAAAATATATATTTTCTTGACTGAAACGTCCAGAACTCTTTTTAAAAACTATCAGTAACTATAGAACTCTATTTTTTCGGTGCTCAATAATGCAATACGTCATGACGTCACACAACTCACGATGGGACTCTTTGTATTGTAGAAGTCACATGGGTCTACCAAGCATCCACGAATATACACTTTAAAGAAAATAAAAATAATAGCAAATAAAATATCACAGCAAGGTTTCTAAAACTCGGCGAAAGGTCTCCATGGAATCGGTGAAAACATTCACCGAGATATTTTTCATGACAGTTTTATTGTAAATCCGTCACAATCTGTTAACAGGACCATTAAACGGTGAGCACAAACGTGAGTGAGACAGGCGTATCAAATGGATATTCAATGCCTTAACAAAGTTGATTGAAATAACATTAATTAGTTCTTGCTGGCATATTGTATATACAAACTGTTTTTATGACAATTAAAGACTTTAAGGATCTGTTTCACAATGTATGGATTAAGTATCAAATAGCTATGCAACACATCATTTGGAAGATAAAAGTTCCGAATAAGAAACTTCGCGTTTCATCGGCCTCATAACTTATAATGGACTTTTTGTGACGAATAGCGCTATTTGACAATTGTCGTGAAACGCAACAATAGTGTTTATCCTACCAATAAGTAATATATACCATATTTGGAAGTTATGTAGAACTTATCCGTAAGTTATGAAACAGACCATTAGTTTAATTAATTTGAGTAACCTTCACGAATATTTATTTGTATCGCAACTACTAAGAACGAAACAAGTGTTCGGAGTAATATTACTTAGAGATAGTATATTATGGTAACAGATAGGTGGCATATGTTAGAGGCCGTAGTTGGTCTATAAGTGAAAAGAATGCTTTTTTTTCAATTTGGAGGTATCTCTTAGGAAAAGTACTCAGTAAATACAGTATTAGCGTATAAAATACCTATGGATGACATTAAAACATAAATTGTAAAAACGCCAATTCTCGCTACTTCTCTTCTACCGTAAACAATTGTGAGATCTATGAAATACCAAGTCAGTTAAATTATCCAGTCCCTACTTAAGGTACCTTCTGTCTTAAGTTAAATTGTAAATCTTATCTGACAACACTTATAGTGACTATATCAATATTAAAAATCATTTATGTTTTAAATAACTGATTAGCCATTGTAGATATACTTATGAGTATAAATAATAAGTATATATAATTAATTTATTTACACGTCGTTACCATAATATACAAAATTATATTTATAAAAAATACAAAAAATAAGCAGGTTAAATAAGTCATTAGGCAACGGGCGGCCTTATTGCTAACAAGCGATTTCTTCCAGGAAACCCTAATATGGATCAATAAAAAAAGAAACACCTAAAGAGGGTAAAGTACAAGAAGTGCATAATTAATTAACAAAAAACTCAAAATAATAATAATAATAATAATAATAATCTTTATTTCTTCTCTCACATATACATACATAGCAGGTTATTATGATTAAACTAAGATGATAACATTTGGATGATGTGTATGTGAGAGACTGGTCTCTGTAACAGGAGACCTGAGTGACAGATAGCCAGCCGCTCCACCACCGGACCGGAACACGTACAATCAGGTCATTGTCATAAGATACAATAGAAGAAAATAAGCAAGTGCTAAAGGAAAAAAAATGGAAACGGAGTCGTAAAAATAAATTTGGTGTGTGTTTGTGTCTGTGTGTGTGCGCGCGTGTGTGTGTGTGTATGTGTGGGCGAGTGGGTGTGTTACAGAGTAACAGTTATTAAATCTTCTGTTTCATCATAACTCAACGTCTTCAGCCAATTAGTAACCATTTTTTTACATTCATATTTCGATAGTGGGTAAATGTTAATTTTTTCATTTAATTTATCATACAGGTAGCCTAGGAAACCAAAGAATCTTTGCGAGAAAGAAGTTGTCCATCGTGTAATACGACAGCAAACTTTATGTTTAATCCGCTTGTTTATATTTAATTCGGGGTCGTAACTAGTTTTATAATGTTGTTTTAAAACTGTGTTGAGAATAAATAATTGATGAATTGTTAACACATCGGCTAGGGCATAAAGCTCTTTAGTGGGAAAAAGAAACGGTAAGGAATGACTTACTTTTAACACTGCTCGTTGGGCTCTTTCAAGTTTTAGTAGATTGGTTTTGAAAGTACCTCCCCACACAGTGATACAATAGCTTAAAATTGACTGACATAAAGCCTGATATACTACTTTAACAATTCTATTGTCTGCTATAAGTCTTAAAGTTTTAAAGATGTAAATGAGTTTACGAGTTCTGCATGAGAGAAGATCCACGTGAGAATTAAAACTCAAGTTACTATCGATAACTACACCCAAATACTTAACACGATAGGCAATGGAAATGCTTTTGCAATTGCAGAGTTGATTTGAAGAGCAAGTATGGGCTGTGATAGAAAAATAATCATGAATGTGAGAAGGAACGTTTTTAATAGAGAAGGGCATAAATTTTGTTTTATCAACATTAAGCGTAAGGCCGTTGCCTCTCAACCATTCATTAACAAGGCCAAAACCAAACTGAGCAGAATTATACACCTCATTCCAATTATTGCCAGAGAAGACAAGGGCAGCGTCATCTGCAAAAGATATTATCTTACCATTTGGCAACTGGATGTTACATAACTCATTAATGAATGTTAGAAACAACGTTGGGCCAAGTACGCTTCCCTGGGGGACACCGTAAGTTATTGGCAAGTCATTACTTACAAAGTCACCGACCTTAACCCTTTGAAATCTATTTTTAAGGTAACTTTGGAAAAGACCCAATTGAGAACCACGGATACCCAAAGATTCAAGTTTGTTTAAGAGAAGTGGGGCAGACACTGTGTCAAATGCCTTAGCAAGGTCCAAAAATATCGCTATAACTTTTTGCTTTTGGTCAAGTTTGGCTACAATGTGATCAGTAAGTTCGTGAACGGCGTCGTTTGTAGAACTACCCGTACGGAAACCAAATTGCGAACTAGAAATGAGATTCTTGGTCTCAAGATAGTTAACAAGGCGTTTGTTTATAAGTTTCTCAATTACTTTTGCAATCGTGGGTAGTTTAGATATTGGTCTATAATTATTGACACATCCTCTGTCACCACCCTTGCAAATCGGAACAATATAAGCCAGCTTAAGCTGATCCGGAAAAACGCCTGTGGAAAAAATCAAATTTACAATGAATGTCAATGGTGGGACTATTGTTTGATGATACCGTTTTAATATAGCACCTGAAATATTATGCCGTCCAGTACATTTATCTTTTTTTAAGTTGAGAATACAGTTACGAACTTCATTTTCATCGGTACTATCCAAAACTAAGGATAATAGTGGATTGGCCATTGAGGATATACAACCCCTACCAGAGGAATATGCCTTTTCAGCCAGATCTTTACCAATATAAACAAAGAATTTATTAATAAAATTGACCGATTCAGAGGGGTTATCAGGAGAAATAAGTTGCTCAGCAGGTCTGCAGAGTTTTGATGTATGCGTTAATTTCCTAATAGTGTCCCAGAGTGCTTTATTATTTGTGTTTGCCGCCGCTTTTAACTCTTTCGCCTCATATTCCCTTTTAAGTTTCTTAAGGAGCCAGTTACAAAAATTTCTGTACCTTTTGTAAGTTATTTTCTTAATTTCATTGTTCAGGTCTTTTTTATATCTTTTATGAAGTTTATCTCGATTTCGTACACATCTTAGAAGACCAGAAGTCATCCAAGGCTTCTTTAGCCTCTTGTGATTAGGTACGGTGTGATTTTGAGTATTAGATTTTATTTTAGCATTAATCTCCGAGATGAGAAAAGAAGTAGCAACATTTGCATCTGAAACCCGATAGATCGGTTCAAAGCAAAGGTTTTTCATATCATTATCTAGGCCTACATAATCAATTTTACGATGGATGAAGTCTTTATTTTGTTTGTGAGATTGCTGGTCTTCTATTATGAGAACTACGCTGTCATGATCAGTTACAGATGATTCAACTACATAACAAGCGGAAGAAAAAGTACTTTTCATAAAAGCGTGATCAAGGCACGTCTTGTTGTGAGTGGATATTGTATGTGCGGGTAACAGACCATGAGAAGCTAGTAGATTTAAGTAAAATTGAGAATTCACATCCTTAGTGTTTGGCATAATATCGATATTGATATCACCATGATAATTATGACTGAAGATAATTTTAGATTGGTAAGAATTTCGTTTAGCGACTCTATAAATTGGGAGACGTCTTTATACCCTGGCGGTCTGTAAATGGCAATGACGGCAGTATTGTCATTTATTTTTATTACAAGAAAATTGGACTCGAGTACTTTTGGTTCAGATATTTTTATGTTTAGGCAATTTTTGAAGTAAACTACAACACCTTCATTTTGAGTCAGGTTGTGTTCGGTAAGGGCATGATAATATCCGTCAATACGGGGAATAATATTTGTGTGGCGTAGCCAGCACTCAGTGAGCACAATAAGGTCCCATTCAGTTTTAGATCTATCTAATAGTGTTAATAGGTCTGGGAATTTCCTATTTATACTTCGAATATTTTGGTGAATCATTTTCAAACAATTTTCAGGATGTTTAATTAAGGTCTGTAAGTCTTCTACTTCACAATTAGAGGAATAAGCTACGGTAAAGTTATCAAGGTCTTTTAATATTTCATTTGTTTGATCGAATTTTCGTAGGTACGAATATAAACAAGGATGTCTTCAGTGTTAAGGATTTTTGGTGCAGGTTTTGTAGCGTTGCATTGGCTGTTGAGCTATCCTTTTTCATACATTTATGGAGTAATAGGTTATAACCAATATTGTGTTTAGAAATGTGTCCAAGTGTAAACTTAAATAAGTGTTTTTGGAATGTAAGTGTATGTAAACGTTGAGTAAATGAAGTGAGTGTGTAAATTATAACAATAATTTGTATTAGTATTAAAAATAAACATCTTAGAACTCTTACCATAAAAATCAAGTTAAACAAAAATAAACCAGAATTAATAAAATAATAAACTGGATAAATACAATAATACTGAAAAATAAATTCTAAAAAAGACAGTCATATGATTTGTTTTACAAGATCATCAAGACATTTTTCGGAATCTATTATAACAGGCTTACCAGCTGTATAACATGTAACCAGGTATAACTAAGATTTTATCTGAAGACCAAACTATTTACTCCATTCGACAACTTTGTCTAACTCAAAGTTTGTCGTCTGAATAGATGAGGGCAATTCATTGAAAGTAGACTGATTGTATATTTTTGAAGGTCATATCAGCATAAAGATGATTAGGAATAGAATTAATAAAAAGGGAAAAGAGAAGTGGGGAACGGATACCACGCCGCGGTACGCCAGCAGAAACATGTGACCAAGAAGAAAAGCAGTCAGTTAATTCAATTCGTTGATGGCAATCAGGTTTTGATAGCTTTGAACTACTTAATAGCTGAAGGGGACATATTCATAGAACGGAGCAAGGCAAGAAGAACATCAATGTCTACCGAATTAGTCCAGTCCTTATGTCATGTGTAATCTTAGTGAGTACTTTAGCCGTACTGCGCACAGGAAGAAAACCGGATTGAACTGAATTAAAAAGGGAGTGTTTGTTGAGAAAGATAGCTAATTGCTGATGAAGAATACGTTCAAGAACCTTAGAAAGGAAATGTAGGATAAGGAAAGGTATATTGTGTTGACCTGCGATATATAATATTAAATGAGATTGTGCATGTTGTTATGTGCGGTAGTACCTAACCATAATGATTTTATTATATTGGTACCACATGCTTACACTACGTATTAGCCCCACTATCCCTAAACTGGTCATTAATCTAAAATGATTGGACGTGCCTAACTCTGCCGTTGTCGGCTTAACTTAAGCTAAAAGTGTATGAAAATGAGATACGGGAAATACAGTTAATCCTGTTACTAGACAATAATTTAAGAGCACCTCATCATTTCTTTATAAAATATACATTAGTTTATGAACAAAAATTCATTAGTTCCGATTTCACTTAATTGACCACTAATAGAAACAATCATTTATTTATTATACCTATTTTTGGTTTCTGAATAATGATTTCATAATTAAATATTATTGTTTTACATTGTAATAAAATCACGTAGGGTGTCAAATGGGGTATAATTATTTGCATGAGTTGTTTAAGGTGACTAACGTTTTAAATTTCAACAACACTATTAATTTAATATCATTTTATATATGTATTGTTTTAAAGTTAAAATTGGTGTAGATGTCCTTAATGGATAGATAAATAAAGTTTCCCATTATCTATTTGATAAAATTCATTTCATCTTATTTATTTGTGACTACAGAACCTACTCAATTGTTATTTTTAGTTCCTATGTATTTTATTATTCTTATACAAGTTATTGCACCAGTCCCTACGACGTATTATGTTTTTAAGCAGGTAAACAAAAGTCAAGTTTTTACGTGTTAATTATGATTTGGTAATAAACAAATATTCTAAAAAAAATAACTGGTTATTATTTTTTGATCATATATGTTTGGGAAATAATTGAGTCAGGCGTACTTACAATAATGTTTGTGTAAAGCACCTTTGTATAGTAAAGATATGACGCGAGAAAAATATCAAAGGTAAATTGGTTTACTAAGAAACAAACCAAATTCTCTTTTGTGGACACCCAGGTACTGTAGCCCTGGTGATGTATTTACCTTCAAAATATTTAATAACATCCAACTTAATACGACCGTGTTCTAAAAAAATACTGTCATTCTTCCCTAACGTGCCAAAAGAAGTATAACTTCAAAACGATACTATGTTGGCTAGACAAAAAGAAGTCCATTTTACTAAGAAATCCATAGTTGTAAAACATTATTTTGTAAGAATGAAACCGGGTTTTTTTTAAATAAATGCTCTGTGGTAGTCTGTTACCTACCTTATCAACCGTCTTCGTTTTGACTTCAAATTGTGGGACCCTATGTTTAGCAGTGCGTAATCGCAGATTCTAGTTGGCTTGTTAACGAAACATCTGTAAATATAAATTATTTTTGTTTGTATCATTCGCTTCATTGTAGCGATTTTTGAGGACCACACACTTAGGATAGATATGTTAAAACAAATAGATATACAAATATATGTAACCCTTTTATGTAAATAAAAGTAACAGTACAAAAAGGGTTAACATAAACAAAACCGGAAGACATTTAAACTACTACTAAAGGAATTAAATTATTTTAATTAAGAATTATATTAAATAACATCTCGAAAATCATTAAAATACTAATCATTACAAGTAGGTAGTACTGATATTCGTACGCATCGTTATAGTACAAATATAATTTATATCGACCATTAAACATTTCATTCCCAATTAAATATTGATACTAGTTGTCTGTAAATGCGAAATAAATTGAAAATTTAAACAACAAATGTGTCGAAAGCCTTTGTAACTGTATGTTTCATGGTGCGCTGTTTTCCAACGAAACTAACGAAATCATTTATTAAAATAAGAAATATTCGTTGTTATACATTTTGAACGAACACTGCGTATGGGAGATAATCATTTCGAATCAATAGTTCGTTGCGCAGTACATAGAATTTTCAATGGTGTTATTTACCCAATGCTGTATTTGGGAGTCGAGGACCCCAGGCATCAAATGATTTTCCAAATAAAATACAATTCAGTCGAGTTTTCCACTAAATAATTTGTTTATTATGATGATTGTGGTAATAAACGAATGTTGTAAAAAAACACATGTTTAATATTTGTTAGTCAAATATGTTTGGTAAATAATTGAACGAGGCGTACTGACAATGATGTTTGTACAAAGTACATGTAATGATAAAACGCGAGAAAAATATCAAAAATATTCAAGTTGTTTGCTAGGAAACAAACCAAAGTCTCTTTTATACTGTACTGTATCCCCGAGGATGTATTTACCAATGTGAAGCTGAGGCAAGTAATTTATTTATTTATTTACGGTTTCTGCACAAAACAATTATAAAAAAACTAACAAAAGACTTACAATAAAAAAATGTGTTTATTTTTTATATGTACATATGCATTACAATGTGTAAGATTTGGGAATCCCTTTAAGTAAAAAAAACCTGTATCAGAGCTCCCAGCACCTCCATACATCATTTAATTACATCTACTCATGTATATATGTGTATAAAATTACATCTTTTATTTTATTTCTGTTTTTTCAACTGTTTCACGTGCATGAGTGAGTGAGTGAGTCAGTGAACGAATTGAATTAAGTGTGTAACTACATATTAGGTCTCAGAAGTAACTGCGTAAGGTGTGTTCCTTACGTCCCGTTCCGATCCTTTAGTCGTATATTTAGTTTATAGACGGTGAACGGGTAGATGTTAAGCAACCTATTTAATTTATTATAGATATAGTCTGCTTGCATATTGCATCTTGACAACATCCCTATTTGATTTTAGGAACAGCCTACTATCATACGGGATCGCTCTATGTGCTTTACATTTAGGACATACAGCTTCCTAACGGAAAATAATTGGCGGAGATGATAAATCTCTTTCGATGAGAATCTTTGTGGCCGGAATAGCATCACCTAAAAGAGCCTATGTCCTCGCTCTAATTTGAATTTAAAAAAAAATACTGGAAGCTCTCCATATGTTTAGACAATATTTATTGGTACGGACTGAGCGAGTGATATGGAAATTCTACAATGGCCAGCTTTATTTATTCCATGTAACAAAAACTTACATAAGGTTCGTAGTGTGTATATCTTAGGGCAAAATAAAAATTTACTGCAAAAAATATTTTAGGGAAACCAGCATGTGTTTGAATAAAGAACCGACGTGATAGACACAAAAGGCTGATCACTACCTGCTTTTCTTACTCGTAACAAAACACTAAACTGATTAATTAAAGAAAAAAAAAATTTATGCCAAAGGTGAGTCTACTGTTTGGATATGTTAACCCGGTGCCTTCGTTCGCGTAAGAATAAGTAAATACACTTATTAATGACTATAAAATGTATTTAGGATAGGACTCAGGATTTAAATCTATTTATTAAATGTAACAAGGCAACTAATCTTTATCGATATTTAATTAAAAAGCTAATAAGACTTGATTCAACAACATAGACGACTCATTATGTTCCAAATTATTCTAATCACGTAAAGGAGTTTTTCTGTGTCAAAACTCTATTTCCACATACTGTGGTAATAGTTTGGGTGGAATCGAAACGTTGATGAACGAGCAGCTTCCCTGATTGACACAAAATATAAATCTTTTGAAACAGAAGTTATTGTGCACTCGGACAAAATGATGCCACCATTTTCGTTCATTAATTAACATTATAGTCAAAACAATACTTTAATATTATGTTATTATAACCGACTGTTCATAATATGTAAATTAGTATTAAAGTATATAATGTTTGATTAATATAGAAATTATATTACATAAATAATGATGAGGTACAAAAAGGACGGAAGTCTACGAAGGGAATATCTTCAAAAAGATAGATTCGACTTCTTTCACAGCCCAGTATATAATGTATTGTGAAAGTACATTATTTAACGCAAATACTGGACATTAGCGAATATGGGTTAATTATATCACGAAACAAAACATAAATTTCATATTAATACCAAACTTGGCATAGAAACTAATGAAGCTTAATAAATTTAATGTGGCCATGTTCGAGACTAGTTTATACCCGCGGGACCCCTCGCCACTCACATTAATGACTAAATCATTATTCCTCGTACATTCAAATAAATTGCGTAAAGGCTGTATTGGGAAATTAATGCTCTACTGTTGCGAGTTTAAATAAATTAAATGAGTCTATATTATTTTGTTGTCAGGCTTTCGTAGTTGAAGTACCGTTGTTTTTTTTTATTTTATTTATAAAATTGTGGTGGTGTCGTCACCCAAGCAGTTTTTGACTAAGATTAAGCGATAAAATATTAAGTATTTTTCAATTTTAGATCTTATCTTGATTAATCTTATATCTTTTTGTATCTTTTTTTAAATAGTGATCAGGCCTCCAGATGTCGATTGGTGGGCGTATGGCATGCCAATTTCCTCACTATATTTATCTTCAAAAAGATAGATTCACTACAATTTTTACGCTCATTCATAATGATTGTAAATTTATAAAAAAATATTTAAAATTTTAAAATAATAAGGCATTGTATTAAGGTTTTTATAAACTAACTATTAAATAAAGTTCCTTCATATATCATTTATACCACAGGGGTCACTAAAGCGATAATAAAATAAAGAGTGTTTGGTAGAGTAAGCGTAACTCGACCTTTCCATTAGGCAAAGGATCGGCCATTACTCCAATGGTGTATTGTTGCACTACGAGAAACAGTGTTGGATAAAATTACTATACAAAGAATAATAATATTATTATCAACAATTTTTAATCAGAAAATAATGATACAAATAGAAAGACATTAGAGCTAAACGAGACAGGTGCATGTATCGGATGCCGGAAAATATTGGAACTATGGTGTTAAAAAAGGCTCCATTACTGTTTATTTTTTGTAGCCTCGAGACAATGCATACATACAAAATTTGGTAATAAATATAATGTTTTAAGTGTCTTTTTTTAGACTAGACAATCTATTAAACCCGGTTAAATTATTAAAGTCTTCCAATTTTTATAATAAAACAACTGTTAAGCAAAAATAAAATCCTTCCAAAAATAAAATTCGTTCCGCTAAAAGAGTCTCTCCACTTAGGACTGTATGAGGACATTATCTTGGAATAGCACTTACGAGCTTTCACATTGCACCCAACAAATTTATATTACCGTATTGTTTTTAGAAATTGAAAATGTGCATCACATCACACGACATATATTTTATTTTTATTAAACATAGCCGAGATATCTCAAAAATGTAATTAGTTTATCTAAACTTATTAATTTAAAAACATATTATTCTAGAAATATTATTTAACTAAAAGGCAAAGTAGAACATTAGTACTAAATAAATAACAGATATTTTTCACTCCTTTGATGTGTCCTAAATAAACTTAAACGTATGTAAACCGTTGCTGTAATTTTTATCAACCATACATTTAATGTTTAAATACAAATACTTGGGTTGCCGTAAAGTAGCCCATAGAGTAATGGTCTTAATAGAATAAGGAACATTGAGCCATGTGTGACATTTTGTACATGCAGTATCATGAATAAGATAATACAACCTGTCTTCTTTTGTTAATAAAAAATGTAATTTCCCTTAAGGAAAATGCATTTCATGAAGCATTTTGTGGGAAACCGTTTCCTTTACTGGGTGCTTGACAGCGCTGCAAATGTACTTGACGCTTTAGAGCGAACCCATTATTATAATTTAGAATCCTTTTGTCAGGTGTCTTAGTAATCTCACTTAGATAAAAGACGTTGCCTGATCAAGATCATAGTTTTTGTTGCCGAGAAATCTTTTATAACTAGTATATTGGAAATAATACATTTAACAACTTACGAATAAAACAGTACTGACGGATGTGCGTAACAAACGAATAGTTAAAAATTCAAATTATTTTATTGAATTTAATAATCATAATTTACGGTGAATTCAGAAGGATTACTTTTTTGCATTACATAAACTAAATTTATTTCGTCATCACAATGTCATTATTTTACCGTACTTAAATCTTCGAAAGTTTTAAAAAGTCTTCTAACAAAATCATTTTCTCTATAATTTATTTGAAACTCTGTAAGCAGTATTTTCGCGAATTTTAATTTGGACAATCTCCTAAGGAGATTAAGTAAATAGGCAAAGAAAGCTTTCGTCTAATTAAAAAGTCAAATTAAAAGGGACATAAATACTATAAATTCGGCATTTTGTTATTTCATGAAATGCCTCAGCTAAAAGATAACGGAAACACTGATTTACATTAAACTAATTAAAATTTATTATGAAATTTGTTATATAGTAATTATTTAACAATTTTAAAACTAATCACGTCAAACAATCTTCCAATTCTCGGCCTATTTTTTGATCGCAAGTAACATATTTTTAAGAAGTTTTTTATAAATACACAGTTCAATCCACACAGTTTTTACTTGAATTTTTCCATAGTTAAAAGGATGTTAAACTCTGAGAAGATCATTTACATATATTTGCCATGCCATAAAAAATGTTTCTAAGGGAAGTCTTTCCTTAAAGCATGGCTTGAAATGGGACGTAGGATGAAGAGCATTCACTCGTATCTGTCAAAGGGTTCCCGCATCCGGCGGTTGCCATTTCCGGTGCGGTTGACCTCGGTGTACAAAGGTGTTTGTGATGTCACTTCAATTTGATTTTCGAACATTGTTCGATAGAAATTAATTTATTCATAACCAGTATTTAGATCTCTTATGGAAACTCATCACTATGTCCCTGAAAACAGCTAAAATTAATATCCCGAAAGAATGAAAGTAGTTTTATTTTGTCTATATGATAATGATTGTTTGTTTCTTATCTACAATATGTGATTTTTGTATATATGTTATAATACAACCAAAATAACAACAATTCTTAAACATATTAAAAACCTTAAATATTCAATGTAAAACATTATCAAATGGAGTTGCTTAGTAAATAAACGCCAAAAATCATTTATGTTTTTAAACGACTACAAAAGTAGGTTATAAAGTATGTATGTGATATTAAATGAAGGTATGTTTGTCTACATTTATTAAATTTGAATCAGGCATACGAGTGTGTTGGTCTAGTACATTCCTCATGTTCCTGAAGACCTATATTCTATACCTTTCTAAGGAGAACGGCTGTCTTAAAACCAAAAATCGATGATATGTGACAGACTGAATATAAACTGGTCTATGAAAAAATTATCGAAGACGCTGACGCAAACTAAGGCCATCAGCCGTGTTGAAATGTAGCGCCGCTGTATTATTATTATTATTCGCATTCCTACTTAGGGAACTGTTTCATCTAAGTAGGTTCTTATTAACATATTATCCACACATTACTCGGGGGGACATGTATAATATGTGTAGTTAAATTCGATAATTTCTCTAAATCGCTTAACTTCATTTACTGCGCCACACATTGAATAAAGTTCTATTATTGTATATAATTAAATTATTGTACAGTACTTAATTCACTTGCTCAATTACATGTGTGCTAATTATAGCAATTACACGAAATGTAAATTTACTGGAATTATGTTAGATATTACGAGAATTAACTATAATGTGGTCATCTGTGTTGATTGACTGACCGCTGTATTATAAAATTGAACAGAATTTACTTTCCGCTAGCAGATATTTATAATTGTAATTTATTTTATTGCTAATTATAAACTGATGCTTTGTTAAAAAATCAAAGATTCATAAAGTTTGGGAAGCTTTGTTAAAGATACGTAAAGACAATTTTGTATATAAACAATTGGCTGATCGAATCGCGGTCTGGAAAGGACTGAAAAACTGTTTATTTTTTGCCCAAATATATTTTTTCATTAGCGCTCTTAATATGTAGCGCTGTAAATACTAGAGCGTGCGACTTGCAATCCTGGTGAGTTCTGCTCTGTATTATATATTTGAGTATATTTTCGATTACATGTTGTCATTTTTATATTAGGATGTATCAACAATTCTTAACGGATCTATAAAAGCAAAACGTTCGCATTAATAACTGAAATATTTATTTTGAAAAGATTATGAGTTCCACACAACATTAAATCACTCTCTCTACCTGTAATAGTAGCTTATATTGGAAAAAAACATTCAACAATTAGATAACTACAGACATCACAATTCTCTAAAGACAGGCTGCCATTCACACGTCATCCATAACCAAAATATATTGGACTACATCTACAAAAATACGGCATATCTGCAACATCATAGGACAACACAAACGACATAGGATGTTACGTCGACTAAAAAATAGTTTTACAGAAAAAAATGGAGTGTCTTTTTCAAAACGGAGCAGTTACGATACACTGCCTATATACCGAGCAGTTTTATTAAACCTTTATTTTATTGGTTTAGGTTAAACCTTTTATTCCCCTATAATGTTGGGCTGACTACCAACTTTTCTTATTTGTAATTCTTTCACCTTCCCCTTGATATTACGCAATATGTTGACTGCGGCACCATGGGCGCATGGGCTAAGATCAAACTGTGAAGCATACCTAGTGGTCGAAGAGGTAGCCGCGAGCATCGCTGGGTCGACAGAATGGTCTTGCTGCAGCTGAAGGCTGAAAGCACAGGACGGCCACACACACATTTGGGTGTCATGACTTTATTTATCGAAAAGAAATGCTCTGCTGTGATCGGGAAGCTGTCAGAGCATTTTACGATTTTAAAAAATATATTTTCTGGACTTAAAAGTGCAGTACACTTTCTAAAAACTGTCAGGAACTATGGAACTATTGTGGTTGTTGTGTGCCATAACTCTAGAACTCGTAGAACCAGCGAAATAAGTAAGATTAAATCTTGTATATTCAATATTACTTGTAGGTCAGTGTTTTTAAAATTTCAAACCTTTAAATTAAAATATTTCATTACCTATAATAAACATTATTTGTGTCAATACCATTCTTTCATTAGATTACTTTAATTAAAATAATCCTGAATTGAATTTGATTAAAAATATAAGTCATTAATCGTCGGATTTAATTACATTAACGTAAATAATAGGGATTACGGGATAAATTTCAATCTCATTCGGTTTGATTAAACTTAGTCTTTTCGCTTTATTAACGTTTCATTAAAGAGATTTATTTTCATCTGTTAAGCGATCAATGGACGGGCGTTTTAACTGTGTACTTCTGTTATTAAGTAGAAGTAGTGTAAATATATATGATGCGGTATAAATTAATTATAGTTTTGTAATATTATAATTACTTATTTGGTTAAAAGTCCTACGGTGTGTGGATTACAGTACAGACACATGGTCTTTAAGCTGTACTGTACTTTTCGTTAAGGGCGTTCCAGAAAAGGTTGTCTATAATTTTAATAGTAATAGCGTAATAATAACGAGTATTGAACAAACTAACTAAAATATTAGTACGACAGGATTTGATAGGGATATGATCGCGAGGTATGAGTTATATTGAAATCTTTCCCAAGCAAGATTGATAAATGTTGTGTTGATAAATTAGCTGCCGTGGCTAGGTCTTGAAATCGAAAAGGGTGTCAATGACAACAGGTCAATGAAATACCACAATTACTTCCGTGGACTTTATAAATACGAACTTAAATTTAAATGTTTTTTTTAAAACTTATTATACATATTTTTGGTTCGAAAAAATCTGTGTCGATAAGAGTATAATTTTATTTTCATGAAATTCCTTATTTGCAACTAAATTTATATTAATTGTTCGTTTATATAAACCTTTTATAATATTTAAAATAAATTCAAGCCGTAACAAAGGAAGATCCGTTAACATTCACCTTATTTAATCTTTGAAAACTGAAACTTTTAGTTTTGTTTTATTAAACTATATCGCTTTGATATCCTTTGTAAGTCGACGGGATTATTATATTCAAATAATTTCTCTCTCGTAAAACCTCGCTTTGTGGCTTTACAACTATTCGAAAGTATTTGGTAAATTACTTTTCGTTCCTGATTAGCGCAACCCTCCTTATTTTAAAACATTAATTTAAAATGTGAATTATTTCCCTATTATTTAACTTTATATAAACTTAATGAACCTTTAACTAATCATTTTAGCAAGTCCAAAAATAAACATGCGACGTGTGTGTGTTATGTGTGTAAAAACACGGTAATTTCGATCGCAGTCATTCTAATTATACTATTATCAAAAAGATGTATTACAAGGCTACATATCCCTAAGTAACATATATTTAAAAAAAGGCCTATGTAGCCTAACGTCATACACGTTCGGACAGGTCGCTAGTGGTGGTCTGGGCCTCAGATTTCTGTATTTGTGACCGTTTCGTCGATTTTTTTAAATAGGCAAGTAGGTCTGATCACCTACCGCAGGGAGGCTTTTTGTGAATGACACACGCCGTCAACATTTTGAGTCTAAGGCACGATGTATTCCTTCACCGTGCGAGCGAGTAGTAGATGTCCACATAGACAAAATGTCCATTTGTGCACGCCGGGGATCGGACCTAAATACGGGATGAGAATCGTACGCTGATACCACTAGAGTTGACCTGCTTATCAATTAAAAGCGCAAAACTTTAATAAATTCTTGTTATAGTGCCTTATATTTTGCGTCCTAAGTTCGTCATTAGCCAGGTGCTGAAGTGAATATCGATCGATGCCACCTTTGGCCCGGCATTGGCGGCTTCTTTAATAAATTATTGCATGAAGCCACCTGGCAAATGGATGGTCACGCGTTTCATTTATAACGTTTCTTTACAAACACCGACGACGTTTCAACGGCCGACGATATCGTCTTAGAACCTAGCACTTTTGAAAATAAATCCTGCCGCTATCAGGCTACGCCTACACGACATCATTAAAAGTTTTTCATCAAATTCAAATTTGAAAACCCTTTTTCAAGTAACAAATTCTATTTCTGAAATTATCTCGTTTCCAAATAAAGTTACATTGGCCATTACTAGACTACAATCTTATCTTACTCTACGCAAGCGATTTATAATCCTTCTAGGATCCTTCTAGGATTATAAACCCTCGTTTTATTACGTGTATGCATTTTTCAATTACAATTGTTAGAAGAACGATTTTCAATTAGGTTTTTATTAATTCGTTTTACAGTAGATATAATAAAGTCGTAAGATGTAACGTCGAGGTTTGTTTTTGTATTATTAATTATTATCAGGCTGTAAGACACGATCGTTATAAAAGATCTTTAAAAAAATACATTACGATCAGGTTCTTACTATGTTTTCAAATAATTACATTGAAGCTTATTGTAAAATGAACCTTTGGTATGAATTTTGCCACATTTACTCAACCCTATCGGTCAGGGAAATGAGCAGGAATATGAGTATGTAATACTCCTGCTGCCACTGCACATGTAGCTGGTATTCCTATTCAGTGGTGTGGTACCTGAGATAAGTGTGAACACTGATTAGCGAAGATATTGTACTATTAGTGGCAATATTTCCGGCAGTGGCAACAGGGCTGAGTGTAAATATGTTATTATGAGTAACAAATAACAAAGAGATATACTCTCCGTGGGTATACTTTTCACACCATATTCATCAATGTCACGATAAAAATCACAGTATTGAGAATCCCTTTTCTGCCAAACTTATAAGGAAATCGTTTAACGGTACCCTTCTCATATTACTTTGTATAAGACCCTTCACCAGTGAAGAAATATAAAATGGCCGCTACTTCAAAACTCTCATGAAAAGTATTATTGTGCATTTGAAAAACGTTAATCTCTTGTTAAAGTTCTCTTTTATAGTATTATAAAGAGGTACGATATGATTGTTTGCATTGAAGACTCTAAAACAACTGAACCGATTTGAAAAATTCTTGAGTTAGATACGTAAAGTATTATCGGCCTTCAAGACAAGAGCGTATCACTATCAGACACTAAAGACAGAGAACGCACTTGCAAACATACTGTTATTCATGGGCGGCGGCAAACACTAACCTTTTAGATGCTTGCTTGCTCGTCATGCTGTCCCATAAAAATCATCTAGGTGTATTAATTTTACCTGATATCTTGGTAGGCTATTGAATATACATTATAACACAAAAACATCCAAACAGGACTCTAAAATTTATACATTTGATAAGAAATATGCAAACCATAATTTTTGTTTCATAAATTATTATATAAAAGAAGGTGAAAATTTAGTAGCTATTCTCTTACAGTCCGCCGAATAAATGGGAAATGGAATCAATTTCGAACAAACCGTCAGAGGTCAGGGGTTACTACTACTATGGATACTAATAGATACTGATAGAGCTCAATACTTGATAAGATTTTGTTATTTCAAATTTTTCATCTGTCATTTATACTAAACTAACTAACTAACTATGCAAACAAAAATAATTTCATTTTTTTTTATTTATTTTTTTATTATAAAATAGGGGCAAACGGGCAGGAGGCTCACCTGATGTTAAGTGATACCGCCGCCCATGGACACTCTCAATGCCAGAGGGCTCGCGAGTGCGTTGCCGGCCTTTTAAGAATTTGTACGCTCTTTTCTTGAAGGAACCTAAGTCGAATTGGTTCGGAAATACTTCAGTGGGCAGCTGGTTCCACATAGCGGTGGTGCGCGGCAAAAATTGCCTTGAAAAACGGCAAAAAAAAACCCTTCTTGTTAAGGGTATACTGATTCTACATGATTTTTTAATACGGATTTAATCTACAACAGTGGCTGAACAATTGTTTGATAAGAAAATTTTATAGAACTAAAAATTATGATTGTCACATACTTAGGAAATTGTTTTTAAACGATTCAATCTTAATTCGTTTTTTATAATTTTTTGCATTAAATTAAAATAAATAAACGTATTTTTCAAATAATATGCACCTGTGAGTATTTTCCATATAAATTACTAACCAATTCACACATGTTGATTTTCACATTAGATTTTCATATTTGATTTGATTTAGCATAATATTTGAATATGAAAATTAGGTGGTTATCATCAATTTCTATTGTAATAGGAGGAATTATGCGTTATTTTGCAACACATCCCAATGGAATCTAGTCGTGCTACACCTATGATCTATAGTTAAGGGCCTATACAGTCCACAACTCCAAAAATACATTGTCATCGTTGAGTAGTAGAGTAGTTTATGTATCCATTTTGAAAGATCGATACACGATTTAAATAACTTCACTTGATAGAAAAAAACCAAACATAGCTAATTTTTGACACTTTGAATTCATTTTATGACAGAAATGTGTATAGAACATGATTTTGAAATTTACACGATGTATTTTATAATTTTTTCTTCTGCCTCGTAATTAGCTACTACTTATATATAATTGTAACTCAATTAACCTTTGGATTAGCTTCTACATTGTTGTTTATACATATTATTATTTATATGTTTTTCTTTAGATTTTACTTTATTTAATTTTAGCGGTTACATGTTCTTTTGTTTGTTAATTAATTATGCACTTGTTGTACTTTACCCATTGTAGGTGTTTATTTTTTATTGTTTCATATTAGGGTTGCCTGGAACAAATCGCTTGTTAGCCATAAGGCCGCCCGTTGCCAAATAACTTTGTAACCTGCTTTTTATATGTATATTATGTTGAAAACGGATAAATAAAAAGATACTTTTTACACCTCGCAGGAAACTGTTGAGTGACATGTTCCCTTTTATCCCGCTGTTTAAGATTTTATGAGAAAACGTAACCATAAAATGTTACTTAAATGTTTTCGTATGAAGAAGTTTATTAATATATCTATAAAACAATATATTTTTAACTTTTAGTTGAATTTTTTACATCTTAGTCAATGTTTTTGGTGGATTTTAATTAACTTTTATCCAAAAAAAACTTATTAATAATATGCCTCGCAGAAACTGTTCGAATATCTGTAATAAAAGTACAATTGACTCCTGTAGTAAGTTTTATTACTGGTATTTTGTAGAATCTGGGCTAAAAAAATACGTTTCGTATAACGCCGATAAAGAAGTTTCATTCCAAAAAATAAGTTTATTTTTAACACAATTATTTTATATTTTCATTACTTGCCATAACAACTCAGGGCTAACAAAATGAATCCTTTTTCGTTTTAATTGTAACGCAAGAACAGTATTTCTTCGTCAGAGTCCATCGTGAAAATATGTACTATTACTATCTACTACACTACTATTGTCAAACTTAGCGACACGTTTGTGGGAAATTTGAAGGCATTCTAATACGATGATCGTACAATATAGTACAATTAAATATTTGGATCCATATTATACTAACTTAATTTATTTTATAAAATGACATAAAAGTAGTTTATGTATGTTAATGTTTATAAATACAATTAATACATTAATAAATATTATGAAATTATACACGCAAAAAGCCAAAGGGCTTACTTTCAAGGACTGAATGACTTTTTCTCAAAGAAATGTTTACGTCTTAACCCCCGATACACAAATCTCGTTAAGTACACCAGTAATGGAACATCTTAGCTGCGTCGTACGTCAGTGTGGTACGCTCTATGCGAGACACGTACCGCATTAGGTAATTACTTACACGCTGACTAACACTAATGTCTCCTTAGAAGACAATTTGTGTCTCCGTCTCTTAAAATAATGTTGCTATTTTCTTTCCCAAGCATTCTATATCCTTAAAGCATCGACAATTATCACGTTTTCCCTGAAAAAATATTCTTGGCAAAGCATTGTCAGTAGTTGTTTCGTAATTTAGCATTCTTAATATGTAAGAATTTGGTTCCTGGGAAATATTTCTTAGCAAAGAATCCTTCACTACTTTGCATTAAACTTTACAATAAACTAGAAGTTTTCTGGCTCTTATTTACATGTACATATGAATTATAATATTACTTACAAAAATATTTTACGTGTATAAATAAACTATATTTCAAATTAAAAATTATTGGTAAATTATGAATGAGTAATTTTGATATAACGGTATGAAAGTACCATAAAATTTAAATTGTTATCCATTTATAATATTAATAAATATTTGCTCAGAGTGTTCAGACTTAAAGGCGCTGATAACATTTACTTACGAATACTTTCCGTAATATTTAACATACTGTTTTGTTCAAATGGCAGTCTGGATATACTCACTATATATTGTGCTTAGGTTATAAAATCAAACTAAAAACTGGTTTTGATATGCAAACCAGATATTTACGCCTTTTCCCTCCGATGTCAAGAATTAAAAAACCCATTCAATCGTTGTTGCCGGCTTTTACGGAATTGAGGAAAAATGTTAGCAAAATAACAAAATCGACATTATGAGAGAACAGTGTAAAACATAGCTATTTTTAAAACGCAAGTATGGGGTATAGACAAATTGGAGACTCCAAATGTTGACATATAATATCTGTTTCAGATCAGTTTTATTACAGACAC
This sequence comes from Pieris brassicae, assembly GCF_905147105.1. NCBI lineage: Eukaryota > Metazoa > Arthropoda > Insecta > Lepidoptera > Pieridae > Pieris > Pieris brassicae. Next base: position 17,913,996 of record NC_059669.1, on the reverse strand, counting down.
TGTGACACATGTTAAATATTTATATTGAGTAAAGAGAAAGTTAATATTGTTAGTTTCCTTATATAACCAATCCTTAGGGTTATTTAAATATGATTTTTGCTGCAATTTCATCTCAACATATTAGCCTAAAGATGAGCTTCTTATTTACACCGCGCGCGCCTGGTACAACTGATGAGCCTAGAGCTGGTGCTCTCCTGGCCAATGAATAAGTATCGCAATACAACGAGGAAATGCTGCTTTCATTTAAGGTACACTGCCACGGGGGCTAAACTGTTGGAATTTGTTTAAATTTTTTTTAAGATAATTCAAATACTGTATATTGGAAATAAATTTATAACTACCATATTGTATAAAATAATATTGAAAACCACGGCGGCAAATATATATGTCGTTAATATGATTCATTAAAACATATTTTAGGTTACTTGAAAGAAATTAACTTACTTTATTGTTGTACTATGTGGCATAACTCACACATTTACAATTGTTAGTAAATGAACAAGAACGTGCGTCGCAAGCGCATCATGGTATGCTCTTTGCGTTTGGATTTCGTCCGAGGCTGACGTTTTTGCAATAAATTTGGAATTTATAATTATAACACATTGACTTGTAAGTAGCATTATATAATTTGTTGACATAAACTATAGTATTCGACTATATTTTAGTTAATTATAAGAAATTTCAACTAATGATCATTTAATAGTTTTCTACATTTTAGTTGTATAGATAACGTTAAGATATGTTGCATATTTTTTGTATTATTCTAAATCAATTAAATACATAATTGTCACTGTTATAAAAGGTAGATACACATTTTTACTTAGTAAGGTATTTTACAAAAGTATTTTAAATGTCAATCTCTATTGCAATCTACTATTATTTTTTATTCGCAAGCGATGTGTAATGAATATTTCATTTTACCGCAATAAAATTAAAAAGTCAATGTCACTCTTGTGGGTCGGAATGAAATCTACGTATGATTTATAAAAATTGTATCATTAATATGATTAAGGTTTTTTTCACAACCTATTGGCTAAAATTATTAAGTTTACTGCTACTTCCACTGAACTTTTACTGGGTAAATCTCAGTCAATTGACATCTTAACTGGGCCAAATATTTTTAGCTATATATTTATATATAAATTAACCAAGTTCAACTCACAAAGCTTGTCAAATAAATCTACTAAAAGTCCCACCTAACAAATCTCATACTTCAATGTAATGATGATAACACACTAAGCAATATCGTAGATACCATCTACATATACCGCTCGTTTGGCAGATAGTAAACAAACTTGTACCAGATTAAAAAGCGTTAACTGATCATCATTTCATAATTATAATGAAATAAAAAAACCCATCTCCAGATTTTGTATATAAGCATGGTCATACGTCCAAGCACAGATAAGGGTAAAAAACCGCCTTCACCGGGGAAGGCGAGGACCTTTACTTCGCACTTCGCTCACTCCAGTGAGCTTCCGTCCTGCCCTTCAGGCGATTGACCACCCCGCGACGGCCGAAGCCGAGGTTCGAGTCTCACAGGAGACGCCCTTGCGCTAGCCGCGGGATAAAACGCCATTCTGGCCGAGCTACGCTCGCCAAAACAGACCGTGCTGAGCTGTAAAGGCCCTTAAGGCCAACAGCGAGATTCAATTCTCAAAAAAAGAAACAAGCACTATGCATGTTTCCGTATAATAATAAGAATATTGGTATAATTATTCCACATTTTAGACTTAAGACGGAGTAATAATCGTGACGTGGATTATCGATGAAGCAATATTTTTTTTGGGTTAGAAGATTAATAAGTATACAATTAAGAAAGATATAACCCGCATGTGAAGAAATATGTTACCTGTAATATAAATTATTAAGTTCAGAGTCAGTTAACGTACTCTATGACAACACAGTCTAATATTTTATAATAAATATCAATATGCAATTATTTGTAATATAGTTCCAGACATGATGCAAAAAGAACATGGCAGCTCTTGTGGTATCAGTCTACGGTCTAGGTGTCTTGTAATAGGATATTTTTGTTTGGTAAGTCTGACATTTAATTTTATACTAGTATAGATATTTAGTACATTACATATGGAAACCTTTTAGCACCGTGTTAAGTTTGTTGTGCAATGAAATGGAATTGGCTCTGTGATGAAATTATTTTGCTATTTAGTAACAGCTTTACCCTTAACTATTAATCAATGACAAGTACAGCTGTTAGAAAAAGTGACAAAAATAGAACTTTACTAGACTGTTTGTTGTAATTAGACCCTTTAAGGTTTTTATTAATAATGTGTTTAAAGTGTAAATTGACATAAAAATTTACACTTATTTAAGGCGAAACTTAACAAAATACGGAACATAAGTCATTTAAATTGATGTATAAATTATCAAACGATATAATTAAAGTAACATTCGTTAAATACATAAATTTATTTATTTCCTTATTTTCTATTTTACAGTAACTTAATAGAACAGAAAACTTATTAACATAAATATTAAAATAGCATTAGAAATTAACAAAAGAACCCTTCCGTTCATCATAGGAATTATATTAATGTACTGTATTTTTAAGATTTCTTTTATAATAAAGAAACACAGCCGTCTCCTATCCAGATCGTCTCAATCACAACTTGGTGACTTACCTAAAGCTATCCCTATTACCTCTTCTATATCTCAGGAATCCATACAACCCCATCACTCTAATCCTGAAATTAATCAAACAAAAAATATCCCAGCACCTAGCATCAGAAGGCACCTATAGAGGATATCTTTTCCTAAACTTCGAATTATAGCCCCGAAGTTTACTCTTACCCCAGGAGATGTTACACCCTTATTCTGTTAGCCTTAGAGCTGACTTCATTATTTCTTTTAAACACATAAACATTTTGCTTTCTATAAAACGAACATCCGCTCTAACCCCAGTTAGTTGTATCCTACTCCTTATACAAGACGGTTGCTCCATATTCAAATTTTGTTTTTTTTTAAAAAGCTGTATTCACAAACAGTTATAACAGATCGTTAAAAAGATAGTGATGTATGAAGCGTATGTATATTAAAAATTATAGCATGTTTCTAAAATTAACGTTTGTAACAGATTATTATTTTTTCATTCTTCTACAATCCCTTTAAGTAATTTAAAAGGTATACTGTATGTCCATATAAAACAAACAGCGAAAATCACTAAATCTTTTGTCCTTTCTAAAATTCTTAGTTGCAAGCAAATTACAGGCGTTAAACTCACCCGCATAGCAACGTGAAAAAGTGTCTCATTCGTGCTGCAGTACAACTTTTGTGAAGCGCAAATTTTTCACGATTACTTTGAGTTTTAGTTACAAGTCCATTTCAGTTTTAGGTGTCACTTGTTCAGGTGTCCATTAGAAAAATCGATATCCTACCCATTTTAAATCAAACTATATAATTTTAATCATTCACAATATACGCAATACTGGCGTGATGTTTAAACATTATATTTTCTTTAATTATCTACATGTTTTAAAAGTTACACACATAGAATTGTCTTATGTTAACATAGCTTTTACACATTGAAAGAAAACACTATTTTACCGGATTAAAGCTATTCAAAATCACACTGTCTGTGAACACACACTAGATAGGCCTAATCACTACATACGCTTTGACCAACCGAAAGTACTTGCGAAAGAAAATAGGTTCTTCTCAAGATTGGTACGCGAAGCCATTGAAATAAAAAAAAACACCCCAATTTCAATAGAGAAGACGGCCTAAAATTATCAAATACCTGGGATCCAATAATATCCAAATCAAAACCCCAAGACAAACAATCCGCGAAAATAGAGGACACCGTGAGTCATTTCTGCAAAAATCTTTTACTCGATATCAACTCCGGGAAAATAAATATAGATAACACAACTTTCTCTACAGCTGTGATACTTTTGTCATTCAACGTCGGAAAATTTTTAATTCAAAATTATGTAAAATAATTATATGTTTATAATAATAGCTTTAATCCGGTAAAAAAGTGTTTTCTTTCAAATTATACAAATCTCTTTAGTGGTTTCAATTTTGTCTTTTTCTTTTTATATATAATTATACGTTTAAATCAGTACGTTACTCTTTAATTAGTACCGTCACACTATCAATTGAGAAATATAAATACGGTTAATTCCAAAGGTTTTATAATTTTGATTTTTCAGTTTGCGAGTCTGGTGAATGTCATATCTCACGTTGTGGTTGTGAGCATAATGACACGTGGCTTCGTTTGCGATATAAATGAAGAGAGCGTGAGTATATGTTAAAATTTTGTTAATGTCAAACGTATGTTATGTAAAATTATTTTCGACACTTATTTTGATTATAAAACGTTGAGTAAGTTTGATATTCGAATGTTTTGTACATTCGCAGAAGTTCTTTGTGCACTAATAAATCAACACTCAAGAATACGAGCAGTATTGGCCTAGTGGCTTCAGTGCGCGACTCATCTCTGAGGTAATAGGTTCGATCCCCGGCTGTGCACTACTGGACTTTCTATCTATGTGCACATTTAACAATCGCTCGAACGGTGAAGGAAAACATCGTGAGGACACCGGCTTGCAATAAGTTGACTATGTCGATGATCGCATGCTTGCTAATTAGATTGACACATGATAATGAAACAGATACAGAAATCTGAGGCCCAGACGTAAAAAGGTGCCATATTTATTTTCAATAAATCAATAATTAATAGCTATTTAAAAGCAATGTCTACCTCAATAATTACGTCTATCATTTTAAGGCATTTCTTAGTATCGTAAGTTTTACTTATAGTTACTTAAGTTAATTCTCTCTATAAGTGTACTATGTTTTTCCCTAGATACAAATGATAAATTGGACATGGTTAGAACCGTTTATGTTTATCGTCAACATGGGAACTCATGGCTTCTACCCCTACCCACTTCTTCTTCGGCCATATGCTGAAGCGTTTGAAAATGAGCCGCTTGGACTAGAACTCAAATGTAACACATCATTGTCCCATGTCTCTGGCGCTAATATATTGTACTTCTTTATAAATACATCTTGGTTTATATTTGTATTAAGTTATATTGTTGCCATATACAAAGTAAGTATTTTTTAATAATATGATGTATGTATAATAGTACCTATGTATAATAATACTAATAAAGAAACGTTATTTTATGAAACTTGGCTTCCGATTTCAAAGGCTAGTAAGGCTTGTTTAATATAAACTTTGAAACACTGAGTCTAGGAGATCCCAGTTTCTTTCAAAAATATATATATATATATATAATTACTTACATTATTAAAGTGAGGCTACTTTACATTGGTGATATTACGTAGCTACTAGGGCTGTCCAAAGCTTGACTGAAGCTAAACCAAGCCAAAAGTTTTGCTCGCTAAGTTATTTTGGAACTTAAAGTTAGGAAATATTTGGTTTATATTGAAATAAATACTTTGTTTCATTAGAAAAATTTCGTGTTTATTGACAAACACTTAGAAAAGGAGAACTTTTACCAAAACCTAATCATAAGGGTAACGTTAAGTAAAGTGGCGAAGAAAAGTTCCATAACATATTGGTTTCGACATATGCGCTAACTTTCAACTTTGAGGTTACAAACACATTTGTATATTCTTTTCAGAAAAAGGTTACACCGATTCGAATGTTCTATTTGTGGACCTCATTGAAGATTGGGGTGCAGATATTGTTTTTGGCGTACCAGCCTGGTAGTATAAAATTCAGCAACGATGCTGTCGGCCTCCTAGAACGCAGTGGCTTTGCCAACCTATTGGATATTGGTAATTTCAGTTTTGTTTAATATTTAAAATCCCGTAACCGTTATAAGAAAGACTTATCACAGCTTTGTGTACCTAACAAACAGTTATTATTTTTGTGCAACCCCTTCATCATGGAGCCTACCTGTTAGATAGGAATTAAACTAAAATACAATGAAGGATGGACACCAAACGCATTAAACAGACGCAATTGACAATTTAAAATTGGAATATGCCATAGATACTATAAAAATAAAAAAATAACATTAATTGAAACTCCTTGATGATACATAACTTCGTAGAATCGACCTTGGACCTGTGTCATAATAATTATTATGCTTTTGATAAATGTTATATAAATACCGATTTTTGGTGGTTTTCTACGACTTATTTAAATTTCCAGTATTGGGTTGCATTTGCATCAAAATAATAAGAAGATACGCCAATCAACTGGCCCTGGAACAAGTGGTTTGGATCGTGAAGCAACCACCTACTTACGAGGAGAGTATCAATAACTCACACCCAGAAGAAAAGAAAGAAGCAATCATTAATATCGATACTAAACCAGAAGTTGCCACGTCTTCCATTTAATTATATTGCTATTTCAGTTTAAAAATTTGAGTTGATCTCTTTCTATCTATCGTGTTCTACTATGATAAGTTTTGTTAATGTTTCGGTTTCCACAACGCCTTACTTTTTTCTCCATATTTTACTGTAATAACTAATTATAGGGAAACGCAGCTTATATAGAATTTATATATGTATGTATATGCAGATATCACTGCATCGCCAAGGATTCAAGCCGCTTGGAAAGTGACTGATCGTCGACGATTCGAATCGCACTTCGTTGAATACGGTCAAGCGGAAGGAGCTGTTACTGGGGAGCTCCCGACCAGAGGTGAGAACAGTACACAAAAGGAGCCGTGGTGTTTGCTGTTGATCTGGGAGATTCCTGTGTCTGTTAGTGATAGCTTTGTACCAGTAATTATATAGGGGTTCAAATTATGTCTTGGCAAATGGAATTTTCTTTCGATGTGTACAAAAATGGTCATTAACTAGGTAGATAGTTATTTATTATTTTAATTTACATCGCGTAAATTTTTAGGTTAAAAAATAACTTTTTACTAGTCATTAATCATCTTATCGGTTACAATATATAAACGGTATTTAATGTCTCAATTTTTTACCAAACACCGAGTAAATATATATTATGATATTCATGAAATGGTACGAGGCCATTGAAATTGTTACACTACGATAAAATCGACCTTAAAGCGAAATCCGAAAGGTGCAAAGTCGAATGCAGGTAACACAAATTATTTAGATCATTATTACATTTGGAGGGATTCCAAACATCTCAACACTTTGTGGTTTACATTAATACCTGTGTAAGTCTTTTATTAATCAACTGAATTTTATTTTTTATATTTTTATTTATCGCTGCCATTGCATATAGATTTTATCTATATATAATATTGTGTTATGCCGTTAACGTATGAATTATTAGGGGCTCGATGTATAGATAACTATGCTAACACAAGCAAATACATACTTTTAACTTAATTCTTGTTTGACACGGTTCCTTTGAAACATTGTGACATAAAGTAGGCGGGCTTCTTATCTTGAAATTATACACTTTAGCGGATTTTTATTTAGCGGTTTATTATTTTTAATTATTCTGTATGTAATATTGGTTTACACATAACTTACTACCTTTTATTTAAGGCATAGGGCGTGCATATACCAACCTTAAGCAACATAAAATGAGCACACTGTGGCATTAAGGTTGCATCATCAAAAATACAACAAATGCATCGAGTAAAAGAAGCCATGACGAATGTTCTGCGTTAACTGTAATTTGTACGAAGAGATGTCTGATTTTGTATTGCAAATATCTTCGCTTTTAAACATAAATAAACGTGTATTTACTTAAGTTATCTATGCCTTCATCATTGTACTGTATATTACCTTACCTACTACCGATTATATCCTTTATTGAATACCAGGGCTGTTGATAATTTATTATTATACGAACAAATTTCTAATCTGTAACTTCAAGATGTCATAACGTCGTCGTATGTCGTACAAATATTTTATAAAACAAACGGAAATAGTATTGTTAGCTTTACTACGTTCGAGAGATTTAACAACTGCCTTCGTTTAAAAGAAATGTATTCTCGTTAAAAACAAAAACATACTTGTCACTTAGATGAGATAATATAAAATAAAAATAAGGTAACATATATCACACCAACGTGTAGGACGTTATAGCATAAGAGTCCATCAACCAAACAAACTTCGCAGGCGTAATCGAAACTGTTCCACTGCTACTATTTCTCGTATCTCTGCCTCTCCTAGCCTTTGCTTTGTAACTTCCTGATACCGTTAGCCACAATCAAGTGTATGTGCATTTATTTTTTTTGAAGTTCACAGATGAATATGATCTATAATAATTAAAATAGCACTTTATTTAAATCACATAAAACTGTAGAAAAATATTATTAAATAAATGAAGATAAAGGATGTAAATGGGTGGTCTTACTGATAAAAGCAGTTTGGAAACAAACCAAACATTATAAAAACGTGTACATACATACATAGGTGTACCTATGTACACGCGTTAGAAGAAGATAAAGATCTTTTCAAAAAATTTATTCTACGTTTGTATCAAAAACGACGCACGACAAATAAACACTTGAATAAATAAATATCGTGAATACAGTTGTTAGTTTTCACTCAAACATACGTAGATGTTACTTACCTTACTTGTACTTTGTTCTTCAGGGTGTCGGTTTTTTGCGACCGTGTGCGCGCGCATCGTAAAAATTTACTCAGATTATTTTCTCGTAACGCACCAATAGAGGCAACCTAACTTTAAAAAATATATTACTGAACTTTAAACACAATATACAGATATATATAGCTAAAACATATTGTCAATTGTTTTTTAATGTAATTTTAGTCTGCGAGGTCTGCACGGTTACATTGTGTGACCTGTACCTATATGTTATTTGATTTTAATTAAAATTGACTTCCATGTATCGTACAGCAATTGAACAAAAACGTGTGTGCAAGTTAATCAAAAGTGCTGTCAAGCAAACACCATTTATCCCCAGAGGGATCACGCTGTTATGAAGACAACCAAATCCCTTAATCCACAAGACATTTATTTCCTCGCGAATCTTTATTATTTTAAAAATGCCCTCGCCTTTTTAAATCCACCGTCGTAAACAGGAAATCATCCCGGTTGGTCTTAAGATATTTTCAGCGAGCACTAAATATACTGCTAACTTTAAAATGTGTTTGTTTGTATCAGAGATTTATTTTAATATTACTCTGATATTTGTATTCAGTCTTGTTTATTGCTCAAACTTTTTTAAAGACTTTGAACCTTAATTGTTTTAATTACCACCAACTATAAGTGATCAGTGTTGTAGTGGTTTTAGGGTGTGATTCCCATCCCTGAGGTTGTAGGTTCGGTCCCCGGCTGTCCAAGAATGGACTTTCGGTCTATTAATGTAACGGGAGGCAGTCGGGCTGGAGGGTTATGCTTATATATAAGTGATACCGCCGCCCATTGGCACTCACAATGACGATCGTAAGAGTGTTGAAGGAACCTATGTCGAATTGGTTTGGAAATTCGTTTAGTGGGCAGCTGGTTCCACATAGTGGTGGTGCGCAGCAAAAACTATATTAAGAAACGCTCAGTTGTGGAACGACGGTGGTCGACGTGACATGCTATTTTGATATGATATGGTATTTTGTATTCTGCCTTAAAGTTTGATAAAAAAACTCAGCTGCAAATATTAGTCCGAACAACTACTCAAACCAAGATGCATTTACCTCGTCTAGTAGAAACATGGACTGTCCTGGCTCGAGATAAGCGAAGGATTAGCGCGTTTGAGATGTAGAGTTGGAGGCGAATGTTAAGAATACCGTGGACTACGAAGCGCACCAATACATCGACATTGACCCAACTCCGCATACGGAGTCGTCTGTCTACCATATGCTGACAACGATTTATCTTAAATATTCATATTTCATCTAATATTTCAGCAGTGATGAGAACGTGGTTGGTAAAACAGAAGGCAAACGATTACGTTAACCAACCAGGTAAACGTATCAATTGAAAGATTCATCGTCATCAAAATTGTATAAGAGAGGCGCTGGACAGAAATCGGTGTAAACAGATATTTCCTGCTGACCACAATGCTCAGCAAACTCGCAAAGCGGCTATGTTGCCTCAGTACTGCGCTATGGTTTCCTTTTATTCGTTAGATGTAAAAAAAGTTTTACATCAAACATAAAAAGCGTGGGCGAATATTTGGACCATAGATCTTACACCGATTGTTAATAATTTACCTTAGACATTATTTTATGTTCTTAATAAGACATTGTAAAAATTTATATGACATTTGCATGCCTATTTATATATTGCTGATTGTGCGGATATTTGTAATTGATCGATCTAACCACTGTACCACTATCTTGGCAAATAAACGATTGTTATTATTAATATGTCGTCTTAAGTCGTAAAATATTTTATATATTTTCCGTTTATTATTCCGTTTTCAACGTTTCTCAAGCAATTTCTTTTGCTTTTAAAGCATGTTTCAATTTAAAATAAAACTATGTTTTCGCGCCATATCGTTCGAAACAACGCTGGCCGTTGGCTTAAATATAAGGTAAACTTTGAAACAGTCTGTAATCAAGAATCCTTTGCCATACTCGAGTAACAAATTAAAGGTCTGTTGTAACCTGATTCTAAAGCTATATACAGGAACTAAAATAGTAGTTTAGCTTTCAAAGTAAGACATATTTTTATTACAGTTATGATTTAAAAAAAAACGAATGAATAACATCATTAGATATTTCACCATTTCGGCTTAATGTAGAAAGTTCCAAATACTTTTATTGTTTTTCGAAGTAATCTCCGTTACTCTCTACACATCGTCGAATTCGATGCAACCACTAAGAAAAGCAGTGGGCTCATTCTTCCTTCCTTCGATGTCTTCAATGACATTTTTGTACGATTTCACCGCATCTTCAGGGCTCGTAAAGCGAATACCTCGAATTTTATGTTTAGTTCTTGGGTATAAATGAATGTTGCTGGGCGCCAGGTCAGGACTGTAGAGCGGATGACTATTATCTCGACGCCTGCCATAGTCAAATATTCAACAATCCGTTTTGCGGAGTCCGCTGAAGCATTATCGTGGTGAAGGGGAATCCTTTTTCGAGGGCGCTGCTGTCGAATTTTTTCCAAGATAATTGATTGTGTGTCAATCGCAAACAGCGATTGACACACCATTCTGCTGCATCTGTCCTTCAATCTTCTAGCATAACTGTCGCGAATTGACCTTTCCGACCAAAGAATGACGCAATCATCTTTTTTCCTTGACTTTTTTACCTTAGTTAGCCAATCCCACTGAGTAGGTTGTCTTTTGGTTTCGGGTTCGTAGCAATATATCTAGCTTTCATCACCTGTGACGATGTCAAATACAGCATTTGAATCACCGCCGTTGAACTTATATAACATTTGCGACACTAATCCATGCGAAGGTGTTTCTGATCGTCGGTTAAAGTATGGGGAATCTATCTGGTACAAAGCTTCCTGACGCCTAAATGTTCGTGTAATATTTTTTGAACTTGAGTCATTAAGAAAACACTTTTTAAACAGATTGAAGCTACGTATTATTATTATAAACTTATAATTATTTACATAAATTTAAATTTTTCCGACGTTTCGCGTCTTGAGTCATACCAATGCCTAGGCTTGCCCGTATCAGCTGACATTTGACTCTCTTATCTTTCTCTTTCATGCGTCGCACAGCACTGATATTATCTTCAGTAGTCGCTGTTATAGGACATCCCTCACGCACGGATTATCATTGAGATTACTACGTCCACGCTTAAACTCGTTAAACCAATTGTAAATAGTGGCACGAGATGGGGCTTCACTAAGAAATGCTAACGCAGCCTAGTATAGCTTTGTTGTTGAGTAAGCCCACAACGAAAGTTATAAGAAATAATTGATCGAAAATTTTCTCGCGTTATGTTCATTTTCTTTCGTCTCTTCGAGTCTTTCGAGTTCTAAAATTGTAATACAAAAAAAGTTTTCATTAGCCATGATTCTAACTGGCAATATATATGGAATCCACGTATATATGGAAGACGGAGATAGTCAAAACTATTGCCAAAATAAATTTAAAAAAGATGGAGATAACTAATTTGAAAAATATTAGATAATGGTTTTAAAGCCCTTTGGATTTATTTATTATTTAAATTATTTCATAAGTCTTCAACAGTCACGATAATTTATAATTGCTTACAAATTCCGGACAAAATATTTTATTTCACTTATTATCGTAATTATTATGGCTTTTCAGTGATCCATCACGTTTTATAAAGGGAAGATTAGATTTACAAATTACTAGAAGCAACCGATGTCGTCGTATATAGTATATATAATACGTGTCCTCGTAACTTACATTTTATTACCCATTGGTCATTTCCAAACTACCCACGTACAAGAACAATGATTTAGAATAGCGCCCTCTAGGCGGTATCGCACGATTTAATACAATTAAGTGGCCACTTATTCGTGAGCTTTTAATTAAGTATACCGACGTGGATCAAAGACTAACAATTTATTAGTAAAATTATCCAAAATTAGAGAAGGTATAGACAATTTTATAGAGCCTCGTGAAATGGGCTCGCGCACTTAGGTAAGTAAATAAACAGTAGGAAAAAAAGACTTTGGCGCTTCTCTTACTTACGGCCACGGGCCAACTATTTTGCCGAACACTACATATATTACACATAAGCTATTTGCTATATGATATTACGTATATCAATTTGTTTGATGATGGATACGATGACTTCAAAAACTATTTTGAATAAGCAAGCAATGTTGAAGCTTATTCGGCACGAAAATTAGCGAGAAGCAAACTTTTAAAGTCCAGTGGTAAATAGTTAGACAAGCCTTTAGTGTATATATTCAAGTTCTACGACTAGTTTATACTGGGCTTGAAAGGACAAAGCAAAGTAAAAATGTGTAACGTATCTTTAGTATAATCTTTGGCCGAATGCAAATTAGTGCTACGGAGGTTGCGTCTTCAGTAAATGTCTTGGTCCCAAGATATTCTACCTGTATCAGATGTGCTGAGTTTTTATTTTACTTTCTCTTTGAATTAATTTTACTACTGCCTCTTTTATTCTTCGTCGGTTTTATTTTTCTAGATATTACCAAATGTTCAAAGTTTATAATGTCAAAGAATATAATTCTATTTCATAAACCTTTAGTTTAGTAACTAGTAATTCGATTATACTATTTGTGTTAACTCGTGAGTCGCGTGTCGTCATATGTCAAGAATTATTAATAATAATAATAAATTCTTTATTTTCTCCCATTTAACATTTGCAACAAACAATAAGAATAAGATGGTATTGGGAGATTAGTTTCCAAACTAGGTAAGAACCTGTGATATGGCTTCCATTCCACAGCAAAGTCATATTGAGTGGTAACATAGAGTAAGGAATAGTAATAAGGAAAGAAAAGAAAAACAAAACAGTTAACTAACTAGAAGTTAGAAAAAATAAAGTTGAATGGGTTTATGCGAGGGTGTGTATGTGAGTGAGTCTTTGGAGAGAGAGAGTGTGTTCGAGTGAGTCTTTGGAGAGTGTGCGTGGGTATATTTCAGGCATACGCCTGAGAACATATGTGAAAATTATTTTAATACATCTAGTAGATTTTCCGTTTGGTCATACTTTAAAGTAAGTAAAAATTAGTAAACTAATTGCTTTACATATTTTTTTAGGTTTGGGATATATATTCGATCGATCGAACGATCGCTGAGCAAAACTTGAAAAAGATGGGGGGATTTACTGGACAAACGTTGCAAATATAGCGTTTGTACAACGCTGAAAAAGATTGCGTGTTAGTGAGCAGGCGTTCCTATTTATTTCAGTTACTAATTGTTTTATATCTTTAATACAAGTGAAAATGAATAACGTACAATTATAATATATTTCTTGTCTGTTTGTAAATATGTATTATTAAGGTTTTATGTAACACACACGTATTCCTATAAGTTTAAATAAAAATGGTGTTATGAACACAGACAAAGAGGCGAATGAATTATTCTTTAATTTATCATTATAAAAGAAATCCCCAAAGGCATATAAGTCCGAATCACATGAAGGTATTCATTTTTCACTCCACTGAAGTTTAATATCAGTTTGGCACCACCTGTTATTAATGGACGATAGAAACTTTGCAGCTCAAATCATTTACCATTGAAACGCCAAAAATATTTTATAAACTGTTACTCACCCTTTATATTTAGGACTATGGCATTATGGAAACTTTCTTATTGTCTTAATTTAAAAAATCGTTGTCGCCACAACCTTAACATCGCGTCGGTGTATTACGATGTGTTCCTCACCATTTCCGCAAGTATCATTGATACACGGAGATCGAACAAGTCGAGTTCAGATCCACCCATCTAGTCATTAAGGTTGTATTTAATAAAGAAACAGTCATCAAAATTCTGAATATAGGTTAAATAAGATTTTTTGTATCGTGAATTCATATGTTAAGGAATCTTTAGAGATCGTGACCGAAACAAGCTGCGCATCCCCCGGCTGCATCACAGAAACAAAAACAAGACACAAACAGATCCCCGCCTGCCAGCCTACCTGCCATATGTAAAGGGAGTTACAGATAGAATTAGCCGGATCCTAAAACAAGCTTCTATTAATACAAGTTTCAAGCCGCACAAGAAGATTCAGCAATTCTTAATACCAATCAAAAGTAACACCCCGTTGCAAGATGCAGGTATATACAAAGCAGTCTGTGAACACACACTAAATAGGCCTAATCATTACATACGCTTTGACCAACCGAAAGTACTTGCGAAAGAAAAAAGATTCTTCCCAAGATTGGTACGAGAAGCCATTGAAATAAAAAAAAACACCCCAATTTCAATAGAGAAGACGGCCTAAAATTATCAAACACCTGGGATCCAATAATATCCAAATTAAAACCACAAGACAAACAATCCGCGAAAATAGAGGACATCGTTAGTCATTTCTGCAAAAACCCGGGAAATAAATACAGATAACACAACTTTCTCTGCAGCTGTGAGATCCTTTTGTCTTCAGTCACCGTGACCACGCACGCTGAAAAGCACGCGAAACGTCGGAAAGAAATTTAAAATTTAGAATTATGTAAATAATTATAAGTTTTTAATAATAATACATAGCTTCAATCCGTTTAAAAAGTATTTATCTTAATCTTTAGAGACTTCATTTTCAATTGTGTAAGGAAAATTATAATAATTAAAAGAAGCATCCAAAAATTAAATATTCTTTTAGGTTAGATTACTTTAAATATTACTTCCGCCTTTTAAAGTTTAGAGGAGTTACAAATTTAAATTTTCACCCTTCGACCATTACTCGGTGTATAAAAAGGTCAGGTCAAAGTCTCGTAATGCACAACTCACAGTTTTAAAATCATTTCTTTTTTTCTTTGAGGTTTCGCGTGAACTACATCCATACCATTGTAATTCTAGGCACTGTGTACGCATAGATGATCCATACTTGAAGTATTTACTGGGTACTTTCGTTTCATTTCGAATACTCCCACTTCATGTTGCTTCAAGTGTTTCAAACAAATACGTATTATTACTATTCGATTTTATTTGCAGTATTTTAAATACTCAAAAACATAAAATTTTCCTCCATTAATAATACTATATGAGGTACACACAGACTAAAATATATATAACTAACTGATTTAACGACATTTTACAAACCAGAAGGTTGTTGTAATGAAACAAATTGTTATTTGAAACGGACTTCTATTTTGAGAAAGGCGTCACAGCATTTATTTACAGTTCAATAAAGGATTAATATGACGCAATTTCGCTTTTATAATGTACCAAATTATGGAAAGCGTTTTTATGAAAACTAAAACAATCAATAGCTTTCTTGCAAGTACTCTTTCTTCTCTTGTTTTCACGTTGTACTGAAAGGGACAGGTGAGTGCTTTAGTAAAAACGGTGACTTAACCTATATATATAGTTAAACTATATTTGTTTGACAAACAATAACACTTTTAATGTTAATTAAATTAAATTAAATTTTAAATTTAATTATTTTTTTTTAATTCGACGTTATACAAAATACCAATCATTAGGAATCTAACAATTGTTCCACAAAGAAAATTGTGGATAGCTCTGGAGTCGGGTATCTCGACTGAACAAACTATTATCCAACTTTTTCTTTTATACTTTTTCAAGAAAGAATTTCATTTCACTCTGTGCTCCATTAATTAAATGCCTTTTAGACGTGAGCGGTAAGTTTGTCGTCGTTTCTAAAGTTATTGTCAAATAGATTTTTTAGTTTATGTCTTACACAATGAAGTTTTTTTTAAAGATATTATGGAAATCATTTTAACTTTATGCCGGTTTCAAGTAAAATACGCAACGAAGTTTAAATATTCAAGAATTTTTTCGCGGGAAGGAATGAAAATATAACCCCAGTAATGACCAATCCTCTACCAAGTTTTAATATTAAATATATGTTTTATTAAATTTTCGATTTATCTGTATAAAACCTTAATAATACATCTCTTTTTCTCATATTATTACATTTTCATTTTTAAAATAATTATGTTAATAACTCTTAATGTGACCTAGAATTGCATTATAATATTCAATTATAACCAAGAAGTGTTAAAGTTAAGTCTAACTTATATATAAATTCACGTCACTGGCTTAAATAATTTCAACTAGATACTTTTGGTAGAATAATCGGTGTCACAAATGAAAGAAAATCTTTCATTAATATATCCTTTTTAAGATACTTAGGTACTCGTCGAACAGTTCTCTTCATAGTCTATCATGCTTGTTTCCCGAACCCAATAGAATACCTAAAACTGAGCAATAATCCAAATAAAAGTTTTTCAATAAAAATAGGTCTACCTTCGTAGGCAAAATGATATTGAATATATTCTCAATGCTCGGTATAACAATTTCATCATAGCTATATTATGTTAATATCTATGGTAGTTTTGGGAACGAACGACTTTCATTCCATAAAAAAAACAATGGAATTGGTACAATGATAGCGAAATGTATGTGTCCACAAAATTGTTCTTGGAAAAATTAGATTAAGGTTGTGTTCTATGGCGACAAATTTATTTTATTCTGAAATTGAGTTTCGATCAAAACTGGTTTGTAGATCCGACCTCGCTTGTTGTTTTAGCCTCATACTGAATGTGTGAAGTAACTTAGTCTATTTAGAGATTGTACTTAAATCTTTGTTTTGTATCTGCATGTCATTAATATTAAGGTGGGAAATAGTTATTTAAAACTCAATTCCATTTTAAGGTTGAATCATTTATGGAGTATTTTGTTGTAGAATATACATACATACACAAACATAGGTTTAAAAAACTAATTGTCGCTTTAGCGTCAAATTCTCCATCTAGAGCTTACACCCTGTGCACCAATAAACTTTCTTTGTATGCACACATACACGCCCGTATGGTTAAGGAAGATATCACAAGGAATACGGCATGATTTAGACCTAAAAAGTAGACGGCGTGTCACATAACAGACCCATTTGCCTATTAGACACAGCAAATGATCACCAAAACAAATACAATCTGTAGTCTAGACATTAAAGATTGTTTCGCCACTAGTTTTTTTTTTATTTACATACAAAATGTAATCTTTGTTGCGTCATGTAATCTAATCCACTCACAATACAAAAACACTCAAACGTTAGAATTGTTACAAGGTAATACTGCAGATATCTCTAGAACATCTTGACTAATCAAGTCACTTCCAAAGAGCTAGTCTTCCTAAATTCAAATAACTAACAACTGGATAGGATTCTACGAACCGTTTGAGAAATTGCGATTGCTGTAACTGAGGTATTCTAGAGTAAATATCAATTTAGGGACGGTCACCTAAACAATTTGACTAACAATAGAAAATCAAATACCATTTAATTATTGAAATATTACTTTTAAAACTGATAAGCGAATGGTTAGTGTAACTAATGTTATCGATTCTAATCATATTATAAAATTGTTACATGTCAACTTTATGCTTAACTGTCTCTACGAGTACATTATTTATGTACGTATTCAATTATTGCAATATTAACACAATATTTAAACAATAAAAAATAACTAGAAAACGATATCAGCTAAACATTTTTAACTGGTTTTTACAATCATTAAAAGGTTTTTATTACCTTTCCCTTTATATTATTATATTTTTACTGACTATAATTTTTGTTAAATTAAGCTGAACGCAATATGAGCTATGTATCGGATTGCTCAACAGAAAATTTGTAATAACATACACGAGAAATTTATGAAAATTTTCAAATTTGGAATGATTCTCTTTATAAGTCATCATAAAAGTATAAACTCTATTTATTAAAAAATCGTAATTAGATCTGAGAAATAAGTTGAACTGTTACTAATGGTTCCATTAAAACAATTAACCCAATATAACAAACCCACATCATATAAAATTCAACGCGTAATGTATGGGTGTTTATACAGAATTAAATTAGAACAGAAATAAAAGCTCTCCAGCAATAAGTGGTTAAGAAGGGTCAATCAGGCCCAAAGAGCTTTTAGCAAAGGGAACATTTGTAAATTTATTTGGGTGCCGGATCAAACGCGTACATATCCCTTGATTATGTGAAAAATGATACGCTGTTATTGCGTTGAGACGGGATTATTTGCTATTTTTCATTTATAATCATAAAACTTTATTTATTGTAACATCTTTACTAAATATAGTACTACAATATACAATATACCGTATTAGATTTATGGTGGCAGGAGGGGAACAAAAGTTGATAAAAATTTTCAAACTCGTTCCTCCAATGAAAAGCTATATGAAATATATTAGGTCCTTACATATGAAATTGGCGTTTTGTAACAAAAAGTGGAATCATTAAATATAATATATTTAATTAATCAAAGTATGAACCATTGTTTTCTATGCTCTTTTCCCATCTCATAGGTAGTTCATCGATCCCTTTACTAAAAAAACCAGTCGGACGGGAATCAATAAAATCTGTGAAGGCGATTTGGACTGCCCCATCAGAGTTCAATTTTTTCACTTGCAAGAAGTTGTCCAAATTTCGAAAAAAATTCTAATCTGTTGGAGCAAGATCCGGAGAGTACGGAGAATGTCTTAGACATTCCAATTGAAGCTCTCCTAATTTGGTAGCCGTCTGTTGTGCAGTGTGTGGTCTAGCGTTGTCGTGAAGTAGCAGTGGCGTGGAGCGATTGACCAGCCTAGGTTGTTTAGCCGCTAGCTTTTCCATCATGGTTTGCAATTGCTGACAATAGACATCAGCCGTAATAGTCTGACCAGATTTGAGAAAACTGCAATGAACAATACCGGCACTAGTCCACCAAACGCTTACAAGTAACTTTTTTGGTGTTAATTTTCGCTTGGGGCAGGATTTGGCTGGCTGGCCAGGATCCAACATTGCGCTGAGCGCTTCCGATTATCGTAAAGAATCCATTTTTCATGACAGGTAATGATTCGGTTTAAAATACCTTAATTATTGTGCCGGTTCAGTAATGTAACGCAGCAGTCGACGCGCGTTTGCCGGTTTGCTTCAGTCAATTCGTGAGGTACCCACATTTCAAGCTTTTTAATCTTCCTAGTTTGCTTCAAGTGAATTATAATAGTTTTATCACTAACACCGCAGCCTGCAGCTAACTCGGACGTGGTTTGCGATGATTATCGATTCATTATCAACTTGGGGTCTCAGGCCGTCCACGGGGCTAGTTCTGCAGGTCCAAATTTCCAGAACAAAAACGTTGGAACCAAAAACGATCTGTGTTTTCTTTTGCAACATGACCGCCATACACATCATTCACCCTTCGAGTCGTTTCCGCAGCACTGGTGCCACGGCGAAACTCGTACTCGTAAATAATGCGATACTTTAAATTTTCCATTTTGTAAAATGAGTGACGCAAACAGAAAAAAACAGAAGATAAAAACAAATCAATGACGGTCATCGAAGCACAAATACATGAGTAAATAGCTGTACAAATTTGAATTTGGAATTCCTTACCAAATAGGAGAACATCGTGATTAAAGTGGCCAGTACGAAATACGCCATTTTCATATGTAAGGACCTTATATTTGTGCTTATGTTGTTCATCGATGTCTACGGCGTAGGATAACTACGCGCGACAGCTGACAGCCTACATCAACGAACATTCTAATTTTAAATTTAATTCCAATTTTACGTAAATAATTATATTTAGTCAAGACTGATCCTTGGTTCAAATACAGTTTATTATATAAAACCAGAAGTACACAGAACAGTGCAGTAATTAAAATCAAACCCCATAAATTATACAACTATTTATTCAATTTAAATAGCAAAACGGTGTTCCAATTTATTCATCATATCGCATTTGAAATTCGAATTGCCATTTCTTCAGAATTTCCCGGGAAAATACACGCCGCCGGCATTTTATGTGATTATAAAAGTATGTGGTATTTATGCAAAGTACTTTGCAATTAAAAATGGCACAAGTTATAGTTCGCGTGAGGCTAAATTGTGATTAATGCCACCTCGGCTCCGCGATTGCTTCTAAGAATAACGCATTCAGTGCAACTTGAAGTAATTAGATGTGATTGTTCGAATTAAAGCGTTCGTAACAGCTACTACGGAAATTGAAGGAGGCGTTGTGAATTACATAAGGTTTTCAAATTTCAGTGAATAAACAGCAAATGAGGTGTGGAGTGGAGTCTGTGTCGCTTTAAATGTCTAATCATACTTAGATTTAGGAGTAGTATGGGTGAAATATCTTCTTTAACTTTGCAAAAATGATTAAGCGCGATAAATTAATGTAAAATGCGATTTAATTATTGTTGTAAATCCCGTAACATAATGGAAGCATTTAAAGGTCGGCAACGCATTTGCGAGCCTAGCAATGAGAGTGTGCTTGGGCGGCGGTATCGCTTAAGATCAGATAAGCCTCCTGCACGTTTATCCCTAATCATACTTATTTCTAAAAGCAAACATATTTCTGATTTACTTTTTATTTGAAACTTTTAAAAGCTCAATGGTTTCTGGTCTAATATTACTGCGTCTGTTGCCTTTATTTTTAAGGCGTATTTAATATAAGTTTTTATACGTATCCAAAGTAAGTTTTGTTTCCCTGGCATTTTAATAAGAACCAAGATACAGGCCAAGGAAATAAGCAAAACCTTTACTTATGAAATCATAAGATACTCGTTTAACTGTATTTTCGCTACATTATTTAACAAACGTTAATGATACAGATACCCGATATTGAAAAAAACATTAATATAATTAAGTATAGAATTCTATTAATGCTATAATTTATAATTTACTTCGACGCCTTTATAATTCGAGAATTCAATGCAAAACTGAAATGTATGCTATAAATTCTTTAAACTATCGAGAATAAACGGCAAAAAAAGTTCCATCGTTATTGACCCAAAAACCAATAGGCTTTGAATTTTTTTAACTATAACGCTCACTCAAAGGCGACGTGTCTCGCAATGACGTCAAGCAAAACATTTTAACGAGGGTCTAGGATTTACAAACATAACAAGTTCATGTTTGATTATGCGGCGGCTTTTTGTCATCAACCTTTTCACTTAACGAGTGGACTTCGTTATATTAGCTATATTGGGTCTGATTCAGGTATTTTATAATTGTACGTCAAATTTTTTTAAGATTGAAAAGGATAAAACGACTCGAATTATGGAATTATTGTGAGTGGACGTTAGTGTTTAGTACTGAACAGTGGTAAGTGGAAAAAATTAGTACGCAAAAACAGATTAGACCCTTAATAGACCGGAAGTAGTGTTATTGGACACTTTCTTATGTTAAATATACTTTTTAGTAAAGTAAGTTAGTTTAAAGTACTTATTAGTACTTAAGTTAGGCTAGACGTAATGTTAAATGATGTCTTTGTGCAGGGAAATTTATTAAAGTAATATTACAGTTTTTAGGTATTAATTTTTAATGTAAGTTATTACAAAATCTAAATAAAACAATGATAACTTATAAACGTCTATCGGAAGTATAGAACAGACGAACTGTACGTTTCTGGATGGCTCCGCGGACCAAAATGTACGCTTCCGGGGTCATCAGGGTGCTTTAAATAATAGAAGTTTGTTGGTTTACTCTATATTAACCACTTGCGTGTTACAAAAGAATATGAGCGAAATAATGACGTGCTAATTGCTATGTACCGAATGAATGCACTTTTAACAGTCAAAGAGAGTGCCTACGTCTGGCTATGCTGTCTGGGTGTAACTCCCATGATTTAGTTAATTGATTTGAAACCAATAACTGTAATGTAGAAGAGATTGCTTGCGTGTACTCTCGGGGCGTAAGCTTATAAATGATCAAAATGTACAGCCATGGAACGTACATGTATATACATAGGAAATCGTCACGCTTGTAAATGAGCAAAATGTACGAACCTTGGCACGTACATAGGGATCATCACGCTTATAAAACTAAGAAAAAACAAAATGTACAGTCTTGGCACATGAAGAAAGTGTTTGGTGTTTTTAATCGTCAAGGTCAGGAAAACAAGTTCCAACTGCCAGCTTTACATTATGACTCCACATTATATATAGCGATTTACACCAAAGTAATATATACCATAGTGATAGTTGCTTTGGACCTATCAATTCGCATTTTGAACTATGATTAGATTAATTTGAGAATTTTTACAAACTACTTTTGAATTTGGGTAAATATGAATTGCTACGTGTTTAAATAGTATAAAATTTAAGCTTTCTTAATACGCACCGATTCAACTATTTTCAATATTCAGGATATGTTTCAAATTATGTTTATTTTATATAAAAAGAAAAGTTAAGGGTTGAGAAACGCACGCGTAACTATTGGACGAACAATGCTCGCAAAATAAAATCAAAATGGTGTTTCCCTTATAATAAACTTTAAATGCCTTCGAACAGAATTTGATTGTAGGCACATTTAAAACGAGGCTTTCAATTTTCGAATTTGTAAGGCCAAATTTAGTGAATGCAGTGGTGCGATAATTTCCAGTCAATCTCCAAATTGGGAAAGCCTAGCCAAAAAAAGGTATGAAATTCTAAAAATATCCTATTTTATACTATTATACGGGATTGTATAATGATATATATTCCAGTAGAAGAAAATAAAACACTAATTCCTTTTTTTTAATTCAGTAGTTTGTTTTCATACAAATACTGGTGTTTAGATGGTTAAATGTGATTTAATTCCCGGCGAAATGATAAAAATATTAAAATAAAAATGTGTTTATTCATTTTAAGTACATATGCATTACAATGTGTGAGATTTGGGAACCCTTTTAAGTAAAAAAATACCTGTGTCAGGTTTCCCAGCTTTTCCATAACAAACTTAATTATACATTCCTTAAATATATTTATTTATAATTTTATTACATTTATTTTTGTTTTTTCAAATGGTATTAACACGCTTGAGTGCATGAGTTAGTGTGGGTGCAAATGTCACAGAAGAAGCTCTAACACTGAGTAGGGTGTATTTATAAGCCAGTCCTTTAATAGTATTTTTACATTGTAGACGATAAGCAGGTAGATGTTAAGCAGCCTATTTAATTAATAATACATAAAGTCTGTTTGCATATTGCATCTGGCGAAGTCAGTCCTTACGGTCTGACTGACGACAACATCCCTATTTCTTTTTAAGAACCGCCTAATTATTTTTGTCTTTATTCGCATGTCGACACATCGCCATAATTCTATAATTATGTCACCCTACTCAATGAATCAGATGTATAAAACTAAGGCAAAGCAACTAAGCACAACTAAACACAACTAAATAAATTATATTTTTTACCACCGGCCATTAACCTTCATCTGAGCGCTTTCAAATATATCAGTAAATGGTGACTAGCTTTAATTCTTTGGAGTGAAAATAAATTTAATAACAACAACCATAAATTTATTAATCAAGCACTGCTATAATCGGATTAAATTGTACAATGGATTATCGAATCTACAGTTCGAACACCTCGTATTAAAATAAAATCACAAATTTATTTTCACACAAATTCCCTGTTTTCTATAAAATGCTAATAATTGAGTAAATTGAGTAGATTTTTTATCTATTCTGTTGTATTTTAATCTCGAAGCACATAAATCGATACCGAAATCTATTAGGGTGTATGGACCAAGGCCTTTCTTAATATCTCTATCTATATCCCCGAAATGCAGAACAGAAACTTCTTTCTAGCGGAGATTTGTATGATCAAGGGCTAGTGTACTCCTGGGTCAGTGAAAGGAGGCTTATTTTTGGGCTTCAATAACGAACATGTATCCAAAATAACAATAGTTGACCAAACTGGATACTTCATGAGTAACGCATAGATCATTTAATTCATTTAATCAAAAACATTATTCCAAATGTAAACAAAATCTATACGTGTCTAGTTATCAGCATTTAACGAAAAAATATTTTATAACATAATTTAAAACTCGTCTTCAGCGTCGACAAGAATATTTAAGGCATTACTCAGTCTGAACTTCCTGAAGGATTTAACTTTTAATTAGGGGATTTACCGTTATAATCATTGCCCTTTGTCGGCTCTGGGATAAACTTAAAAGAGAAAAAGACGGTCCGAAGATTCATAAAAGCAGTAAGTTTATATTGTAAGATATCATTGGTACTGCAAACGATTCTCTAACTGAACTTAATCTACCTTTTATCTGGATTATAATATAAGGAGATGTACATGTATATGCTGTTTATATATATGTATGTCATGGGACAGTCATTAAGTACGATTGAAATTTAGTAAACGCGTCGGTCGTCGTGTGTCAGTTAACGCCTCTGTGTGCGTGTCATCTGATTAAAAGCACTCAAAACATAGATTCATTTAACTTTGAGTTTTGTCAGGTTAAAATAAATATGTAAAAGCTGAAAATAAATTATTACTATTGTTTATATATTATTATTGAAAAGGTTGATTAAAACCTTGACTTGATTGATTAAAACGTACAGCCGGTGTTCCGTCAGTGCCCCGTCTTGAGACCCTCAAGAAAAAAGCTCCCATGTCCTGCAATGTAGGGGGTTCGATGTTATGGTTGAGGTGTGAATGGCAGCCTGTATTATATTATACTTTTGCACAGATTATTATAACTAATTATTGCCATGACAGTTATGATTATCAGCCGTGCGTCTTAAGATTTTTTAGCTTCTCGCAGACTGCTGAGTGTGAGTGTTAAATTTTCTAATTTTAATATCATGTTGCAAAAATATGTAGAAGTCGAACATGTAAATAACAATGGTCAAGGCGCAGCTGTTAAGTCGGCACCCGAATTGTTCTAGATACGATTTTCGAGTTGAACACATGTTTATTTCACTGAATATTAATGAAATACCCACACAATGGGGATACCTCGGTTACGCTGAGTTTCCTTTTTACTTTCAAGATCTTTGAGGTCGAATTCGTATCCTGATATTTGCATTACTTGTCAAAAAGTATGACCGCTAAGCCCACCTTTACTTGTAATTACCTGTTCGAATATAACATATAAAAAAATGTGTGCGTGTACTAGTACACAGGTAAGAAGTGAAACTTATTTATGACCTTATTTTTCGAAAAATAATCTACTGTATGCAACTTTAGAGAAATTGGTTAAATAAAGTTAAATTAGATGAAGTTTAACAAAAGGCTTAGCCTAAAAACAAATAATACAATTATTTCATTTTATCTTATTACTGAATGTCATTAATTGTAATAGAATTATTATCGTTATTATATATTTTTGTTATTAATGGCTTCGAATCTCTTCGAATCATGATAGGGATAAGAAAATGTGACGGTTATTTTTTTTCCAACGCCGATAAGGAAGTTTCACTTCAAAAATATTTTTTCTACTACATACATATCTAGAATTTAGTTTCATCATCAATTCTCAAAAAAATATTTGATATAATAAATTGTGTATGTCTATACTATAAAATTATTTCAAAACTGTGTACAAGTAATACCAAATAAACACGAATTTATTATAATCGATCTATATAATCACTATTTATCTAGGATTTTTAAAACATATTGTGATATAACTATAGCTCGTATTCCGGGCTGATAAAGGCTATTTTACGAGTCTCGATGAAATTACGGCTCTATGAGCATAAATTCACGGTATAAAGTATCATTATCTCGGCGTACGTTATGCGTAGCTAAGATTATTTGCATACGCGTAAACTAGAATATGACCCGAGGGAGGAACAAACTAAACTATCGGACCAGTGCCTCAGCTATTTTGGAGACGTAATGGCTCGGAATTTGCTTTTGAATGGCTTTTGTTTTGCTTGCAAACTTTTAGGCGGTTCACAAAAAATACTGTTACTCTATTGTAAGGGTTAATGTTATTTTAAGCGTTCTATTATCTTGACAAGGGCAGTGGAAGATTTAAAAAAAATGTAGATCTTACATAAATCATCATGAAAATTTTACCACGTATTACAGAGTTATACTCGAAATATGAAATTAAATGAGAGAGGCTCATAGTACATAATTCGACCAAAAACGTTTCTAGTCTGTGTGTGTAACTATGTTCGAAAATGTTTTCTCTGTTCGCTCACAACCAATCTCATACTTACATAAAAGGATTCGAAACTAATCAAACTGATTAGCTATCAGAATCCCAGACGATTTTGTCTTTGGACACAAATTAGTCTGCTTGATCAAACTTAATTATAATGTTATGAATTTGACCGGAGTAAATTGTGATCTCGCACAACACACGCCAATCTACTTAACACTAATGTACTTCTAGAATAACTTTCATTTGCGTGCTAAAACAGATTATTGCTCCTTTGGTTTCCAAACCGAAACGCGTATTTTGCTTTTTAGCATTTCAAAATAAATCTAAACATAAAAAGAAAGCCAATACCAGGCCAATAATTTAAAATTTCCTTTGATCAAAGGAGCTACGTACCTAATTCGAGGAAGCTAATGGATTTTAAAACCTCACAAACGCCGCACTGCCGAGTGAATCACAAAAAAATCATTTTTCATGGAATAAGGCTGGCGTGGTGCCAATTTTGACCAAAATCCCTGGCTAAGTCGCGTACGCCAGTTTTCACGGATCATTGCACAGAACGGCTCACTCCCCCACCACAGTAAACAATGTGCAGTATATTTTATGGAACTTTCCTTAGTTTTGTGTTTAAAGTGTTGCAATACGCTTCGTTGGGTTAGGAATAGGATAACCTGAATTACCTTTTTTATTGCGTATTTAGGGATCACAGGATTAGTTGTAGGGATGCGCGGCTCCATTTCTTTGTTTTTGATGAAAAATTCTCATGCAAGCAGCTGAGTGTAGAAATGGAAAGCGCGTTAACTTATATCAGCGCTGGCACTTACAAACTTTGTGGTGCACGTTCGTCACACACTTGTCACGTGATCCGTATTTTTTTAAATAGTATAAACTAATTAAATATTTTGAAGTTAATTTAATTAAAAATATTTAAATCTGTTTAGACAAAGATTCTTTATATTTTTAAACTTAAACTGCGTGATAAAATATCTTAATTTGTTAGGTCGAACTAGTTTTAGGTGACAATATTTCAGCGCTGCCCGAAATATAATAAAGTTTGGGGTCGTTGCTTTTAACAGCTTAGTTCACTGAAATTTTGTGTGGTTTACCCATGCTATTGCATTGTGTCTGCGATTTGGGACTAAACTTGTTTGTATTTGAAGTTAATTTTCATATTTTAGCCACATATTTTGTTGAACATTGTTCAGCTTACAATGCGAATGAAAATTTAAATATTATATAGGAATGTCAATATTAAACTAAGTTCTCAATATCATCACTTTATTTCAATGCTGAATTGAATGTTTTTATTTCTATATAAACAATTTAAAAATTATAGGTCCTTAACTAATTAATATAATATGACAATCTTCAGTCGGACTCTTCTGTTTTAGCCTACGCATAAAATACTTTCTTTTTCACACATTCGAACCCATCATCTATTGTTTCCGATTATACGAATAATTGTGTATGTCATTATCGAAATTATAATCTATGTACTTATTTTTTCGAGGGTAAAAAACTTATCGACGGGAGTGCTCTGTATTTTATAATGGCGTTGCACAAAATTCAAATTAAGAATAAAATAAACTAGAATACGTCATTTTGCACTATAATACCAATCTCAAAGATCCGAGTAGCATCTTGACCTTTCGCTAGTAGCTTCAACATACAAAGCAAGATGTACAATGTGAATATTTATGAGGATCAAATGCTGGCAAATTCGACTCTGCAAGCTTTGAAATGTAACAATGCTTCGTAAAGAAAATGCTTAATCTCCTATACAAATTGATATAATTCAGGTTTGAACTTAGAATCATCCTTTATATGTAGTCTTGAGGTAAGCCGTTATAGCTGTAGGCAATAACTTTATAACTTTGTTCGTTGCTTCTTTACGCAAACAAAACATGGAGTTGAATCAAAACATGTCTATATGAACTTGTATAGTTTAAACGGGTCGATAATAGTTAAAATAATCGTATAACCAGAAACAAGACCGCATACGCAATAATTATTTACAAATTACTGCAATTATTTAATATAAATGTTCCACAGACAATACATCAATATGCACATCGTTTATACCTAAACAAACACACTAGGTACATTTGTCACTTAGAACAAATTGAACTGTATGGTCTCATATTAAAAAAAAAAGTTACTATTACTGAGAATTAAAGAATAAACTCATTTACGGTATTTTGCGAATATCGATAGTATTAAACGCTTAATACTGTGATAACTAAGGCAATATAGTACGCATACGTATATGTAAGAATAATGGAAAAGACAACTTTGCAGCGCCTCTGGCGGCAACGCGCAGTACTAATGTCATACAGCTATTTGCCTCAGGTTGTCGTTTTCTTTGTCAAAGTCAAAATACGAGTTAAGGGAGAAAAAATAAATTTACTATTTAAATTAAATTTGGACCATTGTGTTTTATTCAAGTTTTAATACAAGACCATTAATTTGTATTACGTTAAACATTTCCATGGCAGTGGTTTTAATCACAATCAGTGGTGATCATATATACATATTGAATGACCTCTCAAATTTCTAAGTACGAATAATTGCTCCAATTATATTAAATACATCGAACTTGGTTTTGGAATGTAGGAATTAGAAACGTTACTTATAGCTATATTAATATTACAATCTATTTGTACGCAAAATAATGGATACATTAAAAAAGCACTAATTAAACAATAAAAATACGTTATGGTATTTAATTTGACAATACGAGATCGTTTTCACTAAAGATACTTCGAACTGTCAATGTCAAAATAAGCGGGACCCGGGCTGTCAATATTTTCATAAAATATTGTTACAGAGGTCGCTTAGAATTTTTGACAAACCATAGTACTAACAAAACGGAACACGTATATGTCATGTTTATAAAAAAAAATACTCTATAACTTAGCTAGACTTTAGAAGCTCTTAAGTGTTTCGCTTAACTATTTATTTTGATAGAAATTTTAGTCTGTGTGGACACAATAAATCAAAAAGATAAATGACGGAAAGGCATGACCCAATTTAATTAGAGTAAATACAGCTGCCAGGTATAAGTTTCACTAAACAGGTACTGAACGCAAAAAATTCACTAAACGCCTGGATTTGAATTCTATAGAAAAAAGTCACGGTATACAAAGAAATAATAAAACAAAGTATCCTACGAATTCGCTGCCACTCTACCAATATATTGGTATAGCAAACGGATTTGAATGTTTTTTTTAGACTATACGTACGTACAAGCATACGTCGTCACATCCTTATGAAATATTGTTTTCAAATGTTATCAAGAGCAACATAAAATAAAGAGTATAATAGAGATTTGTAAATATTTATATCTAACTGGGGTATGCAAATATGAACGCGATTGTCAAAGTAAAATAAATTTAGAAACGGTTCTATTTACTTCGAACCCATGTTCTAGAAACTAAATCAAGCTGCCTACTACTGTTAAGATCTGTTTAAGATTGACAGTACTTAATACTTAATTAATGACATTTACGGAATTCGGAAAAGCATTTTATAATAGGAATGGTATAATGGATAGATCCTAGACACCAAGAGATGTAGAAGTTATACTAGTGAATATAACACTTCGTTGATATGCATAATTATAAGACACCTTGTATAATCGCCTCTTACATGGTGTCCCAAGTCCAATGCAAGTAATGAAAACAAATGAAAATAAGAAACCGAAGCAACCGTATTCTGAAAGAGCCAACCATAGAGGTGGAAAAAGTGTGTTCCTGTTAAATTCAGCTTGTTTACAGAATCGTCCTACTGTTTCTTACGTACAGTTATGAAACAAAGGTTCTCTACCGCATTAATTACAGCGTAAATTTGTATGAAATAACAAGATTATTTACATTTTAGCAATGATCTTGGGATACCTGTATTGTAGTCATATAAAAATTACTTATGCATACGTATGAATAAGGATTTAATTTACATATTTACATAGGTCTAACTTCAATTCATTATTACCGTTCAGTAATGTTAACACGAAAAGGTTTTCCATAAGAAACTAAAATTTGAATTTTAACCATTTATTTCGAATGCACCATATTAATAACTGGACGATATCGTTATAACATAAACGCTGGATAGCGGACTAAACCAATTGACATCAAAAAGTAAAAAAAAAACTTAAAACTAAGGTACTAAACAAAATCGAAAATGGGCGGGATATATCACCATTTTTTTCGCTGGCAACTTCTTTGCAAACAAAATACATAGAATTGAAATCAATGGCACTTAAATTTAACTATAGCTGTCATAAATGTCACTTAATAATACTATGAAAACTACGTTTTTCGAATAATTTACAACCATACAAAAAATGCAGTAATCTAACTTAATTTAGATTATAAGTATTTTTCTTAAGTGTTATTTATAAAATTACATACATGAAGTAATTTAGGCATTTCTACAACAATGCCTAAACAACGATACAAATCAGTCAATTCTTAAAACATATTAACATCGAAAAATGCTAACTATTTTACACATTTCGTTTTAAATTGTTCTAATTCACTAGGAATTTTCGCCATCTTAGAAAGTATTTTCATTGATATAACAAGCGATTGACATAGATGCGGGTAGATACTGCACTACCTGCATAAACTAAACTCGCACGAATGAAATCTATTAGTGTTTTATTGGGTTATGCAAGAATTATGTACATCAGCTTTAAACAGGTATTTTTTAAATTTATAAAAGCCTTAGAGAGCAGTAGATACTCTTTAAATACAATAAAGAAAAATACAGAAAGTATTTTGTCCAAAACATTGGACATTACAATTCTACCCGCGTCTTCATTAAGCACTAAACGCCATTATGCGTAATCACAAAGTCACTTACGGTGGGGTCACTCAAAACTCACTGACCATAAACCCAGATAGTCAAAAACGCCTATACAAAGGTGACTTGGTGTGGCTACACGAGCCAAGCGTGATGCTAGCACCAGGACTCCTCATGGGGCGCTCTCTCGTCATCCGAATCACCATACATATCTGCTAGTTTGCGGAACCGCGGCCCGAATGTCGACAGATAGTTGAACTTAAGGTCTTCATCATCGGTACCTGTGGAGATAATTTATATGAGAAGAGCTTATACGAGATTTATACAAAGCTTAGTAAGGATTTTGTAGTATTTATTTTGGTAAATTCTAACCACATACAACTCTAACTTATTTGCCAGACAAGTGTCTGAAAATGTAAATTTTACCATTCCAATCTTTTTAATATTGACGATCATAAGTGTACCAATGAATACATTTCGATTTGTCCCTTTCACCTTTCAGGTCATTGAACTTTTAGTTTCGGGACAACAAATATATAAGCTAAAAAATACCAATAATATGTTATATATTGTAATTAATTAAGTAACGTTAAATCACAGTAACAATAAGCCATGTTTCTGAATTATATCAAAAGGACGATATAATCCACAATGTACCAAAATCATTGATCATCCATGAATATTTTGTGGCAACCAACGGAATATAAAACGCACAGAATGTTCGTTAATTATTTGTTTCTCGTATCGCACGTCATTTGGCTCATTAAATCGAGTACTGCTCGTAGTGAAATGGCACCAATTACTGTAATCATTGAGAAGTTAATAAAAACGCGAGAATTTTGAATTACTTCAACTTTTTCTACGGTTGTGATTGCTGAAGCGGCTTGCGCATATGTATGTTAGTAAAAGTATTGGTAAAGTTCTTGAATATATGATTTTTAGTTTAACGTCTTCCAAGCGAACACTTTTTAAAAACAAATATATTTACTCGATTCCAAAATCTTAAAAAATGAAAATATCATAACGCATTCGTGGTTTTTAGATGAACTTTAGTGTGTGCTTTCAAGCCAATTACCAGGAGTTAAGTTAATTTAATATTTTAAAATTCTCTTCATTTTCGTTTGATCGATATTGACTTAAGATTAATAATAGCAATAAGTCATAGTGCCAAAATGCACACTTACTATAAATCGTTTTTGGCATGTGCAACTCGGCGGCGGGCCAAAGAATGTGACACCGTATAAAATTACCTACATGGCAGGTGTGACACAAAACGAAATCACATATACACAATACAATACATTTCATTTGGTATAATTGTACTGAAGTGATATACAGAAACGAGACTTACATAGTGACTGACTACTTCCGTAATGACATACGGGAGTCAGAGTTCGCGCTAAGTCGTTTCAGAATCATTGCCTGTACTTGGGATAGTCATTTGCCAAAACGTGATTAATGGATCTACCAAAGACATATCTAAATCAAAAACCAATATAATAGCTTTTGTAGTGGGTCGTAATGATTTAAAGCTATAAATAACAATTTTAACATAATCGCGAATGTAAATTACTCACCGTTTCAAGTGATATATGTGGTCAGAGAGGCTAGATGCGTTCAAGATTTTTTTTAATCTTATCTAATATTAGTTAACTTATATCGCTAATTTCTGAGTCTTTATATAAAAAAAAAAACTTACAGCTAGCCAATGATGAGAGAGAGCCGCTAGTGTTGCCATCTCCTTCGTACGCGTAATGTCTGACGTCATCATAGGGAGTGATCTCGGGGTCGCGGTCTAGGACGGATTTCTTGTCGTCTAGGAAACCGGATATATCCGGCGCTGCGCCTACCATACCTGGTTGCAAAAGTTGAGTTAGACAAAAGTTCCTTCACCTTATAAAAAATTTGTATACTGTAAGGCTGATTTATCATTAAGATATAAGTTGTGACTAAGAAAAGTAAGATTATTATAATTTAACAGCTTAACTAAAACTTTGATCTGATTGATCGCCTGCTTGCCTATTATAAAAAATAAATGATCACCTAATAGAAATAGAAATCTGAGGCCCAGTCTTAAAAGGTTGTAGCGCCAGTTTCTTATATTTTAAAGAACCATACTGGTGAAGTTCTTTAGTTCTTTCACAAAGCTTCTCTCAGACCTACAAAAAACTTACCAGGCGCCTGTAAAAAGGCCACGTCGGTATCTGGAGGTGGACCATCATACATCTGCCGAAGCACATGCAGGTCATATCCTGCGTCGCCTTCACCACCACCTTCATCCTCATATGCTATTATGTTCTCTCTAATATCATCTAATTCTTTTTCGGCCCACGCATCAGCTCGACGTCTGTGCACTACCACCGCCAGGAGAAGAACTAAGAAAAAAAAGACTATTATTTCAGTGCAATGTTACTGTCATTTGTACGATTTAAATAGTGTATTATGAAAACAAAGGTTTCTCGATTATTACTTAATAATGAATAAGTACATAAATCTTGACTGATGATAAACAGTCCGTGTTTCCGCAGGCAGACAAAAAATTATAAATTTCAATCATAATAATTGGAATAATTTATAAAATATTCTCTCAATACTTGTGTACTCACTGACTAATATCGCTATGCACACAAGTATAGCAACGAGAAAATTGGTGTCGATGCCAAACGTAACAGCAGTGAATACGCTCTTCTGGCATCCAGGGTCTGCATTCACCTCTACCGATGGTCTACCCAGGTTGTACATCTGTGAAAAAAATTGGTCAATAACTAAATATCGATATTCATTAGCTTCTGCTACTTTTGTTTTTACGCATAAAATCATTTCATAGGATTTAAACTACAATTTACCTACTTCTTTATTTTATTAAATATACTATCGTGCTTGCTGTTCACACACATCCGCATCAAGACAATTTTATATTTATAATTTATTAGTCAGCGTTTAGTTTTTGGTTTCTTTATTTAAAATATAATCAAAGTTTAAAAGACTTACTGCTATACTTTCTTTAATGTGTAGTTTCTTTTCAGCTGACTGATCATATAGGTAAATCATAATTCTGTCATTACAGATAATTTAATGGACCGTGAAACGTAATTCCTAAGTTTAGAAACTTATTAGAAAACCTTTTATTAATTTAAAAGTTTTGTTCGCCAACTCCAGTTTCGGATGAATAGAAAACAATCTTTTAGTGAAAACTATTTGCAAAGTGCTTTAGGGAAATCCACCGAGATAGGTTACTTTTAAATAATCTATAAAAGCTGTCCCAATATATTACACTATATTACTACTGTAGCTCTTAGTCGTTTTATTTAACAAGAGGGGTCGATCGTATAGTTTGGACTACACAAGATTTAACAGCGAATATAATTAACACGCTGGTATTGATAAAAACGGTATCATTTAGGTTTTATGAATCGCATTATCATATATTATGCATTTTTCTCTTTTGTTTTAATAGTTCGTGGAGATGGTGGCCCTTGCTAGTACGCTGATGTCGGAACTGGGGCGGGAGTATAGGCCGTATAGGGTCGACTCGCCTTAGTAGATTAGTTTTGCTTAACTTAATTTTATAGTATAAGTCGTTTTACAATTTTAAAGAGTTACATGTTTTAAAACAGATCAGCCATTTTTTATTGCTAACTGTAATTATCACTTATATCTTATACAGTTCAATGACTACTTAGATAATTAATAATTGACATTTTTTAAACAAAAGTTCATTTAGTTAACTTAAAGATGTGAATAAAACATAAATAAGACAGCAAGAGGAGAATGGATACATAGAGAAAAAATAAAATAAATACAATAATTTTATGTTGTTAAAAACACTTACAAAATCGTTGTACGTAAAATTACTGATGCAGCCCATAAAGTGTTGGTTCGTTGGTACGTGCTGCCAGCCGAACGAGCGAGCAAGGTCTTGCAGGTCGATACTAGCGCCACCTAGCTGCAGTGGACCATTCACTGTGAACAATTGTTAAATATTAAAACTTAGGCTATGCTATCCTACAAAATCTCATTATCTTCAATCATATATGGGAAGTAAATTTTAATGGCATAAATTTAATGTCATTATTCATATGTTACGTCATGTATACGTTGAAATTATTGGCATAGTGGACAAACGTACGATTTTCTCAACTCTACATTCGTTTTTGAACGCTCATTAAGTTTTATACAAATATTTTTTTATTGTTCTTTTACATTTTTTAAATAACGTTTCTTTATCAGCTTAAACTTAATTCAAATAATTGATATAATATTTCTAAACCTGTTTCATGCTGAAACCTACTTTATTAAAAAGCCTACTTACCATTCAAAATTTGCCTAGGCGCAATTGGTGCCGCCAAACTCATACACGTTGATAATTTGCATCTATCCACAAACATTTCAATTGAGCTCTTCATGAGAACTATTTCTATTAAATGCGGCTTGCCATCTGCCACGTGCACCACGCTGTTGTTTAGTTTGGTAGTACCGGAACCGTAATCGACAAGTAAGATTGGATATCCGTCGACAAGCTCCAACGACATGAAGTCTGAAACAAAAATACATTGTTATAATTATACATTTATTATACAGGGTAGAAGGTTTCTTGCTAGATGCTTGGTTCTTCCTTCCGATGTTATCCTAACAATAACAGCGGAAGGTTACCTGCAGGTCTAGACGCGAAAACTACGTTAAGTCAGGTTGATTAAAAGGAAAAATTATGCGGACGCAAATATTTGAGAGCAATACATAATATATTTCTGTATACCACTCATATGTAATTGGTAAATACATATTTATATGAAGGTGCTTATTCATTTCGCTTAAAGGTTAGTGTTATGTGTTATATAATGAATACATTTAGACCTGGTGCAATATATCAGTGACAAAGTATTCAACGTAATTTGATATTGCAAATAATAGTGCTCAAAGATACAGAAATATATATTAGAATAACAAATGTTATGGTAAATTTTACAAATTTATACGAACTGGGTTTCAACTACGAATACTATCTTGCGTGGCTCACTCTACAGGAGCCTTATTTTGCATTTTACTTGCAACGTTTTGTTTGTATCATTTTAAAATATCAAACTAAAATATATATTTTAAATAAAATTTTACACAAGCGTGAAGAATACTGAATCATGATTTGTAAGTCCAAGTTCCTCACACATATTTTAATGTAAAATAACATTTTTTGACAATCAAGTAAATTTAAAAATATTAAGCACTCAATAAACAAGATTTCATAACACAAAATTATAATAATGGCCATCGGATGTATAGAATATATTAAGTCTTAATTCTATTTCGTATAAAATAAAATGACACAAATAAAAGTAGAATATATAGTAAAAACCTTTATCTTCATAACAGCATGTTTAAACAAAGGCTTACAAGGTGTTATAAAGCTAATGTTGTTCCAATTAGGTCCAGTTTATAATGCTACAAGTGCTATTAATAACCGCAGCGATTATGTGTGAAGCTTTAGCTGCTGTATTTGGCTCAAATTCAAGCTAAAATTCTGCTTATTGCACTTTAAGTAGTATGGGATGGAAAAGAAAATTACTACACTCATGATTACATAATACATTCATGATAATAAATATTGTGTAAATTTTGTTAAATCCTTTAAAACGTTTGTAGATGCTAGTACTGCATTTGGATTGTAAAATAAAGAAAGTTTCTATCAATTTGTATTGGATTATGGATATTCGAAAGGAAACAATAAACGTAGTTAATCCTCTTGATTTTGATTGGTCAAATGGAAAGGTCGAATCTCCGTGATTGGCCTAGATAAATGCTATTGACTAATGACGCGCACTGTCATTTCACTCTTCGCTAAACATTCCCACGCACGTTAGTAAAGTAACAAGTAGTTAAAAATATTAATTGATCCAGCTAAGGCTACTGAGACAGTAACAAAGAGATGTGTTGTCCTTAACGCATATCTTTATAAAATCTTCATCGGCTTAAACATTTAAGTCTTAATGGAAATTAAGATAATTAGAGCGCGAACAAAGTTCGTCGTATAATTAAATTTCGATACGTCAAGTGGGGTTAAGACAACGTTTCACGGCACGAAACATCAATTGTTTGCCAGTGTTATCTTTCGACGAATATTAATTACAAACAAACAAACTCCACCGCCTTAACCAACAAATAATGAAGTAATAATTATGAAGGTGTTTCTATCGGTATTAAAGGGGTCAATGTAAACAATATAACAGCTTGGAATTATTAGGGAGTCCCAAAGCGGTCGATAACCCTCTGGGTAGAAATTGGTTTCCCAGTAGACAAACGAACTGATTTTTAAGATGTCTGTTATTAAGTTGTATTACGTAACATGTTCTAGACTAAAAAATTTGTAAGAAGTATGATTGTCGTTTATAAGTCTATAAGTTTGTAAAAGATAAACTAATTTCATGATTTAAATCATTGTGTTAATTTACAACTGTAATGTTTTATACAACTTGTTTATGGCAATAAAATATTATTATAATTTTTCGATATTTACAAAAGTATCCTCTTTCGTATTTTTTTATGAAAATTATGTCGTTATAAAGATACAGTTTTGTTACACTGTGCATCAATGGATTTTCTTTCTATGTGCGCATTTAACATTCGCTCGAACGGGGAAGGAAAACATCGCGAGGAAACCGGCTCGCCTTAGACCCAAAAAGTCGACGGTGCGCGTCAGGCACCGAAGGCTGATCACCTACTTGCCTATTCGATTAAAAAATGATCACGAAACAGATACAGAAATCTGAGACCTAGATCTAAAAAGGTTGTAGCGCCATTGTTTTTTTTTGAAACAAAAGTATACTTAAAATTTCGTATGTCTGGGATTTTTTAATGTTTTTTTCTTACATATACTTCTTCTCCTGACAATAACAAACACAACAAAAAATAATTAGCGAAATCGATCCATCCGTTCAGGCGTGATTCCCGTGACCAAATAGTCACATTGTAATAAATAAATATTTAAATTGTCTTTATTTACAAAGCTTGATTGTACCTGTGGTCTTGCCATGTATACCAAGCTTCTGGTGTCGGCAAAGTACAACAGTTTTAAAGTTCGAGCTAAACCGGGTTTTTTAATGTGATGCTTAAATAGAATTATAAATTATATATTTACTTATATTATTCAATCATCCCACGTACTACGGCGCTTTATAAGAGAAACGCATCACAATTACGTAGTTATATATAATAACAACCTTCTATTCAAAGCACTAACGAAAATAGTATATTTTAAGCGATAAATCTTAGCGAAAATGTCAAAGAGGGAAAACTGGAGCCTTAAAGAGGCGTTAAATTATTTATGCTCAAGAATAGGAGATTAGGTCAGCAACCTTACCCTTTGAATTTACTACTTAGCTTTATATTAAGTTCAGAACTGGAGCTTTCTTAAAGCTTTTGGTTTAAATTTATGTAGGGATTTAAAAATCGAATTGAAATGTGACTTTGTTATTGGTATACGATTGCAATCAAAGATATACTACATTATTTGGCAGATGACAGAAGGAGACAGATAAAAACATTTATTTATTGGATGACATTTTATGCGTGCTTTTAAGCCAATTCGACCGCCTTGGCCTCACAGTTCTGAGTTAAATATACGGCATAGCAATAATTTGGGTTGGTTAACCTGACTGCGTAAAATGATCAATAGCCCATATGAAGGAATATAACATAATTTAGTCCATATCGTGTAAATCGAAATTGTTCCTAATATATCACGACTTGCGTCTATTTAAAGAATTAATAGACAATACGCTCGTAGTAACTATTGATAATATTTATAAGGTTCTATCACGCGAATGCTCATAAATCATAACACGCGACTGTCAGTCGTTACGAAATCATTAAAAAATCATTATCCACTGGCGTAGCCGTAAGAAAGTGTAGCTTAATAGGTTTTTGTAGTATGTTGTAAGTTCCATACTTGCAATATTGATTCTATACTAAAAATATATTTCAAATCTACACTTTTATAATATCCACCAATTCTTAAAAGGCCGGCAAAGCACTCGCGAGGCCTCTGGCATTAAAAGTATCCATGGACGGTATCACTTAAGGTTAAGTGAGCCTCTTGCCCGTTTGCCCCTGTTCTATAAAAAAAATGTCGAACATAACTTATTATTTATGTATTTACTGGTGATCTAACAGCTAACATAAATTATATACAACGATGGAAAACATACAATATTATAAATAAAGCCGGAGTACAATATATACAAAAAGGGTTACATTGTATTAATGATGTATGTGGGGTGTCCTTTAAGCGTATTCCATGATAGCTTAAACAAGTCAAGGTTTAAATAGTGATCGTTGTATGTCCGGACTGCGCGATACAAAAGCTGGTGTTGATGTGAGGAATGGGTAACAAAGCATGATTACTAGCCTGGCAGGCAGACATGAAAGTGCAATTTTTCGAGAAAATGAATATAGCTTGAACGCGAACGTGTAATGGTTCAAATTGAAAGAATATTTTTTTGTTTGACATTCATGTATTCTAATTTATTTATCTTCACAGTACTACCGAGGAGTAGATAGTGATGGAATATAAATTAATTGTCTGCCTATATATACAAATTGTCATATGTATTTGTATTTTATGAGTAATTTTATTGCAGAGCTAATAATTACATAGTTGATATATCGACTGAATTTTCATGGACGTAAGATTGATTTTGGCGTTATTCTGGAATTTCATGTTCAATTGTATTTTTCTTCCTTTATAAACATTGATAGAGAAAAGAATAAAACCGAAATGTTATTGCTTCAGACATCTTATTCAAGTAGTAAAAATAAAATAACATTTACTAAATTCGCTTTCGTTTACGTGACAAAAGTTTTTATTACACGAGTAAAACCATTTCTGGATGCTAAAATTGTAGATGACAGGGATATTGAGATTGATCTTTGTGGTATCATGTATTAATTTAGGTATAAATAAATATGACGTGATGTCCATAAAAGCTCTGCAAATTTAATTCCTGATTTAAAAGTGTCAGAACACTTTAGTAGAGTAACGTGACCCGTACAATGATTAAATTTTTTTAAAATATAAAACAGTAAAACAATATAGCTTAATGTATACAGAAAACATTTAAAACTGGATTTAAATTAACAACCAGTCTAGAAAAAACGATATGCATTAGCTGGTGGAAAAATCGATAAAAGCTTTATTTGCAGTTGCAATCGACATAAATTAGATCAAACCGATCAAGTTAAGTAGCCTCACTTCACAAGATTGCCAATTTGGCACCGCCTAAAGAATATTTGCTTTAACGGAGAGCTTGCCAAGTGTCAGTATTGTTTTTTCTACACGCCTTATTGCAAAAATTGTATAGGTATTGGGAACTGTCAAATTAAATCTGAAGTTTTGCAATTAAAGCAAGCGCGTTGCCGGCCTGTTAAGAATTGGTACACTCTTTTCTTGACCCTAAGTCGAATTGGTTCGGAAATACTTCAGTGAGCAGCTGGATCCATGGTGGTGGTGCGCGGCAGAAATTGCCTTATGAAACCCTCAGTTGTGAAACAAAGACGTCAAGGTGATACGGATGGTATATTGTAATGTGTCTTGACATCCGATATTCAGCTGCAGCTATTTGTCCGAAAAACTCCTCTGAACACCCTTCATGGTAAATGCGGTAGAAGATGCAGAGAGATCCCACATCTCTACGCAACTCCAAGGAATCCGTCCGGAAAGTGACTGATCGTCGACTATTCAAATCGCTATTCGTTTAATACGGTCAAACGGAAGGAGCTGGTACTGGGTAGTCACCCAAAGGTGAGAACAGTACTCTGTGAGGGGCCTTTGCGCTGTATAGAGTTGCAAGCGGTGGCCCTGAGTGAACTACCATCTCGCTCTTGCTCGCTCGCTCTCGTAAGAAGCTTGCTGAGCACAGGCTACTTACAGGCTAACTTTTATTCCAAATGACCGCGAAACTAAACGTCATTCGATATGTCAACGTCCAGCTGACCCTGTCCCGATGTACGGCATTAGCTCGTAAAATGTGTGTAAAACTGTTGCTTTGCGTATTAAAACTATATATCTAGAACAATATTCAAAGTGATGCGTTCAGTTATCCCAAATCTCATACCTTCGAAGGAAAACTGGTAAGTACACAAACGGAAATGTCTGATTTTTAAACCCTAGATAATGTATTGAGTTGAGGCTTGGGATCAAAATTAAGACGGCATTACACACTGAACGTACATTTCTTATTTTTTCCTATGCCTATTTCCACCCAGACACACAAGACAAGCAAATTAAACTTCGTAAATATGTAAATAATTTGATATTCACTTGTATTAGTGAGAAAACTGGAAAAGACAAAACCATTTGAATAAATGTATTTGTGTACGTTATTCTTAATTGGTAAACAGTGGTAAGTAAAAAAAAAATTGAACACAAGAAAAAAGTGTCTTTCATTAGAGGCTGTAAGTAGTGTTATTAGTCACTTTCTTATGTTAAATGTACTTATTAGTAAATAAGGTTACTCTAAAATTACTCATTAGAGTGAAGTTAGGCTAGATCGTAATTTTCCATGATGTCTTAGTAAAGTCATATAATAGAAGATAAGATTCCTTTCCTTCCTTTATCCATTTCAATCGTCTTTAATCTTAATTCCAAGAATATTTCAAAATAGCTCTCGCTTAATCCCACTAAGATAAAAGAAACTTCACGAAAACAATAACAATCATAAATCCGTATTGCACTAAACTTTATAATATGTTTTCATTTTACGATATTTATAGCAACATTTGTTGAAACAGATTCCAAATAAAACTAGTTAACCGTTTAAACTGCTTTATCGGTAACGGAAATCGGATAGCTGCGGATATTACTAGAGTTTATATCTTTTATTTGTGTTAAGATTACTATATTTTTTTTATAGAACAAGGGTTAAACGGGCAGGAGGATCACCTGATGTATCGTGATACCCGCCGCCCATGGATACTGGATACAATGCCAGAGGGCTTGCCAGTTCGTTGCCGGCCTTTTGATACTCTTTTCTTGTATTGTATTTCTTACCCTTAGTCGATATTTAATTTAAGATTGTTATTTTGAGAGATTTGAAAATGTTTTTTTAAGGGAAGCAATAACGTTATGATTGTTATTGTTTTCAGTCAAGAATTCTATTATGATAACACAGTTGTTTGGATATATACTATATCTATATACTCCCCTTAAAATGCAAATTGGTATTGGAAAAATAGACCAATGAGATCGGACCTTATACTACAGCTATGAACCACAAATTTGTGAAGGCATTGAACTATATAACAGCCAAGTGACGGTTTTCTATTTTTCCCCTTCCCGACAAAAAAGGCTCGTAGGAGGCCTCGACACACACTAACGGATATGGACGATCCAATTACCGTAGCTAACAAAAAATTAAAGCGAACAATAATAGCCAAACACAGAATAGGGTAAATAACTGTCGTCCCCGGGGAATGCGAGGACCTTTACTTCGCACTTCGCTCACTACAGTGAGCTTCCGTCCTGCCTTTCAGGCGATTGACCACCCTGCGACGGCCTAAGCCGAGGTTCGAGTCTCACAGGAGACGCCCTTGCGTTAGCCACGGGATAAAACGCCATTCTGGCCGAACTACGTAGCCCGAGCTGAGCTGTAAAGGCCCTTAAGGCCAACAGCGAGATTCCATTAAAAAAAAATCTATTTTTAAAAAGACAAAAAAACTGTCGTAGTTAAAATTTTTCTTCGTTTTTACTCTTTTCAAGATCATAATTAACCACGTCCAGCCATTCTCAAGTTTGAGCGAGAAAAACAACACAGTGCAACGCTTATCGCAAAGCAATAGCTTCCTAGAAAGATTAAAAGTATGTTTTAGTTAATTAATAATTTACCTTGTACATCTAAAAGAAGGTTACGTCTCAGCGGTCCCAGGTAGAAGATCAAACTGTTACTCGAGTGTGACGTTACAGTCAAGGTCACGTGGCCTTCGTGACACGCAGGTGGTGATGGGTACATTGCCCAACCGTTGCCGTGGAAGGCAATAGATGTTTGCTCACAATGCGGACCATTCCATCCTTCGGGGCATTCGCATTTGTCAGCGAATGGTGTACCTGTGTATGATAAGTTGTAAAAATATATTTTATAACATAATTGTTTATGGCACTGGCAGCCAAGTGCTAAATGTGGCACTGCCGTCACTATTCTAGACGGTTCGTTGTTGGCCATTTAATCATATACTTTTTTCTACAGTTAAAGCCGTCGTATTTATTAAAATGTTAGTCATTATGATATCGTACATTTTAAGATTATAAATGTTTTTGTGAGAAATTTGAGCGTGCATTACCATCATTTTAATAAAAAAAAAACATAAGACAATATATTTTAATTAATAAAGTGTAATTTACTCAACGGGTTTTCATATTCAGAAATAATTATAGGCTGCATTACATTTTAGCTTTACTAGCGGTATACTTATAGGTCCCAAGGTGGTTATTCGTAACGTAAATTACACCCATGACGGAAACGGAGTTGTCATATAGAAAACAAAATCAAATATACGAGAAAAATCAAATACAAATCAACCAATACTCCTGATAACAATTAAATAAATAAATTATAGATAAATAAATAAATTACCCGCTTAGTCATATAATTACGGCAGAATTGGCAAAACTATAATTCCATCGGCCTGCCTCATGCACATACAGGACGTGTTACAAGGGTTCATC
Organism: Pieris brassicae; assembly: GCF_905147105.1. Taxonomy (NCBI): domain Eukaryota; kingdom Metazoa; phylum Arthropoda; class Insecta; order Lepidoptera; family Pieridae; genus Pieris; species Pieris brassicae. Next base: position 17,870,106 of record NC_059669.1, on the reverse strand, counting down.
CCGCGGGCTCATACCGTACTCTTACCTCCATTCAAGCAAACGAGTGGCTCTTCAACGTCACAAGTACACTCTGACTCCACTCTTGCTGATACTCCTACAAAGCTCGTGGTGTTGGTGTAAACAGAAAGCGGCACGTTATTCTTGGTCAAGACATTGCGACACGCGTCTTCACATTGCTCTTTCTCAATCAGACATTCATCTATCTTCACCATGTAGATCTTTGCTTGAAGCTCTTCTTCCAGCTGTAAAAGATATTGTATTGTAAACTACACTTGACAAACCAGAAAGACCACGCACGCTGAAAAGCACGCGAAACGTCGGAAAAGGTTTAATATTTAGAATTATGTAAATAATTATAAGTTTTTAATAATAATACATAGCTTTAATCCGTTCAAAAAGTGTTTTTCTTAAACCAGAAAGAGTTCTCAAAATATCAAAGGTTAAATGGTCTTTGAACTATTACAGTAGTACCTGAGCGTTGAAACCGGAAATAAAAAATCTTATTTTCCTTCCCAGACATTTAATTTTAAATAAACATGTTCTTTGTTTTAGCGATTAAATGACATCTAAGCAATTAATTGAAACTTAGGTTTTTATCTTGAAAAAATAAAGTAATGAGTTAAAACTACTTTAAATGAAACGTAGTTTGAAAAATATGATTTAAATGTATATTTTAAGTCATAAATATTTCCGTGAAATTATTTCACAGAAAATTTCACCAAAATAACAAGTTCACATCTCAGATTAAATGTTTATCAAGAATATTTTAAAATGCTTTAAGAATGTTTGAAACCATGACTAAAAAAATTTATTTACAGCAAAAACATTACGATCACATACGTTTTTCGTAAATAAATAAATGCAAATACGACATTTTAATACAAAAAATAAGAAATTGAAACTTATTCAAGGAATGTAAAGAATTTTATGTCAGTGCATTTAGTATGGAATCACAGTTTTGGAAAATTCTCATTAATTCAATAAAATTGAGCTTTATCAACATGTTGCAGTATTGTTATTAAATTGATATCGTAAACAGCTAAGCACGTACTCTGTACCCATTGATATAAAATGCGGAACGAAAACGAGGACTACGTAATCTACTTACACTATAAACCCTTTTCAGAACACCATTGTGGTGATATTTTAACAATAAACAGCCGTATTTTCCTAACAAAAATCACGACAAGGCGCTTCGATTCTCGTTATGTCACTAACGAGGTCATTACAAATGTTACGTAGCTTTAAGAGAAAAATATTTTTCTCCTAGAAAGCATTCCCTAGTGCAAACTTTAAACAACATTACGTGAGAACGTAATTAGAGTTTAATATTACCGACAGATGAGCATTTTTATATTGTTACTTTAATTAAATTATGCGTTTGAACTAACTGCACTAATTCGAATAAAATAAGCATGACTTGAGATTCTTTAACTGATGTGTACAAGTTGCTATCAACTCAGTCGTATTAAATACGACATTAGTGAAGCGTTTACGAAAAAGACCCTTAGTTTGGTTTTTACGAGAATTATTGCAGAATAATAAAGCAGTTCTATTTATTTGAAATACGACGAAAAGTAATGGAACACGTTCGATTGGTGTGTGATCGGAAACACTAATGTTTTAGGTAATGGTAATAAAATAGAAAACTTAAATAATTTAAGTTTTCCTAGTGATAGTGTAGGCCTAGCGTGCAACACTCATCCCTGAGGTTATAGGTTCGAACCTGGCTGTGCACCTATTTGACTTTCTGTATATATGCGAATGTAACAGTCGCTCCTAAGTCAAACATCGGAAACCGGCATGCTTTAGCCATACAATTTGACGGCGTGTGTCAGACACAGAAGAGTGATCACCTACGCCTATTATAAAAAATAAAAATCACAAATACAGAAATCTAAGGCTCAGAACGTAAAAGGTTGTCCCGTCACCCGTATTTTCTTTAAACTGTGAAGACAATGGGCGACCTTATCTACATTACATGTCGTCTAAATTGAGTAAAACAACGTTATAAACAAAGTCTCCCCGTTTACAATAAAGCATTATGGTACTATTAAGGGTTAAAATACATTACATTTAAGTAAATAATCATAAATCTTTATCAAGACCCCTTAATATGTACTCGATTTCAACCGCAGAGAACTTGGAATTGCTTAGGGAGGGAGTAAGCACTTACTGTTCTAGTGAAAATAGGTCACTAGCACTACCTACAGAACATGGAAATTTCAATATTATTTTCAACAAGGTAGCAGGGAGATTTAAAAGCATGTGAGCAAACCTTCTAAAAACGCATGTATAACGCATAATAATATAACCTTCGAAAATTATATGTCGTGAGTCTGAACTTTCATGTAAGACTACACGTAATAAATTACGTGGTGTCGTTTTGCGTACATTGCGATTACATTAAACAAACGTAAAAGTTCTAATATAAGGATTTGTAAGTTCGATAGTTAACGTTCATTTTTAAGAAATGATACCAGTAAGGTGTTTAAATGTGGAGTAGCGTTGGCCTAGTGGCTTAAGCGTGCGACTCTGAGGTCGTAGGTTCAATCCCCGGCTCTGCACCAATGGATTTTCTTTCTATGTGCGCGTTTAACATTAGCTTGAACGGTGAAGGAAAACATCGTGAGGAAACCGGCTTGCCTTAGACCCAAAAAGTCTACAGCGTGCGTCAGGCACAGAAGGCTGATCACCTACTTGCCTATTCGATTAACAAATGATCATGAAAACAGATACAGAAATCTGAGGCCCAGACCTAAAAATTTGTAGCGCGATTGTTTTTTTTAATATTGTTGTTTTGGTGTTATATACATAAGTAATAATTATTGCTGTACACATGTACACGCATATGTTTTTGTTTAAATTAACCAAACACAATAGTTTAGTTTTTTCTCAAATCACGCTATAATAAGACATATGTGTTATGTGATTATCATAAATCCTTTAGATAAAGGTTAGCGTAAAAATATGGTAATCTAGATAATATTAAAATTCAAAATCTCTGATGGTCTAAGAAAAAGTTCCTAGACTTCGAAATATTTTAAACAAACATCTATATATGAAAGTAGAAAACAAATACCGTATCTTGTATCCCAATGACCATGCTATCTAGTTTCTCAGGCTCGAAGTACGGTGATCCATGAGCAGAGAACCGTACATCCAAGAATTCGTCTTTGACTGTCATCTTGCTGAATACGGTGAATACGTCAACATTATCGAGCGACTTGTTGTACAACTGGGCGAGGCGACGATGTAATTTGTCCTTCTTGCTGGTACCCTGAAATAAAACATATATATAAATAATGGAAATACAATTATCATCAATCAACTACCAAACATCTACAGAAGTATTAGATTCACAGAAACGGGTACTTGTCAATATATATATAGTAATACATTTATCGCATGAAAACATACTCGTTTAAAATTGACTACAATTTAACGGACACTTAGTCAATGAAGGTCTCAAAACGAAACCAATTACTAAAATGACAACGTTCTACACCTTTATATACAGAAAGGGAAATATATATTATTTATTTATCTCCCAAACAGCGTAAATAATAATTAATTTACAATAAATAACACAGAACCGAAGTAAAACTATATTCAAGTTCAAATACTCGGGAACTTCAATAAAATCTCCGCTCACTCTCTACTAGAATTTGTTTAATAATTTATGAATTATTCCTTATTAATAATTTATGCATTCAAGGAATCCCTATAATAATATCAACGCATTATTTATATTAACTCGAGGACAAGTAACAGCCTTAGGCTGAAGTAATGTAATTTTAGTACACAATAGTATTTCGTTCCTAATGTTTGACGTTATGTCAAGGTCTTTCCCGAGGGCTTGGCAGTTCTCCATAAACGTAAAAACGCCTAAGTGACCGTGTAGTGTATAATGTCTTGGGCTGAATACCTTTGTAGCCTAACAGTGTAGTTCTTGAACGTTTATTTTAGGGTGAAGTTTGATGGCTGTTTTAAGACTTTAGTAGGAATTCGTACGAAATTTATTAGATTGGTGCGCAACCCGAGTGTCGACCGTTAGATATTTATTTCTATATGCGCATTAAACACTGATTATACGGTAAAGGTAAAGGGAATTCTACCTGGGGATTCTACGTCTAGTACGGAAAACTGTCCATAAAAAAATATTTGCTATCTAAGGCCAATACACAGCAATACTGGATTTTATTGTAACGGGTATTTAAATAATTTTATAATTGAACCTATTACAATCTGGTAAAGGTATATTTATTGTACCTAAAATAATACAATCATGTATAATATACATATTTCCCGTATATATTAGTCTCGGTGAAGAAGTTGAAATTACAACATAGCAAATCGAAATCATCTTTAACGACTTCCATTATGAAATATTTTCATTTACTTTTAAATAAGCATATTATAATTCTATTACGTAACCAAAACCGTATATTTTACGAAACGGTTTACCGCATCGGCTTTTCGCGGCTTCTGGCGTTTAGCAGTAATTTTTGCTCACAATTCGCCGGGACGTGTCCGGGCCACGACTAAATTCCACTTAAGCTATACGTGAACGTGATTTGTGATTTGCAAAATAGTGCATATTTCTGGTTTAAAATGAAGTGGATTTGATGTGCTCGATTGGTGCGAAGTAAGCTGAAAGTCGCCGTTCGAAATTTAAAATTGTATATCATTTTGTTACATATATCTACAAAGTAACCCACGGTGGTGTTCAAATTATGAATTTTAAAATAATTGATATTTTTAAGTCACGATAACTCGTTTAAGTAAAATAAATTTAAGCATTTATAAAAACGTTAAGGATTGGTTTATTGCTTGAATAGATTCTAGACTATCTCGATAATTAAATACTTGAAGCGAAGATGTCACTAAGGAGGTGAGGCCACATAAGTTCATAACGTTTATCCGTACGTATATTCTGTTAAGATCTAAAGTACCTTTACGAGCTTAATTTTGCTCCAGAATATTTAAGATAATGCTTAAGATAACATTTTGTATTAAGCAACACGAAATTTTAATGTATGACATATATATAATTATTATATGTTAAATATAATATTTTTGACAATATTTAAATTTAAATTTTGTTAGGCTAAGAAGGAAGGCACCCGAGTGAGTTCTGAGTTACACCAATAGCTACCTAACATGGGTTACCCTTGACTTATTCTTTGCAATATATATTCTGACACAACTCAGGATTTCAGCCGAATACTTCATGATAGTAGAATGCAACACTAAACTAATTATGCACTTAGAAAATAATAAAATTTTCATACAAACAGTAGGTCGATGTTTATGTTTAGAGATCGTGAAAACATCATGTCGTAACATAATATCGTTGTTTTAATAGTCGTTATATAAATACAAGCATAAAGTTATTCAAACGGAATTCAAGCCAAAAGCTTTGCTGAATACTAGAATTATGTTGTCAAATGTTCATTTGTAAATGTCGAACGTTCATTTCTACACTTAAAAATTAAAGAATGCATACCGAAAATACTATGGAATTTATGAAAATATATATACAGGATATGTTATATATTAAAGCGCCTCGAAATACGGATTTCTTTAACAATAAAGGTAACTATGTGGTACCGTAGGAATGGTAAGACAAGCAAGGAAAGGCAGCTGAGGCGTTGAGGACTACAGAAGTTAAAAATTAAGCTGGAACTGAAAATAAGGACATCAAAACAGAAGACAGAGAAGGCCTTTGTCGAGGCGATTAGTTTAACAGGAAATAATGTATAATACGATAAAAGATACTAGACGAACAGCAATAAAGGCTTTTTTATTTAAAGGACCGTCAAACTTGACATGAACATAACATTTTAATATTAATTATAATATATTGCAATTGTAAAACGGCTGAGAATTTGTTTGGTTAAATGTGCTAAGCGCAGGAACTACTGGTCCGAATAAACACGAACTGTGATGAACAGAGCGTTAACGGCTATCTATCATACGCGTGATAATTCGCAGCGCAGGTAAACCACCTACAATGCCGTCCCTTATGCACATATATTCTTGGAGGAAAAAACAGTTTAGATTTACCCTATAGTTAAATGCTGTGATTTTGATTAACATAATTTACTGCTTTTTATCGTAGCGATTTGTAAGACTCAAATAAAAATGCGACAATCTGGCTGGCAGTTGTAGAAAATGGCAATAACGAATAAATTACAATTAGACAAAATTGTGTCATCAAGTCTAGTCATACATTGAAACCTAATCGCCTTAACAAAAATTGAAACCTTGTACGCTAAACAATTCGAGGGCACATGTCTTTTACATATTTTCAAAGTGGAATCGTGAATGTTATTCTAGGAAATCCTTTTAGCGAAATTGTCAAACGGGATATTATCGAGGTATTATAGAGCCTTAGATCAATGGTTTTTGATCTTCCATGAGATCTTCCAATTGATTGCTATGAAAAAAATATGAGGGAAGAATTACATTTACATTTTATATGAAGCCTACCAGGCAACTAATGCTAATAGAGGACAAGTAACAGAAAATTGCAAGCCGTATACATACCGATCTTAAATATTGTTTCAATTAATTCATTAGCAAAAGTACACAAAAGTCCCAATTGAAACCAGGAATTTGACTGGGAATTTGAAATTTAATCAACATCTTTATCAACTATAAACATAGAGTTGTTCCGTTTCCGGTTCCGTTTTGATAATATAATAACTTACTTTGCTTACAATTAGCATAATAAATATATTAACAGTGTATACTCACATCAGCTTCAGGTATAATGAACTCTTCAGCGGTTATATTTATGAACCGGATGGAACCAGATTTGTCAACTGCCTCTTCTGGGATCTCCTTGATGGTCACATTCACTGTAGCTTCCACCCAATGGAATGGTACTATTGGTTCATTTTCTTCTGTCACCTATTAAAATGAAAATTTGTATTGATACTTTTGTTATAAGGAAGATTTATATGGTAAGAATGTAGGTTTTTTAAGGTGTTCCTAAACTCTGGCTGTTTAACTGATAACAAAACAAAATGTTTGTGAAGGGAAACATAGAGAAGTTCAATGAATCGTCTTATAAAGAAGTATTATAAATAAAACGTACGTGGAAAGCTGAGGTGATCACGACTTGCACTTGAATATTATATTTTTTTATTTATAATAAACTTTATTCATAAATAATATGGTTGTGGCAAAATAGATCTAACGCTAGTCGAGTAGTGTCTGGTAGTGTTGTGGGTGACCAAATCACAATTCTGCCGTAGTAATGATTAAAGCGAAAGAAATATAAGTTATGTATAAAAAATAACTTTGACGGAATTTCTAAATGTTAAATCGTCCAATTTTTTTTTCTATTTTATATCCGTAACGACTATTGTTACAGTGTTATTGTTGTTGCGAATTTCTTACATAGCAGCCACAGACTTCGTATTTCATCGAAAAATATAATACAATTAACTCAACTCAACAACATAATATAAAAATAAAGAAGTAATTTTTATATGAATTTCTCGCGAACTGATTTTGAAGGCATGTCAAGTAAAATCTAGTAAGCTTATAATTAGTATTAGACGTAAAAATTACAATCAAATCAAAGCCGATATCGTTTGTATTTTATTTAAATGCCATGAGTCATGAACATCATTTAAACGAACTGGTTGAAATTCGAGACATAAAATTTTCCATAACAATACAGACATAGAAAAAAAAAGAATATTCCCAACGGACAAAAAGCGTGATATTTATAACGCCGAGAATATTATATTACAATCTGCATTCAAGCATCATTCTCTAGGGCATACATTGTTTATAACAACTGCTTGCTTTGATATTTATCGAGACTTGTTTGAATGTTGGAAAAGCAACTTAAACTAAATAGGTTGCTTCTAGGCACTTTCAATTAACATACAAAATAGATGTATGTGTTTTAAGTGCACTAGGAATCCACGGATATAGCATATGCTATACATATTGGCAGATGTTCAACTAAGTGGTGAATGGCCTATAACTAAAGTTTGATTCCCGGCGACATTGTTTTGTTCGACCGGCGAAGACCGTGTCTTACCCTCTTCTCTGTCAGTAGCTCTTCATTTCTGAAAGTCGTGTTAGTAGCGCCACACAACTTCCTCCGGTCTCCCCTATCTACGGCGATCCTCTGCCCCTGATGGTAGGACCCGTAAAGGCCTTTAGTTGATCGGTCCAGCGAGTAGAGGATCAACCTCGAGTGGACAATTTTTTACTTGTGACCGTCTTAGTATGGACATTTGTTTCTTAAGCTGTCCAGGGAATTCTTCACCACATTTCGAGAGCATCGGTTTTGTCCTTTCAGATTTTCGTATTGTCAAGGATTCAGCGGTTTAAAGGAAAATCGGAAATACCAGTCTCAACCAATTTCTTCTTTGTTTTTAAGGAAATATTGCGATCCTTCGATAAACACAACAGTTTTGTCATTGCGTTTTTGGTCATCTGGGTTTTTCGTCGGTTCTGTTTTCGCTTCATTCTTGATTTTTCATCAGTATATATAAATTCGCATTTTATTTATAGATGTTTCAGTTCACCAGTGCGTGTGTTTTCTTGGAATGAAATCGCTATCAAAATACAGAAGGGTCCACGTTCTTAAACAACGGGAGTACATGAAAGTGCCATAAACATTAATAAGTTTATTATTATACTCTATATTAATTAATCATTTATTAATTACGTATGTATTTATTATGTCGAATTTCGTTTACTAGTTAGTGATACTAAGTCGGTCAAACCATTTTATTCTTAATGTATGTCAAAACAGAAGGTATATTGTATTATATCACAGTAGGTATAACGTTAAGTCCCCAGTTAACTATTGCTTCATAAATATCATAAAAAATAAAATACAATCATTAAAAAATCTTATAACATTTATGTCGGCGCGAAGTGCACTGACCGAACCGAGTGCAATTTAAATCATACAAATGAAAACTAAACGCAAAAATGTGTTAGCAAAATCAATAGACCTGTTAAACGTAGACGTAGGGCTGCTAGCACTAAAACAACTTTGTTTAACATAATAAGGAAATGCTTTTATGTAAAACCACTGCGTCTAAATAAAAGTCTCTTAAATGATGTAGATACGGAAACACTATTTTCATTCAATATAAATTTATATAGTTACTAAAATTAAATTAGCTTCAACATTTTAACGAAGTCATAACTTGACAGCTGGAAAAGTATACGGTGCGATTTTAAATGAGATATTTTTGTCGATTTGAGTTTTTGTAACTGCTTTCAGTAGTGTTACTCGGTTGTTATAATACCTATTCTAAAAGAAGAAAACAAAATTGAGTCACTTCACAGGAAGAACGTTGGCAGCCCTACGCATAGCGTAAGGAGCGGTATTTCAGGTCACCGCAAATACTTAGCATTTAATTATTAACTTCCCGGCCACTAAATCCAAGAGAACCGCTCTAGACCGGGAGCTGATAAAATATTCACTATTTCTGGTCGAATATTTAACCAAAGCCTTTGTGAAGATTGGCGATTATATTACGAAAAGCTCGCAGCTATGATCCAATGATTAGAAAAGCAAGGACAGGATTCACGGCGAAAGCCAAGGTTGTTTTCGATACCAAGGGCCAAAACCAGTCTGTTGCACAGATCTGCGTTATCAAAGACGTTGCTGTCTTGAACAATTGAACATCTTACAGATATTTAATAAATGTACGAGGGTAACACTGAAAATGTTTAGAACGGACCAGTTAGAAATATTGCTGTTGAAACCTTTTTAAATTTCTATTTTAGAACTCTTTGGTAACATAATGTAGTATATTGCATTCATTTGTCATTTGTTTTTGTGAATTGGCGGCAAATCTAAAACTCTTGTTACACGTGAAAATGAACCTAACGCGCGAAAGTTTTCGGTCAATGATTTATTATGACTTTCGTTGTAGGCTTAACAACAAAGCTTTGATAGGCTGCGATTAGTATTTCTTAATGAAGCCACATCTCCTACCACTATTTACAATTGGTTTAACGACTTTAAGCGTGGACGTAGCAATCTCAATGATGAACCGCGTGAGGGACGTCCTTTAACAGCAACTACTGAAGATAACATCAATGCTGCGCGAGAGTGTGATATATCAGCAGATACGGGCGGGCCTGGGCATTGGTTTGAGTCAAGTTCAAAAAATATTACACAAACATTTAGGCGTCAGAAAGCTTTGTACCAGATGGATTCCCCATACTTTAACCGACGGCCAGCAACACCTTCGCATGGTCTGGTGAATATTTGACTATAGCAGGTGTCGAGATAATGAGTCACCCGCCATAAAGTCCTAACCTGGAGCCCTGTGACTTTCATTTATACCCAAGAAATTTAGATAAAATTCGAGGTATTCGCTTTACGAGCCCTGAAGATGCGGTGAAAGCGTACGAAAATGCCATAGAAGAGAAACTAAGGAAGAATGGGCCCACTACTTTTCTCAGTGGTTTCATCGTATGTGACGATGTGTAGAGAGTAACGGAGATTACTTCGAAAAACAATAAAAGTATTGACAACTTTCTACATTAAGCCGTTTTTCATTTTCTAAACATTTTCAGTGTCAAACGTAATTAAGTTTATAAATCTTGCAGTACGAGTATTCTACAAACAAGATAGGAGACATAAAATCCACAGTAGTCTTAAGGTTGTTTTCAACTAAATACCTATGTACGCAAACTTCATTCAAAATTAAATTCACTCCAAGTCAAATTTGGCCAAGGTATGTGTATTGTACATGTTAATAATACGAGATTTGCTAACCACGAACATTGAAAAGCGCTCTAATTGAGCTAGTAAAGAAGTTTTATTTAAATAGATGTGTATTTGCCATTAAAAGCTCAATTTATTAACAAATAGATATTTATATACAGTTATAGTAGGTCCATAACTAATTATGAATTAAATTATTCCACTATATCAGCAAGTGTTATTTTATTTTAAGTTTACAGCTTTATCCTGGATTCATTTTATGTTTGTGTTTTTGTACAGTGCTTTTGCCATGATACCGTCTTTTTCCACGGTAACTTCTTTGTTACAATAAAGATAAATTCTTTCATAATTGTAATCATACTTACGTTAAAGTGTAGAAGATAAGTTCCATTCGGCGTTCCCTGTTTCATAGTTATCATCCCGGTATTACTATGCACGTCGAAGTACGGACTTCTCTGCTCATATGACGGTAGCCACATAAACCGCTTGTCCGGAAGGTCCCAATCGTCCGGATCGTTTACGAACACCCTTCCGATTTCCGTATCCGGAGCTTCACCCTGTAAAAGACATATTTATAGCATATCGTAGGTGGCTTTTGAAAATATCGCATTTGAAGTGCTGAAACAATATCAAAACTTAACAAAAAAAATCATGGAAAAATATAATTGGCTGGTATTTGTTTAGCTGTTAATTAACCTTACATGTGATAAGTCTGCCTCGTTTATAAATGGATAATTTTTCTTTTTAATGAAGAATCCCACGTCAATATTACTTTCGGTCATAATAATTGAATAAAGTTATATATATATTATTAAATTTATTATTATAGTTAAACAAAATTAATATTTACTCTAATAGAAAGTATTAAAACAATTTTACTGCTCTTATTAAATTACGTAAATCTTTGATGGTTTTAATGAGGAACAATGCGGGCTACATTATTTCCCTCCGTACGTAAAACGGTTTAATTTTCTAATTCATTTGATGATTGTTGAATTTATTACTGAACCCTTTTAATTTTATAACGACCAAGATTTCAGCTCCCGGACTACGGCTATATATTCATAAAATCTTAAATAAATTACCGAAACTGGGACGTGTTTACAATAAAATGCTCCAAATGTGTTAAGAATTCATTTAATTCGTGCATGCGCCTTGAATTACTGATGTGTGCAATATGGCGTGCTTTATATACAACATAACAGTGACTTTATAATTTTAAAATTGGAACACCACTTTTAGTTGTCCGAAATGCCTCTGACTTTTTTTATAAAAGGCGTTTACATGAGTTATTTAAAGCCTTTAGCGTATTTAAAAGCTTGCTTTTATGCATTAAAAAATTAAACTATTCAGTTTAACTCTATTGCTTAGAATCATTGCATCAATGTCTATATAATAAGTAAATTTAAAAAATGTGTGCGTGTACTAGTGTACACACGTAAGAAGTGAAACTTGTTTATGACGTTATTTTTTGAAAAATGATCTACTATATGCAACTTTACAGAAATTGGTTAAATAAGATAAAGTTTAACAAAAGGCATTCATTATCATAGACATGAATACAAATAATACAATTATTTCATTTTACCTTATTATTACTAAGATTGTTACAGAATTTCATTAATTGTAATAGAATTATTACTATCATTGTTATCATTGTTATATATTTCTGTTGTTAATGGCTTCGAATCAAGCGTGGTAGGGACAAGAAAAATTTGGCGCGTAACGGAAAAAATGTGACGCATAACCGAAAATGGTGACGGTTTTTTTTTTTCCAACGACGATAAAGAAGTTTCACTTTAAAATATTATAAGACCTAGCGGCTCGCGCTGGCGTTCCATCTCTATTTCGACATTCATTTGTTTACAGCAAGGTTTCAAATCATGCAAATTGCATTAAAATAATCCTTATAACATTTGTTATTCGTATTCAGTAAATATCTAGTTAATTAGAAGCGAGACAGTGGCTAAGTCGTCGACTAATTAATTTGGTTAAATGTCACACCGCCTTAGCGATGCGGCTATTGTTCAATCGTGTTCGATTCCATTGGTTTATTGAATTAACTGTATAACAGATAATCGAAATTCAACTCATGATAGTTACGAAAATTTGGGTAGATAAAAAACTAATTTTGTTTGAAACGTCGGGTTAATTTAATTTTGCAGTAAAAAAGCTCAAGACGCTTACTCATATAATTTTATATAAGTTATACTTCATTTGGCGCATTAGGGAAAAAATATGAGAATATTTTTTTTACGAAGCGCGCACACTCACTAAAAACCGACACCCGCACAGCGCCACAAGAAACCGACACCATGAAGTTAGCATAGTCAACATTTAACAATAATATGTCCATTTCTTATTAAGAAATATTTTTGATACGACAAAGAAGTATAACCTCTAACGCGTGTACGTAAGTACCCAAACGTTTTTTTATTATTTTCCATTGCGGCAAAAGCAGCTCCATTTAGCAACAAAACAATTGAAATTATACGGCATTTTTCTTGGAAAATCGACAGTCAATTACATCGACACAAAGGCAAAACAAAGGAAAATTTAATAAAACAAAAACCTTCTAGTACCACTAAAGGTAGTCAAGAATAAAACAAGCATCGTAACTTAGCGAACTGGGAGGGGTGGTAGTAAAAACTGCCTCCACATAATATAATCCTTGTTTACGCACACACCACTATAGCCGGTTTCATTAAGGCGAAATTAACATTTTAATAGTCACATATTATTATAAAACACCGGTGTTATCGCGTTATTAAGTTTATTGGATAATTGCTGGGTTTATTATTCATTGGAAAAATTCACTCTTGGCGTGCCTCCTGTGAACACTTTAAAAGTTTTATGATTGGTTGTTTACAATCTACTACCTACCTTATGCACTATTTACCCGATGTAAATAGACGATGTACATGGCAGTACAAACGTTTGTATGTTTCACAGGGAACAGTTATAGCAAGGCAATGTTTTCGAAATGAAATTCTTAACTTTTCCTTCAGATTTTTTAAGATGGTTAAAAATGAATACCAGACATGTTAACTTTATGCCTTTATAAAACATTGTAAAATTTTGCTTTTAGATGTCTTGAAATGGATAAACTATGTGATCTACTCATAGATCGTTTCAAGTTTAGTTAATATCCGGCTTTAAGAGTTAAGCCAGGCTTCAAAGAACGAAGCTCTAGTTTGATTTTATGACATCTATAGTTAAGACGTGATAGAGGCTTATTTCGGCACAATATTAGTGTAATGTAGCAGTATTGTCCTAGTGGCTTTATTATGCGACCCTGGGGGTCGTAGGGTCGATCCTCAACTAAACATCAATGGACTTTCTGTCAACGAGCGCATTTCTCGCTATCGCTCGTACGGTAAAGGTAAATATCGTGAGGAAACCAGCTGCCTTAGACACAAAAAGTCGACGATGTGTGACAGACACAGAAGGTAGATCACCTACTTGTTTATTAGAAATGATCACGGAACAGATAGAGAAATCTGAAAACCAAACCTAAAAAAACGGTTCTACCGCCATTGGGATATATTTATTAGTGCACTCTATGTAGGTGTATAAAATCAGGAAATAATATTTTATTTTTAAATAATTGGAATGTGTCTCTTAGTAAGGTATCGTAGTGTTGTTGGTAACAACTACATTTCTCTTTATAAAGCATCATAAGCACTCTCAAACGTTTAACTTATTTTTCTCGCTCATGTTGCCAGAAAATTTTCAAAAACTTGCAGTGTGACAACATCCTCCAGATACGTAAAATCGTAAAGTATTTTACGGTGGTTTGTAAACAGCTATAAATGTGTTGCCGGTTCTTGAAGACATTTTCGTATTTCATTTGCTACTTGCCGCACTGCTCAATGTAAATTTTATTTTTATGTACTCCTAAGTTACTGCGAGAATTTATTGTTGAATGAATTGTTATGAAATGTGAGTACATTTTTATTCCTTAATATAATTTAGAAATAGCTGAATGTTTATATGTGGACGAAATACAAGAGGCCAACAGGCCCAAAATTATTAACAAATTTACCTGTTGTAACCCTAAAATAATGGGGCTAATTTCAAAAAACGAACGAAACGAACAAAATAAGAACAAAACTTTAAAAAGTTCAAGACTATAAGAAGAATGAAATCAGAAGAACAACAAATAAGGATTCCCATCCAGTACAAACAAAAGGAGGTTGAAAAGCAATCAATAATTACAATACCAAGTGCCAATACTCACGTAATACGGCCAGCGGTATAGCTCATTGAAGTAAGTTTCCGTCTGAGGAAAATACATTTAATTAAATACCATTTGTCTTCAGAATTTATTGAACATCACGATGTAATGCCGATTCTAAGTCTGCGGCAGTGTTTGTAAATAATCTACTAGTTATAATTATGCCAGAACGAAATTCTAAATTCAAAATAAATAGAATTTATTTTAAATTTAGAACATACAGTAAACCTGGAGTAAACTTCAGCGGTAACGAACTTGTTGAAACCAATAACGTGATATCACTATTCATCTATAACTTTACAATATAAACAGACATCACTTAAATCCATTTTAAGTTATTCCGAAATTGCAATTAGTTGTCCCTAAATCGTGTTAATAGACTAACAACTCAATGTTGTATTAAATTGTTTATTTACGTAATTGTAGTTCTCGTTCGGGAGAAACAATGATTTTCAGGCTTTATCTAGACGATTTACGGCACAGATTTAAGGAATTTATGCCACGCTTTAACACAAGAATCCCTCCTACGTACAGTTTACATAAAATATTATTCTTAATTTCAACAAAGCGCATGTGCTTTAAATTAATGAAAAAAAAACTTCAACGCGGAGATTTAAAAAAAAATACAGGTTGTAAGGTATTATATTTACATAGAAAATTTGATGGAATATTATGTTTGTTACATTTGTTTTAAAGAGATTAATTACTCAGAACATAATTTTACCCTGAAAAAGAGTGTATTTTAATAATTACTGGAATAAATCAATTTTTTAGAACCCTTTTCCAATAATAAAAACCAGTATCACTGAATTCCATTACGATTCATTTTAAACAATATTAACAAAAATACTTCGTAGAACGTTCTTCTTTGTATTTCAGAAATGTTATTTTAGGTTTTATATTGGAATTACCAGCTGCGTAGAAGTACCATTTTCATTTTATTTCTGTAAATTAATTCTTTTGATTATACTGGATGGTTCATACAATGTTGTTGTCTTCTTACCTCATATTTTATTTGTTTTAAAAATAAATTCGATACATTTTATCTGCAAGGATTTCAGTGAAGTTTTATCAGACGGCGTCGAATGTCGTCAAACTTACCTTGTAATTGTAAACAAAGATGTTGCTTTCTCCAGAAGACATTGGGTTATCGTTCCTGTCACCAATTACGACGTGTAAAATCGACACCCCGGTTAATCTTGGTGTCCCAGAATCTGTGATTGCTACAGGAATTTTGTACTCCTTTCGTTGCTCGCGGTCGAAAGATACCAATGTAGATAGAATGTTGCCTGTAAATAAAAAATATTTAAGTTTAAAAAAAAACTGTTTACTAACCCATTTTAATCTAGCAGTATCATCAATTTTTTTAATCTCAATAATTAAGATTTTCTAAACATTTTTATAGAGTTTACTGTACTGTTGACAATAATCGTTACCACTATTTGTTTTTAACTACAAATGACAAAAAGTGCCTCAATTTTATATTAACATACTAGTGCAGCTTAATATATGACTTTGAAATTCCTACTACTACACTGAAAAGGGTTAAATGAGTTACAATCACAATAACAAAGAGGTCATTTTTCACATGTGATATTCTTATTTCAAATGTTAAAGATTTTATAAATTTAAAAAAAATCTGATAATTTTATTTTCCACTGAGGTTTGAACTCGAACCCTATAAGTGAGACGCGGGCACTTACGATCTACGACACCTGTAACCATTATTTATCAATTAAAACTGTAATGACAGTGTCTCGTGCTTCTCTCGTGACAATTTCAATACGAATTAGATATGGGTTTCCAAATTATTGAATTCTATAATCGTAATTACATAATACAACCCAAATATAAGTAAAATCTAATTAAATTAATTTATTCTAATTTACTGTAGTTAAATCTCAATAAATGTCGCTCGAAGCTAAACTGCTAACTTTGTTTCTCCAGTGCCAATTCAATTTGAACAATTTGCGTGTTGATAATTGTAAGCCGCGTCTGCGGAAATTGTTAACTAAAGTCATTTTACATTTTTAGAATTGCTGAGTCCTATTTAATGACGCTTAATGGTAATTTTTCAATTATTTCCCGCGTTGTTGGTGGAATAAAAGTTGCCGTGACCACTTGGCTCTTAGTCTATATAAAGCTTTTAAGCCGGATTTTAAGGTTCTGTTCTATTCTCATCGCAAGTAACTGTTGAGTACAGTTATATCCCTCCTTGTTAGAAGACACAAAACCCTATGTGTATGTGTGTCACGATTTTAAGTTGTATCCTTAATAATCGATATTGTATGTTGTTTATGATCAAATAGCAAAATGCTTAAAAATATATAATAACAAACGAAAACGTGAACAACATATTTTGTGTTCAACTGTAAATTTCATTTTAATCATTTTAGTCAGCCTAGTTGCAATTTAGGTCAGTTCACTCAATCAGTAACAGAAAAGCTATCTGAAAAATTCAGTGCTTTTTCTGAATTTATGCAAAATTATGCATCATCGCTAAGAGGATCGAAGTGCTAAAAAAGCATTCGTCAAAACTCTATTTTAAATTTGGAACAGTTTGCAATCCGAATAGTTCTTTATTTTTATTTTTAGCGTATAAAATAAAATAGTAGTGGCGAGCGTAAGTAGTTTTGACTCAAAGTTGCAATGGCGTTACGTGGTTGCCTATATCTACCTTGTATATGGAACTTGGAGCGAATATCGAAGCTAGCTGATTCATTAAGTGCGAAGGTGAAGGGTGGTCCATTCTCAGTTGAATCATAGTCCTTTGCAGTGAGAATAACCACTTGACCAGGAGGCTCATTTTCATACCATATCACAGGTTGCGTCTGGAAATAATCAAGTTTATATAAAAAACAATATACTCGAATTATAAATTATCTTTCTGAGATATATAAAGAACTTATTAGATAATATGTAGATATAAATATTTTTATCTTGTCACTGTGTCACCCGGTAAAGTAGGTATATACGTGGAGTCAATATAAATGTTGTTCCAGATGATTGTAAAAAATAGTATTTATATGGTATAAAATAATATAATATAATAATGTTGATTTTTGAAAAAAAAAAACAATTAAAAAATGGCGCCTAAAAACCTACAGGTTGTAAGACTTTTTTAGGTCTGGGCCTGAGATTTGTATCTGTTTCATGTTTACTTGGCAATCTAATAGGCCAGAAGGATCAGCGTCCTCCTAAACCACGCCGTCGACTTTGGGTCCAAGGCAAGCCGGTTTTCTCACGATGTTTTTACTTCACCGTTCCAGCGAATGGTAATTGCGGACATAGAAAGAAAGTCTATTGGTGCACAGCCGGGGGTCGAACCTACGACCTTAGGGATGAGAGTAGTACGCTGAAGCCCCTAGGCCAACACTGCTCTTTTTTGATTATTAAGGTATATTTTATAATACAAATATGACTGAGCTTCTTACAATTTAAAAGACCTTAGAATAATCGTCATGAGCCGCGAGCATTTACCCATACAATATCATGTATTACATATTTCTAACCCGGTCCCAAAATAAATCTCTATTACTCAAACCACATTACAGCCTTAAGCCACCGGACCAGCCGTGTATTATTTAAATCCTCGTAGATAGTGAGGGAAATGGAAAATACCTGAAGTCTAAAGGATCGGAAAACGAATTGAGCTTTCATAGATAGAGGGATTTGCATGAAAAATTAACGGTCCGTACCCAAGAGATCGCTAAACGAAACTCATGTTTCGAGGGAAAATTGCAAATTTAAGTGAATATTGAAACAGATCAGCTTTGCCGTGTTCTTTTACTTGTTGGTAATTAACTTTGAATGGAAACTTCACGTATTGGTTTGTTGCTTGTTATTATTTCAAATTGATTATTTTTGCCTTAGAATGTGAAAATTATACAAGTATATGAATGGAATGAGCACTAAATTTTTATATTACGTCGTTATTTACGCTATTGTACGTTTAAAAGAATATGCGTTTATTTATCAATATCATTTACTTTTTATAGCATATAATAATTGCTAGCCCCGCCTATCTTCGGATATCACTTAAAATATATTTAACACTAAACCGCGAGCCATACTTGTGAAGTATGCGAAATATTCCGAACAAGTTTTTTTTTTAATATTTTTCATGGCATTTTTCGATAATTATTTTCATAATTTTAATGACGATAGTGTAATTTTTATTACAGATTCAAAATGCCCACTTAACAAGCTAGATTTTTATTCGAAAGCATGAATTCATCAATAGTCGGAATGTGACGATATTAAGATAATCTATGTAATAACGAATGTATAGTAATACATAACCATTAAGATTTATGACACTTATAACACTCTTGATTTAACACTAAAAAAAAACACTCTTGGTGGTATTATGGTTCAAAACTACTGGACCGATTTCAAACATAACTTAACTTCACGACTACATAACATATGCAATATATATTTCCAAAGTGTTTAAGAAATTAAATCGCATATGAAACTGGTAAAGGTCGCTAGTATTTACTAGGTTAAAAAAACACGTCTTAGAAGTTGAAATCGGTTGAAAAAGCTATATTCTAATTTTAAAAAAAGAACTACTGATGAAACATTACGGGATATAACATTAATTCGAAAAAATTACGACTTAAAAGAAGTAACAAAAGTAATAAAATCCACTTTCACGCAGAGATTAAAGGAAGCTCTCGAATATTTCACTGAAGTCGGAGTAAACATCCAACGAGTTTTTTAGCGGATCGGCAATCAACATAAATTTGAATAAATGACTTTAACTAATTTCTTACTTAAGCCCTATTGACTTTCGAGATTAGGGATGAGAGAATTGTAATAATCTTTATTCGTGTATTGCAAAAATCCCCTGTCAATACTCGATTTTTATATGGTTGTTAAAAAACATAATAATGACTACAGACTTGGCCTTGAGCCTGAAACCTGAAAAATACTTCGTCGCAAATCAGACATCTGATAGCAGTAAACATAAAACTAGCAGCATTTCTTTTTTGCTTTTTTAGCGTTTTATTATACGGTAAATTAAAAAGCAATATTCGTAGTCAAGTTTAACCTGTTAAACTAATTGTCAAGAAATGATTCTTAGTTTAGCTTACAAGTCAGCTGAGGTTAACTCGAGAGTGAACAGAATTCGTCAGAAGAAGCATTTGTACCATTCTTAAAACTGTGTATATATTGTTTGCAGCAAGTAGTGTTGGCCAAGTGGATTCAGAGTGTGACTCTCACCCTTGAGATTTTAGCTTCGATCTGTGCACGAATGAATTTCCTGTCTATGTGCGCTAAACACTCGCTCATAGTGGAAGGAAAAAATCGCGAGAAAACCGGCATACCTTAGACCTAACACAATCGACGGCGTGTCCAGCAAAGAAGGTTACCGTCTTGTGTTTAAGAACAATAAATTATTACGAACTCAAATCTAGAAGGTTGTAGGACCACCGTGTTTTTTGTATATTGTTTTCTTACTATATTTTGTATAAACACAAATGGAGGACTGATCGGTAGCCGTAACACGAAAAATGATACAACCCTACATTGTTCACTTATCCTATATACATAAGTCAAGCAATACATAGATATTTAGGACACAACAAATGTTTATTCTTGATATATTTGAAGAACTATTGTTTCAAATGTTGGATTATATGAATAACCTCCAATGACAAATAGTTCTTACGAAATGTTGAAGCCTTTTAAACAAACGGACATAAAAATCACAGGAGCAAGAAATTTGAGAACATTTTAGAATTCCAAGGGATTGAATAACATTGCTTTAATTGAATGGAAAAGAATAAAAACAGAATCTGTACTAAAATAATAGGTATTATAAGTAAAATAAAATTTATTTGTTTAATAATTTTGTAAACAATTAAATTTATTAATTTCATTCTTTTATTGTTTATAAGCTGCTTTGTGAAGTAGTGAATGAAATCCACGTGAAGTAGACTATTGTTCGAATGTGTTAAACTATTCAAAAATTAAAGTAATAATGTCGAATATTTCAGTAAGGTCGTCCCTAGTCCAACATTTTTATAATTCAAATTGTACGTATTGTGTTGCCTTGTAAAAAAATTAAACTACTTACATTGGTAAGAAACGGTGCGTTATCGTTGATATCAGTTAGCTCCAATATAACTTCAGTAGTGGACCGTAGACTGTCAGAACCAAGTCTTCCACCATGATCAGCGGCCATAATGAGGATCTGCCATCGAGTGAAGCCGGTAGGTTGGTCCCTGTCTAATGGTTTGGTCAGGCGAAGACACCCATCATTGTCTATTTGAAGGAACTCCTTTTGCTCATGTTTGACCAGAGAATAGACAATATTCTGGGGTTCATTCCTGTCGAGATCTGGGTCATATGCTTCAACCTGGAATAATAATTAACACAAATTTCTCCGTCAGTTTAACATTTTTTCTAAGTAAAACTAAATAGACATTATCATGCCTTCGCCCTTAGTCTACTAAGCCTGAAACCTGAAAAATACTGTTTCGCCGTAAATCGTACCTCGGATAGCAGTAAACATAAAATTCGGCATTCATCAGCAATATTTTATCTTATTAATCTATTGCGATCTGATATATATATTTTTCTGTGTAAAAAAGCAACAATCAACATAAGAAGATATATTTCATTTATTTTGTATTCGCAGAAACATAATTAAATCATCGCTTAAAAAAGTAAAGTCTTCTTTTAATTTTTTAAGCCCACGATGGTCAGCTTGAGAAGAAACATGAGAAAACTTATCACATTTATTATGTCAATTTATATTCACTCACCTTAACAATACATCCTTCATACAACTTCTCCTCCTCAATGGTCTTTGTATAATTAGCCAAAAACACAGGTGGGTTGTCATTCAAATTCTCAATTTTGATCAGAACCTTTGCATAGTCTTCATAAAGGCCATCAAACGCCCTAACATCCAGGCTATAACTGGTTATATTCTCGTAGTCGAGTTCGTTGTTAACACGAATTTCACCGGTGAAATTACGTATGACAAACGCGTCGTATGTGTTTCCAGATACTATGCTGTACGTAACGACGGAAGCTGCGAAAATTGGATAATATAAATGTTCAATTTTGTATAGAAAATATTATAAACGTATTAAAATAACACACTGGCACTAAAAGCCTATGGTTTCGGCCTGAAATTTTACTCCTAATTGCTAAATAATTTGTACAGGTAAAATATACATACGCATAGCCGGAGATATGCCTCTCGCAATCTCTTATATACCACTTGATTTTAACTAATATTATTATTTAATATTTAATGTTTACGAACAATTTATCGTTGTTCCTAGTTATATACAATTATTTCTTACTACAAAATATTATTTTTGTATCTTTCAGAGTAGGATCCTAAATATTTTAGGACTCTGTCTAACTATCCTAATTAATTTACTAAAGATTTATTTGTGAGCGACGGAACATCAGTGTTGGTCTAGTGGCGTCAGCCTGCCACTCCAATCCCTGAGGTCGTAGGTTTGATCCAATGGAATTTTTGGCTATGTGCTCATTTAACATTTGCTCGTACATTGAAAGCAAACATCGTGAGCAAACCGGCATGCTTAAGGCCGAAAAACTCAACAACGTGTGTCAGTCACAGAAGGCTGATCACCTACTTGCCTTTTAGAGAAAACAATCACGAAACAGATACACAAATCCGAGGCCCTTAAAAAGTCGATGGCGGTGTAGGATATAACAGTTTTAGTAATAGTTAATACAGGTATGGAAAGGTATCAAACCATGAATAAAATTCTTAGAAAGTTACTCAATTACAATACTTAGTGTTAGCCTTATCTGTAAAATTTATCTTAACATATTTAATCTATAAACTTACCCGTATCAATATCCAAAGCGGTAACTTGCGTGACGAGCTCATTAATGTTAGCATTCTCCGCTATAGATTCCGCCACGTACGTGTCTTGAGTGAAATGCGGTGGATTATCGTTTTTATCAGCTATCTCTATAAGGAACACTTGCTGACCAGCATTATGTTTGCCCGGAATTAGTGCGGATTCAGAATTATCAGTGGCTATTATTTTAATATTATAGAAACTTCTTTCTTCTCTATCAAAGTTTTTCAGTGTTGTAATATTACCGGTAATGCTATCAATAGCAAACGGGTCTGAGGCGTCACCTAGTTCATATGTTATTTGATTGTTGGCTGATGTACCGTCAGCATCAAAGGCTCGAACTTGCATCACCGGAGTACCTGGTGGTTCGTTTTCTAGTACGCTTCCAGACCGTATTTCACTGAATATAGGGATGTTGTCATTTACATCCTCAACTTCTATTTGTATGATAGTCTCTGCAGCCAATTTGTAGTTGTTCTGTAAATTATGTAATGTAGAAAAATATTCAATAAATTCTCATAACACCAAACCATGTTCGTGTGTACATTTTACAAGTCACGTTCCAAATAAACGAAAATGCGATTCTTCTATCTCTGAAATATTCAATACTCAAAATGCCTCCTTGACGTGGCCCTATTTAGTAATAGAATGTACTTACCTGTATTCTAACAGTTAACGTGTAGTCCGTAATTTTCTCATAATCCAGATGATTCCCGAGTTTAATATACGCTGAGTCAGCTTCCGGTTCCAGTACGAAGGTATGCCACTTGTTAGTTTGCTCAGTTTGACCCATAACAAGTTCAAACTGAAGTTTTTTCTCTTCCAGTATATTTGATCTAAAAGTTTTATTTAGTGAAACTAACAAATATATTAAAAGGAATTTTATTACTTTTTAAATCGCGGAGACTTCTTTAAATTGTTTAATCCAAAGGAACTTATGTAGTTTCCGGTAAAACTGAGCTTTATGGCAGACTACAGTAACTTTTTTGCCAAATCAAAAAACAAAACCATAAGTATCAACTCTATTATTACAACCTTCTAATACTTAATTGAAGTCATAAAGGAAATCGATACTGTATATTTTGTTCAAAACAGTAAAACAATAAAAGTTGTTAATAAGATTTGAATTACGATTACATATATATGTAAATTCAATTTGTACAAATTGAATGGAATACTTACACGGCCCTGACGGTAGCTATGGGTGTATTGAAGTCTGCGTAATTTTCTTTTAATCTGATCGGTTCATCAGGAACTTCTATGAAAGACGGGCTTTTCTTGTTAGACTCCACGACTTGGATGTCTAAAGTAATCGAACTTTGTTGGGGATCATCACCCTGGTCTTTTACTATTGCGCTCAATTTAAATTTGTAACCGGGCGGTTTCTGCAAAATTAATTTTGGAATTAAGTTAGAAATCTAGCTGACCATAACGCGTTGATATAAAAATTTGAAAAGTAGTAACAATCTCTGTTAAAGAAACAAGGATTATTATATTATACTTTGGCAAACTTTTTGTCATTCTTTGATTTATAATATTAATTACATTATTGTTCAGAAACTGAAACGAATTAATTCAGAGAAATGTAATCTCTAAGAATTTATGATTGAGTTCAATATTTAAGCTGAATTTCAATAAATGAGAACGGTTTATTACTGTAGTGTATACTTACATCTATGCTTTTATTTAAAAATATGACTCCGTTATCTGGATCAATGTAAAAATACGCCTGATCAGGCGAATTGGAATCCAAACTGTATCGGACGATGGAGTTGTTTCCATCATCTATGTCCGTGGCCGAAATCCTCATTACTTCTCGGCCGCTCGGCAAATCTTGAGGTACCGATTCCGAGTACGACTGTATGCAAAACAAATTATACGTCAGAATAAACTCGATAAACAAAAGAAAAATCCTTCGGTGAAAAACCAAGTCAAAAATTGTGTTCTCTCAGCGTGTCATTAGCCTTAAAGGTACCTGCTTGGTTCTCCTACATAAAGCATGCCCAAGCTTAGAGAAAGTTCCTTAAAATAATCAATAATCGTGCCATGTGATAAAATGCATCTAGGGGAAAGAGCAGCCTAGCTAAAGAAAACACGTCAACTACAAATGTGCAAAAAAAGGTGAATACACACTAAACGTTTAAAAGTTATTACCAATATCGCCTTGAGTGGCGGCTTACAATCCTAAAGACATGCAGCGACATGCAAGTAAAATATATATTTTAAAACATATTCGATTGTTATCATTACTTTGAAATCAATTCTAATAAACGGAACATTATACTACAGTAGCGATGGTAACAATCGATTGTTAGTAATTAAAGTTCATGTGTGAAACGTTATAACAGTCATTGTGCGAAACGCTTTCTCTCATTTGGTGGAATTCATTGTTCTTTAAGACAAACCTTCCAAACATGTCCACGGAAGACCTTCGAAAAACAGGCAAGTGTTAATAAAGTCTGCGCCACGGTTTGAGGCTAATGAACGAATGATTAGTTAGTCACAGTAAATGAATGATGCATACAATAATATGAATGAAAATACACAGATCCTTCATACCTTCTCCCTATCTAGAAGCACCTATAACAGACATAAGAAGTTACCAGTTTTTGGCATATCGAGTGCTAGTAGCAGTTATTTTATAACTCGAGTGCTTCGAGCAAATTACATCTGCAGTGAACACATGGTCTACCCAGGGGTAATCTACACAATTGTGTAACAGAAGTACTTACGACTTTGTCGAAGACCGGCTGATTATCATTGATGTCTTCGATGAGGATTTTAATGGTACAAGCATCATCCAGCTGAGGTTGTCCATTGTCACTGGCACGAACAGTAATGTAGGCTTCCTTCTCACGCGATGGCTCGTCGTGATCAAATATCTAAAGACAATTTCTTATTTTTATTATTAGCTCATTGTATATATTGTACCCACCTGATAATCCTTTGTTCTGCATTAATTTAGTTACAGTGAAATATAACGAAAATAGTAAAATTTTAAAAGAATGGAGAAGAAACAAAAGCACCAGACAAATTATATGGAGATTAATTTTTCATTCTGATTTTAAATGAATAGGAATATTTTCCATTCAAATAATAAGAGTGACTAAAATACTGACATCTGCAGTCGTGATTCTTCCAGTTTCGGGGTCGACATGAAATCTTTCTTTTTCACCAGGCGTCGAGACAAATTTGTAAGTAACTGTGCCACCCATTTCGGGCGGGTCACGGTCTTCTGCATGAACCTGTAAATTGCAAATTAATTTTTATATATAAAGTAATAATTTGATGTAACAAATACATTGTAAGTAATTTTGCTTTATAGAGAGTAAATCTTTAACAAAAGATAAATAGATTATTTATGACACTAAAGTGAAGTAACAACCATAAGTATATATGGTTAATTCGATAGCTTTTTCATGAAATATGAGGCAAACGGGCAGGAGGCTCACCTGATACTAAGTGATACCCATGGGCACATACATTGCCGGAAACCTCGCCTAAAGACCCTAAGTCGAATAGGTTCGAAAATACTTCAGTGGGCAGCTGGTTCTATATAGTGGTGGTGCGTGGCAAAAACTGCCTTAGAAAACGCTTAGCTGTGGAACGATGGAGTTCGAGGTGATACGGATGGTATTTTGTATTTGCCTTGACGTCCGATAATAAAACTCACATCCAACCCACAGTACATTACAAGTACACTTGTTTATTAAGAAATTAAATTGAAAACTCACCGTAAATACATAAGTACCAATCGGTTGCTCCTCTTTCACTGTCGGTTTGTAGTTTAGACATTCCGTGAACAACGGCTTATGATTGTCTTTCACTGCGAGCTTCGGTGACGTGGCCGGTATAAACTGAAACCCCATTTGGGTGTGCAACTACATCATTATCAACATAACATTATTTACAATTCAAATTCATCCGAGTAAGACCTTGATTCTAAAATAACACATGCATCTATCAAATTGACTTACGAATTTCCTGCTGATTCTATGAGGAACGAATTATGAAGATTATTATACATATTTCCAAACGGTAATGGAAAATGAGTTACAGTTAAGAAGATTACTTACATCATTCCTCGCTAGCACAATGAGATCAATTTAGGCGTGTTCAACATATTACATGCAATCTCTATACAATTTATTAATAATAAGCCAAAATTAACATGTAATCTAAAGGGATAAGCTTAGGGCCAAATATTAAAAGGAATTCAATGGTAAACGTTGATGATGTAAGAGTTTGATGGATTAAATGAGGGAAACTCACGGCTGAAGTGTGTAATGGAAGGTACCCGTCCAAATGCCTCGAGTGTCGTAACCGCGTGACGTGATGTGAAGGATGGTCTCTGGCTGTAAACAAAAATATAAGGTAAATGACTTATTATAATATTTCAGTTCCAACTGAAAATTTAATGTATCTATTATGTATTTTGCTTTTAGAATGGTAAATAAAGAGCCATTTAGCAACAATACAGCATAAAAGGTAAACTCATTAAACAAACAAACAGGGGAAAACCTGAGTTTAAATTGTCACAGTTTAACAGTTCCACGAAGACCTCAGATGAAATTAAAGCAATGAAACTTATAATATCTCATAGAAGTAGTTAAGAGTCGCAAGCAGGCCACAAGACCACTGCAATTTTAAACTCCGCACCGCAATTTATCTCAAGTTAACCAGATAACTTAAATAGGTCGGAAGGGTCGGAATAATTTGTTTAAACCTCTTGTTAAAACGTCTTTTATAACGATTGAGAGTGACAGGTTCGATTTTAAATTCAGATGTTTTATTAATACATAATCTAACAATAAGGTATTAAGAGTTGTCAAATAACAAAGGTTAGTGAGAGTTATTCCTCCAACTTCGATATTTTTCCATTTGGAGTATTAGGCCGT
The DNA here is from genome assembly GCF_905147105.1 of Pieris brassicae. Taxonomy (NCBI): domain Eukaryota; kingdom Metazoa; phylum Arthropoda; class Insecta; order Lepidoptera; family Pieridae; genus Pieris; species Pieris brassicae. Next base: position 17,842,386 of record NC_059669.1, on the reverse strand, counting down.
GGGCCCCCATGGGCTCAAGTGCTCAGGGGCTAATTAAAAATGTACATTGGCACCTGATAGATAGTACAGGTTACCCCAGAGCTTGTGCTTTCCTCGCTCAACGCATAAGTATCCCAATACAGCGAGGAAATGCTGCCAAAGTTAAAGTTGCCGCGGGGACCAAACTTTTTAAATTTGTTTTAATTTATTTTTATTATTAAATAATTTTTATTATTACTGTGTTGGTTACTCATTTTAAATACTGTATATTTGATTGTGATGTTTAGGTTTTAATAAACGATATATTAATTATATAATATATTAATAATTTATATTTAATTTGTTTAAGATTAAATATAATTATAAAAAGCTAACAATATATCAGTCGTTAACTGATCGTAGAAAATATGATGCTGAATCTTATAACCCTATTTACTCATAACCTTCAAAACTACTTGTATAAAAAAAAATATTCTTCACGGATTCAATAATAATTCGTAATAATCGAATATTTTTTTAATAAGTAATTATTAAGTGTTTTATTTGAAAATATAATATTGGATTGTTTGTAAATCCGAGTTATTACTACCGTATATATTTCAGAACTTCAGACTGAAACTCCGACTGTAGAAAACTTTATCATATGTTATGCGGTGTGAAAGTTTAGGTATAATATGAAAACAGTCGAGTAATATGTTTGTATTTTTACGGATTCTTAATTGTATATTCTGTATACATTCTGTATTACGTATTGTAATTACTCGATCAACCGATGTCGCCTGCATGAAATAGGACCATATAATTATTTTACAAGCCAACAAAGCCGGTTAACATTAACCCAGCTCTATTCTTGATAACGTAAATCTAATTTAGTAGAACAATAACAATATTTAACGAGCCAAGGTATGTGCTAGAATGTAATAGACTTTACAATGGAACAACTAACTGAATATATTTGCTGTGCAAATGTTTTCTGGGTATATTGCATTCTGGAGGTGTTATGAAACCGCTATACTATTTTAATAAAATCTAATGTAAAATATAAAATAACTTTGTATTTAACCAGTAAACATATATGCTATATTAGGGCACGGTTCCTTGGACTTTGCGAGGCCACGTAATGTGAACATCACTCCAATGCATAAAGCTTATTATGAACAATAATTGTATATGTAAAATTTGATAAATATTATTCTTTATAAGTTTAATAGTGTCATAGTAGAATTATAATATAAAAACATCGCAGGCATAAATATTGAGATTTAAGTAACAAAGAAATGGTCACTACAACCATACTCGATCTCTGTATATTGTATAAGCCACAATACTTTGTACTTGATTGAAGTTTTTTTATTCCCTACGCTAAGTATAAAAAAAGAAGTCATTTATACCGCAATAGAACAGAGATCTAGGGCATGAAACCGAACAATACGAATGCCATTGGAATATTGGAAATAGGTGTCCTATATATCTGATTGAATACGCAATCAAACGCTCTTACTACACGACTTCGCATTAAAAGCTACACCGGAATGAAACGCAAGTAATAGTAGTGAATAAAGCGGATTTAAATTAATATATTGACATGATTTATACGGGATGAAAATTAATTAATATTTTTAACACATTTTGATGTGTTAAAATAATAGTACATGAACAACGAAGTAAGATACCACGAAAATCCACTTGAAACGGTCTTGAATTACTTGTCTCGCATCATGATATTCATCATGCATGCTCGTCCATTAGGGATACTTTTAACTTGTCCCTCCTGGTCCGGGGATACCTAACCTGACTTTACCATCGACGGTTGGTATATCTTACTTGTTAATCCGTTCCACATGGCCAAACCACCTTAGCATTCCCTTTTATATCCTTGTCATTACGTCCTCTTTTAACCCACACTGCTCACGTGTTTTACTATTACTTATTACTATCACGCAATGTTCACACACCATGGAGATCAGAGGAGTTATTCGGACTAATACCTTTCATCATCGGACGTTAAGGCAGAATACAAAATACCATTACCTCGACATCCGTCGTTTTTTTTTAGGCAGTTTTTACGCACCACCACTATGAGGAATTAGCTGCTCACTGAGGTATTTACGACCCAATTCTAGAAAGGCCGGCAACGCACTCGCGAGCCTTCTGGCAATGTGAGTGTCCATGGCCGTCGATATAACTTTATAATATCCGTTTGCTTCCTTTTACGTTAAAAAAACCACATTGTTTTAACGGTCTCATAAGTATGTACGACGTCCTATACATGAGATATGGGACATACAGTTTGCGACCCTTTTTTATTGATCAGCTCGATTCGCTCAGTTCAGTTATTTCACGTCTTACGTCTATTATAAATTATCGAAGTAACCTCACCGTTAAAAGGTGTATATTTCTATATGTTTACCTGAAAATTTAGCGCGTGTAATGTAATTAACATACAAATTACATTATACTATACAGCTCAAAGGTATACAAACCTCTTTGATGTACACATTCCACAATCTTAAATTGAAGTTCAAACACAAAGCGCCGTTTTCGCGTTATTGTATTTTGTAATCAATTATTGATGTAAATAAACTAAATCTAAGATCCCGAAATGTAAGACATATTAGTAAATGGTGATTATTAGATTATATCGCGTTTAATATTCATATCTTCGAATTATGAGATATAAAGCAGTGGTGGAATAGTGGTTAAGCGTGCGTGCCCTGAGCGATGTGTTCGAATTACGGCTGTACACCAATGCAATTTTCTTTCTATGTGCGCAATTAGCATTTAATGATACAGTGAAGACAATAATCGTCATGAAAGCGAAACCGAAAAGTCTATGATATGTCACAGACACAGAAGGCTGACCACCTAGTTGTCTATACAAAAAAAGTGATCAAAGAAATCCAAGATCCATTTAGTGATGTAACGCCAGTGACTTATAATTAATTTCTAATTATATCGAATTTATAGTTACCTACGTTTTGCATACTCTATATAAATTTTTAACTTCAAAGTAAATTGTCATAATTAAACACACATAGCAATCGTTTCTAAAATGGAATTGGTAGTTATTCTCATATCAAATCATTAGTTATGTCCTAAAAGAAATGGCCAGATTTTATTAATTTGTTTTTACCGACTGTAAAATTAGGGTTTTAGTACAATAGAGGGAGCACAAGTAGTACAATGTATACCATTGCTGACTTTCGTGCCCGTTTTTCTCAGAACAAGGCCTCCAGGTAGTTGTGTGAACAGATGGCGTAGTCTTGCTCTTTCGCGAATTTCGTAAATGCTTTTAACATTCATAAACATGCGCTAAGACGCATCTACACTGAATAAAGGTACTTTGATTGAATAATAATAGAGCGTTTCAGTATACGTTATTTTTAATGAAACGTAAAAATATTTTTTGCGACCCATGCCACAAGGCTGTCAGGTAAGTTCATATTTTTATAGTTATCTATCATCTTAAGTATATTGTGTGATAAAATTATTCTGATTTATAATAGTACAATACCATATTCGTAGAAAATTAATTAGAATTGTACCGTTAAAGAAATTAATCATTTTTCTATTTTCATCACAGCACTAAATCAATTTGACAGAAAGGGACAAATGGGACTTTAGTTAAGGATGCTAGACTGATCTAGTTTTCATCGGGATAGCCTGTACAAATTTAGTCTATCAATAATACACACAGAAAAGTACATAATACAATACTATCTGTAGCGCCGAGGATCACTACCTACGTATGACAGACATTCGATGTCAATTTCACTGGCCACTTCACACGAATCCATATCAAATTACAGACCAAACACAACGAAAATAGTGCAGACGCACACACGATAAATAATTACGACGTTTATGTTTGGCGGAAATAACAGGGAAATATTGGCAGACTATTGACAAAGATACTATACATCTGGAAAGGGTTAAAGGAGGCCTTTCCATATCCATAGGCAACTACCATATTACTACTAACTTTTAGCGTTATGCAACATCACTACTAACTAGGTTTGAAATAGAAATTAATTATATGGAAATAAAAAAAACTATTCTTTGGCATAAATTTTTGCATTTCTTATTTGAAAACTTAATTAATGAAGGTCGCGCTTGCCCTAAGCGATACATTCACATGCTGCCTCCACATCACTATATCATCAGCTTGAACTAACTGAGAAGTTAGGGATGTTGAGACCCATAATTGTCTTTACCCATTCAGACCAACGGGTAAACCATCGACCCTGACTTCTCCTGCCATCACTCCTCCCTACCATTACCAACTTGACCAGACTCTGTGGTTCTCTCCTGGCAATATGGCCAAAGTAGCTAAACATGTATTTGCAAATAATAGTCGGATAATGTGGTTATTTTTAGTTAGTTGAGAATGGATTTATAAGAATTTCAAAAAGCATCAAAAATGTATATATAAAAATTAACTAGAAGTTCTTAGGCATTGAAAATAGAATTTTTACTTTCCGTGAATAACTAAATAGTTAAGTATTGCACAGTTAATTAGTGGTTATCGCGAATTATGTAAATCTGCAGCCGTTAAAAATTACTTTACACATTGCTTTTTTATTAATTGCACCACACAGTCCAGACATGAGTGATACATTTATAAATAGTAAGTAGTATCCAACCTACGGACTCAAAAAAAAACAATAAATGTTTAAAACACCTCGTGAGTACGCTGACTCTAATAGGCGTAAAACCGATATTCATGTCAACAATACAACGCTGGGAAACCTAGCTTTTTCCTCTCTTTGTAAGGTTTCTTAAGGGGAAGGGGGATTGTCGTAACAATTTAATGTCGTAGCTATTCAAGGATGTGTTGATGGCACATTTGCATTATATTCAGGGGGCACGAAATAACGGGTTATAAGCATAAAATTTATAGGATTTCTATGTTTGGTCTTATGAATTTTAAAAAGCTACTTAACAGGGAAGAGTCTTATGAATTTTTCTTTGTTCAGACACATATTCAGCTGATGTAAATGTTCTTCCATTATATATAGAAGATTTTAAGCATACCATTAAGTTACAAATAGGTTTAAATAAAATAGCATGCGCAGTAATTACCAAACCACACTTTGCGCTACAGGATTCCAATTTTAAATTACAATTATTGGTTAAGAATAAATTTGTTTATTGATTACATATTATTCAAAAAATATTAAAAAAATTGTTGTAATTGAACAAATTTGTGTTTAATGTTCGTAAAAAAAATTCAATGACGTCAAAAAAACAAGCGGTACAATCAAAGGAGCACTTTAATTAAGAGCTTCACTTAAAATCGACAGCCACTCATCTATTGTGTCAATACTCTTGACACTTCGGTCGAAAATAAAACGATATGATGGAAAAATTTGTCCCTTATTTTCTCGTATCAGGCGTTCTTACTGGAGTTTTAGTATAATCGATAAATTTCAAATGTAATACTATACTAAGCTATGGCTCAGAGCTAGCAGGCACGACTCGCTGGATCGATCAAGTAAAGGCACAGGGCTTACCATCACCAAAAAATTCAAAAAAAAAAAATTCAAAATTCTTTATTTGTTCAGATACATGTACAATACAATTCAGATAGAGGCCTCCCTAGTAAGTCAGAGACCTGTGACAGGGAAGCTTCGCTCTTCTTTAAATCAACCAACACAATTGGTTTAAAAAAAAAGAAAAATAAATAAATAAAAATAAACAAATATATGAATATATTATGATGACTATGTAATGTGTTTGTGAAAGACGAAACAAATGTGTGCGCGTGTTGCATGAAAAGACGGATTAAGGAAAAAATTATATTAGATGATTTAACAATGCTTCTGTTTTGTTGTAGTTAAGTGTACCGAGCCAATGGTTTAAAGTTGTTTTACATTTATGGTATGTAAGATTATGAAAGCTAAGGGTTTTATTTAAACTATTATAGAGATAAGCTGAGCGATTGTTGTATTGATTACGTGCAAAGATTGTCTTGCAAATTGTGTAGCTTATTATATTATGTTGGGTCCTTTTTTGAGGTGTGTCTGTTTTATGTGGAGAGGTTGCGTGTCTCCTAAGGACACAACGGAGAATATAGAGCTGGCGTATGGTCAGTAGTTTGCAAGACTTGTACAACTCTTCAGTTGGAAAACTTTTATTTTTTAGTAACATTATTTTTATAATTGCTCTCTGAGCTCTTTCAAGTGCTAGAACTTTGGTTTTCGCACAACCACCCCACACTGTGATACAGTAGGTGATAACAGATTGAACTAATGCTTTATACACGGTATATATGATGTTTGGTTCCGCTACATGACGTAGATTGCAAAAAATCCAGCTTAACCTACGTATCCTTTTTATTACTGCATCAACATGGGCGTGCCAGTTTAGATTTTGGTCAATAATCACACCTAAGTATTTAATCTGTTTCACCCTAAGCAGCGTGTCACAGCCGCAGTCTTCACTACAATTGCAATTTAGTTTGTGTAATTTTATGTTAAGATTGGAGGGGGGTTGGCTCTTATCACGTATAGCAAAAGTTATGAAGTTAGTTTTAGATGGATTAATAGTTAGCTGACTGCTGGTTAAGTGCGCGTTAAGTTTGTGAAGATCCGCTTCAGCGTTTTTATAAGTTTCCTCCCATGTATCCCCATAAAAAGTTAGTGCCATGTCATCAGCATAACAAGTGATGATACCTTTATTGATTTTGGTATTGCACATTTCATTGACATATATCAAGAACAGCGTTGGCCCTAAAACCGAACCCTGAGGGACGCCGAAAGAAATCGGGTTTTCATTTACGTTACTAATTAAGTTACCTAGCTTAACTCTTTGAGTCCTATCTGTCAGATAGCTGGTCAAGAGGTTGAGAAAGACTCCTCTAATGCCAATATTATCCAGGCGCTTAATCAGAGTTGAAACACAAACAGTATCAAATGCCTTTTTGAGGTCGATAAATAGTGTAAGACACTTTTGTTTCCGGTCAAGGCGTTCAACTAGGTAATTTATAACGGCTAGGATAGCATCTTCAGTACTACAATTTGACCGAAAACCAAATTGTGTTGGTGAGAGGAGATTGTATTTATTAAGGTAGGATATTATTCTTGAGTTAATAGTTTTTTCTAGGATTCACCAGGCAGAGGCTTGTCTAAGAAAAGTGATAATGGAGGAAGTAGTGAGACGCCGCTAGCACGACCTTCAAATATGAATAGGGAAACCGAAGAATAAGTATAAAGCTAAGGATATTATTATTTTATTTATTTGAGTCATTACTCATCATTAACCATATTAAGACTTAACCTATACTAAGCCTACGGAAAGCCGTAGGCCCCGAATCGCTGCAGACGAAACTTGAATGAGTGTGTCACAGACTCGCTGTAAGGGCAATAACGCACTAGCGGCCAAGCAACGCGGCCAAAACCACAGCTACACTCGTCACTTACAAATACAGCGCGCTTCAAAATGGACTTGGAGAAAATGGTCGTGCTTGCGTATCGCCTTATCCCACAACACCATCCTAGTATAGCTCAGATATAAATCTTTCTGTATCGAACGACATCGTGATGAGCGCAAATCACTGCCGCGGCGGCTAGTGCGGGCACGCTGGTGTTTATTTACAGGAAAATTTGATCTAAGTGGCCGCAGCGGACGCGGAAATGCGTCGCTTCGATCTTGTTGGCCGTCGCGGCTTGACGGGGCCGCTGGCCGCTTGCGGCCTAATGCGCGTGGTTCATGGCGATTTCATAATAATGTATCCATCTCGTTGGCCGCTAGTGCGCTATTGCCCTACGATAGATAGATCATACGAAAACTTAACCAGCCTAGCGGTTACAGCGACCGACTCGACCCTGTAGCGGGCGATTAAGACTGGCTGGTTTTTGAAGATCTCTGAGGCAAAATTATGAATAAAAAAGATCCAGAAATGTGTTGTCACTATACCTCACGGTTACGAGACTTCTAATAAAAACTTGCTTTTCTATTTTTAATTTCCAATAAAATAAGAGGAAAGATGAAGATACAGCTACAAATTTATTACTGATTATTATTATAGAAAGACTTGAGATAACATAGACAAGTGTGATTCTTTTAGTTTAATAACGCACCAATCAAGTTCCAAGTGCGATGTAGCTAGCTTTACGCGCTTTGAATGGAATACCGCGAGCTTAGCTATATTTAAAAACGAGCTTAGAAAAATCTTGCTTGAACAAAATAGTTTAATTTTCCTTCTTTTCTTATTTAAAAAATAATAAAAAAGAATCCTTTATAGTCTGATTTTTTTAGCTAAATGGAACTATTATATCGAAATATCACACAAAGAAAGCTCTCACACATTTTGTTAATTGCAACAATTCCAAATGCAAAATATAAACCCCTACAAATTGGAGCTATACATTTTAATTTAGAAACTAACAAAGAGCATATCACGGTTGAAACATGTAAATTACCCACTTTTGTATATATTCAAAATGGAGCAATTAACTCATTCGAAATTACTTTCGTACAAAACAAATTAGCGCTGCCAAATGGCGAGAACCAAGACAATTAAAAAAGTATCAAGAAATAAAAAATGGCATTCTCCACATGGCATTTGCATAGTAATCAGTCTAGGCATATTTAAGAGTGATTCATTAATATTAGCTTGGCCTATATAGATTTTTCGAACTTATAAATTTTACAAATTATATTTATTTGAATACTAAAATTTAAGTTCTGATTCTGAAATTATAAATTGTATTCTAGAATAATTAACACGTTAAGTAATACATTATTTTTTAAAGAAAACACTTTTTTAACGGATTGAAGCTATTTATTATTATAAACTTATATTTATATTACATAATTTTGATTTTTTCCGACGTTTCGCGTGCTTTACAGCGTGCGTGTTCACGGTGACCAGCTTCTATCCGGTTCTTCTTTTAATATATAAAAGTTATGTTAAAAAGACAATAATACATTATATACATACAAGTAGTTATTTAGGTACATGACAAGTAGCTATCATTCACACGAATCTATAACACATTCAGATTTTTTAATTTATAATTTTGATTAATTAATTTTCATCATAGAATATTAATCCGCTAAAACCCTCTATGGTCTTGATTTCAGATTGCATATTGCGTTTCTTTGATAATTGTTTATTTTATAGGCAAGCAGGTGCCGCATCATCATTATCAGCCTTCTGTGCCTGGCATATGTCGAATTTTGTGATCGAGACACGCTAATGTGTTCACAATGATTGCCTTTACGGTAGGAGCAACCACGACCACAGGGATAAAGGTCTCATGCTTAAACCACTAGGCCAACACTGCTCTTCTATGATATAATAATGATAAAAAAATGATAAATTTGTATTTATATTTCACGAAATTAAAATATTGATTTAAATCCGACATCGCTATAATTTATTTCATTAAACAATAACTGAACAGAATGTTTCATTAACGCTTATGTTGCGTGTCTGTTTTCCATTTGAACAATTTAAATTTCAAATCTTAACATCACTTTACTATAATTATGATTCAATTTTACATTTTTATTGCGTTATTTTAATGACAAATTCGTTTGTGTCCTTTACGGTAATTTATTTTTGACACGAGTATTGTAGACTTAATAGTAAAAGCTTTTAATGGTGTTAATAAATAGAAGTTTATAGGTGACGATTGACCATTTCTTTAGGGGACATGAAACGATTTTTATCTAAGACCGGGTTTATCTGGGGTTTAAATGTACTCAGGGATGCGAGTTACACTATAGATAGAATAAATAAATGTTCAGAGGCGTTATACCTGTTTAGGTCTGTGCATCAGTTTTCTGTTTCTGTTTCATGATCATTTGTCAATCTAATAGGCAAGAAGGTAATCAGCCTTCTGTGCATGACACAAGCCGTCGACTTTTTGGGTCTAAGGCAATCTAGTTTCCTCACGATGTTTGCCTTTACCGTTAAAGCGAGAGTTAAATGCGCAAATAGAAAGAAAGTCCATTGGTGCACAGCCGGGGATAGAACCTACGATCTCAAGGATGAGAGTCGCACGCTGTAGCCACTAGGCCAATACTATAGAGTAACTAGAATTTTTATATTTACATTTTACGTGTAGTACCCGTATAAGATACATATAAGCATCTTACACACTACAACTTTCGTTAATAACAACTAACACGTGACATATAATTTAAGTAGACGTGCGATAATTACCTTGGGAATTATTTTTATTATCCCCCCTTTCATACAATTTTGACCTTTATTTGAGCTGATTAAGGTACAATTTTGTATAAACGACCATTATCAGGTTAATGAACGCTAAGTGATAAGTTGTTTATATACCTACACAGTAGAAATGCCTACTTACATATTATTCATACTTATTAGATTTCTTTTCAATAAGAAATAAGTAGTTCAATTAGTACGTGCATGACCGCAATTAAAAATCATGAATAACCTCAATTTCTGTATGACGAGCTATTATTTGTTCGATAATAATAGATACGCTCCGTTCATTATCTAACGTAAATTGTATGTGTGTGTATGTATATATATACGAATGACCTGCATTCGATTTTGGGCCAAAAAGCTATGCTGGTAGTATATTAAACACACGAAAGATATATATGTATGTCACCGGAATATAACGAGATCCGCAAGTTTATAAATTTCCTAGGAAAGTTATAGACTTTCGTAATATTCAAAACGAGATTATTTGCATTACCTAACTGCGGATATTGTTATATTCCGGTGAATGACATACATAACCAAACAAAAATAACTCGTATATTTAATAAATTTAAGAACAAAACAATTAGCAAACCTACACCTGAAGATAAATTGTTCTGGGATTGGTTTAAGCGGTTTCTTCATAGGCCTAATTAATTTGTCACAGTCTGGAAAACGCCCTACAAAGATTTATTAACTGCGGTTTCTTCGCGTGGATTTTCTTTTGTGAACATTTTGCTTGAAATATCGCAATAATGGTTTTATAACACAATTTGTAAGTTACATATATCTTTAATGGTTATAAACGACAACCACAACCGACTCTATTAATTACAAAATGTTCCTTATCATACGAAGTCCCATTTAATCAAGTTTTAATGAAAGACTTTATTGTAAATAAAGCTTCATATTCTGTTACATTTCTATGAGAATATTCCAATAATTTTTTATTTATTTAAAAATAAATAAACGGTAATAAACACCCATGGTAGTGAGTGCACTTGCACTTGAACGTTGACCTATAATCTATGCTTATATTAGAAGAACGAAACGAAAGAGACATATGGATGAGTTCTAAAGATGACTAGGTCTATACTTATAAACCATACCTACGTTTTACGTTTCGCTCCTATATCAATATTCTAGCCGTAATTAGTTGGAATAGTAGTTTTCACAATTCGCATTTCACATACATTTAAATCTATATTACCTGGTTGATTTTTGAATACCAGTATCATGTTTTAATTATTTTAAATATATTTTAATGACGTATTGCTAATATACGATTACGTATTGAATCTTCTTTCGTCTCTTTAATACAAAAAGTCAATTATGTGTATTATAACCCTCGATTTATATGTTTCGTAACCTGTGGGACCCGTGAGCAACCCGAGGTCAAAAGCTAGTTATTAAAACATTCGTGTTCCCATGGGTGTGACGGTTCGCCACCCTCGACTACCTCGAGTCCAGGATAGTGACAGGAAAGTGTGTGAATCATTGCCGTCATAATTCTAAGTGGGTTGACGTTTTTTGCAATACAATAGAAAATACGTATATGAAAATGTATTTATTGTCTATAATTTACAATTATTCAATCTGTATTTGTAGCACTAATCAAATCTTATGCCTTCTGTGCTAACCAAATTCTACATTCAGGTTATTTTATATACCTCGAATAGGTATATTACGCTTTTAATAATTCGATTACAGTTTAACGTGACAGAAAGGACAAATCACGGGTCTTAATGTATAAAGTATTGAACTTTTCATTTATTTATCTACATTGACATATCACGATTATGATTAAAATCATTCAGCCGGCAATTCTCAATATTTTTTTCATATTGAACAACATGCTGGTACATAGTAATAATCAAGATCTTTTAGATTAGATTATCTGAGCCCGCGCGTAATAGCTATTAAAATAATCTAATGAGATAAGTTTCGGTCATGTTTTAATAGTCTAGAAAATATTATATTTAGGTCTTATCGTCATGCCTTCTCGAGGGACTGTCTTATGCTCAAGTTATGCTGGTTCAATTTTGTGAATCTGACGGCCAGACTCAAATAAAAAAGAAAGCAAATTATATATACAATACAATAAAAACTTAATTGTTTATAGAAATAGTATACTCTCTTTCGGGCGTCCCGTTGGCTTGCCCCTCTATAATATATAATAATATATTTAAAACAGCGGAATGTAATTGAGAATGCTTCCAAAGATTGACGATCTTCAATGACAAATTGCCCAAAAGCTAAAAACAAACCGTAGCAGCTAATAAGGAATAATTTATGAGCCTTCAAAGCCATTAACAAATGAGTTCATAAATTTAACTGACATGGTTCGACAGAGATTTGTTTCGAACTAGTAGTTTCCGTATTTAGACATTACAATTGTACAACTGAGTGTAGTATTTTCAGGTTATCGAGACAATAGAGACATGCATCTTTTGATTTTAGTAATTTATTAAAAAGGCTTAGTAAAGGCATAGTAAATATATAATTTGAAAATCGATTTCAAAATGTGAGGAACCAACTATGGAACCCATTTTTATTAGGAAGTGAAAATGCGCTTACGCAGGCTCGCGCCAAGGAGTCGAGCTTGACGCGGGGACTGTGGGGCTAGGTCTACATTCAAATCCCTCTTCTATTCAGAGGGGTAGCGAGACCACACCCACTAAAAACTGAGGTGTTGTTACTTCACACGCCCTTAAGATGGCCTCGGGGTTTGCCAGACATTCTACCCAAGGGTAAGGCCTTATAACCGACATACATAGCCCCACAGCCTTGAACCAATAATGGAACCCAGACCTAGCTCATTCTAGCTGAATCCGGATAATGGTGAGGTTTGACCAAAATGCGTTTTTCTGAAAGGAGGGACAAATGGTATGATGCCTGGCTTGCATCCTGCTTTTTAAATATCTTTTATCTAATTTTCGTAATCCAATTTAATTATGTGTGCAATTATTTTGTTACATTTATACTGTACTAAATTAATAATTCCAATAGGGAAGGATCGTACGTCTATTAAGAATTAATAAATTACAGCTTCTAAACTACAGACACACTGTTACAGACCTACTGGCAATCACTTAACATCAGTTGAGCGTCCTTCCCCCAGTTATATAAAAAAATGACACTCGCTTGTGTAGGAAACTATCGTGAACTAACCATTCGCTAGGCATTGGCTAGGTGTCAGAAGGCTGTAACTTTTAACAACCATATCTCAAAACTCAAAGTACGGCATAAATTATACAATAAAATAATGAAAACCTTCAGAAAGTTATGCAACAAGAGAGGCGGATAAAGGCAGAATTTATCTTTAAATCGAATTATGTTTAATGGTAATGAAAACAAAATGGACAAAGCTAGCATAGTTTTAATTAAAGTACGAACTTGTACCTGCACTGTACATATAATATGTAGTTAATTAACAGAAATTGCAACTATGTATAGTCCGTTATAGCGGTTTAAATTTGGATGATGTGCAAAGTTGATAATTGGGTTGAAGTCAAAGCTTTGTATTCACATTAACTTAAGTTATTTTTACGATTATATGTAATTTTAAGGTATAACGGTTATAACAAAATTTTGTCTATGTTTAGACGACACCTTTTTTTAACGAGCAGGATAAAGGGGAAGGAGGCTTAACAGATGATGAGTGATACCGCCCCGTCGCCCATAGACTCTCAAACTGTTAGCAGGCTCGCAAGTGTGTTGGCGGCCTTTCAATAAAGCCTCATTAAGTTGCCAAAACTGAACTATAAAACTAGTACAATATTTGTACCATGATACTTTTATGTTTGTATAGTTGTAGCCATGGTAAATTTATAATATTTAAGGACCGAAAATATTTTAAAAATAATTAATTATCTTGTTTTTCATGTTAATAATTACTTATTTAAAAAAAGATGTATCAATTTTAAAAATAACGTTATTGTGTTCTAAATTCAAAATTTTTAAGCTTCTGTAGGACTAGACGGGAAGTAATCTAACGGATAAAGCTTAAAAGTATTTAGTCACCCTATATCAGGATTAGTTTGATACCCAAAGTTCGCTCTTTAATAAGTATCACGCAATGGGCAAGGGGGCATAATCCCATCCTTAATAGATCCCTGCTCTGTTAAATCCCCATGTTCTCACTTTGATATAAATTAGGCACGTATCACTTCTTAATTAATCACAGCCTGAATCACACACAGTAATGAAAATTGCACAGTAGCTTTTGTAGAACTCGTCTAGAAATCATTGCATTTGACAATTGACTTTCATAGGAACGAAAATATATATTGAAAAAATATTTTTTTGAAGTGAATATTTATCCTATCAACATAAAGTACATATATGTTATCATTAGAATGGAATGAGGACAAAGCCTGTGTAAATGCACAGAGGTATCGTTATCTATAAATAATCAGTCTGGGGCCAAGACGTAACAAAGCGTACATTTGTAATACTACTAAATTAACTTACTAATAAACAACCTAAATTCAGAAAAAGAATTGTGGTTCGGTTTGATCGGATTATTCCACAGCCTAAAAATGTAAAAAACCAAACTGCCGTCATATAAAAAAACAATGCGTTATAAAGCCACAGAGTAGAACAACGTTTATCCGAACACCATAAAGCTGGAAGTCTACAAACTTTATCGCACCGCCATAAGATATTCTGTGTCAATATCGCTATGAATCCTTGAGTTTTTTACGCGCGTATAAAATTGGACGCTAAATTCCGACCACGTACCAGCGGTAGTTATTGTTTTATTGGAAACAGGCATCAGATATGATGTAAAATGCATTGTACAGAGGTGAATTTATAACGGGTTAATATTGAACCGATCGACACGTTTCTAACAACAAGGGTTTTAATAAATGTTATCTGCTCACGGTCCTAGAGATTAGTTATATTCCATTCATCTACGTAATACACTCAATATTTATTCATTTACATTCAAAACTTCGTAAACGGATAAAACTTTAAAAAGCCGGAAGAACTGAGCGTACCACCTCTCAAAAGGCCGGCAACGGAATGGCGAACCCTCTGGCATTGAGTGTCTATGGCCTGCGCACTATGGATAATGGTAGACGTTTTTACTAATATTGAGATTGACGCACTTATAAATTTTATTCAATAGGATAAGAGTGTCAGAGAATGTCTATTTCAGATCTGTTAGGTTCAAACTTTTAAAATTAATTTCTTTAAAAAAATGTAGGAGTAGTTTCAAAGTAAAATACGTTTTAAGAAAGGCCATGCTATGCAGATTTAACAGCAAATATAAAGTAGTAGGTTTTATGATTATTTACATATAAAAAAAAATTTAACAGTAAGTGAGGGAAAAAACAACAACTTTTATAACTTCGTCGAGACTTTTGACAGTTGCCGACGTCTCCCGGTGCTCTAATTTTTATTTTCTTTTGTAGCGTAGTTATCCAAGAATAAAATTTATTCAAAACAGCAGATACAAGTAAGGAAACATCTAACTATTATGGTTTCTAATGTTGAAATACTATTTAATTGATTAGTTTGTGGTTATTTATACACAGGGCGTTTTGTCTTCCATTTCGATGTAAAATATCCATATTGTTTCAAGTAGTTATTTAGTACTAGTAAGTATAAATCAGTTGTATTTTTTAAGTTTTATTTTTTTAAGAAATATTTTTTTAGTAATTGTGGCTTTAATTTACTTATTGAAATAGGTATGATCTTTATTATTTTAATGTTATAATAAAGGAAGGAAAAAATAACTTTTTTTCACTATATTGTCGATAACGAAACAAAATAAAGGACGTCTTAAACTGTTGTTTTTATTATTTATATATGTATACATAAATACTTAAATCAAAGTAAAGTATCTCAGCTTTATTTGAAGTTATTTACTTTCCATTGTTTACTAATTAATTTGACTTTGTTAGTTCGAGAACGTTTTTTAATATTTATTCCTTTCTGTGGTGTGTCTGTTCTATGTGGAGAGGTTGCGTGCCTCCTAAGGACACATCGGAGAATATAGAGCTGGCGTATAGTCAGTAGTTTGCAAGATTTGTACAACTCTTCAGTTGGAAAACTTTTTTTAGTAACATTATTTTTATAACTGCTCTCTGAGCTCTTTCAAGTGCTAGAACTTTGCTTTTCGCACAACCACCCCACACTGTGATACAGTAGGTAATAACAGATTGAACTAATGTTTTATACACGGTATATATGATGTTTGGTTCCGCTACATGACGTAAATTGCAAAAAATCCAATTTAACCTACGTATTATTTTTATTACCGCATCAACATGGACGTACCAGTTTAGATTTGTGTTGTGTTGTCTTTTATACCTTAAGCAATTTGTGTTAACGCTGTGGTTTTAATAAGCAACTATCACCGCGTAAGTGAAACAGTAGACTAACAGTATCAACCCTATTATCAGTACATTAAAATCAACATACAACGTACAAGCACGACTTCCTTAGCAACCGAAGCTTAGACACTAATTGCTCATTTATTGTTTGCCATACTCGTATACTTCAAACAACACACATTAAAATTATTTCATTTGTTTATTATTTTATCATATCTAATACCGGCCTTAATGACATAAAACAATACGCGCGAATTAACTTTAATTTAACTTAAAAAATACTAAGTACACATTTTTTGGAATTTAGTAAACACAAACGCAAAATGTTTAACCGTTGTAATAAGCAGTCTTGATATATTAAAATTAGGCGTCACGTTATTGGTCCGCAATGCACTCCTAAACTACTTAACAGATTTCAATCAAATTTGCACACGGTGTGCAGTTTGATCTTACTTAAAAGATAGGATAACTTACACTCACACATACTGTCCGTGTGTATGTCACTTAACTCTTAAGCGGCTGGACTGATTTGAATACATTTGGTTGTATGCGTTTGGGTGGAGCCCTGGATGCTTTAGGACCTGCATGGGTATTTTCCATACTATGTTTTTGTATAAATATATTTTAAAGGGTACATACTAACATATGGAACATTTTCGTATGCTACCCACATAGAATGTTTGCTATACCGGAATAAAATTCTAAATAAAACTAAATTTTCCAATTCTCTTCGTAAAAAACTTCGAAATTTAAAAAATACTCGAATTGGTCCAGCCGTCTTTGCGTTTTCAGCTTAGCAACATATGTTGCAATTCATTTTAAATTACGAACTTGTACTAAATAAGTACGACATTAAACGACTTAAGCGTTCTTAATCGTTGCGGTTAGTTTAAAAATAGCTTGAGCAGGACCGGAAGACTGAAGATTTATTCAAAGCCTACCGAACATCGTATACACATGGCGTCAGCTGATACAAGAGGATAAATAATCCATATAGAGTGAAATTTACCTTTCTATAAATATTTTAAGAATGGGTCATAGAATTTGTAATAAAATGGCTGCATTTATATTTTCGTGCCCATTATTGTGTTATTATTTTACGTATGTTACTGTTAAAAATAAATAATGTAAAACAATTTAAGGACACAAATTTATATATTTGTAATGTATATATATTACATTGTTTTTGTGATGAGTTACATACATCACAAAATTGTTCTTAAAAAAAAAAAATTAAACCAAGTTATGGGTATTAATATTCCCATATATATTAGTATAATATTATTGGTAGGCCCAAACAGTACAAAGAAAGTAACCCGAAACATTATACTATAAGTGATGACAGACGTATAACACAGAGTATAAAGAAAATTCTTACCAATAATAAAGTGACAATTGACTAGACTACAAAATTACCTTTGAAATACGAGAGAAACTCAGCTGCTTAAAGCATATTTAGTCAAATTCTACATAGGCGTCGACGCGGGCTAAACAAGGCTAAACGATGGTTTAGCATAAGCCGGACCATACTGATGTCTAAGACGTTTAACATACCTAAAGCTTATTGTTCTAAGCCGTTGAGAGACGTGAGACCTGATAGTTAGGAACAATGGTCAGTGTATGCTTCGATTGAGTCAAATGGAGGATTCATGACAGTAGCTTTGATGTAACGTAATATACTATTACGAAATAATCGAACCAACAAATTTGAATTAAGACTTTCATGGGTTCCACCCAATCGAACAAACCATGAACTAATTTGAATTAGGAATGTGTTTTTGTTTTATGGGATATTACTAGAAGTTTCCGTTTCATTTTTAAGTCGCCATTTAAAATATTAATAACGATTTAAAGTTTTCTAGAAATCGGAAGATTATAAATTCGACACATATTTTTTTATTGTAAATGGTGTATCGTAGTAGGTATATCTGCGTCTGATGATAATTTTTGTCATAGTAAAGTAGCAGCCAGGGAGAGGATTTTTTAATAAGTATTTACAAAGATGTACGTTTAATGACGTCATAGGTGACGTCACAAATACTTTTTTCGAATTATGACATTTGACCGGGGGACTGTATTGTGCCTTAGTTCCCTATTGATCAACCTGTGCATCTTAGTTTCAAATAGGTAGCGTTATATATATATGAGTATTTCAAGATATGTACTCCAGTACAAGTATAAAGTGATTGTTCAGTTCAAATCAAGGCAGCATTCACCTCACGTGGTATCAAGTCAATAGACAATAGAGCCACTAGGTCGGCTGTCAAGGAGTTAATCTATGTTCATATAGTGATCCATCATGTTTGCACTAACTGCTAATTTATTTGACTAGCCAATTATTAATTCTAATCAAAATGTGTTTCAACGTTCTTGTTAAAGACACAATGTTCAGTTTCTTAAAACCAGAAATATTTATCTTTGTTATTTGAATTTAGAATCTTCAAGCCATTTTCTTTGTCATTTGAATCTCCAAGCGCAGTTAATACGCCAGAGAGATAGATTGTAAATAGAAGTTTCTGGTAGATTTAGTTAGTTTTGTGACGACATTTTACACTGCGGCGTTTAATGGTAAACGTGCTGTGACGCCACAGAAACCAACACCTATATAAAAGTAATGTTTAGATTTTCTTGTTAGAAATCGAATTAACATAAAAATTAGTCCGTTATTTCATTCCCAGTGATTTCCTCATAGTGACGAGATTCGCAATTTATACCTCCTAAGATCAACGATACAAACACAAAAGGAGAAGTGTCCTGCGCAAGCGCCGGACATTGCAGACTGCATTCCACAAGAGTGCATCATCGGTGACGTGTTCTTACCTGTAACAAAGAATTCATAGATTAGTTTATATACCAGAAAATAAATCTATTTTATATTCATTGAAGCGCGTATAGCTTTTTAGCGCGTATTCCTTATCTTATATTCATAATATAAGTTAAGCACAAAGTTATAGTTATCAGTATTTTTTGTCATTAAAATAC
Source organism: Pieris brassicae (assembly GCF_905147105.1). Taxonomy (NCBI): domain Eukaryota; kingdom Metazoa; phylum Arthropoda; class Insecta; order Lepidoptera; family Pieridae; genus Pieris; species Pieris brassicae. The sequence goes on along the minus strand of NC_059669.1, from coordinate 17,822,892 downwards.
TCGTTTCAAAATACTGCAATGTTTATAACGCAATAGTAATATTTTAAGGACGATTTTCACTCGAAAAGTTTCATAAAATTCCGCGCTGTTTTTATCAAAACGTTAAAGTATTATTGACAAACGGAAATCTGGGACATCGGCTGTCTCGTAACAAATTTAATTATTACCGTCCATTATCTCAGGAAACTTTGATGTTTGAGTATGCAGCTTTTTGAATGTAACACAAAAATTGGATATTTTTATTCTACTATAATGGTGAAAAACATTACAAGATACGTAGTTCTAAATTTGAATTTTAAAATTCATTCGATATTTAAATTTCTTAGAATGCGGTCGAATTTTCTACTTAGATTATTATTATTTTATGACGTCTAGTAAGTTATATCCCAGAGTAATTTTATATTCAGAGCTGTTCCATTTTTGTCAGTTTTCTTAATATTTATACTTTACACTAAAGGACTATATATAAATTGTGTTTTAGAAAATCCGAGATTTCATCATTTATATTTCACAGCTATATCTACTAACCTCTATAAATCTCAAAGCGGTGTAGCGGATAAAGGAAAAATATAAGAACTAAAACAAATCGTAAAAAGGCAAAGGTTCTTAAATTGAAGCCAAAATGGCAGTTGGCTAACACCTGTCCGCCGACAGGTGTTTGATATCGTGTACAATCGATTCCGATGGGCCTACATCGATGGGCCACTTTATCACGTCAGTTTTTGTACCTTTTCCATGTACCGTCACGTGAAATTTAAATTTAGAATGTTATGTTTTCGATTTGATATCTATTTAACTAAGAAAACTTTTAACACAGAAATTGTAAGTTCAAAGTAGGCTGTGTTTTAGTAAGTTTAATATCGTTTTTCGATTTTCCAATACAGTTTACATTAAAAGAAAATACGTTTAAGGACGGAACAGCAATATATAAAAAATTCCAATGATTTAGGTTTCGTTCTCGGGGCAAACAGAAGAATTCACCGGCCAGAACCAGCTACTCACTTAACTATTTCCGAAGCAATTCGACTTCAACAGCGTACCGATACTTAAAAGACCGGCAACGCTATCGCATGAGGTGAGTATCATGCCTGTTTGCCTTCTTAAAATACTTCTAAGAATACCAATAAATTTGGGTTATAAAAATGTATAACCTGCAATTTTTATCCTACCTATATTTTATTGTCTTTAGATACAGTGCAGGGTTTATATTAACTTCCTTTTGAAACCATGACTCCGAATGTATATTGGTTTTAGTTTCAGTTTCGAAGTTAGAGGTTGGGAGGAATGCTTCAATAAGGATTTTGATTATTCGAGTTAGATAGGAATTTGAACAACTGGCATTGGAACCAATTCAAATTTAGCGTTCGGAAACAGTCTTTTAACTATTTTGTTTTCATCTAAGGGGGCAGTTCAAGTATTACGTAACGCATTATAGGGGGGAGGAGGAGTCTTTGATTTTCTGGTCATTACGTTAACAGTAATTATAAATGCAATTTCCAGGATTTATGTATGTACTATTATTTTGGAGAATTTTGCTTACTTTTGCTGACAAGAGGGGGGGGGGGGGGTTTATAAATTGCAGTAAATCTTCTTACGAAATACTTGAACGGCCCCAAGGAGTTTCGTTGTTTTTTTAATGAGAAAGATTTTAAACGTATACTAGCGGATCCGACAGACGTTATTCTGTTGTCTTACAAACAAGAATAATCTAATAATGTAAAAATTTTCGAATCTACACAAAAAATGTCATCAAAATCTGGCGAGCCGTTTAGGAGTTTAATTAGGATACGTGCAAATAACCTAGATTCCGACTGATTTGTGTATCTAAAGTCTAAACCATCCAGGGCGACACCCAAAACGCATTCAAATTCATTCATCCCCGATTCAGCAGTTTAAGTGAAGTTCAGTGACACGTACAGTAGTGTTATATAATATTAATGGTGTTTGGTTTGGGGACTCAGTTTCTGCACTTAGACTCTACATTGGTCCGTTGAATTATGTAAAGATGGTAGTCATTATTGCCAAAAAAATATCATTTATTGTAAACTAATTTTTAAAACCTTAATATTAAATATTAATATTCTTAACAGGTACGACCGGGAATTCCATACAGGAGGCTCATCTGATCTTAAGTGATTGCCATAAGGCTCGCGAGTGCGTTGCCGGCCCTTAATATTTTAGGATATCATAGCAAATGTTGTTTGCAATACTGCTGTAAAAAAAAGTCCGTGTTAACAAAATTATTGAATTACAAGTTCAGTGGTTTAAGCGTGAAAGCATAACAAATATTTTAACATTTACAATGTTGTCGGTGTTACAATCGTCCGAGTGGAATAAACATTTCAAAGGTTTTCATTGGTTGAATTCATCCATGTGAATCCAGTTTACAAATATGTATATGAAAATATTTTAAGAATGTTTTATTTTTATATATTATGGTATAACTATACATCAACGGACGGCAGATTTATTCACTTAACACACTTAAGACATATTACTATTATTTTGTATATCCCATGTTTAAGAAAACATTTTTTAAACGGATTGAAGCCATTATTATGATAAACTTATAATTATTTACATAATTAAAAAAAAAATCCGACGTTTCGCGTGCTTTACAGCGGGCGTGGTAACGGTGACTGAAGACAAAAGGTGTTGAATGTAGTATCATCAATCAATGTAAACCAAATGTGTCAATGTAGCATCAAAAAGTATCACAGCTGTAGAGAAAGTTATATTATCTTTATTTATTTCCCCGGAGTTGGTATCGACTAAAAGATGCCGGGTTTTTGCAGAAATGACTCACGGTGTCCTCTATTAAATTTATTCTAAAAAAAAATGTAAATAATTATAAGTTTATAATAATAATACATAGCTTTAACTTTTAAAAGTGTTTTCTTATGTGTAAAAGCTATGTTAACAAAAGACAATACTATCCCATGTTTTCATTATCAAGCCTAAGGCTAGCCTAAGGCTTTAAGGGTAAACGGGTTGATGACTCAACACTATTAACATCTGGACCCAGTCATGCATCACTGACAAAAGGTCATCGGAATGCGAGCGACCCTTCTCTAATATTTCGAATTTCGAATTAATGGATATGGACGCGTCATGAGTCGTGACATCACGAGGTCAAGTTTGGTATTCCATTTTCAAATGCGAATATAAAAAACACCTAAGTTTCAAGTATTTCAGTTTTTATTTGATTTCTATTCCTTTTAAGTACACTTGGATAATTGTAACGCATTTATTAAACTTCTCAATTAATTCTTGTGTATAACAATTTATCTATAAATTTAATTGCTAAAAATATCCGAATTTACATTTCTAAAAATAAGAAACGGATGAATGAATCACCTTCGTAGAAACACCAAATACCGTTCAAATGAGAAACGTAAATACGATAAAAGTAGGTTACGTCAAATGTATCCTTGTTCGTAATTCGAATTTAGAATGTTTTCTAACTGTTTAATTTTAGAGTAAGGCAACATTGTAGGGGTGCCTCGTCACTAAACGATTTCGTGAAGGGGTCGAAAACAAAAGACGAACCCGTTTTATGATTGGACAAACAGACGTGACATCATCATCATCATGTCACGTGCCATGGGCTAGAGAATCCGTTGACCAATCATAATCGAACAGAACGATCTACCGTCTTTTGTTTTTAGTCTCCGTAACGTCTGAGTATCACCAGTAATATTAAAATCTAATTTCTTGTCCACATTCGGTAGGAAGATAATATTTCTCTGAATAAAATGTATGGCAATTGTTATGTAACATTGACAAAAGGTACGGGAAACATTATAAGGTTGGACATTGTCGGAGACCAGAGGTTAACACAGAAATTTCTTGGTTTGTCGTTATCGTGGGTAGAATTCCTGGAGCTTAAACATTTACGGTGCGATTCATCTAGTTCATACACCTAAAGTGTTAGTCTAAATATTTTCTGGAAGAATTATTTCGTATACATAGGCGGGTGGTATATAGGCTTTCGTAGGTGCGTTCCTGAAAAAGGGGATATGTACGATGATTAGTTCTCTGCGGGTAACACAGCAGGGCGTTTATCAATTTCCTTTTAATACGATGTAAACAGAGCGATTATAACTACATACAGTTCCGGAAAAACTTAGAAACTTTGAAAATTCAGTGTTTAAAGATATATTCACAACTGACCTTGATCTACTATAAATATAGCATATCTTTGATCTAAAAATTAACTTGTAGAGAAGGATAAAAGACATTTATAAAGAAAAGAAATGTGCCTATTCCATTTGTCTATTGAAGGTTAGGACGTCATACATAATATTTACGGTATAGAGAAAACTTGTGAATGGCTACGTCCAGATTAATTTTCTACCGAATTACCACATTACCCAAGACGATACGCGTCTTTGCCATGCTCTCGACTCAGACGGAAATATAACATAAAAAGCATCCTTCGATATTATTGATCTCGTACTATTTGATCTAGCTTTGAAGTTCACAGAACCTAAATCATACTCAATTGACTGCACAGCGATTTTCACAGCACTTGGCGACTAGAAATAAGGTTTGGAGTTCAGACAGCATGTAATTTTATAGCTGCAACTTTAAAAATGTCCAAAAGATTTTAAATTTCTTATTTATATGAGAAGATATTTATAGATGGGTACTAATAAGACCATGAATGGGACATTTACGTTTTTTGAATAATGTTTTCGCCATTCGTGTTAGTTCTCCAGTATGCCTCTGCCTCAGTAACACTGTTGGTTACAACATCCGCAAGAATATGGGTGTTGTTTGCTGTTATTAACAATTAGCCGCGAACCGGATTCTATAAGTCTGAAGATGGACAATTAAAGAGGTTACTTTTCGTATAAGTCATGCATGTAAGTAAGTAAAAATAGGTTTAAGGAACAATTTATTGAACCCTTCAGTCCTAGCTCATGCTTTATGACTAGGCACTCTAAGCTTTATGACCATCAATTTATAGCCGACTCCACCTTGTCGTTTTTATACGTTTATTCTTTTGTTGGCGTAAATGAAACCTTTTTTAGTTTACCCCAGGGGTTTTGAAATTTTACAGCGCAGTAAAGTTATGTTTTAATAGAAAAATGGGCATAATTAAGAACAATACTAGTGTGGAATAATGCGTTCAATGCTAAAAATGTTATGATCTAAATATCGTATTCCCAGTGAATATAGTATGTTTGATATGAAGTAGCTTTATCTCTCTCAAAATTACCTTCAATATTTGTTATATAAACTAGACCAGAGATATCGAATAGGTCAATGCTCTATGCTATCGTTTCCTTATCAAAATATATTTATGTTATGCAAATATTGGTAAGGATATTATTTGTACTAACTTAGCTTAATATCGGTAAAAATAATTATTCTATGCATATAAATTACTATTCAGAACAATATTATTAATTGCCGTCTGAAAACAATATCATTACGATAAAGACACTTTATCAAAGTCTAATCATTACACAAATGATACCGCTATACCAAGCAGATGCTTCTTATGCTACAATTAATATGACGACACATCAGTTATCTCGAGATTATGTTGATCAGGAATAAGTATGAATAATAAGGCTTAATCGCATGGTATTTTCGATCAAACAAAGGAGCCTGTGTATTGTGCAAGAGGGCGCCACTCATTAAGATAAATTAGAACCACGTATCAGATGAGCATATTTATTTATAGGGCTGTCAGTTTTTGAGAAGTACTGCAAATAAATTGCAAGGTTTATTTCAATGAAATGAAAAATGTTCTATGTAGGTACTTATGTGGGTACATGCAAAAATGAAAAAAATGTCTTGATACTTTTTACTACGTCACTTTTAATGCTTTTAATGTTCGTAAGATGTGAGTTTTTCGTATCTTTTAGCAGGCAAACAAAGTTAACTTCTATTTCAGAAGTATTCAAGAATATTTAGTACCTTAATAATTATACTCAATTATCGTTAAGGGCTGTATGTATAGCAACCCTACTTCAACAGCAGTTTTAAGAGTAATAATAATGATGTAATAAAGTTCGAGGCGACATTCTAACATAGTTGCAAGCTCCAGTAACATCATGGGAACAAAAACGCTGCAACCGGATCAAGGTTTGCTGGACATCATTAGTGTCATCGTTAGAAACGATTATTTATTTTTATGAGTTTAACATCTTACTTCTTAGAAGTTTAGGTTTAGCGACGTCGACTGAACTCTATATACTATGACTAGAATGAAGTTAGTAACATTTAAATAAGAAAGATGTCAATTAGATTAAAGTAATTAAAAAAAAAACATGTTTGTTTGAGAAACAATGTTGTCATATTGCGAAAAATCCGTGCAAATATAATTAGGACCTTTGCCACTAATTTGCAATGTTACGCTTGACCTGTAGACCACATTCTGCATAGGTCTTTCGTGTTAGATCCTTATATGTAATGTAGATTTTTTTTTTTTAATTTTTCTTATAGTGCTTCTGATGTTAAGTGATACCGCCGCCGTCAAAGACAGATGGTTCGCGAGTGCGTAGCCGGCCTTTTACTTGGTACGCTCTTTTCAAAAACCCTAAGTCGAATTGGTTCGAAAATACTTCAGGGGGCAGCTGGTTCCAAATAGTGGTGTTTCGCAGCAAAAAACTGCCTTGAAAACTGTCCGTTGGAACAAAAATGCGAGTATACTCGGCCCGTGGAGTAATTACTTAATAATCCTTAATTCAATAAGTCTTTAACAGATTAGAGTTTTTTTTTCAATAATAATAAGGTTTATTTGCCTCTTCACAATATCTTTGTGATTTACTATATAATTTTTATAACTATGATTTACTTTTTAGAATCAAAAAGGTGTAATTATAAAGCTCGAATATCATATGCGTGTGAATCTCATAAAAGCGATTATTCACATGTGTCTTTCGTGCTTCGGCTTCCAGTAGTTTCTAAACTAGTTACAAGTTAGCGCAAACATGTTTGTACTGTTACATCAGTAACTGTATTCCCGGAAGAAAACAATACTCGAATATAAATGAAATAATTTGATATGCGAACTCGAGAATTATTTTTGTATTTAATAGTATCGAACCGTATTGGATATATTTTACGTGTCATGGTCAAATAGAGCATTGCTAATTTTCTTGACCAATATAGCCGCTTTAATAGTTTTGGCTATATGAAAAATATTGTAAACCATAAGACTCAGAACTACCATAAGTAACACGTACATGATTATATATATTGATACAATGTTATTGTATATAAAATTACTTTGGAATCAAATCCGTTATGTTAGTGATTTTTTCAAATTGAAATTGTTACTGCCTTTCCCTTTGGTATTCATTATTGAAATACAGATACCGGCAAACTTCTTGAGCAACAAGGGAGTGGGGAAAAGTTTGCGCATCGTACACGCTTCTGCGCATGCAAGGACATTTGTTCAAGATGTTTGTCGGTATCTGTACTCTAAGTGAACATCGTGTAATAACAATATTTTATTGTGTCAAGGGCAGCCGCTGATGCACGATGCACATATTAATTGATATTCACTGAACAACTCTATTGAATGATGAAAAAAATGCTTTAACATGCAACACCATGTAATTATAAATATTCCATGCAAAAATTAAGCGTCAATATTAATTTTTTTCCTAGTATTGTAAGGCACGACAAGGAAAGGTATTATATTTGTCTTTACGGTATTCTTAGAAATTACTAATTCAAATTTAAAACGTTTTCTGTTGGGTAGCCCATATCGGGAAAGTATAAGCTTTATCCGTGTGTATAACGCAAAAAAATATACACCTAAAGTCTACACCAATTACATAGGGAACAGGTTTAATACCAATCTAATTAATTAATCATATAATTAAGATGTGTAAATATTTGTTTATTGGTGTAAAAATAATTTTGTATTTAGTAAGTTATAGTCTGTAAATCTTTCTCAATAATAAAAAAATATAGAATAACGCTACAGTCAAATTAACGCAGCGGCCTACAGCTCACATATCTGTATAGTTATAAGAAAATCAAGGAATATATGACCAAGACACAAGACTACATAGACGTATTTCAAAAACTAATTCTTCGTTAAAATAGGCTGTGAATGCATTTCCTATTGTCCCAAAAGTAGAGAAATAAATCCATACGCGCCGTGTCACACTGAAGGATAGCTTTAGATGTTTTTGCCTCGTGATAAATTACCCCGGTAAAATTAAAATACACGAGTCGACAAGTGAAAGAGACGAGTTGTTGTTGGATATACTTGCCATTGCTTTAGCGAAAATTAAGTGTAGCTAAGCAAAATTAAAGTGGAGTTAGAACCCAATACTATACATGTTTTTTTTTTAGTTTATTGTTAATATTGTGCAAAAAGTGTAAAAGAACATGTTTTAACGAATGATCTTCGGAAATCCAACTAATTGATTAAACCATGCTTGACGTATGAAGGGAGTTTTAAAGTATGAATTAGTTACATTTGGGCGTAATCAATCATGGTATGGAAATCACTAATATTTACTATATATAGAAACAGTATATAACGACACTGTGCATTTTATGGTGTTATAGAGACTTGTCGTTGTATGAAGAGAAGAAAAAACTATAGATAATCAATGACTCTTACTTATTAGTCATGGTCAAGAACAGTCTACACGTGCAAGCAATCCTAATGTTTAAACAAAAGAACGAATTTCTTAGAAAATGCGTATGCATGATGCCGACAGTCGAGTTTATTGCGGGCTAGGATAATAAACGACAAAATAACGTACATAGCTACGCAGTTTTTACTAATTTTAGCAACTTAAAATGTACATTATTACTCCATTGTTTTTATTGATAATGCTATGTAGAGTATATCATTCTATCGAAGACAAGAAAAACCAACCAAAGCCAATTGATTTCCAACATGGAGTTTACATTGTATTTAGATTCGAAACTTCACTTAAACTGTACCTACATAAAAAATATAATTACAATAAATAAATATAACAATAAATTAATGCTGGTAGTATTTCACCGCTTATTGCAATACTTATTCGTTGAGCGACAAAACCACCAGCTTTGGGTACCAGTCACTCATACTTGGTTACGGGTTCTGATTAGGTTTTTTATTATATATTTATTCCTTTGTTGATTTATGGAATAAATGAAAACTATTACATACATTAAAAATATAACATTTAAATATTCAAATATAATGAAATATCACAATTATTTTATTACCCATTACACATGTTAAATGCATCTATCGACGTTGCCATTGAAAGCACTTGAGTCAATCAAACAAGGATTAATTTCCAACGGAATATTTTAAGCATAACGCGATATTCTGTTGACGACATGTATTTAAACTGTAAGAGAGTAAAAGTTAATTAAAAATTAATCCAAAAAAAATGTTCATATTACCAAATAAAGTTAATCGGGAGATGATACCCATCAAAAGATCAAAAGAAGATTTAATTACGTTTTAGAAGTACTTCGGAATATATTTTTAATTTGGCATTAGGTGCGGAAATTGTTTTCTTTAAATGTGTATAATAAAATCAACTATAAGTAGAATTTCTAAATGCTGTCCCATATGGGACGGGGTAAGGGGCAAATGTCTTTTGTATTCCGGAAATTTTTATAGGCACAAAAGGACATTCAGTTTTGACGATTTTCGTCAGGAATTATATCTAACCCTTGGGACATATTGAAAACACGCAATTTACCTCTAAGTCATACCACAAAATATCATCATCATTTTCTGCTAATAATTTTAAAACTTCGGATTTTTGATTTATTATCAAGACATTCAGGATAATTTATGACAAGTAAGTCGTTTTGTCACAAATGATTATCGATAATTGAACAAATATATTATAGATAATAGATAAACACATTTTTCATACCACTAGAGCTGGAACCTAATCTGGCATGCGATTGTCTTGAAGATTACAACGTCCAGACATGATTCTCGTCGCACGTAGGGATTAGACCAAATACATCTGCTTTTGTAAGCTTAAGGTCAGAGATTGTTGACAAATCCTCAAAAAGGAGGTTCTATTCAATTCCGTAGATAGCCTCAAATAAGGGACAGCCACTTAATATAAGCGCGTTATAAAGTTGACTAACTTTAATGATATATAATAAATAGTGGGATATATAAGTTCTATGATTTGACACTATACCTGTTTCTACTACAATGAATGTTGATACCACGCAAGTGTAAACGTTTCTTCTTTCTTCTTCTGTTGGATTTGTGTGACATACGACAAGTTTTATTGTCGTATGTTATAATAATAAAAATATTTAAATAGATTAGACAATAGAGAGTAAATGCTATGTTTCATTGCTAAGAGCTGTCTTCTATTGACTCTATTTTTAAAGTGTACCAGCGGAAATGTTCACAAAATTAAACACAGAAATAAGAAGTACAATCCCATAAGCAGACAGACTTTACGTCTGAAGAGTTTACGGCAAGTGATCATCATTACGTGATCCAAATATCATCATGTGTACGATAAGATATAAGCCAGTCTTAAATTATATTGTTTTATGTATAAAAATGTTACAGAATATAACAATGTTTATAGTATAAAGGGGCAATGGCAGTCTTCGCAGCCCACGACCACCTATTTTAGTGTGTGCGTTATCGGCATTTGAAAAAAATGCTCATTATAAATTTGACGATTATTTAAATGATCCGAATCCTTGGGATTAATTTGCTCCAGTTCAAAAAAAATTGTACGACCCAAAACGTAACCATTAAAAGAGTGGCGGAAAGTCTAGCCAGTTCTTCTTGTCCACTTCTTTTGACTTGCGAACTGATAGTATATGTAAATTTAGAATCAATTAAATATCTTTTCAGTTGACGTTCATAAGTGTACGGAGAAGAACATGTCTTGTGAAGCGGACCGAGGAAGACTTTCAGCTATCAATTTGATGATATATTTAGATATAATTAGACCATATAGCTACTAAACTATAAAGATAACGACGCACTGAAACGATGATACGGAGACGATATATTCCATAACGTCATTATTTTTCACGACAAAATTGGAAACACCTCAGCTCCCGATGAAACGTAATACGTTCGCACAATATAAAGATTCGGTTTATAGGCAATATAGATTGAGTCCGCGATGGGCAGGTACAACTCCTAGAAACGAGATGAACTCATAAATTCCTTTACGACGAATAAAATACGGCCCGATACAAGTCCCCTCCAACGAATAAATCATTCAATCAGAGACGTTGCGACCCTCTAGGCCTTTGAATTTCTCTGCATTGTTTATTTTACTTTGATAAGTTGCAGCGAAACTCTGCGCTCCAGTTAGCATATTTAAATACTGTACAAGTGTCTTCAAAGTGGATACTTAAAATTGTTGTCATAAATGGTAATAGCAGTTTGTAGAACTTGTAGATATTCAATTCTGGTTATAGGTATTATTTAAATGAGAAATAACCTAGGCCTCAGAGTTCTATATGTATCGTGACAATTTGTTTTTCTTAATACGGTAGTAGGCGATCAGCATTGTGCCTGTCACACACCGACTTTTTTGAATTTAAGGCATGATTGCCTCAGGGTTTTCAATCGCCGTACGCGCGCATGCGCACATAGACAGAAAGTTCATTGGTACACCACAGCCGGGGTTTAAACTCACCACAAGCCATTAGGCCAGCTATTATTAAAAAGCTTTTGAAAAATTACAATACCTGGCGGAAAGCAAACTATAAAATATATTTGTGCGCTAAAATTTTAATTTTTTATAGTCAATGGAAGGCATGAAAAATAATGCCCGGAGCATTATTTTTCATGCCGTAATAATCTTTTTTTACTTACATTTAATTGTAATACATTAAACATTTAGCACAGTATGGACTATACAACTTGTCTATAGACTGTGGTTAAACTATATTGTATACAGTTACTGTTAAAATTTAGCAAAGCCATTCTCCGTAAATAAGGTCACCTTTCACAGCGCATTTGACGAGTGCATTGTGACAGTTTACTTTCGTCCCGGGAAATATAACTTCCGCTGTCAACTTTTAAAGTTTCCACTTCCATGCTTCTGTTTGAGCAATTTCTTTAGAGGTTTTGGAATTGAATTATGTTTGAACAACTTAAGAAATCACATAAAACTCTGAAGTATGTATGACAAAAGATGCACTCCGACCGTCAGAAAGTCGATTTCTGATTCAAGCGAGATTTTGCGTTTTATTCACTATATTCACACATACTATTTTTTTAAATAAAAATACGCCATTTGTTTTTTTTTCCAAAATAGTACCCTATAATATATCTTTTCTTCCACTGAGGCTATCAATTTGTACTTAACTATGCGCGTCTTATGAATTATAGATACGCGAAAAACGTTGATTTACGAACTTTTCTTAGATTTATGATTCACTCGTTTCATTGAATATATAATACCTATCTTAAAAGGCTTCGAAACAGCTTTTACATGGTTAGTTTTGTGTGTTTTTGGGGTAGCTCGAGTAACGGATATATTCTCATCTCTATCTTTAAAATTGTGTTCATGCTGAGAAGAAAAGATGATGAGTTATTTACCTGAAACAGTTCTGTTTATTAAAATAATTTTAATTAGACTTTATTTATTAATATTAAGATGCACTTTACTGTGTGATATGCACATATGGTGAATGCTCTAACGCACGCAACACTGTATGTTTCAATTCCAAATTTAAAATACTTATGAAGAATCAAATACGGAATATTAAAGCTGTTTGTTATAAGCTTATTATGTGTATCAAGGAGGTTGTACCCACGATACCCAGGTGTTGTACCTTCAAATCATTTCGACATCCATTACCTAAGCTACTTCATTTATTTAGACACTGTAATTAATAGCCGGAACGCAACCCATTTCATAAATAGTTTTGTTTCGTTGACACCTTTGATAGATGATTTCTTTGGTTCACGAGAAAATGAACCGTATTGCTATTTTCATATGGTTGATGGTTTTATAAGTTCTGTATGTAAATAAGGGCTGCCACATGGGTACTGTCAAGCCACATGCAAGCAAATGATGCACTTAACTAGATTGCTATTAGTCGAATGCAACTTGTTTTGTTCATTATGCATGTCTTAATTGATTTTGTTGGTGATGGATTGGTTTGGTAATGTGAGAGAAATTGCAGTAGAAACTTTTTTCATAAAATGTAAATTAAGAACTCTTTGGAAATTCGAACATGGAACACAATTATAAAATCGATACGCGGGCATTATATTTCTTTAGCGTTCCAAATTTAAAAATCTAAAGGCAGTAATGTTATAGTTTGTTTGTAATTTTAATGCGTCTTTAACACTTGAAAAATAAATATTTACCACTAATATTCACTTTCCAGAGAACTATAATTTGATTACCTACCATGAATAATTTAAATAAAATCCATCAAACCAAATTTAATTACCGGGTGCAACGAATTAACATATGTCTACCAAAGTCTCCCTTCGAAATGTGTCATAAAAACAGTAAATTATGCACGCGTGGCGTTACTTAGATATGTCATGTTAACTTTAAATCAGATTAATATTCATTTACGATGCTTGTGACTAATATTTTTTTTTTATTAAGCCTGTCAATACAGATAACGAATCCATTGTTTTGGAGACCTCCATAGGTTTTTTTTCGTAAAACACATTTTGTCAACTTTAGCGGTTAATAAACTTTGGAGGTTCTGGATTCGATTATAAATTCACCTACATTCCTAAAATTGTAGTTTTGCTGAGTTCACATTTGTATACTTCTATGGCATGGCACGTATGCGCAATATTTGTTTAGTATCCCTTGAAACGCGTTATCAGTCGTCACTTTTGACACCCCTAATATAAACATGTCAAGGCTAATAAAATAAACATACGGACAGCTTTCATACGTGCTGTCGCGATGGTGCATTAATTTTTACGAGTGTTAAATGTTCGCGGTGGCTGTTTATTCACACTGCGTAAGCATAATCTATATATATAATATTCTCGTGTCACAATGTTTGTCCCCATACTCTTTCGAAACGGCTCGACGGATTCTTATAAATTTTTTATGCATATTCAGTATTTTTATTTTTTAGACATTTTTTTTTGTTTTTATTTTTTATGAAACAGCATATAAAAATACCCAAAACCCTATTGTCACCCATCTACGATCAACCCTTATTTTTTATTATAGTAGAAAGGCTATTTTTATTAAACTAAAAAAATGTTTCTTTATGAAGAATGAAAGATTTTTTTATATAGAACACTGCGCAGACCGGTAACTGGCTCGCGTGATGTTAAGTGATACCTCAGCCTATTGATATTGTCCGAGGGCTCGCAAGTGCGATGTCGGCCTTTTAGGAATCGGTTCGGTATTTTCTTGAAGGATCCTAAGTCAAATTGGTTCCGAAATACTTCATCGACGGACGTCCAACATGCTAATCTAAAAAATAACGAAGTGTGATTTAAGGAAGATTTCATTCATTGATTTGTGTATGAAAATACACAATTTCGCTAATAGTATGTGAACGTTATTAAACATCCCATCCGGCATTTCAACACATAAAATCAAAGTTTAAGACATTTATTTTAGAAATACTGCGCTAATATATAACGATGGTACTAAGTGAGTAAGGTACAGCCGTGCGAAACTCTAAAGGACTAGACGTTCAACTCAAGAGAAATAAAACAAAATAATACAATTAATTCATCAGTTCAATCGCACAGGCCTTAACAAATAAACTCCTAAATTATTCATGAGCAGATTCCACGCAGTCTCCGAAGGTTTAAAACTAAATAAAACATTCGGGACTATCTAACAAACTGTGACCGCTTCATTAATTAAACGAAGTTACGTGTTTCGGTTGCTATTTGATGCTGACATTATTTTCTGTACACGCCTTCATTATATTTAAAACAAAAGTACTACCCACTTCAAAAAGGCAACATCTTTTGTGTATCTCCAACCAAAAATGAGGCCATTTGTGAAAATACCGGCGGGAGTGATGTAGCTAGGGCTGCCGCAACATCTAAGTGGAGGTGCCGAGGCCACATAGAGCGCATGGAAAAGGACCGGTGAATTCACAGGCCTTGAATGGACTTCGGAAGAACAA
Source organism: Pieris brassicae (assembly GCF_905147105.1). Taxonomy (NCBI): domain Eukaryota; kingdom Metazoa; phylum Arthropoda; class Insecta; order Lepidoptera; family Pieridae; genus Pieris; species Pieris brassicae. The sequence goes on along the minus strand of NC_059669.1, from coordinate 17,807,826 downwards.
AACCGCGCTACCCACTAGGTGGACTGACGACATCGTCAAAGAGCTCAGAGAAGGACGTACTGGAGGAAAATGGAGGAGGCCTACGAAATGAAATGGACAAAAAAGAGGTTGGTGATGATGATGATGTCCAAATATTTTAATGTAATTTTACCTATTTATCAATCTCCAGTTTTTAGGATACTTTTGTTTATATAATTAATAAATTATCTTTAATCAAACACATTACTATAAAGAATTAAAAGGTTTTATAGGAAACGAATGATGACGTCGTCGAGCTCACTGATTAAACATTATTTTCATGTATTTATTTAGTGAACCGTGATATAAAACAAGTAAAAGCTTGAACTGAAATGTCAAGTCATCCGACCGAAAACTAGTTTAAAATTATCGGTGTGACGAAATTAGGATTAAAGTTCCATAACCCCACGGTGGAGCATGGGTCACAATTCATTATAAGATCTGTGCTTTTAATTAAGAAAACTATTGGTTCGCCGCATAACAGAGGTCTAGATGTTGCTATGGTCGTTTTGGTACTCATTATGACCAAAACTATTAATACAATCTAGTTAAATAGTGAGAAAAACCGCTTAAAACCTAAATAACACAACAAATTTGGTTTTGCTGTAAATCAACAAAATACCAGAAACTTTTGCTGCTGTCCAAAGAAATCCATGAGTTATGACTTGTACTCGAAATTCTTAGGAATTGGCTTAAAAGCACTTCGTTAACCAACTGTCAATATGACACGGCATGGATTACAAAAAGCAAACCCGTCATATCACGCGATTGGCTATGTGATAGACACGACATTCCGCCATCGATCAATGTTACGCTCTTTGGTAAATTAACAAAAACCCGGGTCTCGGTTCCCGTTACTTATCGGATTATGGTATTAAGTGATTACGGATAACATTAATTTTGAAGTGAATCCTGTTTGGATATTCATGGACTGTGGCGTCCGCAATGCGTAGTATTATTTCATTTAAAGAATAAAATAATACTGCAGTATCACATTTATTAGAGATAGCGTCGGTAACATTCTCACATAGACAAGTTGGATCAGTCTTATGTGTCTGACACAATTACATTTTGGTAAATGCGGGATCCTTACGGTGGTTGACAGAACGCAGGACTTTAAGCGTGATAGTCGCACACTAATAGAAGCCTACTAAACACATTAACAACAATAATTTACTAAAATAACTTAATAAATTTGTTTAAAGGAAAAAATAAATTCAGGCATTGTTAATATCAATATCGAAATAACCATTTACTGCCAGTTCTCAAATCAAAGGCGTAGAACGGATGAGAAGAATTGCCAATAACTCTTCGTAACTCCTTTAAAATTCCAAAGGTTTTTCTGTTATACAAAGGCCTTTTAAAACGAGTTCTAAACTCTTCATAAAATTAATTCAAAATTATCAACCTCCGTCTTTGAAGTTTTCAAAAGATACAAAATATCTCTAATTTCAATAACCTAGGATATATCGTTATTTTTACATAATTAAGTTTTGGTATATTTAATATTCAAACGTTTCTAATACATAAGTAAACTGGACTTTCTTATAAAGACAATTATTTTACTATAAAGAGAAAGGTGAAACCTTTATTGAATTTATTTAACATTTACGCTGGAGATTTTGTTCCAATTAATCAAAGATATCGTGAACCCATTTTATTTCGACGTGAGCACTGGAACAGTTAATCTGCATAACGGTGAGTGAAATGCGGTGACAGTACCGAATTTAAGATAATGGAAAGGGGACCGGCTGTATTTATATGGCTTGCTGGCCCCCATAAGATATCTAATATGTTTTTGTAACTAATATTACAATTACTATTTTTTTGATTACCAAGTACTTTTGAGACTTCGTTGTTTAGTGGTGTTTAGGACAAAAATCAAATCAGAGGTCTGGTAATTCTCCAGTTGAATGTCATCTCGGCCTGTTTCAGAGATAATAAGAGAAACAATTTTCGGAAAATGTACTCGTCTAAACGCCATGCGTTTACTACTGAGCCACGATATCGTAATTACGGATTAAAAAAGTTTTCTCCTATGTATAAAACTTAGTACAGAATATAGCATCACTAAAGTATTAGTTACAGCATTAGTGTAGAAATGTAAAAATACAGAACAAAATATGATATTTCGTCAAAACGTACACGATGTGACTATAAATGATCGAACATATTTACACGTACAATATTCTTATGTATGCAAATTAGTATTATGTGGTTACAATACGACAGAGGATTTCCATATCAACGACGATACATTCATAAGAAATGTTCGCCTTGTTTATTGGACCGTCAGCAAATAACTTGAAAAAAAAGCAAAATAAACATAAATTTTAATTTCGAATCTTTCCCTCTTTCATCATTTTAAACATGTCGCATTTTGTCCTATATTGTTTGTATTTGTAGGTACTTATGTACTATAATAATTAATTTAATTCCCAACTAATGAAGGTGTTGTCTACATTTACTACACTAAATGTAGCATTTCTCTACGCGAGGTGACGCTTCCAACATCTCTTCAGTTTAATGTCTTCCAAAAGAAGCCTACATCCAATCGACTGTAAAGTGTAGGTACCTACTATAATTATAAAAACACTGGTTTACGTCTGTACGTCAAATTTATGTATATTTTGCTATCGGAGTTTTTCTAATGGGCAAGTAGATGATCAGCCTTCTGTGACTGACATGCCGTCGACTCGGCCTAAGACATGCGGGTCTTCTCACGATATTTTCACCATAAACATTAAATGCGTATACAGTTCATAGGTGCAGTCTCAGCGGTGAGAATCGCTGAAGATGCCTAGGTCAACAGTGCTGGTAATATATAAAAACACCACCGTAAAATACTAAAATATATACTCATATATATATATATATATATATATATATACTCAAAACCGACAGTAGCTAGTATGTGTAATAATGTTAAGTATACAAGGTTCTTACCGAGTATTAGCGCTAACGCTCAACCCCGCATGATCCTCATTAATTCTAACGTGCAAATTCTCTTTTTGCCCCGAATTTGCGATGGATAGATAAGCTCGTACACAGCTGAAAGGACATTTTGGAGCCCTCATATGACATCGGCTCTGTTAACAATGATAAATTACTATAAGGCCATAGGGCCCCAAAGGGCAATAATGAACGTACTAGTTACAATTCAAGCTAGAAGTCAGTGCTAAAATATGAGGAACAAGGGTCTAATCGACCTTTAAATTTGTATTTAAAACTCAAAAAAATGTATTTAAAATAAGATATGTACATTTTGGATACAGATTCACAAATTGTATACATCCAATTAATACGCGGGGCCTCTAAACAAAGGCCCTGCATTTCGACATTACGTTCCAATTACGAGCTTTGATATATGTCACATTTATGCGAAGCCCATATATTCTTTGAAATTATGACCGTTGGCTGTGTCGTTATTTTTATTTATATTGAACCTGTCACGGGTGTCCGGTTAAATCTAGAATTTCATCCCGGATTTTCAGGGGATGCTTTGTTTGATGAAAATAAATGTATAAAAATAGATGCAGAGATTATGTTGCCTTCTGTTAGCGGGAATACGAAAATTGGATTTGTATTGTTGATTGTAACTTGCCATAACGGTCAATATAATTAAAAGTAGCAAAATAAAAAGCTTACCGTGTATGTACCGTACATTATATAAAGAAATTGGGTATTTAAATGTTTTACACAAATTGCTATATATATTACATATAAAGAAATTGAGTTTCGAGAAACCACCTCACCTACTTTCTAAATACAAACTTCTACTGAAACTACTTCTGAAAACGGGAAAATACAAAATATTCGCTCCCGCAGAAGCTATTATTTCGTGCCATTATTCGAGATGAGATTACTATCAGAAATATGAATTTTTGTAGTGTTTATTTTATTTTGTTTGCAGAAGGGGCAGCCGGGGTCCGGGCCATATATTTATTCGGTAAACCGACAAATGTGTATCGCGGGGGGTATGTAATAACATTTTTCATAAGGGGCCGCTATAGCTATTTATTCTTATTTATTGCCCTCGATTTCACAATATTGCCATTTTTTCACGTTCATCTTTATGATATGTAAATCTAGATACGAGCTTTAAATCTATATTTTGGTCCTGGTAGTTTGGAATGGCGTGTAGCGAGGTTCTAGGTGCAAATAATTATTCAGGGTTTAAACTGGAACAAACGGATAATGTATAAGTTCAGCCACTGATAAATCTATATGCGAATACAAATATTGGTAAAAGAAAATTAAAATAAAACATTTTTTTAACCGGATTAAGGCTATTTGTATTATTATTAACTTATAATTATTTTACATAATTTTAAATTTAAATTTTACGACGTTTCGCGTGCTTTACAGCGTGCGTGGTAACGGTGACTGAAGACAAAAGATGTTGCATGTCAAAAGTATCACAACTGTAGATAAAGTTGTGTTACCTGTATTTATTTCCCCGGAGTTGGTATCGACTAAAAGATGACGGGTTTTTGTGGTTTAGTTGGTGACTCTGAACTGCTCTTTTTAAAAACATTGTTTTCTTTCAATGTGTAAAAGCTCTGTTAACCAAAGACATTACTAAAAGAAAATTAAATTAAACTAAAAAAATCAGTAATCTTATTTCCTAATAGCTTTTTGACTTGACAACTGCTCTTGACAGTGAAATAAGAGACTTGGACGGCAGAGATTCACTCGAATACTTCTCGTGTTTCAAATCAAAGGGTTAATTATAAACGAATCGGAAGTGAGCAGCGTGTTAAGGCTTAAACACTCAAAAGCTAAGAATATTAGTGACAATTGCCTTGCAATAAATATGGTAACAGGTCAGAATAAATCAATCAGCTTAAAATAAATAATCACTCGATACCTTCAACTGGATAGTAAGGGCTTGCCATCATGACCTTTGTCCAACGGTAGCAATAACTAAGAAAGCTACTTTTCATAGCTTTTGCTTTTCTAATTGATTATCCATGGCAGTAAATGAGAGTAGAATAAAGGCCGTGGAAATGACTGAGCTAAGAAGTATGTGTTACACCACACACACAGCGAGATACAAAGGCCAAACACCAAACTTCGGCCATGTAGAACGAACGTACGTACGTATAAGAAGCGGTTAACAAATAGGATACGCAAGATAACCGAGGACGGTGAAGTCGAGTTAGGTTGGCCCTATACCTGGACCCCGTCCAGTAGGTACTACAGAAGTTAAAAATACTTATCACTGACGAGACTGCATGGTGATACAAGTGTATGGAGCGATAGAGGTATACCAGGACCTACCCCTACGGGAACAACGTGAGAAGATATAAATATATATTATATTAAATCAAAAATTAATATTTGGTGAAAATACAAGGTGAACATAGCTTAACTCTTCAATGTACACATTTTGTAATTTTCGTAATATAAAATACATTATAATTTACATGCCTACAAAACCGCTCAAATAAATACCACTTTGGTCTCTAATGAAATATGTTTTAACCAAACTGTCAGTTTGCAGTCATAAATAACATATTAAATACTGTTTGCAACACTTGGAAACATTAGAAATAATAAATTCTATTAAATAACAAATTCATAGGGCGCCCCTAAATCGCAAATTTGAGAAACATTTAGGGGGAGTCCCCCAGACCCTACATCCTAATCAAATAGTAGCCATTATGTTATATACCACACAGTATTTCACCCTATTCATCACTCCCTTCAAATTAATAAGAATTTCATAAGATATAGATCTAATAAGACTTAGAACTTCACTCCGTATGTTCAAATACGCAGCAATTGTATAAACAAAACAATGTAACTTTTTTATCTAAGGCTGAATATCTTTACAGTATATACAGTTTTAACGACTTAAAAATTGGCTTATGGTAGACAGTGCAAAAGAACTGGTGCTTTCCTCTCTCAACGAATAAGTATCGCAATATAGCGAATATGCTGCCAGCATTATATAGCAATATTTAAAAAAATATTCGTCTATTTTTAATTATTATTACTATGTAGAATACTTTATTACTTTTTGAAGAACGAAGAAGTATTGATAAAGCAAGGAATAGTATGCCAAGATACGAGACAATAGTTCGGCACCTAATAAGTTCTAAATCTAAATCGACAGCAATGTATGTTGGATATAATTCGGAATTTTCCATAACAATCACCTAAAAATACAATGTTTTGATTAATAATTGTTAATATGTGACCAAAGAACATATCAGCTACGTATTTTACAGTATTAAAGGCTAAATTATCCTCGTTTAAAGGTGTTTTATTCCTTTTCAATGTATCAATTTCAACATTTCAACAATAACGGTACCTAGAGTTTAAATTGCGGGCACGTACGGCCATAACGCTCGAAGGAGTAAATTCCGTGAAGCCACGTCGTCACCACTTCTGAGATTGCTCCATCTAGCGGACGCGCGCAGAAACCTGAACCGTTGCAACGAAATGCTTTTTTAAAATATTTTTATAATATTAAATTTTATTTCAACATTACACTTGGATTCAATTTCGAAATGAAAGTAACTCGAAATCTTTTATGAATCCTCGAGGACGATTCAGCGTTTGCAGGATATCCAACTGAATTTAAATTAACCATGCACTTTACCATTTATTTTAAAGCTTAATCCGCCATTTTCGTGAGTTAAAATGTTTATTTTGATTAAATAAGGACAAATTAAACAAATGAGGCTCGTTCCGACGTCACTTTAGTATAACTCTTATGATTAAATATTTGATATATTTTATTAAGATCTCATTAACACATTTTCCTCTTTTGGTTTAGCGTTCTGATTCATCTAATGAAGTTTACACTTTCTTGAAACGGATGCAAATTTAACAGTGTCTTAAAAATAAGTTATTTGATATGTCAAGAATGTCGAAAAATAAGTTTTTTGAATGTTTGTTTGTGTATTTTTAAATATTTTTCAACTCAATATTTTGTTTAATATACAACATAGAATACAGGTGTCCAATCAAAGTCAATCCGAAGTCGGGTGATAGCAGCTAACTAATTATTTATTACATGAAATATATTTTTTTTTTGTACTCCAAGAGTCTCTGAGATGGAAACAGTGGCACGCAAGGTTCTAGTTTCAGGTCGAGGTAGAGGCTTTGGTCCCTATAACTACCCAAACGCCAACCTCCCACAACTGTCTCTGGCAAGATCTGTAAATGAATGATAAGTGAATGACCATATATAACTGACGTCTATTTAAATCTCTAAATTGATAAGCAATATATGAAAGCAATTTTGGGGTCTCGCGGTCTGGACCATTAATCAGACGACCCCCGCCTATAATACGTCAGAGTGACGCATTACGTAATTTTTATCATGCACTCGGTACACGCAATACCTCACTTGACATGACACATTGCAGCATTGAGATAGCTCCTTTTATCTTTATTATGTTGAATAAAAAGAAGCTATATTTATAGAAACATACACAGAAAATTCGGGTAGGTATTATGTTTTTTCGTTTACTTCCGTAACAACGCCCGTAAGAGGCGCTTTCTTAACCGTTTGAGTCCCTAAAAATGTCAAGAAAAATCGTTTATCGCTATCGCGCTCCTGACAGTTTTGGCACATCGCGCACTTCGGCACGGAAACGTTTATGAACTAACGATTAGTATGTATAATATAGAAGATATATATATATCCGAGCCAGATAACTCACCGACAGTTAACAAAGAATGCATTTTATCTATTTAAAAATGAAATAGGTAGTATCTTTGAATCTTACATGCAAACCAAATTCCTACCCTCGATTATTGAAAATCTCGTCCTAATGACGGTACATTGTTACTTCCACCGACTGCACATAGCCACAAGCTGCTAAATAACCATATATATACCTGCAAATGTGGTTAACTAATAGGTGTATATACCTAAGAGAATTACGCCACGCCTTTGTAAACAGAATTAATTATTTGCGCGTCTAATCAGTTAATGATCTACACATTTGCAACACCTTAGCGTGTTCTTCAGCTTGTTTACCTGTGTTACGCTTGATTAAAACGTTGCTATCTATAACCAAATATCTCATTTGGTTTTACTCGAATCTAGGTAAACTCTACTGTTTATAATGCAATCCCTTTGTACTACTAAATTGTATGGGTCATGAACAATGAGTAAAGATGCAATAACACTATCGTATGCACCATTTCTGTCTGCTATTACACTGTCAATCTTTCAGGCAATTAGGTTATTAATTCTGGTATAATTCAACCAGAAATATTTTTTTATAATATATCATACTATTTGTGTCATATGTAATCATAGGGGTGCGTATGGTTAATTATTTTGGTTGAATATAAAAAATGCAGTGCACAAAAAATGCTGTAATAAAAATTATCCAAATGTAAAACATTCGCTTGAGATCTCTGCGCAGTTTAAACGGGTGTAAAGTGCTCGAGTTAGCAAAAAGATAACTAAGTTTGCCTTAAGATTATGCATAATATTAATTTGTTTGTTTAAGAACTTGTGCAGAGCGATTTAATGAGGGATGAGAACGCTTCAAACTTCAAAATTACGCGAAACCATACTTTAATAGCTGTTACTACTTTAAAGATTGTTGGTAACTTTAAAGTTACGTGACAAATGCGTTACATATTCTCTTAAGTATATATGATGAGAGCAAAGAGGCTGTAAAGATTAAAAAAACATTTTTCAACTGTAACAGTAAAAATAATTCTCGTTCTTCCAAATAATATTTACGTCATGCTTAGCCAATTATTTTGTTTATACGAATAAGAAAATATAAATGGAATCTTCAGTCGGGAGTGCTTATTGAAGAATAATTAAATGCAGAGAAATAAACGAGATGCAATTATTATTAGTAGATATGAATCTCAGTATAGTCCTTTCAGTTATTACTAAAGAATTATGCAATGTATGGTCATCTAGTTTATTGTATAAAAATAAGTATAGTGAAAGGGTAACCAGTCGGTGTACCGTATTTTTTTTAATTTTTTTTCTTCATAGTTAACGTTACTTGCCACGACACATGTCATATGAATTTTCTTACATAAATCATACTCATTACCTGTTATAATATAATTTTTAATGTTGCTCTAGTATCGTTGAAATATGTAAATAAACTCGTGCGAAAAGCTCTTATTAAGCCGATATTAATGCTAACGTTCGCGTGTTCGCTGTGGCATTTGCTAAATTTCCGTTCTGACACTGCCCTATTACATAATATTTCATGTGTAAAATGTTGCTGAAACCCAACGGCACTTACTAGAGACATTTCAAAATCAGTGCAGTCCAAAATGACTCATTTGAAATGCATATAATATCTTTATAAGAACTAGATCCTTAGTTGATTTTCAGATCTAATGCATTGCATGCATGCTAAAAATTGTCCATAACTTTTTGTAGGTTTTTGTTTGAAGGATTATGCCCACATGACATGAAAACATCCAAATGCTTTTTTAAGGTTAACAAGATGCAAATATTTCAATTTAATTTCAAATTCATTGATTTTTTCGGTTTATAAGATAACTTTTCATTTTCTAAATTTTCTTGGGCACAAGCCACAAAAACATCCCTGGTAGTAGTTATGTCATGTTCACTTGCAACTGAGAATTAAGGACCACTTTTCACAAGACTTATACCATTGTCCAGCGACTTCTGTCAGCTATTTGAGGGACGAAAAAGCCTCGACAAAGTTACATAAGAAATATTTCTATAGTTTGTGGAATAATGTGATCATAAAAAAGTACGTATTTCATGTGTTTGATAGAGAATAAAGACATTTATCCAAATCTACGTAAATCTTATTGACACGATGTGTATAATTGCAAAATGTATAATTTCCAGCTGTCGTGAATGGGCCAATTTTACGCTTCAATCACAGATTAATATTTCCCCTCAATATTTCATAGGGCTAATACGTAGTTTGGCGTGATGTCGTTAATGGCATATGCTCAGAATCCACAGACCCCAATGAAATAGGGCTTATTCCAATTACAGTAAATTCGGACCCAAACTGCCCCTGGGAATACACCAAATTTTCAAGTAGAATTTTGCTTAATCTTTAGTTTGACGTGAACAACATTATGTATGAGGATTCTCCTGGGTTGTCAGCACTGACCATTATTAACTAGGTAACTTTTTTGTACCTAAAACTTAGTACTAAATTCGAACTAGACAGTGCTTTGAAAAGCTGTTCACGGCAAAGAAGTATCACCGTATATAGAGAAAATATTTTACAAGCCCCATTACATTAAAGAACTTTTAAATTAAATATATTTCGTTGAAATCTATTGAATCGTTAATCTCCTCTTCCACGGTGAACATCATGAAGACCCTGGCATTTATTAGACGCAAAAATCAGATGCAGAAGGATGATCACCTATGTGTCTATAAAATCCAGGTATGAAGCGCCACTGGATTATTATTAAACTTAAAGAATATGTGGCAAACAACAAATGTTATGGTTAATAACTTCTGATAGTATACTGCAAATAACTATTTCATTACTCATATATTTACGAATACTAAAACAGCATTTTACTAGGCATCAAATTTATTCACAATAAAGATTTGAAGTAAAATCTCAATATTAGGGGTGCATTGACACCCCGTAGTTTTAGAAACCTAATTTTCCCCTCTCTAGCGACAATGAGTTGAAAATTGGCAACATCGGTGGATAATTGCATTTTGTTGCAACACTGCCTGAGGCTCAGACTCGTTATGTCAATTGAATAGCTCTGTTTATATCAGAACACTATATATGACGTAACGAAGTGACAAATTGGCTTCTGTACTTCTATCATCTGAATATATTGGTTCAGAATGTCTAATAAGGCTTCTTAGTAAGCTTTTAAAACTAAAACTTTAAAACCGACGTCCGGTATTTAAATAATAATTAATATTATTTAAATAACTAGGTATTCTACGAATTCCTTTCAAAATCATTATACTATGCTTTTATAATAATAACGACAATATAAGCCAAAAATAATTGTCTTTATCAGATAACAATTGGACTAACATCTTACGTAAAATAAATTAAATAAGATATTATATTTTCTACTTCTCTTTAACATTCTTCGTAAACAAGTTCATATTTTAAGCAAGTCGACTCTTCCCTATCCGGTCTTCGAAATTCATTGTTTACCTGCGGACAAAGAAAATGGATTGTTAAGCATTTGATAAAGTTGGGTCAATGCAAACTTACAAAATAAATCTGCTATGTAACAGACGATACATTGAAGGGATTCAATGTATTGTTTCTGGAACACTTATATTTGCGTTAATATGTGGGTTCGTGCAAAATTATTTTCTTATATCTATTATGTTGGGAGTAGAATTAAAAATATATTGCATTAAATAAACATATAATTTCTTAGGGGAAATCTACCGAGATAATACAAATAAAACATTTCACCTGTATAGACCCACCTCCGTGAATGAGTTTATGTATTGTAGACACAGAGATGGGTACCATCCAGTGAAGCAAGAAAAAATATTCAATTAATTAAGAGGTTCAGTTGAGAGGCGAGTAGAAGTATGGACTTACTCTAAGCTCTGGTTCAATACTTTTATATTTTCTTTAAAAAGTTTTCTTAGCAAGCTTCTTAATTTATCAGCATAATATGGCTAACGACTTCAAATCTATAATGTGTCTGGAAGGACGCCAGAATATAAAAGTGCTAACAATAACTTATAGGGATATAATAATTAAATCAATTGCAATATATAAACGTCGTTTTCGTCCTATAATACGTTTGACATATTTGACATTGCTTATTAGACCTGAGATACAAATAAGTATTCTCTACTGTCAGTTTAACATGGCCAAATTATTTAAAAAGATACTTCATAAATGTGCCTAAATAAAGACAGTTCTCTATTTAAACTGGAACGTGGAACTACTTTTTAAAAATTATTTCAAATCAGTTCCAGCGTATAATATAAACTATGAAGCGACGAATCCATAATTTACTTTGAGTCGGTAAATAACAAACAAATACACATAAGGTATATAGACATCTTAAGCTTAACCCAACTTCGATTGCCATAGAAACAAAACTTTCGTAATTTAGAAGTTAATTTCAACAACTTTCCATTGATTGCAATGTAACAGTTTCTGAGTGCTAAGTGACCTAAATGCGTTTTCAAAGTACTAAGTCTTAATTTAGTGGAGTAATTGGCCTACGGCAACACGTAGTGGAAAGTAAACAAGACATACTTACCTACATATATGTTTTTTTTATCTTTAAATTTAACAATAAACCCGTCTAATAACGGACGGAACTTTCGGTAAATTTTTCTCGCCTTATAATAAAAACAAAAACACCAAAAAGTATCACACGTCATATGCTTCCTCACGACTTTCATATATTTTTACTAACGGCGACGATAGAGCCAAGCACTGTTTAGTTAATAATTATATATAGTTACATTCATAGTTAGTTCATATTATTGAATAATTCACGTATAAAAATATATTTAAATTTTATCAAACGATGTTTTCATACTCTTTTGTGTACAGGTTTATACACTATTTTATAACCTTATAAATTGCGATTGTCGTAACTAATACAGTCTGTTATAACGACATCGAAGAGACTACTCATATTTGATAGTAAAAAGAGCCGATCACGTTGTTATTAAGTACCTTACCCACCGGGACCTTTGGTTTTGGTCAATATAACCGGTGGAAACGGTTTTCACTGTTATTAATTCTTTAATAATTAATACCTTACAATTGAGTAATTGAGCTGAAATAACCGAATACCTAAATAAATTCTCGAAAACATTCGTTCTTTTTTCGAAAGTTCGAGTTAAGTGTCAAGTAGCTAATTAGTGCTAAGAGAACCTATTAACAAAGATTCGTATTACAATGTTAAATTAGCGCAAACACTAAAATCTGTAAATTTTGTTTTGCAATTTTAAATGATGTCGATTTTTCGATGAAACTCAATAGTTATAATTTCAAGTGAGTCACGCGAAATGTAATACAATTTTGTATTACATTTCGCGTATTGCATAATATGTCATACAAAATGGTTATGAAGCTTTTACCTGGAACCAAATGAAGTAAAATGTATGTATCTACGTAGGCCTTAGGAAAATAATGCACGACAAACACACAATACATTATAGAACTTGAAAATATATTATATTATTGAAGGAACATTATATTTCGAATTGGTTTTTTATCATAAAAAAATATTAATTGGAAACTCCACAAAAAAGCTTAATTAACCTTTAATAGAAATGTAAAAAGAAAATAACTAATTATATAAAACCAATTACTTGTGAAGCATTTGCAGTTTTAATTCCATTTTCAAAAATCATACAGACAATAAAATGTAATATGCGTTTAAAATAATGCATGTTCTCATCAAGAAATGCATATTAAAACTGTATGCCACTGTCAGGTCTCTCAAAACAGGCCTCGTGACAAGTAGCTCATTTAGCCCATACACAATTAAAAAGAGGAATTAGATGAAATGCGTTTCGTATGAAATAAATTGCTGTTATTTTTGTGTAGAATATATGAAATTGTTGAATTGTCGAATAGCTTACGAATACGCTCGAAAGTAAAATGCGGTCATAGAGCTGAGTAAGAGTTTTACACAGAAAGCAGATTTTTTACTTCTATTTGGAAACATAAGCACTGTTCTTTATAGTGCAATTCACGCAGAAGTTGTGTGTTCGGGTGATCAGCAGACATTATTATATGTCTAAATTGGAACAACTCATAAGGGGCCGTTGAAGTATTACGTACGCACTATGGGGGGGGGGTCCTCTTTAATTTTCTTATTAGGTGATTACGTCAACAGTAATTATTTACTTTTTTACACATATTACTCATTGTCTATGCTGGAAAATGAAATGCATTTTCGACGATTCCTACAATAAAATAATACGCTAATGTACTATTATTTTGAGAGCTTTGCTAACTTTTGCTGACAAGAGGAACAAACAAAAATCGTCCCCTAAAAAAAAATCGACGACGCCTTAAATACCTACCATAAATAGACATATATGCGATCTACATGCCTTGAAATAATCAATAAAACAAATGTAGAAAACATAGTTTGTGCTCAAATCCTTATAAAAAATACTACAGTCAAAACCGTTTTCGACGACATACCGGTTATATTGACCAAAATCAAATGTCCCGGCAGAATTCTATTGTATTAGGTACTTAATACAACGTCATGGGCTGTTACGATCGGTTTTACCAATATTAGTAGTCCGTTTGATGTCGTAATAACAGATTTGGACTGTATACACTAAACTACGTATACATAAATATATAAAAGACCTGTTCTGGATCGTAAAAACTTAATACATATTCCCTACTTTATAGTTCGAAAAATTAATCATGATTCCATTATTTTATCATTGACCAGATTGTGCTTTTAAACGACCAGGGGCAGACTGAACCGGTACATTGGCCGAAATAACGTAATTGATGGCTATTATGTCATGAGATCCTGTAATTCAATGACATAATTGTATTTCAGGGGCACAATTTCTGAGCCTTTCCTTTAATAGATTAATTATCGAACGTTACCTTTGTCACAATGCAATGGTGGCCTCTATGGCTTAATGCATTTTGGGAGGAACAATATTCGATTATACGCTGAAAGTATTTATTTCAGGGGTACATGTACAAAATTAGTACGGGAAAACAACAGGAAACTAAATAATTAAAATGGAATATAAAAATTGTAATTGTTATTAACGAAATAAGATATTGTAAAAAAAATAAAGAAAATAACTTTTTGAAACGTAATCACGTAGCAGAGAATAAAAATAAGATATATATGCATGCACTGATAAATTTCAAAAGTTAAAGACCATAAACAATATGAAGTATTCACAAATTGCTCATCGCTCGTTGGCGCGACATCGCAAATGATTTATGAAGCCGGAAAGCCGCAATTGATGGGCGCTACGGCCATTTAGTAAGGCATCTTTAACAAATAATATCTGATCCCTCATAAATGTATTAAAATAAATAAGTCAACCATAATGAACGAGTCTATGTGCGGCAAAGTGTATTTTTAAGTGAGACTTCTTTAGGCGCATGAGAGTAATTTTTTACAGATGAAACGCATTAAGTAATAATAACATTAGCATCACGAAGATGTGCAGCGTTTTTGTCGAAGAAAAGGTAGAGAGCGGTTGTGACCGATCGTGAGAGAGCGAGAAATGGCGAACGTATCAAGAAGCATATATGATGATGCCATGAAGCGACAGTAGAACGAAAATCGATGCCATTTTTACAAGATATTTAGATAATGTTGAAACACGAACTATATTTTATAATACTTTAGTCACAACAATACCAATAGAAATCGCGTCGAATAATGTAAATATTGAAGAAATAAATTTAAAAAAACTTAAATTGATAATTTATTCGACACCTTTAGTATTTTTAATGACAATTAAATTCCTAAAATATCTTCCTTTTTCCCTCTCTCTAAGTCTTGGAAATCTAAAGTTTTAGATTTGTATCAATATGACTTAAAAATTAGTTTGCCAGAGAAGTTCACTTCTGACATGTGTACGTTGTGCGCACACACCTTTTTTTTTCTTCAAGTTGATCACACGCTTTGCCTAGCTACAACATACGCAGTTGAATGTACGAAAAAAGGCAACTTCAATTAGTGAAACTCATACTAAGAAAACGTTCGTTATGCATGAACTAAATCAATACTTGTGCTACAGAGCTTTTGATGAATATTCTAAAAACAATTATCTACACCAATGTATACGAAACCCCAAATGCGTTTGTCAAAAACCGCTTAAACATTTCATCCAAACCAACCCAAATTATGGGCTCAATATGTTTTATCTCGCGAAAAGAAACTGCTCAAAAGTAATCCGAACATTTTTCTTACTTCAGACACGTCACGATTCCAGAGACAGCTAAGATGATTTATAGGGAAGCAGAAAATTGATTGGCTCGACCGCGTTCGCCAAAATATGTCTAGAAACAAAAGGAAATTGGCCTGACCAAAATCATCCATTAAGCGTTATTTACCGTTCATCTGAACTTGATTATTTAATAGTAATTTCTTTTGATGATTAATCATTTCACTAGATATCGAGACCACTTAGAAAATAATGAGTGATAATGTAAACATAAACTTCTGGGAAATACATTGTGCAAACTCATCTACATTTGCATATTATGTTCTGTAGTGCCTCGCTCAGAAGGTTTGGCACTGAGACTCCGGATTCCGTGCTATATTTCTGAAGGACTTGTACCCTGCACGTATAGGTAAACGATAATTAAATAACAGGGGAAATTCCTTTTTATTTTTTAAACAAAAGTTCCTACACTCAAAATACTGTATGTAACAAACTATAGTTGTCAAATTTGTACGTTTTTTTGCAGGTTAAGGCTAGCTAAGAAATTTATTAATTTTATACTAGTAGCAATATCTATGTGTCAGCCTACGAACTTTTCAGAGCACTCAATATGTACATAAAAGAAACATGTGTGTGTGCTTATGTACACGCGTTAGAAGTTATTCTTTAGCGTGACAAGATAAAAATCTTTTTAAAAAATTTATCCTACGTTTGTAGAAAAAACTACACTAACAATAGAAAAAAGATATTTAAAAAATTGATAGTTTCATTTTAACACATCTAGTTAAATAAAGTTTATTAAAGTATCACAAAAAATATTGCTATATAAAGAAATGGATTTTTTTTATTTTAAAATGTTGAAATGCTAAGTTCAGGGTGTCGGTTTTTTGTGACGCTGTGCGAGTGTCGGTTTTTCGTGACGGTGTGCACGCGCATCATAAAAAATACTCTCATCATTGTTCCTTAACGCACCAAAAGAAGTATAACTTCAAAAATCTATTGGTGCATAGCCAGGATTAAAATTCACGACCTCAACCCAAAAATATACCACATGAAGCATGCAACGGTACCTATTAAAAGTTCACCCAATACAAAAGCTACTTCAATATAGTCACACAGTACTTAGACTATCGGAATATCTCGAGATCCAGTTATTCTCCATCTTAATCTAAGCGTGCAGTGAGTTGACGTGTGCATGATGAATGTATGCGACATATCGTAATTGATTGACGATATCTGCCTAGCTCGATCCGATAGCCGACTGATGGAATATTTTACATACTGAATCAAATTCTAATATTCATTACGCATAAAAACTGAGAGCTTTCGAGTGTTCGAATTTTAAATTCTGTTTGACGGTTCGTACTCACACGACAAGTAGTATTAGGAGTGGATATTCATCGTGCTTGTCTCAAACATGATATCTTAATATATATAAATCTCCTGTCACGATGTTTGTCCGCGATGGATTCCTAAACTACTTAACCGATTTTAAATTAAATTGGCACACCGTGAGCAGTCTGGTCCAACTTAAAAGATAGGATAGCTTAGATCTTTAATTATAGTCGCAATTTTATTTTATTGCCAACTGTCTATAATTATTTGACAGTCACAATTATCTGTTAACTCCAAATGAATCTAACAGGTGTCGATACTTTTCGACTGGATTGAGTAAGTAATCAATAGATGGCACTGCTATGGTAAACCGACAAACGTGTCATATAAGCTACAATTCAATATCATGATTACCACGTGTTATTGAGGCTAAAGTATAAATTAAATTTATTTTGTAGTAAACGATACCGTAAAATTCAATTATTTCTACTTTTTTTTAATTTTTGGTGTTAGCATAGCCAACCACGTGTTAGACCGAAGTATAAATGAAATTCAAATTATAGTGACGATAATACAGTGAAATTATTATTTCGTGTCAGGCTTTAAGTAGCCTTAACCATATTAAGGAGAAACGAAGTTCGCGGGGGCAGCTAGTATTATATAAAATACAATTCTTCTGTCAATATGATGATAATGTGTGATATATTAATCGGTAATAATTGTCTGGATCTCTTTAAGAAATCTCTAATTTATGCATTATATGCATATAACATAGCTAAACAAATATATATATAATATCATATATAATAAATAAAGTGGGTAAGTCTTGTTTAGAAACAGTATATCCTCCTATTACCATGCCTCCTCTTGATAGAAGACAAATCTTTGTTTTTAATTTATTTTATTATTATTTATTAACTAGTAATTACTTAAGAAGTCATGTACAACATGGTGTAATGGTTGCAGCTCCTTACAAACATTTCGTAAAACAAAAATCTTGGCAATTAAAAAGAGTGGCGGAGAGTTTATTGCCAGTTCTTCTGTTCCGTTCTACGTTATTTGAGAACTGACAATAAATTTAAAATTAGAAGCATTGATTATACATATTTCTTTTTTGACATTCATAAGTGTACATTGTGTTATCCAAATGAATAAATGATTTTTGTTTTTACTATATTTTTAATGAATACAAATCGTCCAATTATTAATAAGGTTTAGTGGCAGTTTGGCATGTTTAAATTCCAGTATACGCTATATTAGTACGTCATTTCAATAAAGTAGGTACACCTATTCACAATAATGAATATCATTTGATGATTGGTCACATTAGGGCTTCGGAGGCCATACTTGTTCTATGAACTAGTTATCAATGCAACAATAGACTAATTTATAGCTGTAATACATTTATCTTACTAAAAGAATATCATAAAAATATTGGTTTTAGTTCATTAAGTTATAATAATATACTAAAATTAACTTTTTATAATAGGAAAGTATTATTTGTGATGCTATTAGAATAAAACAATGTATTCAATAAAAATATAGGTTTAGATACTTAGATTTTTATTCCCGAAGACCGAATATTGGAGTAGCACAGCAAATGTTCCATATGTATCTAGGTACTAAAAAGGTATGCAAAGTAAAAAAAATCCTATTAATGCAAAACGATGTTTGCAGGGCAGCTGGTGAATAACACAGTCAAACCTTGAGAAAACCCTATTAATGAGATTATTTACCAGGTCCCATCATTTTGCCCTCCTCTATGAGTGAGAAATATAAAACCTGTATAAGTGACAAACATTTGTCACGCGTAAACCTATATACGAGAGATTGATACCAACTTATACCTTCTACCTAAGCGACAGTTGAACGCGTTTAACTTTTGCTATTTATGACACATACTTAAATTTCGAAGGAATTTATTTAATTCAAACCAAATGTGCGTCTGTTATTGTTTTGTTATTACCTATAGTTCGAGGAACTCATTCCATTCAAAATGCCAAATGTGCGTAACAACTTTTTTGTCAAGCTTAATACTGTCAATTCATAAACAGCAGTTGGTTAAAGGCATTGCGGACGCTTCACAAATTTTGTAAATATGCGGCTGTTGATTTAAACCATATTCGATAAAATTTATACACAAAATTTAAAAATAGAATCGCGAAATATATTTTACAGATTTTTCAAATATATTATATACAATAAGTATATTAATTAGTATTACATTTATAATATGTAATACCAATACATTCCGGTATTTTGTTTCTAACTACGTCAAATTTCCCGTTTTTATAGACCTCTATAAGTGAGACATACCTCTTCTACAACTCTGTAAAGTAGAAACTCGGGTTAGTGAGAAACCTCTATAATATAAAAAGTCAAGTAAATCCCTTGAACTCTCCTTTATGCAGGTTTGACTGTACTTTCGTGTATTTGTTCTGTAAGTTCGCCATTTATGTTATAATTTTACTAAGTACAGTATGGTTCTGACAAACAAACACAATTTTAGCAACTATAATTTTTAGCATTAAGTCATGATAGAGTACAAGCGTCACCTCTAACCTCTGTTAGGTTACTAACGAAGTTAACACTCTTTAATATTCATAAGAGAGAGGGAAGATAAGGTAACGACGTGGGGTGATAAAGGACAGCAATATAAGCGAATGGCCTCGATCTGTTATCTCTGAATCTTAGACGCAGGCGCAGCTAGCTTTTGTTCGCAAATGGAATGTTGCACTCAAACCACAATGCAGTCACAATATCTTATGATTTCTAAATGGCATTTTAGTGATGCAATAACTACAATAGAACCATTCGTGTGAACGAAATAATTTGGAAATATTAATGCTTATAACAGAACTATTGTAAAATTTGTATGGAAATGTTAAGAAGCACGAACATGCCTTGGTCAAATAGAATACGTGTAGTAACTATACAAAATATATGGAATGTAGATACGTTTAAGTTCGCGGTAGTTCCGAAACACGTGATGTTTTATAACTAAAAAATAGCTATATCATTCATAGTTTCATTTTGTCTAAATAACTAGTGTAAAGTAGATGTAACGTCCCTCGATTTAAAGACAAACCCGCTAAAGCGTCAAAATCACTGGACATTGGTTGGTTTAGCTTGTCCTATGATACACTCTACATAAATAAAAGTAATTTTTAAGTTGCCGAAATTAGTTAAACCTTTGGAACTGTCGGTATCATACGTAACGAACTTTTTAAGAAATCTTCTTTTGTTTACAAATTGCTTGCACGTGCTTTAACATGCCTCAATATCTCAAGATATTAATAAAATAAGTTAAAAAAATACAACATAATTACTGGTGCTCCGTAAGACGTCAGCCGAAAATAACATGCTATACGCGTTCAAATAATAATTCTTTTAATGTAAAACACTAGTATGAAATAAACTTTTTCTTTTTCTAATACAGATTCCTCTTATTTCCATTTAACGACAATTCTTTGTAATGTCAAAATATGCACAATCCCTTAAGTGTCGTTATACAGGTTACACTGTATATATGTCTTATATAGCTTTGCACTTCTTGGGGTATGTTCTTTATTAAGGGGTATGTACTGTGCCTGCATGATTAATATAAATGTATTGATGTTTTAATATAGATTATTATTGTACCAACACTCATATTAAATAGTCATGTCTTGAAGAGCCTCGTTTCATTACAATACGTCATTATAAAGACACCAATACCAAATAAGGTACAATCTAATTCAACTTTTTTATAGAAGTTCGTTGCCTGGAAGAGATCGCTCGATAGCGACAAGGCTGTCATTTGCCCTCTTCTTTACTTAATAATTTTAATTGTGTTATATTTCTGTACCTTTAATAAATAAATAAATGAAAGTCTTATAATTTGTGTTTATTGAATCGCAAATACCATAAATAGGTACTACTAAATATAAGAATAAAATATTTCTAATAATTAAAAATATTCGTTTTAAATTCACATTTCCGTACCAATTCGGAGCACACTGACTCAACCGCGAGACTTGTCAATTAAGAACGAAAAAAAGATTACCATAGTTCACTTGGGTTACTGACCTCAGTGATGCGTTGAGTCGTTAAAGAATATTACGCTCGATAATTTCTCGTTTAGTGAATGTTAATAATTTTGGAGATTAGGGGACTACTACTAATATGAACATGGTCTTTCATACGACCATTTTATATTAGAAACTTTGATCATTAGTTTGATAAGATAAATCAAACAACAAATTGGTATATATGCGAAAATATGGTAAGCATTATCATAGAAATAGACTGAAGTATTTTCGAACCAATTCGACTTACAGTCGTTTAAGAAAATAGCGTACCTTAACATAATAAAACTTTTAGGTATGACAACATAGTTATTTAAATAAAACACAAAGGGTTACTGAAAAATATTTCAATCCTTTCTGTATCAGGTAGCAGTCTTGATATAGCTGCATTTATCTTGACATTGATTGATACCGTAACGATAAAGAGATATAAAATGCATTTCATACTTCTTAATAAATGTGTAATATAATTAAGTGAAATAAGCCGTACGTATGTGTAATCATTATATTTAAAAATTACTTATTAACCAACCTAGGGGTATATAAAATGTGCTTGTTCAAACATTAATATGCGGTAACGATGGTCAAGAAATACATCTGCCTTAAAACATCAACGGTCTTCTCCAGTGCATACACAGAATATATATAATAACTATTAATTTGTCTTGCTTGACTCGCCCTGTACAACAGTAAATTCAACATCATTTAGGCGGTGGCTGGACGCCGGTATAACGTAAGATTCGCTTAACAAATGGATGAAATCCATACAATCCCAATTCACAATTGATCAAATCAAACTTCCGAAGTTATACCAACTAGTTCAA
This sequence comes from Pieris brassicae, assembly GCF_905147105.1. Lineage (NCBI taxonomy): Eukaryota > Metazoa > Arthropoda > Insecta > Lepidoptera > Pieridae > Pieris > Pieris brassicae. The sequence goes on along the minus strand of NC_059669.1, from coordinate 17,785,732 downwards.
ACTTTTAGTAAAATTCATCTTTGCCAGATTTGAATTTTGTGATTCGGAACAATATTGTTTCTGACGTTTGTTTTCGGTCAAGTTGGGCGACTGGCCAAACTCCTATAAAGTTGAATATTATTGTTCTGATAACTAAAGTAGTGACTGTACTTTTATAGTTTCCATAATAAAACAGTACCAGTGTAGCTATCTAGCTGTATGTGGAGTAGATTTTTGTAAGGGACTTATAAGGAGAAATCAATATTTAAAAAAAAAACGTGTGTTTACTTATGTACGAGCGTTAGAAGTTATACTTCTTTGGCAAATCTTTGAAAAAAAAAATATTCTACGTTTTTAGGAAAAACGACACAAACAATAGAAAATACTAAAATGTTGACTCTAGGTAACTTCATCGTGTCGGTTTTTTGACGGTGTGCGCGCGCATCGTAAAATTTACTCCCATCATTTTCCCAACGGGGCAAAAAAAGTATAACTTTTCACAACGTATTGCTATACGAGTTATATTTTTCATTCTTCAAGTGCACAACTTCCTTAAAAACACAAAATGCAACAATCGAAGCTTCGTAAAATAATAGAACAACAAACCATGTTTATAGAGCTGACAATAAATATTGTACTTTGAAATTTTCTCCATAAAACTGCAGTATCGAGACCGTTCAGTGGATAAAGAATAAAAATTTGTATCTGTGAGATAACAATTAGTACACGTAGGTACCAGCCCAATTCGATACAACCAATTTTAATCATTGACAAATTAAAACTAAAAACCAAACTAAATTGGATAACGCTACACCCATGGACAGTCACACTGTCAGAAAACTCGCAAGTGCGTTACCGGCCTAAATTGCTTTGGAAGTTACGAGGTAAGCATGTGTCTTGATGCGTAGGATTGGTAGGATCAGCATCCAACATTTCAATATAACCAATCATCCGTATTAATTTACGGCGATTTAAAAACAAACTAGCTGACCACCCGTACCTCCCAATAGCGATAGAGATTGCGACTGCGACTGCGATTCCTACTTCTACATTAAGTTTTTACACCGCGCGATCCCGTGGCGTTCATCAGCGCCGCGGATACAAATACATCGAAGTAGCATTGAAAAACGTCGAGTCATTGCTGTTAGACATATACTTATAATAAGTCGTTAAAATTTTAAATAGAAACGAGAGTTATGTAACCCAACTTTAGTTAGTTCAGTTACAGATATATATTCTAGTTAATAATTAGAAGCGTAAACAAATTGTAAATTAACATCGCACACTTGAAGTCAATATTAGATTAATATTAATAGAGCTATTTAGTGTTTACCACACTCATAAATTGTATTTTAACAATCTAGTTTCCGATAATGTCCAATATCATAAGTGTCATTTAGATTTCTGAATATACAGATAGGCCAGTAAGTTTTTGTTAGTTATAAGCTCTTTAATAATTTTAAATTATTAAAGTCAGTTGTTGCCCAGCTTCAAACAAAGAGTTTTAATTGAACATACCCATACAAAAAACCGCCACCAAACATAATTTCGTGTTAGTAACTATAAATTAAAAAGAAATATATATAAATAAATTCAAAATCTGTTATAACGACATCGAAGGGACTAATATTTGGTCGTAAAAACCAATAGTAGTAACAGCCGTTGTTATTTAGTAGCTAATACACAGAATTCCGCCGGGACCATTGATTATTGTCTATATAACCGGTATGTTGTTTCTACCTAACCTAAACGATGTCGTCATAAACGGGTTTGACTGTATTTTCTTAAAGAACTAGGAATCGTGCCAATGTTGTACCACTATAAAGTTTCAACACTGTTGCAAAAATCGCGCACGTCTGTTTGTCTATACCCGATAGATTTCAATTTGTTGTATTTGATTTTCGTTATGTATTTGTAAATGCTATGAAACTGTATTCCTGGAAATCATTATTTACTTATATTATGGGAAATATCGCTTTGGTGTAGCGTTACCACATCATTTGAATACAGCAATGTTTCTGTCAGTTTATTAAATATATTTCGTTGAAATCTATTGAATCGTTAATCTCCTCGTACTCGACAGAGGAAATTGTCACATTAAATATTGTATTTAATCTTTCTTTATGTGCCAATTTATCAGTGTGCCGATTGTTGGAAAGCTTTAGTAAATAAAAATAAAAAATACAAAGAAAAAACAAACACAAATTATTGATTCTCCTCAAGATATATTTAAGAATTCTAAACAAGTGTTTAACGCAATATAATATTAACAAATATTACCTTCTGGTAATAACAGGTTTAAAAAACTACACGTGATATGAGTAAATAAAAAACTAATTTACGAAATAATGGTCGCGTGATTATTATCTTCCAGAAACTACTGTTATAAGCGCCCTCTATCGGCAACTAAATTTCCTTCCCACATTTCGGCGCAGATCTAAATCAAAATCTAAATGAACGCATATGAGAATCACTTACCATTTTTGAATATCTTAATAGAAATCAGCTGGTGTATGCTTATTTGTATTTACCTGTAAAAGAGAATATACATATTAAAGATCAATTATTCTAGGTATAGTTATAAATACACATTTTATTTTAGTTCATAGTTTCGAGTAAAATTGAGATGTATCACGATGGTTACGTTAATAGTTTCACTTATTGATAGGTCGAATCTATCTATATAACGACTTCGGATATTTATTTAAGTAGCCAGAAAAAATATAAATTTACATGTATAATCAGAAAAAATGCCCTGTCTGACTAAAATGTTGGTGTGTCTGTGCGTATGTGTGTACTACTTAATATTTTATTTTGTACATCAATGCCGTATATGATTTCCCTGCAAACCGCTTCCTCCAGTATTGTTTATGACAGGGAAGACTGAGATGTGAAAAGGAGTTGTTTTTATGTTTAAAGCTAATTTGAATAATAATAAGAGTATTTACCCTCCCACACTATAAAGCCACCATTAAGTGTGGGAGGGTAAGTCAGCTTATATATATATATATATTATAATTAATATTTAGAATCTATGCTGTTAATAAAAAAAATATTCTTGTAGTCGGCCTTCGTTTTATAAAACGTCAATATGAGAAAAGGAACCCATTGTACTAGGCATAACTTTTATTTATAAATGATATTTTTAGTTAAATTCATGTGATCAAAGGCAGTCTCGGCATCCATGATCCATGTCCATGAACCCATGGTGTGGTAGTAAGCAACAATATTTTGCAGCTATAGTTTACTACGAAGTCTCATCAAACGAAGAGTGTTCGTTCTGTTTAGTTTCAGACCGCTTCATAATTTTCCATATATAACTGTAAATATATTCTGTTAGCTATTCGATTTTACATATTAACGTGGAGGTTGTGTTTGTGCACGACTGTCGAACTGTATGAAGGTACGTAAGAGTATATACTACTTAATTATACTTCATTCGATTAATTTACAAGAAAAGGTGTTTTGTGATATGACGTTAGTATATATTTTTTATATTAAATCGTTCCCCTCATCCAGGTTTGGTAAATTGGTAAATTTTTGCAAAAAAAGCAAAGTATTCACTTCATACACTTGTGGAATGAATGTATTTAATACGTTTAGCTTACCATTCTCACAACCACAAGATTTTTTTTCTAATTTATCTAAGTTCTGCATACTCTATTTATACAAATATCAGACGTAATTATTTACAAACATCCATCTTTAACAGATAAATATTGACTCAAGAAAATTTTCCGTTTAAATGCAAAGGAAACTGCATCATTAGTCAGAAGCCGTGCATTTCTACTATCGTCATAGAAATTGAGGACAACTATTAATATTATCAAATCTATATTTTTTTAAATTATATAAATGTCATTCGTCATGATTAAGTATGAGTCAATCCCGTAATAATGCCCAATGAAATCGTTAGATTTTTACTAATCAATAGATGCCATTAACCAATCACAACCAATCGACACGAGCATTCTGAATTTAAAATTCGTTCTCCACGATCCAACACTGTATGCTATTTACATAGTTTAGATTTGTAACAGGCAAATGATATATGCTATATAACATTTTAGATGCCGCTTAATGTACCTGGTCCCAAGCAAATTTCTGCCTTAGTTTAACTGACATTTCGCAAGCCCTCCAAGATGATTTTGGCCCCTTTAGGAACGAATTAAATACTAAAACTACGCAGGCGTATAAAACACAACAGTATGTTATTCACAAACGCTAAATTTAGCATGTAATTTAGAAACAAATTACAAAACAAGTAAAAGGTACCCTCGAAAGTTCTCGATCATTTCAAGGCGTCGTAAAGCAACAAGTTGAAGTCTTTACGTGTCACTTATTAAACACGGGGAAGTAAATTTGATTTTAATTGAACAAGCGTAGCCGTTAAACGATTCAATGAAGATGGGCGGGCAATAAAATTAAGTGTCTTCCAGCCGAAATTGACTTCGCAACAGATTTTTTATTAGTGTTGTGGCGGATTTGATTTAGAAGGGTTAGGGTGTCTCAAAGATTATTTCAACTATTTTTACTACTATTTCAACATAAATTAATTTAAAAAAAAACATTTATTTTATACCTTATAGTAACTAGAATTGTGTACAATGCGTGGACCCTTAAGTAAATAAAAAGTACTTGTTTTAGATCTTCCATAACTTATATAGTAAGAAACACATGTATAAATGGTAGACTATGTGTGCATTCTTGTATTTGTGAATATGTAATGTTATATACATCATTACAGACATTAGATTCTCCAGATCTATAAAGCATAAATATTCCAGCCATTGGTATAATTAAGTTACCCGTGATACGAACATAGATTGGCATCGTTAAATAGGATCCGCCTATTTACTACAACTACTGTTTAATTTGTTATATGCCTATAGCCTTCTTCAGTAAATACTCTTTAGTTTAAGCCCGTACATATTTAGATTGTTAATAATACCTTTCAAATCGAACCCGTACAACTTACTAAGATTGGAGCGTTCAATCTATCAAACAAACAACTGAGCTTTTAGAAAGAACCTGTAAACATTCCATGTGTTTCACGTCAAAATAAATGTATAACGTTTTCTCGTATTAGTCAAAATTTGCTTTGAAAACAATTTCTCATTAAACATATATGATTTATAGCCCGTATTTTCGTGTAATATATTTGATTACTCAGAATTGAGGGATTTACGCGTACAATCAGAATCGGTTTTCATCGTCGAATTACTTTGGTTTTTCGTAGTTAACCCCTCGTTTTTACCTGTAGTGATGAAAATCTACTTAAAATATATTATACAACAGTAAAAATGTCGACTACTTCTCTTACTGCATTATCCTCGACGGGTGAAAGTGTAAAAATGACAAGTATAATATATATATATAAATAAATACCTATTTCCCTTGGTCACGGCATCACGTGTGATCGGCAAAACCGATTTTGCTAATTCATTTTTGTTGTATTTGTTATTGTCAAGAGAAGGATCTTATGAAAGAAAATATTAAGAAAAGTGCGCGGAAAATTGGAAAATATAAGAATACTAAACCACCATATTAAGTAATCGTGACTTTGGTTACGATAACAAAGTTTTTTTGATGTAACCTTCTGGCGTTTAACATAACATTGACAGAATGCGTGCAGCAAATACCGTCAAAAAGGACGTAAAAAAATTGAATATCGTTAAAAATAAATGCTTCTATCGGAGTTATTATATTGGTATCAATATTTAGAGTTATATAGACGATAGGACGTCTATCAAATCCGCTAGTAATATAATATGTGTAAGTTTAGGCAAAATTGTTTCGTTGTTGGCGTGATTTCGCAATATTAGGCATTTAATCTCCTGAATATTACATGTTTAAAATTCACTTAAATTTAGCACTTGAAAACTCGTATACGTTTGTTTACATCTATTTTGCATATAGATTGTTCCGGCTCTCGTGAATAAGCTTGATTACTGGGTATCACATTCTAACTTTTCTCGGTAACCGGTAGGTGAAGTGTTCAAGGTTACTTCGAGTCTCACTCAATCTAGTTTTGCGCCAAGTATGTAAGGAGTTTGACAGTGACAATTGTAAGTATTACGTCCATGCACATAAAATTACCGTTTTTACTAAAAGTGAGATATCTTAGGAATGTTAAAGATAATTCTTTATAGGTTTATGTACGACTGAATTATAACGATAATTGTTGAAAATCCCCGAAAAAATGCTAAAAGAAAATCTCAACGCGTTCAAAGCTGCCGATATTAGCACATCGGTCGCAATGAAAATTACTGTAGAAAAATAAGCATTCTATTCGGTGATTGAAATAACTTGGAAAGGTTTTTTTATAATTTAATTCTTTGGTTGTATTTTTTTGTCTTTTCGAGTATGTTATGTTTGCCTATATATGTCACATTTACCACTGTACTTTATTCATCTTGTACTAGTGTGCCCAGCGTAGGCAAGCTTTAATATACGTCAATAAATAAATATAGGTCATATATACGAAAGTACAAAACTGTTGTATTCTATTTTGTGTCCCAATTTCTGAAGATAATGTATCATACAATTTGGCAGGAGTTGTGGAAAGTCGGAAAGTTTTGATTGAAAGTTTACAACAATTTAATGGGCATATAAAGTTAGAACTATCTCTGAACAAGTTTGAGATGCGACACAACGTGATTTTATAACATGGCTATACTATATTTTTTAAAATAAGAGATGAAAGCTGGGATGACCGCGTCCTGGGTTTTTATAAGTTAGTAAAATATTGAAAATTATTTATAATTAAATAGATAAAAAATTATATAAAGGAAAATGTTGTGATCTGCCAATAACGCACATTTGATAAAGCATATGTATTGTTATTGTATAAGTAATATAAATACAAAAGTAAAATAAAATATTGATAGATTATTATTACTGTTATGCAAATCTTGAAATATAAAAAAATTCCGGTCTCTGAGGGATCTAATAGATGAATCTTTCTTAGTATTGTCTTTGGTTAACATAGCTTTTGCACATTGAAAGAAAACAATTTTAAACCGGATTAAAGCTATTTGTATTATTATAAAGTTATAAATATGTTTTTACATAATTTTAAATTGAAATTTTTCTAACGTTTCGCGTGCTTTACAGCATTACTTTATTTTATAATTATAAGTTTATAATAATTCAAATAGCTTTAATCCGGTTAAAAAACTGTTTTCTTTCAATGAATCTTTCTTGTTCATTCATTTATTTAAAAAGGTATGCCAACGACGCGACGTTACAATGAAATCTTACATCTTACACATACAAAATATAATTAATTTTAAAAGTAATTGTACGCTCTTTACGAAGCATGCAATAAATGTGTCTAATAATATTTACTCACCAATAAATACTTAAAAATTTAAAATATCTTATTAAGTTTGTCATGGAAGAGCTGGGATACCCTGACACAGGTATTTTTCTTAATTTATTAACCTGGTTCTAAAAGGTTTCCCAAAACATAATAAAGAATAGTTGTCAAATGAATAAACACATTTTTATTTTATTTTTTGTAATATAAAAATACAAATTATAAATTAGGTATGGTCAATATAATGACGAAAGTCCCTGATTTTGGACGACAGAAAACATTCTTCGACATCGTAGACTATCCTATTGTACACCTGAATGATCAAGGAAAGAGACATGGGAATAAGATTGTCTCAATGGTCAAGGGTCTTGCGTGTATTAGGACAATTTTAATAAATAATAAAATCTTTTTATAATAAATGACCTATAACAACCCATAAACACATTAGCTACTAGGTCGACCCTTAATAATTGCAATTTTTACCGAGTTCCATTTCATTAATGCGGTCATTACGTCTCAAGGACTCGTGGAGATTTTTAATGTGGCAACACTAACGATGTGTGGAATTACGAGAATGATTTTTATCCGTGTCAAGGGGTCACACTCGCATAAAGGGATAAAGCTAAGTCAGAGAGTAGAAAAAGTGGCTGTTTTATTACGTCGTGTTACCTAGACAATGAATTGATGTACATTTTACAAAAATATGAACCCAATAAAAACGATATGAACTTTGAAGTCCTCCTAAATAAATAAATATCACATCGTTGAAATTGGATAATAATTGAAAATTTAGACTGCCAAACACATTTATTGTATGAATGTTTGTCAAATTTTTATAGTTGACGGACGTTTAAAGCGGGTTTAATATTTATAAATAACAATTCGGTTTAATAATTTAAATAAACCTTAGGTTTACTTGTTATTATGCTATTAATTTATATTTTTTTATCCTAGAGGTCATTCAAGTATTACGTAAGCACTATAGGGGCGAGGGGGGAATTTCATTTCCAATTTGCTATTACGTCAACAGTAATTATTTACTTTTTTTACACATTGTCTTTGCTTGAAAACAAAATGTATTTCAAGGATTCCTATAACAAATTAATACGTTTATGTACTATTATTTATAAAAGCTTTCTTTACTTTTGCTGACAATAGGGAGGAAGGGGGATAAATTGCAGTCAATCTGCTTACGTAATACTTGAACGGGAAAAGTACTATAATCCAATATAGGGCATATTGGATTATAGTACTTTTCATATATCCATTCAATTTTATTATTATTATCATTATATTAAATTTCTAAGGCACTTTTTATCTCTAGTAAAAGTTTTTGTAACAAAACACTACAGGAGAAAGGCACCGGTTTTAATATCAAAAACTTACATATAACGCCAAACTGCAGATATTGTAACGGAAACGATCGATAAAGTAATTAGCTTTCACTGGTAAAAGTTAGAAAACATCGTATGAGGCTTACAAGGGCGTGTTTTAATCGATTTCGCAGACAGTTGATGTTTAATTCCGCTTATAATTACTAAAGTGCTTAAGACTGCCTTACTTCAAATCGCTTGAATGAATGAGCTTTTTCACTTAGACTCTTCTTAACCTCAGAACTTTAGTATAAGTATTCGCTCTGAATTATTTGTTCTTTGCCCTTTGACTTTCTCAATACCAACATTTCCATAGAATAGTATCAGAAATAAAAATCCACTGATACAATGGTTGAGAAAATGCATTAGTATAATACGTTTTAACAAATCATATTGTTCTTTAATTCAATAAAGTATATAATCATTTTCTAGAGAATATCTGAAGCAATGTTCTAGAAATTTAGTATGAGCTGACCGAACGCCAAACGCATTTAAAATAATATGTGTTTAAGTAGGTATATAAAATTAAGTTTAAATTGTATTCAATTAAACAAAGTTGAATTGTACTAAATAAACTTATTAAACACTAAAACATAACACGAGTACTAGTCTCGAGTCAAACATCAAGTTAAATAATTCCCGTGAAAGAAGTACAACCAATATTTACAATGAATTTTAAACAAATTGTAACATTATTAATAATATCATTAAATTGTATTCACTTAAACAAAGTTGAATTGTACTGAATAAACTTATTAAACACTAAAAGATAACACGAGTACTATCCTCGAGTCAAACATCAAGTTAAATAATTCCCGTGAAAGAAGTACAACCAATATTTACAATTAATTTTAAACAAATTGTAACATTATTAATAATATCATTAAATTCTATTCAATAACAAAGTTGAATTGTACTAAATAAACTTATTAAACACTAAAAGATAACAGGAGTACTAGTCTCGAGTCAAACATCAACTTAAATAATTCCCGTGAAAGATGTACAACAAATATTTACAATTAATTTTAATCAAATTGTAACATTATTAATAATATCACACACTAAGTTGAAGATGTTTACGGTGTAAATTTTTTCATTAAGTCAATTTAATTTGTCAGAATTAGAATCTCAAGTGGGCGGTGGAATAATTTAAGAACTGTGTGGAATCATAATTTCGGATGGATCCTTTTATGGTAATTCTAGAAACATTTTAGATTTATGAATAAATTACTAATACAAATGTTTTCTATTTAGATATGCATATGATTTCATGTACTTGTAAACGATGGAGTGCGGCTCAAATGTTCTTTGCAATAGTAACAAAACTTCAGAATAATACGATTTATTAAGAAAACACTTTTTAAACGGATTGAAGCTATGTATTATTATTATAAACTTATAATTATTTACATAATTTAAATTTTTCCGACGTTTCGCGTGCTTTACAGCGTGCGTGGTCACGGTGACCACAAACGCACACACGGGGGGTGTGTTCTTTCTGTGTATGAGAGCATTTGACAGTCGTACGCTTAACAAATGTTAAATACAAATGATACGATAAAAATGTAATATTGAAAGGTTTAAAAAAATTAAGAAACTTTATTTCGTTACGCATACCAAATAGAAAAACTAGGCGACAGTAAATTTTCCATCAAAATGCGTTGTCTGTTAGTTCGGAAATTTGACTCGCCGAAAGGGTTCAGCGGAGCGTGCTATGAAACTATGCTTTATTTTACGCAAACATCTATTCCATCTGCCTGCGTAATACAAAAATACCAGTAGATAAACACTTTATTTCTGGAAAATTATTTTTCAACTTTATTCTACCTCTGTCATAAAAAACGTCCACAACCGGAGTTATGTATGTTAACATTAAGTTATTAATTAGAAAAGCAATTATCACACACTTCAAGCCAAAATGAGCCCTTTAGTTTTTCCCACACACTTTAATATAACGTTCTTGTTTCCTATTATGTCCACAAGGTCGACTATACTTATATCCAAGTGTCACTTAGATTTAAAAACCGTTAAATAAGCTAAGTTAGTTTTTTGTTAGCGTCGCAATCCCTAACTTATGTCAGTAATAAATGTTTTAAACGATTAGAGCCAGTTGACACCCAGCTTCAAACAAAGAGTTTAATTTAACATACATTTTAACATATCAAAAAACCACCACCGAACTTAACTCCAGGCTTTTACCACAAACATACCCTTGTATGTAGTGGGAAGCTATGCAGCACTTCTACCTCGGAAGGGAAACGAGCAATCGGGTAGGAAGCTTTCGTGCAATAAGAAATAAGTGTTAACTTTTAAAAGGCCTGTAACGCATTCGCGAGCCCTCTGGCATTAAATGTCCACGTGGCATCATCGGGTAAGCCTCCTGCCAGTGCCTGTCTTTTGTTCTATAAAAAAAAAACTTAGCAGACATTATAGACCTGAGTGGGATGTGACACCTTATTCTCATCGCACCGCGTTTTAAAACCTTAAGTTATATGCTTAATTTTAAACTACTAACTAACTTATCAAATAACCTTACTACTTTAGATATAAACCCTTTGTTCCTTAGACAATATAATTTATATATTGCCGAGAACTTCCTTCGTACATTTGAATTTTTCTTCATATCAAAGTCTATGTCTGATAAAGAAGACATGTAGAAAGCGGTTGTAGCCAGTTCCAGTACCGGACGAAGCGTGTCACGCTTGCTGGCGGAAATCAAACAGGATAGGGTTACTAGTTTCTAGGTTATATTTAGAACCGCTTTACGATAATACAGAGCTATTATAAACGGAATTATAAATAAAGCTGTACTTAAAAGTTAAGTTAATTAGTTATATCCTGGATTATAAGTATTACATACCACAGAGTGTTCGTTTTATTAAAGCATCAAAAGGTTATCATGTCGCAATGAGATCTCATATATATTTAGTTATTAGGTAACAAACAGATGCATATGTATTAGTAGAAACAGAGAGAAGACAAATAAATATAGAGCTAGAGCATTAAAAGTAACCCACAACGGTTTCAGTTGAACAATCAATATATACAAAGAACAACAGACGGGAAAGCAAAGTAGACAATGCAATATTTAGATAATCACACATAAGTAATTATAATAATAAAAAAAGATTTTAGAAAGATCAAAAAATAACAGACCTAATTGAAGCAAGATGTGGCATATGCACCATATTAAAAGAAAATTCCTTTGAGTATTTTATATATGAGCAATGCAATATACGTTAAATGCTGTAACACGTTTAAAACTTCGCTTACAAAATTTGAAAAACTCGATAGGAACAACTTTGCGTTCTATTTTCAAAAAAAATCGATAAAATCAGACACCTAAACTTTTGGCGGTAAAAGTTTAACGGAATTTTAAAACGACGTTTATTCGCACCATAAATTAATCGTAAAAGTATAACTTATCTGCGATACCAACCGCATTGCGTGAACGTAAAGAGTTTAATGGGCCATTATTGTTGATTTAAATACCTGAGACTAGATTGAGGATTTATTGTTTGTATATCAGCACGGCGATTAAACCTACTTTAAGTTTTAAGTCGTTAAAGTCCATAAAGCGAAGCTAGTAAGAGTAAATGCTGTATTTGATAGATGCTAAATGTTTTTAAGTCATAGTGAATGCCACGCCAGGCAGGCTTTCTATGACATTGTGAAAGGAGTTGGAGTCGGTAAAGTGGTGTATATGCCGCAGCCACCTGGCTTAATCAGCCGTTTAATTAACAGCCTGAAAGATGTTTAGCCAGTTGATTAAACAGCTAGGCAAATGACTTGGATCGATGACGTTTCGTTACTTGCCTAGACTGTTGACCGTTAACCGTCGAAACGAAACTCTTCAAACTGCCAATATGGCGTAGGCAAACCACAACTTTGATGGCGTTTTCCAAAGTTTCATGAAAACCAACAAGTACAATGCAAGTGTAGTGACAATAATGTGAATTTGACTTAAGCAATTTAATTTTTTTAAAAATATCATATGTTTTAACACTTTTATTTATGCCAAATAATGACTGTATCGTATGAATGGCCTAAGCCAGCCAGTTTATTAAATGTTGTAACAAACGCTACGGCTCAATATCTTTCAGGCCGTTAGTTAAACGGCGCCTTTTAGTTAAAGACTAGGCTGTTAATTGAACGGCTAATAAAGCTAGTTGGCTGCGACATATATCTTACTGACAAAACGCATAATGTCGGTAACTATGACAAATCATACCTTTAAATCAGAAACAGGATAGAAAATCTTGAAGGCATGACCAAGGTGAGAATGATTAAAACGGTGCTGGTTAAATTACTGTTATTATTGTATTTATTTTATTATAATTAATTTAATGATCCTAGTCGGTAGGAATAATGGGCGATATTTTTATGATATGACTTTCACAAGTATTATAAATAAATCTTTCGTGTGTGTTTGTAATTTAACTCCGATTTTCTTAAATGTTTTTTGTGTATATTGAAGAATGGTTTACACTTCGTGTTTGGTAAGATTTGTATTTTTTCAATTGTTATATTTCAGAAATGTTAGAAAATCTAAACGGTTCTCAGTCACACTATCTGTTAGTGTAAACCGTACAAACAAACATTGGGTACTCTTAAGTTTATCGCTTTACAGCGAACATTTCATATTGCAACAATAAACTTATCAAAAAGGATTACTCGACCGCATTTATTTTTTATTTTCCTAATCAACCCCCAGGATACGAATTTGCCCATACAATACAGGATAACAGATGCTGGCTGCCTTGTACTGCAATTGCCGAACAACAATAAAAAGTAACATTTGTTAAGGGCTAATCAAAAAATTGCATTAAAACCGTCCTAAATTGGCTTGAGGGGTGTTTTAACACAATCACGATTCATTAAACTATAACAAAATCCTGACTGTTGTCGCATTTTCTGACCCCAACTATTACGGGCGACATGCTGACTTTATCACGTAGGGTTGTCATAAAGATATCTTTAAAGTATACCGGTTAAAAAATAATTATTTGTATTTTAACCGAGGTTTTGTGGCCCCGATTTCAGGTTAAAAGGAAACTTATTTTTTTTAATAACGGGTATTTTAGCTTGTTAAATAATGTTTTTTAATTTCCACTATGGTCATTATAAGTACCCTTGGATTCTGTAATTTATATGTATGCTCATTAAGAACTTTTTATAATACCAACCAAATAATAGGTAAAAAATTAAATACACAAAGAACTAAAAAGTTTAAAAAAAACTCATTGTAACCGAATGAGTGAAGGCACCAGACCTAAACACCGATCCCATACTCGCTGGACCAATTAAGTTAAGGCCCTTACAGGTCTTGCCCAGGCAGAGGCTTGCCGAAGAAGGGAACAGTGAAGGAAGTTATGCGGTGGACCGCACGACCTGCTACTGAAGAAGAAGTTTTTGACTAGTTTTGAGGGCTGTCTACATTGGTACTAAATTGGTATTGCTAATGTGACAGCCCTGACTATTAATTATGCAGACACAAATTCATCCCCTATGCTCAAGCTAATAAAAGCAGTGAATAAAATTAGAACCTACCAAATAAGCGGAAGAATGAGTTTGAATAGCCCGTAAATTCAGAACAGGTGCGGACCAGGGGTTAGTGGTATCCCCAACCGGTTTACAGATACAGTAAATATACACTTCAGTGACGAATTTAGTGCAGTCAATAATTAAAAACAAGCACTTACCAGTCTTAAAAAAAAAACTATTGTTTGTATTAACATCATTCAATATTATTTTGAAACTACAATGTCTTTGAGACGGCTCTTATGGCAATACATTATAAAATAAATTATGAATTCAGTTAACAGTGTAACCATTTTATTGCAACTGTATGTTTAGTAAACTGTGGGGTGTTCATAACCACCGGAAGAGTGCGTCATGAATTTTAAATAAGCTAAATAAAATCGTAACAGATGATCAAATCAAATAACTTGTATTGCACAGACCACCAAAGAAGGCACAACTAAACTCATTTTTAGATTAGGTTTTATAGCTCCAATTTGCTAAGGCAAATAAATAAATTAACCTCTGATTAGCGGCTCTGGTCATGACTCTTTATTTATTTGTTTCCCAATTATTTTCCTAGGGGATCAGAAACGCTGTCTATTTTTTGGTCTATGAAATTTCGAAACTGGCGATGTTTTTGCGAGCAAATTGTTAAATGCACAGATAGTATAAGTCCTTGGGTGCACATCCGTGATTCGAACGGAGGAACTCGGGTTGAAAGGCGCATTTACTAGACCAACAGAGACTGATACAATACAAGAAATATATAGGTAGCAAATATATAAATACAATACAAAACATAATGATATAACTTTTATTCAATTATTTTAATTGAAGTTCCAATAAGTTTTGTTGTTGTTTTGTGTTGATTAAATCATACTCAATTGGGTTTGTAGATTAAGACAGCCGCCGATATGATAAATAAGATTATTACAACAGATATGGTCCTCGTGAAAAACAAAAATCGAACTTATACAAAAGATTAGGTCTTCGTAAAATCGAAATCAGTGCAATCTTTTAAAACAAGTACTTTTTCGTCTCTTTCTGTCATATTTTGTTTACGCTGTGATAAAAAGTGACAACCCATAAAGGGGGGGTATATGCAACAACTATCATTACGAAATGTTACATGAATATTTGGATATTCACTCACATCATATTCTCCCGACACTGAAGTTTGTTCGGTTAATCAGTGCAGTTCGGAATCTAAAACCGAGGATAATTTAGCAGGGGACTATCGGGTTCAGTTTAACAACGAGTCTCCGACGGCGACAAAATGTTAATTGCAACCATTGAAACGGGAAACTTTGATAAACCACCTGACATAGGTTACATGTGTCTAATTTGTGGATACGATTCTCGTGTTTAACCCACCGCAATACAGAAGCATTTGGCGTTCTATGATTTTGTCTCCTTAATTTATCTTGGCGATGCTTTTTTTTCTGGTTAGTAAATCGCTTTCTAAGGAATATTTAATTCGCAATACTTGACTTTTGACGGCAATTTCCTTTCATTTTAAAGAACGAGTTCTTTTGGAAACATTTTGCGAACAGGAAGTGTCGAAAAATCAGCGACATCTGAAAATTACTATAACAACTGGAACAACATTTTGCAGCTTTTATAACATTAAAACTATCCAAAATCTTTATAAAATATAGACTTGAAACTCCCGAGAATTAGGGTGCTCAAAAAAGTGACAACAACAGCCCTGAATATACTTTATTCTAAATACATTGCCTGAGCGGTATACATTTAGGTATTTAACGCAAGACCTAAATGTAAAGACTTCTTTCATATCATATCCGGTGATAAATACTTGGATTGAAAATACTATTTTAATGTTATCAGTCATGACTCATCACTTAGTACGAATAAAGAATTGTTTTAAAAGAGTCGTAATAAATAATCCATTGTGCATATTATCACTCTAGAAGAATGTCACGTTTAATGTTATCAACGCGACCTGAGGTCATAGGTTCAAACCCCGGGTGTGCACTAATGGACTTTGTCTATGCACATTTAACACGCTCCTAGTGACGGAAAACATAGAGAGCAAACTATGCAAAAATTGACGTCGTGTATCAATCACCAACTGGTTGCCTAGTAGAAAAAAAATGATTACGAAACAGATACAGAAATCGGAGGCTAAAAGATTGTACAGTTTTTTTTTTTAAATTGATGTCTCCTATAAAACTGTAGTAAGTATTATTGTAGTATTGTCAAGATTCCGCAGCGTCCGCGATTTAGAATTTTCAAACTATTGTAATTTTATACCAACACTAACTTTTTGAAAATATACTATGTTCATCAAGGATAATGATAGGTTCAAATGGTAAAAGAATTTTTCAAATTAGTCTTAGATAGTTATTGCAAACAAACAATTATTTCTTCTTTAAAAATGTGTAGTTTGCTTAAATTTTAATTAAAGCCTTAACACGAGGCATTATACAAATAATTGTCACATTTTTGACCGTTATAAAATTGTTACGGCCGTAGTTGTTCACGAACTATATATCGTCTTCAGAGTTCAAGGTAGCAATAGAAGATATGTCAGTTGTCACAAGCAAAATCCTAAACACGATAAGCATCATTGCTTTTGTTTGCGAATTCAAAGACGCATAAACAGTCCAGTACTAAATATTAAAGCTATGAGCCAGTAAGCCTACGCCTAATTAGCGCTAACGAACGCATGCTGTTTGCGCAACGTTTTAACAGCTGAAATCATTTGTGCAGCTTATTATAGCCAGAGAGCTCGTAGCTCGTAGCTTTACAAATGTACTTCTTTATAAAGTACGAGTCTGGAGGGCACGACATTGTCTTTCATGTTTCAGAAAGCTCTGGGTTTTTGGTAATGTTGTTTTTATATGATTAAATATTTCGTATTTTACACAATTAAAATTATGGAAAAGTCCCTTTTATCACATTTGTATGGCTTTCACCAAGCCTACGTTTAAGGCGATTATGTAATCAGGTAAACACGACAAGTAGTCTCAAGCCAAGTATGAAAACGGAACTAGAATTAAACTAGATCTTAATTTAAAAATAGAATGCTAACACAGACCCATGCTCACGTTCTATTTTCCCTTGCAATATCCTATGCACTTTACAGTTCCCTAATATTCGACTCTCGGCCTACACCGCGACCGCTCGCATGACAACGTCAAATGAGACCCATATCGTCCCCCGGCGGAATTTCAGTGGACACTGATTCAGAATGTTACACGCATTTGTAATTGTTTGCTAAGCGTTTATTGTCTGATCATACGGCTTTCATACGTTGCCGGTTGAAATTATATTTTTATATAATTTCCTTTCCATAGCTTGAAGCATTCAACTCAAATGAGGTGACCTGACCTATACATCTGGCGTTTAGACGCGTACATTGTTACTTTATATTGTACAGAAACGACTGGTTATTGATAAATGCTTTGTAGTCCATTGTGTATAACGTGTGACACAGCTAGTATGTATAATAACTGTTTTACTTTACATATAACTTTAAATGTAATGAAAATATATTCCATAGATTATATTCTTTAGATTATTGATTATCTTTTATGTGTTACCTGATGTTTCATATAATTTGTTTATTAATCTGTGGCTAAGACGCTGCCGTAAATTTTAATTCGAAGATTTTTTTAACATTTTAGAAAGATAATAAAGAAATAGGATAAAAGTATTTCTTTATTATCTTGAATTTTCTTGAAGTAAAATAGCAACTCTAGTGTTTGCAACACATTTTATTCATCTTAATTATAAAAAATCCAAGATAAATTCTGGTAGATTTAATGTCTAAACGATACAAGCAATCAAATTATACGTACATAGTGCACACGAGAAGACTAGGACATCCAGATGTAAATTCGTTAAAGGTGTGTTAGACACGACTTAGTATTCATGCAGGCAGCCTTTGTAGGTTTAATCTTGTTACTCAATACCAAGGTAGAATATCTCACCCACTCATTAGTACGCTCTTGATAGAATAACCAACGTCTTAGATGATATGCATTCTAACCGGGAACTCTGAGCTAAAGTTAATCTTGTTTAAACAAATACGAGGTTTAAGTATTCGTGCGAGGCGAAGATTATTTTGTATATTTGTTTAAAATGGAGACACGTGTTTTTTATACAATAAGTGTTGATGATACACAATTTAAAAAATATCACGTGTTAAGGATAAGAATTTAGAACAGTAGTTTCATTGTTCAAACAAAAACATTTTTTTTAATTTAATTTTAGCATGTTATTTCAAGTTTTTTTTGTTAATTAATTATGCACTTCTTCTACTTTACCGTCTGTAGGTGTTTCTTTTTTATTCTCCAATATTAGGGTTGCCTGGAAGAAATCGCTTGTTAGCGATAAGGCCACCTGTTGCCTAATAACTTATGTAACCTACTTACTTTTTGTTTTTTGTTTGTATAATTATGTATATTATGGTAACAAAGTAAATAAAAACAATTCAAAAATTTTACACAGCAAGAAAGTTATGACCTATCATTACACTAGCTAGTCTGCCTCACGAGAGTAGAACGTTTTAGTAGGTGTCCCTGTGTGTCATAGACATTTTTTTTATAGAACAGGGGGCAAACGGGCAGAAGACACCTGATGTTAAGTGATACCCATGGACTCTCAATACCAGAGGGCTCGCGAGTGCGTTGCCGGCCCTTGGAATTTTTTACTTAACAATAAGACTAATACATAATGACATGGCACGTAAACTAATACAATTTTCATCATAAAATATGAATGAAGGTATAAAATATTAAAGTGATATGTGGTTTGAGATGCAAAATTTAAGATTCACCTCGTTCGTCGATGATTTGCTGCTTCATATTATACTGAATTCTCAACACGTCCTTTATCACCTCAGGATTATATTTAATTCAACATTATACGGTTTGTTTATTATGATTATGTTAGGAAATATTTGGATTTTATATGAAGTCACCCATTGTTAGTTAGTTAAAAATTCGATACTATATTTTACTTACACAATATATTTGTGGCTAAACTAATTAAAGAATGTTCAACTATAACTAATATGTATGTAATATATAACTAATATTATGAACAGGTAGTGTGTTTGTGGGGATAATCCCTGCATCTGTTAAACCGATTTAAAAAAATAAAATCGCAATAGAAAGCTACGTTATTTTTGACATGCGATTACCACAATAAGCTTGTCGTAGTCGGATTTGGATTAAGTAAGAGAAATACGATCAAACGAAAACGTTTCTTGCGAACGCAGTTTAAACGATAAGAGTTAATGAATACTAGGAAAACTTTTAAAGCTTGATAATGAATCCAAACATCAGTGACATCATATCTAATATTTATATATGTATATAAAAATTGGTTATATTAAAAAAATTACTCCACAAAATGTTTTACGTTTTTTTTACCAATATCTAGAATAATTAATGAGGAAGGTACAAAATGTTTCGCGTTAACTGGCCATGGTCCGTCGCCCGAAGTAAGGGCGTGCTAATAAACGCACGTACGCAATGTAAACACTAACACCGTAGACAAAGTATAATAATTACATAATATAAAGAAAGCACAATATAAATTATCGATTTCTCGCCACGGCTTCATTTACAATAGGAACTTATTCCACATCGCGGTCTAGATTCTAACTAGCTATTAATCTAAACTGATTCATATTACAATCAAGGATTGGAAGCCGAATATATTATTTAACCACTCAGGAAAGCCTCTACGTCGATAAAACTCCTGAATATCTAACATGCCTTTAAGGATTTTCAATTGACCTCATTTTTATAAATCCAGAATTCCGTTTTCGCTATAATGTATTGAAGACGGCACGCGCACGCGTAATTGGTACATCAGACGCTAAGTGAATTCCTTTGAGTGCAAGATGATTAACCAAACCTGCAATGGTTGCATTGCAAAGGATTGGGGTACGTGGCCGCGGAATCGCGATCCAATATCGATTCAATTCGATTCATCTAAATCGGCATTCGATGCGACGAATAGCGATTTACAGATTGTGGGGCTTAATTCCGTTTAGAATCGGCTAAATATTTTTCGTGAACGAAACGTGATCAGAATATCGCTTCGATACACTCGAGTTGGATTGGTTGATTTGTAAATATTCCTTTAATGTTCTGTGTTGCGTATTAGAATAAAAGGAACGCTGAATTAATACCCGAATTAAGGAAGTTATATTTATTCTGGCAATGGTTTTTGTGCAAAATTTAAATATGTATTATTTTTATACCTTTAGAAAGGGTCCCGAATTTCTGATTTACATAAACGACCTCCGATTCTTTGTCAACGGAGTTCTTGAGATGGTAATGTTTGTTGATGACACTTCACATCGATTAAAGTGAATAGGAAAAACGTATTATTGGATGATATAAACAGTTCTATCTTTCGTATAGTTAAGTTTAATGATTAACTTACTGTTTAAGGAGAATAAAACAAAATGTATTAGATTTTCAAATACAAGCGTAAAGCGAGATGTTGGTAACCTGAAAGTTAAGGACAGTGAACTAAACTTTGTGGACAACGCTAGTTCAGTGTCCTTAACTTTTTAGGCATAACAATATAAATAGTTAACTCCAGTGGGACCCACAAATGGACTCTTTCAAATAGGGTGAGCCCTGCAGCATAAGTAAAGAAGATCCGTCAGTTTGCTGATCGAATTCGGTATTCTATACTGTCGGGTGCTGCTGCAGAGGGTCAATCCATATTTGTGCTGCACACCTTGTTCGGGGTATTTGTTGTGTTTTCCCGAGGGAGTTGGTACGGAATAAGTTCAAGGAATTATATATTGTGACACTATCTGGTCAAAATATCCTTGTTGCATGTACAAAAAAATATAAACGATTTTAAAACTAACGGTCTCACCAGTATAATACTCGAAACATAACTAATTTAAGCGTACAACCAACCAAGCCCCAGAAGATAAACCACTCGTTATGTGGAAATCTTATTCGTTTTTACAACAAACTCCCAAGCGAAATTAGTAAACTATCACTGAATAAATTCAAAGCTCTTGATAAACGTAAATTAATCAATAAAGCCTTTTGAAAATTTGACGAATATTTTAATAATCCTAATCCTTGGGATTGCTTTCCAGTTCAAACAATTTGTATAATGAAAAACTTAGCGATTAAAAAGAGCGGCGGAGAGTTTCTTGCCAGTTCTTCTTGTCCTCTCTACGCCCTTGACTTGCGAACTGTTAGTAAATGTAAAGTAAGAATTAATTAAACTTCTTTTCTGACGTTCATAAGTGACTTGTTTACCTATATGAATACAGTTATTTTCAGTTTGAGTTTGAAAAGACAACCTAATTACGATTTGATATTAAATACAAAAGGCTAAACATTAAAAAGCTTGATTCAGATTCGAATTTTTAGTTTAAAAAGTATTTCCTTGTTTTTTGCTTTTGGAACAACTTTAATTAAACCTGTTATTTATAAAGCTTTCATTAATCTCAATATTCTTAGTTCTAGTTGTCTTTGGTGGATTTTCAAGATAGCTTATTACGCCATTAGTACCTTAGAAATTTTTGTAAATATTTCTTTGAATAACAAATTTCTTCATCTATTCGAACTCTATGAATGAAATTAAATATAAGGTTATAAGGCGGCGACAAAAAAAGAATATAATACATTTGGCTGAACTAAAAGCATGTACATAGTACCGTTGAGGAAGTACTTTAAAGGAGTTTAAAATAATTCAATAGAATACCTCAATAGGCTCCTGGAATCTTCGAAGCTTCGGGTGCTAATTAGCCACTAGCTGACCCGACAGCCATTGTTTTGTCATAAAGATTACTGTACTAATTTCGCTATGGTTGAAAATTATGGGTTACATTTTTTACATAACATCAGACAAGGGACAACTATTAAGTAAGTGGACTACTACATATTATTAAAATGTCCATAAATGAGTTTTTTTTAAAATATATAGAACAAAGGCATTACCGCCGGTGGCCCATTGAGAATTGCTACGCTAGTTTCTTGAAGGAAAGTTCTAGTTTTTAGTTCACAATAATACCTTTACCTTTATAAAAATTATTAGCTATGTAATGTATATTAAAATATTATTTTAACTCATATTCATCATTGTTACATAACATAAAACATTCTTGTAGGATGTTACAAACTTGATAGCTAAACTATGCCCTTGTTGGGCGCTTGGTAGAAAACAATTTTCTTATAACATGCCCTGAATACCGATATACCTGGGATTTACTGAGCAAAGATTCAGTTATTACAATGTTTAGAATAAAGGCATACGAGAGTAATTCTGAAACATTATGATCTCTTGTAGACTTGTCTAAACAAATAAAAACGAATTGCAAAATATGTTGTTAACCACACCTCGTAGATTTTTGTATTTATTCCGGAGAAACAATCTCTATGGGGTAGTATGGAAAAATGTTCCATATGTTTTGAACAGCTGCTAAAAAGGCTAAGTAAAAAATCGGATAAGGCGAAATGAAGTTCATGCAAACATATACATTAGTGATCCTACACCCAATGGGCGGTCAGTTACGTTTCAACAGGAGGTTAACGATATGTATTTGTTCGTCCACAAATTTCTCTAAAAATTTCATATCGGAATGACTATTTGAATTTACATTAGATATATAAATTAGGAAACTATACAAGTCCAGTCAGTATTCATGTAGTCTTCGCAGTTTGGGGTCTTTGGTGGGTTGATATTCTCTCCTTATTTTTGTGAATAAAATATCTATTGTATACAAATATAATTTAATATATATAACGTTAAAGTATTTACTACCACGACAAAAAGATGGACTTCCCGGTCAAACAAACCGGACACATAAAACAAGTTGAAGAATTTTTTGTATATGCATTTGTCGCGCTCCTGTCAAAATTTCTATTGTTACATTTATTCAAACCAGTTTGAAATTTTATATACCATGTTTCAGATTATGCATTTTATCATTAAGACTGCAACAGATACGTTATTAAATTTTTATTCACCTTTTATTATATATACTATAGTATATATACCTATTATTAAGGAAGTTGAAAGTACTCGTAACATTTAACCTATGAGTAATATTTGACCATAAATAATACAGGAAATGTGACCTAAGTTCATTAAAATGCCCAACTCGACACGTTTCAAATAAATCATACGATGCGTGTAAGGTTATGTGTGAGAAATTATTTTGAAAAGGTAAAGCCATTTTGTTCGTAAATTGACAGGTGACATATAGCGTGATTGGTGATAACATTAGGTGAACATATAACATTTATAGTAACGTGGTTACAATTATATCGTTGTGGTTGTCAAAAAATCACAGGATTTAAACGACTTAATGATACCGAGTCAACTTTTTAAAATTATTTTTATTATTATGTAGAAAAAAAGGTTACCTTTAAATAAATAATTTTATATATTACATTAATCTGTATTTATTATTCATTTTTTATATGACTTTTTTATTGATATAATATAGCCACTTTGCCTGTTGAGAAATATTGAAATATTCTTTATGACTTTTAAAAAATTAACATGTTAAGTAGGTACTGAAAACTGTAATATAACTTTCAAAAATTTAAATTTTATTCAATTGTTTGAAGTGTAGCGTGTGAACTTTCGCGTTGACAAAAACCATTACACAAAAAACCTAAAAACGAAGCATTTCTCCTGATAAGATAACAACGTCTCTTTAAAGACCGAACCTAATCGAATGAACTTAAGCAAATACAGGGCTGTCACATTAAAATTATAAATCTTGATAAATTCCATGTTGGGAAGTATAACATTATACAAATCTTCTTGAGCAAAAAAACTATCAATTCGTAATAATATAATTGGGTACTATATTTTAAGGCTACATCAGGCTATTTTCCGCTCTGTCGATCTAGCAGTACCTTGGCCGACCTATATCTGCGACAGTTTGGCCGGATCAGTCAGAATCAGGATCGGTAAGGATCCATAACTGCCCGATCTTGGCACCTCAGCTAACGCAATCATGAACAATGCAGCTGATCCACTAATTGGCGGAAGATGATGCCAGAGGCCAATGCAGGTTTTGAGTCGCAGAGCTAGAGGATTGAGTTATTTATATAAATTAATTTTAAAAAATCATGCGTTATAAATAAAATTTATTTATAAAGTTAAGCAGTGTTGGCCTAGTGGCTTCAGCGTGGGACTCTCTTCCCTGAGGTCGTAGGTTCGATCCCCGGCTGTGCACCAATGGACTTTCTCTCTATATGCGCATTTAACATTCGCTCTAACGGTAAAGGAAATCATAGTGAGGAAACCAGTTTGCCTTACACCCAAAAAGTGGACGGCGTGTGTCAGGCAAAGAAGGCTAATCATCTACTTGCCTATTATATTAACAAAGATTAGATCATGAACCAGATACAGAAATCTGAGGCCCAGACTTAAAAGAAGGTTGTAGCGCCAATAATTTATTTTTATTTTTTAATAAATAAAATAACTCTTTAATAATAATATTTGAATTATTATTCAAGAGGTATTTTATGGTGATTACATGGCTTTCATGTAAAAAACTTAAGAGAATCCCGCAGCTTTTTATGTAACACCCGTGTGGCCAAAACAAACATGTTCAGATATCATTTGATCCGATAATGACCGAAATACCGAATAGGATTATATAACAGGGGGCATCGGGCACAACTGATACCGTCCATGGACATTATTAATGGAAGAGTGCGTTGCCGGCCTTTTAAAAATAAATATCGTCTTTTTTGAAGGAACCCCAAGTCGAGTGAGGATTTATAAGTTTAAACTTTGTGACAGCCCTAAACATAAATTACTACAAGTGTTTCAAGGGGGCGATAAGGCTCTAACCGCTAAGTTCACGCAAAACTTACAAGTACCGTTTATGGATACGTCAAAGTTATCTGATAGAGGTTGGACGAATCTGATTACAAAGGTCACTTGCAGGGCTTGCCCTAAAATCTTGTATAACATTCTAAGCATACTTACTACAGGTATTAATATCATAAAAGAATCACTTCTTTTATTAATTATATTGTATTACTTCAACTTAGAAGTTTATTAAAACCTAAACTAACAATACAGTATTTACAAATTTCTCAACCTACAATAATTAAAATTAATAAAAAGTACACCGTTAAAACCAATTAAAAAAATGTTGGTCTCTGTGGCAGTGTACCTTTAACGCAGCATTTCCTCGCTCTATTGCGATACTTATTCTTTGAGCGAGGAAAGAACAAGCTCTGGGGTCACCGATACTACCTACCAGTCGCCAACTTAAATGTTTAATTAGCGCTGGTGGACTTGAACTGCTCGGCCCAAGACTCTCTATTCCAAAGGGAACGAAATGGAATTTGGAGGAAAGACTTATATGACATGAGGCGTTTATTATTTTCCACCTGCTCTGCAGCCTCCCCAGCCTTTAATTATTAATTATTTTTTGCCTTGAACCACCTTTACACTTCAATTTTGCGTGTTGTTCCCACAGTTCATAGTTTCATACTCCTGTCACCACGCCTTGCTTTAGGTTAAAGATTAGGTTTTCTTAATTTTTTATGAATGCTTTGACATCTCATAAGGAGCATGTAGCGGTTGCAGGTTACAAACATGTCAAAAATATTTGACGATTTAAGAGTGACGGAGTATTGCCAGTTCTTCTCGTTCTACGACCTTGATTCCAGTACTGGCAGTAAATTTTAAAATTATTATTTACTGAATGAAGAATGAAGTTGGTAAAGGCTTGGACATCGTAGTCCAAATTGGAAGATGCGATGCAGGAAATATTGGAACACGCCTTTAGATGATAATGTCGATTGAGAATTAGAATTCGTTTAAAATCGGGGATTTATGTAATAACAATAGTAGTAGTAGTAGTATTTTTTATTATTAACTAGATGACCTACATATATCTTAAAACTGAATATATATTTTTAAACAGTCCAAAGAGATTGGACCTCATACTACAGCTATGGAACACAAATGACTTATTCTATAAATATATGAAAAACAAACATTTTTTATTCTAAACAGACATAAGACATCAAATATATCTCATCACTACAATTTCAATTGTCGTTTTTGTATCTTTCTTAATTTATTATTCAAGTTCGTATCGGTCCACCATATCGGTCCAGCCATTCTCGAGTTTTAGCGAGACAAAGTAACAGCAGTTCATATTTACATATGCATATAGATTGTAATTAATTGACAGTAAATGTTACAGTCTTGAAATACAGTCCTGACTACACCTGGAGCCTGAGACGCATGATTTTTATAAGTTTAATTTATCTCCTTAATAGAGTAAAGTACTGTTATTGGACACTTTCTTTTGTTTAAATATACTTATTAGTAAAATAGGTTAGATTTAAATTACTCAGTAGTCTTAAGTTAGGCTAGATCGTTGATCGATGTTCTGGTATCGTATGGTTGGTGGACTCATTGTCCGCACTTAGGCACATAGGCTAGCTCCGATGTTAAATGATCTTTAACATCTTTGTGCAGAGACAAAATATAAAATAAAAAACGTTAGCAAAATTAATTAATCTCCTTAATTCATTGATTACGTGTACAAAACTTATATTTTATAAACAGAACATATTGTTGAATCGGAATGATTTTTTTATCAAAAAATTAGGCACGCTCAAGTGTTCTCTGTGATTTACTACTTTGGATAAAAACTTTTATCTCAAATCTGTTCTTAAGTACCATTAAAACCAGAATACGTTTGACGCAAAAGAAAATTAAAGCAAGAATGTAATCTCATTCAAATGTGGGGAGCATGTGTAACACTAAGTAATAATTTATTTACACAATTTCTTTTACGATTGTACTAGGGTTGTCAGTTGTCATTTCCTTCCCAGGACTTCATATGGGGTGGTAAATTAATTTTATTTGCCTATATAGTATTACGTACGACTAAACTACACTTATTGAACAGCCTTCAGGGAGCGGAAGACATAAACTGCTTAAATGCATTTCGAATACAACATCAGAGATCTTGTGTGATACTTCATCAGAATACATAAGGAATACAGAAATAAATAAGGCTATTCATTTACCTACCTATGACTCTATTTCACACAAGAGAAAAATCTAAACAACCAGTGGAACCCTCAAATATCGTGATCAGTAGATCACAACTTCCATAATCTGAATTATAGCTTATTTATTTTAAAACAATTTAAAGGATTTGTTAGAAACAGACAGCCCTAGTTGTATCCTCAAAAGATATATTAAGGAAGCGAAGTAATTGTAAGTAAAACGCTGTTTCAAATTATACCCGCCAAGAAGTATAACACAGTCATACTATACAGAATTATATCTTTACAAATCGCAAAGAACATATCAGGAACATAGATGAACAGCGCTGGATATGGCGTTGTACGATGAGATATTCCCAAACGTGTTGAAACACAATCCCGGAAACTAAGATAAATTATTCTAGCAATTCTATATATTATGTTTGTATTTGTAATTTTATTATAGAATGTGGGTAGGCACAACTCTTCAATATTCAATAAGGTAGTTGGTAGGATGTAGGTTAGTTTTCAGAATGCATTGCTAGGGCGTTCATTAAAGAATTGGATAATTATTGAATGGACTTTCATTAAATATTATAACTCTATAATATTACTGCGCTGTTAGATCACCTGCTGCTAATCCATCATGCCCGTGATAGAGTCTAAGCGTTTATTTTTTATTCTAATTAATTGTTGCAGCTTCTTCAAGTGTTTTGTAAGTAAAAAAATGTCATTAAAAAATTTTTCTCGTCCATTTACGCTTTTGATGTGATATATGTCAGTATGTGTCAGTTTTAATACGCATTCTTCATTTATTCACATAAGTCTAAATTGTGTTATCTTTATAGCATTTAATATTATTTTGATTTAAATATATGTTTACATGCTGCTTTGGTCGCGATGTTGAAAATAACAACTGATTTTGAAACATAATTTTTTTATGGATCAAATAACAGAAGTCAAGCCCGCGGAGTGTTGGAGATACGTCAAATCAGAGGAAAATCCGGCTCGAAGGACCACAAAGATGTATGGGCTGAGACAAAACCCACACAGATTTTGATTTGAATGATAAAATATTTGTAGATAATTGATACTTTATTTGATAATTGATATATGATAACGATGCGCCTACACCGAGCGCTCGAGCCGAACTCTTCATTAAAACCTTATAAAATGCAATAGTTGCGTAAACTGCTGACGCGGCGCTCGATGTACGGTGCTAGCCCTAACAGACGTTTAAAGAGTATTTTTTTGTATACACAAAAATATTTATTAGTAATCATAACAATCAAATATACAGTGTTTACAATTTATGTATCATTTATATTATTAGTTACATAAATCTAAAGATAAATAAATACAGTTATTAAAGATTATAAATATTATCACATCTAGAATAAGTAATTCCCTACATCTCAGTAGCATTCGTAAGCCACACTACATATTGTATGTGGTTGAATAATAGCCGCTACACACTTGGGGATAAATTTCATTACCTTTGTATGCGGAGTACTCTTTCATTGGTTTCTTTGATTTATTTTAAGGAAGCCCTTTTATAAGTTTTCAAATTTAGAACGCAACGTTTTATGAACCATTCAATAACCGACCGTCTCTTTTTATTGCACCGGATTGGAAAGAGATAGTTGGACGGATTATTAACTCTCCCATGTTTGGAATGGCTCAAGAAGTTTTTATATAGCTAAATATTAGTATTGAGCTAATACACACGTGTAAAAGAAAACAGGAGAATGTAATAAAAAATCGCTCTTAAAAATATAATTTATGTTCTGAATTTAACTTTAATAAAAGAGTAAAAGGTCCTTCAGAAAAGGCCAGCTTCAAACAGTTACGAAGAACGCATGAACCGAACAATAGCTAAAATTGTCTGTTATCAAACTCCAGTAGATCATAAATTACCTGTAAACGTTCATTATTGTCGGATGAAACAGCACAATAGTAGCAAGTCACGGCTCAACATTAGTCATTTAAACGTGTTACAGGGTCATGTCAGCCTGGTGCTTCTCGGCGAAAATTCTTGAATTTCGATACTATCTGGACGACGTGATGTGAAACCGCAAGTCGGTCAAGAAATAAATTAGGGTAAGCTAGACCCGAATAGAGCTAAATCTAGAAATGGATAAAAATATTCTAGAAGAGGAGAGTAGGAAGTGCATCTTTTAGTTTACTAATGGTGCGAGAAATCTAATACCAAGAGTAATGGGCAAATAGAACATTTCATTCGTTCCTTTCAGCATGTCCACGGCTAGACTGTTTTGCATCCAGCGCCTTTCGTCCATCCATCCATCCTCACAAGGTCATATCCTAGTCACAGGTCGTCAAATGCTCTGCCGACAGGTCCTCTTCCATTCCAGGTCTTTTAAACCCCATCACTATCGATTCTTTGGGCAATGTGCCAACACATAGAGGAAAAAATAAATGTAACCATTTGACCTTGATGTCATGAAATGAGTCACCCAAGGCCACTTTCTCCCCAATAAACATCTCTTTGTCCTATGACAAATGACGGACAAATGACGCGCCTATGCGCGTCAGACAGTGCCTTGTGGAGAGGCTGTTTCAGCGCAGAGGAATCAGTCACCCACGTCGTCCTGGAATGCGTGACTGTGGCTTCCCAATGAACAGAAATCCTCGGAGTAGTGATTTTGCACCGTGGTTGCACGTGAGCCCAGGAAACGTTTAAGCTTCTGGAAGGAGTTAGGCTGGCTTAATTAACCAGGACGCACACTGGGCGAAATGAGCGTCTAAGAGCTGTTTCCTTAACCAATAAAGATACTGTACTAAAGATATATAAGAACTGTCAAGAACGGCTTATACAGCGTAATATAAATATCATAGTAATTACTTATCTTAATCCGTCTCGACAAATTACCGATGCGTTTGCACATCGAGTAAATACGCCGCCAGGGACCTTTTGGTTTATTTCTGTGACAGTTGTGACAAAGGATTTTGAAACCGCAACGAGAAAATGAGTAATCCAAGGTTGTCTTTATACACTGATTCATGGAACTAAGTTTAAATTTAAATAACACTGTTTAAGAAAAAACTTGTGGTGTTGGTATTTCTAACCTAGATTCGATTGTCATCATTAAATTGTGATAAATGGATTTTTTATGTTAAGGCTAAGGACCTAACTCATCTTTGTTTTAAACACGTAATTACCTTTAATAAAAATAACATGAATTAATTAAAAATATACCAGTATATGTTGCGGTTACTCACATCCGTTTGACGCTACAATAAATCATTGAACATTAATAAAACCGATTGTTTATAAATCAATTTTACCGCAAAATTCAATTCATTAAATAGGAAGTTATGGTTGAAGATTGTTCAGTATAACAGACTCAATGTTATAATGTATGTACGAGGTTTCAATTCCTGACGATAATGATTTTTTACTGTCACATTTTTCCGTTACGTGCCATATTTTTCTGGTCCCTACCACGGCTGATTCGAAGCCATTAAATAACAAGAATATATCATAACGATAACAATGATAACAATAATTCTATTACAATTAATGAAATTTTGTAATAATCTTAGTAGTAATAAGGTAAAATGAAATAATTGTATTATTTGTATTCATGTCTATGATAATAAAAGCCTATTGTTAAACTTTATCTAATTTAATTTAATCTATTTCTGTAAAGTTGCATATAGTAGATCATTTTTCGACAAATAAGGTCATAAAGAAGTTTCACTGCTTACGTGTGTACACTAGTACACGCACACATCTTCTTTATCTGAGATGAAAAGCACGAAATTTCTACTAGACCCAAAACTTTATCGTCTATAATCTGTCCTATACGGAAAATGCAGATAATTCAACGACTAAAAACCAGTTGAATCTAATTTATTCGCATTATCAATCTAGTATTTCGTAAAGCAGAGAAAATTGTAATTGTTTACGAATCGCAAACAATTGTTCTCAAGTAAATATTTCTCGAAGCTTCTTAACAATAAGATTAATGTACCATAGGCTCAAAGGAAATTCGCCAAAAATGTCAGCAATTAATCGGGGAGGCCGTTTAAATTCATTTACGAATAAGTTTCATGAAGAATGGCATTTAAACGGAAATAATTAACGAACATTAAGCATTCATTAAAATCGTTGGATTGGAAATTAGGTAAGTTTAGAATCAACATAATTGTCCTATATGTACTGTTATTTTATAAACAGCGGTTCTAACGTGATCAACTTAAAAAAGAAGAATACTGTGAAAGTTTATTTTCCATTTTAAAAGCCCTAACTGCTGCTTAAAGCTTTGACTATTTATAGTCGATTCTAGCGTGAAGTTAAGCACACTTCTTACATGTGACATCTTCTGTAATCGTGTCCATTTTTACATGGTGTAGAGGAATTTAATCACGAAGAAATCCAAAATCCGTTGCAAAGTTAACCTTATTAGCAATAGACTTTCTAGTTCCATTAAACGTTATTAACTTTTCCATAGATATTTGACCAAAATAATGTAGGAAAAAGTAAAAAGGCTCCTAATAAAAGTGAAACAGAGCTATAATAAACGCCTATAAAGGCTGAGTTATTTTTTATCTTTTTCGTATTGCTCATAATTTTCATGCTTCATTCATGAGGTACCCATCACCGGTTTACTTCATATAAAATACATTACGGAGAAAATATTGTATTGATTACAAAACATGTAGCACGACAGTTATTAGCTTAGAAATTATACGTTTGAATAAAATATACTATTAATGATAAAAAATTAATACAATTTGAACTGATGCTTAAATATTTAAAAGCTGAAGCCTACCTCAAGGCTTTTAGGGATCTATCTTAGCGTAGGTACAAGACCAATAGGGAATTTGCTGCAAATACCATCTTCGAACATGTGTCTCTCCAACCCCAAACCCAACAAGGTGAATAAAATTACAATAATAATACAAATGGAATTCAAATAATAATTATTATTAATTTGTGTTAGGAACCAATCACCTCAAAAGAAGATTCGTGGGTGAGTTTGGTCCATCAAAAGGAACTTTTATCGTTCAAGCAAATGTTATGACATTATCAACCAAAAAGAAATGTACAAAATATAAACCCACGTGGTATAATTCATCTTTAACAAAAATTCCACGAAAGCATTAATATCTCAACGATCAGTGAGACGTTTTCATGAATATCTATTATTACGAATTCGATACAGAACATTTATAAGTATTCGTAACAAAGTGTGAAACCGATGGGCGTACACGTACTATGAACACTTTTGTAGTTCACACGATATTGTTATTTTCGGTTTCTAAATAGAAGGTATTTACGAGCTGTAGATTTTTCTATGGCTCGTAAATCGATCGGTTACAAAAACTCAATATTAAGTGAATTTTATGTATTCATTCGTTTATAATTGCATAATCTCGTAAGTTATTTATAAATAACATTAGAACAGAACGGAACTAGTGGCGATACAACTGTTTTAGGTTGAACCTCAGTATTTATTCGTGATCATTGGTTTTCAGGCAAGTTTTTGATTAGCCTTCTGTATCTGACACACGCCGCCTTTTTGGATCAGACCGATTTCCTCACGATGTTTTCCTTGACCGTACGATTGGGTGTTATGTTGATTAGATGATCCTGTTGCACCGTGTTTTTTTAATACGTAGAATATATCTACTATGGTGTCATTAATAGAGACGTTATATTTAAATAACATCATAGTTTGAAGTAGGCAAGCCCTTACATTAAATCTAAGATTCTACATTTTTAAATGCTGCAAGTGTTTTACTAAATTCTGGTATAACATAAAAATATTTTTATTACGCTTCTGTGGTAGAATATAAAAAGTATCATTACCATTCGATTTTATACCGTGGTAGGCATAAAATTTTATGTATATTTTTGTTACGTAAATCACTAAGAAAAGAATATGTATGGGTGTATAATTTGTTTAGTTTATACTAAGTTATACACAGCTTTGTCCACTGATTATTAACTAATTTTATTTTGAATTATATTATTTTAAACTAATAGTCCAAATGCAACTAAAGATCTTTTGTTAAACTACTTTATTATGTTTTAATGTAAATACGTATGTTTTGTATATTATTATAATTTTTATTACAGCCGATATGATTTGGCGCCGACGTCGCAATATCACTATACAAACAATGTACATATAAGGAATGCATCTAATATAGGTAAGGCAATCGTGCCGTACATAAATGGGCACAGTGTCCAGTAACTCGCCTCTCGACGGCCTCGGTCAATGACCCCGGCTGACCGACGCCCGCGCACCTCATATTCGCACTTTAAAACTGTGCTACCTTCATATAGGTCAGTACGCATTTTTGAGATAACGAAGAAATTGATTTTATTGAACAATCTCAGAAAAAAATTATAAGTCATACGACAATCAAAGCATGACGAACAACGTAACTAGACTTTGTGAAATGGACTCTTATGCAAGGCAATAGGGGCTATTTTATTTTACGTTTTCAATAAAACAATCTACAACTTTAAATTAAATTCTTTTACACACCCACAACCACTCATGTTTTAGTTTATTTGTTTATTTTATTTTGTTATTACTTTAGTTTAGTCATAGTATGTAGTCACCGTTTTGTATAATTTCTCCCCGCGATGGAAGGCTGGTGACCTGTTACCACAGGACTTTTATAGTCCACCACCACCACCAGCCTCTCACAAAGATGGTCAATACCGGAAGCATGTAAACTCGTAAAATGCAATATTGTGAAGAGGAAAATTATAATATATTATTATTTACACTTAACATTTATTTTAGATGTCCTTACTAAATTAAAAATATAAGCCATCATGTGTTTAGCCTATTTGGAATAGGAAACCCAACGCCATATCAAATTTCTCTGCAAATTCTGTAAATCGATCTATAACTCCTGATCGATAGTATTGAACTACCAAATGAGGTTCAAAATGATGAGTTAAACATTATTTAAGCCGATGATTGAGCTCTGCCGGTTTAGTTGACGGCCAATGCGGTTAATTAAATCATTAATTAAACTACATAGTTATATACAGCTCATTACGCCAAATTTGCGCTTTTGCAGAAGTTAAAATACGCTGAATATTCTGAATTAAAACAGTTTAAAAATGTATAGAAATTCTTAGCGTCGGTTATGCGATTCTCAATTCAGAGTTTGCGATGTTCAAGCTGTTCGACATTAAATTGTTTCTATACGCAAAATTAGTTCGTATAGAAAAAGTAGAATTCGAAAACTGGCATGTCTTGGGCCAAAAATTATGGCAATAAATACATTAAACATGCACAAATGTAAGCGATCACTGGATATATAGATTTATACAGTTACCTCGTAGGATTTTACGACGCGCAGATGGATGGTTAATGGACTATCTGTAATTAAGCTGAGCAAAATATCTAAATGTCCATTAATTTTTATGTAATAAAATAATTGTAAATGCACTTCGCTGCCATGTCCAGACATCCACAACAACGAATGTCCTAGTGTGTCCAGCTGTGTGTATGTATGTGCTGTATATAAACAACGCAACAATATTATCAGTGCTCTTTGACGCAAAACTAGAACTTACAGCAAATTAAGATGTTTCATAAAAAAAATTTACGTATCTTACTATAACAATTTATCGACTAGATAGCTATCGTAATAAAAGTAACGATTTCTTAAGAAGAACTTAAATAGCGTGGGCAGATTCGGAACTAAACGGAAGCCGAAGTAACGTTCGAATGGAATACGTGTAGCTTAGAGCTGTGAGCTTAGAACTAAATATATCGTATTTATGTATACGAATACAATGTACACGAATACAATTTATACGATGTTGACAAAACTATCGTGCTGAGAACCCTGAAGTCTACATTGAACAATAGCAACACACGTTCGATTATAAATGGCCCATGACGGATCAATAACTAGCTTACGCGACTTGAGTCACTTTAGATTCAGTCCTAATACAGTACAATTCACAATACTTTGTAACCGGTAGCCGCAAATAAATCACTTGAAGCGATCAGTGCTTTTAAAACTTATGAAAGCTCCACAAATGCACTTACTCGGTCTTACTTGGGAACTTGTGGACTTTTTTCATACTTCAGCGTGTTTACAGAGGAATTTTCCTAACAAATGTTTCGACTTAACTTTTATGGCATTTCTGCTTGTAATTTTGTGGATGAAAAATTATGTTATTGCAAAAGTTTCGGGTATGATTATTGAAATTGTAAACGCTTGACAGTTTACATGAAAGATTTTCGAGGGTTTTTAAAAAAATTGGCCTTTTCTTAAGAGTAAGGTTGATTTACCACTCGTAATTTCCATCCTTGACCTAGCGGTGTAAGTAATGTAAGTAAGACGAGTTAATTTTGTAACTTTTTACAAGTTACAAAATTAACTCTGATACATAAAAACATTTCTTTTTTTGAACTTTTGAATTATTTTGAATTTGGAACACGTTGGTATATTATTTCTTCTTCTTAGATTTTTCACCGTTTCACATATTATTTAGTGTTCATTATCGAATAACAATATGGAATGCAGTAATCTGCAATTCTATTTTCTTTTACACCCTATTACGTCATCCTTCCTTTTCAACTCCTATTCATAAAACTGATTTATTTCACTCCTCCTTCACTGTGCAAAGTATCCTACTTTAGAATTCCTTACCAATTGATATCAGACGAGTTCAATCTCTAAATTTATTTAAAAATCTTCTTTTTGATAATTTTTCTTTTGCCTCGTAATTAGCTTCTACTTGTATTTATGAATTGTGAGTCAATTAACCTTTGGCAGAGCTTATACATGTCTGTTTACACATATTATTATTTATACTTTTTCTTTGCATTTCATTTTAGTTACAGTTGCATGTTATTTTTTGGTTAATTAATTATGCACTTCTTGTACTTTACCCTCTGTAGGTGTTTCTTTTTTTATTCTCCCATATTAAGTTTGCCTGGAAGAAATCGCTTGTTAGCGATAAGGCATCCTCTTGCCTAATAACTTATGTAACCTACTTCCTTTTTTTTGTTTGTATAATTATGTATGTTATGGTTACAAAGTATAAATAAATAAATACTTTTTTTAAATTAAAATTGCGTCTAGTTATTTAATTAAAATTGCGTACCTCCTGTTCCTACCTTTCTGTAGGTACTTTTGATTCATTAAAACAAATTGTTTAATTTACACTTACCGAAATGTATAAATGTGGTTTCATATAGCAACATTTAATTTATAAATACCTGAAACAAAGGAGATGTGTTGTTAGTCAAAAGCAGTTACATAATTTGCCGACATTTTCATATAATATATGAAGTATAACGTATAGTATATAGTAAAATGTTGGTGATACGTTAAAAATGTGAACGAAAGCATCAGGCCAGACACAATTTTGCATTATTGTCTATTAGTATTTTAGCAAGCTATAAGCTATTCATTATTACCTCTGCTTACGTATCTATAACATATATTTACTCCTAATCTTTATATATATAATCCTACCGTACGTGTCTGTCACTGAACTCCTCTTTAACGGCGGGATCAATTTGATGTTTTTTTTGTATTTGTTTGGGTGGCGCCCTGGATGGTTTAGATTCACAAATCATCCTGGCAGATGGCGCTGCAGTTGGTAACTATCTTATTTATTTGTACAGCAAAGAAACAGCTGGTATACTCACATCTTCTGTGTATGTGTTCGTAGTTAAACTTCTGAAAGGCTGGACAATTTTGATGAAATTTTTGAGTTTTGACAAGTGGAGTCGAGAATGATTTAGCTTAGTAGATAATTTTTTGTATAAAGACATGTGTACAGACATCGTCACAACAACATTAAGAAATCTCTTTCACAGAAAAAGTTAAGAATGTCCCTATGTTTTTTACATAAAACATTCAGGTGTTGTTCATATTAAAAGAGAGAGGGAGAGATCCAAAAACAGAATATTATTGAACTTAGCTATTACACACACATTTCTACATATATCAATAATAATTCTAATGCGGTAGTTTGGGTTCTCATTTATATGTTTAATACACAGAGGATCTTATAGACTAGTGAGGCGACGTGAGCTGGAACACCGCTCAATATTCCTATATACAAATTCACCCAAAAACAAAAATAATCCACGCAAAGCTCATAAGAACTTACACATTAGCTTAACATACCCGAATATGCATACAATATTAACCTGTATAACATGGGCATAGGTATCAAAACAGGTTGAACATTATGTAGTGATGTTAATTCAATTATTGGTGGCCCGGTTAACACTAACTGGATTGT
Organism: Pieris brassicae; assembly: GCF_905147105.1. Lineage (NCBI taxonomy): Eukaryota > Metazoa > Arthropoda > Insecta > Lepidoptera > Pieridae > Pieris > Pieris brassicae. Next base: position 17,748,271 of record NC_059669.1, on the reverse strand, counting down.
TTTAAGTCGGTTCTTTATTCTTGTAATTGGTGTTCGTAATATACTCGTGTTAATGTACTGAAAGTATGGAATCAAAATTAGATTATTACGGATTCAGTGGGTGTTCTTTGCGCTGATTTGGAAGTCATCATCATCTTCGAAGTCGTAGTTTCGAGTCTCAACTATGCACCAATGTACTCACTATGAGCAGTTTCCTCTTCCGCTTCGAAACATTCTCAGGGGACCTCTTGATTTCAGAGTATGCTATTATTAAAATAATTTATTTTAGATGACACGAAGTACTAATATACTAAGTTGTGAAGCTTCTAGACACTATACAAATATTTAAGAGCTTAAGAAGGTTTGTAGAATAAAACCGCACGATTATCATGTAATCCCTCAAACTAACTGTAGATATATTGCAATTACAAGCCAAGATCGTCATGAATCATTGACTGAGTCAGAGTTAATTCTATCTCGCTCACTTTGATCATGAACGCCTGTGTAAGTGAGATAGAAGCATGCGCCAGCGATCTAGGTCGATTAAGATTAATCATTCTTATTACTAAATTGATCTCATTTACTTTTAAAGTATGTACTTGAAATCGCTAATAACTTTTGCCTTACCGCCACGTGTACCAATTCATAAAATTATTTTTGCAGGCTATTAAAAGACGAGCAATGGTCGTCTTAACTCACTATTTTATATTGCGTATGCGTTCTTAATTGTTCCATTTAAAGAAAATAAGGCTTTTTTGGACACAAGTTCTTTTTTCTAATACAATCAATTTTAAACAAATCCGTATCAATACCACATAAACAATGAAAAGAAATGTCGATATTTTCCGTTGTTTCAGTCGTTATTTCTTAGTTTAATATTAAAATTATGCATAATGTGTCAACGTATTGACAGAGACTTCCACAGGTCAAAACCTTGGAATATGCTTAATTAGAGGGAACAGAATTTAATTAAAACGTACAAAAAAACTGTATCCTTGAAGAATTTCAGTGCGAGGGAGTAGAATGTATTATTATATTTGTACCAAGGTGCATAATTAATTCGAGGTATGTAAAAGACGAGCTGTGTCAGTGGCTAGGCGTGCGACTTTCAAGCCTATTCATTAGTTCGAGCCCTGGCTGTGTGGATCTTTTTCTCTTAGTGCAGATACATCGTAAGAACTTGCAAGGCTCATCAAATGGAAGCGCGTGACCGGAACAGATGACACCATTTCATTTATGAAACGTTAACATTTAGACATATTAATAAAAAGGTATTTAAAGGGCTTATACTATGAGAAATTCTGTTTTTTATTTGATTTAGCATATGTTAAGACATATTTCTTTACATTCTGACTGTAATTTGCCGTTTTTTTAATACTGATGAATGAGTTTATAATACGGGTAGGGACATAACGACAGACATGGATGGTGATTACCGTGTATTGGACGCTTTTGAGTTACAAAATTGTAAAAATTTGTGTTATATGAAATTTTGTTATAACTTTCTGAGGACTTTGGAAAATGCTCGAAAATTAGGTTTCCATTTATAAGCTAATAAAATAACAATTTGTTTAATGTGGTAAGCATTACCTCATGAAAATAGATTAGGTAGGATAGACCAAAATCCTCCTGGCGCCAATCTTTATTTATGTAAGTTAATTATAAGATTTAGTTCAGAATATTTTAGATAATGTATTGTGCTAGATAGCTTGATCGTGGTTACATTTATAAATATTCCGTGCTACTTTTGTTCAATTTTACAAGAATAAACCCTAACACGATGCATTTTCACAATTGAACACCATATATACAGTATTTTTAATAGAAAACTTAAATAAATTTTATTAATAACGTTTAGTCCTGTGGCAACCTTAATACTGGTGGTAGCATTTCCCATTTCACATGTTATAGAATTTTACATTGATAAATCACGAATAACGTCTGGTCAAAGATCATTATTACCACACAATAATAAATAATTTTATAAAAATAACCGTTTATTAAAATTTAATAAATAATGAAGTTTATGATAACTAGAAATGTCGTTAAAACGTGTAATCGTACATTGTAGTATCAGTTAGCTAATATTATGAAAAGCTTCCGAAAATCGTTAACACGATTCCCATTGAATGTTAATTTTATTAATAATTAAAATATGACACGTACAGACAATAGATTTGTTCATTCAATAGAATTATTTATTCTATGAAATAACTGCGCCCCGTATTTTGTCACGTTTTGATAAGTTAGGCATAAGCTGTAAGTTGGACCTAAGAACACTTAAAAGTGTTGTTTAAATTAAAGTTCTGTAGAGATTTACAATTTATTATGCTTGGAAATGGAAAAATACAATTTTGTCACTAGAAGAGAATGTAGAATAAAAATATATAACCGGTAACAAGGATTAATATTTTATTTTTAATAATAGACTTAATGTTATTATGAAGGGGTCGGCAGAGACTACAGATCTCGACTTTCTACGGTTCTGGCCTATTTCTCTCACTTCATCCTTTTAAGTATGACCTAACTAAACTAATAAAATCATTAAAGACATTTCTATTTTTACGTTTGCGTACTTAAGGTATTTTATTTAATTAGGTATATAAAACAATATTTACAAATTTCTTAACCTACAAAGTAACAATTAAAATTATTAAAAAGCAAATCAAAACAAATTCAAAAAGTTTAGTCCCTGTGGCAATATGGCCTATAACGTAGTACCTATAACGCTGGCAGCATTTCCTCGCTGTATTGCGATACTTATTTGTTGAGCTAGGAAAGCACCAGCTCTGGGGTCACCGATGTTATCTACCAGGCGCCAACTTAAGTCTTTAATAAGCGCATGTGCACTTGAACCCCTCGGCGCAAGTTTCTACTCCAAAGGGAACAAAATCGATGTTGGAGAAAAGACTCTTATATTTGTGCCGATGATTTTTTTTACTTAAACTAATCATTAGTTTTTGTAAACATTAACTTATGTTTATGTTTTGTTAGCTTGGAACCATTATTAATTAATCTGTAAATTACTTTGCTACGCTTTTTTATTAAAAAAAATAGAACAAAAAATACTAATTTATTTGACGTTACCCGAAACGAAATTCTAATTTCAAAAACAACAGAAGGATTAAACTAATGCTGAAACTACGATTTATGGCGTTACTAAAATAACTTGACGTTATTTAACAAGGGTACAATAAAAAGGCAATAGTGGTATGAGCTTTCAACCCCTCGTAAAGATAATATCCAAGTCACGGAGAAAAAAATTACGACACTTTTTGGCGCAAGTGAAACTATTTATCATGTTGAGTCGAAATGTGAACTTGTCATGTTTAGTCAAAATTATGAGAATAGAGAAACTTTGAGGCTTATATAATAATTTACCGTATTTGTATATGAATAATCATGTATTTTGTTTATTATTTATTCAGTCGTCAAATAGGACAAAACAATTCTGCCCCTGTATTCTGTAAATGAAAATTCGATTCGCACCACGACTATGTGGCAACAGCTGGAGTATATTTCCGAACCAATTCTACTTTTTTTGTAAGGAATCTCGCTGTTGGCCTTATGGGTCTTGAACGGGATGGGATGATGTTTAGCCTTGTCGAAGTGGCGTGTGGACGCCAACATCATCTATTGGGCTATAGTACGGAGCTCCAGGTCGTGGTGGAGTTTGACGTTTCTCAAGTGGAAGAAGGCACCGGTCGCGCCGGTGCCCTCGTGAATCGCGACTGAAGCACCTGAAGCCGGTGGATATGGGCGGGGGCACAATGCGCCAAGACTACGCTAGCGTATGTCAGCGGTCAGATGTACAATTCTACTTAGGGTCCTTCACGAAAAGACCGTATCAATTCTAAAAAGGCCAGCAGCGCACTCCCAGTCCTCTCTCCATTAAGAGTCTCCATGTGCGGTATCAATTAACATCAGGTGAGCCTGCCCTGACCGACGAAAAAATTTTTTTTCGGCGTTTTGGGTCTAAACCTTTCCCTTACCGTGCGACCGAGTGTTACATTCGCACACAGATATAGTCCATTGGTACAATTTGTACTCAGGGATGAGGGTCGCTAATACTAGGCCAACACTGCTCTAGTATAGGTTTAGCAAACAGCAAATGCATCAGTAAAATATTATCCGTTCAAATAGTACGTTATATTTGTTATTCGATTTCGAGTCGTCTGAAGGCTATTGTTTGACAGATTTACGGTTACAGAAACAACAATATTATTGACAGAGAATATATGTTTCAAAATTGAAGGCTAATATCGGAAAACTATCAACATTTTACATGAAATGTAATATGTGAAAAATACTGACAGTTAATATTTTATATTTAATTCCAGAACGCGATTCATATTTATGATGATGATATTGTAACAATCAATAGTTCTCCGACCAGGAGGCTGGTCCAGGTACTCCTGCATCGACATAGTGGAAGAGGTAAAAAGCGGGAAGTGGCACAGGACGGAGCACTCAAAGTTTCTCGTTTCGGGTGCCAAGACACATTGTCGCAGAGCCAGCGGAGTGAGTTGTTTGTTCTAGTAATACAATAAGGTATTTAAATCCACAAACTTGGTGAAAAGACTAGGAACACTCATAGACATTACAATATTCTATGATAATTATGACTGATTATCGAATTCTTTATAGTTTGGCTTACGTTAATTTTCAGTTTTGAATTTTGTTTCATATGCATTAAGCATTTTAGCATTTTTAGGAACAAAGACCACTTAGAACCGCTACCAATGAACATTTTAAGTGTGCTGCCTTAAAAGGTGAACTCTGTAGGTCGTAGTAAGATCTCAAATACTCTATACGAAAATAAGCACGAACATGCATTAAATCTAAGTCGAAAAGGCATTGCAAAAATCGTATTTCCTCACTCATAAAATAAACTTACTAAATCCGAAAGTTTTATACTGAAATTGTAGCTTACTTAAATCACCGATTTACTTTCGAGTAGTTTGGCGTTTCGCGTAAGGTCAGTAGTTTGTAAAGACAAATGCCTCGATTTATTTCGTTGGCATTAAAACTTTTCACACATAGTCAAGTTTTAGTTAGAGTTTCGCTATTTGCGAGTGATTTACTCAATATTGGACTGTGGCGAAGTTCATTAATTTTTTTCATTTCGTAAGATTTTTCTTGTGTAAATATTTATTTTCGATCGGAATCCTGATTGGATTTTCCAACTTTTAACTGTTAAGCAAATTTTGGTTTTAGCCTTATGTAAAGGTTAAATGGAAGTCTAAAATAAATTTGAAGCCAGAAATTAAAAGCAAAATTTTATTGGAAAAACGGATGCAAGCCGAGAGCAAGATCCATATATGGTGGTAGCGCCACTGGATTATAACATAATGCAGTTAGATAAATTTACAACACACAGTTCCTGTAAACCACAAAACTGAGTTTTACACTTTTGTGTTTTTCACGTAAAAACCTTAGAAATTACGCAAGAGCATATAACAAGACTACTTACTTAAGAGGTGAAACTTCTTTATGACCTTATTTCCAAAAATAATCTAGTATATGCAACTTTACAGAAATTGGTTACATAAAGTTAAATGAGATAAAGTTTAGCAAATACTTTTATCATCATAGACACGAATACAAATAATACAATTATTTCATTTTACCTTATTACTACTAAGATTATTACAGAATTTCATTAATTGTAATATAATTATTACTATCATTGTTATCGTTATTATATATTTTTGTTATTAATGGCTTAGTATCTCTTCGAATCAATCGTGGAAGGGACAAGAAAAAGATGGCACGCAATGGAAAGATGGGACGCGCAGCCAAAAAATGTGATAGTATTTTTTTTCCAACACCGTTAAAGTTTCATTTAAAAAAAACAGTATATTTAATTGGAAAAGCATTTAAATACCAAAAAACAGAACAGATGCCATAACTTACACGACGTGTTTCAAAAATCGGTCGGAAATATTCAATCCTTATGCGCTTACTGGTTGAGGAAAATACATTTTTTTCCATTTCTTCCCGTTTTCCGATAGTGATAAAATCTGTTATGGTAATAAATATTATCTGTATATTGAAATACTTTGCTTTCAAGATAAACCGAATAAAAATTGTTAATTTTTAACTGTTTAAAGTAACATTTGGAATCCCGTTACCCATTACGGATTACATTATTTGAGTCTTTACTAAAATTGTTATCGGTAAAGTCATGCACTACGTGTTTTATACTTTTAAGATCGATGAATATTTAATTATAATTCCAGAAATTGGTCTAGAAATGCTTGACCAATCAAACGTCCCAAAACATTCTAAATTTAAAAGCTAACAGTAGTTATCAATATTTTCCATTAAGACATCTAATAATGAAATAAATTTCATCCGGTTCTAGTAAAATATTTTAAATATGAATATTGAAAACTTTAATTTCCTTTAAGCGAAGGCTTGTAAACAACTCTTGTCTCGAGCAGTACAATACTGAGATTTTTCCTCAAGTAACTAGTTATTTCATAAATAAATGCAGGACCTTCAAGGTTTATTTTAATTCGAAATATGAATTCCCTCAGAGCAAGTCATAGCGGTTAGCAAAGTGCACAAGTGTGTGCGTCACCGTCTCTCTATCGTTACTAATATACTCCGATCAGAACAGATCCTCTGCGACATTGCCGGATATTCACTAAATCTGATTCAGGGTCTCAAGTGTCACTCAAGACCCAATATGATCGTAAACCGCTAACTTTATAACTTAATATTAAAATTAAGAACAAGGCTTGTGAACCTCATCAGTAAAACAAGCTAACCACAAGATCAGTATTTATATGCCATGCACACCCTTTATTAACGGAGAGTTTTCCTTTAATAAATTAGGTCAATATTGTACCAAGTTTCTTCTATTACATTAATACCAACCACTCCGCGCCTAGCCGAATATAACATCAATTTGAAAGCTGTCATCGAGGCCTAATGGTATTGGTGAGGGCTAATTAAGCCGTGTCCGGATATTTACGGCGTGTTTTCTCATTCATTTGTGGCCCAATAACAAATCGTTTGCCACTGGGCACGCGATCTGATCACCATTATATATGAAAACTTAACACACCACTTGGCTTCACAACTTAACAATTTGATGGAGATGAAAATTTAGGTTGAACGCGCTAACCATAAAACTACTGAATTCGATTTTTTTTTAAATATTTTTGTGTTCGAGCCCTTAATATCTTTATATTCATTTAATGTACACGAGTACATTTAAAGGAAAACATTCTCTACTGGACACAATAACGTCGGAACGGTTTGGTGAAATTGATGTCAAAAGAAATTTATATAAATGTAACAAACACGTTTCATCTCAGTTAATTATATTTTATATTTAAATTAATATCTCTATAAATTATTCACGTAACAAAGCTTTGTATAAAATTGCTAATAACAAACGCAAATAATGCTTCGATAAATATAATTGTTCAATGAATCGTTATAGTTCTGTTATTATGACTTGTGCATTCTACGAAGTTCAGAAGAGAATTGCATTTCGAGTGGCTATACTAATGATGGCACAAGAATATTTCTACTTAATATTGTATACCATTCTAATTAGTTTTCATATTATTCTCTTCAATAAAATGTTTCAAGTATTTAGGTGCATTGATCTTTACTATTATATAATGTAAAATGAGAATTTATAAACCTTTGAATAATTCACGTATTTTTTGAGGTTTGGATAGTAAATTCAGCTATATTAATTTATAATCTTTTTATTTGAAATATGTCAATTGCCTTGTCGGTCTTCAATGGTAGGCAATGATGCTCTCAAGAGGCTGGACGCTTTATGGGTATACACCATGTATGTATTATTATATGTTTTCTAAACACAGCGTCGAAACTTGGGTTTAAGACATACGCAGCCTTATTATAAATATAAAACAAGGGGCTAAACACAGTACAGTATTTATAACAGTTAGTCGTTAAATATGGAATATCTAATCGTAACCATGGTAACGTCTTAAGTGTACGTTTTACAATAAGTAGGCAAATATGAAGTACACATAAAGAAAATTCCACCGTAGAAAAACAGATTGACTACGCTTACACTGACAATATTGTTTGTTAAAAAACAAGAGCAATCAGTAATTGGAACAAAATGAGTCGTAAATTCAAGATTCTAGAATTTTTCTACTCTAGCTAACACAAACAGGTTTCAACAAGGTAAATGTAAACTTCACAGCCACAGATCTTATTAAGACTTAATTAACAACATAGTCCTCTTACCTAATTGAATTATCTAAATTATTAATTGGCTTTCTGTCAGTTGGTAATTCGGTCAAAGTTTAACTCTTCTGATAATTACAAAGAAACTGAACCAAGTTTTAATCGTCTTTCGGATAGATAAGCTTAGTATTAAAAGTTCGATTCGAAAGTTACGAGAATGACAGCTGCTTTTTAATGGAAAGTTTCAGGATTTTCACAGATAGAGGAAATTATATCATGCTGTTATTTTGTACTGAAGAAGCTTCATTTGTTGTAACTTGTTTTATATAGGAGTTTTCCTTATCGTATGTGTAATGTATCCCACATTACACATACGATAAGGAAAACTAAAATTCTAAAGATGGTGTCTTGTTGAGCGGATCGTAGAAGACTTCCAGCCATCAAGGTGAGGCTGCTTCCTTAAGAAATTTCTGATGTTTTGCAGTTTATATTTTTAATTTTATAAATTTATTTGTTTTAGTGTGTTATTAGAATTTTTGCCAAAGTAACTATAGGAGACTAGCGGCATGTCCCGACTTGGCACAGAATATAGAATTTTTGAAACATTTTTAAGTAAGCTTTTATTATTCGGTGGAAGTTAACATTCTAAAAACAATATTTGAAAACAAACCCAGTAATTTTTGAATTTATTCCTTACAAATAGAAAAAAAAACCTTTTTAATATTAGTAGAAGTGCATAAACGTAATCTAATATATTAATTAGTATCTGTATATACTAAAACAATAAAAATTATTTTTATGTTTTTGTGTTTACCTATGCCAACGGAAATGTTTGAAAAATCCATTAAAATATACATTACTTAACTTTAGGTAGGCTTTCCCAGCCACATCACTTGCGTATACATTTCCCTTCAAGCGACGCGCCTAAATTGTTTCGCTTTTATCGAGGTTAAAAAATGGTGTCGTGTTACTAGTATTTACTATAATTATAGTAGCGTACAGCCTAATTGTTGTTGCTTGAACTATTACCTTGGATTTCTTCGTAAATTTGGGGAATTTTTAGGGTTTGTTGGCAAATTTATAAAGATTTCCTATGCATGCAGTCTAGGTCCGTGTAAAATACGAGAGCGACTCCGAGGGCCTCTTGGTTGTCTCTTTGAGTCCAGCATCGTATAAAAAAATGTTTGCAGTCTCAGTAGAGTATGATAAACTCCGGCTGTGCGGTAATGGATGTTTCTTACTGTGTGCGCAATTCCCATGAGAAACGGCTTAAGAGAACGTCTGCAAATATAAATGTGCAATAAATTATCAAGCGGCATGAGCTGATTGATATTGGAGACATTTTGTATAGTATAAATAAGATCTAGAACTATGCAAAATAAAAAAACTATACAGGTGTTGCTGCTTCCTTAAGATATTTCTGATGTTATGCTGTTTATATGTTTGATTTTCAAATTTATTTGTCTTTTTTGCTTTGCCGAAGTAACTATAGGAGACTAGCGGCATGTCCCGACTTGGCACAAATATAGAATTTGGTTATATTTTCAAGTAAGTCTTTATTATTCGGAGGAAGCTAGCATTCTAAAAACAATATTTGAAATCAGCCCAGTAATTTTTGAGTTTATTCCTTACAAAGAAAAGCTTTTCCTTTTTAATATTATTGGAAGTACATAAACTGAATCTAAAATATTGAATGAGTACATATGTGTATACCAGTTTAAATAAGATCTATAACTATGAGAAATAAAAAAACGTTACTAAACGTTTTGTACCATTTTATAACGTAAGAGTTTCTGGCAAATAAATGTGTTTTTAGACTCGTCTTTTTAGGGTTTTTTCTACTTAAAGCAGATTCGGAATTACGCGAGTTACGAACCGAAATATATAATACTGTATATCAAATAATTAGTCCTCTTCTAAATATAATGACTTCAGGTCTGCCGTCTAATAATTGTACTCGTAATCTCAATTTACTCACCGCGTCCTCGAACATACATTATAGCGTATGCAAATACAATGTACAATCAATATAATAGGCACTTGAACAAACTTTAACAGCAACAAAGACCTTTGTGAGTTTTTAAAATGCCTCAGTAAAATGTCTTAAAGGCTGTAAACATGAAACTTGCAGAGCTCCATTGTTCTTAGAAGAAAGGGATCATTCCAATGAAACTTATAAAACAAAAATACAAAATAAATAGCCGCGGTTCGGGATTCTCATCGTAAATAGTTGAGAATAAATAGTATATGATCGAGTTTTGTAACCTAACATTAGTTAAGTTACACATATATATTTTAGTTCATAATTAGAAACGCAAACCAAATGTTAGCAATGAACTTACACTTGTAGCCAATAAGTTGTAATGTCTTTGTAGTTGTAAATGAGCCCTTTAGCTTTTCCCACACTCATAAATTTTAATATAACATTATTGTTTCCTATTATGTCCAAAAGGTCGACTATACTTCTATTCAAGTGTTACGTAGATAACGTACGTACTTGGGTTACGTACTTGGCTTATTTAACGGTTTTTAACCGTTAAATAAGCCAAGTTAGTTTTTTGTTAGCGTCGCAATCCCTAACTTTTTGTTAGTAATAAATGTTTTAAACGATTAGAGCCAGTTGACACCCAGCTTCAAACAAAGAGTTTCATTTATTTGAACATCCCTACAACAACCGCTACTGACCTTAAACCTGTAACAAAAAAAAATCGAGGAGTGCGTCAAGTTGGTAACTATGACCCAAAAACAAGTTCTTTTAATTTTTTACCAATTCAACCTGTGTTTTAACTCTCTGCCACTCTTCAAAACAGTAAAATTCGAAAATTTTATAAATAAAGGAATTATTTTTTTAGGTGTCACAAAAACAGTTGCTTCAGTTAAAGCAACGTACGTTTTTAGTTAAATTAAGTCAAATATCACGTGTAAAATAAAAATACTGTCCATACTCATATATTTAATGTACGTAATTAACAAGGGCATAAAACTCATCCATTCCACGTACCTATATTGAGATTTACGTACTTCGAGCAATTAGGCCGGATTCGCCTTTAATACATGACTTACAAATTTAAATTTATGATACAGTAGAACCATTTATGATAGAACAAAGAACAAATTACGTGGCTAATTTCGTTACCACATAAATGTTATTCGATTATATACTTACATAAGGACTTTCAAACTCACTATAAATTGTATGATTGGCAACGTAAACTCAACTCGGACAAGCACAGTCTTATATATAAGAGTCTTTCCTCCAACTTTGATTTTGTTCCCTTTGGACTAAAGACTCTTGGGCCGTGGGGATCAAGTACACTGGCGCTATTAAAAGATTTTAAGTTGGCGCCTGTAAATGATACCCGGGACCCAAGAGCTGGTGCTTTCCTCGCGCAACGAATAAGTATCGCAATACAGCTAGGAAATGCTGCCAGCATTAAAGGTACCACAGGGACCTAACTTTTTAAGTTCGTTTCAATTTTTATTTTATTATTATTACGTAGGTTAAAAATATTGTCTAGACTGGATTATTCAAGATTAATTATCTACATATAAATCTGAATTATATCTCATCATAATACATTCAAAAATTTTTTATCTCTTGTGGCATATTTTTTAACATTATGTTATCTGAATAAGAAATAAAGTAACAATAGCACAGTGTGATTTGAGTGGGATGCAACTTAGCATGAGTTGTGGGACACATATACGTTTGTACGTACGCGCCTATGTATACGTATACATAAATAAAAGCATGTTGTAAGAACTTACCACGGACCGAGCTATTTTCGTATATTGGTATAAAAAGTTTTTTTTTTCAAAAGCGCATCGTGCAATCCGTATTCTAACTATGAGCAGATAAGCTGTAGGATGATTTGCGGGTGGAGATATTACCATAATAATATTAGCTCAGTCAATGCTGCTGAGCTTCTTCGTCGTTTGAGACGGTTTATATACTACGGTAGGGTGAGTTGAACAGCTAGGTAGTTAGGATGATTTTCCAGCCTAGTCTTGTACTTCTGAGCGTATACGTTTATTTCCTCCTTAACTGTAGGTATGCCCAGGTGTATATGGTATAAAAATAATTAGCAAACCAAATTGAACCTAAGTAATCCTGATTTACGAAACTCAAAACCAGACAATTAGTCCTATTGGCAAAAAAGCTATTAAATCGCAAGTAGACTACAAAGTAATGTAATTCAACTTTAATAAAGTTAATATAATAACATATTTCTATGGTGATTTTTTTAAAGGTTCCGCCCTCGGCTTTGTTGTTGAAGAGCGATGGCAGTCAGTCATTTTGAGATCTTTATCTACTTCTATACTTCGTAATCCATAGAGATTATATTGGCCCACAAGCGAAATATATATTACAGTATGGGGTTACGGACTATATTATTTATTTACGCATGTTATGGCTGCCTTTGTATAAACACCTAGACACTATCTACCCTATGTTGATAAGAATTACGAATATATTCCATGCACATAATGTAAGTGTAATTCATCGTGGGCCGCTGACGTGGTCAGGACATAAAAACTGAAGATAAGCTCGCCTCACTTTTATCGTTCACTTGCATGTTTCCATAGACACACCTGACACGTTATCGAAGTATGACACGAATCTTGCCATAATTTGCGTTGAACAAAATTTCCTTTTAGTAGAACCTCCATACTAAAATATTTGGCATAGTCTGTCTCATATATAGTCAAAACCGTTTACGACGACATCGTATAGAACATACCGGTTATATTGACCAAAATCAAAGGTCCCGGCTGAATTATATGTATTAGGTACTTAATAACAACGTCATCGGCTGTTACGACTATCGGTTTTTACGACCAAATATGACTAGTCCCTTTTATGTCGTTATAACAGATTTGGACTGTATTATACTTTGAGTTTTATTCTGAAACCAAATTCATCATATAGAAGCTTCACAAACTTTATATAATATAACTAATATAACCAATAAAAAACATATCATTCAAAGAACAAATATTGCACAATAGTAATTTTCGATGAAAATAAGTTTATTATTCATTTTAATTTATTAATTAATAAGAATATATTTATGTTACAACATTGATACAAATTGAGAGACTTTTATGTGGTTATCATGAGGAAATTTTACGGATTTCCCAGATACGTCACATCGATATTATGAGTCATCTCATAATGACGATGTCAAAATATTCCTACCTCTAAAGTACATTCGTCCTAAATAAATGTCGATGTCACATTTGCCATGTGTCGTGTTTAACAAATCTCTCTAGAGACTTGAATTAATCGAACAAAGCTTATACACTATTTGTTATCATCGCCTTGTTAGCATATTCTGAGCATTGAATAGCTTGGAATTTTTTAACAGGAATAAAAAATTCTGCCTAGCAAATCACATTATTTTCTAATGTGTTAAAATAAAAACTACTATTATGCCAGCTTGAGTTATAACATCACACGTTTCTCAGGCAATACTACTCTCTGAGAAACCATAAACCATGATTCACTATGACTCATACCACTCATAGACACATAACTGAGTCACGAAATTGTAAAAATGGAAACACACATTCACTTAGATCAAGTACTAAAATTGTTTACTAGCCGTAAACATAATCAATAATCGTAAATTATGTTACGGTAAGTCAGTTTCGGACACATGGCGGTATATTGTTACGAGTGTTAGTTTTTTATGCATATTTACTTAACTAGATATTGCCTTATAATAAAAGTTTCAATGTACTAAATAACTTTTTTCTATTGTAAGTGTCAATTTTTATACAAACGTAGAATAAGGCGAAAGATAAAAAAAATTAAAAAGATTTTTGTCTTAGAAGAAGTATAACTAACGCGTGTACATAAGTAAGGCACACATGTGTTTTTTTTTAATTGGAGCCGTTAAAATAATATCCACATATGCTCGTGTATTTATTCCCGTATGTGTTATACGTATATATCAAAGTATATATACGATAATGATATATTTAACGTTGATTGTACATATCAGTCTTATCTCCCCTTAAGTATTTCTTATCAAAATGATTCAGTGGAATTCCTAGAATTATACATTATATTATTGAATTACAAATATACATTATAACTGTGACACTTCTTTATGATTGAAGGAAAAAATTGCTAAGTTTTTAACTATTAAAAGTGAAAGCGGCATTAGTTAGCTAGTTTTTAAACTTAATGATTGTGGTTCCTATTGCCAACGGATTTCTATGTCATGAAAGTAGATAATAAAATTGTCGAAGGAGCTGCTCTGGCCTAACCCCATTGAAGTGAATCTATTTATTAGAGGATAATATTTATTAAGGGACATTTTTCGAAAGCAATTACTAAAGGCTGCAAGATACCCTAGAAATGCAGAGTAACTAATAAATTCAAATTTAATTAGAATCCCTGCGTCAGTTATACCTAAACGTATATTTAATTAAGAAGCGAGAACATCAAAAGGTTTCAGACCTAACCTTTTAGATACCTTTAGGCGCTGAATTAAGAATCGTTCGATAAAATATTTGCGGAGTGAGTCACGTATTACACAGTATTTAATACTAGTACTATAAATGTTTTTCTATCTAACTCAAAATATATAAACACTATTATCCTAAGCTCTTTAAGGCTGCATTATGTGTAATACGCGTACCAGTACTAGATTATATTATTCTCCTAATACGTTCCACACCACAAGGATATCGTATTCAATGCGAAGGCGAAGTGCTAATAATATTTATGATTTTAGATGTGATGTGCGTTTGTGAGATTGGTACGTTTAATGATAAAACTCTATGAAATAATCAGTTAAAGAAGTTAAGAGATCTTCCCAGTCGTATGCTTCGAAAACGCTGAAGTCGTCCTTGTTGCATTGTTGCTTATATCTCTCCACTTTGTTTAGTATTATGAGGAGACACGTGAGAACCGTGACTCCAGCGGCGACCAGCCTCGCGGCCTTTTCGTTATGGTTTGTGTAAAGATATTCCTCTATGTAAACCTATCTTTTTGGTACAGGATTTGCTTATCGTTACTACATTCATACTTATATGTGTATCAGATATTTAAACATACCTAGAAACCAGATTTTATCTATTAAAGTGTAACCATATACTTCCAGGGCGAGATAACGGTAAAATTCGTGACCTAAGCTATGAAAAATACTACTACGAAATGAGGGCAACGCTCCACAACCGGTTATATATGAGTAATGCTATTCTAACGTTTGTACCGGTAGTTGGTAACAAGACAATTAAGAAACTTTACTGTCATTTTACGAAATTCGGGCATTTCAGGCATGTAGGGTCGAAAATTACTTTTGAAAGTAGATTAAAATTTTATAAGTTATTTTAAACGACAAATGATTCCAATTATCAAAAAAAGGTTACATATTTGTCTATTGACAAGTAGACATTGTTTTTGACAGGATTTTTAGTTTTCGATATAACATTTTGCTGTGGTATAAATCGATTTATTTATTTTATAAATACTATAGTATACCATACTTTCAATTGTGTTATTTTCAAATCTAGTTATGACTGCTTTTTAAACCCGGATGGATACTCAAAGTACCATTAACAAGTAAAAGCTGTTTATATAAAGAGTTCGTTCTTTAGACAAGTTTTTGAATGCATTTGTAATCTCTCCACTTGGAGTTGTTCCTTCATAAGAACTCGTTTGGGCCAAAACTAACCGATATCCAGCTTAAGCATTCTGAGAAACGAGATATATGGATATCCATCTCGCCTGAAACTGAAATATATTGTTCTTTAGTTTCGAATTTTTTTAATTTATGTTTTTTATCTTCCTTAGTAGACTTTAGTTCTTCTAGGTAAGATTGCTTATAACCGCTTTTTATAATAAATCTTGTATTTTATTATTCTTTACATACCAAAATATCAAGCGTTGGCAAGCATTTTTTTATAGAACAGCCTATTCCTCCAATAGGCCTGTCTACATGATTCCTATTTAACCGCCGCTTAAACGAACCCATATTAAATTGTCTAGTAAAAATTTAAGGGGGCAAGCTACTGTAACTAAAATAAAAAGAACCCAAAATTACTTTACGGTAAAGAGCTATATTACTCGTAATAATTAAACGACAAAAATTTCATTTTTGAGTCACATATTTAATCATATTGAAACAAACTCGAAACATTTGAAACAGTGAACGTTATACCTTATTGAAAAGACAACTTTCCAACTCGAGGTCGTACAGTTAATATGACAATGCGCAGAAAATCACCGACAATAATGAGAGAGACATGCTCTGAATACAAGAAATTCACATAACAGATATATCAATAACAATGAGTCAAATAACGGTAAATATCACAGAAGGTCGATCAAGTCAATGGTATTACCGTATTCAGTATTGGTAATCTATAATATAAAAATGAATCGCAAAATGTGTTGGTAAGCGCATAACTCTACAACGCCTGGACCAATTGTACCAATTCTTTTTTTAAATGGTCGTGGAAGTCTAAGGATGGTTCTTACGGCGAGAAAGATTCGAATAATTTCCGGCAAAACCCTAAAACAGCCCTTTTCTTTTTCCCATACAAACGTTTAGCTATAGATCATTAGTACTGATTTTTAATTTGGTTGGCTTCGCGATATTATTTCTTTTATTTTAGTTTCGGCATGCGACATAAAATGCATATGTTTTCACGTCATTACATCTGTCAAACAAATCGCGTTAAAAAAAGGATTTAATTTTTGAATTATTCATATAATAAATAGGAAAATATATCAATTATGCACACAATTTTTCCCACTATCCTTTTAGATTATTTTCTAATCAGGTTTGAACCCTAAGTTCGCCTCTTAGTTTGAAGCCCTGTAGCTGACATCCCAGTCGGGGGTTTTAGTGGGTCACAAAAGAGTGGCCAAAGTTCGAGCGAAGATACTTTGGTCGCCCGAGTTGAACTTCACACATCGGACTATCATCAGGTTTTTGGTTCTGCCATGGGAATTTTTTGCGCCGACTATAAAATTGGTAGGAACAAAAAACTACCACATTGATTGACACTGCCGCTAGTAAAGAATAAATATGCATGAATGAATCCTAAAATGTAATACGATATCAGAAATCTATATGTTAAAGACTATACGATTTGCCACCTAGAAGATAGTCGAAACAATAGTAGACATTTCATCTGACGTCGAGAAATTCCAAGAGTATCACCTCGACAGCCGTCGTTCCAGAACTGAGCAGCATTTAAGGCAGTTTCTATCGCGCACCACAACTATGTGAAACCAGCTGCCCACTGAAGTACTTTCGAACCAATTCGACTCAGGGTCCTTCAAGAAAATAGCGTACCAATTCATGAAAATCAACCAGTTGCGATATAAGTTTTTAAATCTGTGTATTTGTGATCATTTCTTTTTTCTAATAATAGGTGATCAGCCTTCTATGCCTGACACACGCCGTCGACTTTTTAAATCTTAGGCATGTTTCCTTATGATGTTATCCTTGACCGTGTAAGTGTTAAACGCGCACATATACAAAAGTTCTTTGCCTAAGCCACTAGCCCAACACTACAAATCATGGAGACTGTTTGAGGTTTTATAAAACGAGAAAAAGCACTACTACCCTACAGGACAGTACTGCTTTAAGCGACTTCAAACACCCAAAGGAAAAGGTTTTCCATTCGACGTAAATTATTTGTATAATGAATTCTATTGAACTTTATATAACCACTTGTTACTGGTTGTAATTAGATTAGCAAAACATTTAATACAAAAAAAGATCGTTCCCAAACTGTTTCTTTTACATTGAAAATGCCTGAATGGCATAGTATTTCGTCCATATTAAAGTAGCCATTGTTCTTTAAAAAGTACTTCTAAAAACTCGAGAGCAATCCTAAATTACAAAAGTACTTGTTATTCTAGCCCATATTACGTTCGCTTTGTATGAGGAATAGCCATTCTATATTATTTTAAGTCCTTCGTAAGAAATACTTATCATATTCTTCAATACAATATATCTAATACATAAAGGAAAAATAATTAAAAGTTACCATAACCAACGAGCAGGCATGATGAATGTCATGAAAGCAGATGTTGCGAGAGGTATGCCTACCTTCGGGAAAAGGCGTGAATATATAAATAAAAAAATAATGAAATCTTATTGGTTTTTACTAATATATAGTGTTAAACCTAAATTAAATTACAAATAATGATCAGATGCAACAGGATCAGGTTAGCATTACATACTTCGTCACGAGTACGTACTTTATCGTCGTGACCTTTTTACTTGTCTTTGACTCCTTCCGTTATTAAAATCTCATGTTTGAACCATAAGAAATGTACTATGAAATTTAATGTCATACCTACTAACCATTGTACAATTTAAGTTGCCTAAGGCAAGGTTTGTTTAAGGTATAATTTGTCTCAAAACGTGCGTGTGATGCGCGGTTCGCGTGACTTCACAATATTATTAGTCAAAAGTGTCTTCATCTAACACAATATTTTTGTCGTCTCTGGGAAATTATCTATTTACATGACGAGTTTTATATAGTATTTTATTTTATAAGTTCGGTCGGTAAAATAAATCACTTGGCTGTTATAAACAAAACAATAACAAAGAAAAAACTTCTCCGCGCAGTCGGATAAAATGCAGCGTACATTAGGTTGAGCGCACCCAATATTATCGGGTTTTTGTACCCCAGCAGATGGTCCCAGCCTCTTCGTAATTGGTCGTTTCAAGGACCACTACAGCCCCCGGCTTAATAACTTTTTACAATGGCTTTCAATCTGTTTTGAGTGTTGGTTTACTTGAAGACCTATCGATGTTTTAATATTTATATGAGAATATATTAGAACTTAGTGGTTGTATACTTTATATAGTACAAGCGAAAGGAATTAATTATAACATTACGTTTAATTGTGACGGACTAATATATATATCGAAAAAGCGAAAAAAATACTATTCATTTAATTAGTTTTGTGTAGAAATTAAGCGAGAAAAATCTAGAAAATTTAAATATTTAAAAAAAACACATACAATGAATCACACAATACGCCAATTCAACTAAGACGAATGGTATAACAAAGAAAAACAATATTCTCTCCGCTTTTATATAAACTGTTACAAGTTTTAATTGCTGAAGTACACACTGAAATTTACCATCACTTGCATACATTGAAGATATCAAAGAAACTATTGAAAAACTAACATAATACACAACTTTCATGTTCTTAACAACAATAAGGTGAGAACAAAGTAGAAAGTGCTCATAAAAGAGCTAAATTGTTACTTCTAATGCATTAAAGACTATACATTTAACTTCATATTAATACCAAAGTTTTCGTATGAAGTTCAGATATTCCAAAGGCTTCGTTTAGAATTATCTTACTAATGATCCATTACATACATGATACATTAAACATTAACTTCTACGAATTAATTTATAATGTTAGATAAATAAAATTCGTATAAAGGATTAAACGCTTAATCTCAGTTTTGAAGTTTTTAGCATTATTATTTTTAAAAAATCGTGATTCACGTTTAGCATCGCAACTGGCAGATGCGACGACTTGTACCACCACCAACTTATTTTTGATAACACTGTCTCTCGCTGATAATTTTTGTAAAGCGCTCAAACTGGTTACATTATTAAGGTACATTAGACTTAAAAATAACTTGTCGCATTTGGGTGTTACAAACAAAACAACAACGCTCCTACGAATAAAAACCCGATGTCTGAACGAACTTTGATACCTAGTTGGAAACTTTCAGAATACCTCTCGCTAAATAGCCCTCCAAACTTGTTAAAATGCCACGAACTCAAGATGAGTTTAATAGAATTCCACTTCACTCCACTAAAGGGTAATTCGGTGTATGATGAGTACCAAGATCAACCTTGATTTGGAAATAACTTTTTAGAAGTAATTTAACGAAATATTCAACTTTTATTTGCTGTTTATTGAGACTAGTTTTGGATTTTAATTTTTATTACTCTGATCTTACAGGAATAAACTATGAAGTGAAAGACGAGACTTACTGAATGAGGTCTTTAGAAATATTAGCAAAACCGTAAGAGAATCTACATCAAAGTAAATCCATTTTGGTCTATTAGTTTTGCTTAATAATAATTGGATATATTACAAAAGCTACCACCTGTAACAGTGTCTAATCACGACACACGGAATTATATTACTAAAATTCCTTTCCTTTTTCTCAAATAGTATTAGTATAAGGAATCACAGTTCGTTTTTAGGAATGGAATTATAGTAAGCTTAATTATACTCAGGGCCTTAAGTTATTTTCTCTAAATAAATCTTTATAATCGATTCTACGAGAGCTGTTAGAGAATGTAATTTAGAGTTGCAGACTTCCTACCAATGAGTAAAAATTGTTGCCATAGGCAGAAAGGAGAGCATAAACTTCGAGGTTTAAGACGCGACGGAACAACTGTATTATATGCGTTGATACTATTCGAAGACAGAGCAGAATGGAGGAAACGGCAATACTAACACGACCAGCATCAGGAATTAAGTATACTAATTGTAAAGAAAGACAATATTGTGTTACATGGTCTCTAAGTTTGTGGCTATAAAGATGGATTAACATTAAACACATTTGGATTGGACAGCCATAGCATGCAATTATATTAACAATAAAATTGTAATAAAAAAGGCCCAGATGTCATTGAAATTTCGTCCTCAATTAAGTTTACATGTACGGCTGTCTTAATTTTAGTGCCCATCCCTTAAAAGGAATCTAACCGATGGATACCTCATTTCCTAATATATAAATAATATGCAATTAACAAATACATATAAGGGGCGTAACGATTTTGAATACTTTTGTAAGACCTTTAATATTTACCACTGATCTCTTTTCATAAAAAAAACTGTGTATATATATATATATATATATATATATATTGGTGTTATATAAGAGTTTTCTTTAAATGTATATATATATAAAATATTTGTTTTTAATAAGTCTACCAATAATTATTATTTAGGTATATTTTTCAAACGTAAAAACAGCTATCTGTAAGGAAGGATAATGATGCGTAGTTTCTTTGTGAGCCTTACACATTGGCAACCCTTAATAGTCAAAGAGGCACCTAATATAAATGTCAACAGTGGACATAATCTGCAGTTTCTATGCAGTCTGACGCCTCGACTCTAATTCAGCTCAAATAAGGAGTGAAAATTGCGAAACTTTACTCTTCAATTTAAATAATAGCTTCCAGGGACTTTGACTTATCTGTTCGGGACGCACAACTTTTCAACGACTAAGTTTTCTTTGACAATATGTGGAATATTGATGAAGATTAAAATTTTAAAGGATATTAGGACCATATGCTATATGGGAAACTGTTTATTAAACTCTGAATGAGCCACCAATGAATAAGCCTCCGGATTTGAGGTTAACTTCGGGAAACTGTCATGTTCGGGAAACTGACTTAAGAATCGACGTGTCTGGCACAGAATAAACTTAATAAAGTACTTGTAAAATAAATAGATGCAATCTGTTATATAAAGGTTTGTAACCACATGTTATTTTAAACCGAATTCAGAGTTGTGCTACGCATTTAACGTAAAAGAAAATTCCATGAACAGAAATAAAATGCAAGCATTTATCTACGTGAGAGCAGGTAAGATGTAGGATTAAATTAAAAAGAACTCGACGTAAACATCCGGTTAAAGCAATCAGGTCCGTTTTGATTGCATATTGTTCCATCCAACATAGACTTCCATTTCCCGAACAAATGTTCGAGATTTATTCCGTGGAATGGAGAAAAAAACACGACACGCGTATAACAACGGGTACTGTTTATGAATAGCTGTCAAACACAGGCGTTACACGGGCACAGGGCATAGCCCTAAAGCTACAAGCCTTAACTATGGTAAGATACTGCAATGTTAAAAGAGCCGCTTTGACCGTATTAAATATACTTATTTTTTTAGTAGGTACACTTAGAACACTTACATAATAATGTGGGCCAGGCTTTACACTTTTAAGCGAAGTCGAATAAGTCATATATATACTTAATAATTCAATATTTGTATTCTGGATAAAATATATGTTATTCAATATAAATAATATGTTGTTCAGATTTGTGTTGACTCTGTTTTCAACTTTACATTAGCTGTCAATAATAATTCACTGTAATACGAATGTAGATTATAAACATTGTGGTGTTACAATATAATCAATAAATACAGACATAAAATATACTTGAGAGGGTTTGTGTGAATTTAAATTTGGAAGCAATAATTGCAAAACTCTGTATGTCATTATAAGCATTCGATATTTAAATAATCAAAATTTGTTGATGAACATTATCTTGTCCAGTTACCGCTCAATATAAACTACCATAATTTAGAACATAACTCATCTTTATTAGTCTAGCAATGCTCAATTAGGAAACAGATGGCAGAGACGTCTGTCTCATTGGATTCGTTTTTTATGACGCGTGCTACACATGTGTTATATAAGTGAAGTGATTATGAAGGATAATTAATATCTTAATGATAGCGTCTGTTAACATCCCCGCCGGTTACGGAAGCTAAGCTTTAACTGCGTAAAATCAAGAGACAGGTGAAATTGTTGCATTTATACTTTTAGAATACAATGACGAAAAAAAGAAGTTATATTTGAATTTCTAATTTAATAATTCAGTATATAATTAGTCTTAATATTGTTGACATCTGCGCGTGTTCGCAAGCTTAGAAACCTTAGTATATAAAGATCTGCTTGGCCATTACCTGTGACACCACAATGTCTTATTAATAGTGAAATTGTCGTAATAATAGTTTAAGAATACAACGACGAAAATCAGTAGTTATATTTGAATTTAATCGTTTACGATATCGGCTAATGTTATATTTAATATTTTTTATTTTTTATGTGCTTGTACCTAGCACTTAACTTTCATATGAGTGTTTACAGGAGAGAGTGACATATGATATGTTTATATCACACACAAAAAGGGACATATTTTTTTCCTGGGGTTTAAAATAGGCAGTAAAATACTCACTGCAAGATATATCCGCATTATAACTGTATTACCTGTAACAAAAAATATTATCAGTAAATTAAATATATATTATTTAATGTGCAATCTTACATATTTTAGCACAATGAGTTAACACAAGAACTTCATTAACATAACAATAATAAAATTAAAATATGGAAATTAAATTAATATGAAAATTTGGCGTGATGTTCTTTCTATTGGGAATTGTATTAAAAGATAGGAGCTTTATTATAAATCATAATTTTATAAGAAATGCTGAGTGTTAGTATACTTTCACACTTTTATTACATAGCTTTTCTGTATCTGTTTAGGCCAGCATCGGTACTCTGTAAAGAGCGATCGCGATCCCGAGATATTTGCACCTGCTGAATAATTACACAGACACATTAAAACACCGCAATTATATCAGTACTACTTAATATTCAAGTCGAGATCCATCGATATTGGAACTTACAGAGTACTACTATTCCCGTATGCAATTCAATAAAAAAGGGACTTATTTAAGTGTACTTAACCAATTAAGTAAATAATTTTTTCTTAATCGATTTAATGATTAACAATCAAGGAAGTGTATATTATATACAGTCAAAAACTGTTATAACGACTCGAATGGACTACTCATATTCGATCGTAAAGACGATAATCATAACAGCCGATGACGTTATTATTAAGTACCTAATACATAGAATTCAGCCGGGACATTTGATTTTGGTCATTTGGTTTAACTAAACTGAATATCATACACTACGTATGCACTGCTCTGCCGTATTATATATATATATATATATATATATATATATATATATATACATATAATTCCCGTGTCACAATGTTCGTTCCCATGCACGGCACAACCGATTTATGCATATTCAGTAAGTCTAAGAATCGTCTACTATCTATTTTTCAAATCCCTAAGGGGTGTCCACGACAAAAAAAAAAAAAAAATATTTTATGATACAGCATACAAAACAATATTACAGCCAGCTTCAACTAAATATCTGTATGTTACCCGCCTAAGGATAACACCGAAACAATAAAATAAACTTTAAAACTAAGTATTAACATTATCTTATATAATTCCTTAGGTTAGGTTAATACTAGGATTCTCCATATTTCCATTCCCTAGTATGAATGTAGTAGTAAAATCAAATGCATTTTATATTTTAAAAATTTTGAAGGTCTAAATCTACATAGGCCGTAAAGCTGGAAAACTGTCAAGAAACTCTCCGTTATATAATACATAATAATATTATATATTGCTCTGAAAGCAATTTAAATCGAAATATCTGCAAAATAAGCAAAATATTCTAGACTGAAGAGAATAGCTGAGTATAAATAACCTAGAATTCGTGACCAATAAAAGGTCGAGGCAGTATCTCGTTCTACTTAACGGAACTCATTCACAATTGAGTGAACGAATGAGCATTGATTGGGTATTGTGGTAGGCAACAATAAGCAATCATCGCCTCTAGTGCTAATAGTGACAGCTCGACAAACCGCACTTAATTTTACGACCCGATCTTATAGGGAAAACGTTTGTGACAGTTCACCGAGTGAAGGACAAGTGTTTTTTGAATTTGGAGCAACGGAATGTCATTTGTATAGTGTTTAAATATTTACTACCGGAAGTTAATGGTATGGCTACCTACCTACCTACCTACAACCTATTTAGGTCTGTACCTCACATTTCTATATATGTTTCATAATAATTTGTCTTATAGGCAAATACGTGATCAGTCTTCTGTGCCTGACACATACCGACTTTTTGCTTTACTTGCCTTAAGTAAGGCAAGCCAGTTTCCTCACGGTGTTTGCTTCACCGAAACGAAAGTTAAAGCGCACATAGAAAGTACACAGCCTGGGATCGAACCTAAGACCTCAAGGATGAGTCACACACTGAAGCCACTAGGCTAACACTGCTCACACACACAATGGCTTATAGTCATATAAATTCAACTTGATTAACACATACACGTGCACTTACTAAGACCTACCACCTAAGACATAAACCTCTGGCATTTAGTGTTCATGAGTATTACTTATTATCAGATAATTATATAATAGATATAATTATAATTAAGCAATAACTATTAGCTGTATATTTTAATTTAATTTCAATATGATGGATACTGACTTCAAAACAAAATGGTGTCAGTAAAATAATTCAATATGAATAAACACCTTAATAAAAATAGCAATTTAAAAAAAATCTTAATTAAGAACGTTGTTACGTCCTTGAACTTATTGCTTTTTGAAGTCTCTACTATAACTATTTGTAATAAAAAGCTCTTCAAAATTTCATAAGACCCACTGTTCAGGAAACATTCAAGTGTTGCGAACTGGTATCAGGACTTTCCTATGTCTTCCCGATTCCACTTAAGTATCGACCACTTCCGCTCAATAGAAAAATAATTATGAGTGCATTTATGTATTTTTGGTGGTTAAAACTATGTACCTAGAAAGTATTGAAGTGAGTATCAACATGTAAGGTTATATGTAAGACAGACAAAACTGTAATTATTGCTCAATTAATCACACAGAACAAAAACAAATGCTTCTAAATTCAAATTAACTGTCAGTTCTCAAACCAAATTTTTCCTCCTCTCCAAATTGTTGATGTGCATAACATCAAATCTGACTAAGAATGACAACTTCTGAATGGGGATATATATATAGCCAAATTCGGGGATACTTTGATTAAGTGTTTTATGTCATTGAACTCAACTTTTTATTTTGCTTCGCATCCAAGGCAAAGCTCCAAAATATGAACCCATAGACAGTGAAGAATTTTGAACACTTCAGAGCTATTTTTTCGACTAGGTTTGAAATGTTTGTTGTAATGTTAATCCTAATCCTACTAAAATCTACTAATAATATTGCCGGACCTCTTAACTCATATCCTTACCATACCCTTGTTTAAACCTCAAAAGCTATTAAAAGCTTTGTCCGTATCATTGTAGTGACACTTTGAATGAACACGACAAAAACTATATGAGCATACAACTATCACGCTTGGGGGTTGAGAACTATGAAGTTATTCGAGATTCAAGTTTCATTAGAAGTTGGTCTTTTCATTTACCCTTAAACAACTTAGCACAAGGTTTAAATTTTAAAACAAAAGTCTTTCCGACTTCCGCCAAGGAACACAATTGTGTTCTGTTGACATATTTAGGTACCCTGGGGTACGATAAATTGCTGCGAAAAT
The DNA here is from genome assembly GCF_905147105.1 of Pieris brassicae. Classification (NCBI taxonomy): domain Eukaryota; kingdom Metazoa; phylum Arthropoda; class Insecta; order Lepidoptera; family Pieridae; genus Pieris; species Pieris brassicae. The sequence goes on along the minus strand of NC_059669.1, from coordinate 17,721,906 downwards.
AAATACAAACTTTGCTAAATTTTTTTTCGGATAAGATTGCGGCATTTTTTAAATGTTATATGAGATTCTGTTAAAGTACCTTAATCTCTGCGTCTGTATCGTTAATAATTTTGTATGTACCATTTTTTTGCTCTTAATAATGTTGCCTGGATGAGATTGCTTGTAGAGGCCCGTTGTCCTCATTATAATTTGTACTGATGTTTGCACTGCGTTGCAATAAATACAACAATTTCCAAATTATTCTATCAGCCTTCAGTGTCTTTCAACTCGAATCAATGTTTTGCCAACACCAGGTTATATATACTATGTACGACTAAGATAGTATATTTTTATTCATTAATGAGCAAACAAGCCAGCCAGCCAGCTAGTTAGTATTATTGTTTATCAATCTATTTAAAAAAATTAATCAATAACTAGATGATATTTTAAACAATTCGGAGCTCTTTAATCAAATGCCAAATGACGTATTAATAACATTACAATCATATCAAACCCATACAATTTAATTCAAATTAAGCAATATTGAATGTAAAACGATTACTAAGAGCAATCAGAGGGTTTATTTTTAAAACGAGCAATTCGCTTTGTAGGAACGACCCCCGAGGGACCCATACTGATATTCTCTTAACGGGAATCTATTGTTATTTGTACCGTTTAATTTCGAAATATTTACTAAGTTCAAGTATTCCTGTGTTAATGACGGCTACGCTATATAGGAAATCGAGATGTTAGTTTAACTTATTTTTTTTTAAAATTGTATTATAAAAACAATTTTGTATTGGAACGGGGATGCGTTTTGTAATATCGAGTATTTTGTATATTATATTTTAATGAGAAGTAAATGTTATAGACAGGCTAACATGTACCAAATTATCTTTTCTTTGTGAGTAAATAAAAGCTTTCTGGCCCTGGGTTCAATTCTCAACCGAGAAATAAATTGTTACCTACTCATCTATACAGCTCCCAGTTCATCAACGTGTCTTCATGCCCTCTTCGAAGTGTTACTACTAGTGAGACATACTATATATACACAATGCATGAGTAATTTCTTCACCCTTGTTCGAGATACTAAATCATCGGCTATTTAGGTGTGGTGATCAGAAAATGATTTGATCATGTAATCCCAAGCTCATATTAAAACCAGCGACCTGTACAAATTTAATAACATATTACAAGGTAACCTTGCAGACAGGAATGAGTAATATTGGAAAATCAATAACATGGGAAATTATTCCTTTAATAAATGATTACCTACATAGTTAGGCTTTTAGTGATAATATACAGTTCGTTCGCGGCAATAGCATTCATTCTTCTGTCAAAATACAGTTAGTTTAATTGGGTAGCTGAGATGTGCAAGCACGTGTGGTATGGCAGTTGAGATGAGAACACTGCATATACACATATATTGACAAAAACAAATTTGAAATATCGTTCTCATTAATGACATTTTTTCTTTATTTAGATAAAGAATTGTTATCAAAAACTCTCATTGTAAGAGAAGTGTTGGCCTAGTGGCTTCAGCGTGCGACGCTCATCCCTGAGGTAGTAGGTTCGATCCCCGGCTGTGCACCAGTGGATTTTCTTTCTATGTGCGCATTTAACATGAGCTCGAACGGTAAAGGAAAACATCGTGAGGAAATCGGCTTGCCTTAGACCCAAAAAGTTGACGGTGTGTGTCAGGCACAGAATGCTGATCTTGCCTATTCGATTAACAAATGATCATGAAAACAGATACAGAAATCTGAGGCCCAGCCCTAAAAAGGTTGTAGCGCCATTGATTTTTATTCGAATATTGTTGCTTTGGTGTTCAATTTACACCGATCATGAAACAGATACAGAAATCAGAGGTCCAGACCTAAAAAGGTTCTAGCGCCATTGATTTTTTTATTTTATTTTTATCAAAAATTGTCACTAATAACTAAATAAAATTTTCAATTAAACATAAAAATAGCAACAAATATTGCAATTACCATAAAAATACAGATTAAAAATCAACTCTTCAAATAGCACTTACGGTTTAGAAAAACATTTAGCTTTTTCTCTTTCCAAGTAGATTCGATAAAATTTAATGTTGATTTCAAATGGATATAATTTGATACGATTTTTGAGCACTTATTTAACCACTATATCTTACCTTTTAATCTTGTTAAACTAACTTTGATTTCAGTCACGAATTTAAGTTCATTAAAATAATTACAAGTTCGAAATTTCGAGATTAACACGCAATCAACGATTACTAAGTGAGATTTATTTTGTAATTTTATTTTTAATCGTCCTATATTTTTTGTATTTATATACCACATATATTACATATATATATTACATAGATTGAAGCAGTTCAAAAATTCGGTTTTATCAATGCCTGTATTCAATGAAATCAAACAGATAATGAAATCCATAGATGGCTTACGATGTTGCCTCTTGCTAGTTGTATTTTAAACAATTTTCAAATAAGTTTTGTATTAACTTAGCAACAGCTCAAACGCGAACCTTACTTTTTTATATTTGCATTCGTTTTTAACATTCATTGGTTGTGATTTTAATAATGTATATACAAAATGTTGAACTAACAAATTTCCTCTAAAACTGGGTCTTATTAAGTCAATAATGATTAAAAGAGCAACTGTACAGAGTACTATGATTATCGATGCCATACTCACAAGGTACTAGAAGTGTATCGCTACATAAGATTTCCATTAGACTCCTACTTAACTTGACGCCCCTACCACGATATTGGCATGATTAAATTACCCTCTCAACTCACTTACCTAAGAAAAATACGGAATATCGAAACGTATCTATGGCCATTGATATTTCAATTTCATTTGACGTAATATATGGCATACGTATGGAAATACCAGTGATACATATATATGATAATATTAACTGTAATAACTTGTTGTAAAATTGCTTGTAATTTGAGTTTTAAATGCTAAATTTATTTGTGACAAAGGTGTGAACGTTGTCCTATCAATTATTTAATCATTTATAGATAAGATTATCAAATATCACATAGTAACGGCTTGGCATATTGCATTGAGTAATTGAGATTTTTTTTATTATATGGCATATTGCTTTTGCGTATGCATGAAAAAAATTATGGCTTATTTAAAACTGTTCAAATATCGCCATCACTATGTAGGTTTAAATTATAGATCTAACTCGACTTTATTTTGATATTTTAATTCCGTAATTTGTTAGAAAATATACAATAAAAATGACAGTACCATTTATTATGACATAAATGAATACTTAAATAATTAGAATTGTAAACACGAGCAAAAGGGAAGGGATAATACTAACAAACTAGACCAGCCGCAACACCGCAGACTGAAACTTCCTCAAGTCTTGTCGTTACAGTTAGAATTTCTACTAATAATTTTCAAATACATTTGAAAATCAAATATAAAGATTAATTAATACAAGTTTACCTCATTGTTTGGAACTCTGTCAATTGGATTTCAATAAAAGTGTTGGCTATTAAAATCGCCATGAAGCGCTATAATAATTGAATATAGATAATACCGGAATATAATAATGCTATACAGGAATAATGGAATATATATGCTATATATAGTTTTTTCAATCTGTACGATGTTACATAACTTCCATTTTATATAGTATGTGACCGTTTTAATTCAAACGGTACATTTAATCTACGATCCAATCCTGTTATCAATATGATAACAGTAACCTCACCCTTGTCGTGCTGAAAATACTGATTCATGGAATAGCTGTTTGACAGCGTGTAAAGTTGATTTTAACGTCATATATATATTAAAATTGTATTTTCAGGTTACAAGTCAGGTAACAATTAGCTAGGTAGATAGCTAATTGTGCGTAAATATGCAGAATGTTCTCATAACAGCGGCTTATTGTTAAACGTTTTTTACGTAAGACCTTTTTTTAAATCAGCGTTAAAAATTCATTAGTTTAGTTTTTTTACTGAGTTGTTTTAAAGTAATACGATAAAAACTGTTACGCAATAACTTATTCAGCCGTGATCGAATATTAACACGATTTTGCATATGGTCAGTGGAACGGATTTACAAATACAAAGGACCTACCACGAAGAACTGTTAATATGTCCAAAAGGAGTCACTCCATACAACTAATCCCTAAGGGGCATTCGCTTTCTAAGGCCAGCGTCACCAATCCGGTTCGATGACGTCATCGCAATGGCACCCACAGCTAAGCGCGGGCGCAGGCTAATAACCATTGCTCCCTCAGTTTATCGGCTTTTAACCTTGCCACCTTTGAGTCAGCATTGTGCACTGTGCAATGAGCGCCGTTCGAATGAGGTGTATAAATTAAGGGTAATGAATGGGTTATTGTGAGACAGGAAATTATTATTGCTGCTACTTGAACATGTTTAACTGGCCAGTGTGAATTTTTCTTCCAAACGAGACCTGTTGTAGAAGTGTTAAAAACAGTATAGCATTCCGTGAGTCAATAAACAGGAAAGAGACCAGAACGGAGATCTGTCGATATAAAAAAACTACTATTTTTTTAAATAACTAAAGCCAACATTACCTTGGGAATAAAACAACGATTACTGAACTTATCAACAAATAACTTTGTATACTGTGATCATTGCATCGTGGGAAAAGGTAAAACTTTATTAAATGACCTATAGTGTACATTAGAACCGTATATATTGATTAGAATTTTGATCATCGAGGCCTAGATCCTCCCCAAACAGTTTATCAAAGTAAACGCAATTACACTACTGTTTAAGTATGCAAATAAATAGACTGGACGAGTGGAAACAAGTAATAATACAAAAACAACCTAGTAGCCTCCACATATATGGCGGTTAATGAATTATATTTATTCGTGTGGTGAGTGATTCACAAAGTATATGTTAGCATTCTGTTATGTGGTCTTGTGTACCTTGGCATTGTTTTCATTGTAATTACACACTGCTGATGCACATTCATGTTTTGGTACAATGCGGTTATTACATAAACATAGTATACTACAAATCTATTAACATTATTTTCAATGACACGACAGTTAATTAAATTAATGTTAATGACTTAATTTTCGTTATTTTTATAGAACAGGGGGCAAGAGGCTCACCTGATGTTATTGATAATGCGTGAGGGTTGCCGATTGCCTTTTAGGCATTAGTACTCTCTTTTCTTAAAGGACCCGTAGTCGAATTGGTTCGGAAATACTTTAGTGGGCAGCTGGATATGCGGCAAAAACTGACTTAAAAACACTTTTGCCTTCAAGTGTACTTATTAGGTAAGTGAAATTTGTCAAGAGCTCAGAAATTAATATTGATACGCGATTATCAGCTTAACTGTGTATTGTATTAAAAAAAAACTAAATGTTAACGCGAAGTATCATAAAATATTACTCATTATACTTTCGCTGAGATGAAAAATATGAAATATTAAAGCAGAAACTTATTCAAACGTTTAACTTTTATTTTGAACTTTTAAACTTTGGCAAAGTTCGTTTAGATTGTTGATACAGAACTCAAATGTTGGGCGAAAACTTGTTTAAGTCATTTCAGTACTGTTCTGTAATTAAAAATTCAAACCAGAACCATTATAACAACAGGTTAGTAATTATTTATATGATAATAACATAATTGCATCAATTTAATATAGTCTACATAATTTTAACTTAACAAAGTTTAAACTTAAAAGTTTCTGGAAAATTTGTAAAAGAAGTTGTTTACATATTGGCTTTATTAAAAATTATTTCTAATTATATATTCGCCAGATAAAGTTATTTTATAAACTACAAATAAGCGATGGATTGGTGGACGACATTTCAACGTGGCAGTCACAACCTCAGGGTTGAGGATCCCAGAAAACTCTAGGTATGAGATTCAGAAACAAAATTTAGTGCAAGGACTACCCGAATGCCATAATCCAATAATTTTTTGACGTTAGTGCTGTCTAATCTTACCCTTGCACTGCTTACCAGATATCCTATACCTTAATATGACATTTTCCAGCAAAAACATAAGTACGAATAGAAGAATCTATACGAAAATGTACTAAAGACATACATATTAATGATTATTTTGTTGGGCAAAAACTTCATGTCATGCCGCCTACACGTTACCAGATAAGGGTTACAACCCTCGTTTGACGGACATAAAAACATGTACTCCAGTTAAAAGCCACTTTAACAACTTAATCGGAATACATTTTAAATTTTTGCCAGTAGGTACTGTCTAAATAAATAGAAAAAAACTTTGGCGTTTAAATATTTGTAATGTTTTGTTATTCATTGACACATATTTACAATTCTAATATTAAAAAAAACATTAAAAAATCTTACAATATGTAAATATGTTAAATTATGTTAAAAAACGGAGCGGTGTTGTTATGTTGATAATTTTGTGCCAAGTTTATTTTCAAATGGAAGTTGAGCTTAATAACTATAACTGTATGCACTAAACTGAACTTAACGCAATAGTTACGATACAAAATAATAAGCAATCTAATGTACCAAGTGATAATTTTACCGCCGAACTGAAGTCTGAAATAGAATTCTTTTCAATTTCCTAACGCATCGACACGCCAAGCCGCACTGCACCAAGAATTTGGCTCCCACTTCACAAGTCTAGAAAATTAATAGGCCATTACAAGAGTTTTAACAAGATTTAGCTTTGTTTTCGCTTTCGTAACGAAGAAATTGTTTCAAAGTAGGTTATTACGAGAAATGTTACGTTTTCCTTTACGTTGGGAGTTACTTAAAGCTAGTTTGTATAAAGATTTTATTTATGAACTTTTTCTGGTGTCGTAATTTTTTTCGTAAACTTTAATTGATGATTGGTGGTTTTAGTGAGTACGCACAGGAGCGAGTCCTACATATACCTCCACCACAAGGCATTCGCGTCACGTTATCATATGCCTAACGTATTTCCCTACAAAAAATAATTAAGAGATTCTAATCAGTGCATTCTATAGTGGGCAAATTCTTATATTTACATTCGGTACACCAGTACGTACGTAACTCTTGCTTGTTCGGTGAAAACTTAGTAACAAACTTACTAAAAGCAAATCTTATAGTAAAATTCAGACAGAGCTTTAAAACCCATCAACTTGTAGGGCTATAAAGGAAATTTTTCAATGAAACATGAACCTGAGCCCACCGTGTTGTAACGCCACTGAATCTCCTATTCAGTTCCTATTCCACGTTTCATATACATAAATCTAGTTAATATAATTAAATCAGTAAACTGATTAATTTGCATTATTATTACAAATAGTATTAGAAGATTTGGTGCGCTGGATGGACCACTAATATTTTAATTCAACAAAAATGAAAAGGAAGCTAATACATTTAAGTATATTCTAGAACCATTTCTTGACACCGACCTAGTTGATTCAGCAAGGTATTATAAAATCAGCATATTCTCTGAACATTTTCTCCTTGACCTATACTAGCTACCTACTTAAAACTATGCAAATGTATTAGATATTTTCATACAAAATTAACACAACCTTAAAGTGTATGCAGACAATACATCAACAAACAATATTTATGTTAAATGATTTGTCTGCAATTTGTGACTGATATGAAAGGACTAGAGAGTGTTGCATTCGCATTTCTATATTTTTATATATGTATATGCGAAATATATACATATAATCAGTTCCGCAGTTCTTCACATTTTTATATTACTGTTGTATTATTAGGTTCGCCTGACCGCTTAATAGCAATGACTCTAGCTCATGCAACGTATTTTTTAAATTATTATAAGCACTATTTTAGTATATTGTATTACGGCTTGACTTGTTCTCAGACACAATAATTATTAAAATATTGTCGATTAGGTATGAACTGATTTAGCACTGGCTGTAAAATACTAGTAAAGCTTACGACTTCAAGCGAACTTTTTTAAACTTTACTAATTAGCTTGATTAACCACCAATAATCTTAATATTAAATAAATATTGTTATAAAATATATGGTATTCGAAAGAATGTTTTTTAATAAAATTTTATCGATTGATCTGCTGGATTTGATTAAAAACAAAGGAATATAAATAGAATTCGACATAAAAATGTGGACTTGTATGACAAACGTAAAATATTCTTGTCACTTTGGAAATAATTAAATTTTTAGATTAGATTTCTGTATCTGTTTGACAATCATTTGTTAATCTAATAGGCAAGTAGGTGATCAGCCTTCTGTGCCTGAGACACGCCGTCGACTTTTTGGGCCTAAGGCAAGCCGGTTACCTCACAACGTTTTCCTTCAGTTTCCTACAGTTCGAGCGAATGTTAAATGCGCACATAGAAAAAAAGTATATTAGTGCACAGCCGGTAATCGAACCTAGGACGACAGGGATGAGAGTCGCACGCTAAAGCCACTAGGCCAACGCCGCTATCTATGAATTAGAACTTTTATAATATCTTTCATCTAGTGTCATACTATATACAAATGAATCCGTTCAATTTTATTACAAAAATATAATTTACTTTTACCTACTTAATTATTCTGTGAAATTAAATGTGAAGCTGGTTTCGTAACTGGTCAATTGGAGCGAAGTGCTGTACAGGATATCAATTTTAATCCTTATATAATTACAGACTATATTCGGATGTATATTACTGCAAAACCGGTTGAACTTAAACAATTGCAAGAAACAATGGGTGTCGTGGTCACGATCACCTTTCGCTGGGGTAAACGACTCTCAACTTGTAAGCAAAGTTGTACAAAATTCTTAGTGAAAGTCAGAAAAACAAAGAATTGTTAGAATATTTAAAATATTAAAAAAAAATCCTTAACAGATTATACAAGTTGTTGCGTTTTGACATCTTCAGCCAATATTTATATCTAACTTCAAAATGGCCAATGCCTGTTCTATAAAATACTTTAAAATTCTATGCTAAAATAGTTTCCTTTTGATATCAAAAAGCTTGCTCAGCGCTCAACAATCGAGAACCAAATTTTTTGTACTTTTATATTTACGAAAACCGTTCTGGTGACCGCAAATAGCCAAACCAATAACATCAACTACACACTCATTTAAATTGTCATATTAAAACTATAACTTTACACGCATCTACTTAAAAAAAAATATCGGTGGCGCTACAACTCGCGGTGGGTCTGGGCTTTTTCTGAATGTATTTCATGATAATTTGTCAATGTAATATGCAAGTATGTGAACTGCCTCCTGTGCCTGACACACGCCATCGACTATCTATGGCAAGCCGGTTTCCTCACGATGTTTTCTTTCACTGTTCGAGCGACTGTTAAATGCGCACATAGAAATAAAGTGCATTGGTGCACAGCCAAGGATTGAACCTACGACCTCAGGAATGAAAGTCGCACGCTGAAGCCACTAGGCTATCACATTCGTTTACTTATTTTATAGAAAATATTGAAATAAATTCTTCGTCAGGCCTTAAATAATTTGTTAAGTAACAACATAGCATGTATTTAATATTTTTATACGTACAATATCTACAGCTTTGTTACTTGTTCTCGGATTATACTGCTGCTTACATTACTAATTTCGGATAACTTGCAAACCTAAATTAATACTAAGAACTAGTTCTAACATCTAAATATGGTGGTCGTTATGTGTTACCTGACCATACAACGGATCTGTTTGCAGGCCATTGTCAATACGTACCTAGGACCTATCGTGTTTCCTCCTATTGTTTTAAACGTAATAGAATGCGAGTGCCTTTAGTAGGAGGTATCACATTCTAGCATTCTCTGAACTGTACTATAAGTTATTATGCTCTAGATTAATTTTAAGATAAATATAACCTACCTTAGGTTATTATTGGGTCAATATGGTAAATACTAGCAATACTACCTATCAGTAACTAAAATAAGTACTATTTATTTTTTAGGTGAATTAATTGTTTTAAGTGTTTTTTTTACATTTAATAATATGTAAAATATTTAGCTACAATTACTTTATACTGTTGTTGTAAAATAAAATAACGAACACGAGACTTAAAACTTTACTCAGGGTAAATAATGATAACCTATAAAAATTATCAGTATTTACATTTGTCTATACTGAGCATTTAACGCATAATAGAAATAAACAATTTCTAATAATATCTAGGCTAGCTTAAGAATAATAATAATTGTAGAAGTATATCGCACCTAATCAAGAAAGAAAATTGAACAATATTAATTACATTATTACTTCGATAAACCATAACGTTAGGAATTGTAGTTTTTGGAACGGTAACAATACCGATCATTGAACACGTTTTCATTTCTAAGTAAAAATGATGTCATCGGTGACAGGTAGCTCAAAATTTGAATGTTCCGGGAAGTGAACAATGGGCGATAGAACAAAGCAAGACAGGGTCGGGGTTACCTAGCGTAGTGCGTACAAACAGGTAAGAAAGTCGTTTTTACCCACCTTTAGTGTACTGAGCTGACGCCAATGCCAGCGAGCCGACCAACAGCGCAACGAACATTCCCCTCTCTCCTCCGCAGAAATACATTTTCTTAACTTGACAATTTTAAGCACGTCACTAGAGTAAATAACTGGACACAGACTTGGCAATGCACTCATGAAGTCCTTTATTTACACATATCACGCACACTATCACATAATATAAAAACACATCCATTTGAAAAATGTTCGTTTATCCAATAAAGGTAACCGCTTCGCACGAGTCGTGGGACGAAGCATGCAGGTATAACGAGTAAGCCTATTAAGTTTCAATAACTTAAAACTACTTATTTGTGTTGTTTTTACTTAGTAACGCACTAACCGGCACGATCTTCGCGATATTTGTACACAAGTTTTTGTTTTAAAACTTTACATACTTTCGTAAAAGAAATTCGAACTTGATATTTAGTGAGCGCTATGTGCGACACGACCGCCCAGCGCATCGTTCGCGAGAGACTGGCATGAAGTGAGTGAACAATCAACAAGTTAGAGCGCCGCGCGAGGCGGGCCGTTGAGTTCGGAGCATGCGCTATACGCTCCTATATTCACACTTGACTAAACGGCAACTGGCATTGCAAATACGTGGAGGTGAAGCGTTAGCAACCGGTGAAACTTTAAACTGGCTCTTTCGCGCAAAAAAGACGTCGTCCAGCCTGGATTCCTATTTCTAAAGATCATTATATGGCATTCCAATATATTTGTACCTTACGAGAACATAGGAGCTCCTTAAATCCTAAATATAAAACTTAGATTTGAGATAAGCTTAATTATTCGTTACAAGACAAGATTATTAGTTTTGACATTTGTTAGCTTCACCTACCTATCTCAGTAATAACTGATAAATAATATCAGCATAAACTGTTATTTATGCTAATGTAATAGTGATTTGACGTTATACGTTCATGTTATTAATGTTCATGTTTTGTGATAGGTACTAGGATCTAGGCCGCGTAAAGTAAATGATAAGCTATAATAATGATATAAATTACATATAAGTTTGAATATTTGTTATATGTATTAAAAAACATACTATAACCAGAAAGTCAGCCTGCGAGGGATAATGCAATATATTTTATTACTTATATTTAAAATACAATGTATTTAGTATACGAACTTTCTTGATTTGAAAAATGAGAAGAAAAATATTAAATATTCTATGGAATTCGATTTATATGGGCGACAGTAATTATAAATTAAATCAGAGAGTTAATTGAATCTCTAGACAGTTCGCTATAATTTTGATTTAAATAAAGCAGCGTCGAAAACATTTAACTATGTGTCCGACCGAAAGCCAGCGTGTTGATTAACAATGTAAAATAAGACTCCGCCATGATTATTTCATTTGTTATTGTTATTTCGGTGTGATTGTGAAGAACTGAGAGGTTAGGTTAGTCTTGTTGCCTAGGAACGTTTAGGAAACTCGTTAAACGTTTCATTCACTCACTTGTCTGACGGAACTTTAGCGACTTGATTGAATATCGATCTTTAATTAATTGTCTAGAGATTCAATTAACTCTCTGATTTAACTACTTAACTGCGACAAATACATCTCGTCTCTATTAGGACTCACCTAAGTCTCACCTCATTTTCGTTTTTCATTTTCAAATAACATGACAGCTTATTACAATGAGAAAGAGATGCAAATATCTACACATGCAATTTTGCATTCCGCTCCCCATGCATATGAAAGTCACTTAATTTTTTATTTCAAATTTTAAAAGTTGAAATTTGTTAATGTTTTGGGGACTTATTCGGCAGAGGTCTTTTAAGAGTGTAGTCCTCTAAGTGGAAAACACTCAGAAAAGTACAAAAAAAAGTAACAAAAAAAGTTGCAACACACTGTTGTAAGTGAAATATGATTAGTGATTCTTTAGTATAAAGTTAAAGTATGAATAAGAAATTTTAGGTTCTGGTGTTTTTATTGCTGTTTCTTTATTTTATGTGAATGTATCACTTAATACCAGGTGAGTCTCCTCCCCGTTTGCCCCCTGTAATATGAAAAATCGCCTATAATTTACAGTGAGTCTATGTATCCGTAGATCCAACCCTAAAGTACTTCATATCGTTTTACGATTTTATTTGAGTAGGCATTTCAATCATTCAATCACTTTTTATGTTAACTTTAATTTCCGCATTGTTTTCTAAATATTCAAACATTTTAATGTAATTTTATATAATTCTGATGAGTATTTTATGCATCTTTTTTAATAGAATTTTATAGTAAACCTAATTAATGCTAATTAACTGAAATTGTACACTTACATGTTTATTAAAGGATAATATATCCTTTGTGTTATTATTTCCGTCATTTCGCTTCATAATTTCATTTGATAAAAAATCTCGTATTATATTCACTTGGCATGTACAGGCTAAAAGGTTGCATACATTAGTCTGTGAGTCGTGTTTTTATTTAAACATTACCTGAAAATAGGACACAATAAACATTTCCTCTTTTTTATAAATATTTTCCACGAGAGTAATTCACTGAGTTTTCCGCATGATTGTGTGTGTCTAACGAATGCAATGTTTACAAATAAAATGTATTTTATTAATTATAATCTTGATATAACATTGAAAAAAACTGCCTTTTATGTATTTAGAAAAGGGGGCAAACGGGCAGGAGGCTCGACTGATGTTAAGTAATACCGCCGCCCATGGACACTCAATGCCAGAGGGCTCGCGAGTGCGTTGCCGGCCTTTTAAGATTTGGTACGCTCTTTTATTGAAAGAGCCGAAGTTGAATGGGTTTGGAGTGGAGTGAGTGGGCAGCTGGTTCCACATAGTGGTGGTGCGGGGCAAAAACTGTTTTACAAAACGCTCAGATGTGGAACGACGGACGTCCAATTGATATGGGTGGAATTTTGTATTCTACCTCGACGTCTGATGATGAAATTCAGGTACTAATCCAAACAACTCCTCTGAACACTTTCCGTGGTAAATGCAATAGAAGATGCAGATAGACGGCTTTACGCAAACCCAAGGTATTAAGCCACTCGAAAAGGGATTCGTCATCGACCTCTCTTCGTTGAATACGCTCAAGTGGAAGGAGCTGCTACTGGGGAGCTCCTACCCAGAGTGCATATCGTATGCTACAATCCCATTGTGCACTCCATGTGCACAATGGGATTGTAGCATACGATATAAAATATTGTATATTCGAACCATTACAAATGCGGCATTTAGGGTTTGTCTTGCGGAATTCTGCCACTAGGGTGCTATATTTATTCACATCATATGGCCCCTGATAAAATGTATTGTAGGATAATGTTAAAATGATATAGAAGAAGGTATAACTTCTTTCCTTACCTACACCCTACTAAGTTCTTGATGGAGGTTACATGGTATGATTCACTAGCACCTCTTAGGGAATTAGCTTTGATCAAATTTGGTTTAAACATAATTAATAAAAAATAACGTCACAATAACTTTAAGCAAAAATGATTGACCTACATCAATAACTATTTTGTTGACGGTATTATTTAAATCGATTTTTATTTATACCACTGTTATGTTTAGTTCCTGGGGACGTTTTAGCTGTATCATTCATGAAGGTTTTATGTAAATTATAAAGGGCTACTATACTATTTTGAATTGAAAATCCGTTTTATTCCTGATTTTCTTTTTTTTCTTAAGTCTTTTCTTTTTTTTCTAGAATGTCAACGATATTGACAGTAAGCAAATTCCACTGTAGAAATGCCATATAAAAAGAATTTTATGTAAGATTCGGTAACCAAACAATATGTTCAGCGGTATCAAGATACCAGAATCTTGTTGTAAATAACAGGATAAAAGCCTAGAGGGCAGATTTAAATCTCTTGAGCCCGACTTTCAAAGTAGTCGTTTGTACAGAAATTCCATTATGTTGATAATTCCTTTCAAGATCACGGTAAGGATGATAAATCGTTTTAACATTATCTTAGTATACAAATTAAGAGGTATATAGACTTAGTAAATAGATTTGGTGACTTCGCAATTCGTTAGAGGCTTGATCTAGAATACCTTCTTTGATACTAACATAGGAATAACATTTATTAAGTGGGTTACGTTATATATAACTATACACAGTCAAACCTGGATAAGCGAGAGTTCAAGGGAGCACAATCTCATTCTCGCTTATAGAGATTTCTCGCTAATGCAGGTATATGGGTAGCGTTTCTCTCTTATAGTACGAGTGCGAATGTAGTAACTATGTAACATGATTATATGCATAATGTACACAACATATATTATGTACATATATATGTTTTTTTTAGAACTATAATATAACTAGTCTGGCCATAAATACTGTTACATAAAAACTTTTTCAACATTTTGAATTTGGAACACGTATATTATTTTAAAAACTTCTTTCGATTTTGCGTAATTTCACAAATTTTTCGTGTTCATTATCAAATTATAATATGGAATAGGGTGTTAAGGAAAACAGGATTGCAGTGATCGCCTTGCACAAGATAGGCATGGAGCTGTCGGTAATATTCCAGACACATCAAAAGCTTGGTATTAGCCGTTGTCGAAGACGAGAAATGATCGGGGCGTACGGACAGAACACTGTTAGAACTACAAAGGCTGTTAATGATGTTAAAGCCAGAATTTTTCAAAACTTCATTAGGAAGCAAAAAATCTTATTGCGAGAAATGAAGATTCCCGCCAGGACTCTGTCACGTATAATAATTATTAACTAATGTTAGTATGCACACATGCTAAAATAAGCCATATAATTTTTCCACACTCATAAATTGTAAAATAACATTCTTGTTTCCGATAATATCCAAAAGGTTGACTACAATCTTATTGAAGTATCACTTAGATTTAAGAACTCTTAAATAATCCCTAATTTTTGTTAGTTCTTAGCACATGTTTTAAACAATTAAAGAAAGTTGAACATCCCTACAACGACCGCCAACTTAACACTGTATTATGGTAAAATTTAATTATTTATAGAACTCGATGTTTGAATGCTTCAATGGTCAGCGACAATAATAAAACTTCTCTAGTCAGTTACTAGAGAAGTTTTATTATTTATATATTGTCATTTATTTACTATTAAAATATTTTTAATTTTATATTTTTTTAACAAAAACTATTAGCCGTTTTATATTGTTCCGTGTATATATATGAATGACGTAGAAGTTTCGGTCATCCACATCACGCCGAAACAGAATCTCTTCTATTCAGAGACTGTGTGAGCAATACCAACAAAGGCACATCGAATAGTTCCTACAAGGACGTGTTAGAGAGGCTCCGAGATCTCTCCCTTTCTTCTTTTTATTGTCTCAGTTGGAGACTGAAATATGCTCACAGAAGGATACCACTACATTCAATACCTTGTCACTGCCAACCATTTTTTGAATAACTCAAAGCAGAGCAGTTTCCACCACAAAACGAATTTTATGACAGTGCTGAGACCACCGCAGACACTACTTTTGTGGTGTTCGACGTTTGCTGCACGATGTCATTTGCGCCTCTGTGGGCTCCAGCCGAATGATGTCAAGTATCTCCCAAAACTTCCATATCCGGACAACACTTGCGCATGACTTCGCCCCATGACTGCATATTAGCTCTTCGATGTATGACTGTCTACCATATGATTTGTTTAAATAAATAAATAGTGCCATAGTAAAAAAGATATAGCTTCTATTATTTATTATATAGTTATTATTATTATTTATATAGTTATTCAATAAAGGTTAATTAGGTGAAAAAAAATAATCTGTTAAAAATGGTTTCGTCTCATCACTAGAGACGATGGCACGGCGGGATGGGATTTCGTTGATCCTTTGGAAGATCGGACGGGCTTTGGTATGGGATGTTTGTCCCGTTTCACCTCCCTCGGACAAGCAAAAAAGCTTGGGCGGCCGCAGAGCAGGCGGAAAATAATAAACGGCTAAAATATAAGAGCTTTTCCTCCAACTTCGATTTTGTTCCCTTTGTACTAGACTCTTGGGCCTTGGTGTTCAAGTGTGCGGCTAATTAAATATTTAAATTGGCACCTGGTAGATATTACCCCAGAGCTCGTGCTGGCGCTCAACGATGTATCGCAATAGGGCGAGGAAATGCTGCCAGCGTTAAAGGGACCAAACTTTTTTAAATTTATTTAAATAAAACCTAAACATAACAATCAAATATACAGTATTTACAATTTTCTTAACCTACATAGTATTAATACAAATGATTAGACATTACTAAAAAGAAAAGTTTTGTTTTTGTTTGAGACATTTAAAATACTAGATCCCCAGCTTCATACAAACGGCATCAAATATATGTAGCTTCATAAATTTGCAAATTGCATTAAGAGCAATTTCCTCCTACCTAGTGAGCATTGCATTTCTATATTACCAATAAAGTTTTTGTTTTATGACTCGCAAAGGCGAATAAAAAGTAAATGGTCGCAATTCTGTTCGTAATTGAATACTTGGCGAAGTTTGCACTTAATTTTCACTTACCTCTGAAATAAAATAGAAAATGAAGCTTTTACATCCGATTTAAGGTGTTATTTGGGCGGTCTTGCATTGAGATATTGACATAAATTAAAGTTTATCGCCCTTATAAAGTGCAAATTATCATCTTCGGTAACAGCTCTTAATATTTGAACAGTTTAACAATCAATTAATAAAGTTTTAAATCATTTGCCCTTAACTAACTTTTGACATGAGAGCCTTGGAATCGAGCGGAGCAACGACTCATTACTGCGATCGGAATCGAATATTGGAAGTTACAGAGTAAAATCGCATTTCGAAGCAAAATTTATTGTAGTTGTATAACTTAGAGGACAGCCTAGCCGGCAAATCACCGTGTGGACTATAAATAAAGGTGACTTCAAAGACTATGGTTGTGAAACTGGAGACAGAATATATTGCAAATATAACCTACAAGTGTCAGCGCGATTTGATTTACTCTATTTGACGAATGATTTGTAAATTTACATGATGTTCGTAATTAATTGTGATCACTTAATGTTGATATGGTCATTAAAGCTGACTTATATGTACTAACCAAAGGCATCGTAATCCAGTTGTCACAGGAGGCAAGGGGCCAATAGATAAAAAATATGAGAAAAGCAAAAGTTGTAAAAATCAAAACCTCCGTGTGGTTTTGACATTATCATAAATAAAACATTTAAACATAGACAGAAAATTATAAATAAATTTTGACAAATTAAGTCAAGACAAATTTGACAAAAGTTTTTCCTACCTACCCTTGGCATTCATAAGCAACTATTATAATAAACTTAAGTAATATGAATGAGGGTTACTTGTATTACGCTATTAGTCTTAACAAACTCTTAAACGACTTCAAAAAAACCGAAGGAGTTTATCAATTGGATCTGTAAATTCGTCAAAATTTTGCAAGCTCTAGGATATTAAACATAGGAGCTATTCATGTTAAACCAAATTGCTCAGTTTATGACTACGAATATAGCATAACCAAACTGTGAGCTTTGATTGACATTATCTTAACCAAAACCTATCAAATCCTGAACTAACGCCGGATGACGTAGACATGACATGCTTTAAAGTTAAATAATGCATACCTTAATCTTAGGCTTTTAATAATTATATCATACTAGCTGACCCGGCAAACGTCGTTTTGCCATGTATATTATTTCCAGGAAACATTTTTTTTAATTCAATAAAAATAACCTATTATAAAAAATAGGGGTTGATCCTACAGGAGTGACAATTAAGGGTTGTATGTATTTATGTATGCCTTATCATAAAAAAAACAAAACAAATTTTTTTTTCCTAAAAATAAATTTTTTTTTTGGGTTGGACACCCCTTATCACTCAGGGGTTTGAAAGATAGTAGCCGATTCTCAGACTTACTGAATATGCATAAAAAAATTCATAAGTGTCGGTCGAGCCGTTTCGGAGGAGTATGGGAAAGAATATTGTGACACGATAATTTTATATATATAGAGGCATATATACCTGCATATATATAATACATTTAATTAGCTCAGTAGCTTATGCTCGATATGTTAGTACGGCTAAATAATTTCTAAATCAGTCATATTTTTTATTAATACTGAGAGTAGACTTGTTACGATCCTGACATAACTCTCTCGCTTCTGATTCATGACATCCATGGATGGTCGTTGGTTTTGGTGCCTTCTGTAGTATTTCCTGGATTTAGTCCAGGTTTTGATAGGATAAGCAAAAGATAACAGAGATGCTTAGGTAGAAGACTTGTACAGTTATATAATGAAGTAATATTTTTAGTGTTCGGTACGTGAAGGGAATGTTAAGCTATGTAATTAAATACATATTTTTTTCTTTACTCATAGTGGTTACCTGGAAGAGATCGCTCGAAAGCGATAAGGCCGACAGTTGCCCTTCTTTTGATTTAATTATGTTCAATTTTTTTATATTGTAATATAACGAAGTGTTAATAAATAAATAAATCTTATAAATTACTATAATCTATTACATCTCTATTCAGTCATAAAATTAAAAATATAATATTTCATATAATTTCGACTTAATTATATTAAATTCTTGACGCACGACAAGGTCAATTTATGTTTAATTATTCTGAATTGAACTGAATCAGTATTTGCACTCTTTTGTTTCGTTCTGTCAATTTCTGTTTACACTTTCACAAAAAAGACTAAGTTATAGTGAAAACCGTTAAATTAGACAATTTATTCAACTCTGAGTTCGTTTAAATCCAGAAATAAAGAATTGTTTGTTGTGCGATGCAATCGAATTTGTATTTTACGCTTTCGTAGCGCCGCGCCATCTTGTTTTGAGGCACTTGCTTAGTTGACATGCGCAGGCGACAAAATCGGATCTTATGTTATCTCAAATTTCTACAAGATGGCGTATTACACCATTAATTAATTCAGCTATTTATGAGGTCCAAACTTGTAAATTAAAAGTTAATTTAATTTAAATAGTTCAATCTTTTTTTACATTAAAATGTTTTTTTAATAAATTTATAAAAAATACTGAATGAGTAGACAAATGTCATCAAGCACCAGTATACCGTCGGAACTGTAATTATCGAGAGACTTATGTGATAAAAAATTGCAAATATTTGTCATATTAGCAAATTATTCAAAATTTTGGTGTTTATTTTTACAATACGAGTGTTAAAACTAATGTTAAGCCACAGACTGTTGCTAAGTTAAATAATTCATATTTCATTACATTACCGTTTTAGGTCTGGGCTTCAGATTTTTATATCTGTTTCATGATCAATGTCAATCTAATAGGCAAGTATGATCAACACTCAATCAATACTTGACACACGCCGTCGAGTTCTTGGGTCTAAGGCAAGCCGGTTTCCTCGTGTTCTTCATCGTTCGAGGGAATGTTAAATGCGCACATAGAAAGAAAGTCCATTGGTGCACAGCCAGCCTGCGATCTCATAAATGAGAGTCGCATACTGACGCCAGTAGGCCAACACTTCAGAAAATATATATAGTTATACATAATACATAAAGTTAAAATTGGCCTAAATATATTTAAACACACCAGTTAATCATTTAGGTTATTATATATACCAAATACGCTCATATACATATATATTATATTTCACATAGTCGATTATATTTAATGATCTAAGACTGGATACGATTATATCGTAAAGGAGAGCAGTCGCAATTCTTCCCCTCAATTTATGGCGTCATGAATTTTCCTTCGTTCATCTTTTATCTTTTACCGTTATTATTTATTCTTTGATTATGTTTCATATAAAACGTATAGCGCATGACTATTTTGTCAATTCGCTTAATTTCAAAGTACAAAAGTGATGTCTCGATATGGGTCAGGAATATGATTTTTTTATATTTAAAATTATTAATATAACATTTAAAATACGATCATAATATTACATATAAACAAAACAAGATAAGATACTATTAGTAATTTTGTTAATATTTTTACAGGCAAAACGGACCTTTACCTGATGTCCAGCGATACCGGCACCCATTGACACTCACACTGCCAGAAGCCTTGCAAGTACGTTACCGTTCTTTTAATAATTGGTATGCTCTGGTCTTGAAGCATCCTAAGTTGATTAAGTACAAAAATACTTCAATGCGCAGCTGTTTCCACACAGTGGTCGTGACGAAAAATACCTTAAAAACTCTGAATTGTGGAACGACGAACGATGGTTATAGTTTTTATAAGAACAATGTCTTCTCAATACTATATAAAATATAAATTTTTCATCCTATTTTAAATATTCATTGAAATCTGGTTTTTATTTAAAAAAATATTCTGCCTACAGCTACTAGATTAACTTAGATGGTTCAGCCAAAGAAAGTGCCGGACGAGTCGACGTCAAAGCACGCTTACGTATGCGCTGTCTCACGCAACAAATCAGGTGGTCGTTGGAGACATTTGAAGATCAACGCAATGCTTTTAGAGTGCTACCTTGTCCTTTCAACTCCATCACAAGCTATAAAAAGTACGATTGACTTAAAATAATATGAATTAATTTTTGAATCCTACATAAAATAATATAGGAACCTGAATAAGTATTTTACTGCCGAAAAGTATTTTCCTTTAAATATAACATTAGTATACATTAAAAGTACATACTTTAAATTATAACAAAGATATAATTTGCCGTAAAACAGATTTAATTACCTATATATAAGATATATACGTAAACTTAACAATCTCATTTAGAATAAATGAATATTTAGTATACGTCACTTGCGAGTGCTGACCTAATGTTTAATGCCCAGTAGCTAATAACGGACCGTAAAGTTTATAGCAACTCCGAGATAAGGGCTTCTTATTTACGACATTATTAAAACGTTGAAAGTTACGCTTTTGTTATGGATTATGTCGTCCATAATATTACGAAAATTATGGTTTTTCTTAAATATTATGAATCATGATTTTATTTAACGGCACGATGAATTCCTGTTATGAATTTCATTTTTATTATTATTTTTAAGTCCAACTCCATGAAATATTGCTGTAATGCTTTTTAATTTTATTTAATAATTTATCTAATATAATTAGAAGATAATAGAAAGAGACTTAGTGGAACGGAATTGGGAAGAGTATTCCATAGCATGATTATGTGACAACTTACATACGAATATTAAAATGCCTAATATTTTAGAACGCGGTTTAAAAACAACAAGACCAAATAGGGTAAATAATTTTTAAGGATAGTGTAACCAAAATATTATTCTACAAAACCTTTGTACGGAAAAATCACTATTTCCTTTATGCGAGTTCGAAACATCTGAAAGTCGCAGGTTTTCGCTGGCGCCTCACTGTCCTTTGTCGAGTCAAAGCTAATTTGGTGTTCTCTTGTTCCGGATAATTAGAAGGCCCGACTGGAACACCCGCTACATTGTTTCATTAACAACGCAAACTTGTACGTTTTCGTAGACTTCATTTTAAAATTTGCATATTTTATTATAAAGCTGAGTGGTACAGTATTCTTATTTTGGATCTGTAAACTTTTTGCGGGACTAGCTTTTTAGGACTAAAATCTCCCTCATATATTTTCAAGCATATAATTAACAAAAAATACAAATTACGGCTTAACTGTGAGGTTCCAAAAACTAACACTGACGCACGCTTATAACAACTCCCAGCCACACTCTCAAATACATAGTATATTATACGCACTCACACACATTTACATGTTTGATTAGATGAAACTCTAAGAATACTCTTTAAAAATTTGGAATGTACCACGGAATTTTTCAACATTATAACCAACCAACAACACAGGGGCTCCCCTAGAATGGGGCTAGCGTTCGATAAATTTTGTCACCATGATATTGCTGTCATGAATAAATTATTATTATTAAAACTATTTTACTATGTAATTTATTTATATGCAAAACTCTTATAGGACGATGGGCATGATACGCACAGGACACGTTATTCTCCGAACCACATTACTCAAAAACCGTTAACCAGTCTAATAAAAATAACTTTTATATATTTTTCACCTCATGGTCATTTGCCACAATATATAAATACAGTTATAATACATAAATGTATCGAATCAAGTAGCTAAATTTTTTTTTATGATCTAAAATTATCAGCAAATAGATATATATGTAATAAAATGTTTATAAAATAATATAAAACACTCTGGTATCCTTTATTAGATATAAGGGCGTTGTCATTCCTCTTTTATCTTAAAAATATATCCATAATGATCAATGCATCTTTCAACGTCTTATGTGTAGGTATAAATATATAAATATATATATATATTATTATCAGTAGCTAATTATTGTTAACTGTGTTTCATGTTTGTGTTGAAATGTATATTCCGTTTTTGGCTTTAGTGTAATTGTAATTTTTAAGATGTATAAAAAGTAGTAAAAATATATGTAAATAGTCTAAAAATATGTAAAAACTACACGTATATTTTATATTTTTTGTTTATGTTCTTTAACTGTTAATAGTATGTGCAAAGATATTAGTTATAGGTTTATAAATAATTATGTGTATTAAATTTTTCACGTTATAACAGAAACAAAGATTCTAAATAACAACGACTTTCTGGGTATGTGCATCGCTTTAAACCCCTGAAAGAACCGTACGAATGTGCTTTATATGTCCAACAATTCAAGCCAAATTTATAATCAATAAAAGGCCACAGTACCTACTAAAGCTCAAGTAGCGAGTGCAGGCGTTAAATGTAAGTGATTGCTTTTAGAACCCCGTACTCTGTAATATTTAACAACGACATCGCTCGGCAACGCACTCGCGAGCCCTCTGGCATTGAGAGTGTCCATGGACGGCGGTATCACTTAATATCAGGTGAGCCTCTTGCCCGTTTGCCCCATATTCAATTTTGATCATTATCAATGATGACTGTCACCTAGTGATTCCAAGGTTGAGATACGGATATATTGACACTAGATCGCGTACAAAAGCCTTTGGATCGGTATTGCTGTCCCTATTGGAAGTTAGATAGTAAGAGCGCAGATTTTTAATACGAATAAATACTGTGCTACATTTTTTTACGTTTAAATAGCGTACAATCAGCACAATAGTCCAAAAACACGCCGGTAGCAGGCCACACGAGGCCCACGATTGTCCGCTGTGATGATAGAACATCCTTGCGTTACTGCTCATATCCGGGAATGATGAAACTCCATAGAGTCCATCATCAACCACAAGGCTTGAAAAATGATCTGTAGAAGTTACTATTTTAATAAAATTAATAGTACAATAAGTAGTACTATCCTTATTGTACTAGTACTGTACAATAAGGATGTTGTGTTCATTCAGTTATATATGTTTTGTCTCTTGAAATATCATAGGGAAAGCACTTTTTCGAATTTAATAAGAAGTTACTAACAAAAAGTTACAAGAATTAAGGCGTTTGTATTACAAAGCTCTTAAGCTTATTTTTATTTTTCGTTCCTTTGAAAAACACGCCGCGTGCTAATTACATAATAATTACAAGACGAAACAGCTGTAATCAGAGCCGGGCGAGATAATTATTGTAAATTGAACCTTATTCTTTAACACGAGAAGAATTATAGACTGTTTTCCACTACAATTTCCGCTTACATTTTCTAGATACCACGAGTGTCTTGATACATTTCACACTTGCTTGAAATAATTCATTGTTTTGAAATAATATTTTTAAAAATACGCTTAGGTATACCGATTTAGCTATAATAAAATAAATAGGAAAAAGTTTATTATTGGCTACAATATCTTTAATATTAGTAAATTTTCGTTAGGTCTTAAAAAGATTATTACAACTATTTCTACTGAATTATGAAGGAAATTTGATTGTATCAAATTTGAAACATAAGTTGATCTGGTATCAGTTCTGTCGTTTTATTGCTTAAAATATCTTCAATAATATTTAAAATTTAGTTTAAATATCACAAATAAGTGCGAAATAGTAACCAAAGTATTCATAATTTGTTATACGATTTTTTTTCATGTGTCCTTTTTATTGTCCGTTTCACTGTCTACATATGTTTTAATTACTGTGTTTCGTTACATTCATTGTCTAAGTATATCTTATGAAGTTGTACACTTGTTGCGCTCACCTAACTTCATTTAATTTATTTCCTGAGTGTGTTTGCCTGGAAGAGATCGCTCGAAGGAGATAAGCCCGCCAGTTGCATTGCTTTTTATTTATACTGTATTATTTCAACGAAGTGTATATATTATGCATGAATTACAAAATCTTATTGACAATTCATATTACATCATGTTTAATTGAATTTGCCTACCCTTTACGCATTTTTGTTATTTTTTGGGATACCGGAGGAGGCATTTCTGATGTTTAATTAAATCGCCTCTGGACTGCAGAAGACTCTCGAGTACGTGACCCTTGTTTTAAAAGAAGGGACTTTCTTGAATAACATATCAAAATTAAAATTGTACAGCGAATGTATTGTTATGTTTTAAATTAGTAGTTCGAAGTAGTCCTGTCTTCTCATGTATCTATATTTAATCACATATGAATTACTATTTGGACAAATAGTGCCTAAAGACATTAAACTTAAAGCATATACCTCTATATATGGAACAATAAGTCTGGACGTGTAGCTGATTTATTGTTAATACGTAGTACAATGACGGTCAGAAACATATGTACAGTTGACGTATGACTTAGAGTGGTTTGTTATGGGGTATGTGGTTTATATATTGCTTAGAAGTTGGGCAACATTATTTAGGCCAAGCATAGACTAGTTATTTTAAAATAAAACAAAACATCGGTATGTTATAATCAAGTGGCGCTACAATCCCTATATAAGTCTTAGCCTGGCAGATCGCCTACTTGTCTAAGTAAATGATGAGTCTTCTGTGTCTTATACTCGATATATTAAGTCATGGCTTCAGTTGAAGATTACCGATTATATTCCATATTTAAACAACTTTTTGGCTTTGACCACACCGGCCTCACGATGTTTCCAGTCACCATAGGACCAACGCTAATTGCATTTGTGCATATCCGTAATCGGAACTCGCGACCAGGGCTGCTACCTTAAACCACTACCCCAACATTCGTGCTATTTCACAAAACGGAAGGAGGTATACCATTCAAAACGTATATTTTAATAGTCTACTCAATAGGATCCTAGTAATAATGCTTACAGATATAAAAATTAACAAAACATTGGAAATAGCTTTGTTTCTTATTTACTACCTATGAAGTTAAAAATATATAAAAATATTGCACAAATAACTAAAGACTCTGGAATATATATCGAAATATTAATTCCAAAGTCACTATGTGGAACAGGAATAATGTATTTACTTATTTGTATTACAGTCAAACAGCTGACAGCTGACATCTGTCCATCTTTTCTTTTGTCGTCCTATACATCTCTTTCTACAGTCCTACTGGACCTACTGTTGTTTCAAGTGTCCATCTTTTATTCCTCTACATACAGGACCTCCCCATGAGTATTACTAAATAATACCTGTCTTTGTCAGAAACTATATACCTATAGTTTCTATACTATAGTATAGTATATTTCTATAGTATAGTATAGACGTGACAGAGGTATTAAATCGCTTCAGAAGGTCAACTAAAGTCGAATAAAGTTATCCACGGTTAGATCTTTGTACATGTTTATTCGCTGCCAACTTGCTTATTTTAGTGTGGAGTTAATTTAGGGCTGAAATGACCCTTTGGTAATGGGACTTTGAGTTGTGAGAATACGTCTTAATTACGCCCCACTACAATAGATAACACCCTGTGTAAGCTTCTGTTTATTAGAATTAATGGATCTTTATTGTGTATTCAATGTTGTGGTTTGTGAGCCAAGTTCTGATGTTGACTATACGACCTGATTCTCCGCACTTCTCCTTTAATAATCTTTAAAATTGTATGTTCGATTAATATATGTCTATCGATATAAATTAGCATCTACAGTGAAAATCTGTTATGATGACATCTAAGGGACTACTCATATTTGGTCGTAAAACCGAGTATGAACTTTCATTCCGTTACTTTGTTCTATAGACCTATATAACGTTATGCCGAAAAAGATTGTATATTATTGAACTGTTTCAGTGAAATCGATAAATTGAAACAAGTAGAAAATATTCAGGCCTCACGTTTTTAAACTGAAATTAACAAAGAAAGATTTGAACGAACTGAAAGGCTGGTTAGAACTGATGTTTAACATCGCAATTTAAGCGCCACAGTGTCAGTTTCTTTTATATTCATTTCAGTGCGACAACCCTTTATGTGTTCTTAGGCATTTGTTTCCGAATTAATTGCGCATCAAATTCACAGCTGGAACACGGCTTGAACGCATATTTCTTGCTTAAAATTTTGATGTTAAAACAAAAAAAAAATACAAATGCAAATTTCCCTATAAAACTAACAATGGACCTAAGTCTGAATTGTTACCAACTCGTAAAACATTATGTTGGATCCATGATCTAAAAGCAGTAGATCTTTAGAGCAGTGGTGTTAACGAGCGACTTTCATTGCATAGGAAATGTTATTTGTCTTAGGGATGTGATGGTATAATAAATTGGAAACCGGACGGGACTTACAGCTGGCCTACTACGTACTGAAAGTCTTGAGGGGTGTAGAGTGCAACCAAAGTGTACTGTAGTACTGGGTTTCTTAGTAGCTATTTATTAGTGGTAGTTATTTGCAATACCAAGGGCAAGAACCAGTCTGCTGCACAGATCTCCGTTTTCAGGACGTTGCGACTACTGAATGCTGTCTCCGACATATTTATTTATATGTTCGCAGAGTAGCGATATTGTGTATATTATGTTTAATGTTATATATGTACCTTATTATATTTTATTTAATGTTTTTCGATATTATCGTATTGGTATAGTCTGTAAGGATAATGTATGTATTTCTATAATAAATATATAAATATTCAAACCCTGGCTGGCACCAATAAACATTCTTTTTGCACATTTAACGGGCAAAAGGGCGACCACGTTGGCACAGAAGGCTGATCAGCTGATTCAGAAATCAGAAACAAGACCTAAAATATAGTCAATGTATGGTCTGAAATAATATTATTTGTTAAAAACAAGTTCATGTTACATGACAAAGTTTTAGAACCTTTTAAAACACATTAAGCCTTGATATGACCTACTTTGAGAGTGTGACATGTGGCAAACGTATATTCTCTCATTGTTTTGTGTATTTGCTTTAACTTCTGACTCCAAATAATGCCATATATAATATAAATACGATATATGGGACGACAGATGTCATTTAAATCAAAATACTGTTTTAATTTAGGTACATATAATTCTTATAATTAGCTATATTAACAAAATACACTATCAAAATCTTATAGCAGTTCGTGAAGTTTTAAAATGTAAACTCAGTTTCACATTATAAGTAAGTTGAATATAGTTTTAATCGGAATAGGACCCAATAAATCGTAGCCTAGTTGACGCGTCAGATAAAAATTGTAATTTGTTAATCTACCATTAAAGATAATGGACGACTGAGAACGGTCACTCGGCGTGGACAAAAACAACTGAAAATCAAATACAAACTGCATTCGTATTCTAATCCACCAATAAGATAAAACATTTAGGTACGTTATTATACACTTAAAAGTCGTAGCAATGTGAATGCAACTTGTTTGATGCGTCAATATATATATATATTAATGTACTAGCAACCTTGTAGGCTTGGTATCTTCGAATCTTCGAAACCGATCTCGTGGTAGTAGAAAGTCTACTAAGTCGAACTATATATATATATATTTTAAGTTACTTAGTTTTTTTTCTTAGTTCTTTTCGATTATTAAATACACACACAAATTCATAATCTAATCAATAAATAAAGATTTTACTTTACAACGAATATATAATATATTATAAATTCGTAACATCATTGATTATTATAAATTGTTAAAAATAAAACAAAAAATTCAAAATGCAAAAATCTTCTATAATATTAGAGAAGAGATTTATTTGTAGAACTTCCCTATACACAACATTATGTTTTGTAGCAGCAAAATAATTTTATTTTTAGTAGATCCGACTTGGGATAGATCAATATACAATAATTGCCCATGGTTAAAACGTTCTTTTTGTTGATATTAATACCTTCTATAATACTGCACCACATTTTCTTATTCATGATCAATAGTTTAGAAAGCGCACGCGATGACAGATAATTTTTATAAGGGCTCCCTATTTTTGTTGACAAAAAAATATAGCCTAAATTAGTCGGTGAAGATGCAGCTTTCTAATGGTGAAAGAATTTTTCAAATAGGTCCAAAGGTGTGTGAAAACGTTACAAACATACATAAACATAAACAAATGTTTCCGCTTTATAATATTAGTAAAGATAAGATTCACTATTGTGCTGATATTTTAACTCCCAATAGCGATATAAACTTCTATATTTAGTTTATACGCGATCATTGCGACATCAGCTAAAGAAATTAAAGTGTGATATGAAAAGACATGCTTCTCGGCGGATGTGATGTCGTATGATCCACAACCACGACTTCTCCCTTGCCTTAAATTATGCCCATCATTATTATTTTTCCATTTTAACACTCGGCATAAACTTTTGTGTCGTATTCGTTGAAGGACTCTTTCATTCATCACTCTTTGGATCCAACTACTGCGAAGCATGCGACGATAACATCAAATTTTAAAAGCTTCGAGGCGACTTCTTGTGTCTTCATCAAAAGTTCATGCATTACAGCCGTATACCACTACTGGTCATATGTAACAGAGTACGAGTCGAACCCTCAATGTGGCGATTGATACTAACATAGTAGTTTTTTCAGCTTATGAAAAAACCGGGTGAGCTTTAATTTCTTAATCGGAAGCCTATGTTTCATGTACCATGCCCCTCAGTGCTTGTATTTCCGCACGCCATCACGTGTTTTAACACAAGAAACATAGATCATTATTTACAAACTTTTTATTACTATATCCAAATAAATGAAGATGCAATATAGTAAATCCTATGCATTGTAAGATGTTTGTTCCAGTGCGAACTGTTTCAATACAAAACGTGACCCACTATGCAATCTTAAGTTTTCGCCTATGATACTACATTTTGAATTTTTGCTATACAATTTATTATCCTTCTATACTATTATCTTTTGGTTTATAATATTACGCATTGGTATGTTTGTCTGCATGAAGTGCTCACAGATAAAGCAGTAGACACAGGAACTATGTATAAATATTGTTAACTAAAAATAATTAGGAAATTATGAAAATAATACATAAGCTGAGCCTGAATTATACAAGTATTGGACGTTGCAGATTGTCAACCAGAAAGTTTGACATTTTCTTTTTTCGGCTTTCAATTATAATAAAATGTCATTAAACAAATAACTATTTCTTATAATTTACTTACTTTAATGATCTAATTTCTCAAAGCACGTTAGTAATAGCCGAAGCGAAATATAAATAATATTTAAACATTCTTTTTATCATAAAATAATAATTTGTACACGTCTTTGATAACTAGGTTAGAGTCCTAAGCTTTAATGCGAGGGAAGAGCTTTTACGCAATTAATATTTAAGTTTGCACTAACGGAAGTGACACGCGTCGGTTAACCTAAATAAATAGCTAACCAACAAAATAATTAAATATTGATCAACAACCACGAATTAAATCCTTGAATAAATTTAAACACAAGTTAAATTGCTACCATCGGCATTATGATAAATGAGAAAAAGCGTTATATTAAATAATTTATGAAAATTAATTTTACGTAGACATGTTGATTGCGAATCTGATTTATGAGATGTTAATAGAATTGTTTTCATTGGTTATAGTGGAACAGATATGCAGATTATATATTTGTTTTTATATTATATATATACAAAACCGTTTAAACCAACATGGTCCTATGAGATACAGCTCTGGGGGTCAGCAAGCTGCTCTAATATCGAAATCCTGTAGCGGTTACCAAAATAATAAATAATATAACACTGGGTAATATGACTGGTGCGCCGTGGTTAACACGACATGCTGAAGTCCATGAATATTTGGGAATTGCCACTGTCGAGAAAGAGAATAATAGATCAACCATACGATACAAAAGGAGACTTCAGCAACACGTCAACCCCCTAGCTTCGGGCAAACGGACTATGTGAAGCGGCTGAAAAGGGGGAAACTTGCTGCATTCTGATAGTTTACGAAATAAGGAGGGAAATTAAAAATTATTGGATTTGCGTTCCCTAATTGCCATCATTTCATAAAATCCCATAAAAGAGGCTGTTGATGGATAAACGTTAAAAACAAAATATTACATATAAACAATTGAGTGTATAATAAATTAATTACTACGCAAATAAGATATGCCATTTGGCAATGACTATAATTTTGGGTGAGTACTAGATGAAAGTGTAGTTTTTTAATACTTTTGAATTTATTTAGTTTATGTATAATAAATCATACGATTTTGATTGTAACTTTTAATACAGTTACGCCGTTCATAATCCAACTTTCACATTTCATTTCTTTAATTAATTTTAGTAACTAAATAAACTGGGTATAAGACAGTTTTTAATTGACAAGCCAATCCCAAAGTCGTTGTAAGGAAATTAATTTCGTTATGAACAAAGAAAGATGATTTTCGGATGTGTCCATCAAACATAATTAACCGTTGTTAAATTGGTATTTCACTTTTTCTGTCCCAAAGTTTTATTTCATAAATTGGTTCCTTTGAAAAGCAATTTGTTTAATCTTTAATGGGATATGCCTATTTCGACCTATCGATACCGAAATGGCCTTTTATAGGGTACGGAGTTCTTTATAGGCTTTTGATCATTAGTAAAAATCGCATATAAAACACGAAATTCGCATTTGCCATTTTCATTATAAATTAAGCGTGACAACTTCAAAATGCTTGCTATCAAAACTCGAATACGGTATACAGAAATATTATCACTTGTGGTGGTTTGAGGTGAGACGTTTTTATATGAACACGCAATCACGTACATACACCTTACACACCCATACATATCACGCACACTATTCATTCATTCGCGTCCTTGCACACACCTATTGAAGTCCTATCCTTTCATATTTGGCAGTCCATCTAATTAGTGAATTAGCAATTACATAGGGTACATCACCATTACATTGCGTAATAGAAATATTGTATATCAAAACTACTACGCCAATATTTGAAATAGCTAATTAATCCTCATAATTGTGATTGATGGGTGAGCAGGTGCAGGAAATACATCAACATAAACGACACGAATGATGGATCAGCATTTTTTACGGTTTGACTAAAAAAATAACTTTTCGAAATACTATTTGTTTCACCGCTTTTCAAGGCATTTCCGCTGAGCCGTGTTTTTACGGAATGTGAAGAATAGGTATTGGATTTTAGAAGCTTGTTTGTACTTTTTGAGGGGATATTCCTATTCTGATGAAAGGGGATTGTTTTCAGCCTTTCGAGGTGGACAAAGAGCAGCGCTAGATTAAATGTCACCCTGAACGAAATTGGTGCTCCCGGGA
This sequence comes from Pieris brassicae, assembly GCF_905147105.1. Taxonomy (NCBI): domain Eukaryota; kingdom Metazoa; phylum Arthropoda; class Insecta; order Lepidoptera; family Pieridae; genus Pieris; species Pieris brassicae. The sequence continues at coordinate 17,690,096 of NC_059669.1, read as the reverse complement.
ACTCTTCTGGTCAGCAATAGTGTTCTATTGTTAACGTTTCATCTATCAAGCGTCATTATCAAAATAATTAAGTGATAATAAACTATTCGTTTAGTTTTTTTTTAATTGTATCCGTTTTATCATTCAGTTTCATTATCTATAGATAGTGTGGAACTGTAGCTCTATAAGCACTTGGGACAGGTATGCTGAGAGTTAATATAGGTCACGGAAGCATCTCCTCTCGCCTGAGTACGCACGTCCATTTCGCCAGTACCATGCACGACATACCTACCACTTTATAATGGATATAATTGTGTATCAAATAGACACCATTTAAATAGTTAACAAAAGGGCAAAGAGACAGACTGACAGGTTCATATTTCGTGAAAGCAGATCTTTTAAAATACTTTGAAATAAGCATACAACGCAGCCAGGACACACAACGATCACTATTTGACTCTCAACCTGTTTAAGCAATCGCGGAATATGCTTAAGAGTATAAAGGATATCCATATCCCTAAATAACCTGCATCATAGGAACACCTCTGACACACACCGTCGCGTACATATCCTCACTTTCACACCATCACACAACACAGACAAATTAGGTATTACTTAGTTAAAAGTATTTAATAATTTTTATCATATTTTTTTCTATGTTTCGTAAATGTTTGAACATTTTGTATGTATTATTTATTTATTACAGAAATACATACATTATCTTTACAGACTATGCCAATACGATAATGTCGAGAAACATTAAATAATTAAAATATAATAAAATACGTATATAATAAAAACATATAATTTACACAATATCGCTACTGTGAATTCACTCTGCGAACATATAAATATATCGATTATGTATTGCATCTTTGGCTATATCTTTAGTATAGTTGAATTTTGTTTTATATAGTTTAACTCAGCTGTAGGTGTACGAAATAAATACATAAATATAACAAAGAGGTACTGTTTATAATTTTTGACTCACTGTTGTAATTAAATAAATGATTAATTATCGAAGCCTACACCAAAGTAAACGAGTTAACATTCTATAGTATCATCTATGCTTCAACCCTTACAGTTCTAACGACCTATCCCATTCCTAACGACGCGTGACCTATGTAGTTTTCCTCTTAGGCTTAGAGTCTTACCTCAAAACCTTTATAATAGAAAGCCATTTAGGTACAAAGCTATAATATTACGACGTATACTTATATACGTACGAGGGTAAGATTCAAAGTCCAGACTTAGCGCTTTTGATATATATCAAGTCTCGGCTCTGAAATTGAGGATAGGAGTTTTAATATCAAACAAATATTAAATATTAAATTGTTTTGTTTTAATGCTGTAAGTGCCTAAAAGGATTTACGTAATGGCGTTGCCTTGCAGACTGAAGTCAGTATCCTCAAACCATTATTAGACTATCGCCTTACATAGCTACTCGCAAAGCACCGGCATAATTTTGGATTAGATATCAAAAAAACTCAAACCCTTCTAGCTACGAACGACATCTAGTCAAACATAACTTCAAACCGAAGTTATGTATGATATGGTCCCGATAATTCATGATTAACCCCGAAATCGCAGAGATTCCAGTCTCCACATTATGTTAGCAGTTATATGTTTTATTAACGCTTTCAATTATTATAAATTACCACGTTTACCAGCGTAAACATAAACGCAAGTGATCCAACATACAAACTTAAACATCGCTTAAGGGGTTTCAAAATGCATACAATATGTTGCTCTTCTAAAGGTTTATTGAAATGTAACACAATAGACTTGCAAACAATGGGTGTTGGTGGCGCATTAGGTATTGTTGAGAATCTCCGTATTTCTTACGCAAACATAAATAAATAATTTCCTACTGTGAATAGAATTTGATTTTGATACAATTGTGACACTATTATTGGTTTACCCAACAATAGGAATATATATATATAATATAATCCAAAGGAAATAAGGTTTAAACTGACAGATTTCATTTGCCTTTATACTCATGCATAGAACTAGCTTTCTGAAAAATATAATTTGGATAGTAGTGTGTATCAATACAAAATTTGTTTTAAAGTTCCTCATACATTTATTTAAAAATGTATTTTAAAAGTTTATGCAGAAACATTTCAGTATTCAAACTAAAAATCAAACAGCGAACACATTCCTATCACTGCAGCTTGCCAGACAAAAGCTTCGACTTCCTCAATGAAAGCCTTCAATATTTCAAGCAATCACGTTTTAAAAGCGAAAATAACGCCGCGTTACAATAGAAACGTCATTTACTATTCCGCGTAAGCGACTCGCTGAGCATAAACTACCTACCCTAAAAATTCACCAGAAAATCCAATTCACAAAATTTCTTTACAATTCTTACTTGGTTTGAATTATCCGAAGAACGGGAGCGTTATAAAAGTTTTAACAAGTAGAATGCTTGAAATGTCTGTGATGTAATTTTGTATTATTTCAATTAAATATCATCTTCCAGCTCTACTAGAAGTGTTCTGGAAATACGCACTGGTTACGTTTTGTACTGGCTGTTTGTGCAATGTGGTATCAGTAAGTAATTAATAGGATTTCATGTTTTCATGATTGGTGTTCCACATCAAATTGATATTCTTTCTTTTGTCTATAACTTCTAGACGAACGATGTCCTATTTCAGTATTTTTTAATAGTTTAAAAAGCTTTGTTCAATAGTGTAAACTATTTTGGTATTTAAAAGCCAAATGTTATTAAATATTTGTTCAAATATTGTGTCCGAATCGAATAACTTGAATATTTTGATATAGTCGGATAAATAGGCAAGAGTTTAAAATATTAAATAAATATCACTGAGGTAAGTTCAGTGACGGTTGTTGGAGAGATGTTCATATGTATGTTAATTAAAACTCTTCGTTTGAAACTGGTGTCAACTGGCTATCATCGTTTAACACTTGAGCTTATAACTAACATAAAATAGTAGTACAAACTTGACTTATTGAATGGTTCACAAATCTAACTGATCAGTTGACCTATTGTACATTATCGGAAACGTAAGTCTTATACTATTTATGAGTCTGGGAATAACTAAAGCCCTCATTTTGGCTTTAAGTGTAAGGTGATTGTTATAATTTGCGCTTCTAATTATTAAGTAAATACATATATTAGGTAATTTAAATAATGTTAGGTTACATAACTCGTGGCTAGAATTTTTATATACTATAATACATAATTTAAATAAATATAATAATGTATATTGTAATATTAAAAATAAAATATAATTTAATACATAATTTAAAAAACATTTCTGCATCCGATTTATTGATTATATTTATATTATATTAGTTGAAACTTCAAGATAAAGCTAAAAACGGTGTAATACGAAACCTTACAAACATAACAGAACTCGTCACACATTCAAAAGTTAAAGTGAAATGGGCCTGTTACATTGCCCGCGTTTGTGATGACAGGTGGCTTAAAAAGATCCTCACTTGGAATAGCTCAGTGGGAAGAAAAAAGAGACGCCCACCAGAAACCTGAAAATATGGAATAAAATAGTGGAAAATTATTAAAATATGGTGGCGGTTAAACATAATGTGGACTTAACGTAAATGTAATGCAATTATGTAGTACTCGAATACAGGCTATTTTCTTTTTATTAAGGCAAATTGATGCATAAACACACTAACTTAGTACCTTTACCGCAAGACAGAGAAGAGAAAATAATTGGTTCACATTGAAAAATTTCATTGCTATTTCAGTAAATACCAAGAAAAATCCTAATACATGGAATTCTTAGCATTATTATATTTGGCGCTCAAGTATCGTAACTTTTTCACAGTCAGCACTGTATTTACAATGCAAATACGTATTGTTGCTTTGGGTACGGAATGTGGTTCCATTTTACTGTGGGACTTCTCAAGGAACGTGAATTTTACGACTTTCACAATATTTTCTATAGCGAATAGTCCGCACTAGATTGAAAATTGAATCCAATTTAGGAATGATTCTAAATTAATCTATTTCTTGTATACTAACCAAACTAAATCAGTTTTATTGTTTTGTTTTAACAAAACGCAGTGCAGTATTGGTCCAGTGGCTTCAGCGTCCCTAGGTCGTAGATTTGAACTCCGGCTGTGCACCAATGGACTTTATATATGTATTTAACACTCGCTCGAATGGTGAAGGAAAACAACGTGAGAAACCTAAACGTGATTCCTACGACCCAATAAAGTATGTTTGTCGACGGTATGTTTAAAGCACAGGAGGCTGATCACTCATTTGCCTATTAGACTGACAATGAAACAGATACAGACATCTGGGGCCCAGATCTAAAAAGTTGTAGCGCTAGTAAGTGAAGTGTTTTTTTTAAAGAACCAAGGGCAGAAAGGGCTGCTTAAGTAAGGTACTATATATCAGCTATTTCCCTAGGTTCTACATAGAAATTAAATACTAAATATGATCTTTAATCTAATCATAAATTAATTCAATTAGTATAATTAGTTAGGTATAACTTTATCTCACGACTAACATGTATGCTTTATACCAAGAAAGTCATAGCGCTACGAATCTTGGAGCCATGACAGACTTAAACAGACCATTAGTTTATTATAAATCCTTCTCCAGTTAGGTAATTTTTGGTAGGTAAAATTGAAATAAAACTTGTGCGTGTATTTATGTACACGTGTTAGAAGTTATATTTCTTTGACGTAACAAGATAAAAATCTTTATTTTTTTAATATTTCGCCTTACTCGACGTTTGTAGAAAGAACTACACTAACAATAAAAAATGTATTTAATACATTGAAAGTTTTTTTATAACGCATTATCTGGTTACATAAAGTTGATTTAAATATCACAAAGAAATTATTGCTACATAATTAAAGAAATTGACATTTTTTTGTGTACCGACACCCTGAATAACTTCATTATGTGACGGTGTGCGGAAGTCCGTTTTTGTAATGGTGTGCGCACCATCATAAAAAAATACTGTAATCATTTTTCCCTAACGCGCCAGAAGAAGTATAACTTCAAAAATGCACTTTGCTATATATGTATTGCTACATTATTATCTGTATTAAAATATAATTTATTCATGGTATGTTTGATTTTCGTTCAATTTTTATTGTTTAATTTGTTGTATCTACTGTTTTTGATTGGTTGACTCGAAGTATCAATTAAAAATTGTATTTTATCTTGTACCAAAGTATCAGTGTACCGAGCGTTGGCAAGCTTTTATAATAAGTGGTAACTTAATATACATGAACGTCAGTATGAAAAAATAACCTCTTCGAAATTTTATTTATTGCTAGTTCTCAATTCAACGGACGAGCAATGGCAAAGTCTACTTCACTCATTTAACTCTATAGCGAATAGTCCGCTATAGAGTTTCCTTCAAGGTTTCCTTCTTGTTCGTGTTTTTACTTTTCACAATTTTTAATTGATAGATTAGCATTGTATTTAAAAGTTTTAACGCTAATAGCTACACCGGTTCACAAATAGTATACACTTGAGTAAGACAGTGGATTAAAGGATACAGTCTATGTAGGAAAACAGTTTTTTTTAATCAATTAAATTTTGTTTTGGAGCACACACAAGTTTTGTCAATATTGTAAAATTCAACGTCAACATAGCACCTAGCACGGTTATAATTTGTAATAACAGTAGCGTTATTTTATGGATTATACTCGTAGCAAAAACTGTTCACGGTGTGCTCTTCATAAAACACTTATTAATAAATGACTTCTTTGTTTGGCGTTACACCAAAGGAGGCTTACGTCTAGAAGATCTTAATCGAAGTTGTAGGCACAGACGACGGATCTCCTTGCTAAGATCCTGACAAACCCTGCTTCTTCACTTTCATAAAATTCACCAGCCACGGTTGCCTTGTATATCCTTCTCGTGAATAATCTTTATGATTACTCGAACTACTAAAGAAAGACTATTATTGCTGATTCTGATTTATCATGTTGTCCCATAGAGTAAACAAACAAAGATACAACGAAAGACATAAAGAAACTAGCCTGTCTACCAAGGGATCCAATACGGCTGTATTTAAAAAAATTGTTACGCCATAGCTATCAAACTATATAACCTTCGTAGAAGTTATAGATCACTACCGTGTAAAGATTTCAAGGCGAAGACGATTAAATTTTTAAAGGCAAAGTGTGCAAAAGTTTTGACAACAATTATACATAACTTAACTGTTCTTATTATAATTATGACATTTATTTATATATTGCTAATTCTGCGGTTTTTTATTATTCATCAATAAATCTGAATGTACAACTTACTTTGCAAATTAACAAAGATAAATTTCCACAAACCCGTGGTGTTTGACTCTTACGAATAAATAATTTAGTATTGAGAAAAAGAAACCAAGAATTTTCCATTATCCGATAGCTAATAAAACTTGACTTAGAGCTCTACTCTCCCTCTTCAGAAATATTGCCTTTGGTATATTGAAAATCTCCGTTATATGCACTCCCGTATTTGGGAAGCACTCAATGCACGTATGAACTCGTCACGGAAATTGAAGATTGGTCATTCATTGAAGGGGTATATTAATATTTTTGAAACATACTTTAATATGCGAAATGGGTAAGAGTAATAAGATATGAATGAATCTTAAAGATCACGAATATCGAACTATATTTCCAAATGAAAGTACTTTTTTAAATCATGTGTCTACAAACCCAAAAAGACCAAGATTTTGGATGACTTTAAAGATTTTCACGTTCGTTTATAAAAATTAAATGTCACATCGCGGTATTTTCGTAAGAGGAAGTTGGTTACAACGTGCAAACGAAAGTAACGAAGGCCAAGAAACAAAACATTTAAGAAAACTTTGTTCGAAATTTTGTATATAATAAAAATATCAAGAATCTTATACTTACCAGTTATGACGTGCGATTTCACCTGTTTCAATTAGGTCGTAGACTAAGTAAGATAGCCTATTTTATCCAACACATAAATAATTAGCTCTTTAAGTTCCGGTCTTTTTTATAATTTGTTGTGACAAAAAAAATAAGTAACGATTTTAAAAGATTCCGTTTCCTTTATTTTCCGATCTATTTATAATTTTAGGCGTGTGTAAGCTGGGGCTTTCCGTTACCATGACAACCGACAGACGTTGAATCTTTGAATACACAGTAAATATTTATGAGAATTATCGACATCTCCCGGCCATGATTTTCTTTGAATTGATATCGCTTTACATAATAATATCTGAAACCTTCCGTTTTATGATAGGAGTTCGGTTTGGATGAACAAAAATACATAATGTATTGTCTATAGTTTACGCGAGTACTATTGCTTACTAATTTAAAATTAACGTTTATAAATGCGAATTTATTATGCACTGAAATTCCGTGTGCTGGCTGTGGTCAGCGAGAGATTTCATGTACATTTGAACACATGTCGCGTTTTGTTTTAGCGGTTATTCTGATATATAATGGAATATGAATGGAAACGAAACTGACTTACGTATGTGTATAGCGGCATTTCTATACTTCGAAAACGTTTTAGCTCTACGAAATTTAAAGTTACAGTTCAATTTAGAGTTACAGTCGCATTTTTCATGTTTAAATTTGTTATTTAAATAAACTAAATTATTATTAACTTAAGTATACCATCTCTACGCTGAAATGCTTTCATAAGGAGGCGATATCATAAAACTTTTACCTATAAATTACGCTTTACTAAATCGTAAAAAACTCATAGCACAGTTTTATAGGTATCTTTTTTAATTTAACAAATGCCGCTCATAAAGTTCCAAAATTTTCCAACTCCAATCAAAATTTATGTTGATATTGGAAAAGTTTGTACGGCAGGGGACTCAAGCCACGACACATTAAATGCTCCTTGTTTGAGAATTAAGCAATTTGTTTATTTCATTATAAAGTCACACATTTGAGAACTGCTATTATGTGTAAGAATGTATAAATATGTAAAGGCGCTATAAACCTCGATTGGCTTTGGCCTGAGGTTGCATTTTAGAAGATGGGTCATCTTTGGCTATAAAAAAGATAATACAGGAAACTGTGCCTGATATGCGTCATCTTTAGGCCTACATATGACACGAGCTCATGTATAAAGGCACAGATTTTAATTATACTTTATACAACTGTAGAGGAAGGATGTTGTATTGTTCCTCCACCCAAAAGGGACCATCCTCGACCGGTCTTACCACTAACTAGCAGGTTCGAAAGCCGCAGAGGCAATTTCTTTTTGGTAGCGGAATCTTGCTATTGGACAGCCGAAGCCAGCTGTTTTGTCGAGCTGTCGCTATTCGGCGCTTCTTTCCGCGAATAGCTCAAATCTTTCCTGACTTGGACCTCGGCTTGGGCCGACTCGATTAATCGCCTGAAGGGCTAGACAGAAAAAACCAGGAGCGTCTTAACTGACTCGAATGAACAGTGAACAGCGAGTGATGAATTGTGAAATTATTACATTAAATACACTCCGCTCATTCGCGTCATAACTATCCCAGTGGCTTAGGTCGAGTAGTAGTATATATCGCGACCGGAATAACTTTGTTTGCGGGTTTCAGGATATTACATCATCGCAGTGATTTGTAAGCCCAGATTGTAGCTGTCATTTTACAACGAACAACGACGTCTCAGTGAACAGTAAAACTACAAATAACAATTATAATTGTAATTTAATTGAACGCCATATTAGATTAATTAATTAATTGTAATTGCTTAAGAGGTATAATAACTAAGAAGTATCTGTTACAATACAAGATTTATTGTTTTATTTTAATTAGTTTGTTGAAATATAGAAATATATACTATCTTTGTGTATAGAAATTAAGGTCTATTATATAAAAGGCATTACAAATAGTGTTTTTGTAACAAGCCTTTTTACGTTTTAAAATATATAAACGATGAACTACAGTGTTAACACTATATGCATAATGTTTTAGTAATTTTACTCTCGTGATGATGCATTTTACGTTTGTATTGCAGGGTTGAATATTTTATTCTTCTTGAAATAATAGATTCTAGTAAAAATATTTTAGTTTTATTACGTTTGCAATTTATATTATTAAAAGTACAAGTATCAACTAGTCTTTAGCAAATTTTCATGTTCTGTATCAGATTAATTTAAGGCAGAATACCATTCGTATCAGCACAAAAATCCACCACCACAATTTTTACCGCGCTCCACCAACCAACTGAAGTATTTCCGAACCAATTCGACTTAGGATCAATTATTCAAGTAAAGATTGTACCAATTTCTCAACGGGTGGCCACGCACTTACGAGCCTTTTGGCAATGTGAGTGTTCACGGGCAGCGGTAACACTTAACATCAGATGAGCTTCCTGCCCGTTTGCCTCCTGTTACCTAAAAACAAATCACCTAACCTACTTATGCGTCTCTAGATTTATTACGCGTACAAATAATAGATTAAATAAATATTATTTTTTTGGGTCAGTAGGGTACAGTAGAATTGCATATTTAAACAGGAGTGAAACAGATGGACTGCATCTGTCTCATTAGAACAAATTGTTTAGATACCACAAGCTTTATTCGTATGATACGAAGACGGCTGTGGTTGACTTACGATTGTATACAATATTTTACCAAGCCGCCTATTATTTTACACTTTTGGCAAACGCAATATATGCCTGATACTATAAAAAATATATTATTCTAATGCTGGTCTGTATTGATGGTTCTAGATGTATTCGGTTTGGGTTTTGAAATCGCACCATATTTAAATTTGTTTTTTTTAACTGACAACCCTGATCAGTTGCCAAAATTTTCCTAATATATCGGCCGAAATGTGGTATGTTTTTACTATAATATGCGGCAGTGGAATGGCTGCCAAACCGAATTAAGCGTTGGTAGTAAAATGGACACTAACGCGTGCTGAAACTTTGGCGATTGTTGTCTATGCAAACACTTTTTTGTATGGCATTGATTTGTTCGGTTAGTCCGAATACATAACGGCCGTTGAGCATTGACTTTAAATTAAAATAAACAGAGATAAAAAATTAATAATATATCATAATTTATAATAAAGGTATAAATTATGTCCTACAATATATGCCGGATTTTAACCAAAACTGTATAGCGTTTTTAACGTGTTTAACTTGAGAATCAGCTCATTTATTACAGTGTGTTAGTTAATATGTTTATACAATCTATAAGAACGAGCAAAATTTTTTTAACCTGTCAAACTTTCATCAAAGGTGAATTAGAATTTTCCTATACTTTAGGCACTATCGAGAACATTCAGTTAGTCAGGGAATGCATTGCTACGTAGGTAACACTGAAAATGTTTTTAACTGGCCAGTTAGAAACATTGCTAATGAAAACTTTTTTGAATTTCAATTTTACTCTTTGGTAACCTAAAGTAGGACATTGCATTCATTTGTCATTTGTTTTTGTGAATCAGATTAACAAATGATCATGAAACAGATACAGAAATCAGAAGCCCAGACCTACAAAGGTTGCAGCGACGCCACAGGTTTATTTTGTTAATTGAAAGGACCATAGACCTCAGGTTGGAAAAACACATTAAAATTTTTACGTACATACATCATTCGACGACACTTACGCCCCAGTATCGTAGAATAATCTAAAATATGATTACTATTTGTCAATTTCGTGTCATACCTTATAGTTTAATACATTCTTAATTATTACGTTCTATAATATATAAATTAAATATAAATTCTTATAGTTATAGTTTTAAATAATTCATACTAGATGTCGCTATAATAAATATTAAGAAATCCCTTATAACAATTGATACAGAACCACAATAAAACTACACTTTTCAAACAAAAGAAAGTGCATAAATAAGCTATTTTTAAAATTGACGCATTACGGATTCAGGTTTATCAAAGGTGTAGCTTAAAATTGTATGAACTAAGATGACACTGGGAGCATTTTACACCCGTCCATAAACGGCCCGAATATATTTCTATCCATGAATACAAAGTTGTTTGTATTTTCATAAGCTAATTTTATGTTACGTTCGTGTTTCTGGTTAAATAACGTGAAACTTTTCGAGTCCCAAATGTTTACTAAAAAGGTTTGAGACTATTCCTGGAAACGGAAATCGTTTGGTAGGCATTTATTAAAGAAATGCAATGCAATAGAAAATGCTTTTGTTTACGGGTGTCGTTACCGAGAGGCTAGACTGGATACTCTTCTCTCAAATAAATTATTTTAGTATCGCTATTGCTAATGCAAACTTTTGATCGACAAAAGAATTGGAATAAAAATAGCACAAATTTTTGAATTTCTAATTCGCTTCAAGCAGATTTAAAATGACTCCTATACGTAGAAAAATGAAATACTTTTTTAAGAAAGCGCGCGCGCTCCTTTTTCGATGGCTTTTACTGCTGTGACAGTACGTTGCTAGCCAACCTCCAATAATCTCAAAACTAAAGTGACAACTTCTGTCGTTTTAACTACCAAAGGTTAGGGGCAACAATAAGGATTAGTCAATTATATATATAAAAATTCGAACATAATTAAATAAAACATATATATATGTTCGAATTTTTTTAATATCTCAAACTATATATAATACTAATTTTAATATGGATCTTGTCAAGACACCATGTTTAAGTAAATATTAATCTTTATTGTACAAATGAAGGTCTACCTTCTTTTGTAAATAAGATTAATGGTTCAGATATTATATATTTGAGTAATTAAATTGATATTGGACGAACTATAATCCAATTTAGGTCAGTGGTTTCAAACAAATGCCCATGAATACATATTAAAATGAAATTATTCTCATCTTTTACTTTAAAACAATAGCAGTTTAATTAAAAATAAAATATAAGTAGCAGTCGTAAAGTTGTGAAACGCGCAATAGACATTCTGCAAGCGTGGAAGATTCTCAAATTAGACTTAGCTAATTAATTTGTGAAGACGTCTCTGGACGTAGGGTTGGTTCTATATATTAGGAAGAATCACGGTCACAAAAATGTATTATTTCTATATATATGTCACAAAATACAGTAAATAGTACACTGTAATATGTATTTTCTCGCGTTTAACAATAGAATAAATATATGCCATTATATAAATATAACAATTATCTTTCCATTTTTCGTCATTATTTCTTGAAGTAGGGAATGGAAAAAATACATGGTGGAGTTGAGTAGTTTATGTTTCCATTTTGAAATCGGTACACGATTGAAACAACTTCGACAAAAACGTATATAGAACATGATTTTGAAACTTATACGATATATATATTTTATTTTGCCATTAATACTAAATGAATAGCTGAAGAGAGAACGACTGGCTACATTCTCAGGGCGTAACTCCAAGTATGCAGTTTAGGTAACTGCCACGCTTAAAAAAACTAAGAAAGCCTGGGGAGCAAAATGTACAGACTTGGCTTGTACAACTCCAAATCAACTGTACTGTGCCTTTGTTAATGAATAACGTGTAATATATTTAAGAATTAGACTTTTGGAGTACAAAGGATAATGTTGCTATAATGTGTACATGTACATACCATGACGTGGGTATTATAATTAAAATGTTTTTGATCTACGATATTTCATGGTTATAAGTGTAAAATTTAAGTTTGTATAGGATACGAGGAGCACCAGAATTTCGTTCTAATTTTGCCTGCATTGTCGTTAAGATTAATAATAATCTATTTAATCAAGATTTATACTTAAAATCGCTGTAAATATTTAATAAAATTAAATAATTTTATATTGTATGTTTGAAACAGTGTGATTAGATCTTCAAATAAAATTCCATATGAGAAATTCTTATTTAAATATAAGCAAATCTAAGAAAATGTTAATGACAAGTGGCAACCCTAAACTATTTCTACCAGAATGAGAAAAGGTTTCAAATTATATCAAACCCTTGGGATTTTAACGCACTGTGGACTAGCTTATGTTACAGAACTAGAGCAAATTTTAATTAACATAAACACACTTTATTAACATTGCTAAGAGTATAATTTTGATTTACCCGCTCTAGATTTGCACAAAGTAGCTTACCAGCGTTTTACACTACATCCGTTTCTAATCCGAGGAAATATGCTTCGGAGTAGTCAAACGCTATTTGTAGTTATTAACGCACCAATTTCTCATTTTCATATTGACTTAATGTCATGTAACCCCTAGATGAGGCAGAGGGCGTCCACAGTGAGGCTTCATGGCGTTTTAACTCGCTCCAAGTCTTTGCCGCTCTCTTTGCCTCGTCTGCAGCTGTACGGCGCCAGGTTTGCTTGGAAGGGCCACGTTTCCGCTTTCCTTGTGGATTCCAAACAAGCGCCTACTTAGGAATATGGTTGGGATCCCTTCAGCGTGTATGGCCACTTCTGTACCTCCAGTTTCCGACACGTCGCTTCCGAAGTAAACAAACCTGGTCGTCCAACTTAGAGTCATCGGCATTATCCAAATCTTCCAAGATGTTGGTTAATTCTGCGGTGCTTGTTCTGATGTGTGCGATGCATAATCTCGTCGAGAACAACCAGGAAAAGAAGTGGCGAGAGTAAGCAGGCTTGTCGGATGCCCGCGTGCACTTCAATATCGTCTGAGACGAGGCCACCGTGAGTCACTCTACAAGAATAGTTCTTATAGCTGGCCTTACTAGGTTAATTATCTTTGGCGGGACACCAATGTTAGATAGTCGCGACCACATACTGCTCCATATCAGCGTATTGAAAGCTTTTTCCAAGTCCACAAAGGTAAGATAAATCACCCTCTGCCATTCTGATGCTTGTTCAAGAATAATACGAAGAGTATTAATTTGGTCATGGTCATGTCATTCTTTTTAAATATCTGTGTGCCATTTTTTTGCAAAGGCCCTTTTTAAGCCACTCTCTGCCATGTACCTGTTGTTTCCTGAATCTGGTCAATCCACCTTCTATATTGTCTTTCTTCTTTGCTTTTTATTGTACACCTATAGTTATAAGTCAGTAAATAATGACGCCCTAAACCTAATAATATCAAATCAAATCAAAATAATATCAAATCTTTATTAAAAATACGTCTTGAGTTATTTTCAATAAAAACACATGAATGGATTGGTTGCAGTACAACAAAACGACAAGCCATAAGTTATGCTTTATTTCCTGTTTTGCACAGGAAGTCGCCTCTAAATTTTAAGTTCTATTAGAAAATATATAAATTTCTCGTATTTGTACTTGCTTCAGTGCGTGTACGTTAATGTGAACGAGGTATAAGCTTTAATCTTTGTTTTAACTAGTTGAAGTTAATTAATCTAATTTTTATTTAGTTAAGACGTACAAAAAATGAAGAAATAAAAATAAGAAATAAAATATGTTTATTATGGAACAAAAGATACAACTATCACTTATTCCACGTCATTCAATTTGAATAGGTAGACATCCCTACTCATCGGCAAAAAAGACAGAGGCCGAGAGAAAAAGCCGGCGTAAAAAAACCCTCAGTACTCTTTTAAAATATCAAATCATCAAATGTGTATTTATGCTACAAAAAAATCAATAGAACATATTGTCTTTTACCGTTTAACGGTTATTACCTTATGTATGATTTCCTTTAGTTTTTATAAGTTATATGTTGGTTAATATACACTTCGTACGTGTTATATTTGCCTATAAAATTGCTTTTCAAATTGATTAATGTATTTTATTTTTCTGCTAAATATTATGTATAAGTTTGATATTTCCGCCTTTAGCTATTTTGAGGCAATTAAATCATAAGACTACAGCAACACAAAACAAATATTATTTCTCAGGGATTATGAAGTCATTCTGGTTTTTAAAAACTATGCCAGGCCATCCAAGTTGTTCCCTTATAAGAGCAAAACTCGACATTTTGGAAAAAAGAGATTTTAAATGCTAAGAGCACAAAATGAAATTCTTCAGCGATCAGCGGTGATAAAGAAAAACGTTGAATAATAATACGCATCCCCCGAAGTTACCGATTAGTTATGTATCTATATTTAAAGAAGTTAAAACTATTCGATCATTGCGCAATTTTGGTTTGTATCCTTCTATGACAGAAAAAAGTAGTTTCCTTACAACCTTTTAGTTTTCTAAGAAGAACGTATTCGTATTCGTATTTGATGCGATATTTTATATAAAATGTAGTTAATTTGTGGGTCTTATATGTGATAGATATTGCCAAAATCTGCAGTCGTTACAAGGTATGTATATTACGTAACTTGTGTGCCCAACTTAAGTTTTCTTAATACATCGTAATTTAATTAAAAAAAGAATTTGATTGAAAAACAATCTAGAGTGGGACCAATAAAAATCTTAAAACGCAATTACCCAAAATTCTTATTTTTCGAATTATTTACATTACTGAGGGTATCGCGCAATTAATGCATCTAATTGGAACTTTATATCCTACATAAAATATAAGCATTGTGCCAACATCCTAAAGTTGTATTTATTATTAGCAAACGTAATCTAGGTAGGAAAAAGCAGCTTTATTCATTCTCTGTGAGTTGCAAAGTTAATAGGAACAGATAAGAAATAAGAAGCTCGGAGTTGTTGACTTCTCTACTTTTTACTGACTGCAGCGACGTTAAGGGGGATTATACTAAGGAGATTTTAATACGAACGTATATAAAATTAGACTATAGTCTTAAGGCTACCAAATAATGGCAATCATAGAGTTAAGTCACATAGAGCAAAATACTCTTTCTTGACTTACCGTCTCTGCGTTTGACTGCGTATTTGCATGGTGTTCCTACGAGAATGTAAGTGCGTGCTCCTATTTTAACATGCCTCCTGCTGATAGAGGACAAATCGTTGTTTTTAATTTATTTTATTATTATTATTTACTTAAGATGTCATGTAAATAAGAAGTATTTTATATAAGTACAGTTCTTTTTTGACGTTCATAAGTGTACATTGTGTTACCTATATGAATAACAGATTTTGAATTTTACTTATGCAATATTCAAATACAAGAAGGTAACCCCGTAACACACACGTATAGTAAGGTAAATAGTATTCATAACAGTACATAATGAACAGTATGTACTGTAAGGGTAATTATGACGATAATTCTCGTTCTCATGATACTTTTGCACTAACAGTTCGTGCAAATATGAATAAAAATTGCCAGTGGCGCAACAACCTTTAAGATGTAGGCATCAGATTTATGACTCTGTATCGTTCTTCTAATAGGAAAGTAGGTGATCATCCTTCTGTACCAGACACACACTGACGTCTTTGGGTCTAAAGCATATCCTCATAACGATGTTTTCCTTCACCGTATGAGGGAGTGTTAAATGCGCACATAGAGGTCCAATGGTGTACAGTCGGGGATCGAACATCAAAGATAAGAGTCGCACGCTGACGTCATGACTGCTGACGTCGTGCATGGTGCAAGTATCATTTAATAATAATGTTGATAGAACATAGACGTCATCCCGATGTTAAGTTTGCTATTCTTAAAAGCTCGTAAGGTTCTAAAAGATGTATAAGATAATAAGTGGAAAAATGAGTAAGATTGTAACGCCACTACATTACTACACATACAGAACGTTATGTCATGAACGTCCTGCAAGCAATTACAAACTTTAAACTGTCATTTTGATGAGAACTTTTTCTTCTCCATTACTGTAGATTGGCCGTATGTCTCGTGAAGCGTGTCTTGTCCTGTGCCAGAAGCAGCAACGCAGTCGCAATACCTGCCCACTCCAGGACTTTAGGACTCCACGCCTGGATTTTATCCATTACACTTAATTGAAGGAGGTGGTTGCGGTTATGGCTCAACACGTGGCTCAGGTAGCAGTTATTTAATTGCGACATATTGACGCTATCTCAAAAATTTAATCAAATCGAAGAAACAGTCCCACGTCGCACAGAAAATTATATTTATTATCAAAGGAATCAATAGAAGCGTATTTTAAACGAACGAAACATACCTTCAAACGTCAAAGAGAGGCGTAGCTTTTACCAATCAATCGAACTTTCTAGTTCTACGCCTAAAAGGCCTGCAAAATGGATCGCTCAAAAATCCTCTACACTTTTGTATAGTTCAACAGCCTTTATGTGACCTAAATTTTACAAGAAAATCACTTTTTATCAAATTGGGTCGGATGATAACTTACATTAAATTACCTCAATTCTTTTATATTTAATAACAAATACAGAATATGATAGACTTCAAAAAGTACTTGAAAGTTGAAAATAAAGATATTTTATTTCTTAAAATAGTCTAGTATTCATTGATTGTACTGAAAAGCAGTACAATGCTGTATTATAATGTACCCGAAGCTGATAAAAGGAAATAAAAACACGTAACGTATTATGTAAACTTCCTCCTTCAGATAAACAATTAAATTGAACCATAATACTTGCGCACAAAAAATGAAGAATTATTATTGGAACATGTTTTTCAAATTAGACAGACTCACATATTATAAAAGTAACTTATACACTAATAAATAAAATCTTTGAAACGTGGACCCACACAACTGTTAAGTACACCATCTGTTTTATAGCATAATGTACAATAATATATATTAAATAATTAAGAACGAATTAAATACGCTCCATCTTCCTGGAGTGATTTGAAAAATTATATCATTATTTACACCACCCTACGTTATCCCTGATGAACATAGGCTATAGAATATTTTAAAAAAGGGTTCAATATAGTGTAACCTAAGGTGTGATCCAAAAATGCAATCAAAATCCTAATAGACCTCCATAGACCAAGTAATGTACAATGTTATAAAACACATCAATATCTAGAAAAACCTCTAAGATACCATATGTTTAACTAAAACATATATATATATATATATATATACGCTCTTATAATATATATATATATAGAACATCGTGATACGACCAAATTAACGCGGGTGGAACCGCAGAGCACTGCTAGTAATTTATATATAGAAAACATCAGAAAAGCTCATTAAGCACCATAAACTATTACAATCCCACTAACAACGCATAATGGCAATTCATTAGGCATCAAGTTTTAACTTATAATGACGTTAAGATATGCCGACATTAATTGCAATATTGCGTTTACTTTAAAAATTTCAAACTATAAGTTCTTAACAAACTCGCGAGTTCCACCATTCCTTTAAAAGTATTTCTAGCTGCAAAATAAACACAACATAATTATTTCGCGTCGTAATTTATCGCTAACTTACGTCTTATAAATGTATGACAACTTTGTAAAGTCCTACAGATTATATTGCACAAATACAATAGAGAATATGCAGTTTTTAAAATTTGTATCAAATATTTTATATAATCTTTTTTAAAATATATGTAGAGTGTATTTTTTAAATTTGTTATGAATTAATATTATACATGAGAGGGGTTACAACTTACAAAACGCGTCACCATTGATATTCGTACTTTAACTCAAAAGAAGTCCTAAGAACACAACATAATATATTATATCTCAATTGACAGCAGAACCCTCTCAATTGTCAGTCGTAAGGACAAAGAAACAAGTAATACAGGAACAATAGGAAACATTCTTAGGTATTTGATTTTATACTGATTAATATAAATCCAAATCTTACTTCGTAGATAGTAAGCTATATATGGCTTATCATCAATAAAATTATATTCATTAATATAAACATGAAATTGGAGATACGTTATCCATTCTTGCATATCTTGGAATAATTGCATTGGATTTTTTGCAGTTCGTTTACTAGTTAGAAGGTATAAGCATCTTCCGTGATCGCTATAGCAATGAAATTTAAAAATTTGTATCCAATAACTGATACGCCTCTAGAAAACAAGACACAGGACGTGTAATATGACGCAAGTGGGAGCCCGCGCCAAAAGCAAGACTATTTTTGAAGTGAAACTTCTTTATCGGCGTTGGAAAAAATCACATAACGTCACATTTTTCGGTTACGCATCACTTTTTTCCCTTACGCGCCATATTACGTACCACGGTTGATTCGAAGAGATTCGAAGCCATTTTTAATAAAAATATAATAATATGTAATAATTCTATTACAATTAATGAAATTCTCTAAAAATCTTAGTAGTAATAAGGTAAAATGAAATAATTGTATTATTTTCATTCATGTCTATGGTAATAAAAGCCTTTAAACTTTATCTTATTTAACTTCATTTAACCAATTTCTATAAAGTTGGATATAGGAGATCAATTTTTCGAAAAATAAGGTAATAAAGAAGTTTCACTTCTTTAGTGTGTACACTAGTACATTTTTTATTTTACTATGTTATAAGTAATTAATTGAAGATATTATAAATATGATGCTTAATTGACATTTCAATTCCATTCATTTCCGGCATAGGCATTGCGAGGTGATAATTCCAAACATTGAATCCATAGACAAATATATAAATATTTCTCAGTACCATTATTACTACGTTCAAATGAAAGCAGTGTATTCTTATTTGTGCTGAAGCGAGTAAAATGAAACGATTTATTTACAAATGCGCTTTCTATGTAGCTTTAACAGTTTAATGAAATAAAACTTCATAAATTCTTTGTAGAATTTTCTTAGGACTTTCTCGGGAAATACAGCATTGCCTTTGATATCTCATTTATTTTTCATTTGATGGACACTAGTAAAATATTGTTATCTTCGTTTTCTGTCTTGTCAAGTCGTAACGACTGTGTTTGGTGATAAATAGTT
The DNA here is from genome assembly GCF_905147105.1 of Pieris brassicae. Classification (NCBI taxonomy): domain Eukaryota; kingdom Metazoa; phylum Arthropoda; class Insecta; order Lepidoptera; family Pieridae; genus Pieris; species Pieris brassicae. The sequence continues at coordinate 17,670,541 of NC_059669.1, read as the reverse complement.
AATATTTTCTTTGCATCTAAGCCGAGATTTAGTTTTACATGTACAGCCAAGCTTGATATATCGTATGGCGCATTCATATTAGCATATGCGCATAAATTGCATCATAATAAGTGTATACTGTAATAAATAGTACAGGCCGACATTTTGGTATAAAAGATGTAAGTGTTACTCAAAATTAATCTTATAATTTTTGGGCATCACCCACACTTCTGTACTCACACAACAATAAACAATATTAAAAATCAGCTTTAAACTTAATTTCAAACAATCAACAAGGCAACTTATTACCTTTCTACAGACAAGATGGCGGATCTTTATCAGTGTGGTATAGTTTGTTAAAGATGATTTTAATAAACAATTTTAGTAGTAAATATTTTTTTATTGATTGTAAATGTTGTTTTTCTTAATAATGTATAAAAATATTTACCTTTTGGAATGTGGAAGAAAAATAAATAATGTTTAGAGTTAAAATAACTAAATAGGTATTAACTATCAGTAAGATGATTAAAGTTCAAACGTTTTCTATCATATAAGATTAAATTTTAAAATCTGGTATCTTGACGATAGTACTCTAGGAGGTAACGCTGATGCTGTACTCTCATATCTATCTAAGATATGCTCAGTTTTAATCTAATTTGGTACACTGTCACAGGGAGTTTATAAATTTGTTTTGAATTTATTTTTTATTTATATTTTATTGATTATTATTACTTATATCAATATATTTTAAGTGACATTAACTTAAGTTTACATAACTCACATTATTTCCTTAGCTAAGAATTTTAGTTAAAGCTACAAGCACTAGCTTGTGCGAGAATCTACAACTAATATGTCTTACCAAATATCACACAATTTACAGTTGAGAAAATATCTCAACTTGGTGCCGGATATCCGTACCTCGGGATAGTAATTAAAACGTCCAAACCTATTTGAAACATCTCACACCTATGGCAGGACCACAGTTTACACTTAAATTGATAAATAACCAATAAAAATATACTACGACCTCTAGGTAAACTCAGATATCTGTATTTGTTTCGTGATTATTTTTATTTTAATAAGCAAGTAACTGATAAACCAGAACGATCGACACGATGTCATGGTTGAGAAGCGTACACCAGCCACGGCCTCTAAGCTTACACTGGACCTTTTTTTTAAATATTCAACTATTATTATTTAGTATTTTAACCGACTTCATGAAAAGGAGGTCGGTTTGACTTATTGTACGTGATAATATTGAAATTGGATAATACTTATGACTATCTATTTGAGCTTCGAAGGACGTTGAATTTGTATGTGTATGTTTTTATGTTTATCCACAAATTTATCTTAGATTCTAGTCCCAGGCCTCAGCTAATTTTTCTTTTTTTTATGCCACTGTTTGGACAGTAACGCCCTATCTAGACAGATTCTCTAGATCTAAGCATTTACTACTGTCAGTTCTATAAACTGCTTTCATATTTCAACAAATGAGAAATACTGGACGCGCCAAGAATTTAGATTTTGTTAGCATTAATTTCCTACGGTCACTGTATGTGGTAAATGTCGGGAATGCAGTTTAATTTCTAATTTCCTTGGTGTATTTTCAAACGAGGTGAGTTTGAATGAAATTAAGAGCAAGACTGAAAATTCATACTAAAACACTTCATGTATGAATGAAAAGTGAGCTTTGCAAAATACATTTCAATCGCTGCATACTGTATACAGGGCTTATAATTTTTCTAAGGTGTCGCCTTAGTGGAACATTTCCAAGAACTTTGTTAAGTTTTTAAAATAATTGATTTATAATTTATAATAGTTGGCCCCATAAAAGTTTTAGCTAAAGTCTTGCTGAGGTCTGCTTCCCTAGAGGCCAGATAACCTAAATGATATCAAACTTTAACCATAGTACAAACTTTACATTTTGCTTGTTTATTTCTTGTTTAAATATTTCATAAACCACTTGGTGTCATCCAGCTATAAATTTATCGCAATCAGTTCCTTATATTCCAAGCTGATGGAATCTATTATCAATAGGAAGCTTCTGTGATATCGGGAGGCGAGCCAGCTAATAAGTGATTGTCCCTATTACTTTCGACGAGGTCACTCGGCTGGTAACCTTCCTGCCTATCAGACTTATAAGTAGGCAAAGCTTTTGATAGTTTGGCATAGATTCTGTGTGAGGCAGTAGCAACCTTGTTAAGCAAAATACATTTGTTTGTTTTAGCCAGATCTTCTTTTTATCGTGTCTCTTCAATTTGAAGACACTCTTCTTAGTACTTCACACAGCCTCAGCATACAAGTGGCAAATATCTTATTTGGCTAAGTAGTACGTCACTGAGGTAAAACGTATACAACTCTACAAGACTCAAGCAACTCCTCGTCCTCGGGCTCGTTTGTAAATATTCGTAAAAATCTAATGATTTGCATAACATTGATACGGCTACACAAAAAAAAATTAGTTCCGGATACGCCTACGGAGATCTGCCGATATTTTCCAAACGAAATTTCATAAATATTTCTCACTACTTATTAATTGTTTTTATTTAAAACGTTTTCTATAGGCTATGGCAACGATAAACTAAACGCATTAACGTTGTTTGTCATTTTTTTTAATATTTTAGCATATATTTAAACGAACGAACTACGTAAGTAATCAGGGCCGGGATTAGAAATCTGGATACCTCAACAAAGAAGTGGAAGTCTCCATCGATTTATTTTCCAAACAATAGTTTAATTTTGTTTCTGTATAAAAGCTGCCAGGAGGCTCTCCTCATGATACAACCAGACTGCCAGAGGTCAAGCAAGTGCGTTGCCAGCCTTTTTTTTAAATAGTTCCCTATGAAAACCAAAGAAGGTTTCCAACAAAATCTGACAAATATGCATGCAGTCTCTACATCTGCCATACTTGTTATTAGCTTTTATAAACACACTTGAAATGTCCCATCTTAACGGTTTGATTAAGTTTCCGTTCCCTGCTCTTTTTGTTTCATCTTCATCAGACTGAGGTGAAAAAGTTTGAGAACTGACTGTTGCGAATAAAAAGTACTAATTTAATTAACTGGTTAGAAGTTAGAACTCAAGTGGTTTCATCTGAATTTCTTTTCATTTAGCTAAGAAAAGATAAATTAGTTTAGTATTTTTTCTATACATTTTCGAAGGAATTTGTATGAAAAGGTCATTAGGTCACGCCTTGACACTTGACCAATTTCATACAAATTCGTTTGGCGTCAGTGGGTCACACCTGTCCAAAAATGATTTTGTCTCAATCCCCACGATACATTAATAACGGATTCCTTCATTTGTTTTAATGTACCATGTAAAAATTTCAATAAAAAATGAACATTTTGAGATTAAGATCTAACGTTTTCTAATAATTTAATCGGATAAAAGTACATCATCAGGATAAATTTAGTTTAGAGCAGTGTTGGCCTAGTGGCTTTAGCGTGGTACTGTCATGCCTAAGGTCGTCTGTTCGATGCCCGTAGATATACCAATGGATTTGGTATATCACTTGGTATTTGGTATTACATATGGTATTTAACTTTAAGCTTGAAAAAGTTAAATGAGATATACTACTAGAGCTTGAGCGAGAAAACCGGCTTGCCTTAGACCCAAAAATCGGCACGGTCACAGAGGATGATCACCTACTTGCCTATTAGATTGACAAATAATTTTGAAACAAATACAAAAATACATACTTATATAAAGACCACTCCAAAATACATAATTTGTAATTTTGGAGATATGTATAAATAATTTTCTGCATAACAATATGTTTTATCAAATAATACGAACGTCGAACAAAAAAAGCGCTCACAATATTCGTTATTTTTCTTTTGTTAGGCCGATCTTATCGAGTTTTTTCGGGTTTTCATGAAGTCCTATACAATGGCTGCCTCGTTTTATGTCGGGCTGTCCGCGGCACAAAGCCTTGTATCCTATACACAGCTAATATTGTCAAGCATTTTAAGAACAGCCGCTCAGAAGCGGCACTTAAAAATTCATTACTCAAACACAATAGAGGCTGTAACGACATTTTGTAATAAATATGTTGATTTTTCTGAAGCCGCGGTTTACGCGTATTAAGCCGAAGAAAAATCTAGATCTAGATCTAGATAACGAAGCCTTGTTTTATTTTCATCACCTTACATTACATTTCAAATTTTATTATTATTTGAGTATAGCCAAGTAGATAAATGTTAGTCCTCTGTGCCCTCTTCAAATAGCTCTATCTTTGCCAATCGGCTGCCAATATTTCCTGCTTTTGCTATTAAGTCAGCCCACCTCTTTTTAGCCTGCCCACTCTTCTTTTTCCAGATGGTCCCTTCCATTGTGTTGTCTTTAATTTGAAACACGTTCCACCAAATAAAATCGCTATCTAGAATGTCTAACAAATATGTTAATATTTATGATCTAGCAACTAAATTGTACACTAGTCCTCTTTCATCATCGGACGTTGAGGCAGAATACAAAAATTCCACCCAGTATCACCTCGATGTCCGTTTTTGCACAGCTGATCATTTTTAAGACTGTTTCTGCGCCATCGACTTATTAACCTTCCGGGGCCGCCGAGGCCGGCGACGCTCTTGCGAGCCCTTTGGCAATGTGAGTGTCTATGGGCAGCGGAATCACTGAAGATCATGAGCATCTCCTGCTCGTTTGTTACATAAAAATAGAAGATAAATAGGATTCTAGAACCTAGCATACTTGATGTTAGATGTATGATTAATAGACATATACAGCGTGGTTCATATCTTAGTTCGTTCCACGATGGGCGTATTTAAGTAAAAAAGTATAAATATTAAAGAAGCAGTAAATAGTCATACTAGAAAGGTTTTCTAAGAGCTCACAGCATCCTTTTCTTTAGCTAATGAATCCACGGTTTGAAATTAAAACCCATTGTTGGGAATCGTCATGCTTCACTGCCGATTAGTCTTCCTTTACAACCGGGTATTATTTGAAATACTACCTTCAATTTACCTTATTATTAATGAATACTAGTATTGAACTCGTTTTGTGGTTTAGTAGGAAGTAGGAAGTTTACGAAAATCTATAGAAATACATAAATAACTAACTTACGAACATAAAGAAATTTTGCAGTTGTGTATGTATTTATATTGTGGTGTGTTGTCTTTTATATAGACAATAGGACGGCAAATGAAACGCGAGGTCACAAAGCGGTAGTGTGTTTCTGACTGACTGCTAATTACAACAGAACTTATGCGCGCAACTATCTACATTACTCTATATAGTATATATATGACGTCTTGGCAACTTACGAGTAAATTAGCCTAATTCGGTATAGATTTAGATAATTATATGATAAGTACTTGACTAGTTAGTTTAGGTTAAGCAGGAGACTTTTGACCGTGAAGTGGTATGTTAAATTTAGACTGTGCACCAATTCCTCTAAGGGCTCAGAAGATGATGATGAGATCTCCCGTTTGCCTCTATTAAAACAATTATTATCTGTTGTACGCCACTAATAATTTAAAAAAATCGGTTGTCTGTGAAGTCGGTTTACTGACGATAGTTGAACGTGACAACGTCATAAGAAAATACTGATGGAATGGTTGCTTTTTCAAAAGAAAATTTTAATTTCATTTGTTTCATAGATATTTTGTATGGTTATAGAGAAGTAGGTAAATGGAAATCACAATTGAATTGATCAAGTTACATTTATTTGTACGCATAAATACAATTATGTCAATTTTTTTTTCATGGCTCACTCTATTAGGAGAGAGACAGATGTCAAACGCTGCCGTACGCGGAGGCCGATTTTGCCTCTTTGTCGCTCGTTCCGCGCTCTCGCTTACACTTCAAGCCTCAAATGGAACGCCTTAGAACGAGGTAACGCTGCAGAGCGAGGTAACGCATGAGTCATGTTTTTTCGAGCGTGCAGCTGGCTCCATCGAATTATAAGACGTTGTCACGTCAAAAAAAGCTCTATTATTGATGTGAAGATAAGGAAGGAACCCTTTTTAGTGACAGTTCCAAGTAACATTTTGTATTAGAATTTAGATATGAAACTTAGTGCGGATGTAATGGAATTAACATGCAAGAAACATACCGAGCGCTAGCGCTGAGCCGAGATATCAAACTATGTTAAAATTTAATTAATTGTTGACGTACGGGTCGAAAGACATCTGTTTTTCGCGTCTTTAGGTACCAGTTAGCAAAACATACTTTGCTATATATATGTTGCATAATGCAACTTAGTTCAATGTAATAAGATTATAGGTGCGCGAGTGGCGAGCACCATAATAAATTGAAAAAGGTTTTAAATCCTGGTCAGCAAGTTAGAAAGGAAACGTCATTAGTCACAAAACACACAGACACACAAAATATACAGAACATTCAATTTCTAATTGGGAAGAATAAATTATTAATTAAGAAAAGAAACTAATCTAACCTAAAAAAATATGGGAGGAAAAATCGTTAGCGAACAGCTTTTGCGTTCGTTAGGTAACTTTAACATACATACTAAATTTAAAATATAGAGGTATTTATGAATAAGACTCTGCGAGGCTAACAAGCCCGTCCGACAATAAGGTTGTTATGAAGACAGAACTATAAATTCAATGCGATTTTGTTCGGAAGCAAAATTGGCAAAGCACTAGTTGTCCAGCCATACGTTATGAAATATTGCGGTCCTGTGACGTAACTCAAAATCTTCGGGTATTCTCACAGTTCAATATATTTCACGGTATTGGAGAAAATTGAAGTTCAAAGGTATATGGCGAAGCTGACGCGGGCTAATGGCAGGAAATAATAGAATGGTCATTACATCTACTTTTGAGTGGGCTTACTTTAGACGCAATGGTATTTTTAGAAATATTTTGTACTAGTCCTATCATTCATTAAATTATATTTAGTCTATACCTACTAGCCGTTTTCTTTCAGCTCACTTCTGCAATGCTCTCGTTCAGTAATCATAATTGGTAAAAAAAACTTTTTTATCCATATCTTACCATATCATAATTGCAACACTCGTCGAGCGAGTTTGCTTATGTTGCCGAAGCCGCGCACACATTATTTGAAGAGGTAGATTGGGTATGAGGGTGTGCAACTGTTTAATCAGTTGCCATCTAAAATTCGCAATATTGACGTGTTTGACAGATTCAAGGGGGCATTAAAAAGCATGTCAGAGTGAATGTAGTGGACTAAAATTTCGATGTGTATCTCGCTCGTGTGTATATACGATTATGTATATAATATTAGGTTTCTCATGTAAATAAAATATAATTTTGTAATAAGAAATAAAGTTCTTTAAACATAATATCGAAAATAAAAAATTACCATATATGTACCAAAGGCTTCTTTAAAAATTATTTTACGTTTCCTGATTACGTCACCAGATATATAATAATAAACTACTTAAAACTTATTGTTCACATAGAAATTATTTCACTAACTTTCTGAAGATTTTCGAGTATAATCAAGGTCTCTTGAGTGTAAGAAATTACAGTCGGCATGATTAGCTGTTAGCCAGTGCGTGATACGTAATCGCGTGTCACTCGCGTCACGTATGCGTCATGACATAATGACGTGTCAACTGTCACGTGACAGAACGTGACAAAGCCAGCTCCCTGCACGCGATGAGCATAACAGTATTACCAGTAAAGAGTGGTTCTACGTGTGGTAGTACGTGCAATAAACAAAGTACATAAATAAACTAACCGTCTCGAGACGAAGGGAACTCGAGAATGTCTGGACTGGTCTTGAAATATTTGTGGAAATTCAGTTTTAAGTAAGGAATATGTCCATAAACGACAATTGAAATTTCCAATAAAACTGTTCGGAGCTGGGAAATAAAATATTTGATGTATTTTGTCGTTTTACATATAAATAATTGTCACTTGCTTATATATGACATATTAATGCCTTCGGTAATTGTTTCGTAGCTGAAGTACGAGGTCCGATCTGTTTTGTCAGTTTTAATTTTTTTTTATACAGTCTTGACAAATATATATGCTGATACAAAGTTTACTGTTCGATCTAGTTAAATAAAAATAAAGTTTATTTGTCCCGTCACAATATGTTATATGCAAGTTAACACAATACAGGTATTAGCTATCTTTGTGAGAGCTATCTTACAATACTGGACTATAGAAGTCGTGTGGTAACCAGCCTTCCATCGCGTATTGAAAATATTCAGCATTATCGAAAAAACTTATACTAAAATAAGAAATAAAATATATCTATCGTAGGAGTGTTTGTGCGCATTTCCAGTATGTAATTTATTAGCGATTCATTCCGTTTATAAAATAAATAAATCAATGGCACTACAACCTTTTTAGGTCTGGACCTCAGATTTCTCTATCATTCATCAATATTAGCCAAGTGAAGTGAGTGAGGTGTTCAGCTTTCTGTGTCTGACACACGCCGGCTATTTGTGTCTAAGGCGAGCCGGTTTCCTTACGATGTTTTCCTTCACTGTTCGAGCGAATGTCAAATTCGCACATAGGATGAAAGTCCACTGGTGAACAGCCGGGGATCGAACCTACGACCTCAGAGATGAGAGTCGCACGCTGAAGCCAACACGTTATAGGCGTATTAAAAAAAATCGCACCACACACATATACCAGATAGCGTAGATTCTTTAAACAAATCGTCTTTTTATTTTATATTAAGATTGAACGACTGTTAAACTATCACACTGTGACGTGACAACGCGATTTTCTCATGCATTGCGATTTTCAAGTTTATCGCGAATATGATAAACTTTGAGTAATAATATGTATCTGAATTTTCCGTGAAATAATTTCGCTTTAATTTTTTTCTTTCTTTACGCCATTTTCACTTTTGATTGTTGTGTGCATGTGGTCAAGATAATTCATACAATAAAGAATCCAGTTAGTACTGTAATTGCAATAATTTAATCATATTCATTAATTTATTTTTGTTATTTACCACTGTCATTTTTTAACCTCTTATTTAACGATATACGTTGTGCAGGTTTTAATCAAGCTAATATTTTTCAGTCACGGTAACGCTGAAACTATCGACATTTTTATATGTTCGAATAGTGAGTTCAATATTATAGTCTTATGTCTAATTGGGAAATAGATGTAAAAAGATAGGAATAAAAATTATTTAATTAATTTATTTATTTTTATTATAAAACAGGAGGCAAACGGGCAGGAGGTTCAACTGATGTTAAGTGATACCGCCGCCCATGGACACTCTCAATACCAGAGTGCGTTGCCGGCCTTTTAGGAATTGGTACGCTCTTTTCTTGAAGGACCCTCAGTCGAATTGGTTCGGAAAAACTTTATTCTCTTAAAATGTATATGCAAGAAATAAAAGGGCTTTTTTATTTTAATTTATGTATTTAATATTATATGTTTTCTTTTCAATTTCGACATGATCGTATTGGCTTCGTTATTATTATTTATTTATTTATTTAATCAATTACATCTAACTAACATCTATCTAACAAACATTTAATAAAAAAAAACACTTAGTACAGAAAGCCACAACATATTACATATTCGTGAATACATAAATAACTTTACCCTGGTTCAAATATATTTATTATTTGAAAAATAAACATCTCGATTCTAAGCAAACATTATATCTCAGAGACAGTATATGCTTATGTCCCAAAATTGGTTAATATTTCACCCCATATAAGAATTGGTGTCCCATTAAAGGGCGTATCAGTATAGCCAATATCATCAATTTACACAAATACAGAAAGGGTGATTTGGCATCGTACCGCGATCATAAAATCTAGTTTGATCAAAACGTAAAATGGCGGTTCTGTTATCCATATTATTTTGACAACACAGATAAATTCTCAGTTTAGTGAAAATGTAAAAAATTATCATCGTCGTCAATTATAGATGTAAATGAAAACATAACTGAATGTTTGAGAGCTATTTGCATGACATTTTCTAGTGATCTACGCATCGACAAACCTAATGTGAAAGCGTTAAAGCTCTTTAAATAAAGGGACTTAATAAAAGATGTAAATATTTTTTTATCTCGCTGCTGTAAAGCACTCAAACAATTATTAAAATATTCAAAAAATTTTAAAGAAGTTTTAGTAAATTTTTAGTATCTATAAAAAAAATTCCCTTGGTCACGGCATCACGCGTGAACGGGTGGACTGATTTCGCAAATTCTTTTTTGTTGTGTTTGTTATTATCAGGAGAAGGTTCTCATGAAAGAAAAAAATAAGAAAATTTCGCGAAAAATTAGAAAAGTTAAGGATACTTTTGTTACGATATCATTTTTTTTCAGTGCATACGGCCTTTACAATTCAAACTTTTTTCATGTAACCTTATGGCGTTTGACATAACATTGACAGAATGTGGGCTGCAAATATCTTCAAAGAGCTAGCTAATTGTTTGTAACATTAATCATTACATGTATTTTACATGGCCAGTTATATTATGGTACCTGTTCCCATGTCGGAACACCAACAAAACTATTTATATACGCGCCAGAAAAAAAAACAAAGAATGTTGTGTATGATAAACCATTTTTAGTTAATAATACCAATTCTAAATCAATATTCATAGTTAAGACATGACAACGTCTGTTGGGTCCGCTAGTAAAATATAAAAAGAAATAAATTATAAAATTGTAGGTCTTGCTAGCCAACATTATTACCAAGAATCGTGGTAGTTACTAAATAGTATACACACAAAATGTATGTATGTATGCATGTTTATTTTAGTGTAAAAAATATATTCGTACGCAACTAATCTTAATAAATCAAACAAATACAATGGAAATACGTTACGCAATTGTCGGAAAATCGGAGAATGTTATGGAGTTAATTAAGCCGAGAATAATGTTGCCACTCAAATTTCTCATCGGCGAATCGCCACTTAAAAGGAAATTTCCACCACAGGGTGCTGATTGGATATTCTTCGCGTAATTTGGGTTTTCTTAGTGAAATTAGCCATCAGGTCAGGATAAATCATAACAAACTGTGGTGTTTTGCGACTCTTCACCGCTTGCGATCCAATCCCGGCTGTATATCAAACAAGTAATCAAATAAGTCATGAAACATGAGAAAAAACCCAAAATTATCAATGTTAGCCTCATGGCCTAGAAAAAGTGAGATCCGATTTTTTTTTATTATACATTTATGTGTGTCTAAAAAAATCACACTAATTGGACTCAAGAGTCAAAGGAAAAGTCTCAACTCAATCTTTTTGCGCTCGGGTTCTTCGATGGAACGGACGTGTGGTAGGTCATCTTTGATTAGAATTTAGTATTTAAATAAAAGTACCTGTAATTTAAACTTATAATAATTACATAAATATATTAAAATTCATGAAATCTTATTTTTAACGATTATAAGTATCTGTAGTATAAGAGCGTCTTTATGTGGTATTAAAATAAAATAAGCAATCTTTTCTTCATTTTATTCCTTATTATTCTTTTGGTGCCTCTCCATTACTGGAAGAAGGGCAATCAGTCTCGTGAAGCGCGTCTTGTCCAGATGCAGCAAAACTTCTGCAGTCGCATTACCTGTCCACAGCATGACGAAAACGTAATTTTTTTCATGGATACAATAAATTGAAGATGGTAGCGGTAGACATGGTGTTTAAGACGCAACGCGTGGCCCAGGTGCGCAACTTTTCGTGGTTTTTGTTCCTATAAAATATGATTTATTAATATACGTTTTAAAATAAAAATACAAGTCATACAAACGTTTGTTATAAATCTTATTGTGCGCACGGCTTTGCTAAAGCCCCCTCGGCCACCATTGTCAACAGCATTGAAGATTTGACACGAGTTCTTTACGCTCCTTCGAAAATAATCATAGTAATAAAACTACATATTATGTTAGAATTGTTATAGGTACACTGCCACAGGGACCAAACTTTTTGAGCTTGTTTTGACTTTATTTTTAATAATTTTAATTATTACTTTGTAGGTTAAGAAAATTGTAAATATTATTGTCTTTTGTTAACATCGCTTTTACACATTAAGAAAACACATTTTAATTATAAGTTTATTATACATAGCTTCAATCCGTTTAAAAAGTGTTTTCTTAATTGTAAATATTGTTTAATTGTATTGTATATATAGTATATATATTGTGCATAGCAACTACCATTTCATTCTTCTATATTTTATTGTTGTATGCGAGTGGTTAATATAGACTAAAAATAAAATCCTCTATTATTTAAAACACAACGATGACCCAGCAACCGTACACAATTTAAGTGTCATTACGAATTCAAATCGCATTTGACAAATGTCAATCAAACTACATTTGATATTAAACACAAGTTATTATTAATGAGTTAGCTTGACCATGCATAACTAAGGGCCAAATTATTACGTATTTTTAAACGTAACTACGTACGAATTATGAAATTGCATTATGGCTCGATAATACCTAATCATAGCAAAACCGCTGAATGGATTAGGATAAATTTCGCACATACGATGTCAAGACGTAGAAGTTTTCCGCGGGTTATACTCGGAGTATAATAGGATAACTTACGGCTCGGAATTTAGTATATATGAAAAACAAAAATTTAATTACAATTTCCTTATTTTCAATTCTTACAGTCACTACAATGCTAAAAACATAAAATCTAAATGCTTTTTATATATAAACAATCCTTGCGAATTCATTCATTCAATCAGTCTCACGTGCAAAAGTATTCAGGGTGCAACAGAACTACAAAATAATATCCCATTATTTTAGTGTTTAAGAACGGACCCAGCAAACGCCTATCTTTTTAAAAGTCAGTTAAACTATATAAGTTATTGTGGTAATTTTAAAATGCAACTGACTTTAATATCACACGTTAATATTAAAGCTAAGATATATCGTCTTAGGGCTAATTAAAGAGATTTATGTAATATTTTATTCACGTGCTAGCAGGGTTATGCATTCGCTTAAAACAGGTACAGGATATTGCAAACAGTTGGAATAATAACAAAAATGCATCATTTTAATAACATAGATATAGTATTAACTACTTCGTGACGTAGTGACATTACTGTAATAACTTCCTTCATCTCCCTTCGACTCCCATTGAAACAATATGAGAAGAAATATTAGTATTGGAAAATTGCGTGTAATTTGTAAGTATCGCTGGACCAACAAAGTGGAAGAGGTCCTGGGAGCGCTAGAAGATTCTCATTTCGGAGGCGTGGACACTCTTTGGGTCGCAGAGTGAGGAAGTGAGCGTATAAATTGTACAGTATACATATCTTACCTCGGATATAAGATCTTTAAAGATAGATGAAAATGTATGTATGGATGTAATGTAAATAAGATAATAATAACTTACGCCAAATTATATAAATATATAACAGATATGTATTAATCGTAACATGCTAAGAGGGTTTCTAAGAAGATCGCAATATTATAAATAGGTTTTAGTATGGAAAACTTGAGCAACGGTCTGCGAGTGTATTTGAAACTAAACACGAACATACGACGTCCGAGTAGATTTCATGTAGAATATTTTATGAATTAACATTAAACAACGGTAAAATGCTTATGTAGGCCATGTGTTGCGACATGACCACCTCCTTAAATTAATTATAAATGGTATATTCCCGGGTAAGCGGCGTTGATAGAAGGAAAAAATCATGGCTTCGCAAGGTTAGGGAGTGCACGGGTTTGCGACTGCGGAATAGTTGCTGCACAGGACAAGACGCACTTCACGAAACTGATGGTCGACTTCCAGTAATGCAGCGCGCCCTAAGAAGAAAAAGAAGAATATTATAGTCGGCTCGGGGGAATCGAAAACCGACCACATGTTATGGTATTGAGAAAAATATTAAGGTCGTGCTAAATTTGCACAATATGTTGTAAAAATGTTAATATCTTGTAGATATTTTTACTTGGCCCCAACTTAATTATATACCAATGGCGCTACAGCCTTTCAATTCTGGGCCTCAAATTTATTTATCTGTTCCGTCACCGTGTCTAATAGGCAAGTAGGTGACCTTCTATGCCTGACACACGTCGACTTTTTGGGTCTAAAGCCATCCTCAGCATGGTGTCCTTCACCGTACGGGCAAGTGTTAAGTGCATACATAAATACGTAGAAAGCCCATTGGTGCACGACCGGGGATCGAACCTACGACCGCAGAGATGAGAGTCGCTCGCTGAAGACACTAGCTCTCTAATCTAAGTGAGGTTTATGTTTTAAAATATTTATAATGTTCCTTGAATATACCTATTTCTGCACGATGAAATGATATCTCTTTCATTATAAAATCTTCGTAGACAGTTTAACTATATGGAAGTATTGATAGGCATACAATTTCATATATTAGGTCCTTACATATGAAAGTGGCGTTTTGTAGTACGGCCTCAAATACCTCCTCTTTGGTTAGGAATATCAAATTCAAATTTGTACAGCTATTTACTCATTTATTTGTGCTTCGATGACCGTCATTCATTTGTTTTTTTCTGTTTGCGTCACTCATTTTACAAAATGGAAAACTTAAAGTATCGCATTATTTACGACTACGAGTTCCGCCGTGGCACTAGTGCTGCGGAAGCGACTCGAAGGGTGAATGATGTGTATGGCGGTCATGTTGCAAAAGAAAACAGTTCGTTTTTAGTTCCAACGTTTTCGTTCTGGAAATTTCGACCTGCAAAAGAAGCCCCGTGGACGGCCTGAGACCCAAGTTGATAATGAAGTATTGAAGGCTATTGTGGAAGCGGATCCATCGCAAACCACGTCCGAGTTAGCTGCAGGCTGCGGTGTTAGTGATAAAACTGTTTTAATTCACTTGAAGCACTCGAATTGACTGAAGCAAACCGGCAAACGCGCGTCGACTGCTGCGTTACATTACTGAACCGGCACAATAATGAAGGTATTTTAAACCGAATCATTACCTGTGATGAAAAATGGATTCTTTACGATAATCGTAAGCGCTCAGCCCAATGGTTGGATCCTGGCCAGCCAGCAAAATCCTGCCCCAAGCGAAAATTAACCCCAAAAAAGTTACTTGTAAGCGTTTGGTGGACTAGTGCCGGTATTGTTCATTGCAGTTTTCTCAAATCTGGCCAGACTATTACGGCTGATGTCTATTGTCAGCAATTGCAAACCATGATGGCAAAGCTAGCGGCTAAACAACCTAGGCTGGTCAATCGCTCCACGCCACTGCTACTTCACGACAACGCTTGACCACACACTGCACAACAGACGGCTACCAAATTAGAAGAGCTTCAATTGCTCCTCCTTCCTCCAACAGATTACCATTTTTTTTCGAAATTTGGACAACAAGCAGCAAGGGAAAAAATTTAACTCTGATGGGGCAGTCCAAATCGCCTTCACAGATTTTATGGATTCCCGTCCGACTGGTTTTTTTAGTAAAGGGATCAATGAACTACCTATGAGATGGCAAAAGTGCATAGAAAACAATGGTTCATACTTTGATTAATGAAATATATTATATTTAAAAATATTCGACTTTTTGTTCCTCCCATACAAAACGCCAATTTCATATGTGAGGACCTAATATATTATATAAACTTCAATCGAATAACTTTGTATTAAGAAGGAAATCATTGTGATGATACCGGCTGACTTGCGACTGAATATATAAAATAAAATGAAACTGACGCCGAAATCTGAGACTAACAAATAATTATTTACCTTCAGTATTATAACTATTGTTGGGTATTAGTCAAACCTCGCGGTTTACTATCTACTGCCACTACCATTGTAATCTGTGGAAACGACCTACATTTTGTTTCTGTTGGTATTCCATGCAGGATAATGCGTTTATACGGGCAGGGAACGGACTAAATGCAAAAGCTTTGTTGTAAAATTTCGTATGTAATTCTATTAAGATAGTATAAGCAGAGCATATTTATCAACGTTCACATTCATGCCAGAAAGTATAATTTTTATAATTATGTTATAAAGTAATTGTTCGGGTTTTTTTGGCTGAATTTGACGTGAATCATACTGACTCGAATTGAAAAAACTTACTGATACTTACCATGAGTAACAGTAAGTGTATGTAAGTAACATAAGTTTCATGTATGCAAGAAATACACGCAAAAATGGGACTTTTTTATCTTATTCATTGTATGCGCTGCGTAAATCGTTAAGTTTACGTTTAAGAACGGAATTGTTTCTCTTAAGGCCTAATAGAAGTCTGAAACAGCATATATATTTTAAGATTGACTTACTATAAATAAAGATTCTTATTATATGAATGCCCATGCATTGTTGGAGTTCAATGAATATGTTAGGAGATGTTAGTTTTATAATAAACCCCATAACGAAAATGTATGTTTCCCAGATCGTTTTAATTATATTTTATCGCCCACATACTACATCAAATATAAAAAAAAACACTAAATTATATTAAATGACCAATCAAGATAAAGATAATTTTTTGACATTATGACATAAATCGTAATCAAACAGTGATAAATCAGAAGTTTTCTTTGTATTTTAAATGCCGAAACATATAAACATCTAAGAGTATATCTTAACTAAGTCACATTTTAATTAATGTTACACAACGTTATTTTGAGGGGTTGAAATGAATTTAATGAACGATGAATGTTTAAATCGTAAAGTAATCATATTAATCCTCGACAGAAATTTAGAAAAAAATATATTAAACAATTATATTTATCGAAGTGTGCAATATTCCGGATATGTTTAAAACATACACGAGCAAGCTTATTTATGCGTAGCGATTAAAAAGAGTGGCGGAATGTTTCTTGCCAGCTCTACGCCCGTGACTTGCGAACTGGTAGTAAATGTAAATTTACAATTAATTTAACTTCTTTTCTGACGTTCATAAGCGTACTTGTTTACGTATATGAATAGAATTGTATGCACCCATGTAATAGAATGTAAGGTATTAATAAAAAATCCATGAAAGTAATATAAATCCGGCATTTATTACTTTTTGTTTAAATTTGCCATGAAATATGACAATAAAGTACAACTCTATATGTTCCTATCGAGCCTTTATACCAAAACGAACTTTTGCGTATTGCCTATAATATCTTTCAACATCCTTTCTGGGAAAGCTAAATTATAGAAAACTACAAAATTCCAATTAAACTGTATCGTATTAAACTATCTTTTCTTATTTGCAATATTACCATTGACTAATATCATCCGAAATGTTTATGGAACTATCGGTGAAATTCACTCCAGAGAATGCTGCTTGCAACTACATAACTTGGCTTAATCGTCCCCTTTCAATCTGCGCTCGACTGGAAGCGCGCTGGAGTTAGTTTCACCCTTGCTCTGTTGACATCCCAAAGTGCCGCACTACACGATTTGGTGCGTCGTTTCTTGAACATCGAACTCCTTGTCCTCTTCAGTCTTACCTTGAGTATATAACATTGTGTCTTTCAAGCTGCGGATTAATAAAAGCCGTTAAAGCCTACTCTTTAATATCTCACTTCATTTCACGACACACAGGTGGGATAACAGATAAAAATCGAATAATGTTAATGTTATATTATCTACCTATGGCACGTAAGTATTAAAAACGTAGCTTGGCGATACCTAAACATGGCAACAAGCGCATATTGAATGGGTCACAAATGGGAATTGACATTATTTACGATAATAAAAGGACGGAATCGAGATAAGAAATATAATTTCGATATAGGAAACCCGCAAAATTCATTGATTTTCCCAATTCAAGTCCGATTCAATGTGTACACGGTTTAGTCACTGATATGTAACACTTATCCTTATTTGCTCGAACGAACATCATATTCGATTATGTAATTATTATCTGTGTATATTGTGATATCTTAATATATGTATTTATTTTAGGCTACACAAAAACAAAATGTAACAAACAAATAATTATTCCTTTTGTAAAAATATAATTTAAGAGCCGTTACAAAGAAGAACGCCAAAATATTTAAGTTGAGTAATAAACCTGCTAGATGTCGCTGCATCACCCTTAAAACGCGATATAGGAGTACCGGAATATTTGTATACAATATTTTTCACAGTTCAAAAATGTATCGTGTTTTGAGCAACGTTTAGAATTTAGACCAACGTTCAACGAATATTGTGAAATCATTTTTATATGTATATATAGTCATTCATAATGTGGGCCGATCCCAGCGGCACTGCAATGCCGGGCCGACCCGTGACAGGAGTGGAGCGAGCCCCGAACATCCCGTCAGTTTCCAAAAATCAGTTTAATATACTGGTCCCGCTATGCGGGAACTTTCAGATATTAAGCTGAAAAGAACAGATACTACACTTTGATCTTAGCCAAAAGGCCGAGAAGCGATACATTTTTGAACTGTGAAAAATATTGTATACAAATATTCCGGTACTCCTATATCGCGTTTTAAGGGTGATGCAGCGACATCTAGCAGGTTTATTACTCAACTTAAATATTTTGGCGTTCTTCTTTGTAACGGCTCTTAAATTATATTTTTACAAAAGGAATAATTATTTGTTTGTTACATTTTGTTTTTGTGTAGCCTAAAATAAATACATATATTAAGATATCACAATATACACAGATAATAATTACATAATCGAATATGATGTTCGTTCGAGCAAATAAGGATAAGTGTTACATATCAGTGACTAAACCGTGTACACATTGAATCGGACTTGAATTGGGAAAATCAATGAATTTTGCGGGTTTCCTATATCGAAATTATATTACTTATCTCGATTCCGTCCTTTTATTATCGTAAATAATGTCAATTCCCATTTGTGACCCATTCAATATGCGCTTGTTGCCATGTTTAGGTATCGCCAAGCTACGTTTTTAATACTTACGTGCCATAGGTAGATAATATAACATTAACATTATTCGATTTTTATCTGTTATCCCACCTGTGTGTCGTGAAATGAAGTGAGATATTAAAGAGTAGGCTTTAACGGCTTTTATTAATCCGCAGCTTGAAAGACACAATGTTATATACTCAAGGTAAGACTGAAGAGGACAAGGAGTTCGATGTTCAAGAAACGACGCACCAAATCGTGTAGTGCGGCACTTTGGGATGTCAACAGAGCAAGGGTGAAACTAACTCCAGCGCGCTTCCAGTCGAGCGCAGATTGAAAGGGGACGATTAAGCCAAGTTATGTAGTTGCAAGCAGCATTCTCTGGAGTGAATTTCACCGATAGTTCCATAAACATTTCGGATGATATTAGTCAATGGTAATATTGCAAATAAGAAAAGATAGTTTAATACGATACAGTTTAATTGGAATTTTGTAGTTTTCTATAATTTAGCTTTCCCAGAAAGGATGTTGAAAGATATTATAGGCAATACGCAAAAGTTCGTTTTGGTATAAAGGCTCGATAGGAACATATAGAGTTGTACTTTATTGTCATATTTCATGGCAAATTTAAACAAAAAGTAATAAATGCCGGATTTATATTACTTTCATGGATTTTTTATTAATACCTTACATTCTATTACATGGGTGCATACAATTCTATTCATATACGTAAACAAGTACGCTTATGAACGTCAGAAAAGAAGTTAAATTAATTGTAAATTTACATTTACTACCAGTTCGCAAGTCACGGGCGTAGAGCTGGCAAGAAACATTCCGCCACTCTTTTTAATCGCTACGCATAAATAAGCTTGCTCGTGTATGTTTTAAACATATCCGGAATATTGCACACTTCGATAAATATAATTGTTTAATATATTTTTTTCTAAATTTCTGTCGAGGATTAATATAATTACTTTACGATTTAAACATTCATCGTTCATTAAATTCATTTCAACCCCTCAAAATAACGTTGTGTAACATTAATTAAAATGTGACTTAGTTAAGATATACTCTTAGATGTTTATATGTTTCGGCATTTAAAATACAAAGAAAACTTCTGATTTATCACTGTTTGATTACGATTTATGTCATAATGTCAAAAAATTAACTTTATCTTGATTGGTCATTTAATATAATTTAGTGTTTTTTTTATATTTGATGTAGTATGTGGGCGATAAAATATAATTAAAACGATCTGGGAAACATACATTTTCGTTATGGGGTTTATTATAAAACTAACATCTCCTAACATATTCATTGAACTCCAACAATGCATGGGCATTCATATAATAAGAATCTTTATTTATAGTAAGTCAATCTTAAAATATATATGCTGTTTCAGACTTCTATTAGGCCTTAAGAGAAACAATTCCGTTCTTAAACGTAAACTTAACGATTTACGCAGCGCATACAATGAATAAGATAAAAAAAATCCCATTTTAGTTTAATTATTCGATTTTGTAAACAGTGTTCCTGAAATATCTTGCTATACAACATGTAATAATTAAGTAGGCTATAAGTTAGTTAGTGGAGGAGCTGAGGTCTCATAACCTCATTATTGAGCGAAATTCAATCCAACCGCTCCCGAAGTCACTATGAATTATTACTATACGTACAGCTTAAACTTTGAGACGTATCTCTATATTATTGATCTATTCTCGGTAGATTTCGAATACCTAACCAATGGTATCTTGATTCAACAGTCCTTTGGCTTGACATAGTTTAGTCTAAAATTCCACGTTCAAATGCATTATTAGATATTCCTACGGTAATACGTTGTACGCATAATATCACTTTCGAGTACCTTCCATGACATTATCATCTCAAATACATTTTAAATTATTCAACCGCCTGAACTGAGAGCAGAGTCAGTTGCACTAGTGGTGTGCCCAGTACGTGACTGCGGTATGTTTCACGTACTATGAAAATTTAGACGGTTTTCATGGACGTTGGCATTTTTATAGCAGTCTTATGTAAACGTACTGCCAGCTTTGCACTAGCAAAGTGATTTATTGAACGCGCGGTTTGATTTCACGAGAAATAAAAATGTTGAGTGCGACCTAAATTAAAATAGTTTTATAACTTTTCTGTTATTACATTTTATACCGACGATACACGATCATTTTTAAAGCATATTTTCGTAATATAAACACGTGCTAAAATTCATTATTTTAATACTTTTAACCTTTCACGAAATGACAGTCAGTCATAACAGTCGTCATTTACATTAAGTATTGGACCCATAAATTACCCAGATTAGTGAAGAGGACTGCGAACCTATAGCGTTTAGTTTTTTAGTTTAGATAAATATTTATATATAACAATGCTGCCAATTTAATAGAATTTAGTTTAACGCGAAGAACATAAACGGGAAATCAAGTGGAGTTTCTTGAATATCTTTCATTTCTCTTCTGGAAAGCACTCGAAACGTCGATTTATGTAAATATTGTAATAAATTCGTAATAGAATAACTTCCATTTCATCAGTGGTACGTTGACCAAAGCCAATATTTTAACTGGTGAAATTGTTTCTAATTCCATAATTATTGGTATATCTTAATAGCTTATTTGTGAATCTTGAATAAAAAGTAATTTAGCGAATTCAATCGACTTAACAAAACTTGTTGGCCCTTGTGTGTTGAGTGGCTTCAGCGTGTGTCTCTCATCCCTAAATTCTAACACCTTCTTGTACGGTGAAAAAAACCATCGTGAGAAAACCGGCATTTTTTAAATATCCAAAAATCGATGACATGTGTCAGACAGAAGACTAATCACCTAAGTAGGAGTAGACAAGTGTCTGTATAAATAATGATCAAACGGTTGCAATCTAGGCCAAATAGGTATGTAGCCCTACTGGATTAGTATACCATTTGTGCGACACATGCTACCCTACAGCAACAACTTAGAGGTTTGATTTTGTGTTATTAAGTGTTTCAAAAACAATTTTAAACGCAAAAGAAAGCTATTGTTCGCACAATAAAGAGTAAAATTAGCAAACACAGCTTCCGCGGAGGCATCCGCCCGCTTAATATGCCCGTATGAGTAGCAATATTAATTGAAAGCTTACAGCGCTAAAACGAGATAATGCATTGTAAACGCTGAATGGAGTGTTAAATAGGGTTAATATGATACATTGTTCTATATGTGGTTATAGTGTTTAATTGTATTCTTGTTATCAACAAGAGATGTAGCATCATATTGTAAATTGTCTGAATTGGAATATCTGTGAAATATTTTATCTACTTAAAGTTTAAATTGTGTGAGAAGTTCATACTCAAGAGCAAAGTAGAATCTAGTTAGTCGGAAAATTTTGTAAATTGTGTATGTAAAAAGTACAATATATAAGTCATAAACTTTTTTATATGTAAATTAATAATATACTTTATATATATATATATATTCATCTTCTACATTATTCTTTCAATCTTCTTTAAGGTATATGTGTGCCCATTTTGGCAAAGGACTTCTTCAAATTCCGCCATTCCTCTCTCCACTGTGCCACTCTCTGCCATGTACCACTCTCTGCCATGTGCCACTCTCTGCCATGTGCCACTCTCTGCCATGTACCACCTGCTGTTTCTTAAATTTGGTCTATCCACCTTCTAAGTGGTCTTCGTCTATTTCGTTTGCGTCTAATGCGTCTTCAACTGCAATACAAACACATTTAAATAGCTATGAAGCCATTCATGTTCATCAATTTATAATATAATAATATTTTTATTTTATTTAAGTATTGTAGTTTTCTTTATTATGTACTGTAATGGGTATATGTTCTTCCCTTATAATTATCAAATGCTTCCTAAATATTGTAAAAACGATTTTCTATATGAAACTACAAGGAAGGGGTGATTAGTAAAAATTTTTAACTTTCAAAAGTGCCATTTTAATAGGGCTAATTGAAGTAAATTATTTGACTCTTATATATGTATTGGCTGTTTTATAAAATATAATGTCACATAGGACGTGTATTGAAAAATGAAATAATCCCGACCTTCGAACATACGTCTTCGAATAAGGACAATGTTGACATAAGCAATAAAAATAAAGCGCTACAAAATATATTATCGCGCCCGGAATCATGTTATTTGAAAAACTGTACCTGCGCCTCGATATCTTTGTTAACGTATGAATTTTGTATGAAATATAAGGAGGAACGATATTTATGATAGTAAATCAAGTGTTATAATGTAGGGGAGGAAGGAGAAAACGTCTCTGATATACGATATAGTATATGTAATGTTTTGCTAACCTCGGTGATTTCTTCAATTTTGTAAGCGGCTTTATATTTTCTGAGAAATAGTGGAAAATAAGACATAAATCTGCTTTAGATTTTTGCTGTATTTTCGCAATTTTTCGCTGAATAAACGTTTGTTAAGTTATACCCTCCGACGTGATTTGTGTATTTTGGATTCTAACAAATGCAAAATAAAAAAATATTTTATTTAGAATTATTTGTCTTGCTCAATTTGTTTTGTCTAGTTTGCTTGAGATGTCTTCGAGGTTTTGTCTAGTTAAAATGAAGGTTAAATAAATTTTTAATTAATACGATAATACCTAAATGAAAATAATATGTACGTTCCATTAAACCTAGTGATTAAGTTACCTCTGTTAATTTAAAATCTAAGAACGTTTCATCTTTCAACATCGGTTTATATGACGTGAGAACATCGGGGTCTAAGTATATATAATTATAAGTAAAGTCCATATACTTCGGCACCCAGGCTAATACTTATGAGTGCTTATATATAATGCTTATACATAAAAAAAACAAAACGAAAACGTCAAATCCTCCACTACCATTAAAAATGGTATCGTTTTGTTTATAGAACGTGGGACATGAGTCTAATCTGAGGTTAAGTGATAGCATGAACACTCTTAATGCCAGAGGGCTCGCGATCGCGTTGTCCGCCTATTAAGAATTGTAACGCTCATTTCATAAGCCTTATTCGAATTGGTTTGGAAATAATTCAGTGGGTTCTGGTTCCACATAGTGGTGGTGCGCTTAAAAAACCTTAAATAACGTTTAGTTGTGCAACGACGGACATCGACCCACATCAACTGGGTGGAATTTCGTATTCTACTTCGAATTTCAGCTTTATACAGTTGCAAGCGATGCCCGGAGTGTACCGTCTCGCCTTGCTGAGCACACCAAGCTTCTTGGAGGCTAATTTAGCTTTCCCTTCCAAATGACCGCGAAACTGAACGTCGTTCTATATATCAACGTTCTGATACTGATTGCGGCTTTAAAGAGGAGGGGTAGTGTGTGTCTTCTTGGAGTTAAATTAGACTAGATTTATTCACCAATTGGTTGCGGTACTGATCGACAACTGCCCAAGAAAAACCTGCACGGCCAAAAGATACACAACCCCTGAAAATCAATGATTCTAAATAGTTCAATATATTTTCTATCTATATTGCCTACTTGCTCTTAAAGTTGCAGACTCTCAAAATACGAACTTATTTAAATAAAACTTAAATAAATAAACACAATTTCCCCGAATAGAATTACTTCTCCCATTTGGCGTTTCTTTAAGATCGGTTTCAGTTCGCAAAGTTACGGCAAGTTTTAATGAAGAACTTGCCAAACTACGTTAGTGTTTGTTGTTCGATCAAATGAACTTGAAAATAAAAGGGTGGGAATTTTATTTCAAGCATCATTTCTTTCAGTAAATCACTTTTACATTCATCTCTATCTTTTACTGCTGGAACGAAATTATTGTTTCGCCGGAATTGATATTGATTTAATAAATAAGGTAACAGAAACCTGTAGGTACTAGTGTAAGCTAATTATCATTACTAGCTTTAACTCTCTTTGTTCGAGAAAATATATACGCACATACAAATAAATTTTTCTCCTATATATTTCTGCAGAAAAATGTTTGGGACAGATACTTACTAAGCAGGTGAACTTTATACCTTTTCAAAGATCCCTCAAATTAATTATACTGAAATAAACTTGATATTCAAGATGTTTTCTATTTTATAAAGCACATTTAAAATCTAAAACGGTTTTGCGCTGCGCGAGACAGTCGTATTTATACTCGGTTTTCTATGCAGTATTCTTAGGAACAAGTACAAAAGATACAATCTAGATGGCTACAAAAGATGGCTATATGACGTAGATAAAGTATTGGATTGTATATTCTCAATCAAACACATTTTTTATCTTTGGCCGTGGGTATTGTAAAATTGTTTTGTAAATTTGTATGAGAGGATCATCAAAATAGTTGTTTTAATGCCACACACTGTCCATTTTTGTATTTAGGGATAAATATAGTCATATTTATCGTACTACTCGTAAGTCAGAAATGAAATTTCGTATATCAGAAGATTTACTTGACTTTCTTATCACCTAGTAAGTTTATTTAAATACGTTCTGCGGTCACGACTGCAGCGATGTTTCCTTTCGCACGAAGAGTACACTCTCAACTGTTTTAACATAGTAAAGTATTTTTAAGGACGAATTGCACCTGGGTTTACAAATTTCCGTATCTCCTCAAAATGCATATAATTTATCCATCTAAGCATAAGGGGTTACAATAATTACCTAAATACTGTACTGATGATTCTATAATCAAGTGTAACAATGTTTACTCGTGGGAGCGTGCGATTGATATTACCTAAACCAAACTCGGGCTCATCACTGAAATGAACCGTTGTGTCCACAGAGTATAGAATAACACCTGCATTGTAATTAGCCATTCGTTCATTGAATAAACAATGAATTATTTAGTACCAATTTCGTTTGAAACTGGATGTCTCTAATAACATGTCTACATTGACGTTAGACCTATTTTAGAGATCGTTTGGTAACGTTATCTCTGTGCGCTGATAGGTGTATATCCAAATAATCCTACTACATACATATATGATCGCTGTAGTGACATATTGGTATAGTAGTAGTATTATATTAAATATATAAATATATGAAAATATGAAATAGTACAAGTAATTTGATGTTTTAATAACTCAAATATGATTTCTTACAAAAAGTTAAGTCTTATTAAGTCATAATATCTATATTTAGTATATTAAGAGCTCTGTGTTATACTATGCGTCAGTTCTTGCACTTATGCTATTCACTTAAAGTATAAGGAAGAATTAAAAAACAAATAAATTAGAAAGTATTGTACGGGTCTTAACCCTTACATTACTTTCGAGCTACCTACTTAAGGTTTTTTACTTGGGGAAACGCATTGTGCATACCATTGTATATATATATACCGTGGCATAGCGCAGGAGGATTATGTAGGACTCGCTATTGTGTACACCCATTTAAACCAACAATTGCTCTAAGCAGCACTCGGTAACAGCAAAACCTTATCTGCTATGGGCCTCAAAATGACCTATAAAATCTCGTCCAAAAAAGATTTATAACCAGGATTTGCACACTTTAAATGGTTATAAAAACAAACAACCGTATGGTAAAACGATCTCCAATGTTCCTTTTCATCAGAGACAATTATTTTAAATCCCTTCAATCAAGAGAGCTTAACTGAAGTGCCAATTAAATGTACTGTATTTTGACAATATTATGAGTGTAATTTTACCGATTGCATTGATCGTTTAAATGTTTCATTGCAATTGAATTATACAGCCGCATTTTAACAGAGCCTCTATTAATCAAGGCTTCGTAAAATATACAATATTAATCTGTATGTAAATGCAGATAAACTTTTTAAGCGCTGTATATTTTACTTTAAGCGAAATATTTGGGATTATAATGTATATAAACACTAGTAAAACGCATGAATTTCTCGCTTTAAGATGTTTAAGAAAATAAGTTAGACGCCAGGTTAAAATCTCATAGACATTATTACTTTTAGGGTCGGTTTCACAATGTATGGATAAAGTACCAAATAGCTATGCAACACATAAATTATTTGGCATATAAAAGTTCCGAATAAGAAAACGGACTCATAACTTTTGATGGACTTTATGTGACGAATAGCTCTATCTGACAGTGAAACGCAACAATAGTGTTTATCCTAACAATAAGTAATAAATAGCTTATTTGGAACTCATCCGTACATTGTGAAACAGGCATTTAATGTCTTTAAAATGTCAATAGGTAACCAGGAAATTATTTGCGGGAGATCAAACCCAGGACCACCTATTTATTTGCAGAAATTGTCGTTACAAGTTTAACTGACATCTATGATACAAGTAAAAACCAAATTCATTCAAAACCTTATTCTTTCATACGTAATATGTAAACTGATATTCTAAAAATGCTTTCATACTAAAATGATGACCGTCCATTGATTTCTTCGTTCGGGCTTATCAAACAGTGCCAAGGCCGAAAACAGTTTTCAGTGAAATAAAATGAACATTTACGTATTCAGTAAGTCTGTGCGGTTTCACCCGCATCTGTCGTTTAGTGAATCAATTAACATTTAAAATTCATACATGCCTAAAGTAAATGTTTACAATGGCGCGTGTAAAATATCGCTGTCATGTTAAACAAATTTAAAACTTATGTTTCGCTGCAATTATTATTGACCATGCTTATAGTGTAGCCATTTGTGGTTAGTCAAATACTGCAAGTTAGTATAGTTCTGTTTAAAAACGTTCTTTGGTCAACTGTTATGCTATTTTTAGTTCAATAAAGTAATTGTAACATAAATAATAACTAGCTGCCCCCGCAAACTTCGTTTCTTCTTAATGTGGTTTTAGTTAGCCTTAATATCGTGACACGAAATAATAATTTCACTGTATCATAGTCACTAAAATTTGAATTTGATTAACACTTCGGTCTAAGTAACACGTGGTAGGCTATGCTAACACCAAAAATTAAAAAAAGTATAAATAATTGAATTTCACGGTATTTCGTTTACTACAAAGTAAATTTAATTTATACTTTAGCCTCAACAACACGTGGTAATCATGATATTGAATTGTAGCTTATATGACACGTTTGTCGGTTTCCATAGCAGTGCCATCTATTGATTACTTACTTAATCCAGATGAAAAGTATCGACATCTGTTAGAATCTTTTGGAGTTAACGGATAATTGTGACTGTCAATTAATTATAGACAAACAATTTGCAATAAAATAAAATTGCGACTATAATTAAAGATCTAAGCTATCCTATCCCTTAAGTTCGACCAGACTGCTCACGGTGTGCCAATTTAATTTAAAATCGATTAAATAGTTTAGGAGTCCATCGCGGACAAACATCGTGACAGGAGATTTATATATATTAAGATGTTATATATGTTATAATTGAAAGGATTAGTGAAGTGAGTTTTTCCAGTCCACTCTAACTTACTGTCTACCTACGTGGGACTGAATTTTTACTGATTAAGTTGGAACATGCACAAAAGCCAATTCTTAAAGTTGCCCATCGCAGACCGTTTATATACCCCAAAGTAAAACTCAACCTAGAAACGAAAACCTTTTTGATAACATAGCTATACACCTTAGCGATCTGTTTAAGATATCACAAACTCCATGGACTAACCAATCCGAACGTGTAAGAACGGACATTTTCTGTTCCCAAAGCCAAACCGAAGGACTGTATTTAGAGGCCTCTTCCTTTATAATAAGTTTCCCAATGTATGGATTCTGATATAGTCGAATTATCCAGATTAAAAATCACATAAAAATTACGCTAGCCGAATTGGATTTTAAATCAACAGACGTCTCATCAGACGCAATGACGCAGAGTCATGCCAAGATACGTAGATCTTGGCATGACTGCGGTTCCAAAAACTAACACAGACAAAGCGCACGAATGTAACAACTGTCAGCTATACTCTCAAAATATGCGCACTCACACTCTCACACATTCACGCATATTTAATGTATTATAATACGCGTGTATGATTAGTTTCAAAAAATATTTTAAACATGAACCAGCGAATAGTTAGCCAGCCAAAACTCTGCGACTTCCTATCATGGCCATAGATGGATTTTGTCACAAGGTATTTGTCATAAATAAAGTTTTTATTATTGTTATTAATAATAAACAACATATCATTGGGGTATGTACACCTGAATTAAAGTATAGTAAACCTTGTAACCAATTTCTTGTTATTATTAAACTTTGTTATATGTATACTAAAATGAAAAGCAAAAAGTATCAAGTAATAATATGACAGCTTTCTCCATTATTATATAGTATTGCGATACTAATATACCGGTAAATCTTCAATTTACTATTAACAATTTACCTGTCATTACACGGTAATGCCCATGTTCATTGAGTACTATTGGGAAAATCACTTAACTTAGGTTCCGCATAGTCGTATATGTAATTGAATGGCACATTACTAAGTTGAGTGGGTCAGGGGAGCGCACGTCAAACGCTAATCGACCATTTGCAAGTGAATTATTCCGTAGTACGCTATGCAGAAACATTCCGGCCAATGATGAACTGACATTTGCGTGCTGCGTTTACACATACTAGCCGGCGCACTTATCACTTAGCGTAAAATGCGAAAAATCTTATAGTAATCGTAATATTTTTCGTGACACAATACATGAACAACGCACTTCCTTCAAGAAGCCGAGGAATTCCATGGACATAACAACTAAAGTGTTATCAATAATTATATTAATAACACTTTATTTACATCACATCACACAAAACGGAAGAAAAATAAAATTAAATAATTGATGACAAAGGATGTATATGGGTCTTACTGCTAAAAGTGGTTTCTTTCAGACAACCCATACATAAATAAAATACATACAGGTACAAATAACAAAGATTTATTTGTACAATGTACTCAATTGTTTCTTAAAGGAAGGGCAGTGCCGGTGAAGGACGAATAAAAATACGTTGGATCTATGCGAAGGGAACACGAGGGGTCGGTTAAGAAAGAAACAAAGGTATAGATGATAATTAGAGCAAAGAAAATGGTTGTTGCCCACAATACAGGGACTCAGTGTGGAACTAGCCATAGATTAATTTTATCACAGCCTATTTCTGTCATGAATACAGTTTTTATTATTATTATAAAATATTAACACCATAAACATTAATCAAACGCATTGATATGCATTGTTATAACACATAAACACATTTTTATTTTCAAATATACAGGAGTTTTAGGATCGAAAATTATGCAATACAAGAGGGGGCATGACAGCTACGACGCTGACGTACAAATGAACGTCTGCACAAATTCTGAAAACAACGATAGTGTGTACTAGAGCGAGTGCACTCGCACGTATAAATGGCCCATAAACCCGTGTACGTGTGAAAGCACTCGGTGTATTTCCCAAGGTGACGTAGCTGTCACAGCGTGAAGGCCCCGCTGATTGACGGCTAGGTGGATTTGCTTTCATGAAAAAACACTATTCCTACCAAAAATGGAACATTTACATAATGGTAAACGAATTCGGTTGCAATCGACTATAGTGGATACCCTCGGGACTTTGCTATTTACAGAAAGAAGGTTTCACCCGCAACTTCAACCGCGGGGTTGTATCGTGTGTGACATACACACTTCTTATAAGTAATGTGTGTATTTAATGTTTAATATTTATTTGCAATTATACATAGCAAGTATATATTGTGTAAAAACATAAATGGTCTTATTTTCGTGATTTAATGAGAAATAAAATAGTTTTGAACGTTCATAAGTTGCAATCATTCAAATCAAGGCGAAAGCTAATAAAACTTAACTGTAACTGACACTTTTACACACATATGACCTGGCTATTAAGTATAAATTAATTTATTTATTTAATATCTATAAATCAGTTGATGACGAAAAATAAATAGATTATCGATACATTATTATTTATTTATTTAGTTTTTTTAAACTTTCAGCTAGTTATAAATATCTAACATAAACAATAGTTTCATTTGTGGCTTTTATGCAATTGCCCACTTGACGGATACATAACTAAGTAATAAATAATTAAAATCAATTAAAACTATGGTAAAGTTCAATGAATTGGGCTTCGAATTGTTTCCTCATCCACCGTATTCTCCAGATTTGGCCCCAGCGACTTTTTCCTGTCAGACCTTAGAAGAATTCTCGCTGGACAGAAAATTTGCGCTGATGAAGAGGTTATCGCCGAAACTGAAGCTTATTATGAGGCTAAAGACAAGTCCTATATAATCATTATATCACTTTCGAAGGCAAATATATTGAATAAAAAAAATTAATGGCGCTACGACCTTCTTAGCTCTGGGCCTCAAATTTTTGTATCTGTTTCATGATCATTTGTTAATAGGCAAGTAGGTCAGAGTCAGAGGCCAGAGGCAGTGATCAGCCTGCTGTGCCTGACGCACGCCGTCGACTTTTTGGGTCTAAGGCAAGACAGTGTCCTTCACCGTTCGAGCTAATGGTAAATGCGCCCATAGAAAGAAAGTCCATAGGTGCACAGCCAGGGATCGAACCTACGACCTTAGGGATGAGAGTCGCATGCCGAAGCCACTAGGACAACACTGCTCAACTATATTGAAATATACGCCTTTTATCCATCGTGGTTGACCAACCCGAAGTTTCTTTTTATTCTTCTATTCTTCTGACTAGTGCCTCGCGATAGTTTCCTTTGTGATGCCAGGAAGTGCTCATTGTTAATATAAAAATAAACATGCTTTAGTGCACAGGAGTTTGAACGCAAACCTATAAAACTATATTTTATTATATTATTTCATAAAAGGTTTTCAGGAAGAAATCGCTCGAAAGCGATGAGGTTCGTTGAATTTGCAATGAAGTGTTAAATAAATAAATAAAAAATACTATAATCCAACCGCTTCCAAGGGTTCAATTATGGTTATTCTTTGTTCTAAAGAATAGACTACGAACTTTCTTGGCGTATTGTGTAGTGGTTGCAACAAAATTTTATTAAATGTAATGTAATTAAACCGAATTTAAATACCTTTCAATATTTTTTATCGAGGTACCTATATTTTACACCGGACTAGTCCTGGTATGTAGTACAACCGAGTATCATCTAAATTGAAATATTAGGTCCTTACATATGAAGTTGGCATTTTGTATGGGAGGAACAAAAGGTCGAATATTTTTAAATATAATATATTTAATTAATCAAAGTATGAACCATTGTTTTCTATGCACTTTTGCCATCTCCCTTTACTAAAAAACCAGTCGGACGGGAATTAATAAAATCTGTGAAGGTGATTTGGACTGCCCCATCAGAGTTAAATTTTTTTACTTGCAAGAAGTTGTCCAAATTTCGAAAAAAAATGGTAATCTGTTGGAGCAAGGTCCGGGGAGTACGGAGGATGTCTTAGACATTCCAATTGAAGCTCTTCTAATTTGGTAGCCGTCTGTTGTGCAGTGTGTGGTCTAGCGTTGTCGTGAAGTAGCAGTGGCGTGGAGCGATTGACCAGCCTAGGTTGTTTAGCCGCTAGCTTTTACATCATGGTTTGCAATTGTCAGCAATTGCTAAACTAAATGAAAACTAATGAATTGCTGACATCAGCCGTAATAGTCTGGCCAGATTTGAGAAAACTGCAATAAACAATACCGGCACTAGTCCACCAAACGTTTACAAGTAACTTTTTTGGAGTTAATTTTCGCTTGGGGCAGGATTTTGCTGGCTGGCCAGGATCCAACCATTGCGCTGAGCGCTTCCGATTATCGTAAAGAATCCATTTTTCATCACAGGTAATGATTCGGTTTAAAATACCTTCATTATTGTGCCGGTTCAGTAATGTAACACAGCAGTCGACGCGCGTTTGCCGTTTTGCTTCAGTCAATTCGTGAGGTACCCACTGAGGAACACTCATAAATAAAGTTTACTTATTATTTTCATAATTAGAGTTTGTCCATTTATATTTGTTCCAAATTGTAATATGTAAGATTTTCTGTAAATAGTGTTTAAATTACTTACTGTCTAAAGTTAGGCTAGATTGTAATGATGAAATTACAACAGACTCTCAAATAGTCGTTAATTCGTACATCTAGCAACATTGACAAATCAAATAAACCTTTCAATGGTTTTAAACTAAGTTGACTTTGATGTTATATATACATTATTATGACAGTGACAGCTGACACTATCGCCATTGGTCCGACATTCATAATTTTGACTGAAGTTATTATTACTACAGACTATCAAAAAGTCTGTTTATTTTCAGATCTATCAATATAAGCAAATAAAATAAGCCATATAACGATTTTGAACTAATTTGATTTTGATTGTATTAAATTATAATGGCAACGGCAGCAGATACTAGCACCATTGCTCCGACATATAAAAAGATTAAATTATCATTATAACGATCTGACCTTATAGAAAACAGTGTCCAGAGGCCTCTAATTAAACCCGTCCCCTGTTAAATATTAAGTAACAAATTACAAGGTGTCCCTTAAAATATTTAAATGGACGATTCAATTCCTCAACAAGCCGTTATTGTGTTTATCCATTTTAATTAAACCCTTTTTCAGGGGACTATTTTACTTTCTTTAAAGCCGCCATCTGTGTAAAATACACTGGCTGAATGGTTTGAAATATATAAAAAAGTTATAATATCTATTTTAAGGCTGGTATGGCAAATAAACATGTTTTATTGAAGTGAAACTTCTTTATCGGCGTTGTAAAAAATGTATCGTCACATTTTTCGGTTACGCGTCACATTTTTTCGTTACGCGCCATCTTTTTCTTGTCCTTACCACGGTTGATTGGAAGCCATTAATAACAAAAATATATAATAACGGTAACAATGATAGTAGTAATTCTATTACAATTAATGAAATTCTGTAATAATCTTAGTAGTAATAAGGTAAAATGAAATAATTGCCTTATTTGTATTCATTTCTATGATAATAAAAGCCTTTTGTTAAACTTTATCTTATTTAACTTTATTTGACCAATTTCTGTAAAGTTGCATAGAAAATAAGGTCATAAAGAAGTTTCACTTCTTACGTGTGCACACTAGTACACGCACACCTTTTTTTTAGTTAATGTATACTATAAACTTGAACAGCGATTGTTGTAATTTAAGTTTTCTTATTCATTCCATTTGAGTTTCAATATCATGTTATACTTGTGATGTATAGTTGTATAGTAAATAATATATTATTTAAACATTTTAAGACGTATTTTGTAATTTTTGCACTGTCTGCAACAAAAATTTTATTTACAGTAATTTAGGAAAATTAAACGCTGACAAATACTAGTGTTTACCAAAGTTAATATTATGGGACATGTCCAGAAATACGATACCAATGTAATGAAAATCTGGCAATTTCCTAAACTGAAATACCTGTTTAAAATATAAACAATCTTTGGAGATGACTTTTAGTTTCCAAGAAATTACTGGCCACAAAATTAAACGATATGAAATATTTTACAATTGCAATAACACATACAAACACTATTACCTTTTTGAACGCTATATAACATTAGACATATGTTTTATTTCCTTTATATTTATTAATTTACCCGACAGTACTAGTAAGTAATAAAGTATATTTTTATTGTCTTTAATACATTTTAAAGCTAGATTATTTACACTCTTAACCTATAGAGTAATAATAATAATTGTGTTATATAGATAACGACGAAGTACGTTAAACAACGGTTGTTGATATTTCATCAATGCCAGGTAATTCGTATATTTAAAGTAATTTATATGATAAATGTTAAACCGTATATTATTTTGAATAATTTGCCTCTTTAAATGTTGAGCCAAAGCCGTACATTACAATCCGGTTCATCTAAATTTGTACCAGCTTAGGAAACAGGGTAGCGTGGCGCAAATAATTCCAATGAATGGAAATTTATGGGACCCCATATTCAGAAGTGTTCAGCGGAAAATACGGCAAGACTTGGTGAGTAATTTGCGATACACTCTATGTGATAAGGAACTGTTTAAAATCGAGTGATACAAATAATTTTATCCTTTTATGTCGGTACGGTCTCGACTGTTCAAGTTGTGTATTTGTAAAAGCTCACGAGAAACGACAGGCCCATTGCTGTGCCTATTTTATTGACATTTTAACAGGAACAAGGCAATTATTGTACCACATATTACACAGTAAACCTCGATTGCGATACACTTAGCTTACTGAAACTGTTGACTTATGCTGTTTTAATAGCAGTGATTTCTTTTTATCATAGAATTTACGGAAGGTTTGACTTTGATAAACATTTTTATTAAACCACATCATAAATTGAAGGAGATACTTAACTGGAACCGGTCATCAGGGCACGAAAGCTATACAAGAGCTTCAAATGTTGTTTATTCTTATTTAATTTATTTATTTAAACCACTTTTATATACTAATAATCCAGAGGCGCTACATCAGCCTGCTTTGTCTATCACATATCATCGCCATATGTATGCCTTCACTGTAGGCACTGCGCATATAGAAAAACATCCATTCAAAACTACTCCATTGTAATACTACTTTTGTTTCATACTACTTATATTTGGGTAAAGAACCTACCTCCTGTATATTCGTATCTATACTTTGCTTTGTATTTCTTCTTCCATCCGTATATTCCATAAAAACCTACTAAAACTAAAAGTATTTAATCCCAAAATAATTACATATACCAAGATTAATCTTCCCATAATTTAGTCAATAGCATAATAGAATACAAATTCGTCAATTCAGATTCAAAATCGCTTTTCATTGTTGTTAAATTAAATACGGTTGTACTACTCGTACTAAACAGCGGAATAATCAATGCAGAACAGTGACTATGTCATGTAACATGATATATAGCCATAGGTATAAAAATTAATGTATTTAAGTTTCTTATAAAATCTAGTTACTATGATCATTTTTCTTTATAGGCCTATTCTTCTGCGCATACGATGGGTCTCTCACAAGTTACTCGATGCTTTTCTTTGCCTAATCGCAAATATTATTGCGCACATGTATAGAAAAATCCATTGGTGCAGAGCTGAGGTATAAACACAAGGCGTTGGAGTGACTATTAAACATATACATAGCCAAGAAATAAAAAAGGGTAGATTAATATAGCTACTATTATTTTTTGACTAATTTGAACATTTTTGAGTTACAGTGGAATCTGGGTACAGATTTTTTATTATCTCATACGCCGCGTCTACACCGTTCAAAGTACCTTAGTCCGTAGTCGTCATCCTAACATTGGCCCAAAACACTATACTAGCCTTTTTAATGTACGGTTTATTCCTTCAATATCTAGACAAGAGACAAGACAACAAAAGACGAGACGGCAAGGCAAACCGTTGATATATATATTTTAAACCTGACCTTTTAACTGATTTTCCGTCTCCCAGTGTAATTTTATAATTGTAATTTATCATTTAAACAAAATTTACCATCAAAACGGGTTTTTTATAAGGAAGTCCAAATTCACTTTCACCACCCACCTAAGTATCACCAATTTCGACGGCTATCAGGGTCTACCTGATGATGGATAGACCCTAAGAAAACCAACCAAAACTCCATTCCTAAGGGTCCTCGATATAGTTGCACCATCGATTTCTTTTGGTTCTTGTAAAATGGAGCTCAAATTTCTCAACTACACCGGGAACCCAGAAAAGTTCGAATCTATGAATGAATGGTAATGTATAGCTTAGCTTGTAGCTTTATACAGTAAATAGGGGTGACTAACTAGACTATAGCGGGTGGTATTTTGAAATTTGATATCCGATATTTAAGCTCGATGTAAAAGTAGATACAAATAAAAACAACATTTTACGAGTTCTATCACAAGACACAAACCCTATAAGTATCCGATTATACCGCCAATTAAAGTTCTATCTCAAGTCTGTATCAAAAGCACTTGTGAGGGAAAAGAGTAAAATCTTAAAATTATGTCAGATAGGAACGGTTTCAAAGTTTAATTTCATCGGGAAAGTTGGAGGCGCGTTCCCGTCATAGAATGTTACTGTAATGAAACTAATTGGATCTTTGATATTTTACCTTATTTAATCTGTGGTGAACACGTGCCTTTTATATTCAAAAACGTGGATTGTGATTACGCAGATGTCGAAGTTTTAAAAGAAAAACAATATATAATTTGTAGTTGTACTTCAAGACGACGCAAAAAGGATTGTCGCAATAATTTCGTGACGTACTAATTATATAAATGACTTATTACTTTTACGTAAATGCATTATTAAACTTCCTAAATTATTTAATGCTGTTTGCAACGGTTTCTGACGCGGTTATAAAGATTCCATCATAACAGCGCGCATGGTTCATAGCCTTATTTTTTGTGGCGGATTAAGTTCTTATCTACGTAATACATTTATTGTCTCTTGGGTTGAAGGCTGAAGTGTTTTTATTGGGAATGCCCTCGCTACCTCTGAATAGCAGTCCACAGTCCCCCCGGCAAGTCCAACATCAGTGGCGCTGAATTTTATTAGAGCTTGCCTTAAAAGGTTTCACCAAAATCCTTTTCCTTCCTCAGTTAAAAAATTATGTAGGTTATGATTGTATTAAACGTAATTTCAATATGAATTATATAATATTGTTATGAGCTAGGGGATCGGATAGAAAATGCCGTAGATTTCTTCAAAGGTTTATTTCTTGATAAATCAATGAGGAATTTATGGGCACAAATTAATTGCAGAGATGCACTAATTGCACGCAAAAACACAGTCACTAATTACTTCACTTATGCACACTTCACACAGTACTTTATCACTTGTATTCACTTTTATCGCTTCGGTGTTTCTCTCCTGTTATCGCATTCCAAACTAAAGGTGACTAGTCGCGTTTCGGCTCGCTTATATATCCCTGGGAATAATTCTAAACAATATTCGAGAACTTTCTAGGCGGGCTTGCTACTGAGTAGCGATTGCACAATTCTAGAACGTCCGCACTCTTTGTCTCTTTCGCACGTTGCTCCGTCCTTGTCGTACGGCGTTCTAGAGTGCTCAGTCTAGATTCGAGAAAGTTCTGATCTTCTCTCTCTCTCTCTCTCGTATCATTTCGTCCTTGTCTCACACCTAGAAAGTTCGGTCTAGAATATTCCTTCATCAAAGGGGTATACCTAGGCCTGGAAACGCCTGAAAACGGGTCTCCTGAAAACTGCACTACTCTACTACACATGTTCTGAAACCGACTGAAAAAAGGTTTCAGCTTCCTGAAAACTAGGGTAACATTATGGAAATTACAATTTTCTAATATGTGATTGACCCTCTCCTGAAACGGTCAGAAATCATATTACAGCCTGCTGAAAAGTTCTCTAACTAGTGGAAAAATCTAGAAACATTGCAGTCGACCCGTCTTCGTAACAAAATAATATAGTGTAGATAAATCGAAAAGCATAGCAGTTTACGCGTTCTATATACTACCATCATAAACAAGTTTTAAAAACATTTTATCTCTTATAATCATTAATAAATAATGGTAATATTTCTAAGAAAAGAATTCTCTTAATACATTTTTATCAAAATTGTAAGTTTGCTAAAATTTATTTTAAAAATATATACTTTATGTGGCATCCTGTTAATATACAGAGCAGTATTGGCTTCAGCGTGCGTCTCTCATCCCCGAGGTCGTGGGTTCGATCCCAGGCTATGCACCACTGGACTTTTTGAGTATGTGCGCATTAACCACTTGAAACGGTGAAAGAAATCAACCTGCCTTATATCTAGAAGGCTTATCACCTATTTGCTTATTACGAAAAAAATCAAATAATCACGAACCAGATACCGAAATCTGAGGCCTAAAAGATGGTAGCGCCAACTATACACATGTAAATATCAAATATATTATTTATTAATATGCTTTTCACAATTTTGTTCTTTTTATATACTAAACATTACATATACTTACAGTAAAACAAGCAAACAGCATATACAAACCCTACAAGAATCTGTGCCTTTAGTAAACTTTTAATTTTATTGTCGGCTCCATTCACGAGATAACGTCTCGAATATGCCATTTGACTCCGGGCTTACTTTGTAATCGCACGAGATTTACGACGCGAGAAATCGAAATTCCCCAATCATTTATCCGAGCTACAATTTTTTTCCTTTACTCGTCAATTATTGAGAATATTGTCTTATTTTTAGAAACCGAGGCAGTGGAAATGAACCATATTATTGGGATGCCATTTAAGGTCAAAGTTACGTGGTAGAATAATTCGTAAAATAGTTCGGAATTTGATAAAGTAAATCCGTAAACAAAATGAAAGAACACATACACAACACACATAATTAAAAGTGTGTACACTAAAGTTTAGTCTTATTATTATGGGGTCGTGCTGCTGATGTCGAAACTATTTTCATCCTGCAGCTATTCGTGCAATATAATTTAAAATGTAGGGAATCTCTGAGAGGTTAATTCTA
Organism: Pieris brassicae; assembly: GCF_905147105.1. Taxonomy (NCBI): domain Eukaryota; kingdom Metazoa; phylum Arthropoda; class Insecta; order Lepidoptera; family Pieridae; genus Pieris; species Pieris brassicae. The sequence continues at coordinate 17,631,580 of NC_059669.1, read as the reverse complement.
GGAAATTAATATATTTAAACTTTCCCTCGCAACAAGTAAAGTTTGTAAACAAATATAATATTTTCATATATACAAATAGTAATAAGTTTACTAGAATAGAACATACGCACAATGTTAATACTCGGGACAACGCAGGCTGCAATTTTCTCGTACTAGACTATCTAAAGTTAGTCATTCTTTTTTGGGAAAGGGGATACACTTCTTTAATAAAATTCCAGGGGCTCTTTTATCACTGCCTTTTAAGAAATGCATTAAAGAATATGCTTACTACAAAGTTAACGATTATCTAGTTAATAAAAGGGCCTGGGACTAGTGCTAGACAGGACTTCTAATTAATTTGCGATATTTGTTTTAAAATAAATAATAAAGTGTTGTTTGATGATTTGATATTTTAAAAGAGTACCGAGAGTTTTTCTCTCGGCCTACATCCTCTGTCTTCTTTGCCGAGGAGTCGGTAGGTTAAATTAAATTAAATCCTATTTAAATTTAATGACGTGGAATAAGTGATAATTGTACATTACGTTCCATAATAAACATATTTTTAGCTGTCCCTTGCAGAGGGAGATGGGGTCAGCAATTGCTCCATCATTTTTGCCGCGCCACACCACTATGTGGAACCACTAGACTAGGCACAATGAAATAATTAGTTAAATACAAGAAAAATTAAATTAAACTTATATAACAAAGTTGCATACGGTCAAAAGTCTTTAAGTTTAACTTATACATTATAATGATTAATTAAATAACGGACAGAAAAAAGTATAATGATGCTAACTCAAAGAACAAATAAGACTAAACTACCTTGGTCGAGACTGCATGAATTGATTATATTAGGCTGATAGGAAATTGAATCAATCATCTTTATTTTAACATCTGTTTTGTTTTATAATAACATAGTTTAGTAAATCAGTTATACAAGATATATCATAAACATAAAATTATTAACATCAATTCTGTGAAATATGACGATCGGTCACGAAGTTATCAAGTGATAATGACAGCTAACCGCGTGAACTTCACGACACTGTAGCTAAGATACAGATCCGAACTTAGCGGTGGTAGTTTCATAATTAAGACGAACGAACTATGATTCTTGTATGTCTAAATACAAACAGTACAGAGTTGAAGATCTGAAAATTGTGTCTGTTAAATATGCCTTAATATTAGTCTAAGCTAAATCTAAAACAAGCCTAAAATGCTAAATTATTCAATAGGCATAGTCAAACAGGTGAAATTAGATCAATTGTCTACCCGAGTCCATTTGCAAACCGTTTGAATATTTCCGTGCAGTGTGGATACCGTAGTTATACGTGTCACCTGCATGTTCTCACGGTAGTGTCATCAGAGCTACTGTGTCCATGATTAAGGGTTTTATAGGATATCTTGTAACATTTGGACATACATTTCATCACAGGACGTCGAGCCAGAATACGAAATTCGTGCGAAAAGGTTTGTCAATCCACATTTAAGCGTAAAAGAACGTAGCAATTCTTAAAGAACTCTCTGGCAATGTGTGTCTCTATCCGCAGTGGTATCACATAATATCAGGTGAAATTTTACTACGTAAAAGTGTGGCGTGTGTGACAAACGTGTATAACTATCATCAATTATTTTTTCAATAACTAAGAAAGTCAAAGCCAATTAAAACGATATTTATAAAAATGCAGCCTAAACCTATATGAAAGGTTGTAGCGCTGTATTTAGAACTGCATCTTGTGTCTGCAAGTTAAGAGTTTTGGTTATTGTATTGACTTTGTAAAAACAATTGCAAACCTTATATAATGGTTATCCTACAACAGTCACGGTAAGCAACATTCCATGCGCATGAGCAATTATGTTCCCGACTGTACACAATTGCAGCTTCATAAACTCTTTGTGTCGACAAAGTTTCAGTATTAAACGAAAAGCTCTTTAAACAGCTTTTCTTCAATATACATAAATACAACCTTGATATGTTTGTAAAACAAATATTCACCTATATGCAAATATTTATATCGTAAATTATATGAATGAATATTTTTATTAAATCCAATTGGTAAAAGACCTGCTGAACTATACGATATATTGAACAACAAAACCAAAATACTTAATTAATTAAATAATTAATTAATGAAGGTAACTCAATGTACACTTATTGACGTCAGTAAATGATGTGTGATGTGCTTTGGAGGAAGATGGAGGACAGGGGTGTGCCAACTCAATTGTTAAATATATTTATATTTTGGTTTGCAGTACTCAGCAGAACCAGTACAACAATATTAAGTGCTAACTCTTTCTCTACATCGTATAGGTCGGAGAGACTAAACTATTTAACCTGTATATTAACGACCTGATCGTCGAACTTAGCAGCATGTGTGTAGGGTGTACAGTTAATATGTTGGCTCGTAGATTTGCTCGTTGTAGTAAACAAGTGAAAATCACCCTTTTCACGGCGTATTGTCAAAACTTATACACCAGTAGTATATGGGTCGACTATACTGTCAGGTCGCTAACTGCCATGCGTGTTCAATAATGTTTTTAGGATGCTCTTGGGATTGCCTCGTTTTTGCAGTGCTTCGGAGATGTTCGCCCAAGCCCGTACAAATGATTTCTGGGCTATTATTAGAATTAAAATAGGATCTCTGTTGAGCCGGATACGGAGCAGTCGGAACAACATCTTGAATACTGTGGTACAAGACCATGTATATATATATATATATATATATATACATGATATATCATGAGGCATTTTGTGCGTACACTTGTCGGTACACATCGACTGGTGTATGCATAGACTTCTTCATGAGTTTTATGTTTTTATATTTAACTTTTTAATAATAATAATATACTTAAGTTTATACTAACATAATAATGGATTATTTTATCTGAACTAATAAATAATTCTTCTAAAATTACATTTACTGCCAGTTATCAAATCGAGGGCGTAGAAGGCTCGAGAATTGGCAATACATATTTATTACAACTTGTTTTTAACCATCATGCTCCGCATCATAATAAGGCTTTAATTAGAAATATATAAGAAAACCAAACGTATATCTTCTATCAGCCAGGTACGGTGAAATAGGAGTTAACGTTAATTACTGTGGGTAGAACACGCAAACCGGTAGTATCAAGGCCAAAAACAATTAATAGCACAGGCTTCTTCACGAGTTATACAAACCAGTCAAATAATAGAGTTCATATTTCGATTAATTGATGAACTCATCAATACGCTGTATAGAATAATCTTATGCAGTAGTAGAAATGTGCAACCATCTTAGATCGGCACGGCTACCAATTGGCTTCCCTCATAAAGGTCCCCATTACATTTATAAAATGTTAGAAGCTTTTTTCTATAGAAAAGGGGGCAAACGGGCAGGAAGCTCACCTGATGTTAAGTGATACTATCGATCATGGACATTCTCAAGGCGAGTACGTTACCAGCCTTTTAGCAATGGCACTGTCATTTCCTGCAGGACCCTAAGTTATATTGGATCGACGGTGCGCGCCGAATTTCCGATCTTTTCGTTAAAATAGCGCGTCCTGATTCCTGACGCAGATAGTTAACATATCGATTAAGGCGTTGGAAATGTGAGTACATACAATGTGTGTAATTTGTGTCTTATAAAAGTAAATAGACAATTTACGCCCAACAATAGCTACAAAAGAACTTTATTTATTTATACAGAAAATACTTAAACTAATATGTACCCTCAATTAGAGGTGCGGCGTGCAATACCAAACAGAATGGGCTTACTAAACTAAGTCTAAATGTCTGTACTAGAAATAAATTGGTTCATGTATTCAGGTAGATTTGTTAAAACAAATACAGCTCAACCACAATATGAACGTAGACATAAAAGCTGCCCCATTCACTTCATGTTAATAAGTGATTTGCATCTATCGGGTATGTTAAGGCTGGTTAACAACGTTTCAACTTTCTATACGTATAATATTGAGACTCCTTATATTGAGTCGCCTTATATGTGTGCTTAGGAATATAGCAAGCGTAGACGAAACTAAAAATCTATCACGATAAACACATTTTATATCTTTTGAACATTATTATCCAGAACACGTAAACACTGTCCGAAACTGAGTATTTACAAAACTTTCGCGATAATCGTTAGAATACCGGAATACTAATCGTAAATTGACCTTTTCAAGATTTGTAAAGCTTATTCTGTTACTCAAAGTATATGTCAAATTAACGAAGCTCTTGAAGATCAAAGAGCTAGCTAGCTTACGCAACAGGTAAGATTTGTTAATATTGTCAATATCTATGAAAAATATACTTAACAAAGTGAAACACATCAGAGGAACGGGAATCATTTCATTTAAAATATATAAACTCTTAAAAGAGTTCGAGATCGTAAATTTATAACAGAAATTAATTCTAGGTGTGTTCAAGCCTTACCCATCTCAATCGGCCACGGTTGTCCATCAACGCAGGCTCGCACATCTGCTTGCCAATCTACTATCAATTTCAACTGTCTCACACGGCTCCATGCAATTTATATGTAGATTTATATCGGCTAAATGGTTCTAGAACGTTCTATGCCAGTTTTTTATTGAACAAATAGTGGAACCAATATCCTGAGTGCATTTTATTAGAATTTGTATTGGCGATTGTGAAATACATATGAAATAAATAAATTATTTTATGGTTCAATTAAATATTATGGTATATCTAGATATTTGTTTATATATTAGTAGTAGTAAGTCATATTAAAAAACTGCAATAATGTCCGATATTTTTATAAATAACTTATCTATTTAATTTGTATTTCTAAAGAGGATTTTATCAATACGCTGTTTTCAGATAAGAAATTAGTAAAAGATGATTGTATGGATCGAACTTTTAATTTTAAAATATTGAGTACTATGTAAAAAACAGTCCTAACATTTGCACTTATTAACTATAATATTTTTATTTCACAAATTCAGTTGCTGGCTAAAGAAATATTGTTTCACAATCGAACAAACTTATCAATAATGGGATTACTCCTAAAATTTATTAGTCGTATCGGACTATTACATTTAGTCTAATATTGTTTAAACACTTGTCTTAATGTCCCTGGATGGGGCAGAGGGCGTCCACGGTGACCGTTCATCGCGTTCAATCTTAAGCATCGCATTTTACCTCGCTCCTAGTGTTTTACCTCGTCTGCAACTATATTTCTCCAAATTTGTTTGGGACGCTTCCGCTTTCCGTGTGCTTTCTCAACAATTGCAATCTCTCTATTTCATATGCTTTTACACGGTGAACTATTTTTGTGAAAACAGACTGTTTGTGATTTATAACTAAACAAGGAAGCATTTTAGGTCTGGATTCGGGTCTGATATTTCATATTTAATACAACAATTTTGTAAAATCTGTGGCCATTGTAGGCATTTAAATATAATGTAGAACATTTTTCTTAAGGCTGCGAAGTGCTCATTTCGTCAACATTTGCTAAGATCTGATTTCCCAAGGGCAAAAATCTTGGATTTTAATGTTTATGAACGAATAATTTTGCCTATAAAACATTTTTATACTAAAATCACCAATTTTGTAGCTACAGAAATAAATATAATTGGAATTTTCACGCAGCTTCAGGGAAGAATATTAGCCGAAAATAGCACGAACAATTTCTTACGTGAGTAAATCTAATACATTTTTTGATAAGCCTAAATCTCAAATTTCTTATTCTTATGGACTATTCAGGCATAAAAAGTAACATTAAACCTTCTTGCGTTAGAAAGTAGATTCAGGATGGTTCAGGCGAAAAGAAATTAAAGTAGATTAAGTAGTACAAAGCTACTTTTTATTAAAACAAATACCAATTAATTAATTTATTTATTTATAAACTGATTTTTTTTATTTCTATTCGACATCCGTCATCGTTTATACTTTCAGTTTAGGCTTAAGTCTCACAATTTTACAAATTGTTTGCGTTCAACTGATTTAATATAGAAATTATTTTAAATATTTCCTTTAGAATTCGCAGTTTTTGCACAAGACAGAAATGTTCAATTCAAACATTTCAACATAAGTTTTAAGTATTTATTTAAAAGACTTACGCTTTTTACTTTCGATAGAGTAAAACTGAGTAGGGCTAAGTGAAATATGCTGAGAGCTATTCAAGTAATTCAGACTAATATTTTGACACGCCATTAAACGTAATCGTTTCCAGACGCTTAATCGTGAAATGAAATTGTTGGAAACTTGATGGTTCATTTCAATCAATTTTAATTCGTAACACTATTTGAAGTGTTTTAGGAGATACTTATTAACTGTTGCTTAATGTCATTAAGGTATTGGGCGTGGGTCAGACATTTTGTTTATCACTCAAATATATTATTTGAAGGTCGAACTTTTGTATTATGGAACTATTACTACCAAGTAATTACCTAATGCTGTAAGACAAAAATCAAAATAGATATCCTTAATACACTTGAATTAGTGACACATTTAATGTCAAGAACAGATAATACGCAAATAATCACACACATACACACGCATTCTCTCTCATATTGTTGTTAATAACCTGTGAGGTTTTCCTAAATAAATATCTTAAATTTTCTAAATAAAACAAAAAAAATATCCAATGACCGACTAACTATATAATGTATTGATAAAAGTACCACAAAATGTACTTAAAGAAGATACAACTTTGTTTTTGTTCCGTTTGGAGCAGAATTTTAGGCGTTTTTAGTTCCCAGGCGCCGATTAAAGATGCTTTAAAGATAGTACCGATCCAAGAGCTGACGCTTTCCTCGCATATCAAATAAATACCTCAATAAAATGCTATCATTTATCAATTATTATTACTATCTAGGTTAATAGTATTGTAAAAACTGTATATTTGTGTGTTGGAAAAAAATTCTATCATATTTAAGAAGATTGTCTTAACATATTGTTATTCATAAGTCAGAATGCGTTTTATAATGTTATTGTGACATACGGTGATAAACTCCACATAGCATTTGCACTCCCAAAGAGACACAGTGACACATGTATAACAATGTGAAAGTTGCTTTCACCGACCGGAAAGACCATCCCCTACTACGGAAATATATGAAGATAACTGTGCATACAGGAATTAGCTATAAGTTCGTGAGTGTTGATGAGAAATAAAACCGGGCGCAAACTAATAACTGCGTCTTAGTATAAGAATTACTACATCTTAAAATTGGCGAATGGCAAGTTGTGTTGTGGTGAATTTTCAGCCCGTTTTCCAATATATAAGAGCAACAAAATAAAAATAAAAAGTTATCTATCAAAATATTAACAAACATCTGTAGAAGAGTGCTTCGATAATTTCGGCCGCTACGAAGGCAAAGCGCTACGGAAATTGGAATTGTTGTACTATGAAATACTCTGTACGTATATATCCATAGTTATACAACCGTATATGATCACATGGTAAATTGTTATTTCTTGTAATTGGTTTGGTTGTAAAAGGTTCAAAATCGAATTAAGATCAAGAATCCCAGAAAAGTGTATGACAAATTTCAGTATACAGTATTAGAATAGTTCAACAAAAACATTTAATAACCAAAAAATATATCGATTACAAAACTATACTAATTGATTATAAACTATAAAAGCAACTAATATAGCTTATAGCTTAAACTATATTAAAACACCTAGAAGTGGTCACAAACTCCAGAGACCAAAGTCAGATCAAGATAATCCAACTCCAGTGCTGACTTCAAAATATTCAAACTGACCATCTCCGGCAAATCCTTAGACTCAGGTCCATTTCCGTGCCCCAGATTGTTGATTCAAACGTAAGACTTGCAATGAATACAGAATTTTTAATATACATTGTTTGAAACCGAGAAAGATGGAACTTGCAGTGTTTAAAGTTAGGCATCGCTCATGTTTTCTATTTTTAGCTCACTGGTTATAATAAATACTTAAACAGTCGTATGACCACGCACGCTGAAAAGCACGCGAAACGCGAAATTTAGAATTATGTAAATAATTATAAGTTTTTAATAATAATACATAGCTTTAATCCGTTCAAAAAGTGTTTTTCTTGATGTGTAAAAGCTATTTTAACAAAAGACAAGTCATATATTTCTTTAATAATAAACTAATTTTCGCCGCTAACACAATCTTTTTAAGGTCATACTAATGAAATTTAGAAGTTTTGTAGACAGATATGTAAGTAGTACCAGAGGCTACGAGTATCTAGTATCTGAGTAGCCATTTACAGCAATGATTTAATACTAAATGGACTTAAATATTTCTTATCGATAATTAGGCTTATTGTATGTACTTTAAATATTATTTAAAGTATATTCATCCGTACAAATTAGCCTTATATAAGCGTTGAAAAGGGTTCACACATGTAATCACATTTTAATACTTTTAGTTTCGATACAGCTGTTGTTAACCTAGTCCTAGATAATCATGTCTTCAAATATTGTTAAAGTTTCTAGATAAAGCTTTTTTGTCGATATTTAATTTCAGTATGAATAAGTTATATGAATAACTTACAAATAAAAATAAAAATATTATCGACTTAGCGCCATATTATAAATTCGTAATTAAGTTTGGTTAACCAATAACGTTTTATAATGATTTAAGTACCTGATAACATTGTTGAACCAAGGAAAATAAGCCGTTGTGTAATAGCGTGTAAATTAACAGGAAGTACATTGGTGCATAGGCCTGGTTCGAACCAACGACCTCAAGGATGAGGTTCCACTAAGCACACTATTGAAGAGTAAAATACCTAGAATATTATATAATAATAATAATAAAATATGTTTATTCATTTTAAGTTCAATTTCATTACAATCTGTAAGATCTGGGAACCCTTTTAAGTAAAAAATATACCTGTGTTATACATTCCTTAAAATATTTAATTTATATATATGATGATTTTTTAACTGTTATCAACACACTGGAGTGCATAAGTGAGTGTGTGAGTGCAAATGTGATATATAATGAAAGGTATTATTCTAAGAACTGAACTCATCTTAAGATATTTATTCAAGTTGGTTGAAAGCAATTTTCTTTTGTACATTTCGATGAAGAGTCGCAAACGAACGTTTTAAGGTTCTTTGCTCCGGTATGGTCTATTCAATGTGCCAAATAAATTTAAATTTATGTAAACCATTTCAAAACGTTGAATTATGACACATTCAAAATTCTTGTAAGTTTATGTGTAGTTATTGTAAACGCATTGATAGCAGATCATATCATGTATCGAATTTTCTTTGTTTACATTTAACAGTATTTTACGCCCAAAGCCTATTTAGAAATCTCAAACTTTAACAAAAGACAGTTGAGTGTAATTTATCCCGAGCATAAAAGTAATATTGTATATTAACAAAACTTTACAAAATTCAATACCAAGTTCGTGGTGAACTCAAACAGTCAAGATCGGACTGAGATTTAAAATCCGCAATAAACAGTAAACACAATTTCTAGATGTGAAAAGATAAATCTCTGTGGCAAATACGATTTCGGTTCGAGTGGAATATGTGTGAGTTTGATTCCATCCTTACGATTCGGTTGCGAAAATATTCCAAATACGTCCCATGGACTTGTCCTATCAGACTGCAGTCCATTTGAAAATAAGGTTCAACTACTTCCAATTTATGCCGTACTACACAATTTGTTTTGAGTCAAACTATTATAATCAGTAATCGTGTTCGTAGAGCAGTCATAATTTATTTAAAATTAATATTAAAGTATAAAAACTAATAACACAATTTTTAGAGATGCAACGGGCGTTTAGCAAGCTGTCTTCGAAGTAATCCTAGTATGAAAAAAAACTAAAATAAAAGAAATACTAATACTAAATAACCTAAATAACCTTATCAACAAAAGTAAAATAACAAGTAATACTGGAAAATTATAGAATTCAGCGTCTCACTCTCATGGATGGTGAAAGCAAACATCGTAAGGAAACCGTCAGGTCTGAAATCCTTAAATCGATGACAGGTGTCAGACACAGGACTGATCACGTACTTGTCTATAAAATAAAAATGATCGAAGAAACTGATGCAATTTGAAGCCCACTTTATTGCGCAACTGGATTATTATTAATCACGTACATACTTATTAATTAATTTAAATTCTATATTTATTTTGATTAAAGTTGCAGAAACACAAACCCCGGTCTCAACATAAAAACAACCCGCGTTGATTAGTAAACCAGGAAATAGTAGAGTATGTGCAATGTCCCACACAAACATTTGCATTACAATAGTGTGTGCATTCTAATGAATCTTAATTGTTTAACTCACAAGAATGGTGCGGGCCGTGCTACAACTTACAAACTGTTAATTGGTTTTGTTTACGAACTCTTGTGCGTTTTGGTTTTGAATCAGCACTAAAACAATCCGGGCCACTACACTTTCAATAACGGTTACATTTTGAATAGATCAAACGGGTATGGCCACCATTTTGACCTTTTAGCCATAGACAACTAACAATACTGGATTCTCTAATTGTATACAAAATTTAGCAAGTCAAAGACCAGCTTTTTTAACGTGTACTTATATATTTAACAAATGTAAATATCAATTAATTCTTCATCAACTACTTTGACGTACTCAGTTTGTGTCTGTTAACTTAATAAATGAAACATAGAATGAAAAATTGTATTAGTTTTTAACTCGACAAGAAAAAGTTTTATAATGTGGACGTGCCAACGAGTTCCCAAAGCTAATATACGAAATGTACGAATCCTTCAGGCAGGTTTACCTAAGTGTGTTATTAGGCGGCTGTGCATTATGCATACAGCTTATAACGCATTCATAGACACTGCGCCCAAATCCCAGCTTGTTTCAGCTTGCCGCCAACTAGCAGTAATACATGGACATAGTGTGAGCGTTTTGCGGACGCTTGTTTTGTCTTTGTTAAGCTTTTAAAAGAGCTTTTGTTGGCTCGCTATAGCTTATTTTAATGTTTTGTAATTTTCATGTATTTTGTAAGTTTAGCTTTGCTTTAATTGCAGTACATTTATAAAACTTTGTTTATTTACTCGTAATAAACGACTTACGTCACCAAACCTTGACAGATTTGATAGTTTTGTTTCGGGCTAATTAAAATGAGTAGAAAGCAGTTCATTAAACTTTAATTCTGTTTAGTATTTTACGAAAATTTATCATTTTAAAGACGACGACTGTAAAGTTTGAGGCAAAATTTCATACTTCGTACTTATCAAACTAAACGTATTAGATTTTCAAAAAAAATTTGGCGTCATACATTAAAAGATACTCCAAGTACGGCAACTTAAGTCCGCAGGCGTTTTTATAAATTATCCCCGCGAAAAGTCTCACTGCAACGGCAGAGGTCAGCGACGGATTAGTTGTTATTACACCTGAATATAACATCACAAGCCGTCAACTGTCAGATCAAAAAACGCACGCGACATCTGTGGCGGGTGACCGACTATTTTCCCGCCCAAATCCGTGTCACGTTCTACCACAGACTGTAACTGCATTTTGTTTTAAATAAAAACATTTATTATTTTCAAATGTTGTAGTAACTTGTTTCAGACTTTTGATGATCGTTTTGGCATCATGTCAAAGCTTGTGATATTTTTGTGAATTTCCAGAATAAAATCATAGGTTAATATTTTTATTTAAACACTAACTAATGTTTTGCATTTTTTTTCAAACCACTGCGGATTAGTTATATTTTGTTTTAACAATAAACTAATTGAGGAGAAACATACTTTTATCTCTTGAAAACAAAGAGTTTTATGTAGTTTTAAAAAAATATGCTAATTTGTAAGTCATTACACAACCAATTTAAATTAAAAAAAACTATTTCATTTGTATAATTTGTATGTTTTTTATAAAACCTAGTAGGTGAAGGATATATTTTCACATTAATTTCAATCGCTTAGACTAATAACAATAATTAAAATGTGTAAAAAAATAAATAAAAACTGTAGGTCCTGGTGCAGTGTACCTTTAACGCTAGTAAAATTTCCTCGCTGTATTGCGATACTTATTCTTTGAGCGAGAAAGAACCAGCTCTGGGGTCACCGGTTCTATCTACCAGGCGCCAACTTAAATCTTTAATAAGCGCCTGTGCACTTGAAACTCACGCCAAGAGTCTCCAAAAGGAACAAGTTGGAGAAAATTATTATTACTTTCCGCCTGCTCTGCGACCACGCCTTTATTATTATTATTAATACTTAGTTACAATATAAACGATTTTTCATGGGAATTACATGTTACCATTGATTAATATTTAAGTAATAATAAAGCTATAACGACTTAGGTACGAAATATCATATTGAAATCCGGAGGGGAGCTTCGGAAGCTAACTAGACAGGCGGATATTTATGAGACAATAGTAATATCATTCAGATTTACAACGTATTCAACTCTCATAAATCATTCGGATAATTCTCCAATTACAAATGGTATTCGACTATTATTCATCTGCGGATTAATTATTAACAATAACAAATGATTGTTGTCAGTACCTTCGGCTATTTTGTCTTGCTTATGGCCTGAGTAAAAATCAAACAATTTTAATTGATATACATTGGAATTTTTTGCGATTGAACATTATAACGTAAGCTTTATATCATCGACTATAACCATCGTCAATTTGACCGCTATATGTGTGTGAAACATGGAAAGTGACTAACGACATATCGCGTAGGCTCCAAGTCTTCATCAACCGCTGTCTCCGCCGAATGCGCTTACCGACCCGAAAAGATCTCCAATGAGTAACTCTGGGAGCGCTGCTGTGCGGTGGAACTGGATACTGGACACTACGAAGGTATTCCAATTAAATCCCCTGAAGCGTGGCTGTCCTAAGCAAATCTGGCGACGTACAGTTGCAGATGAGGCACAGAGAGTCGGAAAGACTTAGAACGAAAGGCGAAACTGAAAATCTAACGAACTGTGGACGCCCTGCTATATATAGGAGTCATAGGACATTAAGACAAGTAAAAACATTCAAAAGGGCTGCTTAGCAAATAAAAGATCATAAAAAATATATGAAGTTTTAAAATTAACATCAGTTCCGGTTAATATATGCTTCTGTAAACAGCTCTACATACATCACCATTGCAACGTAGAAGCAAATACATATACGTATATTTTCTTTTAATCAAAATTATGAAGTTTTGTATCAGTCGCATAAATAAGTAAGCAATGCAAAACAGTGTTTTGCATTGCTTACTTGTTCCATCTCGACGAATTATGTTCAAAATGTGATTTACAGTTTAGTTAGTTAGTTTAGTTTTGTTCATGCGAAAAACTAAACCAAGTAATGGCACTAAGGGAACGGCATTATAAATTCTGAACATACATTAAAATTTTATATTTCTTTATCTGTTTTATAATGAGTCACAACACATGCCGTCGGTTTTTTGGGTCTAAGGCAAGCCGGTTTCCTGACAATGTTTTCCTTAACCGTTTGAACGAATATTAAATGCGCACATAGAATGAAAGTCAATTGACTTACAGCCCGGAATCGAACCTACGACCTCAGGGTTGTGTCTCTCAACATAAGGGTATACACAATAATGACCTTTTAAGCAATTCTCTCTATATTAATCTAATATTAATATGCGATTGCGTTATCATGTAAAGTTTTTTAAATTACTACATTTAGCGCAAAGGAAGTCCAACATTTCTAAACTTAACGAATCTTCGGGAGATGTTTGAAAGTTTTATATGGCCTCCGCGGCGTAAGCTTTTCATTTTATTCATATGCTTTCCGGGTGTTGCAATATTTCTAAGAGCTTAACTTCAAATCGAAGCTAACTTTGACTTACTCAAGCTCGGAAGTCTGAAGTTATTTGCTGAAAATCTTGTAGTATTTTTATTTAGGTCATATTTCAATCCCATATTTGCGGAATATGAAATACAATTTTGTGTTTGTCCACGACTTCCTACTTGAGACACGACCGACTTTGTCTCTATAGTTTATTTTTTTTAATGAGTTTTTAACCTCTAAAGAATAAACAAAGCCTTTATTTATATAAGCTTGTCAATGCTTCGGCACACTGATACGTTTCTACAAGAAAAATAATAATAAAAAATATTTAATGTGGCAAGCACTTATATAAATAATCATAACAAAGACGAAGAGTTTGTATCTCTTCTATTCTCTTCTCTTTCTATCTATCAAAAATTAAACCAAAAAATTTAATCATAATAACTAAAGGATAAAGGCTGAGGGGGAGGAACTATGGATATCCAGACCTAGTTTGTATTATGCACGTGAATACGTAAGCTAAACCCGACTAAGCGATATAAAATTATAATCTTATAAATCTCGGATCTAACCCACACTGTAATATGAGAATCTGTAACATGTATCTCCTGTATTCATTTGTATCTACATATCACGCTTCTTTAACTTTATATAGAAGGCTTAAAGAAAACAGTATTAGTTTTGGGTGGAATGATATAGCCCTTATGATTATATATAGCATACAGTATGCTGCACACTCAGCATCGAATCCACTCCATACTTACTAAGTATTACTACGTCACAAAAAAGATAACAATTGTTATGCATAAAACTTCCATGACTAACCAAAATTCATGCACTAGAATGTTCTAGTATTTATTATTTTTTATACAACGAGCAGAAGGGAATTGCAAAGGTAATTATTCCAATAGCGACTGTAACAATAAACGGTCAATAGTACCAATAAAGTTGTTAAACCCTATTACTGGATTTTATTGAAAAAGTTTGTGTTCCGTATAGCGGAGCGCCACCGCTTGGGAGTTAAATTTAAACTAAATTTTATTGAAGTTTTATTGCCATACAACAAATACAGCGCAAATAAAACAATATGGAAACAGTAAAACATAAAAAGTAATGATGTTTTAAGAATGTTTTACAAAGCTTGTACTTTAATTTATTGCGCTACGTGCATAGTGTGTCTAAATTGATGTATGATAATGAATATTCCAACATTTTCTTTCCTATAATTGCCCTGCAACGTTGGAACCTTACAAGTTCTTATCATAAAGAAAGTGGTAGGTTTTCTGAAAGCCAACATCAAGTCATATAGGAATTTTGTAGTTAATAAAACCTTAAAAATATATTATCATAGTTAATATTTGACTGTTATTCGCAATACAAAACAAAGAACACAAACGAAATTATTTAACAAAAAACTTGTAGTTATTTTAGTTACCCACCTAAACCGAAACATAGGTCCTCAATCTGATATAGAAATTAGCTGTAATAACTAATTACACTACATATATTTTTCATGAGAACCTTATATGAATAAGTTTTTTAGCCATTTCATTATAATCATCAAGACTATATTTTTGCAATGCCTATTTTGAGGGCAATCGTTAAAGTTTAACACGAAATTGTTTCAGTTAAAAACGTTTTAGTGTAATGTTAAAGTATGAATTTCCAATTAAAATTAACGAGTGAGTCGGCCCCTTAATGGGCAGTCTTTAGTTACTGTAATGAGGCCTATATAAATTTCATGTGTGCCTTAAGAGGGTAAATCTGTGACTGATAATTTAGAATTTAGCAAGCTAGCAGAGGTTGACTTCATTTTAAACAAAATAATTATTTTCAGCGCAAACTTCATTGTCCTCACTAAAAACGAAGGAGACGACGACATAAATTGCAAATTGACATATGCCAATATTTTGAGCTATAGTAGAGGTTCGGCGGGTGCTAGACTTTTGGCCGTGGTTACACAGAGATACAGGAACATTTCTTCAGCTTGATTTGCTCCAAATCACAACCTGTCTACGGCTTCGGATTCCGGTCTGCGCTCCTCATAAATTTCCCTATGGCAGTGTTGTCGATAAGCAAGTATATCACGGACTGTCATGCCAAAAAAGTGCAGACCGCTTCTCGACACATGCCGCACTTAACGATATCATACGCCGGCCCCTTGCCACCGTCAACGTGCCAAGTCTACTTGAGCCGACTGGTATTGCAAGAGGCGATGGCAAGTGACCGGACGGTATGTGTTTGATTCCATGGAAAATGGGCCGGGTGCTGGTTTGGGATGCAACCTGTTCAGACACGCTGGCCCCTATACATCTACATGGAACCAACAACAGAGCTGGTGCAACTTGTGAAGCGGCTGAAAAAGCTAAAGCATGCAAATACTATATAATATAATATAATATATAAATACATAATACTGGAGTCTAGGCTCCGAATATGATTTTCTCTCATTTGGTATCGAGACTTGGTCCGTGGGGTCCTAGCGCTATAAGGAAATAGCAAAACGTTAATCGACATCACAGGAGACCCAAGAGCTGGCTATCTAGGACAAAGAAGTCTAGCTATTCAAAGAGGGAACGCTGACCGAATCTTCGGAACCTTGCCTAAGGGTCACTTTTAATAATATATTTTAGTTATTATATTTTAAGGTTAGTTGTTGTCTTTTGCTATATTATTTTATGTTAGCTGTAGGGTACGTACGTACTGTATATACTTTAAATGATAAAAATTAAAAATTAATAAAATATGTTTATTATGGAACATAAGATACATGTATCACTTATTCCACGTCATTAATTTTGAATAGGTAGACATCCCTACTCATCGGCAAAGAAGACAGGGATGTAGGCTGAGACAAAAAGTCGGCGAAAAAAACTCTCGATACTCTTTTAAAATAGCAAATAACTAAGTCTTTTAATAATTTCACTAATTTACAAGAGTTTTAGGTAATAAAATTTAATCATATATCATTCTAAAATCCTATTTTTTAAATACATAACTGGACAGACCTATCACCTAAATATTGTACACCAATAATTATAATAATATTGTAATGAATATCGACGCTTAGTGGACGGAAAATATGTGTCCAATTTCTGTTCCTCCGTCACATAATTGTTTGTATTTCTTTAAATATATATTCTAATTCATGTATAGATACCGAGCAAATTTTAACTTTCTAAATGCAAAGCGACCCTCACCCTAGGTGTTCAAATTTCAGCTGTTCACCAAATGACTTTTATGAGCACAATCAATATTTATTCATACGGCGAAGGCCAAATGAAAGCAATAAGGAGACATGTGTCTCAATTTGAGACCCATAAACGTTTGAAGCTCCGCAGGATTGATAACGTAAGTGATCAAAATAATTATACTTTATATAATTTGCTTGAGAGAGGCATATTAGCTAATTTTTGCATAGCTTATAGTTTTTAGATTCAATTTTCGTGTTCTCTATATGAACTATTTGCAAGGCGGCGTCTGCTGGGAAATCTCAAAGAGGAATTGTTTCGAAATGACTCGCTTCAAAGTTTAGTGTTCTCTAGAGGACATATTAAGATTATATAATAACTTCAATTTTTAAATGTTAAGCTTTTCGCATAACTTTATTATTATAAGTTATTGGATCTAAAGGTTATAGTTACTTCCTAATAATGCATCTCTTTGTCTACCTTCTTACATATACGAAACCCAACCAGATCTAACCCTTAATATATAGAATTTATTATAATTTATTTATTCATAACACATTTTCCATGAAATTATTAAACGTTAATTAAATAAAACAAAGCGTAATATGAGAGACTAAAGACTAAACATATTATTTGTTATTTTCTTTACGTTTGTTTTGTTATGTTTATATATATTTTTTTCGTTTCGTTATGTTGTTCTTTTTATTTTATAGATATTTATTTAAACATTCTGAATCTAATGCTATGAATCTCCGCTCACTGCTGCGATTTACCAAGTTTAAAGATGTTTTTTGCTCGTATATCATAAAATCTTGGAACTTGATAATAATAAAATAATATCGAGACTATAAATCAAATAAAACTGATTATTGCGAAAACCGGACAATCATTGAATTATGATTAATAGGGCGGAAGTAAGAGGGGAATATATCAACCCTGGCTGCCTTCCAAGATCTTACGACCCACTAAAATATGTTGTAAGAGCACATAATATACGCTAATATGAGTTCCGACAAACGGAATGGAAATATCAAAAACTAGGATTGAGTTCGCTGAGTATAACGTTTATTGAATCGTAAAATGGTTATGGTACTAATATTAATAAGTTTTTGGGATAGATTTATGGATATTTTATCTGCGCACAATTTTGTTACGCTTTAAGAGGTCGCCTCCATCTGTAATATTTGTCTATGAAGTTACAGAGTGATGTTATAAGGGCAATACAGATTATAGATTTATTTTACCTGTAGTCTTTAGAAACAGGTGCCTCTACCACTATTGTTATAGAGTGTCACTTTTTTTAATGCGAGCAAGCTCATGGACATATGTACGTATAATATTAATCTGTTAATATAAGTCGTCGTCATGCATAAGACTGTAAACATATTTGATACCTCAATTTACTCGAGTCCATTAATGACCTTACTCCCTTCAGTATAAATATAATGAAAAACTCAACGGTCTTAAAGGAATCCTCTTAAATTTCCACAATACTTAGCGGTAAATTCCTAAATCGAGTTTAATCCTGAGCAGTATCATTAAGACGGTGTATATCACATTAAGACTCTTTAAGTTATTACTTCGTACCCAAGTTGCCACAAACAATCAAATTAACGTACCAATTAGAGACCATATTCTGTATCTAATCTTGGTCCTAAGCCACTGGCTGGATAGCAAGCTAATCAAATGCTAAGATAACAAATATACATTTCAGAAGTTGGAAAATATAAATCGAGCTATAGTTGAAATCTAGATACATTTTAAGGAAATTTCAATCTAGCTGTATGTTTATTTTGTCATGGTTTTATAATATACGTGTTATGTATTAATAACAGTTCTAATGTAACTAAACTATAGCGGGCACACGAAAGTACGCCAGTGACATTTTTAGTTTTTTTATTTAGGGACGTCTAAAGTGAAACCAATAATTTTTCGCAAAAAATAATACCGTCCTGGGTGTATGTTGTTATATGTGCTGTATGCATAAATCAGCATTGGTTTTAACCCATATAATCAACAGTAAAGCATACTAAAAATAAATAATAAACACATTATTGCAATTTAAAAAATACGTTTTCGCGCGCTTTTCGCTTAATATTTGACATATACCTAAAAGCTGTTTGTATCAGGTCTACGCCACATCCAGCTTCCAAGTGTAAGATTAACGGTAACTGTCTGGATGCATCCCGACTCCAGGCTTCAGACCTCGGTCCCGCCACTTTGTGTTATTACCCCTTAATCGAATTTTATTGCGATCTAATAATGGGAAGTGTTCTTGAGACATCCAATTTCTTTGTAGAATTCTTATCAAGCGTCTATTCGAAAAATATGAAATAAATATCGATTATACCATAAACAAAATTTTATTGTTAAACATTATACAAAATAGTTATACACAATTATGCTACAAATGACTCTAAAGCTAAATTGTTGGATACTTAATTATATTTGTAAAACAGCTGTATGCGTTAATAAAAATAAATATATACAAGATAATATTCATATACAAAAATATAGCAACATCTCAATACTGAACTTGCTAACTTACATACTACATTTAGTATGCCTAAGTTCCTAATAAAGCTAACGTTACTAAAAACATCGTTACACGTAAATGCTGAATATTTTAACCTATTTTGCACAGTTGTATATTTGGTCTAACGTGGGACAACAATTGATTGTCAATTATTTCGAACAATTTCCTGCTTTTGAATTTACGTCTGATTTTTGGATTTGCATTTGAAACAGAAAATAGCTGCTATTTAGCATATGTTCACTGTATTTTTGCGGCAATAACAACTCTTTGCTGATTCAGTATTTTAATTTCTAAATTCTAACTGCACTTCGGGAGTCAGAACCATTTTTTTTTCTTTAACTTCCCAATATATTAATACAATTTTTTTTAGAGGCCTTTCTTACCTAGACTTAGAAATCCTACCCGGCTGATACTTGATATCTGACCTCTGGCTGCGGGTCAAGGTCGTCATCGACGGAGCATGTTCCCGTGAACGCTGGGGTTCCACAAAGCGGTATCCTATCCTGGACCCTGTTATTCTGCATATCAATGATACATTGCAATTTAACAACATTCATTACTATACGGACGACAGCACTGAGGATACTCTTTACACAGGCCGGGCAGGTATTTCTCGGGCAGTTGTCGATGAGTACCGGAACAAACTTGTGTCTGAAGTCGAAACTCTACTACGTGGAGACTCGGGCTCGGATTCGGGTAGACTGAATGTAGTCCAATTTAATCTAAAGAAGATACAAGTTTCACTGTCATTTGGAAGGAAAGGATAAGTTAGCCTCTAAGAAGCTCGGTGTGCTCTCCAAGGCGAAACGGTACTTCACTCCGGGCCACCGCTTGCAACTCCATAAAGCGCAAATTCGGCCCCACAAGTAGTGTACTGTTTTCACCTCTCAGTGGTATCTCCCCGGTACCAGCTCCTTCCACTTAGCCGAATAGTCTATCTGCATCTTCTACCGCATTTACCATGAAGGGTGTTCAGAGGAGTTGTTCGGACTAATACCTGCAGCTGAGTTTCATCATCGGACGTTAAGGTAGAATACAAAATACCATCCGTATCACCTCGACATCCGTCGTTCCACAACTGCCAGCGTTTATTAAGGCATTTTTGGCCGTGAAGCACCACTATGTGGAACCAGCAGTCTTCTGAAGTATTTCCGAACCAATTCGACTAAGGATTCATCAATAAAAGTGCCCAGCAATTCTTAAAAGGCCGGCAACGCACTTGCGAGCCTTCTGGCAATGTGAGTGAGGCGAAGGTATCACTGAACATCAGGTGAGCCTCCTGCCCGTTAGCCTCGTGTTGAATAAAATGCTATAAGCCCCTATTCTTATCACTCTAACGCGACGAAAGATTATTTAACTAAGTAAGGCTTATAAGTATTTATTGACAAATAATTATAATTCTATAATAATCTCTGTAGAACAATACAAACACTTGTTTGTAATTGGTAAAACGAACGACGGATCGTGTCGCGTGTCTAGAAATGAACAGAGATTAATTTTAGAATTCATTCAAGGTCACAAGCGAAACGCGTCATAATTTCCATCATTTCGTCTTTTGTATTAATTGCTATCCACCTTAATACTGGAAGTAAATAATTAAAACTGCATTCGGTGTCACAGAACGGTGACATAGTACCTGAATTAAACTTCTTCTGTTTCGGTAAATAGTAAACAGTTGTGTGCCTATTCATAATATTATTAATTTATTTCTAACATATAATTTTATTCCACTATACATTTGTTAATTACCGCCAGCTTCTAAACGGTATTTAAGAAGACACTCCCCCCACTCACTCGCGACACACTCTTCTGCTATTTTTAATTCTGATATCATGGGCTCCTCCTTTTCATCTTCTTTTCTATAAAAAGGTTTCAGAAATTGTTACACATAGTTAAAATACTAATAGCGCTACAAACCTTGGTCTTGGTAAGATTTCTGTTTCTGTTTCAGTCGACCGAATTTAGAAGTATGTAATAAAAATACTTACACCTCTAGGTTCTCTCTCTGTTCTTCCTGTTGATCATTTTGCACTTCAGAGCATGTGAAAACCGAATCTAAAAATATATTTGATATACATACAAAAAAACAAATAGATAGGTGAATTAATTTTAGTTCTTTAATAAAGATAACACACGTAAAATGAATTTAATTACTATATTTCATCAAAACACATTAAATAGTCTTAATTAATGTTGAAATTGAATTAAAAATATACCTTCTTGAGAACATTCAGCCCCAACTAAAGGAAAGACGTTTAAGAGTCTGACTTGTAACAAGGCGAAAGGTTTCATCTCGTTTAGATTCATTTGGTAGAAGGGCGACTCCTTGTTGAATGAACCCACAGCCACGCGACTCACGACATCACGCGGCTGAGTTATCGATGGGACAGACTAAAGAAAAATATAAACTGTTTGTATTGATTGAGATATTGTTTTTAAATTTTCGCCTTCAGGCAAGGCACTCTTTCATACTACGTTGTAAGACAACGTGTTCACATGTTTTTCTCAAGTAATTTTCTTTATTTGGTAAATTCCACAATCTCGTTTGACAAAAATATATCCATATAATGGATTAGCGAGATATCTCGCCATTTTAGTTATGAATATATTATGATCGATTTTTTTAGTAAAGGACAGTTTTGTAGGTTTAGGCCTTTAAAAACAGAGGAACAAGAACAAGTTGTGTTGATCATAATGTTAGTATACATATTTTCTATAGCGTTTTATACGAAAATAAAAATACTGTCTTTAAAGCAAATGGAATATGGAATAAAATGGAAAATTTTTGGCATTTAAAAAAAATAACCATACCTCATAAGAGACTCCATCCATAGTCCCCGCATCCCACGGAAAGAGTGGAATCTCAGATTCCTTCAACCATCCAATGTTAGTGCAAAGTTCAAATTTGTATGCTCCAAGAAACCAATCTGGAGATGGCTTTATTGCTACTACCAATGAGAATAGGTGGTGAACATTATCCACACGAAATAAAGAATGGGATGGTTCACCCATATCTGGGTGAAAACGACGTTTCCCTATTATCAGGGTCCTTGTACCGTTTAGAGGCGACATCTGGAATGTAAATTTTTATCTTTTTTTATACTACAGGAGCCAAAAGGGCAGAAGTCTCATCTGATGTTAAGTAGTACCGCCGCCCGTAGACACTCACAATGCCAAGAGGCTAGCAAGTGCGTTGCCGGTATTATAGGATTTCATACGCCCTTATCATTATCCTTAAAGGACCCTAAGTCAAGTTGGTTCGGAAATACTTCAGTGGGCAACTGATGATGTTTACTCCGATCAAATAAACTCAGAATTTTTTAAACATATACGTGTTATGTATCCTATGTTAAACATTTATCATTTCTAATAACGCTGTATGAACTTACAGAATCAATAATTTCCCTTTCAATTAAACTTATATCCGCTTCCTCTGCCAATTTTTGTAGCCCCGGCGATGCTTGATCTCCAGGTTGCCAAATTGTGTGAGAAAAAGAATGGGAGGCTCCCACTAAATGACTATAACCATTGTCATCTGGCTTGCTTGGGTAGTAGCGTGGATGAGTCATTCTCGACCAGCGTCCGTTGAAAATAACCTAAATTACAATCCTTATTAATCCTATATCTAATGTTAAATGTTACATCCAGTCTGTATATGAAGCAGTAAAGTAGTTAAATCAGAGAGTTAATTGAATATCTAGACAGTTAATTAAAAATCGATATTCAATCAAGTCCCTAAAGTTCCGTCAGACAAGTGAGTAAACGAAACGTTTATCGAGTTTCTTAAACGTTCCTAGGCAACAAGACTAACATAACCTAACCATATACAATAAAGCAAACCACGGAATTTCCAAGCTCTCAGTTCTTCACGATCACAACGAAATAACACTAACAAATGAAATAATCATGGCGGAATCTTGTTTTGCCGTCTTGTTTTACATTGTTAATCAACACCCTGGCTTTCGGTCAGGTCAGGTACAAACAGTTAAACATTTTCGACGCTGCTTTATTTAAATCAAAATGCTAGCGACTTGATTAAATATCGACCTCTAATTAACTGTCTAGAGATTCAATTCACTCTCTGATTTAACTACTTTACTGCGACATATACACTGCTTTGATTATATTTAAAAGTTTTGGTCTTCGTTATGTGAAATGTAAGAGACTAAAGAATAAAGGTTCGTCCTTTATTCGTCTAAATTCGTTTCGAAATTCAAAGTTAATATCATCATAAACAATGTTTATATTCAAAGACTATACAATATAATTTAAGAATCTATCAACATGAAAATACCTAATTATAATTAACACATTAACTGTATAAAGATGTAATAAGAACAGTTTTGCAATTGAAAATCGAGACAATGATTGTGATAGTACAATGATTTAAAGTAACAAACTTTGATTTCCGTTCTGCGCTTAAATAACTTTAAGAAGTAGGTAAGTGCTTACTCAAACTTGTAATTACTTTTTCATTCAAAGGATTTCAGCTGAAGCATTTTTAAACAAAAGATTACGGAACAAAAATTATTAAAACGAGCAAATATTACAAAGTTATTTATCTTAATCACTCCTAACTAGAATGATACTGATAATTTAAGGCATTTATTAATTAATATTAATGATCCATTAAAATCACTCTCTAAGTCTCTTTAACCGACTCAAAAGGAAGACTTTTCGATGCCGTACTTATTAGGTATCTAGAACATATTTAGATTTTATTATTTGAGACAGACTATGTTTTGGTTCCCGCGTACGTAATCGAGATGGTTCATCTAGGGACTTGACTCTCAAACTTGTTTAATTACTAACCTTACATAACCTATCATTTTGGTAGCTTTTAACAGATTCCAAAAATGATATCCTCTTCTGTTTTATTTGTTTTGATGATTTAAATTTTACTCTACATTTAAACGGAAACATTAAGAGAGGTTTCATACTGTAATCCTTATGACAATTTTGCAAATACCTCATATTGTGCCTCACTGCACAAATTACAATTTGGTTCAGGAGAATAGGGAGGGCTATCCAGGGGTCGGCGATCATCCTTCTCCAAGGTGATGGTAAGGTTTTCTCCTACGTGCCAAACTTCTTTATTCTCTGCCACCATAGCGCGAAGTCTAACTGTCTGTCTTCGTGCATTTTGTTTCGGTGATACCCAGTGAATCTAAGATTTAAAAGTATTAACATAAGTATTTTATAAAGAAAGGAAGTTTTAACATCCGTAAGGTCGTAGGTTTGAACCCGGCTCTGCACCAATGGACTTTCTGTCTATGTTCCAATTAAGATTCGCTCGAACGGTGAAGGAAACCGGCATGCCTATTAGATTGACAAATGATCATGAAACAGACATCTGATGCCCAGACCTAAAAAGTCACTGTTTTTTATTTATTATTTTATAAAGACAAGTGCTTTGAGATGACACACACATAATATTTATTCAAAAGACGTATTCAGTGAAGCTTACCAGACGTACATCTGTAGATTTAAATATCTATGTACGCATTATTTATACACTATGTGAACACCTAACAAGATTCGTAGCACTCATTTGTTTCTCAAAACCTATTTACATGTGTAACGTTTTGACCGGTTAAGTTTTATGATAAGCCTTTACCAGCCTCTTAAGAAGCATATTTGAATTCAATAGTTGTATCTGGTCTCTATTTAACCCCTTCAGCGAGGCTGGAGAGGGCGCAAATAAAGTTTTTATACCATTTATCCTTTAAAAATTATAAATGTGCAATTTTAAGTAATATGAGAATAAGTGATTTTTTTATAACTTGGAATCTCTGAGCGTTAGTAGAGGAAACGTCGACTTGCTATTTAAAGTAATTAACGGAATTGTAAAACCCAAGAATTTTAGAACGTTTATCCATACGAGTTCATCGGGAGCCGTTTATACAATCGAAGATGATTTCACATTCCAGATTGTCAAACAAACGTTGGCAGAAACTCTCCAATGAATAGGTTATGTCGCTACCATAATGACTTCATGGTTGTCTTGCCTCAGTAGAAGGTAGAATTAAAACACAACGGATAATTTCGTTTCTTGTTTCATAGTTTAAATCTTTTCATATAATATGTTATTTATGACTACTTACGAAAAACTTTTGTTTTGGCTGCTTGTGAATGAATAAATTTGAAGAATTTTTATATAAAGGTGTTGAGACCTTTGAACACTTTTTAATTTCATTTTCAGAAAACCGGCGTAAAGTGATACAAAAGGTTCGCCTTCTTGTACTCGCGTTTCGTGCGGTGAGAAAGATTCCCGGAGCTTAATTATCGGTCTCGGGGCAAACGGAGCAATCCAACAAAGGCACCCCCATCCACACTCGCCGTGGACTTCACAAATATTAGGGGGCTCAACTCCAACATCCACGCTGTCCACTATCATTTAGAGACTGCGAAGCCAGCCTTGCTCTTTCTTACCGAGACTCAGATTTCCACCCCAGCTGATACTTCTTACCTCTCCTACCCGGGGTACAAATTGGAACATTCATTTGTGCCGCGGGCTGGAGTTTGCGCGTACGTCCGAGAGGATATCTGTTCTCGTCGCCTCGGGACGCTTGAAGGAAGGGACCTATCTAACCTCTGGCTGCGCGTAGACTGCGATGACCATCCGCGATTCTACGCATGCCTGTATAGGTCCCATAGCAGAAATACCGAAACTGACCGACTCATTGAGCACATCCAAATGGCTACAGTTTCCCTGCTCGAAAGGATTCCGCTGAAATCGTGATACTTGGCGATTTTAACGCCCACCATGCCGATTGGCTCGGCTCTGAAACCACCGATCACGCGGGAAGATCCTTTCACGACTTTGCTTTAGCCTACGACTTGACGCAAATGGTCCCTGCGATTACGCGAATACCAGATGTGATGGTCATAAACCTTCTTTGTTGGACCTTCTGCTGACTTCACATCCGGAGACCCACCAAGTCTCTGTTGACCCGCCATTGGGTTCATCAGATCATTGTGTAGTACGGAGCATTGTGCCGCTCACGCGCCGTTTACGGCCTAGCTTTGCGGGCTGTCGCCGTGTGTGGCACTATAAGTCAGCAGATTGGGACGGGATGCGGTCTTTTTTTGCGCCCTACCCTTGGGGGCCCATTTGCTTTTCGTTGAGTACTCCGGATGCCGTCGCTGACTCTGTCGCTGATGTGGTCCTGCAGGGCATGGAACTTTTTATTCCATTCTCTGCGGTGCCGGTCGGTGGCAAGTCCCAGCCTTGGTTTAGGCGTTCGTGCAAAGAGGCTTTGCGCCGTAAGCGTGAATGCTTTAAAGCCTGGGCAGAAGCGGTGACATCCTGTGATGCGGCTATCGGCGAACATAAAAAAGCATACAATTCAGCCTCTAGGTCCTTCAAACGGGAAATCGCTAAGGCAAAGTCAGAGCATATTGCCAGGTTTGGTGAGAAATTGGCCCACCTTCCTTCGTGAACTCGAGCCTTCTGGTCTCTTGCCAAAGCTGTCCAAGGGAATTTCTGTCAGCCCTCTATTCCACCACTGCATAGGGAGGATGACTCACTGGCCCATACTGCAAAAGAGAAGGCCGATCTTCTAGGCTGTCTCTGCGTCGAACTCAACTTTGGATGATCAGGGGAAGGAACCACCGACATTATTGCGGTGTGATACTACGATGCCTGAAGTTACATTCCGGCAACGTGCTATCCGTAAACATTTATTTTACCTGGATATCCATAAGTCGAGCGGGCCTGATGGCATCCCCCCGTAATTGTGCTGCGTACTTGTGCTCCTGAGTTGGCTTCGGTCCTAACGCGCCTTTTCCGGTACCTGTACTCCCTCAACACTGTTCCGAAGTGCTGGAAGACAGCTTTGATACAACCGATCCCTAAAAAAGGCGATCGCTCTGATCCGTCCAACTATCGCCCAATCGCAATAACCTCCTTGTTCTCCAAAATAATGGAAACCATTATTAACGGCCAGCTCTTGAGGTATCTAGAGGGCAGCCAGCTGATTAGCGATTCTCAGTACGGCTTTTGTCGTGGTCGCTCAGCTGTTGACCTCCTTGTATACCTTACACATAGGTGGGCAGAGGCAATTGAGTCCAAGGGGGAGGCGCTGGCGGTAAGTTTGGACATAGCGAAAGCCTTCGATCGGGTGTGGCATAGAGCACTGCTCTCGAAGCTTCCAGCCTATGGGCTCCCCGAGAAATTATGCAACTGGATTTCCAGCTTTCTCGCTGATCGGAGCATTAAGGTCGTCATCGACGGAGCATGCTCCGACCTTAAACCCGTCAATGCTGGTGTCCCACAAGGCTGTGTCCTATCCCCGACCCTGTTTATTCTGCATATTAATGATATGTTGCAACTTAGCAACCTTCATTGCTATGCGGACGACAGCACTGGGGATACTTTTTACACGGGCCGGGCAGGTATTTCTCGGGCTGTTGTTGATGAGGGCCAGAACAAACTTGTATCTGAAGTCGAAACTCTTTTACGTGGAGTCTCGGACTGGGGTAGACTAAATCTAGTCCAATTTAACCCCAAGAAGACACAAGTATGCGCGTTTTCCGCTAAAAAAACTCCCTTTGTCGCTACTCCCCTCTTTGAAGGCACTCTCCTTAAAGCCTCAGCTAACATCGGAATATTGGGCGTTGACATATCGAATATCGTCCAGTTTCACGGTCATTTGGAAGGGAAGGCTAAATTAGCTTCCAAAAAGCTTGGTGTACTCAGCAAGGTGAGACGGTACTTCACTCCGGGCCACCGCTTGCAACTCTATAAGGCGCAAATTCGGCCCCACATGGAATACTGTTCTCACCTCTGGGCGGTACCTCCCCAGTACCAGCTCCTTCCACTAGACCGTATTCAACGAAGAGCGGTTCGAATCGTCGACGACCAAGCTGAGTTTCATTATCGGACGTCAAGGCAAAATAAAAAATACCACCCGTATCACCTCGACGTCCGTCGTTCCACAACTGAGCGTTTTCTAAGGCAGTTTTTGCCGCGCACCACCACTATGTGGAACCAGCTGCCCACTGAAGTATTTCCGAACCAATTCGACTTAGGGTCCTTCAAGAAAAGAGCGTACCAATTCTTGAAAGGCCGGCAACGCACTTGCGAGCCTTCTGGCAATGTGAGTGTCCATGGGTGGCGGTATCACTTCACATCAGGTGAGCCTCTTGCCCGTTTGCCTGCTATTACATTAAAAAAAATTACGCAATACAGCTTTCTTTCAGATTATCTGGACTATTCATTTTATATTTTTAGTTAGAGGTTACAATTCATCATTTTATTTATTAAATTTAATAGTACTTACCTCAACTTTATATTTATCAGAGTTATCAGTATTTTCTACAGAATTATAGCATCTCTCACTATATCGGGACTGCTTGTTCGTGTCAATTGTTTTGAGGCTGCCTACGTCCACCAATTTCGGATCATACTCCGGATTAGTATCCATCTCTGGATCCTCTACCGTTATCATGAACCATCGAAAAGGACGCGTCGCGTTGTTTGTTGTTAATTTCACTGAAATCAGTTTTGTAAGGCTCTATACTATTTATCTATATATAAATTGCTATCGGACTATTTCTTAAGTAAGTTTTCTGCTAATATCATTTGTTCAACTACCTTTATACTAATTTCGATTGTACATTATTTTAACATTACAATTTATTACCGATTATAAAATGTTTTAACATCGTAAATAATGAACTCCTAAGATTTAAAATCAGGGGAGACATAAGTTTAGATGAATAAAAAATGTTATTGCTTAATAAAGTTAAAGGTATCTGAAGTACAGAAAACATCAAAAAACCACTACGGGGTTTAACCTAAGTGCCTAAAGGGTTACACCACATTACAAATATGAACCCTTATAAAAATAAAGAGTTAAAAAGAAATGCAATTAATACGAATTTACATCTTTTAATAACACGTAAGATTCGAAACAAAATTATAAAGACCTACAAACGTATGTCTGATCCGGTCGGTAGATGTTGGTATCATTCCCTTTGGTGCTGATACTCATACGATAGATTCCCATATTGTCTGACGGAGTAATTACAGTTGCTTGCGGTGGAGTCTGGTCGCATCTTTGTTTTTGGCTTCTTGATAGAACCAGCAGAGATAAGAGTATACATAATCTATAATTTACATATATGTCAAGAATTTGCTATGGTGTGCGCCATAAGCCTTGAAAATATACTAACAATTGTTATTAGTTAAAATAATAAAGTTCACAAAATAATAAAAGTTAAAATAATAAAGTGCGAAGCATGGAATCTGTACTGTTTCAACAGGAATGCCCTAGCGGCTAGGGCGAGATCTAGTATATCATAGCATAGCATTTGAAAACACTTGGTACTGATTATAGCCGCAAATTGTAGGTGTCGCTACAAACTAATATTTAAACAAAATTCTAACAGATTTGATTTAAAAAACCTAAAACTTTTTAAATTTGTATCAAATCGAGTAGCATGCAGCTATTAAATATGTTAGGGTTAATTAGAATTAGTTAAAACTTAGATTAAGATTAGGTATTAGACAGTTGTTTATTCACAATACCGAAATGACAAATACATACACTTTAAACATACTTCTTCAGCATTAATGGTATTCTTAAAGGATTGCTATTATGCAGAAACGGTAAGTTAAGTAATTGTTTGCACTGCACAGTTTATTGTGTATTTACTATAATTATGGAAAGCTTAATTGGAATAGATTTGGTTATCGCGTCGTCTTCCGAGCGTGGCTTGATCTAAATAAGCCAGCAATGCGTTATTTTGGAAACATGCCAAGAATCCAAAACAAACTCTAAAAAGAAAATATTGTTTAGTTTATTTAAATCACTAAATATCTCTATTGGGACAATATTCATAGTCTTTTAGCTTCAAAATGTAAGTACCTACTCACGACAGAACCTCGATCGAACCTAGATATTATGAAATGGTCTAAAACCTACGTTTATGGTTTAAAATCTGTTCGTCGCACTTATTATAGTTATTCAGAACTCTAAGATTTAATTAATAATGACAGACAAACACATTGTTGCAATTTAATATTGTATAAAAAAATAGTGACTTCTAGAAAAATTATGCATAATTTGTATAACTACTGTACTGTACTGTAAGCAAAAGTTTACTGCTTTATTTTATACTTCTTCCATTGCATGCTTGTGTTTAACGCTTACTAGACATTAGCAAAAGTACCTACTATAAGTACGATAAGAAGTAGAATAGCTACTAAAAAGAGTACAAGAAAATTCACTTGAAAACCAAGGACCATAGTACATTAAAAAACTACACATCTAAGGCATCTGTCAAAGTCAAGATGACAAACTACACAAACTTCGAACACAAAATTTAATTGATCTATGCTGTGGTCTATAATATTAAAGTCGAAACTAAACATTATCCTTTGAAATAACTTTTAATAAAAATTTAATTCCCAATATGTATTGTTAAGAACAAAAATGGCACACAGTCTAAGACAGAATACTATTTATCGTCCCTTACGTATAGTACGATATTATTGTCAAGGTGAACCAAATTCTTTGTATGAGAAACATGAAAGAGGCGAGCAGCCAAGAAAGGTGCATGGCCAACTATATCCTGAGTGGCGTAAACCTTGGCATAAGAGGGAAGGTGAAACAATTAGCAAAATAAATATTTTTGTTGAAAAAAACCCAAATATGAAAATACTTAGTGCTATGCAAAGAATCCCTACTCTCACATTTGGAAACGTAAAAGATTGGTGGAAAGAAATGAAAGAAATTCAGGAAATAGAAAATCAAAAGTTTTTGCCCGATAGAGTTGCAGCTTTGGGTAGCAATTTGGCTGCAATACACTTTTTCACATATCGTCATTGTTCTGTTCGGTCTGTAGTTTTCTTAAATTTTAGTTAATCATTATTAAAAATAATACTAATTCTTATAATGTACAACTTATTTTAGGCTCAAAGATTCGAAGGAGTGGATTTCTGGAGATACTAAGAATTTGAATCTACCTAGTACTTTTGTCAGTGGGTATTTTGTTGAAGCTGTTGATTGCTCTAAATTCCACTTCAATGGTATCAGGTATGAGGGTATTAAAAATCTAACTGGTCTTAATTTTTTAAAATGGCTTTCATTGAGAAATAATAAATTTATTGATGTCTGGTGTCTAGATCGATTAGCAGGACAGAATGGTAGTAGTTTAGAATTTCTTGACATTGTTGGTTGTAATATATGTGTAGGTTCAATATTTGCTCTATCAAGAATGTTATCTCTTAAGTGTTTAGTCCTTAGTGATCCTGGAGATAATATAGAATTGCAGGCAGCCATATCTATGCTTGAAGAAGATAAACCCAGTTTATTAATAAAAACTATACCAAATCCTGAAAGTGAGAACAACTCGGATTGATACTTATTCATTTTGAATATAATTTTAGTACTACTAGTAACTATTATATAGAATATAGCAGATTTTATTTATAAACTAAATGTTTGTACTGAAAGCTTAATGTACTGTAAAATAACATGTAATCATGTGATGTAAAGAAAATAAATGAAACACACAAATGTTTTTTAGTTTTTATGTTTAAACATAAGTTCATACAATGATCCAATATGCTTGAACAGTATGTCCAGTATCTGTTTCGTCTATAAATTTGGTTTTAATGTCTTCACTTCCATTACAAAGGTTATTTGGTCCATAAACTGGATTAATTAAAAAACTCTACTACAATGTTTCTGATTTTAAGGTTATCTAATGCAAACTAATTTACATTAAATTGAAACACTTAAATCTAAAATAAACTGTTCTAAATAAGTTATTTACAAAGTACACCATTCTGACTAAACAATTATGCTAATAGCTTATTTAGAAGAAATAAATAACGAATATGAAATGCTTCCATTTAAAATGTTTTTTTTTTCAAAATTATATCTATCCCTTAAAAGTATAACATTACAACGTTATATGCAACAAAGTAAATTCAGTCTAAAAGAAACTGCTTATTAACCATATTGACTGACAAAGCCTAGGTTTGTATATGGCGCAACGGTTTTGTACACTATTCTAAGTTCTGAGAGTCAATAAGGCACTAGTAATATGCAGCATCAAGATTTTCATATTTGTTATTGACAACACAAAATACATTCAAAGTTAGAAACGGACAAACAAAAAGTGGACTGTGTAAGCAAATTGAAACATCAATATAAACTTCTAATTTCGAGGCCTTGTCAAAATGTCAATTGATTTAATGTACCAGGATTTATTTACGAAATAAGTTAACCATTATGTTCCTGATTAAAATAACAATTTAACATTATTTCTAAGATTTGACAAGGCCTTTAAACTAGATGAAATTATATTTCACTAAAGTGCAAGTAAAACATAAAATGAAATAGGGTAATTTGTGGATATGACAAATATAATCACAATATTTAATCTACCTATTTGTTATGGTATAATAATTATTCTATTATAATCCTTTCTTTATTACCTCTTACACTGCCACATCATTAAAATAAGCTTAATATAATTAGGCCAATTGTTGAAGGTATGCTATTGAATAAAAAATGATTTTGAACAATCCTAATTTTTATTTCTCTTCTGAAACATGTGATTATATGGAAATATAAGAGGCAATTACTTTATGTAATTAATCTAGTCCTGAAAAATGGAATTATCTACTGATAAGTATATAGTTAAAATCTATTGTAAATAATTACTCATGTCAGCTATTGTTAAATACCCTCGAAAGAAAGACAAGGTTTCACAGAATTGTGGTTACATCTTGCATCTTTTACCGGGAAAGATAAACAGAATCGGAAATTAAACAAAGTTGAAGATGCTGCTCTATTATAACACACATTCTACAGTCACACATAATTTGGAGTTGAAGAGGACTGTATGGTAACAACTGCTACACACATTTACACCAACAATAAATTGACTATATTATTCATTTTGCTTCGTCTATTTTCGAATAGCTTCAGATCGAACAAACAGTTGAATTGTCTTATTTTGAGATTGTTTAAATTCAATGATTCATTGATATTTTGAGTAACCACCTTGGTCTTAACCTCATATTTCTGAAGCTGTTTCATTGATAAATTTTATTCATAAGCATGATCAGCCCTTCGTGCCAGATCGTTTAGATGTTTTTTTTTTTTGCTCTAAGACAATTCAACCGCATCTCGTTTATATTCGGATCTCTGTAAAGTCGTTACGTTCACATTTCACATACACCTATAAAGATAAGATTTAACAGTGCGAAAATATTCTCTTACATTATATATTTAATAAATTCTCTCCACTTCCGGACTCCTAAAGCAATTATTCTAACTCGAAAGAGATCATTTTAAAAATACAATTTTTTTCATATAAACATTTGTATTGGCCGAAAATTTTTCGAGTATAAATAATATATCTCATCTAAAATTAGCATTCTAAATAAAAACCCTAATTACTTTGAGAGCCAGGAATACTTAAGGCTACGTTAAAATATCATCTAATATTTACAGTGAGATTGTATAAATATTGATTTAGCTAGTATCGTTAATGATTTGAGCTGATTCTGTGAAATGTCCATATTTATATATCTCTAAAACTATAAAAATAACAGCCAAATCTACAAAGTTTAAGCAAGATAATAAAAAAATATTTTAGAAAATTGAAGTTTTACTGTAACATTCATATTCCTAAATTAATTTTTTCGTAATCAGCAAAGCTTTAAAAAATTAGCAGCGACATCTACCTTAAGAATGATTCATTCAAAACTAAAATTAGCTTTTAAATTAAACAGATGTCGCTCTGTACGTTGCTACGAAATAAGCACCACAAAATAAAAAACTTATATTACATGGCAACAAATCGACCACTTGCCACTTACACCACTGTACATAAAGATTTAATTAAGTAGTAATTCATTTTATAAAATGATATTTTTTTCAAACGCGTGGAAGACGAACATCACAACATAAAATAGAAAATTATAAAGATAAACAATTGTTTGCACCAAATTTCGCCCCATTCAAGTCCTCAGAATTAAGGTTATATATTTAAGAATTCGTTGTGGTTATTTCTTAAGCATCACAATGGGTTTCCTTTGACTTTTTATAGTTTTAAATAGCGTTAGTTGAACGAGACGTTGAATGGGGCATTATACACAGTCCGTATTGCAAATAACATTTGGTACTTTTATGAGTTGTGATTTAAGACAGTTTAGGGATTAGACTAAAAGTCGAGACTTTGGCTGAGTGAAAACCTCAAAAACTTAATCTCGACTCTAAATGGAACCCTTTGTGAAAACTAAGTGTCTCTTTCGGTTATCAGATTTTGAACACTCCGTGTTAGTTCACACTTCTCTGAATGTAACCATGTCTAAAGACACTAATAGCAATAAAACTCGGAGCTTAAAATTCTACTTCTGATTGATTGACCCTTGCTTATTCAGACAGAAATTTGATAAAGAACCAAATGTTAAGGATATGCATCCTTCATTCCCTTAACTACATACAGTACTATACATATGTTTTATACAAATATTTCCAACGAAATACAATTAACAATGAGATCGTGCACGTTTGAGTATATGATAATTATATGAATATATAAATGTTATTTTATGTTTCATATAATTCGCAATTGGTAAACAATTTACCCATATTTAACATCAATTGTTATCACCTCTCGCCTACTCAACCTATTTTCATTAGTGCCTGCTAAATCGGACTTAATTAGTTAAGAATCTGCTTAAATCTGAGAGGTGCTTAGAGTAAAAATATCTGTATGAAGCTGTATCCGAATGAAATAGAGAAAAGTGCATATTTTAAAACTGTGAATAACACAACCGCGTACCATAACACTCACGCACATAACATTTTTTATTTTTTTTTGTATTTTTTTTTCTTAATCTAATTATTTGGTTACCTAATAACCAATAGCATCTTTTAAATGCATACCACAAGTTTCAATTGAAAATTGCTCCATTGCAGTACGATGATGTAGAACGACGGTTAGACAATTACTGGTTTACGTTCGTATCGCTTCTATTAGAATCAAATTTTCTGTACTTTCAAACATTTAACATCACAGATTATAGAGAATAGACTATATACATAGTTCTAAATTTTGAACTAAAGATCTGATATGTACACAGGTTAATATTAAAGAATATATCGGCAATTAAAATTTATAACATTTATGCCCGTAGAACGTCAATGGCTTTAATTCAAGAACTGTCAAACTGACACAACTGAAACATTTTTTCTGAATCGAATTTGACAGCTATTTAATACGATATTGAATGAGTCGAAATACGAATTAGAATATGGACCTTAGTAAGAAGTAATAATAAGTTCTAGAAGGAAACAAATGTGTTTCAAATAAAATTAGTCTATCCTCTTCATAACAATACCGAACCAAAAACATTCCTCATCTGACAAGGTGTGGTCAAAAATCTTGCAATTCAATGACGCACCACAATGGAGAGTGTGTAACCGCATCGCTAACTGGCCGTTGACGTGGGCTGCAAAGTGCTGGATACGAGCGGAGAATTTATGTCTGAAATAATTTTATTTATTTATGTATTTTTTTTTTATCCCATATTCTTACAGTAACTTACTACTACTACAATAAAACTTATTAATACAACATTTATACTAAGAACATAATTTTACATATCAATAAAACACAAAATCTTATCCTTTTAACAAATTTTGAATAATGCAATCCTTGTAAATTCAGCCCGTGTGTAACTAATATTAATCTTGATAAAACACGTTTGGGTGTTATTCAAAGACTCTTTATTTTCTTAATAAATAGACAATAGACTGATATTAGTAAGAGTTACAAACAGTTGTTAACAGATGGCGCTATTAGTATATTAAATAATATAATGATAACAATTTTAACAATTCTCACGTGGTGTTTAAGTAAATTAGTACGCGCTCGCGGCACAGGTAGCAATTTATTTATTTATATATCAATTAATGATTATTTGGCACTCGCAGAAACGACCAGCCCCAGTCTATCCAACGTTTCTTCATTATATAACACTAATATTTTTCTTTTAATGAATCACCCGTAAAGATTAGAGAGCTGTCATTCAAATTGTATTATATAATTTAGATATCATTAATATAGATTTTCATTTTGCATTTTAGGTTTTCCAAACAACATCGGAAGTAAAGATTTTTCCATTTATTCATAAAAACAAATGCATTATTTTTACC
Organism: Pieris brassicae; assembly: GCF_905147105.1. Classification (NCBI taxonomy): domain Eukaryota; kingdom Metazoa; phylum Arthropoda; class Insecta; order Lepidoptera; family Pieridae; genus Pieris; species Pieris brassicae. The sequence goes on along the minus strand of NC_059669.1, from coordinate 17,594,989 downwards.
AACAATTCGTCTTCTTCTGTCAAATTGTGCCTACGCTGTGATGAAAAGAGACAGATGAGTACCGTAGGTAAAACGATGCAAATAGATATATTTTTACGAGTTAAACTATTAAGGACCATATGTTTGTTTAATTAAACATATGAAGTTATTTTATAAATTAGGTAAGCTCACTAGTAGGCGTGTTGACGTCCGAGTGCGGAGTGAGATTTGACTGGGCCATCAGTTTCTGACGCACCTCGCGAATCTTTAACTGCAAGGACATCTTGGTCGGGAAAATGTCTGTGTGGGCCGCCTGCAAATGTTATATTTTAAATTAGATAATTAATAATGCGGGAATTCAAAACGATCAAGTTTGAAGAGCTGTCAAAATGTTCTCGCGTGAAGTTTGACAATACTTATCTTGTGTTTTGTGATACCTATACGGACCTCTATCACCGTTGTGCTTAGGGCTGCATAAGGTAATGGTATTATGGAAGATTTAGCATTAAGCACGGAAAAGATTTCTTATATTATTTTAGCATACGAACTAAAATAATATAAGAAATCTTTTCCGTTTATGACGTCATGAAAATATATTAAACAGAAGTATGAAAAATCGACCTCAGGTTTTTCATTGTCTTGGATTGACTTGGATTATACCGGATTAAATGAAAACAGTCTTAAGGCCCTATCCCAGCATGAATTGCTGTGTCAGTATCTCGAGGTGGAAAGCTGGAGCACTGAGGCGCGCCGGCCCTTAATAACAATTAGCTATGTAAAACATTAAATTAATGTAATTTTATCATTTTTTTCCTGTATTGGATTACTTGGCTTGTAATAAAATATATAGTGTAAATTTCAAATTATACATACAATTATACACTTTCGTCATAAAATGAATTTAAAGTGTCAAAAATTAGCTATATTTGTTTTTTTTTCTAACGAGCGAAGTAATTTAAATCGTGTATCGATCTTTCAAAATGGATACATAAACTACTCAACTCCACCATATATTTTTTCCATTCGCCCTACTTCAAGAAACGATGACAAAAATGTTAAGAAACAATGTACTTGTTTGGAGTTTAGCGACCGGAAAGGTCCTTAATACACATTCGTGGACTATTTGTAGCAGTTTACATAAAAATAAAAATCAATTCATATGATTTTTTTTCACTAAAACACTTTCATCGTAACAATTGGCTATTACGATTAAAATATATTAGTTGTTGTAACTGATTAGTTTAAACGAGAATTTTAGTCCTACCTCCAGAGAAAACATCAATAAATGAATATTCTTTATTAATAATTTAACATTTCCGTTGCATTATTTTAAACAACACTGGTTGTGTGGGACCACAGACTCTTCTGAGGTATAAAAAAAATAACTTAGTACTAAAATGTACAAACTATTCTAATTTAAAACTCTTTATACAACGTGAAAATAACTAATAAATACCTGAAAACTAGTAGTGGCCTGCGTAGTAGGGAACATGCCGTGTTCCTGAAACAGTTTGAGCACTAGATGTCGCCTCTGTTCCAATACTCTTCTGTGTCCAGCTTCTCCTCTCGCACCCGAACACGCGGCAGAGCCAGGTGCCGAACACGGTGTACGGGGAGACATTTCTTCCATGCTCTCTGACACTAAAGAAAAAATGATTTGAAGTGACATCACTATAAGAAAATTTCTTCCATTATTATACTCCGATTATTTGTAATTCAGCGTTGATTTTAAACATTTATATTTGCATACATTAAACACGGACTGTTTATTGTAAATTTATATTTGCATACATTAAACACGGACTGTTTATTGTAAATTGTACGAAAGCTTTTAAGATGTTAACAGAAAATTTCACATAAAATTCCAAATACCTCTAAAAGTGTCAATGTTAAAGTCGGGCCCGAAGAAAGTGTTCCCCACTAGTTTAGTGGTGGTGTGCGGCGTGCCGTACGAATGGGGAGTCGGGATTCCATTTCCATTAAGCACCTCAGCTTCTATTTGAGGCGTCACAACGGTTGTCTCGTCATCTGAAATAATAAGTATCTAAAATGTTGTAGAAAATAATGAGAGAAATAGTTTTGGGGTTTGTTTAATTCCGATTTTTTAAAATGTAAAATGGTAATTTGGTTTGTATATATATATATAAAAGTTGTGATTGTTAGTTCACTCTTACATCTGTATTTCATCAAAACTGGTTTTACATTATTATAAATAAGATTAGACAAGAATACAGGCCACAGCCTCTGAAGGCTTAGGTACGGGCTAATTTACTTGTCTGTTTACTTTTTTTTTATTTTAACTTTCATTTGTTTTTATTTATTTTTTATGCAAGTAGTAAAAATAAGAAATATTCGACATTTTCTTAAAAAGGTATGAATTATAAATTAGAATTATTAAAAAATATTATATACTACTATACCTATATACTTTAAATTTAGTGTGAAATAGATTTAGAGAAACATACCAATTTTATGTTTCTTTCTGAGATATAGCTGTGGACTTCGCGGTACAACCATACCACTGGGACTGCAGGCATCCGGTTTGAACTGTGGTAACGTACTGAACTTGGCTTCAAAGTTTACTGTCTCTAGCACCCTGTAATAAGGAGGTTAACGTATCTGACTTCTCTAGTTAATATACATCTATAAAAGGTACAAGAAATCTTTAAACTAGTAATTAATACTAATAAAATGATAATCAAAGGCGCTACCAGATTTTAGGTCTGAGCCTGAGATTTCTTTATCTGTATCGTCACAATTATTGAAGTGAAACTTCTTTATCGGCGTTGTAAAAAATGTACTGTCACATTTTTCGGTTACGCGTCACATTTTTCTGTTACGCGCCATATTTTTCTTCCACGGTTGATTCGAAGAGATTCGAAGCCATTAATAACAAAAATATATAATAACGATAACAATGATAGAAATAATTATTTCACAATTAATGAAATTCTGTAATAATCTTAGTATAAGGTAAACTTCTTAAATATCTTATTTAACCAATTTCTGTAAAGTTGCATATAGTAGATGATTTTTCGAAAAATAACGTCATAAAGAACTTCTTACGTGTGTACACTAGTACACACACACTTTTTTTTTCTTAATGGACAAATAGGATCAGCCCTCTGTGCCTGAAACACGCCGTTGACTTTTTGTGTCTAAGGCCCGTTACCTCACGGTGTTTTCCTTCACCGTACCAGAGTTTTAAATGCGTATGTAGATAAAATATCCATTGGTGCACAACTGGCGCAAGTTACGTTTATATTAATGACAACGACAATCCGCCAAAACTGATGAACGACACTTTTTAAAAATATATGAGAGAATATATTTATGAGAGAAAAAATCCAAATCTTCAACACGAACGTACGATGGTTTTTTAAACATGTTTAAAATCAAATTATTTTAAGAAATCTTTCTATACATCAGCATATAGCATTCGATAAAAAAACATAGATTGTAAGGTTTTGTTAAATGATGTTTTTTTTAAGTGAAGGTTCTTTAGGTTATGAGGGTAAATTTTTTACGCATTAATAAATATTAGCGTCACGAAGATGTGCAGCGTTATTGTCGAAGAAAAGGGAGAGAGCGATTGAGACCGATTGAGAGAGTGAGAAAGAGCGAACGTAGCATAAAGCAAATGGTCATGGAGTGACAGTGAGAAAGATCGAGAGTGAGAGTGAGATCGAGAAAAAATACACTATTATTCATTTAGTAGTTACTTTAGATGGCAATTCTGTCGCATGTCTTGTGCAGTAAACGCAGATTTTTTTATTTTTATCAACATTAGCTCGTATACAGTGTATAAACAGTGAATATAGATATACAAATACATGGAGTGATCATATACTGGTACATGATCATCCATTGGGGCTTTTAGTAATGATTAATTTACAAAGAAGTTTCACTACTGAACGACTTCTGACGCACGCACTTTTCTTTATTTTCTCAACAACGCCACCATATATTAAAACTTACTTATCCCTTCCATCCTCATTGCCTTTCTTAAACAGGGTTTTCTTCAGCAATGGACTGGGCAGGTTCTCGAGTTTCTTGGGCGATTGTATCAACTCTGGAGTATCAAAAGGGGTGGAGTTACTGTCTGACCGCGGTACACTCTGATCGCCGCTACCTGTTGAACCCGTTGAAGTGCCTGGAACAACAAAGTTCTCTTAAGTATAAAATAGAGACAATATTAAAAATTATATTCTAATTAAGATATTACAAGAGTACACATAATATTGTAAAGAGAAATTATTATTTTCTTGTTATAATAAATAAACGTTAAAAATACTAAATCTCTATAGAACAGTAGTATAGAAACGTCAACAATCTTTCTCTTCAAATACTAAAAATAAAAAGTTCATAAAGTTACCTCGACTGAGCCTCTTTTGTAATGGCGCTCGTCCCAATTGCGCTGGAGTAGGTGCGAGAGGGAAAGGACGAGTTTCCTCCACATTATCCCATTCACTAAACAAAACATTGATGTTATAAAAATTGAACGTTGTTTAAACTGTGAATGAAACAAATGAATTTTAGTTCGACCAGTGATTATAAAACAGCTTCCTCCACTAGATCTGTCTGCCCCGATCGTGGTATGGTGATGGGACACGACTGTTCATAGCTTATCAGTAGGGCCGTTTGGTTATTAATATGTTTTTGTCTATAGCGATATCAATGGTTGTTGGTATCGTTAGTTTGTCTACTTCAGAGCTATAGCTGATTTAGTCTGTAACATTTTGTCTAATCGGTTCTCTGAGGTATACGTAGCTCCCCTGTGATAGGTGCATCCGACCTATGATCCGAGCATAATTCGCTAGATTCGTGTCAGTCTTGTATATGAATTGACAGGCCTGATGTTACCATTGCTAGATCTATTTTGAGTAGTGCAATCGGAATAATAATTTTGTAATGATTTGTTTATTTCTTACTATTTAAATGTATAAAAAATATGTTGCTTTTCAATTCCGACATCATTCTTAATTTATATAAACATTTTATGAAATTATTGAAATAGTTGGACAGTAATGTCGCTAAGAAATATATTTCAAGTAAGCAAATTCATAAAAAGTTAAAAAAATCACATATAACTTTCGTCTAATCTGTTGCATATACCTACTCTGATATTAGCTTTTAAGCAAAAAAGATCGTTTTTCTAATGTATTTTTTTGACATTTCATTTATACAATGGTATTAAATATCCTGTTATCAGCCAAAATATGCACAGACCATTCCTACTAAGCCTATGACTACAAAACTTACGTTGGTTTGCTCTGTGGTGCGTTGTTGTTCACATTGTTATTGTTAACGTTGTTATTGCTCTGTGACACTATAACAGATGGAGGAGCACTCTGGACTGTTTGGGTTTGCGTCTGATTCTGATTTGATTCCACTTCTAAAATAACAAATAATTATTGTACAAAACGCATTAAGGAAACAACTATTTCGAACATAGGGAACATGAAAACGTATGGAAAAGATAAAAAAATAGTACGCTCCGTTAAATTATGATATGATCAACACCATCTCGAGAGCAATACTTAAAATGAAACAAAAATTTATAGGGCACTATAATAATAACTTGTTATATACAAGTTTTTTTTTACATATCATATATTTGTGATGACTCTGTCATGGTTCCTTATAAATAAATAAACAAAATACGCGTTGACAACGACGTGATACGTCATGTCATCACATCTGTTTCACCAATCACAATTATTATAAAAGATTAACTAGATTTATTACTAAACTTACCAGTAGTAAATGAAGGTACGTAAAGCCGTTGTAACTGCACGTAATGAAGTCTGTTTGGCTCATTAGCTGGCTCACTGGGTTGGCTTGTCTTTATAAACAAGTTGCCTGATGCATCCACCGATAGTGTAATTGGTCCTACAATTTAAAACAAAAAAACAACTGAGTAAATTATTTCAAAGATAAAAAAACTTGCGTACACGCGTTAGAAGTTATACTTCTTTGGCGTAACAAAGATTTATTTGAAATTGTAGAAACGACACTAACAATAGAAAAACAAAAATGTTCACTATAGCTAACATCAGTGTGTCGGTTTTTTGTGACGGTGTACGCGCGCATCGTAAAAATTTACTCATAATTTTTCCCTAACGTGCCAAAAGTAGTATAACTTCAAAAAATATTTGACGTTACTTAATTCATGAAACCTCAATTATTAGCTTGTATCCATAAGCTTGAAACCTGTACTGAAGGTAGTGAGGGTAGAAGATAAATTGGTTAACAAAAAAATATACTAAATGTATATAACAAATATGTATACTCTATTTTTCTAATGATTGGAAATTAAACGGGCTCTTATTAATTATTATTATACGAAAACTCTACACAACTATTATATCAAAATTATAAATACCTGTAGGTTTATTATCACTGAAATTCCGATTAACCAGTGTGACACTCTTCAAAAGTGCATTATTCAAGGCACTCGTCGACATAGTAGGATTAGACATTCCAGTCGATATTACTTGCACACCACTACTGGACGACGGACTGTTAATTATCGACGCTATTGCGTTATCTAGTGCTGTTTGTGTCGATATATTGGGTGCGTTTAGAGAAATCCCTTGAACACTGTTAGTGATGTTCTGTGTGCTTGTGTGAGGCGAACTTGGCACTGGTAGAGTTGATTTTACGGCTGTGAATGCTGTCCATTGTCTGTGATTATCTCCTGTTGGGATTGATATTTAATTATACAGTGTTTGCATGATTGCGCAATTTATACAATAAGGTGAAAAATCTCATGCGAGAGTGTGCTGTGGTATCACTTCTTCAAAGTACATATAGATGTTGCTTATGATATTTCTGCCGGTTAAATAATTTTAATTAAGTTTTTTTTTTTGTTAAAATTAATGTCAAAGTTAATTATTGAACCATTTCGTTTTGGTAGTACTTTAATTATTTAACATTATACGAAAAACTACAGATTTAGCCAGAGCATATTTCATACGCATTTCCTACTCGTAACAAAACAGTGAACAGAATTTTGAGATTTTTCTTAATTTTACCGTAAACATTCTTGAAAGGCCGGCAACGCACTTGCGAGCCTTCTGGCAATGTGAGTGTATGGACACATTGAAGCGACGGTATCACTTAACATAAGGTGAGCCTCCTGCCCGTTTGCCTACTATTACATTAAAAAAAACTTTTACCTAGTCTTAGATTACTTACGTCGTTAAACAACGTTCGCCAAAACATATTAAATTCAATTATGATTATTTCCATACTTGTCAAAATAACGATTCCAAACAAAAATCCAACCCATAAATAAAACATTCCAAAATATTTACCACTATCAGCATGTGTAGACTTAAACGCACCTCCCGTGGGCTGAAATACCTTGGACCCGCCAGGACTCGAAGCTGTTATACCCAGTAGGTTATCAGATGAGCCAGCTCTGTAAATAAAAATCTCAGAATTTAATATATGGTACTATTTTTACATATGGTATATAATATTTTTACCAGAACCCTTATAGGTACCGGCAAACATCTTGAACAAATGTCCTTGCCTGCCCAGAAGCGATTTTTAGGTATCACTTTGAGTGACGTGTCGATCGCGTGATTGGTAAATCAGTTGACGTTTGTGTCCCGCGCGGTGTACGTTTTTTTTTTGTTTTTATAGAACAGGGATCTAACGTGCAGGAGGTTGATGTTATGTGATACCGCCACCCATGGACACTCTCAATGCCAGAGGACTCGCGAGTGCGTTGCCCGCCTTTTAATGCGATGCGCAAACTTTCCCCCACTCCCTTGTTTAATGCTCAAGAAGTTTGTCGGTATCTGAACTTAGTTCCAATGGCGTCCTAGTAATAAGTTTTTGTACCATGCAATCACGCAAATATCGAAATGGTACAAAAACATCGAAAGTTACAGAGTAAGCAAGACTGTGTTGAAAATGTGTCTTCGTGTTTAATAGTGCCTTACACACATATATTTATAAAAAGCTATGGCCTGCGGTGTCGTGTTAATTGGGTCGAAGCCTGATGTAATATTATAACCTGCTTCAAAGGACATTTTTTATCTATGGCGTAAACATTATTTAAAATTTGTTAGGTAAGATTTTATTTATTTCTAGCCAAACCATTCATCGAGTACCATGTACTTGTAATTATTTGCATGACCAGACAAGTTATAGCACAATGAAACTGATTTTCTATAGAGGTTTCGGTATAAATTACCCTACCTAGCCTTGATAGCCTTAGGCCGCCTTGTGTGGTCATGATGCGTCAAATATTCTCTCGCCTCGATGCCCTCAGAATCCGAATCGTTGACTTTCTCTCCGCACTTCAGGTCCATCTCATTTCCACTGGCTTGTGGAGGCTCTTCTGTAGTATGGGTTACCTATAAATAAATATAAATAAGTAAAAAATAGTGTTATTTTTTATTATATTATATAATAGGATTAATTGCAAGCTTAAATATTTTGGAACGGATTACCTAAATATTTCCATCAAATAGTTTCAATAATTAACGAATTATATAGAAGCTTGTCATAATTTTTAGGTTATCATAATTATTATACAATGAGCTTTATAATGTTATGTTAGTTAGGTTACATATATATGTCGCAGATTCAACGCGATTAATAATTGCAAAATTAGTGTTTCTACCGTCGTTCGACATTATGTAACTTAATATTTAAACATCAGATCAGATAGCTACTACCATGTGAACTCAACGATCGATTCTACGCACTACTGACAAATTGACTTAAACACATTCACAACCTGTAAGTTTTCGTGATGTTGCCATTCTAATAAAACGAATGTTGTCGTTTATTACGTAATCTCTGACATATATGTTAGTTAATAATTCAAAAATACAAATTAATAAATTCAAAAATGTTGACTTTGGTAGTAACAAATGAGGTCTTTCGTTTTTCATACATTCTAACATAACATTTTCGTTTCCGACATGACTTACATTCGTTACACATGTGTCACTCAGTTTTATGAACCCATAAATAACTCGTTACAGTTTTTTAACGATTAAAGACAGTTGGTATAGTCGACGCATTTTAAACATAATCGTCGGTTAAATGTCACGCACTGCAGCCCATTAATCCATAATTAGCCACGCGGGTTCTGGATAAGGACTTAAGGAAAACAATTTTAAGAGATCAAGCACCGTCCCTGATAATTAACCTACAAGAAAATGACACAGATAGGGAAGACACGGATGCGATTTTCGAAGAACTAAGAAATATCTCTAGAAAAAAACAGTTCAGTATACAGTATCTCTATGATTACGTCGAATTAAAAAAAAACCTATTAATACTTAAAATAACTCATATCGATCGTACCTCTATAATTCTTACGCACGTCACTATACCTCTTTATAAGACCTCTAAGTGTGAGCGAGACAGACAGATAAATATGATTTATAACCCGAAGCCTCAGTTCGTAATGCGTCAAATTTAGTTAGCTTAGTAACAAAGTGTTTCATTTATTTGAACATTCCTCCAATAACCGTCACAGAACTTCATGATTTTTTTTATAACTTTATTTAAATAAAAGAAAATTACCATAGGTTCATCGTCGCTAAGTTGAGGCGATGCGATGTGAGTGTATGAGTTAGTATTCATAGTATTGTCAGGTCCACTAGACGGCAAACCACTGGCCATTACATCAGACGGCGTTCGAGGACTCTGTTGATATGAATAAAATATTATATCCAAAAAACTTAAGGTGTTACCAAAATTAAGTAACATATTCACGTATTGTTAATAGCAACCTATTTTTACTTATATATATATGATATCACTATGTGAAATATTTTTGTAACCTTGACCTGCTTGACTGCAGTTTTTACATGAATCATAATCGCATGTTATTATGAATATATGAAATAGACGAATACATAAAATAATTTAGTTTTAATGGCGATGGTAACTCGGAGATCAATTGAGAATACGTTTATTTCAGACCAAAAATAAGTCTATAAAAATATCAATTCAAAATTTAATAATATGCGATTTTTAAGGAAAATAATGCTTAATCATTTAACTTAATCACATACCTGTGGCATAGAACCCGTGGGATCCCTGCTGCTTGAAGATTTACGACGATCTTTGTTACACCACTTCCATTCAGGATGTGCTTTGAAATGTGCTTCCTTAACCTGTAAAAAAAGGAATTAGATTCAATACTTCGACTGACCTCCCAAGGTTATCGAAATTATTGATATTTATACAATATTTAATATTTTCCATATTTTGTTAGTCAGCAAGATTCGAGATAACAGATGTTTTACCGTGTCGAATCTGGCTCGAAGGACCAATTTTTTTAAGTTATATGATATATAACGCAATACATTAATTTAGTCGTTACAATTTTTACGCAGACTCACCTCACTAGCGAGTTCATTATACTTCTGCTTCTCATCAGGTTTGAGGGCATACCACCACTCTCCCAAAATCTTGCTAACAGTACGATTATCCTGATTGGGATGTAACTGATGGACCACTTGGCGATGCCGTTTAGAGAATATCATAAACGCGTTCATTGGACGGCGGATGCGACGTTCTTTCTGGAATAAGAAAGCAAACTTGAGCAACATTTTATTACAAGTGTATTAGAAACATACATATTTGTCACCATGGCAATGCGAAAACAAACCTTTTCTGGTCCTCCAGGCTGACTGAGAGAAGACAGGCTCTGCGTTCGGCGATTGTTAGTATTATCACCACAATTCGGAGTATTGTCTTCACATTCAAATACTTCATCGTCTTCGTCTGTACACATCGATGTTGCGGTATCTGTAACTTAAGCATTGAACGTACTTTTTACGAGCTGATAAAGGGTCTTTAGAAACTTATTACATAAAAATTGTAAAAAAAAAAATTATAATCAGCTTGACTCCATTAATATCTTTGTCAATACAAAAGTGTTATCAATAAAAATTCCTAAAGCATATCTCTTTTACTTAGTATACTTTAAGCAGACAAAATTATTCAAATATTGGCAACTCACCGTTACTTTCAGCCTTGATTTCCTCACTCTTAATATGCGGCGTGTGCGGTGTATGTGGGGTATGAGGTGTATGAGGGGTGCGGGGTGTCCGGGGCGAAGGGGGTTGCGCGGGCGCCGCGGCAGGAGGAGACGCCGCACGCAGTAGGGGCACTAGGGACTGCCAGGGAAACACGCTGCCATTGACCCCACTTGTGGATACTGTGACAATATAAATACATTTGTTACCGTCACCATTGTTCGTACTAATACCATTATTCAGTTCTACTAAACAAACAACACTAATTCTACTGTGTTGCGAAAGAACAATTACTTATTAATTTACGGGTTATTAAAATCTTTTTTTAAATGTTCATTTAGAATTATTCCAATGTCCGAAACATAAACAAACCAAGTTTTTTTAGGACACGTGACGTCTTCATCTTGTGTTCAAATATCAAATAATAATATCTCCAAAAAAATACCTGTCTTTATATTTTACTTACACTTTTCATTAGTACAAAAATAAGATTAGAATAATAGTCAATTTCACAATGAAATATAAAGTTAATTTGATGTTTAAAAATATATCGAAAGCTTTCAACGAATATTAAAGATACATTTTTAACTCATGTAAAAATCCAAAGTACAACGTAAAACTACTTTTTACTTACCAATGATAGCTGTGTGTGGGTTAGGAGCTGGTAATACGGGTAACAGCTGACTGGGGTGGACGATAACTGCACTACTATTCACATTATTTACCTGCATATCAAATAAATTTTTCAGATTTACATTTTAAAAAATAAATATAAACTAAAAGGCATTTTATATGGGTCAAACAATAACAATGGTCAAACGTTTAATTTGAATTATAATATAATGACACTATCGATATATTTATATGTTCGCAGAGTGAATTGTGTAAATGATGTGTTTAATATTATATACGTATTTTAATTATTTAATGTTTCTCGACATTATCGTATTGGCATAGTCTGTATAATGTATGTATGTATTTCTGTAATAAATAAATAACTAGACGTTAGCTAACGCTCAGTATGGGGACGAATAAAAATAGTGATGTTGCTTCATTACTCGAAAAAATATTTTCCATGTTTTTTTTTACAATATAAGTAAGTTTAAATTGATAAAAGTATTGTAAACAAAAGCTACAAAGAGTATTACAAAACACTAGTTCTTGCCAGTTACATCTGTAGACGTTGAAAAATCATTTTCATGTGTAAAATTGTTTTTTACAAGCATAAACATACTTCAAAAATAAATGATAATAAAATCATTAATTTCACATTTATTTCAAAAATACTACAGCTTACTCACTAACATATCAAGATATATGTTAAGAGTTAACTGAGCTTAGATAACGGGGGTTTAATTATAACTTTTAAAAATAAGATTAATCTGTTTTATCCAATAAAATATAAACCCGGGGGCAAACGGGCAGGAGGCTTACCTGATGTTAAGTGATACCGCCGCCCATGGATACTCAATGCCAGTGGGCTCGCGAGTGTATATATGTACGTATACGTAGATGGGAGATAGGCTCATACAAATTATGTCAATGCAGTGACAACAGACAACACAGTTCAATTATATTATTTTCAGTAACAACGTCTAATAAAAAATCACAAAAATGCTGAAATACTTTAATACTATTATTATTTATTTTTACTGAGTATTAGATTCTTATTTATTTTTTACGACTGAGGCGCAAAGTAGCTGCTGTGGTGTCTGGCAGAATGATCAGCGCTGTGGAACAACTCTGCTCCTCAGCCTAATGCTGAGCCAGGGACAATTACAACAACAGCACACACGCATTACACAATTAAACCTTTTTCTTAAAAAAAATTGTTATCTCTCTATTATTTATTATACTCTTTGATTATTGTTATTTTATGTGTTTCTGTGTGTGTGTTTTGTTGGAAATAAATGAAATGTTATGTTATGAAAAAAACTTTTTGAACGGATTAAAGCTATGTATTATTATTAAAAACTTATAATTATTTACATGATTCTAAATAATATTTTTTCCGACGTTTCGCGTGCTTTTCAGCGTGCGTGTTCACGGTGACAATAATACATAGCTTTAATCCGTTCAAAAAGTGTTTCTCTTAAGACAATACTATGTTATGTTAAATACGTACATGGTCGCAATTGTCTAGTCCCCTTGGTTCGGACTCGGGCTCGTTAAGCGGCATTGCTAGCTGATGCGCTTTGTGATCTATCTGTAACCAGACATGACTTAACAGTACATCTAGTTGCATGGACTAAGTTTAAGCATATTTATTTTAAAAAGCCTGGCTTATTTAGAGACAATTCCTATAGACCAAGAGCTAATGAAACCTACGATTGAGTAATTCTTAGGATAATGAGTAGATGCTAAGTACGATAAGCATCGCCTTGCGTACATAAGCACTGCCCGTATATTATATATTAGTGAAAACTGTCATCAATTACTACCATATTTATAGATGGTTCCATCAAACCTAGGCAATGCTCGGTATTGTTATTTAATTACTTTAACGTTGTAACATACGTTCGTGTTAAAGATAAGAACTTTGGAAATACTTCTAAGTCTTAAAAAATCAAAGCAGGAAGGAAAAATAAGTCTGAAAGAGGTCAGTCTGTACAATAAAAATAAAAATTATAACTAAATGATATTAGTATGCTTGAAAGGGTTCAAAGAAAAGCCACGAAAATGATCAGGTCAATTAGTAACAAATCTTATAATGAGCTTCTGAAAGCACTCGACCTTACTGATGTAGGAAGTAGGCGATTAAGAGGAAATCTCATTGAAACCTATAAAATCCTCACAGGCCACTATACTGTTCCAGGAATTGAGAAGCTCTTCTTTAAAATTAAAATACACATTTGAGGGGTAGTTCTTAAAAACTGAAGACCACTCAATATAACACAAATTCCCTAAAGAACTTTCTTCCAATCCGAGTAGTGGCCGACTAGAATAGGCTTCCGGAAAGTGTAATTAGTAAACCCTCTTTGAACTCTTTTAAAAATAGGTTGGATAGTTTCTCCAAATATACACACACTATCAGCTTATTAAGCTATCAGCTTATTAAGCTGATAGTGTGTTTATGTACATAATAATAATAAACTTACTTGCATAGTTTCCGTCGGCTCGTTCTTAATCAGCACGATTTTCTTCTCGATACTGTTCTGCGGTATCACGTAGTAACGTTTCACCGAATCCCTTGAATCTGTGTCCAGCAGGGACACGAGACGCGCCTGTAAAGGGGCCGGTTTGACAATTCTCTTCTCGTCCATTCGAGCCTCGGAGAGTTCTATGGGACGTGGGTCAGCACGGTGACCATCCGTTTGTGGGACGGAGTGATCGTCGTCGTCGTACTCCGAGACTCGTCTATTCTGAAAATTTTCATGGTTACCCGGCGACGTCATCTCTTCGCGTCGATACTGAAATCAAATTCACTTTTTTATTATGATTTACATAATTTTTATCATGCCTCTCTCAATTAAGACGATTACGAATTTACATTAATTAAAAAACAACTATATTGGCATAACGTCTTGTGTTCGATTCTCGGTGAAATAATTTTTTTTTGTTACAGGAGGCAAACGGGCAGGAAGCTCATCTAATGTTAAGTGATACCACCTGCCATGGATACTAGCAATGCCAGAAGGCTCGCAAACGCGCTGCCGGCCTTTGAAGAATGGGTATCCTCTTGAATTTCCTTTTTTATCGCGAGTTGGTTTGTTTGTTTGTCCTTAGGAGTATTCACATATTTTAATATTTTAGTTTAATTTCTGTAAAAATTGTTAAGTGTTGTTTTAATTTTTCACCTGAATATCATGCAATCCATTCCTCAAATGTTGACCCCGATACATGTCTATGTCCATGCCATTTGCCGGAATACTTCTTTGCAAGACCAAATTGTGTGGTTCATCTTTTCTTATATTTGACAAACTTTGGTTCATACTGATTGAAATAGAGTGATTCGGGGTCGAATTCAGGGGCGGTGTGAAGTTTGACTGTATACTGCTGGGTATATTGATACCGGATGACTGTATACTTATAATATTCGATTGGGTGGATTGGTTTGGGCCGTTCCGCTCCTGAAATAAGTTTTAATATTGGTTTATTAAATAAATATAAACTTATGAAAAGGTTTAGCGCCTACGCCCTTGTTTTAAGAGACTTTTTTTTTATTTAAATTCTTGTGAATTTCACATTTTCATTGGCCGTGTCCATGCGTCGGGTTGTCTCTCTCCCTAAAATATGGCAAGGGGGCCGATGGCTGACCATGCGTCATACTCGTGAACGGGTGCTACTTGTGGTGACTGGCCGTACTTGAATTCGTGTATGCGGTGATGTTAGTTATTTCGACTATGTATTTGAGTGTTGTTCCCACGAGAATGTAAGTGCGTGCTCCTATTCCACCATGCCTCCTGTTGATAGAGGATCTTTGACAATCTGAGACAAATCTTTGTTTTAAATTTATTTTATTATTATTTATTTCTTAAGATGTCATGTGGAACATGGTGTAATGGTTGCAGCTCCTAACAAATGTTGTGTAATACAAAAAAAATGGCGATTAAAAAGAGTGGCGGAGAGGTTATTGCAAGTTCTTTTCTTCCGTTCTACGTTCGTTTCGCCCTTGATTTGAGAACTGGCAGTAAATGTAAAGCATTTAATGTGTATTTCTTTTTATTTGACGTTCATAACTGTACATTGTGTTACCTATATGAATCAATGATTTTTGACTTTGACTTTGAATAAAGCTACATAAATACATTGAGTCAAAGTGTATTTTACACAAAATATACTTTTGTATTGGCGTATTTTGATGGTTAAAAATGAAAAATGAATAAGCGTCTGGATTTAAACGCATATATGGTTCACATTCAAAATTAAGATAGAATTACCTAATTATATACCTAAATTATTTATATTTAATTTACAAAAAATCTTATGTGGAAGATATAACGCATTGATAACCAACATGTTACTATGTTAAAACTTGACAAATAAATTGAAATTACCTGATATTGATAATGGTAAGTAGGAGCTGGAGATAGTCTAATAACACTTGTGGCGATACCGGCTGGCGAACTCATTCTGCCTGGACGCACCAACTCGGGCCTGTAAAATAAAAAAATATACAATACATGCACGCTTTTAAATAATCATAACTTTTTAGACTTAAAATAAGTTAGTCATGATTCAAATTCACAAAACTTATGATTTCAGTGATTCTCCTTAGAAATTGTTTTAAGTCTGTGACTAAATTTCAAAAGATGCTTTTTGATGGTTATAATAACTTAATAAATTAAAATTATAAATATTTTATTAATACCAAAAGAAGAATAAAACATGTAAATTTATGAAAATATAAATAATACATAATTTGCCTTGTTTAAATCGTGTAAAAGTGTATAAATACATTACCGTATAAGATGGTGTGGAGGCGCTGCAGGCGGTTGTGGTGAGGAAATTGGGACGAAAACGTTATCGCCTACTGGAGACGCTCCCGGACTGCCTGAGCGAGAACTGCCCAGGGAAACTGAACAAACAAATTTTAAACTAAAGTAAAATATTATTATTATTCGGAAATAATATGTTGAAATAATAATAAGCCTTTTTTTCTTATTATTATTATTATAATATGTTTAAAACTTAATATAATCAAATCTAAACGAGGCAACTTTTGTCCGTCTGTCGTACACAAATGCCAGCTTTATATCCTTCCGTAAATAGCTGAAAGAGCAGTGTTGGCCTAGTGGCTTCAGCGTGCAACTCTCATCCCTGAGGTCGTAGGTTCGATCCCCGGCTGTGCACCAATGGATTTTCTTTCTATGTGCGCATTTAACTTTAGCTCGAACGGTGAAGGAAAACGTCGTGAGGAAACCGGCTTGTCTTAGACCCGAAAAGTCGACGGTGTGTGTCGGGCACAGAAGGCTGATCACCTACTTGCCTATTCAATTCATTTGTGAATTGAATAGGCAAGTAGATCATGAAACAGATACAGAAATCTGAGGCCCAGACCTAAAAAAGCTGAAAGAGAATCGGCATGGCAGTTTTGCAAACTATTATTCATTTCACTTATTAACAAAAATATTTTTTTTCGATCGAACTTTAATGACATAAACAGTATTGTCAACATAAAAAGGGTGATTTAGCACCGAAACAACTTAAATCCCACGATAGCATTTCACGCAAAATCTCCCATTTGGTATTGCGCGGTATAAAGACTCAAAGTCGGGGTCGCAATCACTATTAAGGGAGAGCACATGCGTGATCTTTACAAGTATATCAGGTATTTATTGCGAATATATCTAGTACATATATATAATAAAAGAAGATTGTAATCATTTAGTATTACGTAGTTATGTTTGGTTTTGTTAGGGGTTATACAGCCCTTTGTGGGCCTCAGCCTCCTCAAGTACACTACGCCATCGCAATCTATCCAGAGCTTCTCGCTTCCAATTGCGAACCCCTATTGTGTCGAGGTTGTGGTTGTTGTGAGTTCAGTAAGGACCTTGGGGTTCTGTGGTACGCCATTCGGTGCACATATCCCAGCCACTTGAGCCTGTTGATCTTCATAAATTGGATGATGTTGGCGTCGTCTAGGATGTAGCAAATACACCAAACACCGTCGTCGCAAACAAGACCAGATTCTTTGAAGAATCTTCCGCTCGAAAATAAGGAAAGAAATCTCGTCTTTCTTGCTAAGGGGTTCCAGAACCATAAGTGAGCACTGGTCGCAGCAGAGTTTTGTACAGAACAAGCTTGGTATTCTTAATTAAGTTAATAAGCCTAGTGTAGTGATTATAAGTGCAAGTGCGGTAGACACACGAAAATAGTGTCAAAACATCATAGGACATTAAGACTTTTATGACTATTAGTTTAAGCTATTCATTGGTATTGTAGAAAATTAAGTCAACATAATATTACTTATTAGCCATAATTATTGTATAGGCTAGATTGTAATTAATGTAAAATCGTACTCTTTTTTGCGAACTTTATTGTAGGAAAAAACTTTATTCAGTCAAAAGTATTATAATAAAATATGTTTATTATGGAACAGAAGACACAAATATCACTTATTCCACGTCATTAAATTTAAATATGTAGACATCCCGACTCATCGGCAAAGAAGACAGAGGATGTAGGCCGAGAGAAAAGCTCTCGGTACTCTTTTAAAATATCAAATCATCAAACAACACTTAATTAATTAGAAGTAGCCTGTCTAGCACTAGTCCCAGGCTCCTTTATCAACTAGATGATCGTTACAAAGTTAACGTGGTAAGCCTTTTTACACAGCTTTTCTTTAGTACATTTCTTAAATTTATAGCTTGATACAATAAGACGGATAAAAGTGGCCAATTAGATATTGTTATAATGAGGTATCGAGAGAAATACAGAGTTTAACAGTTATTTAAAACTGAGTTCAAAAAAATATTTACCGTTTGCATTTGAGACATAATGAAACGACTCAAATAAACAGCGTAAACACAAAATGAATTTTTCATTATTTTATTTTATTTATTCTATACTAGTAATCTTACACCTAACATAAACATTATAAAACAAATCACTTAATCAAGACAGAAAACCAAAACAGATTACATATATTAACAATATATATATATAAATATTATTTATTTTAGGAAAGATTTATACCAATCGCGCAACAACCTTCTATGTCTAGGCCTCACAGACAGTCTAAAAGACATGTAGGTAACCAACTTGCTATGCCTGACACACACCGTCGACTTTTTAAGTCTAAAGGCGGTTACCTAATTTTTTCCTTCATCGCACGAGTGTTAATGCACATAGACAAAGTTCACTGGTACACAGCCAGGGATGGAACCTACGACCCTACGGATAAGACTCGCACGCTGCAGTCACTAGGCCAACATTGCTAGGAAGTATTGTTTAAAACTCACCCAGCATATTAGCGGCCTCGGTTTCGTCGGGGTCAAAGCGCCCAGCAACGCGATAGTTAGGCGGAGTTGTGTCTGACTCACGAGATGTTTCGTCCCCTTCGATCCCGGTACCACTCGACGATAATGATTTACTGCTACTTCTGAAATACGAATAAAAAATATTTATAGACGTACGTAACGCAACTATGCGCAACAACAACAGTCTACCAACTAACTGTAACTTTGTTTTGCAGGCTCTTAAAGTTGTTTAAGTTTTCATTATGTTTGTTTATTACTATTATTGTTATTTTTTTATCTTTTAGTTTTAGTTATTTTTTTGTGGTTGTTTGTTTAGTTTTTTTCCTTTGATATATTATGTTCTAATGTAATTGATGTGTGCGTGTTGATATACTATAAGTATATGCCGTGTTGTTACTTTACTTTGGTATGCAATTCTTCCTACCCTTAACCTAGTAATAGAAAATTCGATTGATATTTATGACCATGACCATGCATATACACATAAAAATTTCCACTTCAGCTACCGAGAATTAAGTAATTATTAAAACGATTTCAAGGGTCCAAGGGTCCTTATGGCCAATTTAATAAAATTATTTAAAAAAAGATGAAACCGACATAAAATACCAGTTAACATTATGCACAAGCACAACAGGTATATACGCCACGAGTGTGGTGACAGCAAGGAGAGCTCTGACACAATATTATTTCGATTATGATGAATGTACTTCGTAACCTTTAATTGACAAATAAAGTAAATTCTGTTTTTTTCTTTTTGTTGTACAACCAAAATACTTGGCATGTTTCCCTTCTTATTTAAGTGAAGATTTTTAATTGGCTCACAATGTTACATCTATTTCTGTATTATGCTGTAAATCTTCTGAATTTTGAGTGTACGACGAACCAGGATTCAGAAGATAAACCATTTATATGGAAATTGTATTCGTTTTTACAACAAACTACCAAACGAAATTAGAGAATTATTACTGAACAAATTTAAACCTCTCGTTAAACGTAAATTAATCAATAAAGCTATTTATAAATTTGACGAATATTTTAATGATCCTAATCCTTGGGATTGATTTGTTCCAGTTCAAACAATTTGTATGACTTAAAACTTAGCGATTAAAAAGAATGGCGGAAAGTTTATTGCCAGTTCTTCTTGCCCGCTCTACGCCCTTGACTTGCGAACTGATAGTAAATGTAAATTTACAATTAATTTCACATCTTTTCTGACGTTAATAAGTATACTTGTTTACCTATATGTATAAAGTTATTTTGAGTTTGAATAAATAAATACATTTTTTTTCATCTGAAAATGGATTTTAAGTAATATCCCAATTTTCTCATATATCTGTAAAACTTAGTTAATAATATCCATAAAATCAAAATCAGACCATCCCGATAGAACTTTTACTTTCCAAGAAAACTGAGGCTTAACGTACAAACCTAGCGCATAGCTTCCTGCTTAGAATCCTAAATAAATAATATTATCCAATATATATTTCTAGTCAACACAACTAGCCTAAGCTCTTTTTTAAAGTGAGTTAAAATAAGCAACAAAATGAAAATTTTTTGAAAACTAACCTCTGTTGGGGCGTATGTGTGGCGCCCTGCGCAAGCGGCGTATTGGAGGATCTAGGTACACCTCGCAACGATAGATGGCGGGAACAAAAGCCGCGGCGCTGACTCTCCTTTGTGCAGCCGTCCTTTGAACAAAGCCGCCTCCATTGCTTCCCGTTAAACTTCT
Source organism: Pieris brassicae (assembly GCF_905147105.1). Lineage (NCBI taxonomy): Eukaryota > Metazoa > Arthropoda > Insecta > Lepidoptera > Pieridae > Pieris > Pieris brassicae. Next base: position 17,574,341 of record NC_059669.1, on the reverse strand, counting down.
TACGAATACCCGTTGGTGTGGATACAACATCGCCCTTCTTGTACTTGTGTGGCGTTGCTGCTTGAGATCTGCAAGAAGAAGAAGAAATATTGAGAACGTGGAATATAAGTATTTTAATAGCATTACTAATCAAGCAAGTTTTTTTAATTATTACTTAACTTGAGTATATATAGCCGGTCGTATTACTTCTTAATTTTGTTTATTTATCCAGTTAACCTGGAGGTCCTAACATAGATATCCCGGGACGAGACTAAGCTCCCTAAGAAATACGGTTCCCGTACGTCAAAAGACAATATATTTTTAAAATCTAAATTTAGTTTTTAAACTCAAACTCTACATATCTTTATTCATATAGGTAAACAAGTACACTTATGAACCTCAAAAAGATGTCAAATTAATTGTATATTTACATTTACTACCAGTTCGCACGTCAAGGGCGTAGAGCGGGCAAGAAAAACTGGCAAGAAACTTTCCGCCACTCTTTATAATCGTTAAATGTACACGTTATATCAATCTAGTAAAAGAAAGCATACACACCAACAACAATTCATAACAAGCCGTACTTTTACTTTAAAAAACTGCTAATCAGTAGAAATCCCTCACACGTCCCTAGAGGTTTATAATTACCTGGGTGTAGGCGGTTGAGATCGCGGAGTAAGGCTCCCCTCAATGAGACTCGATGTACTTCCTCGGCTTTGGAGACTGCTGCGTTTACTATTGCTGCAATCTAAAAATACAATTATTATTATTATTACAATTTATAATAGGAGGGTAGGGAGAAAACGAGACGCACGGGCGATAATTGCCGTGTTTGCGACACTTTAAAGACATAAATCTAGTGTGATATATAATTTTGAATTATTTCGGAAAAATCTGTGTTGAGCGGTTGTTTTTTCTAATTATTATTTTAAGATTTGGTTTTATTTTGTTGTGAAGCTATCTGAAATGTTTTCTTCCTTTTTAGCATTGGGAAACGCCTGAAAATTAGATGTTCATTATTGAATGATAAATTAACACATTTGTTTATGTGGTAAACGTTACCACAAACAATAGGTTTGGTAGGAAGACCAAAATCCTCCTGGTAATGATAAGATTTAGTTTAATATATTTTAGTTTTAATTTTTTCTAGTTTAATCGTTTGAGGTTGCGTTTATAAATATCTTAATATGTGCTAATTTGTTTTATTTAATGCTAAAAACCCATAAGAAATTCCTAACCAACACGACACCTTATTCTATAGTTTTTCTAAGACGAATTTATACTTCAGAAATTATCCTTTATACACACACATAAATTCGACATTGTGAATCATTGACGGAGTACAAAGTTTAATTCGTGATAGTTATGGTGTATGAATAACAACAATGTAGTATTTTTTTTTGTTAGTACTAGAATAGTTACCACGGATGACTTATCATCATAAATGATCGGAACATTTTAGACCAGTCTAAAATGTTTTAGATCTATATCAAAATAAATAAAACTATTTAATGGTATTTTAAAGCAGCTGGAGCAGTGTTGGCCTGGTGGCATTTATCAGGAAACACATTAAAAAATCTGGGGCCCAGACTTACAAGGCTTTAGCTCCATTATTTTTTTTTTAAATCGCGGTTACACTTAAGTTAAAAGGTATTTAAAATTTAAAAAACATACCCATATGTGAGGCATCAGTCGGAAACATGATATCCTCCCTTGGCAGGTCATCGTCACTTTCTCCATAATCATCAAATGGCCTAGAACCATTTGAGAGGGCACCAACTGTCACCACTTGCCCTGCACCAGCTAGAGGCGATGACGTGACAAACTCCCCACCGCCCATGGAGTACTGGAAGTTATGAAGAAACCATACATATGTTATACGAAACAATTCATATTGTTCTTGTCGTGTAGTGATAATAAGGGAAGAAAACAGAAAAAAATCCTAACAGTTCATATAGTTCATACTATGTTACATATTATAATTACAGTAACACCTCTTACACAATATGTAACTCATAGATTTTTTATATAACGGGAGGCAATGAGGTAGGAGGCTCATCTGATGTTAAGTGATACTGCCGCCCATGGACACTCTCATTGCCAGAAGGCTCGCAAGCGCGTTTCCGGCCTTTTAAGAATTAAAACACTAATTTCTTGAAGGACTTAGGTCGATTCGACTTAGGTGGGATTGGTTCGGAAATACTTCAAGGAGCGTTCAAGTATTGCGCAACGAATTTTGAGGGGGTCCCTCTTGTAAAACGTTACGCGGGGCAGGGATTGAATTACGCATTATTGTTAATATTATTTTCCACTTTCCAGTACTTTAGACCTCATGATGGTAAGTTTTAGGTATAAAGATTCACTGGGGTTGATCATGAAACGTTTTACTATTGAATACAGAAATGTTACGGCGCGTTTCATGGGGTTAAAGAATCATCGAAAATTGAACATTGAACTTGAAAGCTCCCTCAGTGGGAAGCTGGTTCCACGCTCAGTTCTGGAACCAACGACGATGATGTCATACGTGTGGAATTTCGTATTCTGACTTTCTAATTCTGACAGGGTTTTTGGTGTTATATACATAACGATATGTTTATTTCCTTGAATTTGATTTTATAACTACCATTCTCTTTGTTCTTTCGATCCATCCATCCAACTCACGTGGGTCCCGATGACAATAAGTCATTTATAAGTTCACACACAACATATTATATTTACAGGGTACAGTAATTTGACGAATGCCGATAAGCTCATAGGGTTGCTATTCATCGTTATTTTATCCCTTATAATAATAATGTTTTTTTTTTTTTTTAGTCAGATAAGATACGTCAAAAAAGAAACTATCAATTAAAAATATTTCTTCTGATTTATAAAAACATTGGTATTACTATTAAAACAACAATTATCGATTAAAAATGCGACTAAAACGTTATGAAACTTGCAGTTTATTTTAAAATAATTTATTCACGGGAATACGTTACGAATATAGTTAATAATAACTGAAGGAAATCTTTAATACTATGCAAAACTTACAACCCGTATTCTCCAGTTATTTTTAAGTCATAATAACAGACCACATTACGTAATATGTACATATGGTTTAACCTTGTGGTTAGCAATAATGGGCAAATGCATCCAAACTATATAGATAATTAATAAGGTTATGATCAGCTATTTATGTTTTTGTGCTCGTAACTTAACCAGATTTATAGCGGCAAGATCTCGCATGCATTTTAGTAGAAATAAGTCTAGCAACGACTTCTGCGAATCTCTCAAAATTTATATACTTTAACCGATTAATTTATTACGAGTCAAAATTCGTGACAAATAAGATAAAACCTATGTGTTACCTTTGTCAACAAAAAAATCTAAAATTTATTTCGGCTTGGTCTGTTTGTGATAATTTTATGCAGTGAGGCGAAATTTCCAAGGCAGAATGCTCAATGTGGTACTTACCGGCACACAGGTAGAAACGGGATGTATCCGCAAATGCTGGGGCATCATGGCCGCGTGCGAACCAGCGTCTTCTAACTCGTCAGCCCAGGGTGGCTGCAGGAGACGGATATCCGCTCTTTTCACTTCAACCGTGTCCTTTATACCTTCACCGTCAATGACCTATAAAATAAATTATTGTTAAAACTGAGAGTATTGCTTCTTACATAGCTTAAAACACAAAGTTGGAGTTACAGTAAAACTAAACAACAACAAAAAAAACAGTTAGTCAAAAGAGCACGAGCTGGTCACACAGAATTCGTCATATATTCGTTTCTAAATTGTATTTAAGTTCATTGATAGCGTGTTTGAATAAAATAGAGATTGTGTTCCCAACTGTCAATTATAAAATTGTTGTATATATTTTAAATAATATCGACTGGATCTTAACTTATTACACTAACTTATTTTAATAAAACCCTTTTCGAGTTGTTTTCAGCGTGGTTACAATAATACGATGAAAAGAATGTCCAACCTAAAGATAACCATCAGCATTACGCGAATTACCATTTGATTAAATTAAATAATTATATTTGACTATCTGTGATTCCAATACAATCGAAATTTCACGTTCTGTTTTCTTTCTGTTATTGTTTTCAATTTTGTAATAGACCCATAAAAAATTGTCTTGTACCTGTACACGAATCCTGATAGGCGAATTGTGTATTTCGAACACGTAACCTTCCACAAACACGTTTTGCACACTGTCCCGACTAGCATCAGTCCTAACGACACACGAGGACCCGATAGATATGTGACTTAATTGTGGACTCGCATCACTGATAACGTCATACTTATTTGCACCAAACACATTAACATATTCAATCGCTTCATTTTCCTGTCCATCCAATTCCACTATCACTTTACAACCCTCAGCTTGACGAATGACCCCCGGCGTGTAAATTCCGCGCTGCTTCGCTAGGACTCTGTGATCCCGCCACTCGGATAAGTCTATGTTTGGATAAGATATGTATTCTGTTTGTTTTATCTCGTGCGGTGAGGATCGCACGATTGGCGAAGGTTGGAGCATGGACTGATACGTCGTAGGCGTATATTCCACTGACGGGGCTGACACTTGGATATTAAGATTCCTTTCAGGGAGGCTGTTCATGCAATTCCTCTCTATCTCCTCAAGTTCAGATGGCGCCAATTTCCGTTTCTTCGGCAAATTGCGTATGGGTGCCTGCGTCGGAGTTTGTTGAACGGGCTGAGTACCGTTGGTATTGGGGGTAGTCGGATTTGCCATGGTTATATTTGGGGTTGGATTCGTACTTGATTGTGACAAACTTACTGTTCCCACGCTACTAATCACCGATGCTGGGATCTGAAAATAATACATTTCTAAATGAATATTATTTGATATAAAGAATAATTACAAAATATAACAAAGTAGTATTGTCTTTGGTCAACATAACTTTTACACATTGAAAGAAAACAATTTTTAACCGGAAAAAGTTGGAAAAATGTATATACCTAATGTAACGAGAATTGAAGAGATGTCGATTACGTAAACACGTTTAAAATAGTTTACGATAAGATCTTCAATAACAAGTATTGAAATGTGACACAAAAAGTTATCAAACTTCCATTATATTATTATTTGGCATGTAGCAGTGTTAGCATAGTGGCTTGAAGCTTCAAACCGAAAGGTTGTGCATTCGAACCACAAAAGGCTGATCACCTACTTACCTATAAATAATAATAAAGGCATCGGATAAAGAAATCTGAGGTCAAGACCGAGAGTTGCCAATGGCAAGTGTTTTCGTTATACGTTAGCACACAATCGCAATGGTATTTCTTGTAATTATAATTATATCGTTCAAGGAATTGTAAATACAAGAATTATTAAGAAGACATAACTATTATCAAACAATTAAAATGAAATTAATTATTTCGGTGAACGACGACTCACACTAGGCGTACTTCAACTCCTTTTTATGAAGACCACAAAACATTCTATAACAGTATAGGTCTCAAGGGCACATGGCATGAAGATAGCTTCATATTAATAAGTTTCTGAACTATATTTTTAATCCCCTGCTTAATAGAACATAATCCGCTATCTAAGCCATATTTGGTCAAATGGTTATATACTCGGACTGAACATTCCCCATACTTTATAACGCAATTTATAAAGAATTCCTAAAATTTGATTCAAAGGAATTCTTATATAAAATAGTAAACAACATTGCTTTCCGCGAGCCCCTTCATAGGATGTGTTCTACTTTGGATTCTGCTACTAATATCGATCTTTTTTCGCACTGCTCTACTGCTTCATTTAAGAATAGGTTAAAACAACTATTAATGTCCTAAGCCTTGTATCTTTCTTCTATATTATAGCTACTAGTATGTCGTTCTCCTGATTTATAAATGTTGTATTGTATTGTCTACTTAAATAACATTCTGCAGTCATGTTTTGCTTTATATCTTATTTTTTATCAGTGAAACTTTTTGTGGATTTATCCAATGTGTTAATTTTATGTTTTATTTTTTTTACTTTAATTGTATACAGATGTATGTGTTTGTTAAATGAATAAATAAATATAAAAATGGTCAGTATATTCATGATACTATACAACAAGAAATGAATTATCTGACCAAAATGTGGCAATATAATACCAATACTAATGTATTCTATTTTTCCTACTTAAACTAACAATTAGATTAAATTCGATCAGTATTTTCATTCGATCACAGTTGATGATTTTAATTTGCTTTCCAACGAGTGTAAATTAGGACAAAACAAACAATAACTTACAACAATAATTTTTAAAGTTTACAGAGTTTTGAAAAAGAGGGTAGTAACAAATTATGACTCTTTTTCTCTAATAAAATATCGCCCAAACGCAAACTTCCTATTTGAAGAAGTTCACTTCACTGGTATTTCCTGTTAATTTTAAGATATTTTATATGGACGCACAATGAGTCAGCGCGATTTTTAAAACGTGAGGACCGTATACACGTATTCAATAAAGAAGGATAAAGCCATCAATGTATGTTTATAGTTGCCATATTCTACCTTACAAAAGGGGGTGTGATGTAATATTTTATAAAATATTTTAGGAAGCAGTAGTAACAATTACTTTTTTTCAGTTCTAGTTTATTATCTATTGATGTACTTAATTGACTTATGTTTTCTGTTTCGTATATTTTGTTTAACAATGTAATCTGTTTTGGCTTTGTATTTTCTTTTATATAATACGTATATGTGTAGGTTTAAGATTACTTATAAATAAATAATTAATTGGTATAACCTGATCGTCTATATCAGGGTAAAGCGAGTGCGCGCGGTAATGCCGCGTGGAGCTGGGCGGCTGCGTGCCCGCGCCACTCGTCTGAGCGCGCTGCATCACCGCCGCTACCACGGCTCACTCATTGCGCCTGAAAACATCAAGATTATTTATATTATAACACATACACACCAGTATAATATCTCTGATACTTCGAGATATACAAATTGTTTATATAATCATACAAACTATCATCATTTGCTAGCGAGACTTATTACTTAACGATTATTAACTATCGAAATTAGTACTAGTAAAACACATCTAAACACAGTGATATAATTGACCTATAATATAAGATTATACCTAGATTACATGCTCTTAAACATAAGACAAAACTTGTTCTTTAATATACCAGGAAAACCGATGAGTAATAGTTCTAATAAGCGATATTATACGGTGTAATTCAACAATGGGCCATGATTTTTTACTCAATTTAAACTCGTTATTAATAAAATCACTCTGATTTACAAGAAATTTGATCGTTTCGTATATATATATACTAATTCGTAACTTGTTACGGGCTTTAAAATGGTTCAATCTTCTATACTTTGTTTAAAAAGTACATAGGCCACACGGTCAGGAGGCTCACCTGATATTGTATCATAGACACTCTCAATGCCAAACAGCTCACGAGTGCGTAGCCGACTTTTAAAATCGAAATTATATTGCATTCTTCTCGCTCCATATTAAAGGAAATTTTGCACTATGCGTATTGTAAAATTTCCTTTAATCTAAACGCTTTGTGCATCAATGAGCCCAATTCTTAAATTGTAGTGTACTAAACGTAGATATTGCAAATACATGAATCAAATGTTGCAATAATATTCATTACGACGGTTATTTTCGCTTACATCGAAATAGACATAGCTTCGATCAATAACCTGGAGCTAAGTTGAGCACTAATTGTTTTATTCTTTCACTCCCGACAATGGGGCGTGGTTATTAATATTATACGTACATTGTTCAATGGTATTTGGATTTTCGCGTTGTACCTTTTAGGGCACCCTCACCCGTTTCACGAAACACGATGAAATTGATTTATAAAAATCTGTTATATAGATACGAGCCACAATTATCTTATGTTAATATGACTATTTAATTGTCTTCCTTCATTTAAATTCAAAGTGGAATTTAAAAAAAAAATGTTACTTAATAAATTACTAGTTAAACGTGTGTCTCACACAGGTGAATTTAATGTGAATGAAACATATATCCGTGACTATTGAACAATTTGAATATATAAACTGTTTTGCAGTTAGCGGTCCGCGTTGCTGATGACTGATGAGTAATAGTCACAATACAGTAGTAACGATGGTTTTATTTACGTAACTATCGTACATAATTCATATAAAAAAATTTGGCAACTTGGTAGAATGGCTTTGTTAGGGTAACTCTCATTTATAATAAACATAGTCCGAGCACCGACTGTATAATTTAGACGTACCTAATTTTTTATCAAGGAAACAATTTGACCAAAAAGAATATTATAATATATAAATATATATTATAATATTCTTTTTTTCATAATAACGGTTAACTGTCTTTTACAACTGTGTATTCCTGTTGCTATTGTGTCATCGTATACTAATATACGCTGTATAAATCTAAGAAATCTAATAATTATTTACTAATTCATCACTTTGAATCACACTATAGGTACCAATAAGCTTCACATTTCATTTAAAAAAAGTACTAGGTACGTAACCAAGAAATCTGTGTAATAATATCCTATGCAACTATATATAAACGAAAATTATTACACTCACATAACACAAACTGACGTCATAAAGAGATTAATAAAACATGGAGCTGAACTCAGCTCATAATTACCTCCTCATAGTTACTTCACAGCGAAGGCAAGTTCAAACATGTTTATACACAATCCCAACGACCTTGTTTTAAGTGTAGTTTATGAATCCCACATACGAGTAAAGTAAAGCCCATTAGTCAAATACTACTTACAAGTTTCTAACGAGATAAGGATATGGAGCCAGAAAGCCGTATATTAAAATTTAAATAACACTTAAGTATAGCTATTTTCTGGAAATTTCAAAATAACTTTTCAATTATAGAACGATAACGATTATCAACTCACAAATCTTTGCATTCTGTGGCTTTTTGTTGTTGTGATATTTATACTTTTAAAAAGAAACCTTCAACCTTCAAATTTCTGTAGATTTTCCTCATCAATTGTTTTTTTCTAATAGACAAGTAAGTACCTTTGCATCTAAGACATGCCGGTTTCCTCGCGATGTTTCTACTTTACTGTACGAGCGAGTGTTACGTACAGTATATTGATACTACGAACTCTGGGCGCAAGTCACACACTAAAGCCACGCCACCTCACCTAATATGAGTAGGTATATCAGAGTACATAATAATATATACTAGCGAATATTCTGATGTCCATGTAAATTATTTGTATGAGAAATCTTAGTGTGGCGCGTAACCAGCGCTTCTACTGGTTGGCGCATATGTTTTTGTCTTTACCATACAATTATCTATTATTCTAATTTGTTTTTATGGAAGAACTAGAAAGAATGAGATAGATGATTAGAACCTGACATCAGTCACGTCGTCTATTAATTTAACACGGCTGGATACCTGATCAAACGGTGATTGTATAGCTACCGAGTTGCGAACTGTTTATGGTCGAAGTGTTTGCAAATATAGAGAGTGCTAAGGTGTGAATGTAAAAGAATCAGTCCTATGGGCAAGAGTGGCAATAAGTAATACATTCTGTATATGCAAGAGGCTAATATCAGATTTGCAATTTAATAACGCAACAATCAGCAAAATTATCAAACTAAAATATAAAATTTGTGCCCCAGAAGACTTTGAGTTTGAGATTGTTCGTAAGAATACTTTAATACAAGAAACTTGCTATTTATTAGTAGATATCTATACGATTTACACTCAGCATCAATATACTTTATGTAGATTACGTACATTTTTTTCCAATATTTTTGATCAAATTGAAGTGCCACTTAAGCCCGGATTTCCGATTCCGGAGCACAGCCTAGACATTCTCAATATTGTATCATACAGTGAGAACAGCAACCTACGTGATACTCTTTACATTCTAAGCACATGACAATTCCTTTGACTTACTAGAGAAAGAACAGATTCGTGTATAATAATCAGAACAGTTATTATGTTGTAATATTATTATCCTTAATGTATTTTAATGACAAAAGCGGTATTGTACCAACAACAGATAGACAGTAAAAACCGTGAAACAGTTCGATTGATAATAAGAATCTAAGCAATTTCATGAAATAACTTTGTCGGCTACTAAGTAGTACTTAATTTTTATACAAACGTTATCACGCTAATGTTAATGAATTACTGTATTAAATATTTGGTTTGCGTGCTCCACCTAGACCATGCCCATCATACTCGAAGCATTCAACAAAAAATCACAAAGTATAAAATTTTGTACCGCAATACAAGCCGAAACAAGCATTACGTGACCGTGTTTTTCGGCGATGATTCACCTTATATCAGGTTAGGCACACATACAATATGTAAAAGGTATGTGTTAAGTGAATAATATCGAATACTATAATCTTATAGAATAACTACCGACGACTAAGAGTATAATAACGAAACTAACACCCATTTGAAATTTCATTATTAACAGATTTTATAATCTGATAGATAGTACAAAAGGGAATATGTATTACAATTACTCTCTAGGCATACATAGATCGAATGTGTCAGAGGCACCACAATTCAACCTTTGCAACGAAAAAAAAATAGTTTTGATGGTAATTACTAATCCATCTAAGTACTTGTATACAATCTCTTTAGTAGAAAACAAAGTTGCTAACCACTATCTTGGCGCTTAGTTCTTTTAACTTCGCTTTCCTGTTTCCTCGCGAACAAAGTCGCGAAATTAATAGCGATAATTGACGCTTATACCTATGGCAGTCACAAAGATTATAACAAAATTACTTACAACTTTGTGCTATGTTCAACAATTACTATTCTCAATAACCAAAACCACACTTTCGTAGTTGTTTGAAAGGACGTGCGATAAGACAATATTAATTTTATAAACGTCATATAAAAACGACGTTAACGGGTGCAGCGCCTCTATTAATCCCACGGGACTTGAACTCGATAGAAAAAAAGAAATCTCGCCGAAGACAAAAACAATAATGCTTATTTCCGGTTGAGTGTACCTGTGGAGGTATGGAGCTTATATTACTTTCTACCAAATGGCGTGTCTGGCCCTTTCACAAATAAAAAATGTCCTGTCGTACTAAAAACTTGCAGTGCATTCCTTGCATGAAATAATTTCCTGTCTGTTTTATGCTTTAAAATATAAAATATTAGTTTCAACACATGGAGATCATGTGAATTTATAAAATTCTAACACTGCATACCATCTTTTGGTTGTAATCTCTACTGTAATAGATAAAATATTCTATTTAGTGAAACTACAAGTAATGTTTATTTATATTAAATAATTCTAATAAACCTATTTATAGAGAAATATATAATGTTAAAGTATTATATAATTTATATTATATTATCTAGCATTTATATATAGATATTTTGAATATGTCAAATGAAGGCCTTTTATGTATTAATACTAAAAAAAATCTAAACAGTATCAGTATTTTTTGTCCAAGTTCTAATTCTAATTTAACAAAGGTTATATTTCTATTATACATGTGCAGCAACAAACAGCAGATAGTTTATTACAAAACTATAATAATGATTAATGTACTCTCACATTAATTATACAATAAAAACAATTTATTTTGTTTTTGGTCTTATGAACATATATATACTCAGCGAAACATTAAGCAACAAAAACACCTTAAAGACTTTATAATGTGAGAAAATTATGTTATCTAAATACCAAGTCCTAATAGTAAAATTCAAAACATATAAAAATATGGATTCAAAATGTACACAGAGTATTATTACTACAGTTAAAATAAAAATAATAATTTTTGAAAGTAACTTCAATGTTAAAAGCCCTAGAAAATTTTCCTCCGTCAATATTTGTTGCAATTGCATCATCTAAAACATAAAACTTACATATAATGATATATAGGTTCATACATAATAATAATTATGTATCACTGACATAATCATACAAAGTTTAGTATTTAGATAAGGTGCTAAAGCAGTAAAATTATGTTAAAATGATCACCAAATATAAGGTAAAAGCAGTTGAATAGAGAACATATATTATATACAACCAAGTAAAATAAAAAAATATGATGTTCAAAAACTCATGGAAAAAGTTATTTGAAGAATGTAATGGTATTATTGCATACTAGATTATAGTGAACTATTTGTATTATAGCAATGTTTCCAACCTAATAATGTAATATTCCACTATAATTTAAACTAGTCAACAAGAGTCTGTATAGTCCACACCTACATAAGTTTGTCTTCAATAAATGATTGCTGCATATCATCCACTACTAGCAACTATAGTACAACAAGGTACATATCATTACCTTGTTGTACTACAATGAGACCAAATTTTAATAGAATTTATGCTTCTCAGTGCCAATGTTAATTAGCTTGTATACATATGAAGCACTTTATAAAAACAGGTATTAGATAAAACATTTTGCTTACTTACTTAGATTAAACAAGTAGCTGACTGGACAGTTCGATCATGGCTATTCACAATTATTTATAAACAATTCAAGTTGCAAGGCAACCGAAGCATTTATGTAGTGTAATCAGCTGATAACAGCGATATGAACGCGAGCAACGTACGTAAATAGGCACCACCGACACGATAGGCGCATGCTTAGATATTGACCGAAATCAATTTTATCCACAACACACTAGACGCCGCGGCGTATGCACCAGTGGGCAGGTACTAATATTTCTCATGTTCAACTAACAACTCGTCACCACGACTGCGCCTCGCGGTGCACAAATCGAATACCATAACTTATTCACCGATGCAAAGTTATAGCCGTGTGCGCCCTACATGCGCAGACAACGTTTCGCACCCTGTCACTTTATCTTTTCAACTCACCGTCCTTTGCCATTCCCATGAACACGATGCACGTAAACAACCAAACCACATAATAAAACAAAATGGTAGTCCGGATCGCACTCGCGGCGAGATGAGAAATTTTATGAGCGAACACCTCACGAGTAGTAAAACGTTGTTACTATCTAAACGTAGTATTTTAACAGTCCCCCCACCAGTTTATTATCTGCCTTCACTGCACTCTATTGTTCACTTCGTAATTATATATAAGAACCACTAACACTTCATCAGAACAATAATTATTCAGTTTATCAACGTTTTGCACTGATTTTTAGATCTACCACATCCACTTAAAAATAATGATCATTGAAGCGTTTGACATCGCAAGACAAAACACCCACACCAAAAAATTCTATATCACGACTGGCCTAGCTGAGCGCATTATAATTTCCACTCAAATGTATTCCTATTTCACTCGTTCACCATTCATTTGATTATTTCTCAATACGTACGAAAGAGACAGAAATATAAAAATATTTCCTATGTATGAATAGGATCGGTGTTATGAAGTATCCCTCCCTAGAGCGCTGGCCAAAATCGAGTTGAATGGACCCGAGACGCGTTCATCCATTGGATCGATTCTAGTCACGTGATATAAATATGTCGCTGACTGCATTTATAGCCGCGAAATTTAAACTTGTATACTGATAGGCTATACATTTTATCTTGATAATTACATTCATACAGTATATAATCACTCTGATTATTTTTTTTGTTGTGTAAAGTTATTTTATCTTTAATTTAAAGTGGTAAATTCAAGTAGTGCTGCAAAACAATACATAAACATAATTATAAATTGTTTTTCATACCTACATGTATTAAATAACATGAGGCCTATGTAATAATTGTGATCAAATACGAATAAAAATATATTCAAAAAATAAGCTGTCAATAAGTACTTGTATTTTACTGCATTAAATTATCTACAAGACCTTTAAAAAAAACATTTATTATATATTACATAACCAATGTTCTTGGGCCAGGTACCCAATAAAACTACAAACAGAAAATCACCATAATGAAATTTATTTTCTAAATATTGTTAAAGCAAAATCCAATATATTATATTTGTGGAAGTGTGACATAAATTTCGTGTCCCCATCTCTTCGACTCTGAAAAGGCTGATTAAACATTAAGAAAGCTAAGTGAACTGGTTCACAATTGACATTATTCATTTTCTTTGCCATACCAACTGCTGGTGTTAGATGTTTTACCTTAGATTTAATTTATGGGGAACAAATAATACTAAAACACAGTAAAGGGTTTTAAATAATTAGATTTATTGAGTACGAAAATATATCCTAGTCACTATAATTAAGCAAAGAACTTAATTTGGATTTTATATAAAGTAAAGTGTACATTCTGTCTTTTAAACCAAACAAACATTTTTCATTGAAAAGCATTTTATTATTTGTTGCCACTATGCATAGTTTTAATATTATTTATGATACTTAAATGAGTTTAAATTATCAAACACAATATTGATAGCAATATTTTATAAGTATAAATTGTGTGCAATGACGGAAAATATACAAGCTAGTTGATTTAACATCTAGATTCCAAGGCCGAAAACAGATACAATGCAGTACATGGTTTTATTTTCCCAGCGAACAGTGCATGAACCATCTGTATTGTTGTCCCAGAAACAAGATGAAGCAGTGTGCAGCCCTGCACCATTCTTTTGCATGATTGTACAGGTCACTGTAATTCAGAATACCATATAAATTATTTCATTACATGTCTAGAAAGACAGATTTCTTTTGAATATTATGTTTACATTTGATAATATGACAAAAAAGCCTTGAAGTCTTTACTATATCTTAAGGAAAATTTGTAAAAAAAAATTGAGAGAGAGAACATATGTATGGTGGCGATAAAAATTTACTTATGCATAGGGTACAAGCACCCTAACACAGCTGTACTTACCAATATATTTGTATGGTTTTTGAAGCTTTGTAAGTTGACCTAAACACGATTCTACAACCGCCGATGTCCACTGATTGACTTTATTATGCTGATACGCCGTGCCTCCGATAGAATTTTCAATTGCCTCCTTTATAATTTTACTTACATCGTCCACGATGAATTGATTCTACAACAAAATTAATCCGAATATGAATACTGGTGAACGATTTCGTGTTAATTACACGAACAACAACTACTTTACTTACTTCTTCAGTTAAATCGTTGCACTCTTTAACATCCATGGCTAGAAATTCTTATTTCCTAAAATTTGGTATTTGTTGATATCGATTTTATTGAGACTTCTAGAAAACCTACAATATACAACAAAATTTGACGCTAACTAATGCTGCAAAATTTGGAAATTTAAATGTCAGTGCACACTCCACAGAAAAAGTGGATATGACTGTCATTTGTAAGTCTACTTCACTTAAAACATAGAGTAAATTAACATTTAACCTGTGCTGTAATATTAACGTTTTGCGTTTGTTAAGTGCCGGATTGGAGTAATGTGAACGAGTTTTTCACCTCGCTCCACGTCAGGTTCAGGTCTTCAGGTTGTCTCTAGTCTCATCTGCAACAGTGCCAGGTTTCAAGGGACGGTCACGCTTCCGCTTTCCTTGCGGGTTTCAATCAAGCACCTGCTTGGGAATATGATTGGGATCTGCTGGCTAATCGGTGTTTCTCGACAGCGGTCCCAACGTTTCTCGTTAGAGATCTTTACGGGCCAGTAGATGCCCAGAATACGGCGAAGACAGCGATTGACGAAGATTTCGAGTCGGTGTGAGATGCCTTTGATGACCTTCCACGTTTAGAACCTATAGAGCAGCATAGATTTGACGTTGGATCCGAATATTTTAACCTTGATTCGACACGCCAACATTCGTGGCCGTCATACAGGCCGAAATTGTGCAAAGGTTGCTCGGGTCATGATAATGCGAGAAGTATAGGACACCATTCTGTACCACCAGTTTCAGACACGAATAAATAAATATTTTGGAACGTTTTTTTATGTCCTCTATTCCCATCCGCAATGGGGTACGATTCTTAACTCCAACACACAATTCTTTCGTTTTACGGGTATTAATTTTGAGTCCAGCAGATCCCGCCTCGCATCCCATGTCGTTGTTGTCGTGTGACTTAGCAGACATAGATCTTCCAAGATGTTGCTTAATCCCCACTCTATTCCGCGAGGCTTGCTTTGTTATGTGCGATGCTTATCCAGTCGTAAACGACCAGGCAAAGTGGTGGCGAAAGTAAACAGCCTTGTAGGTGATTAGTACGTGTCGTCATGAAACAATAATTTGTTCTGAAAAGAACAGTTAATTGCGTTACCGTTAGGACAACTTTTTGCCGCGCCTCGATTTTATTGTCTACGCACCCTTCGCATCTTGGTACCACATGTTACCACTAGTGGCCAGGTAGGATAATTTTTGTATATAAATCTACAGTTTTTAAAAATTAAACACATTCCACATTCCATCTTCACCTCTTCTCAACGAATTATTAGGAAGTTTTATTTTAACCAAATAAGGACCAATCAACCTAAACCAAAACTACCCTAAAGCCTTATCGGATGCCCTGGTGCACATAAATATCTAAATATTTGGTTGATTATCTTTAACACCAATGGTAGAGAGTATACTGCTCCATCTCAGCGTAGCGAAAGCTTTTATAAGTTAACAAAGGTAAAGGTAAACTTGTAGGTGGTTCAACATCGATGTTAAGTGGCCTGGGTGGTAAAGATGTGTCTTGCAGGGCGCCAGACGTAGACAATGCTGTGGAACGAAAGGTTTTCTCAAAGTGCTCATACCAGCGGCCAATGTCGTAATTGCCCTTCTGATGTTACAATAAGTTTCTACCTATCTTTTGATATTATATTGATCATTTCGTGCTCCATTTGTATACACAAATAAATTAAAATGTAATTAATTAATTATATTTTCAAACATACAGACATAAGATTTAAATAACATTTATTTTGCCCTATTAACATGAGTAACACAAAATTCTCAACAAAATAAATCTAGCAAAAAGCCCTCGTTTCATACTTTTAGATGTCGCCGTCTCACTTTGAATTATTATAAAAGATTCCATCTACAGAGTACAGATATTATTCTACGATAATAATTATAAATGTCATCAGTTGCTGGTAGTCATCTGTCAACCGAGACGCAAGAGCTACTGATTTTATATAATCTATACTCTGGATCATTTCAATTTTCAAATCAAATTTCAATTTAGTTGACATTTTTGATTTTTAGTTCGGATACAAAATATGGATTTGTAAATTTTATTTTAATGGCTTCATCAGTGCAGAATAATAGGGTTTCTCCTTCTAGCTATTGTGCATGTTGTCGAACGTGCAATATGTGGTGCTGGAGGGCATTAAAATGGCTTCCAGTACTGTTGATAGTTTCTATTGTGACATGGTCCTATTATGCATACGTTCTCCAGTTATGCATTTGTGAGTATTTCATTGATTTTATTATAATGTGAGATCTATTCAATGAACGAAACATGATACTATGATACTTTACAGTTACAATTGAGAGTACAGTGCAACAATGTGTCTATCTCGTGCTTTACCACATTTTATTTATAATGTTCGCTTGGTCGTATTGGCGAACAATTTTCGCTAACATCAAATCAATTCCTGATAAGGTGAGTCCCATGAAACAAAATCAACTTAGTAATTTTTTTTGAGCTTACTATTAAATGCATATTGTATTTGTTGTCTTAAATTTTATAGGGCTCACATACTCATAGTTTTTCTTTAGTTAGTGTCTAAAGTGTATTTAAATATAATTTAAAGTCAGTAAATTAGAAATCGGGAGCTCATTTAAATTGACAGTTATTTGTCGTCAATGTTACATTATGGTATCAAGGATCTAAACCCCTTTTTAGTAGTGAACAGCATAAATATCACAACAATTAACCTACTTTTACCAAAGAAAAGAAAGTACATATAAACATTATTTTCATATTCCCATATTTTACTTATTTCAGTATAAGTTACCTGAAGAGGAATTAGAAAAGTTGTTAAGTGCAGATACAGAAGAAGCACAGCGTACAGTTTTGGAGAATTATGCTAAAGATCTTCCAATAGTCACTAGGTAAATGTATACTCTATTATCAAATGTTAGAGATTTATTGTGTTTCACATTGATTTTATATGACTACATAACTTGGCCTTAATTATTTCCATGTCTGTATAGAGTGTATACAATAAAATGCAGAAACACCTTATAAGAAGGAGATAAATCTTTTATATACTTCTAATCAATATTATAATTTTTAAATAACCTGAAAATGTGCCTGTAAATAAGAGAATAAACATTCACATCCTTTACACATTTTCCATGTCTGCACTAAACTTATAGTTTATTTTATCTATTTAAAAATTCTTGCCAAAATGGTCTTAAATGGTCATTTTTTATGTATAAGTAACTACTATAAAAATATTAAAGACAAATGTAGGTGTAAGGCAAAGAAGTTACTAAGGTTCAATAATAAATTTAAACAAACTTACATAGACCTTATCCTTTGCTTATATTTTTCTGAATTCTATCTATAATTATATAAACTATTGGAATGGAAAATGTTTGTTTTTCTAACTATAGGGTGTCTATAGAAGTAAATTATTTATAAATACTTTTATCATTGCCTAAAATATATTATTTTCTCAATCCTAGCATCATAAGTGCTTTACGAAAATTCATCAGGGTCCTCTTTCATTTGGAAAGCAGAAAAGAAATATTAGAAAATTTTGCTAGTACTATCCCTGTTTTAACAAGGTTTGTTGCTTAAATATTGCAGTAGCTAGAATTGAGAAAATAAATGTTCTTAAGGCCCATGTCAATATTACCTTATTGTAGGTTTCAGTAGTGAAAATTATAATGTAATGTTAATGGACATCTGTGACTACCAAAAATAATGTTACATTTTGTTTAGTTATTGAGTCTCTTTACAGTGTAGTGTTCGTACTATTAATATATGATAGTACAATGAAACTGTGTCTAGTATGTATTAAAACATTTGTATTTACAGAACAATGTCGGGGTCAGTGCGGTATTGCAACCGTTGTGTTCTTGTGAAGCCGGACCGTGCCCACCACTGCAGTATATGTGCTAGATGTGTACTAAAGATGGATCACCATTGTCCATGGGTGAACAATTGTGTCTGTTTCCACAACTACAAGTTCTTCATGCTATTCCTTGGATATGCATTGCTGTATTGTATATTCATTATGTCAACATGCTTGCCCTATTTCATCAGGTTTTGGAAGGTAAGATTATTTAAACAGTTTTTATTTATCAATACATTGACAATTTACACTGCTTATAAGATCTGGTTTTGTGTAAGTAAACAGTTAGCAACTAAATTTTCTTTGAAATTATATGTGTGAATCAACTGTAAAGAAAATTATTTTCTTATAATAATTGGCACATTATCTTTGAACATATGATTAAAGAAACATGGACATATCTACTACCATTTAACAAATATTGAAGTTGTTGTGGAGCATGCACTTCGGCATTACTTTTATGTCCGTGATTGATAAAATTTACTTGCAAAAAAGGTAACATGAATACAATGGGATTGTTAGCAAACATTTTAATATTTTAAGGAATAGAAAGAAAATTATTTTTGATACTCATTAGCCCAGTTGTCAACTGATAATTTTATAATTGCACTATTTATGAATATTACAGATGTATCAGGAATACAAGCATGCTCACTGCGATCGTTTTATTGACAACGGTTCATATACTAAACAATGCATGGATATTCTTAATGTAACTCCCTTTATAACTTAGCTCGAATCATTAACATATTAACATTAGATAATCATAGTTCAAGATGTCACTTTTATCATTTACATACCATAAGATGTATAGATTTTAATTTATATTTTATTATGATAAAAAGTACGAAACAGCAGGTTTGCCATAATTCGAAACATTGGAATTAAAGACTTTGGCCCTTATTCATAATAACAAATGCATTATTTTTCTTTCGTCTTTTTCTGTTAGATAATGGTTACGCTGTGATGACTAGAGACAGATGAATACTTTAGTTCACGTTAAGTTCAGTGATGTGATTGTTAATTACTGTGGCTGGCTTCGTAGAATTGAGGTCAAACTTCTGACTTACAATTAAAGGGCTTAGGCACAGATGTATAAAACTAAGGCGGATAATGTTAGGTGAATAAACAGCGTGTTTTTATTAATTTCTTGCGGAGAGGACTTTTAGTATACATATGTAAGAATTAAGCAAGTAGTCGATCGGCCATCTACATGCCAGAATGATGGTTTCCCGGAAATCGAAATGTATTGAGGCGGTCTTACTCCGCATACATACAAGAAACAAAGTACTATATCGTCTTTATTACATACGAAAATGTATCAATCCGCTACGAAACTCGCACGTAAGGTCTAGGCCGCGCTGATTTTATGTACTTTGTGTCATAACTTATCTGATATAGATATAGGACGTAACATTGTCCTTCATTGTTAATAATCATATAGTATAAAAATATAATCTTAGTTTTTATCTTAATAGTAGAGAATCGTTGTTCATTTGTTTTACGAATACAAGTTTCTAATAGGAAAAATAAATACTAAACGAAAATATACCAACGTGTATATATACGAATGTAATAAATATATTTGCGGATACCTGTCATCCATTATTTTTATTTAAAAATAGAACATTATTAGCAAGTAGAAATCATCGCCTTTTAAAGTATCATCTAGATTCTAGATAATGGAGCGTTACTCATTAGTTAAATATAGGATATGTTCCACATTGTTTTCCGTTAAATCGCAGTGGGGATGACTTTTTTGATAATATGATGTATGTGAACAATGTGGAATATATGTATGTGTAATAATTAGTTTTAGCTATTTATAATTTTAAAAAATTGTCTGAAGTTGATGACGATACTAATAAAACAATTAAAATCACTAGCCAAAGCCTTAGGAGCCTTAAGAGCTTAAAGTTTCCTGTCGGTCAGTTAAAATTATAGATGATATACCTTTTTAACATTGTCAAGAACAGTTAATAGTTGTTTGTTCACGACTTAAGTATTAATAATAATTACTCCCATAAATTTCTGTTAAAAACTATTTCATTGTTATATAAAATGTAAGAAAAAACCTTTATGTAATATAGATTGATATTTTTTATACATTATATATTCGTCTACAGGGTGATTTTGGTGCAGCTGGCAGTTCTGGTCGTTACCACATAGTGTTCGCATTCTTCGTGGCTCTCATGTTTGCGGTGTCACTTGGTTCGCTCTTCGGCTACCATTGCTACCTTGTATCGCATAATAGAACTACCTTAGGTGAGTAAATTTCCATACACTAGCTTATTTATCAGATTATTAAATAAATGTCAGATTTGTAGACGAGCTTTTTGTCGCGTTTAATAGTGTACAACGAGGAACAAATTGTTCTGTTTTTGAGATTTTATTTTCAGCCGTTTTTTTACAATAAAGCATTAAAGCAGCTTTTTGCGTTGGGTTCAGCGAACAAACGACAAGTGAATTATTGAAATAAGAATATCATTAAGAAAAACACTTTTTTATTTAAAATTTAGAATTATGTAAATAACTATAAGTTTTAATAATAATACATAGCTTTAATCCGTTCAAAAAGTGTTTTTCTTAATGTGTAAAAGCTATTTTAACAAAAGACAATACTAAGAATATCATTGTAAATATACGATTATTCATTGGAACCGCTACACTAAAGAGCTATATTTTGTACGTTAATGTGTCGAGTTATTGATAAAGTACCTTAAAAGTGACGTAATCTATAAATTATATAAGCAAAGTATTATATAGTCGTATTAATTGTTATTTATGTACGTCATATCACGTTATCAGAATTCTGATTTATCAATTCTTCTAACATTTGTCATAGCATTATCCTGTTAGAAACAAAAGTAATATTATAAATATATATTCACAACACATTGTACTATTGCTTCAACAAATAGTAGATTTTTAGAACTGGCTAGGTCTTTATAAAATAAAGATTTGTATTCGGAAATTTATAATTAACGTTTTTAATGACGAGGTATATCTGAAAACACGCTACTTTATTTTTTTATTAAACTAGAATTTGCTTTCAGATATGCTTGTGTCATACAACCAGTCAGGCAGTCCGACCGGACAGATAGTTAACTCTATGCTATTAAATATGTTTAATGGTAACACCATATATTTAGTAGAATTTAACAGTATAGTGCCTCTCTTGGGTCGTTATTGTAGTAGATGGTAGAGTTCTTTTAGATTTGAGATTAGATCAGTAATATACAAATGTTGCCTGTAATCAAAATGCTTAAAAAAACTATTTTTTCGGCTTAATGCAAGATATTTATGGTGAGGAAAAGTTTGCGAGTACGTTATAGCACCCAAAATTTACGCCTTATTTAACGATTTACGTGTCAAGAACTTAAATGCAATATAAATATTTCCTTGATTTTAATAACACGAATTTCTCTTAGTATAGAAGATGTATCGTAAACTCCGAAGTGTATTTTGTATATAGTGTGTAACACTTTTTTGTATTGTACATAATATGTTAGTGGATTTCAATACGAATTTCAGAAGCGTTCCGTGCACCAATGTTCCGTGGTGGAGCCGACAAGAACGGATTTTCGATTGGGGCCTACAAAAATTTCAAAGAGGTGTTTGGTAACAGTCCAAACCTCTGGTTCCTGCCTGTGTTTACGAGGTACACATTTGATACATATTTTACAGCTTTACTACATAAATTATTTCTAGATATAGTATATACATTCAGTAGGGTTTTCCGTTGTTTTTAAATTTGTTAGTACATTGTGATTTCGTCTCCAAATACAAAAGTCTAACATAAATTATGCATAAACTGACCAAATTTGGTAAATAAATGGGCAACATGTATCCTTTTTACACACAAAAGAGACCACTAGGAAATATAATATTATTGCTATGGATTACCATCCATCCGATTTTTCACAAAATTTTTCCCAAATATTCGAACTCCGGCCCTCAACAGTGTAAATATCATCGGATGATAAACTTCTATTACCATTATTATGTGTGTTGCAGCTTAATATTGCTTAGAATTAGAAGTTTTGCTATGTTAGAGTGTATTTGTGTGGTGTCTAAGTATAGTCTAGATTTTTAGTTCTAGGATAACGTTATTTATTATTAATTTAAAAAGAGTTTCGGCTTTGAAATGCCTTAATACTCAATCTGCTCTATACATTGCCTGTGTTCCATGATTATGGAAAATATATGCGCCTGATTTTCTGAATATAGGTTGCTGTTAACGTCAATAGCCTCAATAACGTCGTCAATAAATCTCTTCGTAAAATGTTCTCAAAATTGTTATAAATTTAGGAACGATTCCTATTTTAATATTGAGTTTTCGTAATTCGTAATGTATCATACGGATGTTGAAATCGTTAGAAATTAATAGATTTCATGGGTGTTTTAGTATTGCCAATAGAGAATTAAGTAATTAGAATCCGTGTTGGGTGTGCAGAGTAAGGGCTGGACCTCCGAATTCATCATAATAAATGTTAAAGAATTATTAATATTGAATCATTTTAGAAGAATATATTCTTTTTACATGAAATACGAACGAGATACACGTTGCCATCAGCCGTCCTAACTTTATGTATACTAGGTATTCTGATATGTATTTTTAATATCTGATATAAAAGCGTAATTAGATTAATAAATACAGTTGAATTGGCTCATCATAAAATTACAAAAATAGGCCTTTTTTTATATCGTTTAGGTTTGCATGTTGTGTGAAAAAAGAAGTGAATGACTTAATGTTTGTCCGTGGTTACGAAACGCGTACTTACAAAGTGTCTACTAATATATTAATATTATGTATATATTTTTTTTCATAAATTTATTTTATCACATCATATAACACGCATACTTTTCAAAATAATGGGTTATTTTAAAATGCGGGATTTGGTCTCGACTTACTAACTCGCTCTTGCAAAGTTAATAAACAAGATGTTGGATTATATATGGTATTGTCATTTTTATGAAATGCAAGTTGATTTGCTTGAAAGCATTCTGCATGTATGGCGAATTGATAGTTGACATACTACTTCGTCCGCGAACAGCTTGTTTAACATTGCATTATGAAACTTTTAATTCGATATTAATATTGTTTGTACAATACAAAGAAGTATTGCATTAAATACACGTTAAGGCTTAAGCCGCACTACACACACTGCGGTTGCAGGTTTTAACCGCATAATCTAATAAGTGTCTGCTTTGACATCAATTTCTAATAATAGGCTCCCATAGAGACGTTACTATTCGATTTCTTATTAAATTAAGACATTTTATAAATTAATCTTTGTGGATTTGGACCGCTCGTAGTGCAGCCTAAGCCTTACTGTATATGCAATAAAAGCTAAAATTCCATCCAGCCTGGGTGACGGCTGCGAATACCCGGTGCGGCGCGAGCACCAGCTACAAACTTTCACGACTGCGCCGGACGGGCTCGGGTACGAATCTATGGGCACCACGCGCTCAAGGTCAGATCGCACGCACATACCTTGAGAATAAGACCTATGACTTTCATGTCTAATCATATCCCCATGACTCGACCTTTTCAGCGGCATGTTAGGCCGTCAATCAAGGTGCTTATTCTGGTGCGAGTTGAGAGATAAATTAGAGTTAAATTCGTCAAAATCGAAAGTCGAAATTCGAGTAAACAGAAAACAAATTACTATGTTGATACATACGTGCGTATTTCTGAAAAAAAATATTTTCAAACACTACATCAGAATAGGCACGGAAGCCTGTTTTAGTATATGTGCTTAAAAATTAATGGACAAAGAAAAAACAATAAATAATTCATAGGAATTTCAATTGTCTTACTTTTTTTATAATTTTTAACTGTTAAATAGAGTTAACTGTTAATTCATGTCTGTAACTGCTTGATGAGCGACCCTCACGTTGGCGGCCTAGCGTACTTTGAGGGATCACTATATGGTAGATTACGATTCTGAATTTAATTTTATTTTGATTCTGAAAGCTTTTATAAAGTGGGGATATAATTACACTTAAAAATACATCTTCTGATTTATGTAAACATATTTTATTTTGTGTATTTTTATTCGAAAGTCATAGCCGAGTGGCCTATTGTGTTGTCCCCAAACGTGATTCGAAATTATTATTTGTAGAGTTAATTGTAATCATTTATCGACATTAGTGTAATTTCTAGTTATGTATCGCTACCGTGAGCTATGTACTTTTGAAGGTAAATATTTTACAAAGTTTCAGTACTTTTGTACGCCTCTAGGAAAATTGGTGGTGCTAAATGTTGCCATATGCAATACAATTTCATCTTGCGAATGTGCCAAATCCATGAATTAAAATCGAATTTATTCGAAGTCTTAACTGCTCAATTTTAAAATTTAATACCCGTCAATATTCAATTAGCTTGGTTTAAGACTAGCCATCGTTTTTATACTCAAGATATGTGAGCGTCGAACGTCATTGAACGAAACCCAAAATATAATTCCGTTGCTTATGCATTTATTTTAGAGCTATATACAACACACAAGACTGATGCTATAATGTTAAACTGTATAGTGTATTTTGTAAGTCGTTTTGTGCACAATAAAATGTTTTGTTCATTAATTTTGTTTCTTTTATTTTTTATGCCAGCACACGCTGTCAGGTGACTTACAAAGTTAGGATTTAAATATGACACTTTGGCGTTTTTACATTTCGATATTTTACCCATTGTTCTAATGATTGTAAGGTCATCTGATATAGAAATAACGCATTAGTCGCTTCGATAAATCAAAGCAAGCAAATGGATGCAAGTGACTCGTGAAATTGGCAATAATTTCGTCTGTGTGATGTATAAATGCAAATTCCACAAAATGCTTTAAGACCTAGAAGAGCCGTGTGCCAGCCCAATATTTATATTTTCTATCTCTCTCAGTCTTCCTGAAATCGTCGGGTTCCTCCACAAGAACACTAGCAAATATTAGATAAGACTTGTGGAGGGGTTCGATGCTTTAATACCTTTGATTTTAAAACGCAGAGTTCAATAGCGGAGGTTTTACAATTTTAGCGTGGCGGTGGCACACGAAACTGAGAGATGGAGACTTTGTCCCCGAAGGGGGAGGACCGTCCCGCAAATAGTATAAGGAACACTCACAATTTCGTTATATTTTTATTATAATTATATTTAAATAAAATCCTTACAACTAATATACGCTTTTCATTCATCAACATTCGAGTTTTCCAAATTGCGTCATTCACTTCTTTTTCGTAAACAGTTGTGTCCTTTTGCATGCTATTTATGGCAAGCGGTTAGGAGTGACTAGATTGCTTGTTACCATCGTAGAATTCTAATGCATAGGAAGTGGGTATGTGTGTCAGTAGTACAGCTATAACTGGATGTAAATTTAAATGTCTAGATATTTTCTTTATTTTAGTGGCATACAAACAAAATCCCTCCTCAATACATACATTTTTATAACAATTGAAACATTTGCGCTGTTTATACATGACTCATTCATACGCTTGATGCTTTTTGTAGTAATTTTTATTATTATACCAGAAAATATTCAATAAAAAAAATCAAATTTCATTTTTGTCTGATGTTTGGTATTTCCTGGTATTTATCGACCGTGGTAAAGAATAATGACTAGCACTGGTGTAGCTTCGGCGATGGAATCGTCTACCCGGTACCTCAACAAGATGAAGACACGGAATCGCTTCTGAGCTCAGAAAGATGGGACCGTTGGGGCGAGAGGGCGCGGCCTTTCGACGAACGAGAGAGTTCCTCATACGACGAACTCTGAGTAGCGGGCTGGTCACGATTACGAAATGCAGGCTTAGTGTATTATGTGTAGGCTTTTAAGAATTATGGATTTATTAGTTATTCAGAAACCGAAAAATGTCATAATTGGGTAGTTTACAACCTAAGTTTTTGTGGTGTCATGCTTTAGGCATCGAAAAGTATCTTGTTGATGTATAGCACGTATAAGTGCAAATCTCAGTTAATATGATCGTTTTATATAGATTCTTAAAAACATTATCTCTTTTGAAAATACACTATATTTAAGTATTCGCTGCGATACTTACACTTTATGCATTGCAGTTTACACGTCTTAAATGGAATTTCTTTAATAAAATAGATGTTTAACTGGATTTGTTTTAACCTTATGACCAAACCAACTGTTGTGTTTATAGTGACAATTTTCAGTTTGATATTGCATGGTGATTTAATGTGAAATTTATTGATGTTAAGAAGCGGCAACACATTCTACGTACTTACTTTTATTAGGCTTTAGCCATAGTTGTATATTGCCTGCTATGTAACGTGACCATTTATTAAAAGTGTATAGAACGGTGCTGATCCTTAAGTAAAATTATAAAAACATAATATATTATTAAAATTAAATCTAATCGTCGAAATTGTCTAGACGCTTCGGATATATCCTCAACATTAAATTTTTAATCAACGTGTATATAAAGTTACTATTTAAAAAAGTTTTAACTCGTCAATATCACAATAAATGTATAAAATTCATTTGTACGGTCACTGTAGGTTGTTCTGATGAGTACAACAGATCAATGTAAGGTTTACTAAGTTAGAATAAATACCAAAATTATTAATGTTAATCCAGGAGCCCATTTAAGTGTAGTAAAATGTATACCTTTAAAATAAATTGATATTGGATTCGCGATTCGATCACGTGTACCGTGTGAGTCGCTGCCAAGATTGCCCCGAAAATCAAGTTACCTTGATTGGTTGTAAATAGTGCTTCTGATTGAAAAGGAGACTGCTCTAAATAGTAGTTATAAATTGAGTTAATTTTATGAAATTCCAGCCAGAATTTTGTTAAAGTTTATATATTACATTCCATTGTTAATCTGATTTATATGTTTATAATTTATAGTACATCCTTGCGGTGCGTTGTAAGTTTGTTGTTTTAAAGAATAAACATAGTAAGCGATTTTATATTGTAAATGTACATGTCTATGAATTGTTAGACTAAGGAAGGGAAATATTTAGACTTTAAGATTTTTATTTCCCTCATTTAACGAACGTATTAGGCTGATAGTTTATCTTTAAATGAACAATTACTTAAGCCTAGTCATTATGTAAGTAGCTAAATGTATGTATGGTATATGACATTAATGTAAATTGTATAATTTGTCCGATACATTATTTCATATTTTAATACCTATATGTTCATGAATTGTTTATAAGGAGAAATTCAAGCTAGATTATATGATATATTAAGTCACAATGAATTTTATTTCGAGGCTCTACGTAAATATGTACGCTCTATGCTGTTTATACAATTACATATTTAAATTGTCTAGATTATATAAATATTATTCCCTTGTTTTTTAGTATGAGTTGTTATACAAATAGTATCATTACGTTTTGGTTTTGGTAATTATTAATTTTATCACCATTGATAAGACATTCGGCGAACGAAGTGAATGTGTCGTGAAATACTTAGAATTCAGGCTTTACTATCTCAATTTTTTCCTCATTCGAAGTATTCGTTTTTATTAGTTGACGTTGAAATAGTTATAAGATCATGCATTTTTGTTTTAACATGTAATTATGTAAAGTGAGATTAAACGTGTGTTATGGTGATTTTGTAATTTATAAATGAATAAAATATAAAATATTGAAAACTTGTTTTTATTGTAAAAAAATATTAATTGGTTCACATGGTGGGCTCAACAATCACAATTATATAGTAACATTGAAAATCACAATTTAAATGGAGTTTTACAAAAATCTTTAAATGCAAAAAATAATTGTACATTTATATAAATTAGTGTCAATAAAATGGCACAAATTCAGATGCTAATCAAAACATCAAGAAATATAATAACAAACTTATATTCTAAATCATAACCTAACAATACTTTGTAAATTGTGTAAATATTGTTAAAAACAATATTCGGACGAAGGTACAGCGAATGTGGTTTATAGGAATTCTTGTAAAAATTTTGGTTACAAAGTAATAAAGATATTGGAACTCAAAATGAAAGAATCTAGCTCTAACGTTTAACTTATTTTGGCTCTAAGGATGAAAGCATAAAGAAAGTCCTTAAAATATATATTTTAATTTCAAGAATTACATTTCCATAACAAAAGATATTTACTATATCCTACTTCTTTTCTATAAAAAGTGGTTTCATCGTATGTTCATTTTATATTGTTTAATTGTAAATGATGCTAGCTTAACAAACTTGGTTATTAACTTGAAATGATTAATATTGAGTAAATATAAAAAAAATCAGTAAAATTCTACATTAGAATAATCATTTAAGTGTTTTCTACAAGCGAAACATTAAAAAACATTGTTCTTTTTTCAGATTTTAGACCCGGAAATGATATTCGTTTTTCAAAAAAAATAGCTACAATTAAAATCTTAGCAGATTTTTTGGACCGCCTAAAAGCCGACCGGGGCAGGCTTGAGTTTTTCGACCATAGCTAGTACGCAAAACATCTTACCCTAATCTAGATATAAAAAAAATTAAATTGTCAACTCAGCGAGAAGTGTTCTCATATTTGACACTTGACCAACCTTCATAATTTCTTTGAAAGCCCTTATTAGATTAGCTTCAGTTTCGAGTTTTTTCGATATATTTCGCGCTCGACGCGTTATTTCTTGCGGGATCCCAGCTAATTTTGCGGCATTAAACCCATAAGATTTTGGACAAGCACCAGGGCTCAGTTTGTATAAGAAGGTTATTGTTTCTTCTGGGATATCATCTCTTTCCGTTTCCTCTGTTTCTACCATACATGCCTAAAAACATATAAAGCTAAAAATACAACTCGCACTATAAAAATAAATTTCATTAAACTATAAAAATCAAAGCAAGTATTATTTTCCGCTTTTATTAACAAAAGAGTGAAACAATTGCATGTCTCACCATAAAGGATTTTTAACATCATTAAACATAAATATAATTTTACAATCTAGATCTTTATCTGTTAATTACAGATTAAAACTCCGTATCGAAATAGCAATTGTAAAGTCAAATTGTCAGTTTTCACTCTACCGTCTTAGGTTTGATATCAAGAGACTAAACGTTTCAGATTTATAGACACAAGACATTTCGTATATACTAACCATATGCCCCAGTTGCACATTAGGGTGTGTCGCAAGGTGTGTGACGAGTGTGTGATAATGTGTGGAGAACAACACTCTACATCCACGCTCTGCCAATTCCACACACACACCACTCGCTATGGCCGTACCGTCGTATGTACTTGTGCCGCGACCTGATATAAAAAAAAATATTTTCAACCCACAAATAATTTCATCTAGTCTATCACACGCTTTAAATAAATCTAAATTAAAAACGTTTATAATATCATCACTGTTATTTTTCTTTAATTCAACTTGTTGACTGTATGACTGCGCAAGAGCCGGGCGCAATCCGAGGCTCGAGGCTGACATGGACTATGGGATATGTCGCTCGAGAAGAGAGCGCATGTAAGTCACTAAGACGAAAAGGACAACAGGTGACGCGGGTCCTGGCCAGCGGCCTCCGACTCGCTCATAACAGAGTAGCCCGTGCCTGGCTGGGGTTTAATAAGCGAATAAAGTGAGAGGGAGAGAGAACACTAGACTCTGCCCTGTAGTTTAAATTCTCGGGCACGGATCTGCCCAATCGTGAGAATTAATGTTAAAATACAAAAAACATCATTAAGAAAATAATGTCTAACGGAAGAAATTGTTTCTTAAGAGATTAGACGATTGTAACGTAATTTCAGCTGGTGAAGGAAAAACATTGTTAAATACTACGTTATAATAATTTTAATGTCGAAAGTTACTACGAAATTGAGCGTGTTTTTAATGTAATTTTTCGCCAAGAAACGCGTTATATAACGCGACACCTATAATTTATAACTAAAATCACTGCGACGACGTTACACTCTGAAACGCGCTAACAAAGTCAATTCGTCAAAGGATATAAACAACTTTTCGACCTTAGCCAATGCTTTTGGGCTAGTCAGTACTTAGACTGGTCAATGATCTACTCTTTAGGTCAGAGAAAAGGTAGCACCCGGCATATTTTAAAAGCCGGCAACGCACATACAAGCTTTCAAGGTAAGTGTTTATGGGCAGCGGTATAATTTAACATCAGGTGAGCCTCTTGCTCATTTGCCTCCTATTACATACAAAATCTTAAGAGCTATTTCTAAATCAAATTAATAAAAAAATTACTACACTATGTGCACCATTCGAGTTATCAAATTGCCTCATAATTAATAATAGAATTCAATTTAACTTGTGATTAGAAGTAGTGATATTATATATTTTTTTTTTTTTTTTATAAAATAGGGGGCAAACGGGCAGGAGGCTCACCTGATGTTAAGTGATACCGCCGCCCATGGACACTCTCAATGCCAGAGGGCTCGCGAGTGCGTTGCCGGCCTTTTAAGAATTTGTACGCTCTTTTCTTGAAGGACCCTAAGTCGAATTGGTTCGGAAATACTTCAGTGGGCAGCTGGTTCCACATAGCGGTGGTGCGCGGCAAAAATTGCCTTGAGAAACGCTCAGTCGTGGAACGTCGGACGTCGAGGTGATACGGGTGGAATTTTGTATTTTGCCTCGACGTCCGATGCTGAAACTCAGCTGCAGGTATTAATCCGAACAACTCCTCTGAACACTCTCCATGGTAAATGCGGTAGAAGATGCAGAGTGACCCCACATCTCTACGCAACGCCAAAGGATCGAGCCGCTCGGAGAGGGATTGGTCATCGACGATTCGAACCGCTCTTCGTTGGATACGGTCAAGTGGAAGGAGCTGGTACTGGGGAGCCCCCGCCCAGAGGTGAGAACAGTATTCCATGTGGGGCCGTATTTGCGCTTTATAGAGTTGCAAGCGGTGGCCCGGAGTGAAGTACCGTCTCGCCTTGCTGAGCACACCAAGCTTTTTGGAGGCTAATTTAGCCTTTCCCTCCAAATGACCGCGAAACTGAACGTCGTTCGATATGTCAACGCCAAGTATTCCGATGCTGGCTGTGGCTTCAAGAAGAGTGTTTTCGAAAAGAGGAGTAGCGACAAAGGGTATTTTTTTCGCGGAAAACGCGCAAACTTGTGTCTTCTTGGGGTTAAATTGGACTAGGTTTAGTCTACCCCAGTCCGAGACTCCACGTAAAAGAGTTTCGACTTCAGACACAAGTTTGTTCCGGTACTCATCGACAACTGCCCGAGAAATACCTGCCCGGCCAGTGTAAAGAGTATCCCCAGTGCTGTCGTCCGCATAGCAATGAATGTTGCTAAGTTGCAACATGTCATTGATATGCAGAAGAAACAGGGTCGGGGACAGAACACAGCCTTATGGGACCCCAGCATTCACGGGTTTAAGGTCGGAACATGCTCCGTCGACGACGACCTTGATGCTCCGATCGGCTAGAAAGCTGGAGATCCAGTCGCATAATTTCTCAGGAAGCCCGTAGGCTGCTAGCAGAGCTTTGTGCCACACCCGATCGAAGGCTTTCGCTATGTCCAAACTAACCGCTAGTGCCTCCCCCTTGGACTCAATTGCCTCTGCCCATCTATGAGTAAGGTATACTAGAAGGTCACCAGCTGAACGACCACGACGAAAGCCGTACTGATAATCGCTAATCAGCTGGTGGCCCTCTAGATAACTCAAGAGCTGGCCATTAATAATGGATTCCATTATTTTGGAGAACAAGGAGGTTATTGCGATTGGGCGATAGTTGGATGGATCAGTGCGATCGCCTTTTTTAGGGATCGGATGTATCGAAGCGGTCTTCCAGCACTTCGGGACAGTGCCGAGCGAGTACAGGTACCGGAAAAGGCGCGTCAGGACCGGAGCCAACTCAGGAGCACATGTACGCAGCACAATTGGAGGGATACCATCCGGCCCGCTCGACTTATGAATGTCCAAGGAAGATAGTGCTCTGCGAACAGCACGTTGCTGGAATGTGATTTCCGGCATTGAGTTATCACACCGCGAAATCGCCGGTGGTGATCTCCCCGGGTCATCCAAAGTCGAGTTGGACGCAAAGAGACAGCCCAAGAGGTCGGCCTTCTCCTTCGCAGTGTGGGCGAGCGAGTCATCCTCTCTGTGCAGCGGTGGTATCGATGGCTGACAAAAATTCCCTTGTACAGCTTTGGCGAGAGACCAGAAGGCTCGGGTCCCAGAAGGGAGTTGGGCCAATCTCTCGCCAAATCTGGCGATGTGCTCTGACTTTGCCTTAGCGATTTCCCGTTTGAAGGACCTGGAGGCTGAGTTATATGCTTTTTTATGTTCGCTGGTATTGGCATCACGAGATATCGCCGCCTCCGCCCATGCATTAAAGCATTCTCGCTTTCGACGCGATGCCGCCTTGCAAGAACGCTTAAACCAGGGCTGTGACCTGCCACCGATCGGCACCGCAGAGAATGGAATAAAAAGTTCCATGCCCTGCAGAACCACTTCGGCGACAGAGGCAGCGACGGAATCTGGAGCTTCCGACGAAAAGCACATAGGCCCCCAAGGGTAGGACGCAAAGAAAGACCGCATCCCATCCCAATCTGCTGACCGATAGTGCCAAATACGACGACAACCCGAAAAACGGGGCCGAGGAGGGCGCGTAGTAGGCACAGTACTCCGGACCACACAATGATCCGATGAACCCAATGGCGGGTCAACAGAGACTTGATAGGTCTCCGGATGTGAGGTCAGCAGAAGGTCCAACAAAGAGGGTTTATGACCATCCACATCTGGTATTCGCGTAATCGCAGGGACCATTTGTGACAGGTCGTAAGCTAAAGCAAAGTCGTGAAAGGATCTTCCCGCGTGATCGGTGGTTTCCGAACCGAGCCAATCGGCATGGTGAGCGTTAAAATCGCCAAGTATCACGATTTCAGCGGTAGGAACCCCTTCGAGCAGGGAATCTGTAGCCATTTGGATGTGCTCAATGAGTCG
This sequence comes from Pieris brassicae, assembly GCF_905147105.1. NCBI lineage: Eukaryota > Metazoa > Arthropoda > Insecta > Lepidoptera > Pieridae > Pieris > Pieris brassicae. The sequence continues at coordinate 17,540,605 of NC_059669.1, read as the reverse complement.
CTCAGTTTCGGTATTTCCGCTATGGGACCTATACAGGCATGCGTAGAATCGCGGATGGTCATCGCAGTCTACGCGCAGCCAGAGGCTAGATAGGTCCCTTCCTTCAAGCGACCCGAGGCGACGAGAACAGATATCCTCTCTGACGTACACGCAAACTCCCGCCCGCGGCACAAATGAATGTTCCAATTTGTACCCCGGGTAGGAGAGGTAGGAAGTATCAGCCGGGAAGGATATCTGAGTCTCAGTAAGGAAGAATAAGGCCGGCTTCGCAGTTTCGAGGTGAAAGTGAACCGCGTTAAGATTAGAGTTGAGCCCCCTAACATTGGTAAAGTCCACTGAGAGCGTGGAAGGGGATGCCTTCGGTAAATTCTTCCGTTTGCCCCGAGATCGAAACTTATAGTTTTTTGAGCAGTTTTTGCCCACCCCAGAATACGAAGGGCAGCCTGTGCATCCACCACCGAATACTGATTGTTCCGATGATGGACGCTCAGAGGGGGATTCTCCACAGCGGAAACGTGTGGTACCCCCCTGGGGTAATCTCTGTTTAAACTGCATCTTCATATTCTGGGGGAGGGGGGAATTGATGGGCTCCGGGAGTCTCACTCACCGCACGAAACGCGAGTACAATAAGATGAACCTATTGCATCACTTCACGCCGGTTTTCTGTGAGAGATGTATTCACGCCTATAATATTTTACAAATAATACTCACCTAATTCATCCAACAACACCAGGGAATGCAACGAGGCGTGTTTAATAATGGCCGCCGTCTCATTCATCTCCACCAGGAATGTGGAATGACCGGACAAAATATCATCAGAAGCCCCTAAACGAGTGAAGATGCGATCCACTAAACTGAGCTTACATTCCTGGGCTGGGACGTAGCTTCCCTGAAATATTTGTAAATTGAGAACAGCGCCATCTATCGCAAGCTAGACAAAATTGTGTCCTATAACTAACGACGTGATTAACTTAACATACTAACATAAATTGACACAAAATTAATAAACATTAAGCAATTGTATAAACATGCATTTTTGTTTAAAAAAAGTGCGTGCGTACAAAGTACACGTCAGAAGTGAAACTTTGTACTCACACACTATGTAAATTAATCATTAATAAATCATGTACCAGTATATGATCACTCCACGTATTTGTATATCTATGTTCATACTATACTTGCTAATGATAATATAAACAAATAAAAAATCTGCGTTTATGCTTCATGCTACGTTCGCTCTTTCTCACTCTCTCTCTCTCTCTCAATCGCTCTCTTTCTTTTCTTCGACAAACGCTGCACATATTCGTGACGCTAATATTATTATTATAGCGTTTCATCTGTAAAAATCTTAACCTTATGCACCTAAAGAAGTTTCACTTCAAAATTTCATAGCCACATTACACACGAGCATTAAATTTATCTTCAATCCCACACGTAGCCGTAATACATATACATATACATGTAACGTAAACATAAAATATAAACTATTCCGGAACGAGTGTTTACAACTATTTGCCTCCTCAGGTACGGGATATAGCAGACCTTTTACGAGTAAGCCTGCGACGTTTTTTGGCAGATGGACTCTAATGCAGCGTACGACGGTGGCGTGAAATATTTAATGTTGTTTTTTAATATATTTTTTTCTCATATAAGATATATAGAAGTAACTAATGAGAATAAACATATAAGGTTTATTTAAGTACTATTTTAATAAAAACCTATTTAAATACTTAAACATAACTCGGCGTCTCATTAAAACACTAAGTTCCGTTTCGTGAAATATTTACATTAATTAATATATTGAGGACATTTGGGTACTGATTGCATAACCTGATATCATTCTGGCATACGATAAATGGAAGCCCCCAAAATGTAAATGATTTTTCCAAATAAAATGGTAATTTTTTTCCGTCGACGATTCCAATAAATAATTTATTGTTAAACCAAGTATATTTTTATTATTATTCTCTATAGTCCCTCTTTTGTTTGTAGGCATCGGGGCTCAGACGTGTGATATATTATCTCCGATAGATTTGTATCGTAAAAATACTTTTCTGATCATCAAGAATAATATATATGTCGGAGTAAAGAAGTTAAATCAGAGAGTTAATTGAATCTCTAGGCAGTTAATTAAATGTCGATATTCAATCAAGTCGCTAGCATTTTGATTTAAATAAGTCGAGCAGAGTCGAAAACATTTAACTATCTGTTTGACCGAAAGCCAGCGTGTTGATTAACAATGTAAAACAAGACTCCGCCATGATTATTTCATTTGTTATTGTTATTTCGGTGTGATTGTGAAGAACTAAGAGGTTAGGTAAGTCTTGTTGCCTAGGGACGTTTAGGAAACTCGTTAAACGTTTCGTTCACACTTGTCTGACGGTACTTTAGCCACTAGATTGAACATCGATTCTTATTTAACTGTCTAGATATTCAATTACCTCTCTGATTTAACTACTTTACTGCGACATATATACAGTGTAAACTTTATATAATGACGCTGATGGGACTGCATTTTATGGCGTTATAGAGTTGTCGTTAAATGGAGACAAGAAAAACGTATTTATAATCCATGACTCCTACTTATTAGTCATGGTATGTATAAAGGTGAATTTGGTTCTAAATCATTGCGTTAATTTGGATAATACCATTATTATCGAACTTACTTTACCCTCAGTAGGTACCCTCTTTTTTTTTCTCTTTATAATACAAAATAATATAATCAGAATATGTTACATTAGAAAACCGCTGTGGTTTGTATTAATGTAACCATCGCAGTCTTGTTTAGGAGCGCGACAATTGCATATAAAAGTAGTATTTTAATTTACTGTTTATGTTGGTTAGCGTTAGGCTATCTAATATCTGATTGGGTAAACCATTTATTAGTCGCGGTAGCAAGTACCTAAACGTTCTTTCGCCATATACGTTGTTTGTTATATTAGGGTTTCCGGTAAAAAATCGCTTGTTATCGATAAAGCCGTAGTTGCCTAATATATAAGGTAACGAAATGTAAATAATTATTTACAACTGATTTAATAACAACATTACTTATTTTACGTAAGTGCGTTAAATAAGGATTTTTCTCATTTAAACTTTTAAATTAATATACTTAAATAGAACATAATATGTATTTACCAAATGCGAAAGGACAGTTAATAGTCCAACTTGTCTCATTAGAGTTGACTTTCCGCCCATATTAGGTCCCGTTAGTAATAACAAACTCGCTCCGTTCTCCCCAAGGGATGTATCGTTTGGGATGAAATCGTTCACAATTGGTATGCAGGGGTGACGGCCTTCTACTATGCTTATGTAGGGCTGAAATTTTATAAAAATCTAATTTAAAAAACATCACACACATATTTAATATGGAAGAAACCAATTATTTGAAATCTTATAAAATAATTATACAGTACATATATGGGACCTAGATTCAATGCCTGGCGAAATAATAATTGCTTTGGAGCCAAATCTGATATATCAAAAAAATATTTATTTAGGAAAAAATATAAAAATTATCAAATAATAATAATATTTATTTCTTCTCTCACATATACATAGAAGGTTATTATGATTAAACTAAGATGATAACAGTTGGAAGTGTATGTGAGAGACTGGTCTCTGTAACTGAGCCTCTCCTCCACCGGACCGGAACACGTACAATCAGGTCATTTGTTATAAGATACAATAGAAGAAAATAAGCAAGTGCTGTGTGAGTGCGCACGCGCGTGTGTTTGTGCGCGCGCGTGTGTGGGTGTGTTACAGAGTAACTAGTACTTCTGTCCGTTTCATCATAACTCAATGTCTTCAGCCAAATATAACCGTTTTTTTACATTCATATTTCGATAGTGGGTAAATGTTAATTTTTTCATTTAATATATTATACAAGTAACAGCCTAGGAAACCAAAGAATCTTTGCGAGAAAGAAGTTGTCCATCGTGTAATACGACAGCAAACTTTATGTTTAATCCGCTTGTTTATATTTAATTCGGGGTCGTAACTAGTTTTATAATGTTGTTTTAAGACTGTGTTGAGAATAAATAATTCACGAATTGTTAACACATCGGCTAGGGCATAAAGCTCTTTAGTGGGAACAAGAAAAGGTAAGGAGTTACTTACTTTTGCTCGTTGGGCTCTTTCAAGTTTTAGTAGATTGGTTTTGGAAGCATAAAGCCTGATATACTGCTTTAATAATTCTATTGTCTGCTAAGTCTTACAGTTTAAGATGTAAATAAGTTTACGAGTTCTGCATGAGAGAAGATCCACGTGAGAATTAAAACTCAAGTTACTATCGATAACTTCACCTAAATACTTAACACTATAGGCAAGGAAAATGCTTTTGCAATGGCAGTAATATAGTTGTATAAATAAAAAAAAGTATTGTAACCTGAGTATCGCCAAATGTAAGCTCAGGCAAACAAATATCGCTCGTCTGTTGTCTAGCGAATTCGCAAAGCGACAGTAACACATCGAGCGTCGCCACGCACTGTACGGCAGCGGCCCATTGCGAATAATGACTGGAGAATTTCTCAAATATTCTACGACTGAGATCCTTTAGTACTACGCGTTTTTGCTCTTCGGCCGCCATCATGCGTGCGAGGAAGTCCTAGAATTAATAAATTGGCCACTTGGGAATAATTTTACAGTTCTAGATAAAAAATATTATCGGTTTTAGTGGTATAGAAGTATTTTTTTGTTTATAAACGCATTTCTTTTATTAATGTGTTCTCTAATTACTTAAAAGGCCGGCAACGCACTCACGAGCCTTTTAGCGACCATGGGAGGCAGTATCACTTAACATCAGGTGAGCCTCCTGACCGTTTCTATAAAAAAACACGCCAAGAGATTTTTTTCTCTAGAGATATTTTTTTTAATTAATTATTATTGTTATATATTGTTATTTAACCAGTAAGATAAATATATTGTTAACGGAAAATTAATTAAATGTTTTAAGTGTAATGAAATAATATTTTATACACGCCATAAACAAAATACACACAAAACATACCTTTGTCTCGGCAGTAGAATATCTCTTAAATCCCTTTCTAGCTCCTTCCATATGATAATCTCCTCCTGCTTTGGATGCGGCATTTTGCGGTATTTCCATTTGGTATCTCTTTTTATCACTACCCACATATTTTATCTGAAATTTTGTATAAATATAGACATACGTTGTACAAACAGTCACGAACGGATCGTAACGTAATAAAAACAGGTGGTTTTGGAACAATGAAGTTTACCTAAACACTTCTTCATAATTTTTTATCAGTATTTTTTTTTATTGTTATGTCATTACAGCTAATATTAATTCAATAAAAAAATACGTAATCATAAATAGAAGAAAACTAACCAAAGATTTACAGACTATTGAACAACATGAATGGCATTGACAATTCTTGGATAACTAAAACTTTAATGACGTCAGACAACAACTTTGTTGCGTTTAACAACTGTAACAACTGCTCATATTAGGTTAAAAATATAACAAAATTTATCAAGAGTTTTTTTTTTTATAAAAGTATATAAAAATTTACCCTGCATTTGAAGTATTTCTCCTGCTCCACCAAGTATTCCTTCAGCTCCTGCTCAATTTCTTCTATCAGCTCCAAGGTGTTGTCATACTCTTGGTCCACACCTGCCTCCGGCAAAATTTTTCCTTCCTTCTCCGCTTGAGTTTGATTGAAGCCTTCCTGTAATTTCATTGATATTTGATGAGAAAAATATGCCGCTCGTCAGAATAAAATTAATAATTTTTTATTCAAGCGAAAAAAAAGAAAAGAAGAGCGCGAGACTTCTCCGTCATCCCTTTTCATCCAAGTCTTTGGTAACCTCTGTCCATACATACTGAATGCTCCAGCACTATCGAAATCTTATCGTATCATAAAAAAATTAAAACAAAAAAAATGCCTAAATACCAATATTTTTTTTGGTGTGTAACAATATTCATTTATTTGTTTAGAATCTGTGTCGGTAATCTTCTTTTCGTGTGAGGTGTTGCCACCCCTGGAGAAAAAAGGTATATGTGATAATATGGGTTTTTATTATAGGTATTTATATTATATTATACACATATATTTATAGGTATTTAATTATAAATATTTCCTATTAAATTACCTACTTATATTATAAATGTGAAAGAGGTCTTGTCTGAAACTAAACAACAAAAATAAAACAGGGTAACGAAAATAAAAAAAAATACTTGGTAAATGTACTCAATACGGGTAAGCGCTGGCTGACTGCGCTCGGTACTAACATTGACAGTTCGACTACGTCACTAAGATGGCCGCCAGTCGCTATATCAACGTGCGGGACTTATATATTTTACTTTTGTCTGCTTAAGTTTAATAACTTATGACGAATTTTTTTATATCCGTTTGTTAAAAAATCTCCCAATCGATGGATTCAAACTATTGGAGATAGTTAAACTATTCAAATTAAACTCACAAAAAGATTTCGATCGGCATTACCACATATTTTGACATTTTGTGGATCCAAAAACTAGCACACATACAACGTACGCTTATAACAACTCACAACCACGCACACACACCATTCACATACCCATATATTCACGCATACTCACGGTCTTACACGACTTTTGTTTGATTAGTAACACTAAGACTCATTTTTCTTAGAAAAATTGTTATTAACATACACCATGTACCACGGAATTGCAATCCAGTTTCACACACAAGTCCTCCCTAGTGTGGGGGCTAGCGTTAGATCAATTTTGTCACAACCATATTTCGGTCATGAATAACGTATTGAATCAAATCATTACTTTGAAATCTTGTATTTACTTGAAACTGGCATAAAGTTAAAGCTATTGCCATAATATTAAAAAAAATTGTATTGGTATGGCGCAGAAACTGCTTATATTTATTTTCATATACAGGTATGGCCAAAAAACGCAACAAGGGGGTAGATGAGGTCAACAGCAGCAAAAAATTGTTCTACGAAAGGTCTTTAAACTGAACCCCTGCAGAGTTATAATTTATTTTGCATGTTTATAAGAAAATTTACGTTTTTTAACTAATTCCTATTAAAAATCGAAAAAACCTGTATCTTTTTAATAATATCCACTAGATAGATACTGATGTGACCTTGCGTTAGACATGCTATTTATGGTTATTTATGGTTGTTTATTGGGTGTATTGAAGATCGGTTGTACACGACTTTTTGGCCACCCTGTATTTTAAATACCTTAAAGAACTTCAAAGTCTCTCTATAATCAGGATATTTCCCGTCCGGTGATAGCTGTGTGATCCTCTTCAATAAGGCAGAGTCAGTATCGCAGAATAATTCTGTCAGCTTCAATGCAGCAGTATACCCATTGAGTACCGAAATAAAATCCAGTACTTTTTTTTTCGAATAAGTCTTCTCTTCATATAAAATAGCTCTCGAATCGGGATGATCTTTTGATTTCTTCAAGTTCCCGAGGGCGTGGACTCTGAAATATGTGATTAGTCACTGTGTTATGTAATATATTTGGCAAATCTTTGTCAAGTAAAAAGAAATGTATCTCTCAGAAACTGCTGAACCTATATTGATGACTCATACTGTTGCCTAAGTTGAAACATATCAATTGAAATCAAAGATCATGGATATGACTTTTAGGTCCATATTCTAATTAGTCTCAAAATTCGGTATTTAAAGGCCGGTAACGCACTTGCGAACTATCTGGCTATGTGATCTTCCTTCCCGTTAGACCCGTTATATATAAAAAACTCTCTAACTAATATAAAAAATCTCGTCTCGAGCGCTGTCAAACGTCATACAGAAAAAATGGTTTGACAGCTCTTAAAACTAGATTTAAGTTTGATTGTTCTATACGGGCTTTAGTTTGTGAGATATTTGAGGACTGTACGAATTTTTTTATATTACACAAAATAAATCTTTTCATACTTAGCCAAAAGCCGTTCCAGATCTGGCAACGTTGTCAGCAAGCTCTTGGCCTCTTGACAGATGTCCTGATTTTCAAATAAAGTTTTGATGGCTTTTTGACGTTCCTTGATCACTGTCAAATCACAGCTCGGGGAACATACCCATTGATATAGTAATCTGTGGTGAAATATTTTGTATGTTAGGACGTTATTACGAAGATTACGGAAGTAATGATGAAAAATGTTTAGGTCTGGGAATCCAAATGTCTGATACTGTTACGGGATCACTAGGAAGCGTTCAAGTATTACGTCACGGAATTTTTGGAGATTATTAATGTTAGATCCTTAATCTTTTAATGATGAGAAGGTATAAGTAGGTTAAGAAAATCACGATAGTTTGATCACGATCAAATGAAAATATAGAAAAAAAATTTGTAAAAAGAAATATATAATTTGATGTTACAATGAACAATACCTTTTTCCCATAGGGGTAGAGCATAAATTCAATTTATCATAGAGACACCCCTCATCCTGTACTATACGTAGATTTCTCAACGTAATAGAATCCAAGACCATAGTACTACCACCAGTCCATTGGGTCTTCTCATTTTGCAAAGTCATGTTTAGCACGTCAGGGGGTGTATATTCAGAGAACTGAGACATACCTACACAAATAAAATAAATAAATCAGTGGCGCTACACCCTTTTTAGGTCTGGGCCTCAGAATACAGTATATGTCATGATCATGTAGGCCTGTAATAGGCAAGTAGGTGATCAGCCTTCTGACACACGCCGTCGATTTCCTCACGATATTTTCCTTCACCGTTCGAGCGAATGTTAAATGCCGGAGATCGAAATTACGACCTCAGGGATAAGATACGAACAGTGAAGCGACTAGGCCAACACTCCTCTATACCTACACACGTAAATATAACAATCGAAATCATGAAAACATTAACTATCTTTATATAAAAAATGCCTTATTTTTTCTGTGTGGACCTAATGTAAAAGACTTACTAAGTGAATAGTATTGTTTTTAGGTAATAAGTTACAAACTTACTACATAAAATACATTATAAAGATCAATTGTAATATATAACACATAATAACATTAAAAAAGTGTATAAAGTTATGAAGAAGGTTTTACCTAAAATTTGTATATCAAGCAAACATTCCGTGAGAAATGCTACACAGCCTCCCAGAGCTTTAATTGCTAAACTACTGTTCGTAGACGGCGTTAGACCCAAAACATCACCTGGAAATAACAAGAAAGTATGATTTTGACGAATAAAACTACAGTTGATAAAAATTAGAAGCTGTTATACACTCTTAAACGTACACTTTAAGCAGTGATGAAAAAAGACACACAGTCATAAAAATAACTATTGAAAATATATACAATAATACTGGGGAATCCATAATGTTAACGTGTTTCCCAACGTATGTGCCATCTCCCAAAATTTACTCTCCTAAAATTCTAATATTTATATATATATATATATATATATTGCTCACTAAAGAAACGAAATGATAGGATAGAAAGAAATTATGATATTTTTTTAACGAAATATATAACGAAAAACTATAATGCTAATTCCAAATAATTTTAATAACGATTTTTATAATTTAAGGAGATCCTATTACAGAGATTTTATATTAGGTTACAATTTGGTTAGCTTCAGTCTCAAGTCCTCACGTAGTGTTAAACAGCCGATTTCGATTGCCCCCTTTAACAATTAAATTGCCCCAATAGGGCGTGGATCTCAGTTTTTTGTACACGTCCGAAGATTTTAATACGTGATAATAGTATATATAATGCACTATTACGAATCTATTCTCGTTTCGGACTAACTTGAGGGAGGATAAGTGTATTTTGTTACTGTGTCGTCCGTAAATACATATGTTTAAACAGTGAATCGTAAAACGCTTTTGCTCTTCAGTCTAATTAGATAAATTACTGTTATGTACATTTAGTTACTTTTAAACTATTTACACTATGACTACAATGTTTAAATCGGGAAACAAAGCTTATAGCTGTAATTTAATATATATATATATATATCTTTGTATATGTAATGTGTACTTCGTATCTTAGTAATATTAACTTTTATTTTTTCTAAAACAGATTTTACTTTTACGACTTTGTTGCCGGGGTAAGGGAATTTTACTGTGAAGAAAATGACGAAAACTGTCTAATACCTTTTTAGATCTATGCCATTATATACGGGTATCAAAAGTACGTTAATTTCGAATAGCTATTACAGAAATTTGGTACAAAAATAATATATAATTTAAAATAATACATCAGAAATTCATGTGACGATGCAACGAATTGAAATTGGTCACTATTTTTCAATTTAGTTCTTCGTTCCTTTATGTTTACTTGGGTTTATATATAAAATATTTTTGTATAAATGAAGTGGAGTTATAACTCCATTCACAGCAGTGATCGAAAAGACCGAAGTGAGAAACTAGAACTAAATATTTTTTTTTTATTAAAAATCTTTTTCTTATGCGAGTAATAAATTTACGTTTAGATGTGTATTAATCTAAATTACAGTAACAAACATCATATGAAATTAACAATATTATATAACATAATTATCTACCTTCATGTAAAAATTGCAATATCCCCTCCGGCCACTGTCCATTATCATTTGTCCTATAATATTTTTCGGCCAACAATTTCAGCGTTTTCTCTGGTGGCGCCATATTTAACGTTTCCCTTCTCGCACTATGACAATGTGTGGACAGGAGTTTGCTTGTTCGTACTGTGCATGACTTGCGATCGGAGATAATCTAATAAAATGCAACATTTCATTGTTTATATTGCATAAAAAATCTATGTACGGCTATTTAGTAATCATTCAGTATTGCAACAACTTTTCACAAATAACATCTGATCTAACAAATCTTACCAAAGCAGGCGGGAAATGCGCAAGAGTTGTGAGCAGCCGCGAAGAGTGTTTATCGTCTTTAAACTGACCGATGTGGAATTGACCTATAGACGTATCAACAAAACACACCCCGTACGTACTTATTCCATTGTTTTCCTGAAACATTAGAAATATACTATAGAATAAAGATATTAGAATTTTCTTAGAAACAATCACCTATTTGCTCAAAGATGAATGAACCCCCCAGAAATGTGTGTCACCAACGCCCCAGTTGCCCAAGGGCAGATTCACAAGGAGCTGGGACAGGAGGGCCTGCTATGGCCTACTCCCAGGCCTGTATACGGTCTTGTTTTAGCACAAATTTTTCAATGTAATTGATTTTATTGTATAAACTAGTTCTGTTACTGGATATTGTATTATAAGAATTGGCTTATTCATAAACTTTGACTGTTTTGAAGTACGTAATTGCAGTGTGTTCTATTAACTGACTCAAAATATACCAAACGAAAATAACTAATATTGTTTAAGGAAAGTAATAAAAACAATACCTCTTCAGCGACAGCCATCATAAATGGCGAGTTCGACTCCGAAGGACCATTGTCTTGAAGGCCGCAAACTTGTGCCCCTCGCACAGACACTTGGCAAATCTCACGACGGACCACTTTGTCGTGCTTACTTGTTTTTTGTTCTATATATAAATACAAATAAAGTTATACATTATTAATGTATAATGTTGTAGCTTTTTAAAACTGAAATTACTTTTACAATAGCTAGTATGTTTATTGTTTTTTTTAGTCTTGTGAACACATATAAATAAGCGATAAAAAAGAGTGAGACAGAGAGCTGAGTATTTCTTGCCAATTCTTCTGATCCATTTTGAGAACAGCCAAAAAAATGTTAAGTTAGGGTAATTCCAGTATTGACGGGAGATTATATCCGTATGTCAAACTGGAATTAACTTAGAATCTCTTAGAGTATTTTTTACCAAATTTAAACACAATACGTTGAATAATTTTATTTTAAGAATAAAAAAATTAACTTTATTTTAATATTAAGTCAAAAATATATAGAATTACATACCTAGTTTACATCTATCCTGCATCATATCAGGGGTCTCTGTTTGTTCAACTCGTGCTACTTTATATCCCTTAGACACTAAAGTTGAAGACATTCGCGCGTAGGCACTTTCCGGAAACCCCGAATGGGCAAATTCACCCTAAAAGTTATAATTACCTATTGAATTTTTAAATTAGTTTAGTGACTAATTAAGTGTTTGTGAGAACTAATAAATCAAATTATTTTGAGTTTTTTTAAAAGTGAAAATTTCTTGTAAAGCAGGGTTGGTCTAGTGGCTCAAGTATAAAAGAAGGGATGCTGGTCCATCCCTGCTAGCACTGGACCCAATCTCCTCTAGCTCCAACTACAAAACCGAACAGCCCAGCCTGGGAGGAAGTGGCCATGCGCCACTGAACCCTGAGGTGGTGCGTTCGAGTCACCACTATGCAGCAATTTCATTTTCCTAAATGTATAAACACTTGATCCTATGGATATCGACGGTCTGTGTCAGGAACAGACAGCCGATCACCTACGCCTATTATGAATGATGACAAGCGTAAAAAAGAATTTGTAATGTCTGGAATAATACTTTACCTTCATGTAAGAGAAGCCCAGTTCATTGACACCCACAGCAGCATCCATATGATACAACTCATAGAACTTTCCCACTTTAAAGAAAAGTACACAATCGTAGTGCGCTGATTTTAACTCCCACCACTGTCTATGAGCCTAGAATAATAAAAATTCATTAATAAATTATTTTAGGTATGAGACTCGTTTTTATTAATTAAGAAATAAAAATACTTTGTATAAATAATTTAAGTATATATTTTTATTATTTACTATAGAATGAATTAGAAATAATAATTCAGTTTTGGGATAAAATCACACAAAACTGAGAAAAATACGAAACTTAAACAAAATCAGAATTGCCTTGGTCATATCTTTTTTTAACCAACTATGCAATTTCTGTGATTTAAAATTATTTATTTAGGTTTCCTAATTCTAATTTAGTGTGACATAATTCTAAGTCATATCAAGATTTTTTTTTACTTCATAAATTCCAACCGCCAATAACCAGTGTTGCCCTAATGGAGTGAGAGTGCAACTTAGCTGATTAACTACTTATCTATAAGAAATAAAAATTATGAAACAGATACTGAAATCAGAGACCAAGACTAAGGCTTGTAGGGCCAATTTTTTTAAAATATTCTAATTTAGAGACAAGCTCAAGGTTTAAACATTAATTTCGTTATCAACCCAGTTAATTAAATTATTGTTTTAATTTTACTTTTTCAATTAAAATCTTTTGAATTTTTTTATTTACTTTCATATTTGAATATCAGATTTTTTGATAATTATAACACAATTTTCACATCAATGTAAGCTTATACCGGAGTCTGACTCTTCATAAATTCCTTAGGTACATAAAGTGTGGTTGGTTCATATTCTGGATGGTCTGGCCTATGTCCCTTGGCATCTTTGATTTTATCCGGCTTGAGCCAGTCTAGTTTGCAATGAACCCAATCACCTTCCTCAGCAATAACTGGTGATTCTTGAGACTCAGTTTTAACTTGAATTCTACAAAGTATTAAACATATAGAAATACTCTTAAGGAAAAATACTGAATATAATCAACAAAAAATCCCCATGGCAATACATACTAACAACAAATATCACATAGTGATGTTAGAAATATAATAAAACTTACACAACTGGAGTCTTCTTAATTTTACTTTTTGGTGTAACAGAAGGGTCATATTGAAAACTTTCTTGCAATTTATTTCCTAATGAAGTATTCTCCTTTGTTTTTATTTTATTATCTTCTGGAAATTTAAACAAATGACTGGTGTTTCTAATGGAGATTACTAAGAGATAGAAAAGATAAGTTTTTCTCACATTTACTTTGCTTATATTAGACAAACAACTTAGATGATGTAGCAAAATAATAAAGAAAGTCTTACCTTTGTTTTCAGTATCAGAATCATCTGTATCACAAGGATTAAGACGGATTCTCTTTCTTTTCTTTGGTGCAATTGGAGATTCATCGTCTGTGTGATTATTTTTGTCTTCTCTTGGAGAGGGTGTGGTTTGCCTTTCTCTCTTTTTGTCTGCAACATAAATATAATTCTATTCTTAGCATGAAGTTGTCAATATTTAATATACCTTTATAAAGCGTATATTAGTTTTTATTCAACCGCGCTAAGAAAAGTAAACACCACACGATGCATGGAATCTTTAGACATCGAACCACTATGTTTAGAAACATTAAAAAGAAAGTGAAGAACTTAATGAGCTTACTTTCTATAGTCTCTACAGTTTCAGTAGTATTTTTTATTTCATTAGTTACACTAAGTTTCACTTTCTTCGTACTTGGCGGAGTTTTGGTAAAATAATTAAAAAGAGTATTATTAGCGCCGACGGTATTTCGCTTAGACATTTTTATCCGACTAAGTAAAATAGAGACCAGAAAAATAACAATAAAGATTGTATGTAAAATGTTGGTTGCGATGGATCAAAAGCTCAAAACGGCGGTCTTAAATTTTTGCCGGTTCAGTCACGATGTCAATTGTCATAATTTTAAATTCGCTAAAAGTTGTTGATAATTTGAACAGTACGAAACTAAGTTTTACTAAAAAAAAATGTATTTGATTGCATACTGCAAAATAATAGGAAACTTTTATGGTTCAGATTTTTGATCATAATACGCCTCTTGGATATCGTGGCGAAGCTACGGTAACGCCATCTGTCGGTTAACGGCGGCAACTCGAGGTCGTTTTTCTCATAGACGTGAACATATGATTCGCATAAAATTTACTGCACTTTTTGTATGTTTGTTTATTTAAAACAGAATAATCGATATCATGAGCCAAACTATTATTAAGTGTGGATTTCAGAATATTTACGGAGACTTTAGACTATTGTAAGTAACACGACCTATAAAATATTCTTTCAAATTCACCGCATATATTATTTTTACTACGTATTTATTTGATTGTAAGATAGATTATCATATTACTAGTAACGGGATGTTCAATTTATTTAAAAAATATAGGGCACTTTTCCAAAGCCATCATGTTCAGGAGGTCGTCGAAATGGTGATGGTGGAGAAGGAATCATCCGTGGAAAAGTAATACCACAGACCAGAGTAAGTAATCGGTCAAGCGGTCTGTTGGAATCAGCCTCGAGAAAGTCAAGTAGAAAAATATTAAAAAGGTTGCACTATCGCCCAAATGTTCCCAGGTAAGGAACATCTGATTGAACATTCAACTGGTTGAATAACGTAAGCCGTATAGCTGATCGCACGTGAAACGCCCAAGAGTTGCCTAAATCTGCCGCGCCACTAGCGTTATCCAAGAGGCGTATACCTATTCCTGGAATTACCAAATAGAAAACTTAATTCCTACATAGTGAAATAAAAGTTTCATAAGCCTAATAAGGCTTCATCCCCTAATGTGCACAAATGGTTCGTCTACATGCACTCGCTCGTACGGTGAAGGAAAACATAGTGATCAAACCGGCATATAAAATATAAGAATCGACTATATAAGTCGGGCAGAAGGCAAGACCTACTTGTCTAAGAAACAATAATGATCAAAGAAACGGATCCAGTTTAAGGCTAAAACTAGGGCTTTGAATTATTATTTTATGTGAAAGGAAAACGCTATGCCCCCTGGCGTGGGTTAAAATACTTCATATAAAATTTTTCCCAATTATTTACTTACTGATGACTTACTTGAATACAAAACCAAGTGTCTTAAAATATCTTCCTATAACATCTTCATCAGTTACATACTCAGTCAGCATCTGCTCGTAGTTGATAGTTAAAATTGAACAAAAAAATCTAACACTTATAATACAAATGACCTTTATTAAAAAAAATAATTACATAATAATAACAAAAATCAATAATTGCACTAATCATACTACAACATATTCGATAGAATAGGTCTCTAAAATAATTATATTATATATATATCCCTTATTGGTATTAAAAGAGTTACTAGTTGGTTAGTTAACCAAACAGTATCTATACAATATAATTTTTGGAATGTTTAAACTAATATTGCAGTTTTTAGCTAGTAAAATTTCATTTTTATACTTGTACTTATTTTTGATTAAATTCTACTTCTGTAGCTGGCACTGTAAATTAAGAAGTCAATAATAATTAATCAGTCTGACAGTAGTAATGGTTCATTACAGAGAATAGTTTTCAATAGATGTCCTTGAAAATTTTAAATGAAATTAATATTCATTTTTAGATAAAAATTAAACCATAAAAATAAATAAATTTGTTTACAACAAATTAGAATAAATCATTTTACATTCGGACAGCATTCAATTGTTTTTTTTTTAAATCTGGAATAATATAATCACAAAGAAGTCATATTTTGTGATCATTTAATAAAAATATGTACATCAGTCTTTACATAATAATCTGTGGTTCAGGCACAGATAAGGCAATAGACTTGTGTGGAAGTACTTGACCTCCATTAACATAGAGTTCATCTTTGACTATTACATCTTCACCAAGCACTGTGCAATTCTCCATTCTCACCCAACGACCCACAACTGACCGCCAACCTACAATACACCCATCAAGCCAAGCATGCTGCCTTACACAAGCACCACGTAATATTGTAGTGCGTTTTATACACGCCCCTAGAAAAAAAATCATGTCAACATGTTATAGTATTCCATCATACAAACTTATCTAAGGGGTTCAAATCTTTTAAATAGTAATTTGGAATTTCGGTTTCCCATGAAAGTTATTTAAAACTAATGATTTAGTGACTGGCTTGGTATTGGAAACAATTTTCCACCTACTGTCTCAATCATTTTTAGATAACTTACCTATAGAAATAGGAAATTAAAGTGCTAATAGCATAACATAAAATTAATATAAAATACATATTATATCTTTTGGCCTTATCGTCCTTGTGTCAAATAAATATTTAGGTTTATATTATGTTTAGGTATAAATAAATTTATATTTACCATCTTCAATAACTACGTCAGGGCCTATGGTAACATTGGGTCCTATGCGACAACCTTTGCCTATAGTCGCAGTGGGATCAACCAAAACATTACCAACCACTTCAATACCATTGTGTAGTTTACTTGAATTCTTTTGTCTGAGACTGTTTAGATAGAGGCACATTCCTACAACATTTAAAATTGTACAAACATTATTTTGTGTATAATAATTGATATTATAGTAGGAAAAACGAAACTGCCTACAGAATCAAAATTAGGTCTAAATATATTTAATATCCGATTCAGAATAATAATAATTGATTACTTTACTATGCAATGTCCAGAATGTATTAGATACTTAATAACAACGTCATCGTTATCGTATCGATTTTACGACTAAATAACCCTTTGATATCGTGAACAGATTTTGACTGTATGTAACGTATAATTTGTCGTTGCATATTTCTAAATTGTAAAACTTAAAACAGAAAGAAGTTTGTCATATTTTTTTTATTAGTATAGCCTATCTCCGATTTTTTTATTTGGGACATTTTATGTTTGGTGATGCGAGAATGTTGAGGAATATTACGATAAGTCTCTGTCATAAGTCAGTTAAATTAGGGGTTAAGCTAAATTTATATATATAAAGTTATAAAATACAGCTCTTCGGGAAGAAACAAGTGCTGTTTCATACATGGTCCTTCGATCTGGATGTGAACAGGATATATGGAATTCAGTCAAGAATTATTTCACTTTTTAATGTTACTCATTAAGTTGACTTTTAGTCAAATGATGAATCATGCGTATAACAAGGATGTCTAAAATATTCGACCCTTTATTGCATTTAATTGTCATTGGAGGTGAGCTTTACTATTGGCTACTAAAATAAACGGAGTGGTGGTACTAAAATAAGTGGAGTGCTGAGATTTGGGAAAATTCAAAGATCAGTTTATCTGAAGAACTAGATCAGCAACATCATAAATCATAAGTAACAATAGTATCGTGAAAAAACTAAAGAAAATGTTTTATGTATGAGACAGTGGTTAAAAAGAGTTTTCAGAGGACTTACTGGAGGAAATTACTGATTAACATGTATCACCCTTTTTAAATATTTAAATTTTCTGTGGGTGAATTACTTATAACACACTCACTGATTAAGACTGTCAAAAGCATATGTTCTATCATTAGCTTTTATTCAATCCGGTAGTAGTTGTCAAGAATCACTTAAGACTCCATACAACTCCCAAGTGACGCATAGCAAGGTATTCCAGTAGAAGCTCTTTGTAGAAAACAGAGTAGGAAAAATTTAAAGTGAATATTTATTTCACATAAAAGACAATATAGCATGGTTAGCCCTGTGCTAATGAGTCCTCAAGGTATCCTAAGTATTAGTCTCTAGGTTTCCATAGTTTTAAATATACCTTACGGCTTACACCAACGATAAGTACTGTTTTAACACTTACCCTTATTTAGATTTTTATAATAAGTATAAGTTTATGTTGAAATGTTTAAAGTATACCTGTAAGGAAGTCTTTTGGTTGTCCTACATCCATCCAGAACCCTTGCAGTTCCATAGCATAGAGTTGACCATCCTGGGCCATGAATGGAAAAATTTCTTTTTCAATTGAGGTTGGACGTAACTCTATTCTACTTAGAACTGATGGATTTAATATGTAAATACCTGGAGCAAATTTTTTTTTTTATTGAACATATATTCTGAACTGGAATAATAGAAAGAGGTGGAATATATCTGTAAAAGTAACTATCTAATGTATTCAAGGACCTGTGGAATTAAAACAATTAATGATACATTAATATAAAATTATTTTATATAATGAAATATACAAAACTTAATGAGCATTCATAAACTGCAACTGCAACATAGCAATCAAATTAGTACTATAAGCAATATAAATAGTAACTCTACTTGTCAAATTATCTTGATATATGTTGCATATTTTAATAGAATCTGGAAGTTATAACAATCAATATTTCATATAAAATACCTGCATTAATTTTATTAGAAATAAATTCTTGTGGCTTTTCAACAAAACTTTCAATCTCTCCATTTTCCTTATAAAGAACCACACCATATTTTGAAGGCTCTTCAACTTTGGTAACTACTATTGTACCTTCCTGAAAATTATATTTAACCACATGAGGAAACTTAATTAAAGATAGACAAAACAAGTTGAGTTAATGAGAAGACAACAAGCAATGTTATTAAAAAAATATAGGGCAAAGATTATAATTGAACCAGGCTTTATTAACTGCACTACAAATAGGCATATAACTGTTAATAACTGTAGTACATTATACATTTTCATAATAATAAATTTAATCATACCTTGCCATGGTTCCTGTGGAATTTTGCAAGATCTTTAAAAGGGAATTCACATATAACATCAGAGTTCAGGACAAAAAAGGGTTCTGTACTTGTATTTAATAATTCCCTGGCTAAAGCCAATGGTCCAGCAGTACCTAAAGGTTCTGTCTCATGTGAGAATGTTAACGAAACACCAAGCTTTGAAACTTGCTCAGTCAATTCCTTCTCCATGTCCTCAGCTCTATATGAGACAGCTAATATTACCTGAAATGTGTAATATTGATTTTAACTCTACCTATGTATTCAAAAACTACATTATGTGGTGTCTTTATAGTGATATAAGCTTACCTCAGTTACTCCAGCATCAACAAGTGCTTCAATTTGGTGCATAAGTATTGGTTTATTAGCAAACTCTACTAACGGCTTCGGTCTACTTAGTGTTAGGGGCCTTAAACGTGTTCCATACCCGCCGACAAGGATAAGCGCACGAATTTTATCTAATTTCTTATCAGAACCACACATTTTTAGTTTTGTAAATTACCAATAAAACTCTAAACAGTTTAATTTCTATCCGAACATACGTGGCTAATTTTCAGTTTAGAATAAAAGTTATTGAAAACAATAAATATGTAAACCAATAAAAAAGCTCAACGTACACTCATAACAAAGTTCACTATATTATTAATTAATATACTCTATAAACTACACAAGATCAAAGAAAATATCTCATTAATGACAGTTGTGAAATGACACAGGCCAAATAGAAATCCTATGGGGCTTAGACAAGATGGCTTAACAGTAGTGTATGTAGAATGTCGGTAGCCTAGGCCTAAAAGGCATGAGTCGGGATACAATAAGCGACGCCATGACAGTGTTTTAAAGAGATAGACGTTAACGCTCATGCTTTTCGGTAGTCAACGGAAAACCGCAAATTAAGACCCAATTAGATAGAGAGAGTTTCTCGTCTCGAAGATACGATCATCGAAAGAATATAAAAAGTTTCTTCGTCTAAACATTCACACCTCACGCTCTTCCACTTTAGCGACAATTGCCTCGCAATGGAAAATTTATTGTGTCCGTGCAATCAGAATTTCAAAAGCAAGAATCGTATTTCGAGGTTTTGGGCCATGAGTGAAGTGCATGAGGGTGTTTTAATTATATGTGCTCTTCTAAGACAAGAATTAATTAAACGGAAATGGAAAAAAGATGTTGGGTTAATTTTCATTTTCCGTGTTCCACAAACACTTGTAACTTCCATAAAATTAAATGAATTTAATATTATCGGTAGCGCCAAATTTAAAGGATTTTTGGGTCATTTTTGAGATCAATACCCTAGTAATCACTAAACTCGAATGAAACATCTCACACTCAAAACGGTTCAAACCTGTTTGTACGATACTCGTATGAACATAAAAAAATGTCATACAAGATCGTGTTTATACTAGTCGAGATTCTCGTTAGTAAGAATCTTACTAAAATATCGATGTGTAAACAGGTACAGGAAATTATCGCCTAGCGATAAATCACTGGCGATAATCTCGTATGACATAATCGTAGAGTAATATGTTTCAAATGATTATATATAATCATAAAATGTTTATTATATTATATCCCAAATATTTAATTCTCATATAGCTTCTTTTTTTAAATTATTGCTAGTTCAATGTATATCCATTAGAATATGTTTCAAATTATGACAAATCAGGGTGATTTGTTTGATTCTATGCATACTAAAAAATTATCTTTCTGCCTGCTTTTTATGATATGTGCAATATATTATATCTATTATCACTTTTGACAACTCTATAGATCTATTTCTGTAGTCTATTCTCCAAAAATACAAATTATTGTCTATATCCTAATCGAATCACGTCATTACGTAATGGCTGTGGTTGTCAGTGTCAGTAGATAAAATTTTAATAATTTATCTTTTCATATAAAATAATGGCTGTCCCGTTCCGGATTCTTTCTCGCTGTAAAGGTAACTACAATATATATATTTCTTCGATAATAGATTATTATATTTTAAAATGTCATATTGATATATCCTTTCGAGTTTCATGTCAGTACTTTCCGTTGCCTTCACTTTTTAGCTTTACTGATTAACCTCGTTCAATGATCGATGTTGATTAATTCGCGTTCATTGATCAGACATAAAATATGAGTATATGTACTGTAAAAGATTAATCTCCATAACTAATGGGCTATCAAGTACATTCATAAATTTCCATCATGATCAATGTTACGTATATACGTTGGGTAAAAATAAAATTTATGTTTATTATTTTAACATAGTTTAACTTACAAATATATATAGTGACTGATTACATGTATTTTGATATAAATATGTACTGCACTTCAACCTTTGATAAATATACCTTATCTTTCTTGGTGTTCATTTATTTTTAATCATAGCATATTTTGGCTCGAGTAATAGCAGAAGTTTCCGTCGGTCGATATAAAACTTTATACAAGGGCTTATATAGTGTTTATCTTGAAAAACTGTAAACTTCATAGTCTGTGTGTGCTACTGGAAAGTCATATATATTTAATTTTTGCCACTAATAAGAAGTTATTATGTGATATAGTTATACTATATTTTTTGTAATTCAATTAAGTTTTAATTAGTAAATTAAAAAATTGATTATTACAAACTTAATGTATTTCAGATGGTTTTAAGCTTGGAAATGTCAGATTTCAGTCTCAGTATACTGAGACTAGAAAAAACTTAATACTCACAAAAGAAACTAAAGTCATAGTGCAGGGTTTTACTGGCAAACAAGGAACATTCCATAGTCAACAGGCACTTGATTATGGAACTAATGTTGTTGGTGGTGTATCACCAAAAAAAGCTGGAACAGAACATCTGGGTAAGCCAGTTTTTGCAACTGTGAAAGAGGCAAAAGAGAAAACTGGTGCCCATGCATCTGTCATCTATGTACCACCCCCGGCTGCAGCTGGAGCCATTATGGAATCTATTGAAGCTGAAATTCCTTTGGTTGTGTGCATCACAGAAGGAGTACCTCAACATGTAATCTATTTGTCTTATTAATGTAATTGCTACATTCTCTTAACTGGTATCTCTAACAATTTTTGACTCATAAACACTAAAAATGTTATTGGAGCCCTTGTCACTGTATCAATTTATGGTAGATAGAATTTTATTGGAATGGATTTGGTTAATTAAATATGAAGTGTTTTTTGTAAATTATAGGATATGGTACGTGTGAAACATGCCCTACTCCGACAGAACAAGACCAGGCTGGTAGGCCCTAACTGTCCTGGTATTATAGCACCTGAGAAGTGCAAGATTGGTATCATGCCAGCAGCTGTGCATAAGTCTGGATGTATCGGAGTTGTTTCCCGATCTGGTACACTTACCTATGAGGCTGTACATCAGACAACAATAGTAAGAAACCTTTTTTATAAGATATGTAAATGTAATGGTTAACATGCCAAATTAATGATAACAAGTTGATCAAATACTTCAAAAATATATATAATGACAATGCCATAGCCTTGATCTAAAGAAGTATTATATATTAATCAAATAAATAAATTGAATGGTAATATTAGACATCATTACATAAAATATGACTTTCAAATAGATTGTCAGTCTGTTTTACAAAATAAAACCAAACAAGAGTTTAGGGAAACAAAATATATTAATCACTGACTTTAGTAGGCAGAAAATGATTCATTAAAGCTTACTTAAGAAATACATTTTTGCAATTTGGGAAATGGCTTGCAAACTTAAACTTCATAATAATATATCAACCCCAAATGGATTCACCACATTCACTACATAAGGCGCAGTACTAAAGATACTGGAGTAACACTGTATAACTAGTTAGCCTAGATCTTTTCAGAGCCACAAAACCTAGTTATGTATTAAAGTAAATCATATTAAATAAGTTTCTAATTGATTGATGATTCTAGATGTATGAATTTATATGTTAGGTGTAACATTTTATATGATTCAAAGCATTGATTAATAAAAGATTGAAACTAATATATATTAGTTTGGTTAATACTACTAAAAAATCTTAAACAAATGATGAAATAATGGAAGGAATGATAGATTGTGTTGGTAGTTCTTGATTAGACTAGAGATACTTTTGACTAACGTCAATGAAAAGCATTTGATGTTAAAATTGATATCAAATATTTCAATTAATATTTTTACATTACAAATTGGAAAAAAAATGTAAGACATAAATCAAATCAAAAAATTAAATCTTTATTTCAGACTGGTTTGGGCCAGACACTATGTGTTGGTATTGGTGGTGATCCTTTCAACGGAACAGACTTTATTGATTGCTTAGAAGTGTTTCTTGCTGACCCTAACACCAAGGGAATCATCCTTATTGGAGAGATAGGTGGTAATGCAGAAGAGTTAGCATCGGAATACCTCACCCAGAACAACACTGTAAGTATTTTTAAACATATCCTATTATTTAGAAGAACTCTTTATTGGAGAATACACACTTAAAATTTAATTATAAATGTAAAGAATGCAAGTATTGTATTAAATCTTAAGGATTCCTGCTGATTTAACACAACTTTAATTTTAAAACATAAGAAATCTGTTTATATAAGAATATCTTTCCTTTTATATTAATTTTCGTTGGGTTTGGTATAAGGCCATTAATAGATTTTAGAATTATTATTTGTTATTTTTTTGTTTTGACAGACCAAGGTAAAGAAAGAAACTGCAACAAGGTTACTTTTGTTTTTATAACATATCAAGCATTATATTCAATTTTAAAAGTATTGCATTTTAAAGTTACATGACTAAAATCATTTTATTCCATACTATCAAATTACATTAGAAACTCATTATTAGAAAAATTATCAACATTATTAGTAGTTTAGAATATGATGGATTTTTGTGTTGGTAGAAATCTGTGCTATATACTTTAAACTTGATATTATATTATTAATTGTGTATATTTGTTCAGGGTCAAAAGGCTAAGCCAGTCGTATCATTCATTGCTGGTTTGACAGCACCTCCTGGTAGACGCATGGGTCACGCTGGGGCAATCATATCAGGTGGTAAGGGAGGTGCCATGGACAAAATTAAAGCTTTAGAAAAGGCAAATGTTATCGTCACCCGCTCTCCTGCGAAAATGGGCGCCGAGTTGTTAAAAGAAATGAAGCGATTGGAACTTGTTTAAAGAATCATGCAGTGACATTATTTTACTTTGTATAGAATTTTAGTAATTATACCATATTTATTTATTCCCTGTTGTTGTTTAATTAGCAAATGTTTTAAATGCTCCTATAGGAAAAATCATAATAATTGCACATACTTTCAGTCAACACTGTTGTATAATTCATAGCAGTAGTCAATCCTATTATTAAGTAAGTCTTGTCCAATTGATATTTCATTTATATATACTGAGCTAAGCTGAAGCCACTTTTTGATACAATAGGGTTTTTGTAAAGCTTTCGATGTTTAAATGCTAAATAAGTACTGTACTCTCATACATCTAATATCTAATATAATAATTATTACCTCAAATGTTTGAAGAATTCAGTATGAAATAAAAACTACATAAAATATACATGAATTTAATTTAACTTATAATAATTATATCCTCAAACCTTTTACATTATTCTGATGATTCAATCACCATTTAAATAAATAATATTTGTCTATGGAAAAAAAGACTGTTCCCTAAATAAGGTTTTACTAAACTTAATTCTTTAAGAAGAAAGGAAAGATTGATGTCTAATCAACCAGTCGGAATCAGTTCTCATCTCGGAACAGGTATTATGATTTTATACGGGGCGTAACAGATACGTATTTATATTGATACCCTCTTAAAATAAATCAGTTTAATTGCGTGTCTTTTCATAGCACCTTAAATGCAAAATTAACATTAGTTAAAAGAGACCAATTAGTCTGATTTATTTTTTGTCAATAATTAATGGGTTGTATTTATTTTTCTTTCAACTTCTAACTTAGCTTTTCTGTACAACATCATTTCTAATGTTAAATTTTCGGGTATCGACCAGGAGGAAAATAAAATCATATAAATAATTTATAACAAAAATATATAATAATGTATAAAACAATATTTCGTGGAAGAGATTTCTATAGGAGTTAGGAGAGGCAAAGGAAAGAGGGACTTAAGGTGTCTGCCTCAAGAGTCTAAAATTCTGAGAAAAAATTAAAGAGGTCATATTAGAATTATAATGTCAAATGAAATAAATAGTACGGATTGTAAAACATCATTATCGGGATCTTTGGTTTATAGACTACGGGCCTACTCATCTTATGCGTATATCACATAGTTACTACTGCTGATGACAAGGTCGTACGGACTGTAGGTAAGATTTCAATACAATTTAAGGCCAAAACTAGAGAACTATTGGTCTTGCAAGATGTCTGGCTAGCCAAGCGTAATAAATTATTTGTTTTCGTTTTTATAGTTGCTATGCAAGATAGAAATACAAAAAATATTTTCAAATCAACTGTAAATTCGTGATCCGTGATTATTAATGGATAAGCTGTGTAAACTGAAAAGTCGAATATTTGGTGGAATATATCAGGTAGAGTGTAGTGCTATTAAAACGGATGCAGTGTTCGGGCAAATCGAACAATAGTTGTCTCAGCAAGAGATATGACGATCACGAGGAGTTGCCTGATAAATGGTGGGCTAAGAGCCTGAGAAGGTTAATACATATACACATATGAACAGGACAGCAGACCGTGCTACTCTACTACTTTGGTTGGAAGAAAGCCACAAAATAAACATCTCCAGATTATAGTCTCTACCTGTTTTGTTTTGTTTAAATAAAGATACTGCAAAGAAAAGCTTAAAAGTGTTTACTTATCGGATATGATAATGATGTTAGTTACGGTTATAAGATTTTACATCAGACTTTAAGCAGGTCAAGCGATGTTACGTTTGATAAGACACTAGGCTAACACTAGACGAAGGACCGAGAAACTGAAGAGAAAGACATTTCTGAAGGTGATAAAACTGAAGTGATTGATAATGGTATATCTAGTATTCTTCAAGATGGTATTTATGACGAAGAAGGAGACATTGTAGCAAATGATAGACTTTACCACGATCGATCATTAATTAGAGGTCCTTGTAGATTCAACGATATTATTATTATCAATTAATAGTTCTGGATGGATTAACTATAGAGAGAAGAGATCGCAATCAAAAGGCCATATCGTGAAGGTTTGGTTTCACGTCAATTTAAAAAAAAGAGTCTTCGTAGGTATAGAAATAGGCACGTGTTGGAATACAATAACTTTAGATTTCTTTAAGGATCGTGATTTCCGAATAAGTGAGGCTGATCCAAGTTTGTTTTAACGAGAGATGGATGAAAAGAAGATTATTGTAGCTCCTTACGTGGACAAGGATCTTATTGCTACATCAAGCAAATAACGGTTAAATCAGCTTCTTATTATTTTAGTATTAAGAAATTATTTTATTTATTGAAAATGGTGAAGGTGTGTTATTTAAGTATCCTTACTTAAGCGCTTCGGGATAAAAGAGTGTAAACCTATTTCCACGACCATAACCAAAGAAAAAGGTTCACATAATGTTGTAAAACGCGATAGTTTTATACTTATTCTTCAAAATTACAGGCAAGTAATAGGTGCTCTGGCAAACTTGATGATTGGCCCAACACCTGATATAGCTTAATGTAGCATGTGGAAAATTTAACATATACAGATAGCATAAAGGTTTAGACTTTAAGGTATTAAGGTAAAAGAACTGATTCTTATTATTGAGCCTTTACTTTTTATTGAGCACTAAATATATACTAGATATTTGAATTAACGTCAGCAATGTAGTGCTCATATCTATGGTTTAAATTATCTAAAGGTATAGTCGGTATAAATAATATTTTATAGCTCTGTGGTAAAATCATGACGACGGGTTGAGAATATAAAGATAGAGAACAGAGTAGTAAAAATAATTAGGTTCTACATCGAAAGTCGTTTCCTGTGTGCTCTAGACCTAGTCTGTGGGTGTGTTTTATAGAGGGAAGAGTGTTGACCGGTTGAACGTCTATATGGTGACTGGTGAATTAAACTGCGAGGTTTGAAGACGGAAGAGTAGTGACTAGTGACTTGGTCCGGATTGAGAAGGTGGTGCACAAACAATATCAATAGGTACTG
This sequence comes from Pieris brassicae, assembly GCF_905147105.1. NCBI lineage: Eukaryota > Metazoa > Arthropoda > Insecta > Lepidoptera > Pieridae > Pieris > Pieris brassicae. The sequence continues at coordinate 17,513,317 of NC_059669.1, read as the reverse complement.
CAAAACTCGCCGACGTGACCTACCTGCTCCGTCCATCTTTCGGGCTTAGGTTTACGTTTCGACTACGGGTTTTGACCGAAATTAAACTTGATTTATTTTCTAACTCCTACTTTCTCAGCATTTTAATCTTGTAATTTTTTTGCGGCAATGTTAAGGAAATGAAAGAAATATGTAAAAAAAAATATTGCTTAAGTCAAACTGATAATTGTATTTCAAACAATAACATTGTACTATGTTCGATTTACATAAAACGTTGCCGCGGCAATCGTCTAGTGCCTAATTTTGGCTAGTCGAGTTGTGATTGAAATATTTTAAAATGAGTAATTGGGCAAGAAGGATGCATAGGCGAGCTGCTACGCTAAGTAATGTAGTAACGTCTTGTGGCCATCCCAATTCATTGCCGTATCCAAGGAGATTAGAAAAAGTAAAGTTTGGTGCCCCTCTTCATGAGGTTTGCAAAGAAGACATTCCTGGACCTTTACTTGTAAGTATACTGTACTTGTACTTTAACTAGACTAGACTTTAACTAGTACAATGTTCCATGATAGTCGAGAATACTATATTCTTGAATGCTAACAATTCCTAATCCTTGTACTTTGACTTCTCTGTTTTAAATAAATGATGTTTGCATCTGAAGACAAAGTAATATAAACATTATCATATCAAATTATAAAATCAGTCAAGCTTGGTAGTTCCTATATATTTTATTGTTCGCTTATAAAAACTATCTAGATGAAATCCTTATAACTGGACTAATTTTAGGTCCTCATTCTAAAACTAAATAAGGAAGCACCTCTTCGCCGAGACGTATTTCGTGCTCCTGGTCACCAGGGCGCTATGAAGAAGCTTATTCATTTTTTACAAACTGGACGACTAGTCAATGTTGATAACTACTCAGTATACACTATAGCTAGTGTCCTGAAGAAGTTTCTTAGGTAAATAAAATATAACGTAGATTCATCATTCAATCTACTTCATATTATAATAAAGAAAGCTAGGAAATAATGTAATTTCTATAAATGTATTTACTGATCATGTTCTTTATATGCAAGTAATTATTAACACTGGTTTCCAAGTAAATTATTGAATAACCCGATAAATCAAAATTATTTAACTTATTTTATCAAGGGGCGAAATTTCTTTCATTCCGAAATTGAAATAATCAAAATATATGATGTAGTAAAACTCTTTTTAAATAATTATAAGATTTTATTGCATTTTCTATAAGAAGGTAATAAATTTTAAAGTTGGTTGTAGGTTCCATAGTTATTGGGAAACCATTTTATGTTAAAAATAATGTAGAAATCATTGCTTGATACCTTGTTAGATTATGATTGAGGTTGATTAGAGGTTTCTGAAAAGACCATGAGATCTATCAAGGAAATTGTTAATTTATGAAAATATTTCTATTAGGAAAATACCTGGTGGAGTGTTTGGACGAGAAGGTGAAATGCAGCTATTTACAGCTGTTGAGTTGCCCCAAGAACAACAGGTTGATGCTATACGAAGGTATTATGAAGCTTTTTTAATCTATATTATAATTGCTGTCTAATAACATATTATGATACATTTGCACTTACTAACCAAAGCAGTGTAGTCATTATCATTAGATTAAAAGCTCCATTCTCACTATCATGCCACTGTTTCAAACTATTGGTTTTTTCATTCTATTTCTAGTATTATTGATTGTAGGAGAAATTGAGAGAAGAGACAAATCTGAGATTAAAACCTATAAAGGCATGTGCTACTGTATAGTACTACTTTCAAAGGGAACATTTCCAAATCGATTACCGAACACCCTGGGGTGGTCCCGTATTTTCATCTTAGTTAATTGAAGAAAACCTGATGAGTCGTAAATAATAATAGATGCGCCGCGACCGTCATAGCCACCAAACATGAATGGTTCCCTTTAAGGAAGCTATATAATTTTCGCTTGATTAGTCAATGGTTTCATTGTTACCCACAATGGTAGGTGGAACGTCACTTCCACATAGCGAACAATACTTTTGATCGCATGCGATCGCATTTTGTTGCTATGTAATTTAGTTTTAGAAACGAATTTTGTCATGTTGCTTCAGCTAAAGTCGAAAGTGCGTTGACAATTCGTGGGTTAAGGTAGATGTTTACACTATTAAATTTCTAAAATCAAATTGAAAATTATTAATGATATAATGTTTAACATTGTGACAGTTAAATCTCAATTGTCTCCTTACAAAATATGCATTTAATAAGAGTAGGCTCATATTTTACTGCTAGCTACTACTAGCTACTACTAGCTGACCCGGCCAACGTCGTTTTGCCATGTATATTATTTCCATGAAACATTTTTTCAGTTCAATAAAAATAACCTATCTACTATAATAAAAAATAGGGGTTGATCGTAGAGGGGTGACAGTTGAGCATGAATGTATTTTTGTATGCTGTATCATAAAAAAACAAAAAACATAGTCTAAAAAATAAAAAAAAACACTTTTTTGGGTGGACATCCCTTACACTTAGAGGTTTAAAGGATAGTAGCCGATTCTCAGACTTACTGAATATGCATAAAAAAATTCATAAGCATCGGTCGAGTAGTTTCGGAGGAGTATGGGAACAAACATTGTGACACGAGAATTTTATATAGAGATGGATATAAAATATATTTGTTACATTATTTTCTGTAATTTATGCGATATGACCAAGATATTACATATATATTGATATACAAAGAAAAAAATATTATTTATTTTTCAAAATTTAAACTTACAGCTATAGTTTGTAACTTTTATTCAAAGGTAGTTGGTAAAATATTTTTCTATGTGTGTTATGTTATTGTTCTATGTGTTTCTAAAGCGTTAAACCAAAAAGGAGTAATTCCGTATTAGAAGAATCATTGAATTGTTCCATGTCAGCATTATAAATTGTTCAATGCACTCTGTTATCGCGATAAGATCGGCCATTGTCTTATCTGTATAAAGAACAATTAAGCTGTACGTATGTGTAATACTACTTTGTTATAGTCATAATATGAAAGTATTTCATATGTTTAAAAATGTATATACTTTACATAAGTTGCATTATGATTATTTATTTAGACCCAAAAAGTCGTCGGTATATGTCAGGCACAGAAAGCTAATCACTCACTAAGCATATACAAAATTCTGAGGACCAGGCCTTACAAGTTAAAGGTTATAGCGCTACTAGTTTTTTGGATTGCTGCGTATTATTGTTAACTTTTTAATTGATTAATGAAACAACAAGACTTAAAGAGAAGCAAATTGACTTCGAGGAATTAAAGAAAATTAACATATTTGAATTAATTAAAATACTTCCGCGAACACAAAACGTAGCGTTACTATTTCCTAATGTTATGACAAATTAGTTTTAATTGGTCCAGTATGCGGCTTAACCACACTGCTTGTAATTTGTAAGCTATATTTTAGAACGGAATCAGTTCTTCAGGAATGATAGTACCAATTTCTTGCATTTTGATTTAGGCCTGTTTGCTCTTTGAAAAAAAATTGAAATTCGAAATATGTAGATCGATTTTTGAAGGTTGTTTTTTCGTTCTCTTTAACTCACGTTAAAACGTTCTACATAAGATGGGATGTGCAGGCGCAGTATTAAAATTGTAAGCAATCAATAACTGAAACCGGTCGAAACGGCACATCGAACCTGCTGTACTGAGTTAGGTTCGTACCTATATACCTTTAGTTACAAAGTTATAATCATCTTTAAATTGTTGAATTAAATTCAAAGCTTCGCATAAGAGTAAAAGCGATAACCTATTTTGGGTTTAATTTTAAAATTCCTTTAAAAATAACCGAATCCAATATGAACTAAAGTGTTAATATTTCTTATTATTTACAGTATACATCAAAAGATAATTATCGGTCTTTTCTTGTGGGTCTCGAACGAAGAAGTATTTATGAAAAACCGTCATGCAAACTGAGATTTTATGAGAATTAAATGTATAGAGTGTTAAAGGGGCTATGAGTCTAATTTGTGAATGCCTGTAATAGTAAATGTATTATTGTCGTTCCCGGTACAACCTACATTTCGAACTGGAAAAAAAAATTGTTTCCTAGTTTATAATGTGTAAAACGGCGCAAATATTTTATTAAAACATACACTATGTTATTAATCCGTAACATCGCGTAATCATCATCGTAACAATAGAGGTCATTCACCTCGTATTCATTCTCCTCTATAATTAGGTCATTAAGATAATAACGTTCAGGGAAATTGACAAAGGTGTATTTAAATTTCGAATCATGTAATGAAAATGAATGAAAACGTATGATTGCAAAATAGTCAATGCGTTAAGGTATACTTAGCGACTGAGGCGGCAGTTAAATTTAGATATTTTTTTTATTTGTTTATTTTTAAACCCATTAATAGTAGAATTAAATGTATTATTATTGATTTTGAATGACGCCTCAATGGAGAAATTAATTGTCACCCAAAACTGCAAAATCGACTTGTAAAGGTAAATATATTTTTACGATTTGCCGTACGTTTGAATTGAATTCGTGTATACGGTGATATTAGTTATTTCGACTATGTATTTGCGTGTTGTTCCCACAAGAATGTAACTGCGTGCTCCTATTTCACCATTCCTCCTGCTGATAGAGGACTAATCTTTGTTTTTATTTTTATTATTAATTAGTTAAGATGTCATGTGTAACTTGGTGTAATGGTTGCAGCTCCTAACAAACATTTTGTAAAACAAAAAACTTGGCAATTAAAAAGAGTGGCGGAGAGTTTATTGCCAGTTCTTCTCGTCCGTTCCACTCCCTTGGTTTGAGAACTGGCAGTAAATGTAAAATTAGAAGCATTTAATATGTATTTCTTTATTGACGTTCATAAGTGTACATTGTGTTTCCTAAATGAATAAATGATTTTGAATTGAAATTGAAAAGTTGCGAAAACTGTTAAACATGTGAGGGTATCACATTATTTTGTAATTCTGTATTCCTCTTCAATAACCTTTAGATTACAAACAATGACTAAATTACCTTCTACCATTAACCACTTCGTAATGACCTGTTTAACTGGTTATACATATATATATAAATGTTTCTCATTTTCAAGGAATCTTCAAATAAAAAAATGTGAATAATGTGTTTGCTTACAGATTACTTATGTCGCTACCAGTCTGCACGCAAAGGCTTCTTGTTCTCCTGTTTGGCACATTTCGCGTGATGGCCTCAAATGCTGAAAAAGCTGGTATGAATATTGACTTTACTATACTATATTATCGATAATTAATGTGTTAAAAAATCCAGAGAACAGGTTTACAATTCGGCGTCTATTAACTTTATCTATGGTAACAGTCACGAGCCATAACGTGCTTTGTATTAATATTTTTTTACAGGGTTGACTAGTTTTTTCATTGCTTTTTTCATTGATACGTGAAGAAATGATACCACTTGATTTCACTTGGAATATAATGTGTTACTCTAGTTTAAATATATTTTATTAATAAAGAGTAGCCTCTGGTGACAGTAGTAGTCATAATGATGATATAAGTCTAAGATTCATCCGTCGATGACCTTACGTTTCTCAGAGCAAAAATTGGAACAATGAAACCGAAAATAATTAGTGGTAATTTCGCCAATTACATGCGCGTGGGCAGTGTCGATGTGATGCAAGCGGTACCGTCTTAATTTTGGAATTACTGTGTTTTTTTATGATCATGAAACATAAAACGTTAATAATATAATAATAGAGAATAAGCGTTTCATTTTTTTAACAACAGGAAAGAAATTGCTTTACTTTCTTCAGTCTGAAACGATTTATATGCGATTTTCATTAACATTAATTATGTAAGTAATACTTTAGATGTTGTATTATCTAAATAGCATTTGAACAAGGTATAACGAGTCATTGTTATTGAGTCATCATTATCTTGAAAATTAAAATGTTAATTTCATACCCAGAGGTTGTTTTTAGGTATTTTCCTTCTAAAAGTACATGCGTAGCTTCTGAAAGTGGTTCAAATAGACACTTTTTTTTTCAAAAAAAGAGGGTAAATATAAAAATATATTCATGTAACAGAATATTAAATTAATGTTGTACAGAATTGCATCCTATATCCGTCTTAGGGAAATCTATGTAGTTTTAATTTCCCCTAGATGTTATTCCATATAAATGTCTATATTTATTCTAGCACGTTTATGACTTCCGTTTACGCCTCGTTGTGTCATAATTGACCTATTTAAGATCATGAGACCTTATATTGTTAAGATGGTTAGAGATATTACTCCTGCATCATTCATTTTAGATATGTATTTGATAAAATTACCCTATAATAGTATTACAAAGTTTCCAACTATGATAAACTTACAATAAATAACTTCTACTAAATATAAGATATATTTCTTAGAAATTCTTGATTATACCAACAACTGTAATATTACAATAACATTACGGTCTGTTTATTTGTGCGTGACAATCTCGAATTATTTTAAATATACTATTTTTATGTATAACGCGGAACATTTTTGTGCTCTTTGCATGGGGAACCTACGTCCTCTAATATTTTTGATAGGTTGTTGCCGGGTTGGTTGCCATAAATAATATAGTAGTGTAATGTTGATAGATCATATAAACGGATTCAGGATTGACTGTTGAAGATTATTTACTAAGATTAACTCATAGACTTAAAATGCTTATTTACAATCCCTAAATAATTGCTTAATACGTTATTTCTGTTTTTATAACATATACATGCTTTTAATTTATAACGTACCAACCTTGCCACAAATATTCATCCGTACGTTGCGTTCACTGTTCCGCTGTTAATAAATTAACGTTTTTATCTATGCTTGTTCAATTGAGTGTAAATCGTTATTATGGTGGTTCCCGTTGTGTGGGTACTTCCGTTCTATAGTTTATGGCGTATCTATGGTTTCCTAATTCTAACGAATAATTATTGTTTATGTGAGTTGGATTTGTTTTATAGTCTAATCGATGACGAATAAACTATGCTTTATATTTGCAAATGAATCGAAAAAATTGTCTTTCCAGTATCAGTAAAGTACAGTAACAGTTCCTTGCGAATACGATACGATATAGGAATACATCGTGAGGAAGCCCTTATATCGTAGACACTAACAATGTTGACATGTGTCAGGCACCTGGCGCGTAAAGAAAAATGTCAATAATCAATTAAAATTATTTTTCAACCGTAAAATTATTTCAGGAACGGGAATGACGTCAGAGGCTCTCGGGGTATCTGTGGCGCCATCTTTCTTTCATTCTTGCGTCTCAGATGGCAAGACTGCGACAATGGAGGATGTGCAACGGTTCAAGGTCAGCATCATTGTTCAATTAAATGCTTTGTGTAGGGGAATGTAATTCTAATGTCTAATATGAGGGGCGTGTGTTGTGAGGCACATATATTTTTATTTAATTTATTAAAATGAATTTTATGAGTTTCACTCTATACTAAGAAATTATTCATGTATCTAGTTGTTTATTGGTAGAGTAAAAAAAATTGTCGTTGGACAAATAATGATTGCTAATTTTTATGTTCAATAATCGATTTATAGTTAGATTAATCATTTTATAATTAATACTCAATTGTAAATGGAGTTCAAAACCATTTCGCAAAGTGTTACTAATTAATTTGCGATATTTGGTTACCGGGGCCGAGGTTTTTCTCTCGACGTACATCCTCTGTCTTCTTTGCCGATGATTACGTCTACATATTCAAATTTAATGACGTGGAATAAGCGATACTTGTATCTTATGTTCCATTTTTTTTTGTTTTTATTACACGTAGAGGAAAACTATCTTTGACAGTTGGACATACAAAATATTGTCGCTTCTAGTACAACGCCTAAAGCCGGAACCACATATGTAATTACGTGTTATAGAAAATAAAAGATGATTATATAATGAAATATTTCAACGAATCTTTAATCTTACGACGTTATTTCATAGTAAAACGTGAGTAAGGTCATTTAGTAATCGCTTATCAAGATCAGACTTATCGGCCAACAATGCACAGTAAAACTACCGTTCCGATAGTTTGAATCCGAGACAACGTATAATGTTAAAAACGGATTATAAACGTATAAACCGTGTTTGAACAATGGTACATGCTTTCGTGATTTTGTCTGTTTGATAACCATTCATAGAATACATTACTTGCACCGCTTTTTATATGTTATCTTTGTCTACTAAAACAAAATTACCGTCAATTGTTTTCCCTAGAACGAACTCAGGTTCTTCGGATTATACAACATAGGTCTAAATTACGGAAGCGACCATATTGTAACAATAGTTCAGCTTCTTTCACATTTTTCAGTGACTATTACTAAAGTATTAGCGCTCCATTTCTATAGCCAATAAGTAGATTATTGTATAGACCATAAAATCTATACATCACAATGTTCTACAAAACAAAAATGAGTACGTAATACAAATTGTATTTAATGATTACATTGAATACACATTAAATATACTCAAGAACTTAGTATTTCACTATAACGTTCCTGGTGTAATTATTGTTAAGTGCTTGGTGTAAATAGCTTTAACAACACTCAATTGTTTATACATGCAACCAAAGGCTGAAGTGTGTGTAAGTACTTTATTACCGTAGTATATTTCTATAAACTATGCAATAAAACTGGCGCTAAACGGGGCTTTTAGAATTTAGTTATTTTTCGGCAAGAGGCCGCTCATACCATGTAGTTTTATATATTATTTTTGTACCACGCCTTGCTTTTAAATGTCTTCCAAGGATCTAGTTTGATTGCATAAGACTCGCCTGTTAAAAATGTATTAATTAGGCTAAATCGTATAAATAGAACCCTAGACATTTATGTAAAAATTAGATTCCAGTTCTCAAAATACGGGAAAGAACTAGCAATAAATGCTCTGCCCCTCTTTTTAATCGCTATTAAAAGTTTTATATATATAAATATGAAAATATGCTTCTAAGATGCAACAGTTTTATCATGCTTCATAAGGAATTATAAAAAATACATTTCTATACTACAAAACTTTTACTATGGTTTGAAATTTTCACTGATTTATGAAGAAATAATTATGAACATTCTTTTCTTTATAGGTGAAATGAGCGTTTGTATAGATATATGTTAGCGACCCAAGCTGTCAGTAATATAGCATATAGGACTTGATATTAAAAAGACGTTAGAACTAATCTATTATTCGATTAGGTTCTCAGTGAACGAACGTATAAATATTCCATACATTTAGTTTACACTAATAATATCGAACGATATTTGCGCTTCAGTTATATGTCCTACCGCTGTTCAAGTTTTTCATCATATTCTTACCCCATTACGTTTATTATTCGATCGTATTGTTCGTGCTAATGGTCTTTTACGCAATTTGCCATGTTGATTCAGTGTCATATATCCCATTGTCATAGACGTGAGGACCAAACACGTGTTGAATTTCAACTTCATACAAGATAAGGACTTAATTCACAAATTCTTGCTCACATCCTGCTTTCAATTATGACTCACTGTGTCTATTTGCTTTTATTGTGTATATAATTACAATGTTAGGTCATAAAAATTATAGCTGAATGCTTGCTGCCATAATTGTACGTACAGTTATTAATTTGCCAACGATTATATATATAGCGATAGATTAATTAAATAAAGCTAATTTTCGGTAGATATAAACCTGCAAATAAAGTACCTGTTGTAAAAAACAGTTTAAGCTAACAGCTAAAATCCATAGTTATACGATTGTCTCATAGTCACAAATATTATTTAAGCCCTGAGAAAAATTGGTATATACGACTTTTATTCAGTTCTCTAATGTGTGCTCGATATCATAGAATGTTACCACTCGTAGATTTTTCCTTCAGTGCCGAAATATATAGTAAAATGTGATTTGTATATAGTAATATTTGTGGGACCAAACGCGTATGAACGTATGTTTTTCTTACTCCTAAACGTACATACATTATTGACGATGGGGACACAAATTTGCCATATAGTAGTCATAATTCATCCGCAATGAAATGTATCACAAAGTTAGCCTGCCAAGCATAAAACATGTATGTTTTAAACCGTAGGTGGCGACACGAATAATGCGACAACTGATCGAACAGTTTAGCGCCGGCGATCTTTTCGGACGAGATAACTATGAATACTATGCACGGGTTACTGGGAGAGTTTTGCGCGTTAAAGATGAATGGATATGCTCGTTTCGCGACCCGCCCCCACCCAGACATCACCGAGATCAGGAGGCTTATGCAAGTAAGACAATATACTAATAATCATAATTTAAGAGAATTTTTGTTTAACCAAAATGATTAACCGAACGCGCTAATGACCGGTACTGCTGGTTCAACATAAAATCATTGTAGGTTTGGTAATCCATTTATCGAGGATCGATATGAAAGTTTAAAGTCAGACATATTACAAATAAAAGTGGAATACTCAACAAGTTATAAATATAAATGAAAACCATCAACAGTAATACCCAAAAAAGTATTTAACAATTCTTTTGGAGCGCTTTGTTATTTTTATAAATAATGAAGATTGTTAAGAAAACCAAATGATTTCCTAACCATTTGCGAAAGATGAATAATGATAATCTAAATATAATCTTAATTCACTAAATTGCAACATCAAAAGGCAGTTAACATTACAGTAAACTGGTTTCATAAAACATTGCGAAAAATTCTCACGGCTTAGTTGATATTTACGTGCAAAACATCGAGTTCCTATTAATGGTTCGTTCACATCAGAATTGTCTGTCATTGGTTCCACTATTTCATTTCCTGAAACAATGCTTAAAAACAAAACTCATTCGATACTCGAATTGATATTTATTTTCAATTTTATTAAGGTCATTTGAAAATTGTCTTGACAAAAAATGAATAACTATAAATAAATGAACGGATTAAACAGTACAGATATTTTCGTTTGTTTTGCTGGTAATTTTATTGTGCTTAAAAAAAATATGTTATTTTAATTATTTTTACTTGTATATTTTTTAATTTATTTTTTGTAACAATTATGTTTACCTAAATTATCATATATTTTAGATAAAAGACTAACAGATACCGTAAATTTATATTTATATTTCTGTCTAATGGGGTTAAACTATAAGAAGAAGAAAGAGAGCCCTAATCAGACTTGTTTATAATGAATTAATGTAGTTTGACTTTCGTAATTTGTAAAAATAAAATAATTTATTAAGTGGACATTTAAACCACCCATACCAATTGATGCCTTAAAGCACAGCTTATTATTATAAGGTGTAGGTTTAACATGGGTATATATTAAGAAGAATTGTAGTTTTGTTTCATTATAAAAATAATGTTTCCTTTGAGCTATCCTTAGAGCGTATAGAAACGTACTCCTCGTGTGTTTACGTTCCCAAGCAATCAATTATTATTTCATGAATCTAATAAAATAAAATTTTAGGACAATTATCACTAGAGGCGGAAAAAACTTGGCTGCAATGCGAATGCGATCGTTGGGGCAACAAATACAACTTGGAAGGTAAATAACTATTTTAATTTTTTAACGTTTTAAAGGTACAATATTGAGGTAAGTTAAATCCTGAACAAATACGTCCATAACTCAAATGCATTACACCAATCCCATTGCCCACAACTAAATAAAAATGAATTTTACCGAAATACCTAAGACATATTTCATATTTCTATTAATATATTCGTTACGATATATCTCTTCATATAGTTTGGGTTAGTGTCATATTTGCACTGAATAGAATATTTTCCACAGGTCGAGTGAAAGATACATGTTAAATTCATAACGTGCTCTATGTAAAAATTGTATAAATTTTTGGGTGAGTCTTCAAGTATTGTCTTAACAAAGGGTTGAGGTTGAGGGCAACACTGTAGGTAGTATCCATATCACATTCATTATTACTAATATTCAGTATTCATTGGCAGTATTTATATCATACGTGTATATTTCTGAATTTTTGATTTCGATAATGAAAATAATGTTTATATCTAACAATATTACCTATATCAAATGTCTTAATTATTACAACAAGTGAAGTTGAACGTCTACTAGATGGCGCTTAAAACAAATTTACCAACGTATATTTTACAAAAGAATTTATTAATATGGCAAATAAACTAAAAATATGTAAAAGTACATTAAGTCTTACAAATGTTACAAGCCCTGATACAACATTCATTTGATTCTTGTGAATTGTAAAATACGAAGTATTAAATTAATGAAGACGATAAAGAAGCCGTTCGAGTGCGATTAGCTTATTGTATGGACTCAAGTGGCGTAAATATGAATTTAACAAAGATATTCTTCGTAGTGTCAGAACAAGTCAAGAAATATGGATTTTGACATCTGGGAGTCATTATTCGCGCTAAGATTCGTTTCTGATTCTTACCCTTCAACCAACTGCCACTGCTTTCTTTCTGGTCTTTATTTATATTTGGACAGATACATATAGTATATAACACGAGTTCACCATACATATTTTGATGTACTCAGTAGTTGCTCATATCATAGTTTAGAATTTTTAGTCATTGGTTTACATTTCATATCTCTTACAAAGTGTTCACTATTTTAATCCAAAACTTATGGTGTATTGTATTGTGACCTTAACAAATTTAGTTGCCTGTTATAATATAAAATCACCAACGATTTTAATTTCTTGTAGAATGTATATTAACTGATGACCGTAAGCCCGCATGGCAGCGCATAGTTTATTTATCCTAAATACATTAATACTTAAAACAACGGATGACTCGCGATTAAAATACACGAGACATTTCTAATGATTACAGGTTTATCAAAATCGGAAGAATGCCAATCGATGCCTGCGTTAATTGGCGTAGTTGGTACCGGTGGAGCGGGTACTCTTGGACTTGGAATAATTCCCGAACACAGTTTGTTGGACTCTTGCACTCGTCTATCGATATCACTAGAGGAAAGCGTGTTTAAGGTAACTTTTTGAACTGTATATGTACAATTTATATTTATCGATGGATGGTACCTTCCAATGTGTACGTCTATTTTACTTTTCGCGTCAAGATGATATAACGTTAGGTGACAGAACGCTGCGCAGTTTTGATTTGAATTTGTTCAATCTATCGGTCTGCTTTTCTTCGTCTTCATCTTGATTTTATCTAGCAACTTCTTTTGAATGTTTCTTTAAATAGTTCGACAATTTCTTATATTTGTTTGATATTTCATTTCAAAGGATTTACTGTCAAATTTCAGGTGTCCGTCAGTTCATCATCTCAGTCATCGTGTAGCAACTCTAGCCCGCACATGACATTAGAAGAACTTCGAGTCATCAACAAGTACGCTGAGAGCACTAAAAGTCTCTCCTACTTACCCC